>NC_087512.1:39802430-41089097 GCF_036417665.1 Passer domesticus | reverse complement strand
AGATACTTTGGAGCACTAATGTGACAAGTTTGCTATGCATTGACACATTTTCCATGGCAAATATATTTTTTCTTAAGTACATTAGAAAATAAATAGCGGCATGTTTGCTGGTACATTTTTAAAGCTTTGTGTGGGCTCTAGCTATAAAGGGCTTATAATTATTTATGTACTCAACATTTAGCATATAAATGTGATTTATTTATGTTTTGGGGAAATATTTTCCAATACATCCAGTGTTGTGTAAATGAAGAATATGTTATAAAACAAGTGCACAACTTAACATGAAATGTCACAGTCAAAGTAAATTTACACAAGGCATGTAAAAGACAAAATGTCTTTAAGGAAGCATCTGCATAAATTCAGAACATGCAACTATTGCAACTTAGCAGGGGATTGATAAGAAACTATAATTTTGAAATAAAATTAGTTACCTTTAGAAGCCTTTACCTTTATACTCAAGGCAGAGATATAGCCACATAAGCCATGTGATGCTACAGAAAAAAAAAATGTTCTTTGTAACAGAAGAAATACTTCCAAAGTCAGAAAACCTAATTCTGAAAAACCTTGTGCCCTAGTCTCTGAGTGCAATGCACTTTCTCTGAAGTAAATATGCAGAAACGTGACATAATTTTTTGCAAATTAGGCACCTAATTCTGCAGCCAAAAGTATGGTAATTTCTTAGTGTTTCTAAACATGTAATGAGATTGTACATTATCAAGAAGGAAGAAAAGTAAAAAAAAACCTTTTGGAAACTAGTCCTGACTGAAAAGATGCACGTGTAAATGTATGGAAGTAGTTTCAGTGGGGTTTTTTTAAGCGCACACAACAACAGGCTTAAAAGAATAGAGAACAGAAAGGATGTACCCTTAAACTTCCTCTATTTAGAACCTTCTCCTGGGCCCTTTTGGCAGTAAGAGAAGGGTTTAATGAGTTTGAGTACAGAAATTCTGAAGCTGCTAATTTGAGAAACAGAAACAAAACCACAAAGGTGTTCATAGACTGCTTTGCTAAGAAGTCATACCCATCTTTATTCTTGCAGGAATATCTGAAAAGTAATTTTTAACAAAAACTAGCCCTGTTCTTTGGATACATTCCCCAAACCTCTTAATCTTTGTTTTTCCCATTTCTTAGAAAGGAATCAGATATCACAATATAATTGCAGAGAGACAGATGTCCTTATATCAAACACTGACATAAAACCTCACTTAAATTTATATGAATTTCTGATGCATGATGAAATGTCAATGTTTCTAACATTTTGTATAAGTAGCATTGAATAAATCATTCCTAAAATCCTTATTAAATAGAATGGTAAATCCACAGTAAAAATCAACTTCAGCCTGTGAGGAAACGTGTGTGTACACACATGCACACACACATGAATGTAGATGGGCTACAAAGTCTGTGCTAAGATTCTTTAAATTTTATAATTTTCTTTGTATTAAGTCAAATATAGAAGAAATGTCCAGCGTTCAGAACCATCCTCCCTACACTCCCTATGTTTGGAAATATTCAAACTATTTCAAGAAATAGTTGAGATTTTCAGGGTTTTTTCAAGGCAGCAAAAAATAAGATCTTGACATCTCCTCAAGGACTATAGGAGGTAGACAACCAGACTTCTGATATAAAAGGTTGCAGCATCCCTCACACACAGACAGGGCTTAATTTTATTTTTTTAAATTGTTTTTTTAGTTACATCTAGGGCTTGAGAAATATGTTGACTTATATAAAAATATATTTCATACACACATCTATAAATCACTACACTGAACTATTTAAGCTACTGTGTAATATGTGTGCTAAAAAAGTTCTAATTCATTAGTAATCTTTGACTCAGCTAAAATGTGCTTTGCCAATTCAATTGAAGTGTACTTCTCCCAGTCAGTCACCTGATTTTATTCAGCACCAGGGCTCATGCCTTTAGATTAGGTGAGGCAGTGGGCATCAAAAAAGATTCCTAAATCTGCAGAAGAGAAACAGATACTCAAAATCATTCTGAAGTCCAAGAAAATTGACAATAAATTGTCAAAGACTTGAACCAGATTTCATCACTGTGGGGATATGTCATCAGGAACCTAGTGATAACAACACAAAAAGAAATATTAAAATAGTGCTTGTATTCTTCTACAAACCAGCTGATAATAGATAGGGCCGATAATCTTTGTGTGTTATACTTTTTAGCACAGCACAGTATTTTTGTCTTTAATATACTGATACATGCAAGAACTTAATGCAAGTACAATGCAAAGTTTTTGGAGTCTGTAAACTCATGGTTTATTTTTCTCAAAAGCAACAGTGCTTTGCATGCAATTTAGAAGGCCAATGTTCATTTATCAAAAAGGAGCCATCACAAAGCCTGGATTAAAAACAAGAAATCTGCAAGACATCTCTCACTACATACTATAAATTCAGTGATGCACACCTGCCTATAAACTATTTAAGTCATTAATAGAATTTCAGCATGCTTCTCTACAGTTTGTGGACTGAACTCTGAGAAGCCCAGGAATACCTATCCCACCCTTAGCTGTATCGCCTTGAAAAAAGCCATTGACCTTAACACTCCATTTATACAATGCAAAGAATATACTGAAGTTTTGACTAACTTGCTTAATTAATATTTGTGAAGCCCTTAGAAGATTAAAGCTTTTATGTAAATAGACAGCATGATAATAGAAATATGATCCTATCTTTTATTTAGCAAAAATGATATGGTAACTAATATTCATTATCTGTATTTGTTTTAATACATTTATTTCAGGAGATGGTTCTGTTTCTTTCAGTCAGAAATAATAGCATTTTCCTGTTCTTTTATCCACAGAGTAACTCATTAATAAAGAGTAGAAAAACCGACCTTGGACTACTTGATGTAATATAGATTTGATTGCATGTCTTCTTGTATCAGAAAATTAGAGCCCAGAACATTTTCATCTAAATAGATAGGAGTTATTTTAAATAAGCAAGACAGGTTTCATACAGATAAACACAAAACAGGAATGACAACAACACATCTACATTCTTACAAAATGTTTCCTACAAATTGATTAGCTCAAAGGGAGTATCGTGTAGATGTTTTAATGTTCTTAGCAGCTTCATCAGATTCATTAATCTCATATTCTGCTATTTTTTAGTTACTATAGAGTCACTCTTCTAGCCATGAGTAACTGCTAGGCGTGCCATATTTTACTTTCTAGGTAACAGGATAAAAAATGTACTGTTTTCTAATACCTTTAAATCTATTGCACATGGAAACACTTCTTATCAACATAAAATAACATTGTGTATTCTATATGAAGCAGCAAATCTAATAGTAAACATATACTGATGTGGTCTTTGGTTCTTTATTGGTTTTTGGGGTATTTTTTTGTTGGTTACCTACACCATCCAAATGCCCTCACAGTAAACACAAAAGGCTTTGCCACTTTTAGCTAAATCCCATCCTGTTTGTGAATAAATTATTTCAAAAGGCTCCTATAAAATGTTAATATTTAATTTTAAAACTGTAGACTTGGTAAGAAAACATTCATAATATCTCAGTAGTTACAGCCCCAAGATATATCCTCTCTATTTTTTAATTAAAAGTATTATTAAACATTCTTTATGTGGTGTAATTTTTTTTCTCCACTGCACTCAATGACACTAGAACTAGAAGTTTAAATCTCACAAATGGTAATCATTCAGCCACAGTCCCCTTGCTATGGCAGTTCAAAAACTTTACATGTTAAATATTTTGATATTTACATGTAGGAACAGGAAATACTTTTCCAGCTATGTTGTTTCAACTAAAAAGCATAAAGCATCTTATTCTTGCACAGCAAATACACCCCATGAAATTAAAATTCAACTGGATGGTTTAGTGTCATGATCTGTAAATCAGACTTACACTGAAGTTATTGGTGTTGCATTGCTATGATTTTTCTGCTTTGATGTTCCGATTCAAAATATATACATCTGATTTAAAGTAATTTTTCAGTAAGTATTGTCATAAGCATACAATTTCTGTGTTTCAGTTTTTCTACAGATAAATCCTACTGGAAATTAGCAGTTAAATATCGAATAAGATTTTTGTGATGTTTCACATATTCCCTTACATGACACATTTATGAAGTTCATCTATTTTTAGAGAGTGTACTGTGAGGAATTTATGATTTACTCCCAGAAGTCATAATTGGAATAAAAGGACAAAATTTATAGAAAAAGAGAAGAATATAGAACAAGAATTTGTTGATAAAACTTTTTACAAAGTTCTGAAAGTTTGCTTTTATTATATTCTTGTAGAGATATTCTTCAATTCATATGAAGTGCTTATTCTTCAATTCATATGAAGTGCTTATAATGCTTATGTCATTAAGCATATCAACATTAAATTATTTCTTTTGTAAAAACAAACTAACAAATTTTAGTTTCAAGCTGATATTTAAATGTCTGTTTGCCACAGTAAAGTACTTCAATATGTAAATTAAGCACAGCATGAAACACTTATTATGTACATTCTCTCTATGTCTGGTACATTTTCCATGAAAAATAATAATAATTAACAGCCCCCTGAAACAGGAAGATCTTTGAGTGTCTAGAGTTCCCTTCACAGTATTATTTTGTGATTACAAGCAAACCTGTGTAGTTAGAAACTAATTAGGAAAGCATTAGTAAATGCTTGTTATTCAGTATTCTACAATAGTTAAGTGCTACATTTGAGAAAAGAAATGCTTTTTAAATGAGTCAAATAATCCATATGATGGCAGAAAGGCTGCCCTTGTACAGTACCTGCCTGCCCACTCTGACACCTATTAGTCATTAAGAGTCATTTCACCACTATCAAATTCACCTTAGGGTTCTATGGTATGCTGTAACATAAAAACTAAACATTCTTGCAGCAAATATGCCTTACTGTTTCACACTATTTTTTTTTAATTAATCTAGGAATTTCCTTATGTTTTACTCATAATCATATATGTAGTGGAGAATCTACAGATATAATTACATAAAAGGTAGATGCTTTGCTTTTCCATAAGGTGTCTGTTGTACCATGAGTTAGCTCACATGTCTGTTTTGTCTCCATTTGGATGAATTGTGTCTCTCCAAACTGTTTTCCTGAGATGAATTCATAGGAAAAGTTTCTGTTACCCATCTTTTGTGCCATGGTCTCCCAAGGACAGTGTGATCCATTCCAGCTGACCAGACATCATCAGCCATGTAGCTCTTCTCTGCAGTTCTAGGGCCAGCTTGAATTTGGGAGGAAGCATGCATGCTTCCATGCATGCTGCTGTTTGTACAAGACACTATGCTGCAGAGTCACCTGCAGCAGACACATAGGGACATACCTCACCTGGAAACTTTTTTATTCCACGCTCAGTAAAAAGAATAAGAGTGTCCAGGGTGGCAACTTTTGCTCAGGCCTGAGAAAGGAGACACACAACCTGATGGGCTGTCAGCAGGGAGATGGCTGACAGTGACCTGGTCTGTCCAGGGAGCTGAAGAGGATGGTGCAAAGAAGGAAAAGAAGCTGATGGCTTCTCCTCTTGTTAGCAGAAAAAAGCCCCATAGCAATATGACCTTTGGTACCCTCTTGAAGGCATTTCTAGAAATAATAAAAAAAATTAGGATCCATATAGTTCATCTGAGCACAGTTCTTTCCCAGTGTAATTGACAATGTCAGAGCAATGACGCAATAAGCCTCTCCAGGGTATGTGATACACTAAGAGAAGTGCATTTGGAAGGAAGTTATAGTTAAAAAAGTTTCTTAAATAATACCACCCTCAAATTTACAGCATGGCATAGTATTATCTAAGAAATCCATGCATATTGCTCTCTATTCATTGGATTAGGTTGACAAACTTTTTACCATGCTAACTACTTACCTCCTGTTGAAAACCAAGACATCTCACTCAAAACTGTTTTTGCTTGCTCCAGAGGACAGTATCTGGCAGAGACAGCAATATGAGGCAAAAGAAGACCCCATAATGCCTTAAGAACATGTGGCAGAAGTCAGTCCTCCTCCCTCAGTGAGGATAAGCAAGATCTTCAAAAACACTTGTGTTGATTCAGGGGGCAGCTACATGTTCTGTGCTCTGAACAAAATCAGTAAACTTTCAGCTCACAGAATCATAGAATGGAAGGGAGCCCTAGGGGTCATCTGATCCGATTTCCCTACTCAGGCAGGGCCACCCATAACAAGTTGCCTGGAAACAAGACAAGAAAGCTTTTAAAAGTAGCTAAGGATGAAGATTTCACAATCTCTTTCAGTAACATCTGTCAGTGTTAAGTCACCCTCACAGAAAAAAGTGCTTCCTCATGTTCAGGAACAGTGTCCAGTATATCTGTTTACACCCACTGTCTCTTTTCCTGTCACAGGGCAGCAATGGACAGAACTTTCTCTACATCTGCCTTTCAGTCATTTATGTGCATGTGTGAATTCCCTCTCTTTGCCAGGCTGAACAGTTCCATTAGTCTTAGTCTTTGTTCATGGGAGAGACCACCAATGCCTTAATAATTTTGTGGCCCTTTCCTAGACTCTCTAGTGCTGAGGAGAGGAGACAGGATAAGCTCTACCAAGCTGCAGTCAGTGCTTTGTTTATTGCAGCCAGGATACTACTGGGCTTCCCTGCAGAGAGGGCACATTGCTGATTTATGTTCAGCCTTGTTCCACAGGACTCACAGGTAATTTTCTCAAAAGTTACTTTCCAGATGGATGACTACAGCATATACTGAGGAATGGGCTTATTTCTCTCCACAAACAGAGTTTGTGTCTATAAACTGATCACATTGATTGGATGTTTCTGAAAAGCACACCATTGACATTATAAACACCATTAATCAGAATTTCTTCATTAGTATGTCTTTACTTTTACTCAAAATGACAACACTTTTGTTTATTGTAATCAAAGCCTATATAAATACATAAATAGGCTATGTAAAAAGATAGTGTTTCAGTAAATGCTATAAAAAGAGATTCAGCAATCATTAAATTTTGCAGTTGTCTGTATGCTGTGTGTGTGCGTGTCTGTGTGTGTAAAGATCAATGATACAGTGAACATTAACATTCTGTTTTTATTCTGACTGTGATCACATCTCTCACTTTTATTTAGTGGGAACTTCTTGGTACTAGAAGTAATGTTGGTTCCATGATGTGTAGGGAACAGCATTAGTCAAATGACCACTAACTCTTTTTATATAAGTTCTAGATGTCAGATTCTCCTTAAATGGTGTCTAATAAAATAGAATTACTGCAATGACAAATCAAAGCATATCACATAGTACTGTTTCTTTTCAGTATAAATTATACAAATGTTCATCTTGCTGTAAGCCCTAGTTTGTGAATACATTTCATATATCAAATTCTATGACATTGTTTCAACATAATGCAAAATTATATATTCTAGAATAAAAGAAAAATAGCTTTAAAACTAAGAGAAAGCCCTGTTGAAAATAATCAGAGCAATATGTGATAATAGATTGTCAAATATCTATACGTCTTTAGGATACACTCAGTAATATAAAGCCAAAAAACAAAAACCTTAAACAAGTTGGAAGACTAAAAAGTTTCCAAATTCTATCCTTTTTTCTTTTTTTTTTTTAAATATAATTATTGTAAACTTTCAGTCACAACATTTCTTTTAAAAAACTCCCGCAGGAGAAATGCAAACTATCTGGTACAGTGTAAATAGCTTGCAGTTGATTTACATGCAGAGCTTAGGAGATTAATGTATCTGGTAGCTTAACAATTTTAACTGTGCATTTCCCTAGACTGTGTGTTCCTTATTTAATACATAATTTTTCCTGGGTTATTATTGTTTGGGTTTAGTTTTTGTTTTTTATTGCCTATAATCCATCTGAAAATCCAAAATGTCGACATTATTATTTTTATCTTAAAGGTGTCAAGAGATTTTAACTTAAACAATTACCCTGTTGCATTAATGGAAAAATAGACACACATGCAGACGTACAATATTAAATGGAAAGAATCTTAAACAGTATCTACTCAGTGACAGAAACACAGTAAATGAATTGACCAAAACACAGGAAAACTGACAGGGCAAGAAGTTGATCCCATTACTCCATTTCTTCTCTTCAAACACCAGTTCAATTTGCCTCCACACAGAAGAATTCTTTACTTAATTTGTCTTATATTTGAATCATCTCCTGTAATTCAATAAATAGGACGTGTAATTGGATTGCATCTCCTCCCATATGATATTTTCAATTTAAAAAAATCAAAACCTATGCCTTTATTTTATAGCTGGTTCTAATTAAAATTGTGCTAATATTTTTTGAATTATCAAATTACAAGACTGTTCTTGGCTTCAGTTCTTTGAACAGCATGAAATAGTATTAAAAAATACATTTTTGGGCTGTCTGTGTGTATTTGTCTACATTTTTCACCTTCTCAGAATGCTGTGAGTGATTTGTCAGTGAACTGCATTCTTTGACAACAATGTCAAAGAAACATTGAAAGAGATCTATGGAAACTCTGGGTTATAATGAGAACACTTCATATGGAATAATTACACTCATGGCCTACTCTCTTCAGGCTGTACCAATCAATATTTAGGAGAATATTTACTCATACATTTCCCTTTTTCATTCAGTATTTGTTCCCTGAAATGCCCTAGAATAATCCTTCTGGGATATACAGATTTTATGTCTTCTCTGTGAATGAAAGATAAAACCATCAAGAACCAATCAATGGCAAAGCTATTGTTGCTAGTTCACTGATATCAGTTGTTCTCGACTTTTTGATGCAGACCATAGATGTTGTTTCATCCTGTGCTTTTATTTTTAGATATATATTTCCAAAAGTAATTTTTTTAAAGAAAAATACTGTAACAATAATTTCTAAGTGAATTATGCACTTGCATATTACATAAAAGGGGTATTTGTCAAACAAACCCTCCTGGATAATTTATTAAATTTACAAGAAATTTACATTTTTCAAATACTGCATTGCTAGGCTGGCTCTCCTACTTTCTATAATAATGGTTTTCTTTTCCTAATGTAGCTGACAGGCAGTTACTGCCCTGTGGAACTGACCTTGCCTGTGGGCATGTTCTGAGACCTGCTGGCAATGCTCTTTGGAAGTACTCCCAGATGAAAGCACTGGTGAAGGCAAACTGAAGTCTTATTCAGTGTCATCCCAAGAAAAGCCAGACGGGGAAGCCAGTTCAGAATGTCAGTGCTCAAGCCCTCAGCACCTTGCCTTTTTATTTGAAAAGTTTTTTCTGTCCATCTGCACAATCAGGGCAAGAGAAGGAAGGCTAAAACAGCTCAGATGGATTCTTCCTTTTCAAGGTGGTGAATGTATAACCAAGAGCAGTGAAAACAGAGGAGGTCTTTTTATTAGTGCAAGGCTAATAAAAGGTGAACACCTTTCAAGTTTCAAGGCTAACAATTATCAGTTGTTAAATTGAAAATTATTTCTAGTTGAGGTCTAACTCATTTTTATTGCCTTGTGTATTTGTCTTGTCTTTTTAGTTTTTTATTACTTTAAATTATTTAAATTTGTTATTTTTTGTCTGGATACTTAGAGTGATTTCAGAATTCTTTGCTCACATGAAATTTCTAAGCCCTAAGATATAGTCAGGACTTAGTGAAATACATAGGGCATCTTTACCCTTTACTTTCAGTTCTTGAATTTACAGAAATACCTCTTTAGCTTTGGAAAAGAATTCCACATAAACATAAAATTAGAATTTTTTCCACTGAAGAAAATGTAAGACACTCACTACAAAATAAAATGTGTTCTTCCACATTGCTTTTCAATGACTGTGGAAGAATAATATAAAGGGGTTTCTTTAGTAGGTTAAGAGGTAAAGTTTTTATTAACACAGGTTTCAATCAATTTTAGAAGGCATCCTTTTAATACTCTAATTAGAAAAAAAAAAAGTTCACCTTTTGTATCACATATGGATGACTACAATTAGATAAGTATAGTTAATGAGACTGTCATTTTTTATTTCTCTTTATAAATTTCTGTCTATTTACTGTTGCTTCAAATGGACTGTGAGGTTTTCTATTTCCCAGAAACAGCATGTTTGAAAGGAAATGCGGAGTCTGAAGTGAGGAAAATTAGAAATAAAAGCAAAAATACTTTTTAGGTAATTGTGTTTGTTTCTTTGGACAGAGCTGAAAAATTTTTATTCACCTCTCTATCAGTTCCTTATATTCACTAAAATGTTATTCATTTCTAAGCCAACAAAAGTAATGACAGTCAAATTGACGGCATTCAGAGGGCTAAGGTGTACAGTAAGCTAGCAATGAAAAATGTCTGGAAACCTCTTTTCTCATAATCTTGTGTGAAATATGTATGCATTTTATAACCTGAAGTGAAACCACTTGACAGCATGCAGGAGCAAATAGGATTGAGTTAAAATGTGTCTTCAGCTTTAGGAAAAGAGAAGGCACATTTTCACAGTATCAAGTTCTCCTCAGATCACCCACAAATGCTGTATATGTGTATTCAAACTTCTAAATTTCCTAAACTAAACATCAGTAGTTCAAAAAGCGAATTTCTTTGCTAAATAAACCACATAAGAAATGATAATGACAGACAACCTATCAGCATCTAAGAAGTATATAAGTAGAGCTTTAGACTAAGAGTTTTGCAACATGGGAATCTTCTTTGTGGATTAAAATGAAGTTGTCAGGAGTTTATGCATCCACCAGCTAAAAAAAACTACTTTGGAATGAAATTATTGAAGCAGATGTAATGACATTTACTGCAGCTCTAACATTGAGTAGGAGCATGAATCTTCAAGAACCTCTTTTCCAGGATCTGAGTGTTTCTACTTCAGGGAAAAAAAATTGATTCCTTTGGTGGCAGGTAACTGGTACTCTGGGCAGAAAAGAAGGAGAAGTGGCTGCTGCTATTATTTAGTAGGCCCACTGAAGCTGTGCATCAAGCTTCCCTACATTTAATGCACTTTTGATGTGGCATTAAAAAATGAAACGTTGTTTGGTGGTCATTCAGGCACATGCACAAGGATAATCTGTGCTGCACCAGAAAATGTGTAAGCAAATTTTGTAGTTTATGACTCAGTGTAGACACAGTCAAAATTTTATTTTGAGAATTTTTAGGGAAAAGTTGGTGTAAGAGACCGTACTAACAGTACTAACAGTACAGACAGAGTGAAATAAAGAACTGACCCCCTCTTAGGTTTATCTAAAGAAGGTTAGGAGTTCACAACTTTGAGAAAAACTTGAAAATTATAAAAAGCATAAAGTTGTCTGTCTTTAGGATCTAATTGCCAAAGTTTCTTTATGACTTCACCAACAGAGATATGTAGAAATTTTATACATATAATAAATATATATGTTATGTAAAACAATTCAAGTCATCTTGTTTATTGCCCCTGCTCTGTTTTTATTTTTCCTCACTTTCACTACATCAAAGGCAAAATACTTTCAGTTTCATCCCTTAAAGGTATTTGTTATTACAACAGGCATGTTGATTTGTAATTTTCTATCACTTAAAAAAGGAAATCCATCCTTGCCTCACACTTATGCCCCAAAAAAGAGGGATTTTTTTTGAAAAATTTATTCCTTTCCTGCAGCACTCAGTGTGAGTTCTAATGGAATTTCAAGTTTCTTAATACCATTAGGATTCTTATCTGTTTCTCATACAGAAAGAAACTGTAGAAAACACTTGTGAGGTTAAGTTGGAAAAAGCCTACGTGTAAAAACAGATAGTGACTGTTCTGTGAAGGAATATCAACAGGCTGGGACTACTTGTACCACATAGACATAAAAATTATAATATTTTATTTTCATTTAGAATTGGTTTATTGTAGCAGGAGCTAGAAAACAGTCAAGGTAAAACTATGGCAGGGTAGTTTGTAGGGCTTCTGTTGTTAGCAGTACAGCATGTGCTGCAAGCCTTCTTATAAATAATGGCACCAAAAATTTTTTTCTCAGTACTGTTCCTCAGATTTAAAATATACAGGAGCAAAAGCCAAAGTAGCATGCCATGGTGCAAGACAAGAGGGAGATGATAAAGGCAGGAGTTCAGCTTACTGTTTCACTTGCTTGCAGTCAGAACCTTTTCCCTGTTATCAGAAGTGTCATTCAGTGCCCCAGAGCAGACCTTGTAAGTAAAATCAGAGGTCACTGGGCTGCCTGCAGGGAGGAAAAAATAATTTAAAAATAAAGCTAGCCTTTCAGATACTGCTACTTCCTGGGGTAGGTATTTTAATTTTACATGTAGAATGGATATCTCTAAAAATTTCCACTTCTACTAATTTTCTCTTGCTCTACTTGCAAAATCTGAAAGGTGCTTAGAAAGCTCATCCTTCATTATGTTGAAAGATAATGTTTCAAAAAACTGCAAACTTAATTGCTGATATGAAATTTAGAGATAAGTACTGAGATTTTCTTTGTAGCCAAGTAATAATGGATTTGTCTTGTGATGCTACAAATAAACAATCCAGCATACAGACTAAGTCTACTGAGGGCCAGAATAAAATGTGTAACAGAGAACAGGTAAAGAACACACCTGAGATGTGCTTGCAAGTCAGTAATGTGTCCTTGTCTCTAACCTTTCTACGTTTGCTAGAGAGAAAATACATTAATAATGAACACCAGGGTGGATATACCATATGTTAATTCTGAGTCAAAGTTCATGATATGAACACATAGTGGCAAATGTGTATGTATCTCAGTCAAAATTAATCAGATTTAGGATTAGCTTGTTTCCAGTTTCATGGTGTATAGTTTACAAACCTCCCAAGCAGTAGTAAAAAATATACCTTGCTGAGCTACCATGGGTCAGAAGGAAAAATAGATTATAATGCTTAATATGTTAAGAAGAGATACTAATATTGAAAATCTCTTTCTCAGCAAACCCGAATAATAAAAAAATGTCCCTTGCAAGCAGCAATATTGCTATTTCCTGGTTCTATACCCCAGACATATTTCCTGGCTCACCCCAGTCTTTGGTACAAAACTGGAAAGAAAGATATCCAGAATTAATTTTAATCAAGGACTCAAAGTCACCCTATACAATACATTAAAAAGTCCTTGTAGTTTGCAGCTGAGAATCTGGAAATACACAAACTTCATTTGTCTATAGAGGACATATTTTGCTACTTCTATCTCATTTAAAGAGGAGATATCATAAAATCTGAAGTGAGAGCTAGAAGTCAAAGGCCAAACAAATTTATTCTCAATAAAGACTATGTAGCAACTTAAATGTAAACTAGAAAGAAAATATTTTTGTTCATGACTTGCTGCCCCTTTGCAAAGCCATTCGTATGGCAAAGTCAGGGAGCAAAGCAATTGACAGAAAAAATGGAGAAGAAAATATGAGTCTGAGAGGGCAAATAAAAGAAGTAAGAATACAGCTTGGCACCCAATCCATCCCAACTGCAAATGTTACTTGTTCCATTCCCAGAGATGAGATATTTTCTGGGTCAAACAAAGAGTACCCTGTTAGTGGCCAAGGTTAATTTATTCAACTTTCTTGCAAATAAATTTAGACACATAACTTAAGTCAGCCCTGAGCAACAGTGTGAACAACCTGAGCTAGGTGGTGTAAACAGCATTACTGGAGCTTCCTATTCCTTCTTCCCTAATCTTCCTCAGACACTTGAAAGTGTCTTTCAGTATACAACATAATGCTACATATTTACATCAAAATATTGTATAATCTATTACATATTACAAATATAATAGTCGACTGTGTTATATATAGTAGATTATTTTATATATATAGATACACTACACAGTAATGCTATAATTTAAAATAAAATAGTATATTGCACATATAATATATTGTGGTATTGTAGTAGACAATGTTGCTGTATTTTCCTTAAAGCACCAATAAATAGAATTGACATTTTATACTGAAGGAAAATATGCATAATAATTTTTTTTTTTTTTTTTTTTGCAGTCCTGTGCACAAATGTCCTCCAAAATTTAAGGCCCTGTCTCCTGGGATTGACTAGATTATTTACCTAAAACATTGTCAAATTATTCAGCAGGGCTACAAAAAGCTGGGGTGGGGTGGGGTGGGGGCGGGGGGGGAAGTGTTTGAACACTTTTCCTTTCCTTTCTGCAAGTGGCTGGTATATTTTTTCCCCTTGAAATATATAGACAGTGGTCTTAGATATTTTCAAATACATTCAGGTTGTTTAAAAAATGCTAATCTGGCATTTATTAATCCTTTATTATAGATGAGAAAGGATTAGGCCCAGGCAACATACCTGGTTACAAAAGAGATTATGTTTCACGTTAACCTAATAAACTTCAAAAATCATAATTTTTAGTCTCGGTATAGATCCAGATTTTACTCTCAATGTGGTGCAAATGCAAGGTTAAATATAAATATTCTTTGCATTTATAATGCAAAAATTCCTTCAGGTATACAAAAAACTAACATTCTTGAAAAGGTCATACAGTTTCTTGTAATTTATTTTCTAGTAGGTCAATTCCATCATTCATCATTCCTGCAGATTAAATGGTTATCAGTTTGCTCCTGCTTTATACCTTTGACATCTAGGCCTAATAATCTACACCTATATCCGTAACGCTGACAGCTCTTTAAATAAGTAACTGGTGCAAGGTGGTGCAATACAGCATATTCAAATGCTGAATTATTTCATTTTAAGAACTTAATATATAATGACAATTTCACCATTTGAAATGTCATGTCTGTACTTAAACCTTGAAAAAGATAATAATCCTGTAATTTACTTGGTAGTTATTTAGAAGTGCAAATAAACATCTGGCAAGCCTTTATTACTGTCTATCACATAGAAAATAATGAAAAGGCAAAGCTGTTCAGGAGCTGTTCTCTAGCCTTAAAAACAGATATCAATGCATATGTGGTGAAAGCAAATAGTTTAGAATTCTTTTCCAGAACTGTCTTAATTCTGGGGTTCTAAGTTTTGAAAGCTTCCTTTTCTTACGGTTCAAGGCTCTTTTAATGCAAATACAGAGTATCACCTATTCACATCTCTTTTTGGATTGGAATAACATATAATGTGTCCCTAGAAAATTTAAATCACCAGAATCTTTAAAAATACAGATAATTATCTTAATAAAATTTCCTTTCAGTGATTCATTTAACTGCTGATTTAACAGTCTGATCAAAAGTAGAGGATCTGAATCTGAGGTAGCAGTAAGATGAAAACAAAAAAGATCCAAAAGTGAAAAGGGTACAATGGTGTTGGACATGGAGTAGCTCTGGCCATAAAAACTGGCACCAGAGCCTGGAAAGCAATCTGGTCAGGCAGTACAGAAATGTGGTTTTCTCTTACCTGCCTACTGTGTTCGTGCAACTAACAGTTCTTATAGTGTAAAGATAAGGGTCAATTTTAGGGAAGAACCAAAAGGTGTACCAGAGTCATAATCTCTCAATCAACTGCTTTGTGACCTACATCTGCCAAACCTAGTGACTTTATTCCAGATTTGGTTTTGATGTTGTCAGAAGTAAAGACTTCCATGAGTCACTAATTAAAATTCAAAAATTACCCGTCCTCAAATTTCCTTGACTTCTCCAAGCACATTTTCTGCAATTTGACATATGCCAAAGCTCCTCTATAAAGTACAAAGACAGAAAAATACAATCTGCAAAAGGAGAAAAAAGAAACGACCCTGAAGACTCTGATATAAAAAACTGTAAGTCAATTTTCTTTCAAAACACACTATGCATCTGAAAATGAAAATATAAATATCAAAGAAAACATACAGTCTGTATAATCTGTCTATAAGCAGACATAACAATGAGTTCTACAGAAAGTAGGAAATAAAGGTAGCTTGGGATTTCTGAACTCTTGAATACATTCTTCAAAAGTGCAACCTGAATTTTGGGAGAAATTTTACTGCATAAATTGAATGTAGAAAGAAAAAAGAAGTGTTTAATGGCTTCCTTCAGAGATGGATCATTGCTGACATCTTATAAACAGCTGGATGTTATAATTTTGTCATATTTACTAGTCGTATACCATTACTGCTCAATAATGTGTTATATGAATTTTTATCAATGTTTTTCTTTTGGGGTTTTTCATCCTTGAAACATCTTTATGTAACTGGCCTAGAACTAATGTGTTGTCTCAGGGATTATATTGCATATGGGATAAAGTGGAAACAGCACAATCTTTGATCTTTTAATCAAACATCTCAAAAAATACTGCTTTAATAATTTTTTTTCAGTTGTTTTTCTCTCACATGTGGCCACAAGCCGGGTCTCTATACCATTTTCCAGGTTTGCCTGTCACCAAGTACACAGTCAGCTGCATCAACTCTTTTCTGGGAATGGATAATAAATAGTGGGTTAGCACAGTGACATTGATTATCCAATGACCTTGGAGATTGTTACCTGAAATGGCTCACATGAGAACATCAGCATTTATTTTTTTACCTGTCCATTTCAGAACTTATTCCATTACACTTATGTCACTGCTTACATTATGTCTATCTAACAAAATTCTGCATTTCCTAGGTCCTAGAAGCCCTTATATCTGTACCAAAATTTGCCACTGATGTACAATTCACTAACAGAAAAACTGATGTATATTTCATTCACATTTTACTGAACTCTCAAGGAAACTTCTGAGCATTAAAGAGAAATTATAGTGTTTGTCAGTGGTTGATTTCTCTACATCCCAATGACTACATTAATTTTTCCGTAGTTAACAATCCGGTCTGAAGGTGTTCCTCTGGCTCCTGGCTCCCTGCTTCTGTTAATGGTTTCCATGGCCAACAGTATTGCAGTTTCCTTCATTTTTACTACCTCCACAAATCTTCCCAGGAGATATCTAAGCAACAGATTCATCACCTCCTGATTTAAATGTATCACATGTTCTTCTGTGAAATCCTTAAAGGTAGAAGAGGCACGGTGGAAGAACCACTGAAGGATCTTAGTCCCCGGTATGCTGAAGTACTTCAGTACCATTTCTTTGTATGAAGAAGTTCTGACCAATATATAAAATAAAGACTACACCAGCCCTGTTTGACTTGATTGATCACAATGGACAAGATTTATTTCTCTTACAGTGTATTTTTTCATTTAATTACTAGTCCTTATTCAATGACCAACAAACTGTGAATGTACATGATGATAGTATAAAACCAAGAAAAAGTCTCAGAAATTAAAATGGATAGTGATAAGGAGTTTATCATAGCGACCTGTGGATAAAATTTAGCTGTCAACCCAGCAAGGTCTGAGACTCATGGGACAGTATGGAAAAGGATGGCTTAAGAGGGACCAGGCTGATTGTAGTACAGCATCTCAAAAAACCCATTAGCATTTAGGTACCTGAATGCCAACCCTTACTTGCATAATAATATATCTGTCAAATAATAAAGACAACCTCTTTTAATTTATTTGAAAATTTCTTGCTGAAGTTTTAGGAAGTTTTTAATATCTAGACATAACAAGAACATTTTCTTTGTAAGTACTTAAGAATTACTGCTGCATGAAACTTGAATGCTGTTTACTAATAATACGTTTATGTTATTTGAGACACATATTTTATTATTTCCTTACATTCTTTCAATTGTTTAACCCAGCAAAGGTTTGCTTTTGTCCCTTTCCACATAACATTATTTTAAAAATAGATTGATGCTACTGTTCTGCTCTTTGCAGGACACATAAAAGTAGCAGATGGGTTCACAGCTGATAAAGGTTAAAACTCCGAGTTTAATTTGCAGCTTTTTAGCCTCAACGTCTGACATCAGAATATCAGTGTCATCTCTTAAGAGGATATTTGTAAGTCAGTTTGATGTTCTAGTTGGCTCAAAGAGCTGATAGACATAGTATGCTCCTAGATTACTCTTTTTTTGGGGTGTAAATATTAAAATATTTACCCAATAAATATCTAATCTATAACATTATAATGAAGAACAGTTTCACCTGCATCAACTACTTTCTAAGATAAAAAAATCTGTTCCTAAACTTCAAGTACTAAAATGGAAAAAACTCTAGAAGCAAATATGGTGAAAAAAAATAAATTAATGAGTTCTTCCAGTGACAAGAGTGTTCTGCATGAAATTATTTTCAAGGTCTACTTTTGCTAGCTAAATATAAAATAGGGCTATATAATACACATCAAGATGTAAAATTTGGCATATTTGCACCCATCTGGTTGTCTGGTTGTCCAGTTTCCAGAAATGTCTGTATAGTTAGATGGATAACAATTTACAGCAGTTCAGAATTTGGTTCATTATATCAGCACCTGTAATAACATGCTTGCAGGTTTACCTAGCACCATGGCTTCCTGGGACCTGGGATAGAGCAGCTATGAAGTACCTGTGAGGCTGCTCCTGGAGGCAGAGACCCCTGCTGACAGTGATTCTGGAGCCAGTGCAGTCCCCTCCTTCGCCAAGATGGAAATGTTGTTGCATGATTTGTGCAAGTGAGTAAAAGATTGAAGAGGGAGAGTTTCAGACTTGCCAGCTATGCTAAAACACCCTCAAGCAGAAAAAAAACAGAACAAAGGTTGTGTCTCCAAAGAATCTGTAATCAGCTGATCATCTCTAGGGGCCTAAATATAAATTTGGGTACAAGCAGATTTTGGCAACATTAGAATGACACTGTATCACAGTTTAATGAACACTTAGTTAAATTTAACAAGAGAGTGATTTTACCAAACAGGATCAGAGACCTTATTATGTCCAAACAGGGGAAGAATCAAAACGAAGAAATTGCCTCTCTGGATCAGGTCAGTGTCCCGTTTGGCAGTGAGGCATGAGCCTGACAGTGACAGATTCTCCAGAGGAAGGCATAGCAAGCTGCCGGACCTGGCTGCTGGCGGACTTTCTCGTTTTCTCTGACAGAAGTGGCAACGACTGGCTTATGGTCTGAGGTATAGAGATTTACATTTTTATCCTATCAAAAGTATTAGTTTATGTTCTTGATTTACATGTGAATGCAAAATCCTTTTTCAATGTCATTAGTTATAATCCTTGTGACCTCTTATGGAATTAAGTCCCAAGGTTCTGGGGCTGGCAGTACATGTTGCAGATGATCTTCCTCCTTCTTCTCAGTCTTTGTTTTATTACATCCGACACATCTGCACTTCCACAAAAGGGAATGAAATGTTTGGTTGGCTTTTTTGTTTTTTGTTTTTTTTTTTACTTAAATGAAGACTGAGGGCGAGGTAATGGAGAGGCTAGATTCAAAATGATAATCATGTTTTGGCAACCCTGTGACACAGAAAGATGTTAATGTTTTTTGTGTATGTGGTCTTGCTGGAGGGGCTGTCAGGGTTGGACTTTCACATGCCAGAAGAAGATTTTCCAGCTCACTGCACAATATGCAACTCTTTGAGTTGTCGAAAACATTGTTGAGTAACAATGCTGGTTTAAATATTTGTTTGACAGTTGCAGCCAGGCCGAATCTCACAGATTCTGAGGGTGCTGTTCCCTCGGATGTGCAAATAGGTAGGCTGTAACACCGCTACGAAGGCAGGCAGTGAAATTTCACTGGCATGTCAACATGAGGAAGATATTCAATACCAAGACTCTGGGCTTATTGCAAGATATCTCCCCATTGTGCCCATCAGCACATGTATAGACATGTGTGGAGGATTTCATTACCTAAGACTTAGGATCACCATGATTTTAAACTAGTTTTGAGATTTTAGGTACTTGGCATGCCCTCTGTTACTGGCCCACAGCATTGTGTGTGGAAAAAGTTGAGCACAATCACAGAGGACTGTAATAGCTTGTCTAACGTAGTGACCTCCAGCTAAGAAATACTCTCACTTGTAAGTTACTATTAAGGAAGTAGGTCCAAGAAAATTAGTCAGAATAACTGGGTGGTTTTCAGTATGATGTCTTTCTTTCAGAGGCTGAAGGTTTAGGTCAGATGATGTAGTAACACAGTTTAACTTGCAAATACAGTTTATAGCGAGTGGACATGGTTGGAAGGAAGAGTGCATTGAATTTCAATGTTCTCATACAGTTAATCAAGATTTGCACTGAAGCAAAATGAGTATAACATAGGAATCAAGATCCTCCATGCAGGTTTGAAAAGAGAAATTTTCTCTGCTGCGTGGAACATAATGAAATAACTTGGAAAGAAAATCAGCATATAATTTTCTATTTCTTTTTGTAAAAGAAAGTTATCATGAAGCTTAACATGTGCTATTTCCTTAAAGAATCATTTCACCAACTTGCTTTTTATAATGTAATATATTTACATATCAACACACTGAGTTTCTCCAATTGTAGAACAAAAAATTATTCCTTATTCACACTTTTAAAAAATCCATCTCCCAGTAAACATTTTTAGGAAATATGTACATATACTTTCACGACGAAAAAAAATTAGGAAATTAGAAAACTGATAAAACAAATTCTAGAAGAAGCCAGAGTTAGAAGGGCTGATGGAGAGACAGATGGCTGTTTTATCTAATATCTCACTGTATTATACCAAACTGTGCTTTAAATGTTTTAAACTGAGACAGCTCCAGAACTACTGTATGGACCAGCATGCCAGGAAATATGTCTCCTGTAAAGACACCAGTGTCTGAAAAGTCACCTCAGAGCATGTAGGAAACACAAGAAAATGGTATTGTCTGCTGGCAGAGGAACTGGACATAGAGCTGTCCTGTCCACAATTTGGAAATTGGGAGCTGTCCAGAATTCAGAAACAAAGGCTGAAGAAGAACTGTTTTGTCAGAGAACATCTGAAAGTCTGCATTTGTTCATGTTGCTAGCATAGCAGGTTTTCAGGTAAGCCATCTTCAAATGGTGATCCCTACCACATAAACAAGCACACACTCTTCGGGACACTGGATCCCTGTCACCACTGCCAATGGTGTTCCCACCCGTGAGATTCAGATGGGATTCAGAAAGCCTGTTATATAGAAGGAGAGGAGCCCTCTCTAGGCCCCTATTGATGTAAAATATATAAATTAAGTAGTGAGTTAGCTACTGGAAAAAAAAATCAATTATTTTCTAATGTGTAGGTCTTCATGCAGTCTGCATCTACCTCAGAGAATTCTTTTGTTTCAGAAAAACATACCAGAAACTTGTTGTTTCAGCATTAAATTTATGTGTCTTCATCTCTTTATTTCCAGGTCCTCTAGGCACTTGCCTCCTAGATATGGAGCCTGCATGGGGTAATATAATATTTAATGAATCTCTTTTATCATCAAAAGTCATGTGAAAAAAGTAACTTTCTGTCCTTTTAATTAAATTGGAAGGATAGAAATCTCAGTCTGTGGCTTTAGAAGGAAAAGCCATTTTACCAGCAGGGTGTTTTTGTTAATTTGTTTTACTTGGGCATTTAAGTTAATTCAGATGAAAACAACTTTTGGGTCTATTTTTTGACTAGTACTTTTGTTCACTTATAGTAATATTTTTATTTTAAGGTTGGGCTCTACCAATAAATTGAATACAAAAAAGGGTATTTTAGGGTTTTTGTTTGGTTTTGGCATTTTAAGTTATCCGTTTTGCCACTTAACATTTTTTAGTATTT
Source organism: Passer domesticus (assembly GCF_036417665.1). Lineage (NCBI taxonomy): Eukaryota > Metazoa > Chordata > Aves > Passeriformes > Passeridae > Passer > Passer domesticus. Next base: position 41,067,682 of record NC_087512.1, on the reverse strand, counting down.
ATTAAGATAAAGGCATTACAAATTCATTTATTAAATTTACTAAATTGACTGTATTTAACAGCTTCCAGAAGAGGTTTCTGTTTTCTCCTAGAATGGGGTAATTTTCCATGGCAAGATTTGTGTGCCTGTTGAAAGAACTTACCAGTCCCTCCTCTGGCAGAAACTTCCTTTGTAGAGCTCTCTTGACATTGTGTGTGATTTGTAGAAATCTGACTAATTTACTCCTTCATTTTTTTTACTTCCATTCTAGCTGTCTTCCCAAGAATGTCACAGTTCAACATCTTGATTTTTAATATGGATTCTTTCATTTTTTGAGTTATGCATAAAGAGTGGTCTACTTTATTTGGCTGACTATTAGACAACGCCTTACAACTCTGAATCATTGCTTTAGTATGCTGTGTAGAGTTTATATTCCCTCCAAAATAAATTCAATTAAAAAAATTACTATACAAATGTGTGAACAGGCATAAGAGGCTGTAGGTAATTTCTGGGCTCATGGCTGAGGCTACCCACCACTGTAATCAAGAATTTTGAGGTGAAGTATTTGGTTTTTGGGTTTATTAATTTGAATTCAGAGGACCAATACAGGGGGTTTTTTATTATTATATAACAAACTGCAGTTCTTGACCTATAATACAACACCTATATGAGCAATCTAGCTTTCAAATAAGACATATTTTCACTATTAGTTCATTGTCTTTTACTATTTTGAAAAAAGACTTTGAAACTAGAAACTTTCTATTACGTGTGATGAAGAAAAGCCTGACTTTATCATTTTGATTTGAGAAATCAGATTTTGCCCACTGTAATTCATTATTTATACTTGCCAAGCTATTCTGAAATGAGTTTCAGTGCCTTGGAAGATTTTATATAAAAGAATATGACAGAAGTTTTTCAGCCTGTCAGATAATTTGACTGGCTATGCATAAGTACTAAGGATTTTAATAATTGCTGTTCTGCACGTAATGCTTCTTGCAAATATAATTCATCTTTCTCAAATTTTCTGTCAGATGCCTGAAGTGACTGCCTCTATTTGAAATTGTAATTTGGTGCTAATTTGAAGTCACCATGGCTCAAGTTTCAGTATTGGTTATTGTTACTAAGTGTTCAAGAAATAAAGAACAATCAGTCTACTGAACTATATGGGGTTTTTTATATAATTATGGTATATATTTATATGTGTGTGTGCATGTATTTTTAAAAAGAGCAAGGAAGAAAACCTTGTATTTCTTGTGTGATCAAAAACACAGAACAGAAGTAACTGGATGATATTTCAACACAATTTGTAGTTCCCCCTTAACCAAAAGGAAAACGTGTGTATTTTGCTCCAGCTATTTACACATGACAGGTGGTTCCTTAGTGACCATAGTCAGCCTCGATAGGTTAGAGAAATCCCCAGGTTACTTGAATAAAAACACCAAGGGATGCTGTTTCCTCATGAAACACAGGATTCCCTCTTAGCAGAGAAAGCCCTTACATGTGAGAAGGCAAAGGACTGACAAATTCAAGGTAATGCTTTCTAGTGCTTTAAATAAATTCATTACTACTTCTGTCATGCTCTGGAGTATTATTATTTGTTCAGAAACTTTTTTTTTTTCATCTTTGCATTCTGTTTCTGCTGTTGCCTGTGTTATTGCTCAAGCGAATTCTCTCATAAGAAAGCACAGACAGTGAGTATAGAGGAAAAAGATGTGGCTATTTCTTATAAGCTCCTACCCCAGTGGCAAAGCTGGCCTAAAGGGAGCTGGACAAAGCAATATGAAAGGTACAGTGTTACAGGTTATAGTGACAAAAAGTGCTCCAGCATAGTGCTGCCTTTGTGCCGGTGGTCATTGTCCCTGAGAAGCTGCCCTAGCAACCTCAGGCTACAGTCTCAGTTCAGAATAGAGCTGCCAGCACAGACTCATTGGCTCCATCAAAAGTTTTCTAATCTCCCCTTTGCTGGACAGGGGAATAACTGAGCTCTGATAAGCCGGAAAATCCTAAACAATTTTCTTTAGTAAGGCAGTGTGTCACAGGAGAGGTGCCCAAGAAATAAAAGATGCTTCCAGTGTGCATTAAACTAGGCACAAAATATAAGTCTTACTTTCAGTCACTCTCCCAATTCAATTGCACAACTGCAGTATGGGATATATTCTGTTTTCCTGACAGAGTACATTTGTTTTCTAATTGGCATGGCATGTGATTAGAATCCCATCTTTTATTTTTACTTTCAACTAATTATTGAGTCAAGATTTTTACCAAAAAGTCTTTACATTAATCTCAAGTAGACATTATATCAAAATATAATTCTTAATTTTTCATTTTTTAAAAACATAACTTTTAAAAATTTTTAAAAATTAACTAGTTAATTGTACAATTTTTACATAGTTGGAGTACATCAAAATAAATTTGTTTAAGATGCTACTTGTTTTGATTTTAGAGGAAATTTTTTGATTTCCCCCATTACTACTTGGTGAAAAGTAAACCTGTCTTTACAAACACTCACAAAAGTTATTAATGTGATTTTAGAACTCTTATCTTATTTTGTAAAAAACATTTTTCTGAATTAACTGGGAAACAGACCAACAAGACAAGGCAAGGCCAATCTGACAAGGCCAAGTACTTTGTAATTATTATTAGAAACACTAGTAGTTATTTGAAGACACCAAAGGCAAAGCAAGAAAGCATATGAGAGGGGAAAAAAATCCCCCAAAATTACTAGGTCAGTGAAGGAAGAGTTCAATTAAGAAGAACCACACAATCTCAGTTTTCACTTTTCTCCCTGAGTCAGCTCAACTGAAAGGTAAACAAATATAGATTTGTGAGTTGGAGTTTTTGTGGAGATTTTGTGTTTAGTTTGATCACTGAATGTACTCTTAATTATAAGTGGTTCCTACTTCCTCAGAAACAAATTTTGTGACAACAAGAAAAATTTAAAAGATGTAAACTAAAAAAAAAACCAAAACAAGTGAAAACAAAACAAAAAAAAAAAAAAAAACAACAAAAAAAAAACCAAACAAAAACCAACCAACCAACCAAAGAAAAAGTGCCCAAACCCCACAAAATAAAGCCTTGTGTCCTTTCAATCTGTCCTGAATATGGGAGCAATAGGTCAGGTACATGGGATAAGTGTGTCTGTGTGCATACATAATTATGCATCTGGAGTGTGTGTAGAAAGTTTTATAACCTGTCTAAAAGTCCTAAGAGGTATTTTATTCAACTTTATATGTATAATTTAAAGAAAAAAATATTACTGCAACATTAAGGAGCTACCTCATACAACCTTGCAATAAACATCCAGCTGAAACGAGGCAAAGTTCTGCTCATCATGCTGCTGAGTTTTTTAAAATTTGTTTTAGTGCTTTTGATTTAATAAAAAAATGGAAAATTCTTAGCATAAAAGCATAGATAGTAAAGTGGTACATCTCAGAGAAAAAAATATTGTCCATTTGCAGAACTCTAACATGTTGAGTAATTTTTTACAGTATTATATGAACAGGATTTCTCTGCTTTCATCTTCTGTTCAGAAAGTGACTTGAAGAACCATAAAATAATTGCTGCCAGGCTGCTTTTTGCAGAGCAAACAACAAATAGCAGCACTATGATCTTCCAACCCTGAAGATGGGAAAAATATTTTGTCCATCTAAGTTTTACGTATGTGAGTCTCAGCATCTGCTTGAAATACTAACTGGATTTATTTCAGCTGATGTTAAACTTCATCTTAAGTTTAATATAAAATTCAAAGTAAACAAAGCAAAATAAAGAAGATCATACCTATTGTGAGGATCTTTCACTGATCTCATACTGGTCTAACTGCTGTTGGTCAACTTAGATGTAAAATCATGGTCTGCAAGGTTGCCCAAATGATAGTAGTGCTTAAACAATATTACAAAAGGACTCATAAAAAACTAGATTAGAAAAATTAAATTTGTCTTTTCAGTTAACTGTCTTCCCTGTATTTGATCCTTGTACCAGAATCATTCTCTAAAAACTTTTCTTCATTTACTTGCAGGACTTATATAACATGTCCAGGTGATACATTATCAGGGAGTCCTGGGCTTTTGCCTTATTACATAAGGACTGGAGTACACAGATCTCCTTCCTGCAGAAGCCAAGAATTGCCATCCAGCTCTTTAATATCCAGTGATAGCTGTGATGTATTAGGATACTGGAAGCAGGGAAACGCTCTCAGTCCATCAATATCATCACAAAACATACCCTTAATGGACTCTTGTCTTGTGGCTGACTGAGATTACTCTGACTGCTCACAATATTAAGGATTACATGTAGTATTTTTAACACCACTGTTTTGACCTAAGTACTTTTAAAAAGACAAACAGGTGTTTATTTTCATTTTTAGGTGCATTTCTGCCTTTGAAATCTGACCTTCCTTCATGAAAAGTAGAAAATCTCTATTTTAACCAGATTTGTTGAAGCATCTATAATAATGAGTCAGATCAAAGGTCCATCTAGCTGGACAGTATGGTTGCAATATTTTCATTGCAGTCAGCTTACGTTTATAGTCATATTGCATTTAAGTGCATTTAAGTATCAAAGCTCTGTGATTTATTTCATTTTCAAAACAAAGCTTCCAAAACAAAGCTTTGAAGAGAAGCTGCGGGAATTGGGGGTGCTTGGCCTGGAGAAGGCTCAGGGGGTGATCTTATCACTCTCAACAGCCATCTAAAAGGTGATTGCAGCAAAGTGGGGGTTGGCCTCTTCCCCCATACAACTGGTGACAGAACTAGAGGAAATGGCCTCAAGCCAGGTCAGGTTCAGGTTGGACATCAGGAAGAATTTCTTCAAAAGAAGAGTTTTCAGGTGCTATAAAGTACTGCTTAAGGAGTTGGTGGAGTCACCACCCCTGTAAGTGTTCGAAGAACCACTATATGTTGCACCTAGATCTAAAGCTTAATTGATGTTGTTGTGTCTGGTCAAAGGCTGGACTTGATGATCTTGGAGACTGTTTCCAACCTTAATGTCTATTCTATGATTCTATGTTTACCATAGTTTTCCCAGGGATAGTATGGCATCTCCATCTCTGGAAATACTCGAACTGCACAGGACAGAATTTGGAGAAAACTTATCTGACCAGCCTGTGTGAGCAGGGAGCTGGCCTAGGTGGTCTCCAGAGGTACCCATCAGTCATTCCACCATCTTTTAGAATGAAAAAAAAAGAGAAATTACAAGAAAAGGTGCTTCAAGTGTTCTGAAGTATCACTACCTAGGATGTCATATTAAATCTGACTTCTGCAAGTGTTCCCATGGACCAGGTAATCCTTTGTGTTCATGTGTTTGGGCTTATCCATATGTTCTCTTATGAACATATTCAACATTTCACAGTTAGATGTTCCAGGATGTGAAGAACTGGCTACGGTTATGCATAAATCCTCCTTGCAACTTGAGATGGGGAAGAGGTATGATTTTCAGTTCTCCTGCTTTCAGGGTATGGTTACTCACACAGCAGTCCCCATGGCACTGGGTGGCCCACCCATTTCTTGTGGCATAGGACACTTTTTCTAGCCTTGAGGTGACTTCTACATGGAGGAGGAGGGGATCCCTGACCACTTTGTGTCCAGCAGGCTCATGGCTATTTGGCTCACAGAAGGGATTCATGAGGCCTGCTCTCAGGAATGGTTTGAAATAGTGACTGACCTACGCTACACTTTCACATGCTTTGAGAGTATTGTGTCATCTCTTACCATGTAAATTGGAAGTTTTGAATTGGAGACGGTCTCCTATCCTTGCCTGATCAGAAATAAATCAGATTTACCATTTTTTATTTATTATTGTTATAAGGTTTGTGAGGGACAGGGAGGGAAGGCATATCAGTGGGAAACTTACCTGAAGATTCAGGGGACCATTGTGCAATACAGACCCTCTGATGATTGGCAAAAGGTTTGCAAAAGCAGTGTGGACTGAGGCATTGCCTGAGGCAATTCCAAAGAATATGCTTTCCTCTTCATTTTACCTGTTTTCTTGTTTAATTCTTCCTCTTTAAAGGAGTTTCTAAAAAAGTCAGTTCTCTAGATATCTCTATTTCAGATGTGGTATATCTGTAAATTGATTTCATTCTTTCAATTTAACAACTCTGGTCTAGGACTGAAAATAAAACACCAACCAGGTAAACAACCCAATTCAGACATACATCACAAGAATCAAGCAAATAACCTGTAAACAAAATAACCTGTAAACACTCAAAAAGCTTTGGGAAAAAGGTAAAATCCAAAGAACAGCAAAAACCTGTTATGCTTGTCTTTTAGGACAAGCATTTGTGAATTTGCACAAAGCAAAGTCTCTGTTTTTGAAAAGTCCTTTAAAGCTACCTCCTTCTTCTTCTACATAATATTCAATACATGGTGAATAAATTAACCAAAGCAAATTAAACAAGACACCGAACCATTAAACAAACAAAAAAACCCCCACTCATTGTATTTGATTGAGAATGTAGTAATAAAAAATGGGGATTTGTGATATACTCGCACTCTCTCTCTTTCTCTCTTCCTCTCCGTCTCTCTATACATATATGTACTATTTTTCTCTATCATATATTGAATATATAATTTTGATAATATAAACAAGAAGAATGTCTGATGAGACCAAGACAAGGTTTTCAGAATAGCGACAAAAGAGCTTGTAGAAAAAAAACAAGATTTTTTTTTTAAAAATACTATACTGACAACCTTTATTTCCCAGTGTCTGTCAGATTATCATGTGGAATTTTTACATAAAACTGGAGTATTCTAAAGATCAAAGCTACAAAGCCCTGAGTTCTTAATAATGTATTTGTAACTATGATCCATTTTCCAAATCATTTTTCACCCAGCAGCACCTCTTGACCCCAAGCAGAAATATCTTTATAGGTACATTCTCGGATTACTCAAAAGAATTAGTGGATTTCAATATTGTAATGACTGTAGACATCTTGCAAAACGGCTGAGGTGAAATAAATTAACAAACTACATGTAATTTGTTCATCTACTTTTCTTTCTGTGTATTATTGGCACCCATAACTATTAAGAAAATCAGCTAAATTGTAATATTCTTAGACAGATTGATCACTTGCGCATTTAATTTTTCATCCCTTTCTATGGGTTCTATTTCAAACTTACTACCCTTTTTTACCTTTGTCTATTAGTGTCCCATAATATTTTATGTAGGCCATAACTTTTATATAAGGTATCACTTACAGCATGTGCTTGTAAGGAAACAGCATTTATGGTTGCCATAGTGATCTGACTTCAATACTTATACTAGTGTTTTTGAAATTTTTTGATCGATTGCAAATGAATTTGAGACAATAGAAGATATCTAGTCGGGTACTTGCATACAACATTGGAGTATCTGCAGTCCTAGTTTTGGTATCTGTCTTCATTGTACAGACTTAAACATCACTCATTATTGTATTTCTGTATTCCTAATTATTTATACGCCTTATATGCTTGTTCATAGAACACAGTCTTGTGAGAACATACATGTTACTTAGTGTAGTGACAAATTGAGTGGTGTAGCTCTAAATCACTTCATTTGATTTTACTTTTTCTTAATTTAGGTTAATTGCAATATGCATATCAATTATTTTAACTCCAAAGACTATATTTATGCACATTTGTGAATAAAAACAGACTAAGCACCATATTTTGTTCTTCATCTCCATTCTGCCAATCTATTTTAATTGCAGCTTTCATTATTTTGCTAGTAGTTAACTTTTGGATCTGAAGTAGTGCTCTTTCCAAAATATGCCAATTAAGATATTTGTCTTAGGAAAAATTGTAGTACTGTTTTTTTAAAAAATCTGTTTGTTTTTTCACTAAAAATCCATTTTATTCTTTGCTTTGTCATTTTTGTATTTTATTAGGTAGTTTAGCAAAATTGCCTTTCTTTTCAGGGCCATGCATAATCTTCTCTTAATCTATGGGGATTTATTCAAAGGTATTATGGAAGTTATACACACAACTTGCTTTTAAAAAGAATGTCCTGTTTCTGCTTTTCATGAATATATATCCCAGTACAGGTTAAAAATGGCTCTTAATTCTGACACCCACTCTCATCTACCTCCACTCACCAAAGCAAATGCCCAAGCAAGCAGACAGAATATTTTCTTTCTGTGAGACAGATTACTAGGTCATTTGCCTAATCAAGGTTTTTAGAATCCAAATCCAGTTACACAATATGCAAATTTTTCTTTCCCCTTATAACTGCAAATATAAGATGACACTTTAACTCTCCATCATGTTTTGACAGCCAGAGACTTTTTGTATCTAGATTTAGGGAGTTTATTTCTTAGTTAGTTTGGTTTTTTAATGTGCTTGGTTAGGTCTTGTAGTTTAGTTTTTTGACGTGTTAACGAAACTATATAATTTATTGATTAGAAACAAAACCAAACTTTAGGAGCTTGATTTTTTGTGAACAAAAGAATCGCTTAAGGAAATCTATTTAATAAAGCATTTTGAAGTTGAGATTTAAATAACTAGAAATGAATTTATATTTGAAGAATGCTTAAAATTATGTTAAATGTCTCTTAGACAATCAAATTTAAATGTGAGACACAAATAATTGTTAATGATAATGTTAGGGATAAATATTAAAAAGTGCATATTCAGTATGCATTGACTGTATTATTGCCAAATATTATCTGCATTGAGACATCTTATGTGACTAAGAAGACTATGGAAAGAAAGAGGAGTGAAAACCTAATTTCTTCTAAAATAAAATATGTATAACAGAATTTTTATTTTTTTTTTTGCTATGATAATCAGCAGGTATGGTTTCAGAAGTGATCATTAAGGACACTGCTCATATTGGTACAACAGTGAATTTGAAGAGATATAGCTATGATAGAGTGGATAACAGCTATTTTGAGCCTCTGGAGAATTTGGGTGGTTTTTATGACTTTACTTTGGCACTGAAAACTTTGTTGTAGTGTGTGAAAGAAACACTATAATAGGAGGGAGGAGAAAAATTCTGAAGTTTTCAGATGAATCTGAAGTTTATGAGGTAGTTTGCAGCAAACAAAAGGCATCACACAGCCTTAAAAGCTGTTTCTTACCTCTATCCAGGAAATATTTCACTACAGAGAAAGAGCAGGAAAAAGAGCACAAATCCTCACTCCTCCCCTACCTCTGCATCTTCTAGTCTGCATTGTTTTGTCTCACAGTGCCCGAAACTCCTTACCTAGACTTATCTGTTTTGTCAGCAGACAATGCAAGGATAGCAATGTCCAAAATCCTACAATGTCCAAAATCCTACAAAGGTATGTTAAAATGTGCAGTCCTAAAATACATGCATGTTGCTGTTGCTTTGTCCCAGACTTGGTTTGTTCCTCTCAGTCCATCTTCAGTTTATTCTCTCATCTCTTTCTGAGAGGATTAACCTTCCAGAGGCTATCCTTTTCAAACTTTAAAGGATAATCAAAGGAAAGCAAAGACTCTCATCTTCTGTTCAGACCTTTATCTGGCACAGATTTTATTTTGAGATTGACTACTAGCCTGAATTTGTCAGCAGATCTTGAATCATTTGCATCAAATTTTTTATCCTTCTCTTCCAATATTATTGTTCTGCCATTTGTTTTATTTCTCTAACCTTAATAATTCTTTTTTTTTTTTTCCTTTGGGGATGAATCCTTTCAATTATACTTTCTGGAGGTCTTCTACACCACTGAAAACTTCACCTGCAATGTCCCTTTCTTCTATTCCATGTATTCTTCTTCCACATTGAAAAAAGTATTGCTGACACTTTTTATGAACTGTCAGCATTTCAGTATCTTCAACTGAGAACAGACACAATTACATGCACAGATAAAAGGAAGATGTTATTTAGTATGGTGTGAACTATGATGCTGGTTTTAACATGTCATATTTAATAGAACAGACCCTAGAGATCAAAACTGAGTTTAATAGTACACAATAGATAATATATGAATGCCATTTCAAGACCTTTTCTAAAATCAAGTTATGCTTTAAAATAAAGATAACATTCATTTTTACAGTGATGCCAGAGAAGAGTGGAGTAGAAAGAAATTGTTTAGCTTACGGTCACATTGTTCAAAATTTTTTTTTCTCTTTCCTCTCAAATCCTGAGGTTAAAATAAAGTTCTTGTGTTGTTTATTAAGAGATAAAAACACAACAGTAATAACCACAATAGTATTCTAAAATAGTCAAAGAAAAAAGAAATCTGTTTGGAAGGATTGCATGCAAAAACAGTGTTCAGAAGTAGAATACAATTGTAGCAAATCCTGGTGACAGAATTTATCACATCAATGTTTGAAGACCCTTTCTTTGCTGCTGAATGACATTGTTTTTTTATTGAAGGCTTCAACAGTAAGGTGTATGCTGCTACTAATATCATCACAGTGCTGGTTTTGGCTTAAGTGGAGTTAATGTTCTTCACTGTAGCTATGTTTTGGATTTTTGCTGATTGATGTTGATAATGTGGAGATGTTTCTGTTATTGCTGAGCAGGGCTTACATGTGGCGAAGCACTATCCTGCAATTCTTACTGCCCTGCTACTGAGTCAGCAGGAAGTACACAAGAAGCTCTTAGGAGACAAAGGAAGAACAGCTGGTCAAACCAGAGAGATAAAGGTAACATGTTCAGTATGTAAAACTGAGGAAAGAAGAAGGAATTCTCAGAGCTATGGCATTTGTCTTCCCCATCAACCATGATTCATAGTATCCCTACTTTGCAGGGGATGGCTGAACATCTGTTTGCCCATGGGAAGTGCTGAAAGAATTCCTGGTTTCATTTCGCTTGTGTGTGTGGCTTTTGATTTACCAATAAAATGCATTTATCTCAACCCAAGAGTTTTCTCACTCTTATTCTTCCCCAGTTCTCTCCCAACCCACTGTGGGGGAGTGAGCAAGCAATTCATAGGGCTCATCAGCTTGCTGGCTGATTTTTAACCATGAAAATCACACAATACCATCATTCAATAACTATCACTATCATAGACACATGTTGGTTTTCACTGTAGTAGTTACAGACTAATCGAGCTGATCAAATCATCTTTGTCATTAAACTTCATGGCATTTTCTCCAAGCTCCCTATCACGCTGCATTTATCTACTGGCAGTATGTGAGGACCCAGGAAAAAATTATGATTAATTGTCTGTACCTACAAATTCAGCTTAACCCAGAGAGCTTAAAGAGTAGCTGTGTGGGAGAGCTGTCATGGTGATTCTTTACCCCACGAAAAGTAGCAGACACTCATTCTTGTGTTTCAAATGACACAAGAAACTTCTTGTTATAGAAGGAATTATGAGATGCACTATTAAGGGCTAACTACACAATGAAAGAAAAAACTTGCATGCATAGAAGAAAACAAAGGCTGCTAAGAATTGTAAATCAAGAGGTAACTCAAATGAAGCCAAGTAACAGAAGAAAATCTGAAAATTGTTAGGGATCAAGAACTATCAGGGCAGAAAAGTGATACATAACATTAGCACAATAACAGTAATGTGCCAGGAGGAAGACAACATGAATAATTTTATCTGAAATCTATGAATGCAAGAAAGGGCAGAGCAAAAACTTAGGCTTGGCTTAACATTGAAGGACAAATGTAGCTGGGAACTTCCTCTCCAAGGGGCATTAGTACTTGAGCAAAATGACAAGCACAACATTTTAGTACAGTCTGTATTGGAAGGCTTTCCTATGAAGTAGCATTGCATTTAGGATTTTGAAGGTGCTAGAAACTGGCTGCTACTGCAGGCCACCCAACTGCATATCCTGCCTGCGATGCCAAAGACTCCAAGCCCAAATTAAAACACAAAAAATATCTTCTCTATTTTAAAAAATAACTTCTCCCCTAATAGTAAATAAACCACCATTATTATGCAATTCACATATTTTGGACTGCTTACTATGGTTGGGTGAAGTTGTTGCTTACCATATACTGAGGTTAATGATTGTGGAAAATGAATGTATTATGTTTTTTCTACAGAAAAGGTAAGATGATTTATTTTAAAAAATCAAATAGAATTTATTACAGAGCAGGGAACTGGCTGGGAACAAAAAGGTAAAAACAGAATTAATTTTAGGAGCCAGGAAATAATTAATAGGGTGTAAGCCACCTATCTCCATGTAATAATTAATGAGATTTGATAAGTTTGAATGGATGCAATAAATTGATTTTTTTTTCCTCAAGGATAAACTTGATTAGCACGGGTTTAGAAGTAGACAACTGGCTTTGGGTTAATTTTCAGTGTATGAGAAAGCAGAAAAAGTAGCTGCTACACTGGAATCTGAAAGAAGCATCATGATGCATTACAGCATAAAATAGTGTATTTTATCTTGAAAAATGACAAAAGGAAGTCACTGTACTATGCCATTGAAAATTAACCCACATTTGGGTGTTTTTTCCTTGCCCCTTTGAGATGATATCCAGCATACCAGCTGACTCACAGGCAATGTGATTACAGCAGTGACTCCTACAGAAAGCCCAGACCAAGAAGTAGCTCATGGGAGATTTTCAGCATTGAAAAGAGGAATCTCCTTGCTAAAAAATGCACATTTGAATTTGAATTAAGGATTTTCAGAATCAAGACCAAAAATATGAACGAAGTTCCATTTCCTAGCTTTAGTGCCTGGTGACATTCTTTTGACAAAAAATTATTTTTTCCAATGCATACTCACAAACTGCTGCTCAGAAGTTGTTTGAAAGACTGCAAACTGTGTCACGTCATCACGACTTTTCACAAACTCACTGTGTTTCAGCTCCTGTCCATTGCCATTTGATGAGCACCAAGGGGGCAGAACGCTCTACTACAATGTCTCATTACAGCCACTTTCAGTGGATTTTCTGTCAAAGGGTATTTCCTAGCTACAGAAGCTTGGAGAGAATATACAATAACACATCTGTGCACTAGCATACACAAAAATTACATGTTATGACAGAACTTCACGTTTTTGCATATATATGATTTTCCCACAAAAGCTGTGATCACTGCATACAATAGAAATGAAGCTGCATTTTATTCAAAGTTTACGAAGTCCACTAGTGCTAAATGAATTTCTCTCATATTTGAGCCAGAGGGTATTTTTTGCCATTGTCATATCTTAGCTATAGGATTTTTCTAAGAAACGACAAAAAATCATGACTTCAGTATACCCCTGCTTTTAAAAAGGTACCCATCTCATGGGATTTCTGACACTACTTTCTGACACAGCTTTTAACCTTTTGATATCTACTTGCATTTGAACTGCAGTCTTGCCAAGTTATAGTAATTGTGAGAAAATATTGAAGCATCTGTACCCCTGTTTATAAGTAAAAAGACACCACTGCTAAATGAAATCTCCACTTACGTTCTAAAGTGAAAATGGAAGTTAACTTTTTAAAACCACAAGAACATAAACTGATGAAATTCTAGATACCTAATTATTGTCTACGGCTCTTTTGGGAAGGATATAATTTTGGGGAGTTGGATGAGTAGAAAAACATACGCTAATTACTTTCTATTTTCACTTTCATGTGGGATTTAACTGGATTCCTAGAATAACATGTATTTTGAGGAAATGTCTCTGGTACTGTACCCTGCAAAGAATCGAAGAAAAGCTGTGAAAGCTGTTCTGAAAATTGACTTTATTAAATCAAATAGTGTGAGGAAGTAGTGTTAGATCAATATGATACTCACCTGAAAATGAGAAGTCAGATTTCAGGAAATGGAGGACATATATTGTTTCTACATTTAGTAACTTAGGTAAGAAAGGGATCTGGTCACACTACCCACCTACCTATGAGAAGCAGAGACAGTTTATATCGTGACCTTCATCTGACTGATCTTCATGCAGTATCTCAAAGGAGTCGGAATCCCAGTCTCTCTAGACAATCCACTTTGGGGGCTTCAGTATCATCACTGTGAAATATTTCTGGTATCAAAATGGAATTTCCCTTGTTCCAGCCTGTCTTTTAACTTCTGTTCACACCAGGACAGGTATGACTCTTTGTTTTCTTCATGTTTCCAAGAGCAGTAAGCTCTCACTGGCCCTCACTGCCTCAGAATGAGGAAGATTTCTTCACTGTCTCAGCCTTCCCTCTCCTAAAGCACGAAGCCTCAATCTTTTATTAAATAAATTTAAAATTTTGATTTGTTTTCATCCAAAACTGAAAGAAAAAGTAGTACTATAACTAGATGAACTTAAATGCTCCTGAGCATAGCATTTAAATGCTCTTTATGGCACTGAAAATGATCTGATAATTTTAAGAAAATTTTGCAGGCTTAGGTACATTCTTCTGATATACGCTGGTTTTTTTTGAGAATAAATCTCTCTCAAAACAAGGAAATTGAGAGTGCACTGTTGGAGTTTAGCATCTACATGTGAGTAATTTATTGCATTACTCTAATTTAGTATGGTTGAAATGAACATTTCAGAGGAAAATAAAGTGAAAAAAATTATCTTTGCAGTAGGCTTTTTGATTTTGATTGTAATTTAAATAAACTAGCAAATCAGATTGATCCAGTGCTGTCAGATTGCAAAAGAAAGACTTTAAGGCAAAGACCTTTAAGGTTTTGAAATAAAGAAAAGTAACACAGCCATAAACAGCAAAGACCCTTAAAAAAACTGCTTGCTTCTTAAAAAGAAAAAAAAAACATTGAGGCATGAATAAGTAAATTGGGATATGGAGTTCCATATTTGCAACAAAAAACTTCCAATCAAGCTTTCCAGCATCACAGAGCTATGTTCTTGACAACCAAGCAAAAGGCATCAAACCTACTTTAACATGATTTTGATAAAAGTATTTTGCCTGAGAAGATTTAAAATGTGCTTGTTATTAAAGGGTGGAATAGTTTTTGGATAGGTCGACCTTATATTTGTCTTGCAATATCCTAGATGACAGTGGCCTTTCTGAAATTTCATTAGAACTAAGGTATAAGACAGTCGCTCTTTCTGCTATATGCATCTACATACTATACATCTTTAAGGGAAAATAAATTTACACACATATAGTAACATAAAATAATTTTGAACTGCTGTGACAAGTAATATGGCTGACAAAATTCACCACAGCATTAATCAGTCACAGATTTTCAAGTCGAATTTACTAACTGATAAATCTAGATTTAGAAAATGACATTATATGGAGTTATAAAATCTTCTGTAAAAAAGGTGCCATATAGGTATTTATTTCAAAAGGAGAGACCAACTGCAAACAATTATAATAAAACAAAAATATTTAGGAATAGGCCACCAAACAACTCTTACTTTTGAATACATATACTCCTACACTCCTACTTTACAAACCTCATTCTTTTTAGGAATGTGTTGCAACTTTCATTTACCCATGAAAAAATGCACCACCTGAAATAGCTGCTATTAAAGTCCAGGGTAAGGAAGCAAAAAGGGCCTTTGCATAATATCCACAGATGTTTATTTCAGCCGCCCAGTAAGATGTTCAGAGTCCCAGGCACACATATGGGGAGACTCCAGGTTTTTGTGTATCCAGTGGTAGGGGCTAAACACTGGCATGGATGCACTACAAGGTGAGAGCCAATGGTGAAATAGGGAAGGAGTGCATGGGGACATAGGAACAAGGGGAAGGAGCCAATGGGGTCTAACAGAATAAGGTGTCTTTTGAGGGAAGCTTCCTGTGTCTCTCTAACCCAGGAAATGCCTTTCAGGTTCTCCACAACTCCCTATTTCGATACTATTAAGAAAGCTCCTCTAAAAGACCAACTGACTGAACACTAACAATCAAAAGCACCCATAAGACAATTTTCAAAATGTAAACAATCCTCAGTCCCCAGTCTCCAAACAGATTTTCTGTAGAGTGTTAGAGCTAGCAGGAAAGATACGGACTGTGGGATTCTGCCACCTATCCTAAGTTCTGGACTGTCGATTAGTACTTCAGTGCATTTTTTTTATGCCACTGGGCTGGCCAATTAAATGCTGGTGAAGTAACACACTGCTGACTGAATGCAGATTTTTTAAATTACAAAGCCTCAGACATATTACATTCTTTAATTGAAAGCTCGAAGGAGAAAACAAAGTTCTGGAAGCAGAAAGATAAATGGGAAATGACTTAAGAACAAGGGAAAATTCTATTATCGGGACAGTGCAAAGAAAATAAATTAAATGTATCAGAAGTTAAAATTTAATTTTACAAATCTCATTCGGAAATAGCCACACAAGAAAAAACTCTACACTAATTAGCATATTTTGCATTTTATGTAACTTCTATTTTTATCTGTTTTTTCTTTCTGTGTACCTTTAGGCATTGTATGCTAGTAATGATTTCAACAATATCTTTAGAATATATTTTTATGATTTTGGTGGCTGTGTTTTGTATGAACATATGTGTTCTTTATCTCTCAAACCTTACAAAGGACAGTGTGGTATCTGTGTCCGGTTCTGGGCTTTTCAGTACGCGAGAGACAAGGAGCTCCTGGAGAAGGTCCAGCAAAGAGCAAGCAGAACAGTTTGGGATCTGGGTCATCTTTGTTTTGAGGAAAGACTGCAAGAGCTGGTCCTGTTTAATCTGGATTAATGTGACCACATGCATCCAAAAGCCCTACCTTGAGGGCTGCCCCAGACTAGCTTTTTGACACACAAGCCACAGTGAGAGGGGAGGGGAGCACACTCTTCACTTGTGCTGGCAAGGAGAGAGCCTTGTGCCTTAAAGGACTCTGGGCCGATACTGATGGGAAAGTAGTGCCGACTTCTGATGCACCAGGGTTTATTGGGAGGAGCAGGAAAACGAACACTCCAGCACCCACAAAAGCTGAAAACAGAGGAAACGGCTTACAGCAACTTATAAAGGGAGAGAGAGGGTGGCAACAGGGGTGGAGTCTGCTCTCCAACCAATGGAGGAGCAGGAAACAGTGGAAAAGGAAAGAAGGATGCTGCTGAGGGACCAATGGGGAGTAACTAGGGGAGGGGCCCCAGCCCCTAAACCAATCACTCGATGGCCAAAAAAGACGTTTCTAGATTGAGAGGGTGGGTCCCTGAGTGAGGGACAGGACATAGGGTTAGACAAAACAAAAGATACATTGGTAACTGGGGCAACCAGGGTTAGGCAGAGAGACTGATAAGGATGGCAGGGGAGGAGACAGCCTGGGTAGGAACATTGCATAACTAAAGGGGTGAGTGGAACAAACCAACTTACAACTTAACATAACTAAAAACCTGAAAAACACAACACAGTAGATGAGGAGACTGAGCAGGCATCTCATAAATGCATGTAAATACCTCAAGGCAGGTGATATTTTAAGAGGATGGTCCCCAACTCTTTTCAGTGAGGCACAGTGACAGGACAAGGTGCAGTAGTTATAAATTGAAACACAAGAACTTCCACACCAGCATGAGGAAGAAATTCTTTACGGTGAGGGTATCTAAGTACTGTAGCATGGTGCCCAGGGAGTTCATGGAGTCCCCCTCTCTGGAGAGGTTCCAAAACCATCTGGACATATTCCTGTGTCACCTGCTCTAGGCGACCATGCCTGAGCAGGGAAATTGGCCTGGATGATCTCAAGATGTCTGTTCCAATTCTAACAAGATTTTGGTCCTATGATCTAAAACACAAAAATCCTTTTTTTCAGAATCATTTTCTTCAGAAGTGAGTGAAATCATTGAGCTCTTGTTTTAAGAAACTAAAGCTAAACTGAATGTTCCTATCCATACTCAGAACCATAAAACAAAACTTTATGTATGTATGCATGTATGCTTGTATGCTTTTGCTTTACCAAAACTTTATCAGAAATAGTCATGTTTGCATAATGTTCTAATTGAATCATTGTGCACAGGTTTCTAAATGCTAAGTAACCTGCAACTCTCAAAGGCATTTTAAATACTCAGAGATATGTCCACTGGTATTTTTTGAAATGCAAATTTATATGCGTATGTGTTTGCATTTATTTTTTACTGTATTTATTGTTTTCTATAAATATGTTGGGTAGAATCTCAATGCTGTTTATGGCTACAGAATAAAATCTTAATTTTGTAAATCTTTATTCTGTTCCTGTTTTCTGGAACACTGAAACATCAACTAACATATTAGTGCTCTCCCAGTACTTAAAATCTAGCAATATTTTCTTCCTCACTGCAATTTGCTTTCCTACAATAAAAAGGTAATTTTGCAAGCTTTCAAAAATGTTTCGTGTTTCAGAGCTTCTTTCCACCACACTCTCCTTCTTTTATTACACCATTGCAGTGGTTTTTTTTTTACTGTAACATTTTGACCTGCCACTAAAAAGAAGTTAGACAAAATTATACTAAAGAAAATAATACAATGTTTTTAAAAATCATCAAAAATTTAGCAGCTTAAAGTCTCTGAGATTTTTTTGTTTTGATTTTATTTCAAAGGAAGCTTGCAAAAAAATCTTGACAGTGTCTCATCACGAAGTGTAAATATGCCTGAAATTATTGAATCATCAGAAGTGAGTTCTAAGACATGTAATTCTTTAATAATGTAATAATGTTCCCTGTGAATGCTAATATTTGTCTTTCTAGAACAGATTACAAGACATGAATAGGCCAGATGCCAGAAAATTTCAAATTTTCAAATATTAGGTTGTTACATTAGAAAGATTTAGTCAAAGTTTTTATTAACAAAGTGAATTAACTATTACTATGAAAATGGTTTTGCACTGTTTTGCATTTCAGTATACCCCTAAACCAAAGAAAACTGAACATAATTTTAATTTGTTATTGGTTACAAATTCTGTCCCACAGAGAATCATTCAGTTTTTGTGATTTCACTGCACCAAGAACAAAACAATTAGCTTCAAGCTGAAGAAATATGAAATACAGCATATATTTGTAATAGCTAAAAACATGGAAACATCTGAACTCTGGTGACATGGACAGAGTACTTCCAGGTGTAACACCCACTCCTTGGAAAACAGTTGCAAGTCTACTGTGCCATTTTCAGTAGTCAGGAGCCTGTAAAATCTCACATGGGATGACCTGTAGGACCAGTTGATTTCCTTAAGATTAGCTCAGATAAACCAGTCCTCTATTCTTTTGTAGTTCTGTACACTATATCATGTACTTGGAAGACAATTTAAGTAACACAGAATCTTTGACTTAGCTTTAAGTTCAATTTTGCTTATAAGCCTTTGTCCCTCCATTTTTTTCCTTTGTACTGCATATAATTGAATGAATACAAGATGAAGTGGCTTAAGTAGATGGAATTTAACTTTGGTTGTCAAAAAGATTTTTCTTTTTAAATTATATTATGAAGCACTAATGAGGAGAATTTTCAGTCACCATATTTTTCTTTCTCAAATGTCAATCCTCAGTCCATCACTGACACCCCACTGTTATGCATTTAAGTGTGTTAAAAGACAGGAGAAATGGGATCTAACTTGTTATTCTGTCAGGCATGAAGATTTCTTGACTATACTCTGGCTTTATTTTTTGTTATTGCTCTCTTGGGTTTTTTTGGGGTGGTTTTTTTTTTTGTTTTGTTTTTTTTTGGGTGTTTGAGGTTTTTTGTTTGTAAATTAGGTTTTTGTTTGTTTGCTTGTTTGTTTGAGATGATTGTTGATTTTTAGTTTGTGGGATCTTTTTGAGAAAGTTCCTTCTGACTTCTCTTTCCAAATATGTTTACCAGACAAAAAGGTCCCCTTTAGCAAAAATAAAAACTAAAAAATCCCTGCCTTCTGCATTTTATTTCTTTTTCTTAACAGCTGCCTTCTCTCCTCATTCTGAGTTGGATATATATTAAAATTCCATGAATTAATAAAGTTTCCCATGTAATATTTCCTGTTGGTGATTATTGATTTTCTTGTTCTTGATGACTCATTTGTTTGAGTCAAACAAATCCTGATCTTATCAACTTACGCGGCCATACAAGTTTTCTGCCATATCCTACAGCATTCTATTATCTTTCTCTACCACTGCTGTTGTAAATCTCCTTTTATTTCTACAGTAAACAAAGTGTAAAGCTTTACTTTTAAGCACCAGTTTTGATAGGGAGGATTTTTTGTTTGTTTGAGCTTGATTCTCAACATAGGATCAATGAATGTGAGCACAAAATGGGTAAAAAGAAGACACAAGATAGACTAAGCTTAATTTAAAAAATGATTGCTTTTCTAACCATTTAATTTTAAAATCACTTTCTCTTGCCCTCTAATTTTTCTCTAATTCCTGAAGGATTGGAGCAGTTGAACCTCAGAGGTTTAACATTTAATTGTAATAAAAAGTCTGATAAATGAGAAGGAAGAGGACAGAGAGAGAAGATAAAAATAAAGAATGAGGAACAGCTGACAAAAGTGGTCTGGAAACAATAGTAGGAATAAATCTCTATTAGAGTCAAGTTATATGTTTCCAGTACTGGTTCTGGATTAAAAAAAAAGGAAGTAATGAGGCAAGTAATGAGCAAGAGGAATAAATTTCAGCAAGAACCCCCTCTTTAGAAAGAAACAGGAAGCCATTAAAAAGGAAAGACTTGTACAGGGTGGAAAGAGGTGACGTAAGGTATATGACTACCTCATTTGTGTAAACAGAAAATTTCATTATGAGAAGAAAATGTAAAAGGAGGAAACAAAAAAGACCATTGTATTTATAAACTCTTTTATAAGTCAAAGTGTAATAGCAAAGAAGAGTTTAGTTGTTACTCTCATTTTAATATTGCTTAGATTGCAATTTGGTAAATACATTTATACTCTTCATGATTTGTAGACAAGAAGATAATAAACATGTTGAATGTATTTTCTTTTTATAAAGCCTAACATTAAAAAACCCCCAAACCTGCAGTCAATTTTTCCCAGGTTCTTAGCCCATTTTTATATTATGTATTTCTAGAATGTAATGTATTATATCAGTAATTTCATTACATTTAAGAATATGAGAAGAATATAGGCTTCTGAAGATATAGCTTCTTCCTCTCCCACTAGAATATACATGTATACATATGTGTACAGTGATTTCTTGCTATCAAATATGTATCTATCTTATATAACGTATTAAAAAAATACTAAAATCTTTACTGACTACATTACTTTACAGGAAAAGAAAAACACCTTACCACATGATTTTTATAATGCAAAATTCTGAATAGTGAGACTTTAATAACTCCTATACTTTTGTGAATTTGACTGTTAATTTAGTTTAGGCTAAACTTTAGCCGCCAACCTTGAAAACTTAAATTATATAACCACTTCTAAGACCTTTTTTTTTTAAACAAATCTCTGTATTTTAGAATTTACCCAGAAATGCAGATAACATACAAACAGCTGAAGTTCCAGTGTCTAGGGATTTTTCTGATAAAATGAAGTAATGGTATTTTATAGCCACATTTTCATTTTTCAAAAATATTAAGTAATGCATTTCACATGGAATATAGACAGGGTAAGATAGATAGGCAAGATCTGTATTACAGATGTATCCAAGGTAAATCTCCAGGTTCAAATATTCAAGTATTTTAAAGGATTTTGTGCACAGCCAGAATCTGGGCTGAGATTTATTATAGATAGTTTAAATTTTTATGCCAAAGAGGCACTTAATATTTTCTTTTTCTTACGCTTAAAGGTGATCTAATTCCTTTTATCAACAATGATGAAGATATAGAGTGTCTTAACATGATTACTTAAGTTTTAGCTTTCATATTTTCTAGATCCTATGCATTCGTATGTAACTCTGAACTTCATATAAAGTGTTAGCAAGTTCTCTTCTCAGTTTAGTTAAACAAAACAATCCTTTTCCAGCCTAAGAACCAAGGACACCATTGCAGCTTCAGGCCTAAATAACATAAATAACAATGAATTGAAGAGAGCAAAGCAGGAGGATGGGACTTCATAACCCGAAGCTGTAATTGGACAATTAACCCCAGTATCTAAATGCACCAAAACTTATAAAAGTGTGAAAATGTGTGCTCCATAATCCATCTTGGGTGTAGCCATGACCAGGTTCTTGTGCTGCCCAAGGTGTATCCTTTGACAGCCTTACAAATAAATACCTACTTTATTCCTGTAACACTGTCTAGCCTCTGTTCTAGGTAGCCTCTCAAGACATCAGCATATTAATTCTAATTATAGTTTTTAAATTCTGGAGGGTCAGATCTTTTTCTTCTTGGCATTCAGTGTCACATTCCACTAAGAATAATGCAGGGTTCCAGATTAATTTTTATCAGTTCATTATGAATATTAGATATAATAATCTCAGGTTATTCAATGACTTTAGTCTTCCATTTAAAATTCAGCTTTACACTGTGAGCTATAAAACACCGTACATGAATTTACTACTGTATAAGTTTATTTCATTCACAATTTGCTGCATTAACTAGATTACAAAACTCAGAGACAGTACAAAATTTGGGATTAAACTCTTTAGAATAATTCCCACTGATTCTAAACCTAGTTCCCAACTCTTCATCATGTTATTTGGCTTAATAACTAAAAGAGAGGATGACAAAAAATGAAAATGAAAAATTAAGGAGACAAGATAAAACTAGAAAAGGGAATACTTTTTTAGAATGTCATCATGTCAAAGACACATTTTTATAATTATTGAAGTCATATTTTTCCATGTAGTATAGCATAGACTGATTTAAAATTTTTTTGTTTTATGACTTTATGTTCCTAATTTAATTTTAATTTTGACAAATAAAAATAGTATTTTTTCCCATCTCTTTTGAATTATTTAATCATAAACTTCCACCAAGAATGGATCGGGCATTATGATTTAAATTGGCCACATATGAAAAAATCCCCCAACATTTTTTTAGGTTTTATAGGTTTAATCCTTTAAAAAGTTCTCTACATTTTATTTCTAGACAGGTTTGGTTTTAGGTTAGTTTATGTGGCAGCAGCTCTCTGGTTACAGACAGCAACACATAACTTTCCCAGGCCTTTCTGGGAAAGGCTGTGAGAAGATAAAGAATGAGAAACAATCTTTATCTTCACTTGCTGCCCCTGTTGGTGAACATATGGAATCTCCATGTTATGGAGATTTTTTTACCAAAGGATGTTTTCTTAATTAGCCAATGGTGATGGTGTTTAGATTGGAGGACCAATTAGGTCCAGGTGTATCATAGCTGTCTATAAAAGCAATGTGTTTCTTAATAATGGTGTGGTATGGTATGGTATGGTATGGTATGGTATGGTATGGTATGGTATGGTATGGTATGGTATGGTATGGTGTGGTATGGTATGGTATATAATATAATATAATATAATATAACATAACATAACATAACATAACATAACATAATATAATATAATATAATATAATATAATATAATACAATATAATGTAATATTATATAATATAATATTATATAATGTAATATAATATAATATAGTATGATATAGTATAATGTAATTAATATACTACAATATAATACAGAATCATACAATATAATACAATATAATATAATGAGATTAAACAGCCTTCTGTGAATCATGGAGTCAGTGCTAATTATTACCTGGCTAGGGGCCCGTTGACACAACAATTGATGACCACAGTGTGTGTTACATTGATCAACCCATTGTGGAGTCGCAGGACAGGCGGAGATGCCTCAGGACCCCACCGGAACTCCACCAGGACTCTGTCGGGACCTGGCTAGGACCTGGTGTGCCCCACGCAGCGTGCTCGTAAACCACACACCTTCTTTTCCTGCAGAGAGGTAATGTGACCTTTCCCCGTGTCTTCCTGGAGAAGATCTGTCCCTTGGGACCACATTTTTGCCTTCATAGCCTAGGAGGTGGGCTGGGGAACAGATTTCCCAACAATAGCTCTGCCTGCAACCTGGGGTAGGCTTGCAGTAAGGAAAAGGTACCTGAAAAATGGGCATTTGAATTTCTATTCCAGAACATATAACCCTTACAGTGTGGGGACATTGTTCGTCATAAGGGACTTTCTGTGTCAGAATATGCTCTTTACAGGCTTTTTAAGTTGGGCCAAAATTCATGGTTTCCCCATGGATTCGTGGGCCTCGGCCTCATTGGGTTTTTGTCTCTGTGAGGAACGTACAAGGGGAGATGCGAGTGTGCCTCAACTACAACCAATCTGGGGGATTCTTTATAAAGGAATAAGGGGCTGAACCCTAAGGGAAAGCCAGTCCACCTCAGTAGGCATGTCCCAGTCCAACTCGAAGGAGTGCCTCCACCCTGCACAGGTGGCACATAGCAGCTGGCGAGCCTTTGTCACAGTCAGCACAACTCTGATGGCCAAGGCCGGTGTTCACCATTCCAGAAACCAGCTGGCCTTGCATGCTGTAAGTCTCTGTCTTAAGTTTTTCTCATCTGCCTCATGATCGTCATGAAAGGACAGAAACTGGGACTACTGAAAAGACCCTGGTCGGAATTCTGATGGTTGCTCACCAAGATCCTGAGAACCCTGCTGGTTTGCCAAGCTATTGTTTGCAGGTGTGTTTGCTGCCATGGAACATCTAGCAAAGGCGGGGGCGACTTGCCCTGAATGCTTGCACCTGCTTCATAGTTCCTGCTCCAATAGCTTGTGAATTTCCCCACCTCTTGGCCTGGCTGGACTTTTCTGGGGTGACCTTTGGTGGTCCCCCCTGGAAGACCCCCTCATCTGCTTTTTAACCACTGTGACAGTCGGACTTAGATGGAAGAAGCCTCTCTCTCAAGAACTGAGACATGAGACCTCTATACAGGGTAGCTCCCCCCTTCCAAGGACTGAGAATGAAACCCCTAACATGGGGGAGGTGTGTGGGGGAACCAACCTGACCAAAGCGAGATATTTACCTGCAGGTATGGCCATTGGACCAAGAAGACAATGGTCCTCACCTACTGTGGAGAACGTGGACTGCCTGTTACATCTATTATTTACTGTATTTTTTTTTCCCTCAGCAATTTCAATAGACTTACTTCAAGGTCTGTTTCCATCCCCTCAGCAATGGACTATAGTAGAACCCTGAGATAACCAGGACTTCAAGATCTTCCCAATGTAACGGCAGATCCTTGGCCGGACTGCAAAGGACTTTGTCTCTACATTTGGTAGCTATAACCCCCTCTCCTTCTCTCTCCCCCTTTCTCTATCTTTTTTCTCTCCCTTAATCCCTCTATCACATTTGCTGTGGTCATTCAATAGAGGTGCATTTGTTTTGATTAACACTGCAATCCCCACTGTTTTGTGTTTTGCACTCTGAGACCGGTAAAACAAACCATCACGACCCTTGCTTGTATGAGCAGATCGTGACACATACCAGCCCCACCCCTCTCTCTGCTGCAGCCAGGTGGGAACGATCCGTCTACGGACAGCCACTGCTGGCTCCTTCCCTCCCTGTACCGCGGGGTGGGGTGGCCTCACCCACAGGGCAGCCACAGAGCTGCTGCCACAAGTTCATGGACAACTCATATTTTTTTAAGCTGTCTTTGGGGTCTTAAGCAAAGTTGCCATTTCTGTCATAAAATAAGTAAAGTACTAATGGTCTAATGCATCCGAATTCAAATCTAAACATATCAGGAAACTGTAGTTTTCCCAAAAACCTGAAGCACAAGCTGGAGAGAATTTACACAAACTGCAGATGGGAAAGAGCTTGACAGAGTGGCATGGCTACATACAGGCCCTTCTGTAGCATCAAATTTGATTGTGAACAAATTTCTTGCAAGTGAAACATGCTACTCCCCAGCGTGGGAGACCAAAGCACTAGGGAGTGGAGGACAAGCTGTTACTTTTCCATGCACCATCTTTTTGGAGAAACTTAATTTTAAAAGGATTCAGTGTACAAATTCTCATGAGCAGCAATATAAATCAAAGCAAGGGAAAAAATATTGGTATGACTCCACCATCTGCACCACTAGAAATCCTTTTTCTCTGAAATTTTATCAGGTCTAATGGCCCTACAGCCTGGATTAGATTGACCCATCCTAATGAATACCAAAGGGAGATATTTCCTAGGTAAAAAGTCAGTACAGAGTTGCTCCTGGCTTTTGCAAAATGTCAGGCTTTGTGAGGAACTGGAATAAATCCCATGACCTTAAAATGTTTATGGGTAGAAGCACCATTTCTATGCAAAGGTCACTAAGCAGCCAGTGTTCACAGCTAGTTTAGCAGCTTAGTGCTTCTCTCCAGATGACAACATGATTTAACGTCTCACTGATGTGTTGGCCACCCAGCAGGTATTTCAAAGTAGACATCTGTCAACATGCTTGAAGAATCAGCTGTTTCCTTTCCAATGAGCAGGCAGATAATGAGGATGAGTTTGAAATAATCAGAAAACAAACACTTAGTTGAAATGAAGCTTTCAGTGTTTCCATGGGCAGATTGTTTTGTTAGCTCAAACTGCTGTTCTTGGAGATTTCTGTAAACAGTAGGGATATGTTTCAGATTGTATGTGAAAAGAGAAAGTCTAAGGCATTTGATTTCTTAGTATCTATTGGAAACTTAAATATGTTACAGAGACTAGTTAAATGATATTTCAGAGCACTTGCCTATTATTAAAATTTAGGAAAAAATTAATTCATGACTAATTAACATTTTAAATAAATATTTGTTTTGTAAGCTGAGTAGATAGAGCAAAATATGCTTTACTAATAGTCTATGTTTTAAATGCCATATATGTTTACTAAGTTTCCTTATCCCAAACATTTATGAGGAAAAAGTAAATTCAAATTACTTTTGCATGATTTAATTATGAAAATAATTATGAAAAATAATATAATTTTTTTAATATAAGCAACTGCTATCCTAAACCCGATTTCTTTTTAATGAAACACACTGAAATAATTTTCCATCCTTTACTTCAGGTCAAGATTAAAAAGAAAAGAAACAAGTCCATTATCATCACAAGTGTAATGGTGATTATACAAGTACACTGTGAATGCAAGGTATTTGGAAAATGGTGGTGTTTCTCAGGCTACCTAACAACAGCACTACCCAATCATTCATACTAATAAAAGTATTAAAAAAGATTAGTTGACCTACTGCAATGGGCTTTTTTTTTTTCATTTTATATGTTTTATTCTTGACTGTTTATTCACAGGTTAAATAAACTGGATTTTTGTGGTAGTTTTATTGCTTCCATTATGCTCTTAAATACTACATATACATATCGTTCCAAATAACTTGGACTACCCTTAAAGTTCAGCAATCTTAGCAATTTGCACTAATACAATTAAGTCCTTTTAATAAGATACTGAAATATATGTAAACTGGATTTGCATTAATTAAAACCTTAAATTATCAACAACTGTTGTGAGAAACTGAGGCATATATTTTTTTTAAGTAATTGAAAAATTTTTCTGTAGGCTAGCACATCATATTTAATTGTGGCAAGCAGGCCTTGTAACATGAAGGAATAGAGCTCAACAGCATTAAAAATAGGGGCATAGTAATAAAATTCTCATTGAAATTGAAGGAAAATAAAATATTGTGTTGAAAAAACAGTTATTCGCTGAATAAATATTTGATATAAGGAGCTTTTTATTTCACTTTTCTACGAAACAAAGAACCTACCATTTGACTGCAAGTCCATGTTTTAGCAATAGCCCTAATCCCCCATTGTACATGTTTGCTCACTATGAGCATATACTAATGTACTAGTTGTTTTTTTTTTATCCAGGCCTCTGTCAAAAAGTCCACTGTCAGAGACTGGACAGTGTTGTGGACTGTAGCCAATGGACAGTAGGGTTTTATCTAGTTCAGTCCTTCTCATGTTCTTGTATCAGGAGATAAAAGATTGAAGTCTGATGGAAGGTAAGAAATCAATTGTTGATAGACCACAGAATCTCAGAAGAGGAAGTCTCAGTAAGCTATGAATCTAAAAGGTGGAAAATGCTAGGTGATGGTAGGACGAGGAAGACCAAATATTGGCCATTCTAGCAGACTTCTGTGAAGAATTAATTTAATGGGTTTGATAATATTTCCATTTATTCTAAAATGTGAAACATGGAAAAGAATTTTCAAGAACAAGTATTTCACAAATGCAACGTATAAGAGGTTTTGTGAATTTTAAGTGTCTATATTCTATTGTTTGTCTAACTTGGGCCTACTGATAAAGAATATGGTAAATACTGTTTTCTATTTTGCACCTAGTGATTCTAATGGTCGCCTCAAGTTCAGAATAGCTAAGGATATTGGCATGTCACTGGCCAAATAAAGTCATTGGTCAAAAAACACAGATGAGGTGTTTTTTGTATTTTGAATCAAATGCTATAACTTTCTTTACAGTCAAAATTTTTCTATGTAGCATGCTTCAAAGATCCACTAAAAAACCTATCAGAGCTGATTTCTGGTTAGAATAGAGTGAATAGGAGGTATAATATCCAATTTCAGGGTAAGTATTTTCCAGTTCAAGGTGAATTATAAAAAACTACAGCTCTTTAAAATTAGTCTACCATATTAACATTCATATTAAAATTAAAACTCATATTAATATATTAATAATGTCTTTGGGTTCCATATTCAGATGTCATGACTAATTAGCATATTTTGTTTGGCTACTGTGTTGGATTGGAAAAGATCATTACTGTGTGAAATTCACAGTAACTACCTTAGACTGGAATTGATTTGTTACCTCCAGTTGTGACTTTCTCTAAGTGTACTTTGTGCATAGTTACAGCATAGTTACAGTTACAGCATAGTTACAGCATAGTTGCAGTTTGTCCATTTTTACAGTGTAAAAACCAAAACCACAGAATTAGAATTAGACACGTATTTGTCTTAGTACAGTACTGATAGCGCTGCATTTGTGATACATTGCAGTACATTTGAAAGCCAGAGTAAACTATTTTCCTCCCTTCTAATTTGCTGTCGTATAAATTGTTTCAAATCAAATCCCTAGTGCAACACTTTGTTGGGTAACTTTTTAGATTTCTTAGTTGTGGGACTGATTTACACTGAGATGAATTCTAAGCACAAAAATCCTTCAAGACCTAATGAATGTTATTTCTGCAGGGGTAACACAGGAACAGACAATTCATTTGGGTTTAATAAGCAAAGCAATGTTTTTCCTCATGACATGTTTTTCCTTTTTGACATATGAACATATTATAGTTAGGTATTAAATTATTGCAAAGCAGCTAGACCTTGATAATTGCATGTGTAAAATTTTACCCAGCAGCACCCTGCAGTAAAATATACCAATTTTTTTCTCCTACTTTGAAGTAATATGGCTTAGTTATTGCAGTTCAGCTGATATGAAACAATGTGTTAATCTTAGAATCATAGAACTATTAAAATTGCAATAGACCTCCAAGATCATTGCGTTTACCTTTGACCAAATATCACGTCAACTGAACCACAGCACTAAATGACGCATCCAGCTGTTTTCTTGAGCACTTCCAGAACTTTTCTGGTCAGCCCGTTCCAGTGCTTGACCAATTCGAACCTCCCCCAGCTTGGGCCCACTTCCTCTTGTCATATGGGAGAAGAGTCTGACCCTCACCTGCTGCATCCCTCTTTTAGGTTGTTTTAGAGAGCAAGAAGATCTCCAGCAGACTCAACTCACTCAACTCCCTCAGCTCCTCATACAAGGAGGAGGACTTACTCTTTAGAGCTTTTTACCAGTTTTGTTGCCCTCCTCATATCCTGTAAAGAATGGAGAATTTTAGTGCATTTATATAACCACTTTTTATTATCTTTCATAATGGTGGCCAGATTGAATTCTAGCTGAGCTTGTACCTTTCTAATTTTCTGTCTACAGAATCTAT
Source organism: Passer domesticus (assembly GCF_036417665.1). NCBI lineage: Eukaryota > Metazoa > Chordata > Aves > Passeriformes > Passeridae > Passer > Passer domesticus. The sequence goes on along the minus strand of NC_087512.1, from coordinate 41,038,150 downwards.
TGACATGTATTGTTCCTGAGTTGCCTGCCCCTTTTTTCAAAGATCATACTTTTTTTTTTCCCCTGAGTTCCAGTGAAAGCTCTCTATTCAGCCAGGGCACTCTATTCATGACAGCTCATCTGTTGGCACATACAGATGGCCTACTCCCACACCCTGTAACATTTCCTTATTTGGATATTTTTGTTATTCAACCACTCAAGAACTTTGTTTTCTCCTGTGCACCACCAGAATGAATCAAAAGAATTGATCTTGAAATCTCACTGAGTGAGCTTGGGGCATAACAACTCTCCGACCCAGTGTCTTGATCAGGCCACTGTCTGCCTTCTGAAGTAAAAAGCGGAGGTTTTCTTGACCACCTTCCTTACCTCACCAAGAACGAGAGACTACAATTTTGTAGTTGCTGTGGCCTCTGACCACCACATGTCCCACAGTCCTTTTCTGTTTGTAAACAGCAGGTCTGGCAGGGCATGCCCTGGTGGGCTCCCTTATAAACTGTGTCTGGAATTTACCTTCACACACTGCAGGAGCCTCCTAGACTGTCTCCTCTCCACTGCTGAGTTTCCAGCAGACATTTGGCAAGTTAAAGTCTCCCACAAGAGCAAGGGCCAGTGATCATGAAACATGCACTGACAGAATATTTCACTTCATCCTGGCTGGGTGGTCTGTGACAGACTCCCAGCAGGATCTCTGCCATGCTGGCCATCCCTCTGACTGTCACCCACAGGCACCCAGCCTTATCCCCACTGTCCCTGAGCTCTGTGCAGCCAAAACCCTCCCCAGTGTACAGAGCCACCCACAGCCCCTCCTTCCTCACCTGTCCCTTCTGAGGAGCTTGTAGCCCTCCACTGCAGCACTCCAGTCATCCCACCACATTCCCATGGTGATAACCACATCACAGCTTCCTGCTGCCACTGGCTTGTTACCCAATTGTTTGTTACCCATGCTGGGTGCATTGGTGCAGATGCACTTCAGCTGGGCTGTCCGTGCCACTCCAACACAGGCAAGTCACCCCAGGCTCATCTCTAGTGAGAATTTTTTTATCCTTTTCCTTCAAACCTAGTTAAAAGCTTTCACAATCAACCCTTACAACTCATGGGTTAGGATATTTTTCCTCGTTTTACACAGATGAACTCTATCTGTTTCAGTTGGCCTGGTGGCGCACAAACTATCCCATGATCAAGAAAACTAAAATGATACCAATGGGATCAGTCTCAGTAATATTTTTGTTGCTACTTTGAATAATTGTTTCTTAGGGTTTTTTTTAACATAAATATAACTAATTCTCTTTTTGTTTGTTTGTTTTGCATAGGTTATGCAGTTATTTGTTTTGCTATATCTGAAAATGAAATATGATTTATTCCTTGAAGAACCTTAGCTGTCTTGCATTATGTACACTATGCTAGAACTCTTTCTTTAGGTTGTCAGTGCAAAGAATTTTGAGGCAAGATATTTTAGTATTCTTGATAGATTCACTATTGCCATTCTAGTAATTATCTCCTTCTAAACAATGTGCTTTAAAAGATATCGAGTCAAAAATGAGATTCAGTTTTTTGTTGCACCTGATTTAACTGTACAAAAATGTTATATTCTATTTGATATGTTTCTATTTTCTGTTGTTATTGTCTATTTTATATATTTCAACTAAAAATAGGAGACTATAAATAAAAGGAATATGAAATATTGTCTTCTTTTTCTTCAAAATTTTTTGCCTCTGACACTTACAGTTACTTATCAACATGTAGGAGATATATCATAAATCGCAGAGATGTGGAGGATCTCCTTACACAGTTTATCCTCAGTTTTCAGCTTCATTCTCAAAATCTTATGTATCATTAATCAACAACTTTCCTCAAAATTATTTTGAGTGTTTGTGGAAAAATAAGATTACTGTTATGCACAGGTTGTTCTTTTTTATTTCACTAGTATTACACAGGGCTTAATTATCTCATCTTAAATCAAGGAATTGTTTATGTTACTCGTTGCAAAAAAAATTAATATACAGTAAGGGGGAAAAAAAATCCCATTAATGAAGTCACTCATTTAGATTTTTTAATCAAAATAATTTCCCAAAATATTATAGAATGTTATTTTGATTAGGACACAAAATACCCCCCAACCATTCAAGGATTAATATACATAAATAATTCTCTATCTGGTAAAGAATATATATAATGATCCCCTGTAGCAGGCACAAGGCCTGCAAGGCCTTGGCGGTCAGAAGCCTGAGCTAGGAAATGCCAAAGACAGCATGACTAAGGCTTTAGAAGCCCCTCTCTTCTGTCTTTCGGACCCTGCTATCTCCCTGTAAGCCCATAGGTCACTTTCCCTTGACCCTTACTATTGGACAGTTTTCAAAACCCCTGTAGGGTATAAAAACCCCTAATTCTGCCCGGTTCGGGAGAGGAGAGCTGTCACTGGACCCTTCGCGGAGACCCGAATAAAAGAACCCTGCGGAACCCATACAGCGCTTCTCCCTCCCTCTCTGCGTCTGCTGCGGCGGCGGCACATAGGGCGACGGCACCAGGCAAGCTGAAAGAGCTGAAATCACTAAAGAGCTGAAAGAGCTGCAAATCACTATAGCTTGCCTGGGTTGCCTGAGCCCCCCCCGCTGAGCTATCCTGGCCGGCCCGCATTCCCCGCTGGGCTTCTGCCCTGAGGGTAATGGCCAGCCATAATCCCCAATGTTATAGGTGGTGATACTATGGATAGATGATAGATATATTTAATCATTCATCACTACATCAAGTGTCATTTCTGTGCAATGTGTCACCTCCAAAAGCCTGAAAAATACAGCAAGGAGGGATAGGAACATCAGGACATAGATGTTTTCTCATTCTGGGGCAATACTGACAAGCATCATCAACAAAATGAAATATTGAGATTTACAATAACAAATTGCAACAAGAATCACATTGAGAATTACATAAAAAATTAACTTGTACCATGCTTTGGAGTGAAATCAAAGTCTACTCCTGTGCTGCATTCAGCAATCTCCAGTACATTCCAACATTGCCTAATAAAATAAGTGTGCTAGTTTTTGATTTAAGAGAATGTTCCTTCTAATTATTTCTCCCCTATATCAATCAACCAAAACATATAAAGATAGAAAGCAAAAAGTAGTGGAAAACCAAAGTTACTAAAACTGTTTCTGTGTTTTGTCCATAATTACAAAATATTACAGAATTTGAAAATTTAGTTTATAAAAAAAAGAAATAACTTCTTTCCCCTCAAGAAAGAGGGAATCACTTTTTTCCCCTTTCAAAGTCTGTAAAATGTCATACATTTTGTTGGCAGTAGCTATATATTTTTTGAGTAAAACATTTAATGTGAAACATTTAATTACAATCTTTACAGGTTATTGCAGTATTTTTAACAGTACAAAAAATAGTCCACTGTTGGAAAACAAAAGAGGTGAGATAAGACTACAGTATCTGGCTGGTAAAGCAGCTCACTACTAACAAACAATTAACAGACACAGTGCAGAAAATTTGAAACAGCTGAGAAAATATGGTAAATTTCTAAAAACCCATATTCTCTGTTATGATACCTTTCTGCTTTGTACTTTTTCCTACTCTGAAATTCTAAATCTTACTGAGAATATGTTGTAAGAGTACCTTCCAGTAATACCATGGAAAAGGGCTGGATTGGAATGAAGCACCATGGCTATCTTTGTGAAGAATATATTAGATGTTCTCTGGTATAGGAAGCTTTATTTTGGAGAATGGATTTGTGGTGTGTATTTCACAGTATAGGGCACAGATAAAGGGGGGACTTGAATACATTGTGTTTTGTGAAGAATGATTTGCATTAAGCTCAAGTATTAGCTTAAGTTCCAAGTACTAGCATGTTAGGCAATATAATAGTCATAGTCGTAGTCATAGTAATAGTAGTAGTAATAGTAGTAGTAGTAATAATAATAATAATATTTTTAATACTATTATTTATTCATAACTTGATATGTGTAATTATTGGTAATAAGTATAGTCTTGATTGTAACCATAGTTTATGTAATTTTCATTTCTTGCAGAGTTTTTGGTCAACCTGTCTGCATTTATTCTCTACTGAATATGAGTTTATGCTTTCACATTTGCAAATGCTTTGAAATGTCTTTATACTAATGTGTTTTCTTGGAGACCAAGCTGAAATTGTTTCAAATGAAGTTGTACTACAAAAGTCAATTAAGAGGCATGATAAGACTTGCCATATTAGACAAAACACAATTTCTTGTGTACTTTGCAAGCTGTGAAAGCTATGGATCTGTACTGACTGAGATCACCCATGTGTTGAATGGAATTCCAATAGCAATCTTTGCAATAACAAGTGCCAGGAGTGTGTCTGGAAGTTTGAATGTAGGACACTTTATAACTCATTTTTAAAAGAGTCAGTTATGCTGCCCATCACAGCATAAGTTTTCCTACCTATCAGGGTTTCCAGTTGATAACATTTCTCACTCCACCATAGAAACAAAAATAATTAAAAATAACTGTATTGTAACTGTATTGGTTAAAAGTACTCATGATTTAAAATAAATTAAATTTTAAATAATTAAAATTAAAAATTAAATAATTTTTAAAATTAAAAGAACCCTAAAATATAACTGTGAGCATAAAATAAGTAAAATCAAATGTTAAAATGTTATGTTAAAGTCAAAAGTGAAATTCAATGCCATTGAGGGCCTTGAGCATCTACCTGTGAGATGATAGGAAAAAAAGTGTTTTTAATTAAGAAGTACTAAAAATAATTAAAAACCAAACCTGTATGAACAGAAGGCAAAATCTCTAAAACATGAAAGAAGGAAATTTAAGAAATAATAATAGTAATAGTAGTAGTAATAGTAATAGTAGTAGTCATAGTAATAGTAGTAGTAATAGTAATAGTAGTAGTAGTAATAATAATAATAATAATAATAATAATAATAATAATAATAATAATAATAATAGATATAGTTTCTGCTACACAAAAAAAGTGCGGATGGGCTGGAGATGTCTCCACAGTTGGGTCACAAAAATGATGAAAAGTCTGGAAAACCTGCCATGAGAAGAAAGGCTGAGAGAGAAGGACTTTATCAGCCTTGAGACAAGAAGGCTTAGAAGAAGCCTTATCACCCTATTTCAGCATTAAAAAGGTGGCTAGAAGTGAGATGGAGAATCCTTTTAAAAGAGGAATCACATAGAAAATATTATAATAATCATAATAAATAATATATTCAGCTGGACAAGATTCTGCATTATCTTCTCTAGACATTGCTTTTGCAAAGAGAAGTTGGACCAGATGATGAATCCCCTTCTGGCCTGGTATTCTATGATTGTATGAAATAGTAGTAAGAGAGTGGTGTAGATCTCTTCCCGTGAAATAACTTTTAAAATTTTACCCTGTCACTTTAACAGAATATATTTATCAAATAGAATTTTATAAATAGAATTTTACAAAGGTAATTTTAGCTGGGATTCTATTTTGCAATGTATAAAAGGAAGCAACTACTCCAGGTCAGCTTCAGTGGAAAAGCAATTTGATTCTCTTCAGCTTAGTATTGGACAAAGCCCAAAGCCCATTTCTTAAATGAATAAATCATTGCAAGGTATGAATTTTCTGAACTGTCATGAGCAAAGGTTCAGATTGTAGTAGAGATATGAGAAAGAACTTTTTTTTTTAAAATTCTCTCTTTAGGTGTTGGTGGATCAGTACTCTAAAGAAGAGTTGTTCTCAGAAAAACCGCACAAAAAGTCAGAGATTACAGGAAGTAAGGTTGACTGACATTTGAGGCATTTCAGGAATCTCTGTTAAACAAAACAAGTAAATAAAAAGCCTAAACAATCCTTGTCATTATTCAGATATACAGATAAAGAATAAGCAAAAGATTATACTGTCAGATTTGTGGCTCTTTGAAGCATACCTCAATGTATTTACTTCAACCTAAAGTATCAAGCAGTTTCTGTGGTTAATTTATCTGTAGCCTTGTGGTAGGCTGATCTTGGCTGGACTCAAGGTGTTTACCAAGTCTCTCTATCACTTCTCTTTATGAGCTGGATGTGGAGGAGAAAAATATAACAAATAAAAGGTCATGGTACAAGATACCAGCAGATCATAAGATCACTCATCAATTAATGTCACAGACAAAACACTCGAGTAGATTAGTTTAATTGTTTACAAATCAAATCAGATTTGAAATACACCTTCCCTCCAACCCTCTCTTCTTGCTGGGATCAGCTTCACTTCCAGTATCTCTATTTTCTCCTCCTGAGTGACGCAGGATGTCAGGGAGTGGAGGATTCACAACTCTTTTTCTTTGCCACTCTTCCCCTTCTCCCTCCTATAGTCCTTAGTGAACTGAAACATGGGTCCTTCCCAAATGAAGTTTCAATTCTTCACAAACTGCTTAGCACAGGTTCCTTCCATGGGATGCAGTCCTTCAGGAAGACACTTCTCCCATGGAGTGGTTCTGTCATGAAAATAGGAAGTGTGAGCTACTCCCTTCATGGTTGCACAGGTCCTGCCAGGAGCCTGCTTCAGGACAGGCTCTCCACAGCATCACAGCTTCCTTTGCGTGTATCCGTGGGCTTAACATGGGGACCTCCATGGGCTGCAGAGGGACAGCTGCCTCGCTGTGGTTTGCACCGTGGTCTGCAGGGGAATCTCTGCTCTGGATGCTGGAACAACTCTATCCCCTTTTTCTTCACTGACCTTAGTTTTACAGGGTTATTTCTCTGACAAGTTCTCATTCCTTTTTACCATCTGCTTTTGGGCAGCAGTTTCTCTCCTTCCTAAACACTTTATCCAAGAGGTGCTGCCACCATTTTCGATGTCTTGGTCTTGGCCAGTGCTGGGTCAGTGTTGGCACTGGCTGGCATTGTCTCTGTCACACAAGGGGGGGCCCTTCTTACAGATGACACTCTTGTAGCCCCCCCCACTACTAGAAGCTTGCTGTGTAATCCCAATACATGCATGTATCCTTTGTATTTTCTATTCTTTGACCTGCAGTTTTGAACACTGATACACAGCATCCCTCGGAACAAAATTCACTACTATTTTGTATAATTCCTTCTCTACTGACTGATGTCAGATATGTACTTAAGTGCACTCAAAAGGACCAGCTCACATTTATGGTCCTTTGTACTTTTGTCACTGTGCACAGAATATATGGTAATTTTCACTTTTTAGCTTTCTTTCTGCCAAAACACAAAAAGCCTTCCTGCTTCTTGGTATTGTGCTATGGAGGAGGGATTCACACTTTGAGTATTTTAAATTCTTGTTGTGTTAAAATGTTGAATATATGATCATCAGGGAGTTTGGAATGCACATTCTTGTGCTCAATTTGCCAAAAGTTCAACTGATTGCTTTAGCACAGGTGAGTGGTTTGAACATGAGGTAATCACACATTTAGTAAAAAGTTGAGTAACGGATTATTATATTTTGGAATAAATGATCCTTTTTTTTTATTACTGTAATTGTAAATATTACATTCTATTGTATATCTATAGGTAAGAACTAGTTTTTACAAAAATCAATTTCTCTTGTAAAAATATAAAGAAAACAGAAAATAAGATAAATCAGTGAACATTTGCACTATAGTTGTACAGTGCCTCTCCTTGAACACCAAAACAGTCCATCCAAGTATATTCATATGATCTTTATAGATGGTTTTCAGAATGCCTCTATCCTAATCCCACTCAAATCAGTATTAAAATTCTTTTCCATAAAAGAATAAAATGAAAAATTATTTGAAACCCAAAGATACATGAATAATCAATGGTTTTGTTGCAATCCGTTGTGTTATCAGGAGTGGAGAGCAGCTTGGAAGAGAGGTGCCAGGGGATATATATGATGTTAACATTCCCATTTTAAACTTTTACAACTCATACATAACAGCTACTGTTACTCAGATATGGTTAGAACCTATCATTAAAAGCCCACTAGGCTCTTTCAGCTATAAATTTAAAGGAAAAACTATAAGAGAGGTTATCTTTATAAAATTTAAAATTGCATTATGTAATCAAATTCACTAATTTGCCTAAAGGTTATAAATTGTAGAGCAGAAGATATTTACATATTGTAGAGTATAATAATGTAATTTTTAATAGAAAGTAAAATACTTTCTTCAATAATAGGAACCTCAAGTAGTTTCAGCTACTTCTCTTGGCATGTCCAGATATATAAGTAAACTGCATTTCAGCAAAATAGTTCATAAGAAATATGGTGAGGTTTAGCAGTTCAAACAATAATCCATAATACTTCTAAAATAGAATACTAATGTTTTTAAATAGCTTCCCTGAGGTTCCAAATTTTTTAATGTGTGCAGAAACTTATGAGGTATATTCTTGGAAAAATTAATTCTGCATTACAGCTTTAATGCAAATTCTTAATAACTTCTTAATAATGTCTATTAATCATGGCCTCAGTATAGTCAATTTTCTATGAGGAATATTTCGAGTAATTCTATACTTTTTACTATTGGAGCTTCACTATACATATTCGATATTATTCTACTGAAAAGATTTTGTTTGTTTTTCTCTTTGTTCGCTTATCTCTTTGTTAAAGTCCCCTCATTTTCCCTATGAATTAAAGTGAATAAACCTCTATTGACTACTCTTTTAATTCTTTGTTGGTTTTGAGGAAATTGACTACCTTATCAAAAAGAACTGCATTTTTTTAATGGCCGTTACTGTAATAATTTGTAGTAGTAACAAAGCTATGGTATTATATAATTACCAAGTGGTTAAAAATTATGAATCTTTTTGGGTGACAACTTAGTTGTTTAGACTCCACAGACAAAAGAGACTGATATTTCTACAAGTTCTTGTCCTAAAATAGCACCTGAAAATGAGATCTTTCTTATCCCCAAAGTGCCATTTCTCTCTGCAGATTATAAAGTCAAAATGACTGGCACAGGAATTGCTATCTGCACAGTAAACATCTATAAACTTATCTGTAAAGTCTGCACCAAATATAACTAATTCTGGCCAGGACTACCATTAAAATCTTTCTGCCTGTCCATCTTTGAAAAATGCTCACTTGTAGATGAACTTTGTCTGTTCATAATGAATTTTTTTTTAAAGAAAAAAACCCCCAAAATGTTCTTTACTTTTCCTTTTTTCAGCCTGTTGTTTAAGGGTACAATTCCAGAATTACAGAAACTGGGTGTTTCTATAATGAAATCATAATATAAATTATATAAATCCATTTCAATTTTGATTTAAATACAGAAAAAAAGAGTACTGCTTTGTATGAATATTTGCTTTGTATTTAACATGCCACTTCACACCAACTTCACAACATATATAAATAATATTTTATTTCTGGTAGCAGAAACAGAATAATTAAAGAATCTGACCAGACTATTTTTATAGCTTATTTGTGACAATTCACTCAACTTCCTAGTATTCTGATGAGATTAATGTCCTGAAACATATCAATCAAGACAAATCTCCTGATAATCCTAAATTTTTATTAATCTTACAAGTTTTTTTGGGTTTTTTTGTGTTTCTGTAGGGATAAGCATTTTACTGATGCCAAACATTACAGAATGAGTCAATTTTTATTTGGAGACAAGGGATTTTTCCAGCTGTTGATATCTGGCACTTTTTAAAGGATCTATATTCTCATCCAGTTTTCAGAAGGTTAGTCTCAGCTGGATTAATGAGCAAATAATTCCTTGAAAACTGACATTATTTTACACCTCTGATAGAGGGTATTTTTGAAAGACAAGAGTTAAGAGTTAAGTCTCTGATGTACAAGGAAAATGATACCCACATTAGATAGGCAGCCAGATGAGAATGTTCAGTTTCTAGTCTTAAATTCAGATCTTACATATTCCTTACATATTCTCCCCAATAAATCGAAGGTGAACTCTTCTTTCAACCCTTAAAAACTAAAACCAACCATCAAATAAAAAAGCAGCTGACGATATTCCTAAAAATTATGAGCAATGTCTACTTAAATTCTTGTACACTGCAAAGATCTGTAAGCAAATATTAAAAACATACAGCCAAAATTAAAGAAAAAATTAATTAAATTGAATGCTAAATAAAATAAATGAAAGTGATTTCAATAATTTCTGTGTGAGAGAAATTAATCTGTAGCTTTCCTTACCATAAATTCTTTAAAATAGTTTTTGGCTCAGTTATTTTTGTTCTGTTTTGAGTTTATTTATATACACAAAATAATTTACATGCACACGTTAAATTGAGAAATATTCTAAAATTCTACTGTTAAAGATTTTGCTTTTTTTAACAATAGTAACTAAAAGCAGTTTATTTAGAAAAACAGTGTGCTAAATGACTCCAGCAGGCATTATTCATCATCCTTTTCTTTTGTGTTTATATTCCAGTAGATATAATTTTTCTTTCCTTTCAGGTATCTTTAACACTTTTACCTGTAAATTTTCTAAAAGGGTTACCTTGTTCCTTATAACAGTTGGGTAAGTCAAACAGAACAGACTGGCTTTTTGGCCAAATGCTCACCTTAATTCTGAATAGAAAAACACCCCATGTCATCTAGGCTGCTATAGATATATTTTTGATTTCCAGTCCCTTAAGTTTACCCATGCTAAATGTTTGTCAGAAGAATTTTTTTTGTCTCTTTCTTTTTTTCTTGCCTGGTGATTTACTAGTCTGGTGAGTAGTCTACAGGGAGTTAGTGCTTAGAAAAAAATCTATGAACTGGAGCTGCATTGAATTTAAATGGTGAGAAGCTACAGCTGTGCTATGAGAGTAATAGACAGACGTAAATTAGAACTAGTTTATTACGAACTTTTCTTTCCCTTACAGCATCACTATACATAGGGCCTTTGGATTTAGAAAATGGTCCTCCCCCAGGCTGTCTTGCCTTTTAATGTTCTAAATAACTTCTAATCTTCAGAACTGCAGTAAAAGAACATCTGAATTAATGGCTAGGCACAAAGATAACCATTAATGTTGGTCAGAATGAGATTAAATTGAGATTTTGCTGACAAAGTAATTCTAATGCTTCACACAATGTGCAAATAGTAAATGCTTGCATAACGCTGGTGGATTTCTAAGCAACTGTGAAAAAAGTAGACAAGAAACTACCTTCTAGCAATTCTAAATGTGAACATTTTGTTAGAACATGAAAGGTTAGATAGAATAATCTATTTATAAAATCCTGCAAACAACATTTAGTCCAGTGGAAAGATCTAGAATGAAAAAGTAGGTAGGAGACTCTTAGTTCAGCATGAACTCTGTTAATAAATATTAAAATAAAATGTGAAGATTAGTCTTGTTTTCAAGATGTTATTAATTTTTATCATGTGGGCAGAAATCTGAAAACATGTAAAACTTTTTAGAAGTTTTCTAATTGTCTTTCTAATAAACATCACAGGAAAGCACCAAATAGGAAAGTAAAGATGTTTATAATAACTGCCAATAATAACAATGACAATCAGTATTTTCTTATGTACAATGCTATGCTGAAAGAAATTTCTCAAATTGTTTTGAAAGTGAATGCAGAACACCTACTTTGACAGATGTGTTATAGGGAAGCAGTGCAAGGACATGAGAAAGGACAAAAAAAAAAGTAATTAGGAGGCATTAAGGAAAAATAACTTGCGATTAGTAGACCAGTGAAAAATTAGGTGGAAGGGAGGCAGATCCATAACCTGAAGAACACCAGTTTCTATAATGAACACTTATATTCAAAACACAAAGTGAACTACATTAATTCAAATTAATAAGACTTATGAACAAGAAAACTGAAACCTAGAACACTGCTAGATTTTCAAGATCATTCAACAACTTCCATCATTGAGCAAGAGATATTCAGTTCTTCTGAAAGCAGTGCATTTAAGTCATTTAGGCTGCTTTTAACAATCTGTGGTGGGGGAAAAATAGAAAAAAATTTGGTTTTCTAAGTAATGTAGGATTTTTGTTTCTGGTTGATAGGTTGGGGTTTTGTCTGTTTACGTGTTTGTTTGTTTTCCAGTTAATTGATTTTCCTTTAAAAGGGAAGAAAGATTAAAAATTACATTCTGAATGTGTCATGAAAGTTCTTTAATGGCATGTCTCCCCTGAAACAGAAAATCTACATTACAAGTAAATTCATATCAGATTGTTCATAGCAAATGAACTTAAAAGCATAAATTTATTTTAAGGCAGAAGAATTCACATAGTTCAAAGGTAATAAAAAATAAAAGAATCATAGACTCATAGAATAAACTTCGACTTATTCTGAATATGTGGTTATAAAAAACATAGAGAAGTTCTTGAAACTTCCATTTGCTTAGGTACTTGATAAGTTAGACTTTCTTATGAGGAAGCATATTGAAAATCCATGTGTTAGAAATACAAGTACGTCTCCTGTCTTTACTTTGTCCTATTGAGGTTTACCAAAAATCTCTGGAAAAAATAAGTAGCCATGTGTTCCTGTGAGTTACTAATACTCAGTTGCAACATGACTGTTACTTTATATATTTTTAAATCATATGAAACCCAGGAATAATTAAATTAAAACCTGTTTTTAAATCATTAAAACCCAGGAAACTTAATAAATTACAATTCAGTTATTTTCATTTAATAAGTTAAGATTGTTACTTATGACATTATACATGTACTTAAATTACAGTTTGCATATGCAGGAAATTGCAGAATTGGAAAAAATATTCAACAATAAATATATTTTTTTTAAATTGTACATTGTTGTATTATATGGACTATTAAACTTCAACTATAAAATAAAATACCATAAACCATTCATTCCTGTGGAAAATACTGTTCATCTTCAAGGCCACTTAATAACTTTTCTTCTACATTTTCAGTTGTAACCCTCTTATTTTGTTTTTTAAACATATTTCAGCATCAAATTATCTGGTGCAATGTCTGAGGAATTCAATGACATTACATTATCCTCTTACAACTAATTTAAGACTTTATCTTTCAGTTATGTGGAATGTATTGTTTTGGCAGCCTGAAATAGTAGAACTTTATTTGTGTGTCTATGAACTAATGCTTATTGAGCCACCTAAACCCTTCTAAACACTTGCAATGATTTCATATGACCTTGGGTGCTCTCTTCCCCTTCATCCCAGATGTAAAACTAATCCAGTCTTCCCACATTATGAAATGTGAACAGTATATTCTGGACCAATAGAGGTGAGTTCAGAAGATGTCCAGCCAGAGAAGAAACTCATGGAGCAGGGGATGGTGGCAAAAATAAATAAAATAAATAAGATAGTTTCCTTTCCTTCCAGGTTTGAATGGGAGTGTAGCTTAGATATAAATTATTCTATACAAGATTTAAGTGTTGTTGTGAATGAATATTTACAAGTGGAAAGACAGATAAGTTTTACCTCAAAACCAAAAAAATCTTCTGTTGCTTACTTAGGACACAAATATAGGAAATTTATTTTCAGACTCATAAAGCCAGTAATCTAGCTGTTACATCATTCTCTACATTCTCCTCCATCCCCTTCTGGTATCATTTTTTTCCCAGATTTTTCACCATGAGCCCTTTATATCCTTGGTATTTTGTTGTTCTGCTTTACACTTTCTAGGCTGTATCTTCCTATTTTGTCAGCCTATAATTTTACAATCCTCCTGAAATATATTCTTGTCTCTGGTGCTTTCCCCGTATTTACAGTTATTCACAAACTGAATAAATAGCCTTGGTCTCTCCTCCCTCTTCCAGGCCATTAGCAGAGCTGTTGAATCCTCTCCCTCATCCTGACACATGCTATTTCACACAGTCCTGTTTGTGGCCGCATTTCCAGCCCACCTTCACACCTCGCACGTGCAGGTGGTTTGGTGTGGTCTGTGTGAATCCTGGATCTCAGGTCCCTGCAGTGCGTCTTTGCCTGCACAAGCCTCCCCGTGCCATGCCTGGGGAGAGTGCCAGCAGAGCCCCAGGGCAACAGACAGCTCATCTGAGATTGCCTAGAGCACAACTGGCTGCTTCTGCCTGAATAAGAGGGCAAACACCACCACTGACAGGGCACCCCAAACCTCCTTGTACTCCTGCAGGTTGATTCCAACTGGGGCTTTATGCCAAGAGGGGAGGCATTTGGTTTTGAATGTGATTCCTCTGATACTAACGTTTTAGAGCTTATATGCAGCCCACAGAGCATTTCCTAGATTATGCACAAGCAAAAATTGTGACTGAAAAAACTCCAACCAAAACAACTCCTAAACCCCAAACACCTAGGTTCTCATACAGCAGGCATCATTGCATCAGCTAGAATGGAATGGAATCCACTTCCACCAGCTGAGGCCATTCTAGCCTCCTTTATATTTAAAGCTCTAAAATAAAAATTATGAACAAAATTATGCCAAAATGTCATCATATTTCTCCAGTGTAATTACGAAACTAAGAAAGAGTCATTATAAGTTAAAATTTAAGGAGCTTTAAATGTCTTTCACTAGAGTTTCCTTAAGCCTTTTTTTTCCTTTTTACTAATAAGTGGTGGTACACTCACTTGTCTCTGTCTTTCATTCATATCTTTTTTTTTCCCTTCTTTTTTTAACACAAGTACATGCTGAAGACATTTAATGAAATTCCATACAGGTTTGTAACTGAGCAAAACTGAAATTATATTTGCTGTGGGGAATTAGGAAATTTGGTTGTTTTCATATCCTCATGTAATTATATTGTTAGCCCTGAGGTGAGGGAAAAGATCAGTTCCAAAAATTAAAATGTTTTTTAAATGATGATCAAATGTTTTATCTTTCCAGGCAGACCTAAATAATGTACATATTTCCTAATGCAATACAAAGCTTCTGATTTTGAAGAATATATCGTTTACAAACTGGATAGCATTCTAAACTGGAATTTTGAGATTCAATACTTCTTTTCAAATCCACTGAATTTAATACCTTATAGTGGGTGAAAATAGACTTTTTTTCCTTTAAATCCTACTCATGATGGTTTTAATCAGGTGTACAATAGCTGAGAGCCTTAAGGCATTCTGAATCAGTTTCTCCTTCCTATGCATCTGTGTGATGTGGAACCATATTAGAGATAATTTGTAAAAATATTTATTAATTATTATCATATATAATATATAATAATAATTAATAATAATGTTTTCTATTAATATTTGTAATAATTATAGTCCTTAAAGCACTTCAGTAAATTTTCCTTCATGGCCATCAACTACCTAAAGAAAGGAAATCTTCTTCCTTCTAACAGTTAGTTTCCATACTGAAGTGGTAAATAACTAATGAGTAACAGTATGTGATTAAATTCTTTCAATGAAACTAGTACAAGAGAATAAATAAATAAAACTTCAATAAAATTTTCATACAAGAGAACTGAAACAGTTTTCTTTTATATGAAAAGGGCAGAGGTGAATTCAGAGATGGAAATGTACTGCTTCATTGCTTGACACTAAGTACTTAATTTCCTTAGGGAGAAACAGAATGTAAAAATTATCTCTACCTTTTTTCAGTGACCTGCTACCCAAAAATGAAAAGTGATCCAAAACACAGCTCAGAACTCAGAACAACCACAAAATCTTTAGTAGCAGTAGTAAGAAAATTAGATAGTATTCTGCAATAAATTTTTAATTTTTTTTCTATTAAGGACACAGTTCAAAAATAATAAAAAAATCTAATAAATACTGAAAATGTTGTAAAATATAGTTTTTGTTAAAATATAATAAGCTGATGCCTCAGGTTTTAGCTTTTATATTTTTCAGATCCTGTACTGCTTTAGTGTGTAGTTCTGAGCTTCATATTAAGGCATAATAAGCTCTCTTCACAGAGTAAGTGGACTAAACAATTCCTTTTCTAGCTGGGGACCAAGGACAAATGATCCAAAGTTTAGGCCCAAGAGCATAAACAATGGCAGAATGAAGAGAGAAAAAGAAGAAGGATGGGATTTCCTAATCGAAAGCTATAACTGGACAATTAACTCCAATATGCTAATGGACAAAAACTTATAAAAGTGAGAGACCTTGTGACTGAGTGTACATTTTGTGACCACTTTGGGCTCATCTTGGGTAGAGCCCTGGCTGGACTCTTCTACTGCCCAAGGTGAATCCACTGAGGCCTTTTAATAAATACTGCTTTATTCTTTAACTCCATCTAGCCTCTGTTCTGGGTCAGCCTTCATAAGGCATCACAGCAGTCCTTCTTAACAAAAGAGGTTTAGGTAAAACCAGACATGCTCTATACAGGATGGATTAAAGTTCTTAACATAACCTTTAGTCATCCAACCAAATTGTAAAACTGTATAAAATCATAGCTTTCACTGTCTAATATTTTTATCTACCTTTTGTACGCAGTTGCCTATTACTGTTTTTTTTTTAATATTTCACATACTTTAATCCTCTTTCTTTTCCACTTTTGACACTTGCCATTTTTACTTGACTACTTTACCTGGCATCTAAAATCTAGTACTTAATTTTATTGATATTTCAACACATTTAATATTCTTTAAAAGAGATTGTGAACCCACAGTCACTATAACCCAGCTAATCACAAGTAATTATGTTTGTAAAGTACATTTCCACATAATCAGTAGGTCCGTGTTGTTTTTCTAATGAAGTTTAATACATTCAGAAAATCAGAGAATAATTTGGGTTGGATCGGGTTTTTGAACTCCATTTTTATTATTGCCTACTTTGGCTCAGAAAGCCTGGATGCAGTTAGACATCAAACATCTGAAAATTCAAATAATTCTATGCACCAAATTTTTTGAATACTATGTAGAAACCACAAAAGACACTTAGGACTTATGAAATACTAAGTGAAAGACATTCTTGATCTTAGTATTTCAGAAGTTCTACAACACTGGTATTCTTTGAAAATGTGTTTAATCTGCCAAAATTCTCTTTCATGCCTAGAGAGGTATTTTTTCTTCTTTTTATAAAGCATTGTTCAGTTTGATCTCAATCTTGAAATTAATAGTTTAAAATATCTGGTATGATTTTGCAGAGTTTGAAATAAAATGTATATTTTAGAGCTAACATTGCTATGCCCCTTTGAGCCTCCCCCAGCTGGAACATCTGTCACAATTTCAGCAACAAAATGTAATACTGAACAGAGGGTCAACACATGCCACAGAGGTTACTACATGCAGCAGAAGATAGTGAAACAATTAAAGAGTAATTGGTCTGCCCTAAATTCTGGAACAGTGCTGCAAGACTGCTGTTATCCTGAGTCAGCTGTCTTTGTCATTGTATGATACTCTACCCAGGTGTGTATGATGTGGCTAGCTTAGACTCAAATTGCAAAGCTTGCCACTGTGTGGATCCATATGAATAAAAACCCCTACAATGCTCTTACCTTCCTGTTGAGAGCGTGGTAGGCAGCAATTTAACTCCTATATTGGCCTTTGAAATGTTTACTGTGATCTTTATGTGCTTATCATTTTAGATGCTGAAACCCAAAGACAGGAAGCCGCTTCAATTGACTTGCAATGGTGTGAATTTTTTTAAACTTCTGTCTTCTTATTTCTTTTCTAAGACATCCTCCAGTTTGATCACTTCTCTTCAGTCTTCTTGTGCAGACATACAGGCTCCTGTTACTTAATTTCAGTATTGGATTAAGTAGTGTAGCAGGCCCAGGGCCTGCAAGGCCTGCAAGGCCTCCCTGGAGGTCAGAAGCCTGAGCTAGGAAATGCCAAGTCATGATGATGACTGGGCCTTAGCAGCCCAGCACCCTCTTCTGCCTTTTGGACCCTGCTTATCTCTCTGTAAGCCCATAGGTCACTGTCCCTTGACCCTTACTATTGCAAAATTTCAAAAAACCCCTGTAAGATACATAAACCCCTACTTGTCCCTGGTTTAACAGAAGAGCTGTCACTGAGAACCTTCATGGAGATCCCCAATAAAGTATTCATTGGAACCTCACACGGCTTTCTCCTCCCTCTCACTGCGTCTGCTGCAGCACCAGCAAGCTAAAGAGCTTATAGTCACTAAGAGCTGATAATCATTAAGAGGTGATATCACTTAAGCTTGTTTAGGTTGCGGTAGTTAGCAGCTGCTCGGGAATTCGGATGCTGTGCTGAGCACCACTGAGTTATCCTGGCCAAGGCAGCCCACCAGGCATAGCCTGGCTGGAAGCCGCCCAATAAAGTAGTATCAAGTTCATTTCCAATTGTTTCAGATAATATGGATTTTCAGGTAAGTAACATTCAGATAACTGAAATTATGCTCTAATTATATTTCAGTGGTTTAGAATATTTTCTTTATTCTTCTTTTATCATGTGAGCATTATTTCTTGATTGTAAAGCTAGGCTAGACACACGTTTTCCTAATACAGATACGCTTCCTGCATAATTTGTTTTTTCATTCTACTACAGTTTAGGGAATTACTTTTACCACACTAAATAAGACAGTAGATTATAAACTTAGCATTTTGAACTCAAAAATTACTCAGCTAGTGAAATATTAATTAAAGTAAGAACCATTGGAATAAAAGCTTGAAAACTGCACTTTTTAAGATAATATAAACTGCACATTGAAAACAGTAATAAATAATCCTCATTTGTAAAAGCCATGTGTAGTGAAGAATGATGGTGCTAAGTGAGTAGATGCTTAGAAAAACTTTGTACAATTGTGATTCAATTATCTTAGTACTAACTATAAGAAAGAGTGTGATGCTTAGATAAAGGAGACCTACAAACATTTTGTCCCTTTTAAATCCTTCTATGTGGATGGCATATTCACATCTACAGATATTTACGAAATGAAACATAAAAACTAGGCTGTTATGTAAATAACCCACCTATGGAACATTTTCTAGTCTAAGAGCTATTCCAAGATTAAATCCAGATTCCCTCCCCAGGTTTAATTTTAATTTTAGCCATGTGGCAGAAAATGGACAAGGCATGAAGTCACTGTAGTCACAAGTCTTATCTTTATCTTCTTACACCAAGAGCTCCCATTTCTTAGAGGTTTCCTCATTCTTTCATTACTCTCTTTATACGAAAATCCTAAAAAATGCATGTGGAAACTTCCCCATAGCAAAATAATACCAACATTACCTTCTTGCAGTCATTGAATAAATCTCTTTTTTGCCTTTCTTTTGTTGCAAAAGAAAATATGAAATTCTTGACTGAGACATAATAGCAATATGTGATGCTGTCAATGTATGATGTGAAAGTTCAACATTAAGCAGATGAGGTCAATTTATCATGGAGTTGTTGTGAATTATGACTAAAAGTCAGTATTTCTTGAATACTCTTACAGATATTGTACATTCAAGTATCTGTTCTCGGACATGTATGGAAAATGTCAGTCACAACTTAGAATGATAGAAATATGATGACAAAAATTATTTTCCGTGGACTGTGTTTATTCCCATTCCTAAAGTTTTAGCTGTGATGCAACTTCTGAAATAAATAATTTGGAACAGATATTTTGTCATGATTGTAAAAAAAATGCTTTTCAACTATTTTTACTTGTGACAAGACACTTGTTCCCAGATAAATATATTTTAAATCACCTAAAAATCTGTAGTCCTGACCAATAGTTTGCCAAAATCAGCAGACAGCAACAACACTTAGTATAATTAGCTACGATTTCTCCTCTAACTTATTCTGGTCCAAAATGTGATAGAATCTTAGAATCTAAGACTGTTGGAAAGAACCTTAAAGATCTCTTAGTTCCAACACCTCTGCCATGGTCAGATATGCCACACACTAGGTCAGGTTTCTCAGGGCCCCATCCAGCCTGACATTTAAAACTTCCAGGGATAAGAATTGAGCATCCATGACATCTCTGGACAGAACTTTGAGAGTCTCATCATCCTCACAGTAAAGAATTTCTTTTTAACAGCAAAATGAAACGTGTTGTCTTTAATTTTAAAGACACTACCTTTTATCCTAGCACTCCATTCCCAGCTATAAAATCGACGTCCAGTATTCTTCTGTGCCTCCTTTAGGTATTGAGAGGATGAGGTATGATGTCTTTGGAGTCTTCTCGATGTGGAACCTCAACAGTGCTCTCAGCCTGTCACCAAAGAAGAGGTGTTTCAGACTTCTGATCATCTTCATAGTCTTACTCTGGACTCAGTCCAGCACCTTCACATCCTTCTTATCTTGGGTGTCTAGGAGGTGGATGCAGTACTCCAGCTGAGGTCTCACCAGAGCAGAGCAGAGGCGGAAAATCAGCCTGCTGGTCATACATATTTTGGTGCAGCCCAGGATGTAGTTTCTGGGCTGCAAGTGCACAGTGATGAATATCTTGAGCTTTCTCTGAAAGGCTGCTCTCAATCTGTTCTCTGCCCAGTACGTGTTTAAGCACAGGATTGCCTTGTCCTAGGTGCAGGACCTACACTTGGCATTGTTCTTCAAGGGTTTTGAACATGCATACCTCTCAAGCCTTTCAAGGTCCCTTTTGGATGGGATTCCTTCCCTCCAGTGTGTTGAGTGCACCACATAACTTGGTGTTAATGGTGAACTTGCTAATGGTACCCTCAATTCCCATCTTGCTGACAAATGCTGAACAGCACCTGTCCCAGTACTGACCCCTGAGGTACACCACCCATCATTTGGACATTTGCTCTCTACTTGGACATTGCATGGTTGACTGCAGGTCTTTGAGTGCAGCTGTCCAGTCAATTCCTTATCTATCCACTGATCCATTGTCAAAACCATTCCTCTCCAGTTTAAAAACCAGGATGTCTTGGAACAGTGTCAAACGTCTTGCACAAGTCTGTGCAGATGATTTTGATTGCTCTTCCCTCATCAACCAGTGCAGTAACTCAGGGTGAAATGGTTATATTTGCAGTAAAGTCTTGTGACCATTATTTTGGTTGGAATGTCAATTCATTAAAATTGATGCACTAGATGCTTGAAAAAATAATAAAATTAGCTAGGCTGACTACCATCTGTCAGTGGATTATTTGATTTGACATTATTAATAGAAAGAAAATTATGTAAGATTTACCATTCTTTTATACTGAACACCTCCAGATCCATTAGGTCTTAATTTCAGAGCTTAAATATTTGGTTCAAACTGAATCTAAAAACCTTGAAAACAAAATCAGTCACAAGTTCTATACTTCTTCTCCTTTTTCTCTTTTTTTTTTTTTTTTTTTTGGTCTTTTCTGTAGCAGCATGTGGCTACATTGATGAGATCATGTCCAGGAAGGCCACAACCCAACAGCAGGGGAAACAGACAAGACAAGTCTCTCTGTTGTTTAGCAGAAGGTTCCATTTTATTCCCCACCCCGTGCCAGGGTTGTGGGGGAGGCAGGAGGTGGAAGTCTGGGAGCCTGAGCAAAGGCCAGAACCACCAAAGAGCAGAGAGGGCAGACCTGGAGCCCATGGGGTTTATACCAGGTATCCCATGGAGGAGTCTTAAAATCAGATTACAGCCTCCTCAGAAGGGGAGGCTCTACAATTCCTCCATTTATAAATTGGTTAAAACAAGAGGATTCTCGGGAATATGACTTAATGGTTTACAAAACTAAAATGAACATTATTAAGCTGAATTAACTGTAATAGAAAAGCATTTGAGACTTAATTACAGAGGATAAAGTAACAGAAATTATTATACTAGATTAAATGTATACATTTTTGCTTAGTGGGTTAATAGTTCATTTTCCTTTCCACTAAAAGGGATGCTGTTCTTGGTCTCCTCTTTCATGAGGGGCATGGTCCTTAGTGTTTGATCTCGGCTTTAGTACTGGCGCTGTAGGTGTTTCTCTGTTGGATTCTAATGATGATGACTGTGAAGCAAGGAAGAGTGAGAGCAGCAGTGGGGCAGCTTGCAGCACATGGCAGGGCTCTGCCCTTTCCAAGGCTGTCTCGCATCCCCTGCGGGCACAGCGGGGCCTGGCCCTCTCAGGGCTCAGCAGCTGCACCTCGCCTCACACAGCCCCACGGGCTGGGGCGGAGCCAGCTGCAGCCACGGCAGGAAGGGGAAGGTACTGGAGGGGGAGGGACAGGCACGGACCGGAAAAGAAGGACTCAGCGGGAAAGCGGGGATCTCAAAACTGCATGGTCACACCATTTTGAGATGGAACACCTGGAATGGCATGGCCAGTGCCTTTCTAGGCAGTGAACAGGGGATATGGAAAGAGACGGGGGTGAAAGAGGATACAGGGTGGCAAGAGGATGGTAGCATTCGCGCGTCACCTCTGGACAGTTTCTGACCTTGTCCTCCTTGAGGGAATGGGGGGATGGGGTGGCAGATGGGCAGAAAGCGACAGAGGAGACGGTAGCAACTCCAAGCCATCCTGGCAGTTTTCACTTCTTGCCATGCTCTTAGGAATAAAGGGTAAGGAAAGATACAGGCAGCTTCACAGAAACTGAAAAACGTGGGGGTTCACAGAAGGGAGGACCACTGATTTAGGGCACCGACACTGCATGCAAATTGTCCATAACTGTTCATAAATAGCCACTTGGGCTTTACCATCCATAACTGCAGCAGAGGAGTAGAGTCTCAGTAGAGTTGGTAAGAGTTCCGAGTATGGTCCTTTTTCAGGCAGACTAGCTGCTTGTAGCTCTTAAAGCTTCCATCCCATGAAGAATGAAAGGACTTGTACTCTGATGTCAGTTTCATCTCTCAGTCCCCATAAGTCGCTCCCCTTACTGGACGTTTCCCTCCCCATAAGCATTTTACCTCCATGGAAGATAGGGGTCCTGCAGGGTGGATCAATCTGCAGGTGATCACAGGGGTGCAGGTCGGCTTGTCCTCACTGGTTGCCCAGATTCTCCACCACTTGAAGCAGCATGTGGCTACAGTGACAACCGTGTCCAGGGACGCCACAACCTGAAGGCAGGGGAAAGAGAAGAGATAAGTCTCTCTGTTATTTAGCACTAGAGTCCATTTTATTCCCCCCACCCCATGTCGGGGGGGGCGGGGGGCAGGAGGCGGAGGCCCAGGAGCCCAACCAAAGCCCAGAGAACCAGAGAGCAGAGAGGTAGCAGATCTGGGGCCCTGGGGTTTTATCAGGTGTCCTGTGGGAGGAGTCTTAAAATCAGATTACAGCCTACTCAGAACGGTAAGGTTCTACACTTTTCTATATTTTCTTGTAAAAGAGAATTGTGATCAAATGATGAGTAACTTTTTATACTTCTGTAGTCAGTCTTTGTGTCCCACTTAAGCAGAATACAAAGATCAAATAATGCTTTGCCAATGATCAAGAATTATAAGCTTAGATACTAAAGTAAAAATGTTTGCATGGATATAACAAAGTAATTTATTTCTCTCTCTGCATTTCAAAGTCAAATGTATGAAACCATAAATATATTTGCCATGCATTTACTTAGGAGCTTTGACAACACTAACAATTACATGTTCATCCTGCTTTTTTTTTAAGACATGTTTTAATGTTTACCTATATCCTGTCCAGTTGAATACTGAAAAAATATAAAGAAAAAAGAATAAACAAACTTTTAATCTTTGGCTAGCTATGATATTATGGTAGTATTATGGATTTCTACTGTCTTGCAAGAGATTCTCTGAGAAGCTCTTTCTGTTTAAATTAAAAAGAAAAAGGAAAAATGTGGAAAGTTAATTATATAAAGGCCAATAAGAAGTTAAAAAAACCCCAAACTTGTAAAGGTTTTCCAAGCAACGAAGTTCAGATTAAGGAAGAATTTAATGTAAACACTGGATAAGTGTAAAAAGATTAAATTGATATTAGCGGACATCTGGATAGCAGAAATTCATTTCACCACTTTGATGCTCAGTAATGTTTCAAGTGTTCTGTTTAAAATAGTTTATAAACTATTTTGGTGTGATCTTTGGAGATTTATAGGTTAAAAGAGAAAAATCTGCAGCCTACAGCTAAAGATACTACAAGGCTAGTTGCATTTTCTTGCTTTATGCAATGGCCCTTGAAATTAAAACACACATGAATTTTATAGCATAATAGACAATCCCATTTCCAGATATTAAAACACACAGTTCACAACTTTTCATGAAGAAAACAAAATTTGAAAAATGCTCCCTCTATTTGAAGTCTCATTCAGATATTGAATAGATATTAAATATAGTAAGCCCATTAAATTTTTGGGTAATGTTTTAATGGACACCAGTTACAGATTTTAAGTAATGCCCATATGTTTTGTATTATAGGTACATGTGTATTATAATATCTACACACAACTACACATCTGGCAACAGTTAAAGACACAGTGATATTCAAATCAACCTCTACAGCTTTTTAACATTTCTCTTGGCAATTTTCTCTTACAGTCTTACCCATTCTGAAGTGCTATGCCTACAGAGGCACAGCATATATGCAAACGTTTTCAAAGTCCTGGCTGTTTTGTAACATAAGAGATGCCAGCTGTAAGTAGATGAGTTACAGAATAAATTATGTGAACTATCCCGGTTACAATCTTTAAAATAGAGATGGGCAGTTGGGATGTTTTGGCAGGGAGGAAGCAAGGGATTTTTTTTTTGTTTTGTTTTATTTGCTTTGCTTGTGATTTGGTTTGTTTTGTTCACATGGAATGTTTGAGGTTGTCAGACAAACTTGTAAAATAAGACCACATACATATTGTATTTGGTCCATAAAAGGCATTTATTTCAAATCAGATATTATTAGAATACTGTCTCTTGCAAAGGTCTCCTAGACATGAAAGTAGCACTTTGTTCTCAAATCTGTGTGATGATTAGTTCTGTTGAAAAATTATCAGTCTAGCCAGAGTCTGCAGGGGATAAAAATGTATCATCTGTTGACATAAAGTAATCTTTCTGTTGCTGGAAACGATTTCTTGTAATAAATTTCTTTGTTTTGAATCTCCCAGAGCAGGAATTTGAACTAGATAATAAACATATTTGGTTAATGTTTATTTAAAGAAAAGATTAGAGAGAACACTATTTACAACACCTTGGTATTAGTGCAAAGAACCCTTCAATTCCTGGGGTTTTTTTGCCTCCTGATACATTTTTTAATCACTTGGTCACTTATCCTACACCTTGGACTGGCGCCTGAGACTTTTAGTATATGGAGAGTTTTGATTGCCTGTGCGTTGTCCTGGTCTTGGGCAAACATGACAACATCAATACCAAGAAAGGTCCTAAAGCAATCAGAAGTAACTCTGCCAATATTTGATAAGAAATTGGAATCACAGAGAGCTTCAGGTGCAATACCTCATACCTCAGTACAGCATCTGTCCACTCTTTCCATGGGTCTTCACTGTGTTGCTCAGACTCATGTTTCTACCACCACTGCAGCTGTGGCCTTGCCTCAAATATTTCTCCTTCTCATTCTGTGGTTCCTGTGGTTTGGTAGGAGGATAATCACATATTCATAACATTCAAAGTGTTTGTACCGCCAGAAACCATGGCTTTATCCTTAGTTCACATGAATATTAGCTCTATAATGCCATGAACATGGACTTAGCTGTGGGCTAAATGTGCCACAGCTATCAAAATTTGTAGACTACGTTGTGCAGTGTCTTTCCTCCCCTGAACCCCGATGCAAAATACATTTTCATCTTCCTAGGGTTGGTATTCAATTTCTAGATCTTGAAAATAACCAAATTCCCAATGGATCTATCCTTTCTAAACATTTCCTACTTTGCATCCTAGGGGATGTGAATCATATTGTAAAGTACACCTCTCTCCCCATGCTCCACATGGCTAACATAAGCATTTTCCCAGGATACTATGATCATCAGCTTAAAGTGGAAATAGTAAAAGTTTCTTCCTAAGTGTATCTGCTGAGCATTAGAATCAAGAACTATTTCCCATTTTTTCTAAGGGAAATCAAGTGCTTTTAAAAGTTTAGTCTGTGTGCTATTTTTCATATTTGTGATATTTTCTTGGCTGTTTAGGTTATGGTCAATCTGTCAGAGTTGCAAGAGAAAATAAAGAAAAAAAAGTATATTACTGTTCAGTGGCCTTGCTAATGTCAAGCCTAAAAATGGACATATAACATATAATTTCTTTTTCTACACCATATGTTATCACTCAAAAATTATAATAGACAATTAATCTGCTCTATTCATCTGGTATAATTGATATTTTTTCCTCTAGAAATACATCTAACTTTTGTCTGAATATGACAATTAATATACAATATACAACCTCAGCACAGAGGTTTTTCCAGATGATTAATTGCACCCCTTTTACTGTGCTTCCTGCTGTCTGTGGCATCCCAGATCCCTCATTCAGTACAAAACACAGACCACTGTTTCTTCCCAGGTGAATTATGATATGTAAAACTCTGACAAGAATCCTCTGAGATTATATATTCTCCAGGGATTTTTTTTCCCTACAGAATACTAGAAGGAAATAATATGAATCTGTTCTAAAAAAAAATTTGGAATTCATTAAAAAATAATTAATATAGAATTTAATTTAGAGAAATATTTAGCTTGAAACAGTAAAGCTCGGGCAGTATATCCTCTGAAGATTAAAAGCCTACCCAAACCTTAGCAACATTAGGAGACTAACAGATGCAAAACTGTCATTTGCAGCCATCAGACACAAGGGGTTGTCATCATGGCATCTTGCTGACTTTTTCTTCCTACGATGAGCAGTAATTACCTATTTTTAGACACGACAGCTACATGTGGCTCCCTTTCCTAGCTTGAAATACAGTTCAACCTCAATTAATATCTGCTTACTACCACATCCTCACAAAAAAGTAGTTGCTATTTAATTCAAAAAATAACATCAAGAGATTTTAGCGTTTTATGATATGTTCTTCAGGATCTGGAAGGATTTTTTTTTCAGCACAGGAATATGTGAAGTAAAAAGCAAACATCAACTATGTATTGTCATGTCTTAAGAGTTCAGATGTTTCTTTTTTTTTTTTTTCCCCAAGGAGAATAAACAATGTGCAAAAGTCTCATCTTTATCTGCCATGTATTCTAATTAGAGCAACCAAGGTATATCCACTTTATCCAGCCCAGTTACTTCTGAGTTCACCCCAAAAAAGGAATTTAGGTCATAATAATGAAGATCAAATCATACAACTGAAAAGAAATTTTAGGGTTGTCTTCACAGATTTCCTTCCTTAAGCAAGAACAGAATTACCTGTCCAAAACTATGGCTGAAAAATGCCCATACTCTTAAAGAGATTCATTAATGTGGAAAAGTCCACAAGGGTAGTAAATAATGACAATATCAGACACTTTACAACAACATTGCAATTCAGTACAGTGCAGTACAACCTTCTAAAACATTCTGACATATATTAAAATGAAAAACTGTCCAGAGTAGTTTGCAAAAAAACATAGCAAAGCATAAAGAAGCATCAAGAACCAACATATAATTATCTTGTTACTTCTAATAGATTTTTGATCTTAGAGAGAAGGGGAAAGATCAGGGGGAATATAACTTCATTTCAGTTTTTTCTACTGTTAGATATTCCCAACATGACTTTAGTCATGCTCTGGCTTTGTGGTGAAAATAAAACTTTAATCTATGAACTTCTATCTCTGCCCATAGCAGGGATTTGGATCTTGATGATTCTAAAGGTCCCTTCCAGCCCAAAAACCATTGTATAATTTAAAGACTTTTTATTTTATTTTTCTTTACTTTTAGTTCATATCATATGGAATTGAAATGTTTTAATTTCCTGGCTTACTTTTCCTCATGTTCTGTATTAGCATTTCATGGGATGTATTGACCTTTCTAAAATTCATTATGAGTACCAGACCATTCAGCCCATTGTACCACTCTCTTCTTGCACAAATTTGTCCCAAAGTTACAAGCAGGACTGGCATTTTACTCTACTGCTGTTAAGTGTCTACACAAAAACTGCTTTCCCCAGGGTATCGCTGCCATCACAAGTAAAGGCAACTTTCATTCTCTTATGAAGAAGAAAGCTAGACTAGTAAATAAAACAGTATTTAAAGCACTGGGTTTAAATTGTAACACAAGGAAACCCAGTTAAAATCTTGTTTGCTGAGAAAATAAATATCAAAATGCACTTCAAAGTGTACACTTTTAAGGATGTGGTCTCATTGATACTGAATTCCTTTGATAAAGATACTGCATCTGAAGTAAATTTTATTACAAGTTTCATCTGTTCATGTATATTGGAGTTAGAGAAGAAATATCTACATGAATCCTGAAACAGCAATGATTTCACATGTATGAAAGCTTTGCCAAGTGTATTTTTAAGGCACCAGTGTCTGATTTAGCACTCTAAATAGACTTATAATAAAAATAAATAATGTTACCTTTCTAATTTTTTTCTTTTAGATAAAAAGAAGCAATATTTTTAGGGTTTGCTTTTACTCTATATCTTCAAATATGTATTAAGGGCAAAAAGATATCATAAGCTTCTTAACACTTGTATGATGAGTAAAGTTATATAATTTTAATTTTAATTTCATTTTTTAAAATCTGATCTGTGAAGGCAGTGAATAGCAAAGGCTGGTCAAAGGCAACCAAATATATCCTCTCATGTACTCCCGCAGCAACTGACAGCAGAAGTGCTCAATTTATTTTAAGTGCCATTAAAGTGAAAAGAAAGAGAACACACTGGGAAACATATAAAAGCTGAAGTTAATTGGAAATGTAATCTTGAAAATATGCATATATCTATCTAAAGACACAAAAAAGAGCTAACAGTAAACCCTGTATTTAGACCAATAACAGCTGTTACAAATGAAAAAGGTAGTCCTTCACATAGAAATGAGTATTGTAATTATCTTCTTCAGGAGAATATTAAATTTTGTTTACCTGGTCTTCGATCTGTATATTTGGGAGATATTTTCAGGCTAACCCACAGTGTTTTCACCAGTGTCAAAAGAAAATAAGTTTGCCAGATCACTGAAATATCTTACGGTCACTATGTTAAAATCAAAGATCTCTTTCCTTTCCAGCACTGCAGTGCCTGGCAATTGTTGCATTGGGAATGTCAGGAATCTACCACAGAAGTGTGGTCAGTGGCCACAGCCAATTACCAAAGTGATATTACTAGTGGGAGACATAACTATTAAAAATGTAATAGAGGTTATGTTTTAAGCCTGCAGCTACATTTGTTGTTGTGATAGGGAGGAGATATAGACCCTGGACCTTATGATGAGGTTGCATACAGCCCAATGTAACTGTAACCAGTGTTAAAGTACAAGAATAAGAGGAAAAAACAAGGCTTGAAAGCTCTTATCTTCCTCAAAATAGGAACTGATAATCAAATTGAACATTATCGACTGAGTAAATTACTGAGTAAACTACTGAGTAAGCTTCTTCCCTGTTTTACCATATGGTCAGCTCCAGATTTCATATATATTTAAACTGATTCTCAAAAATATATAAAACAAGAGAAGAGACCTTTTTATGATTTTTAGGTTGATGTACATGATCTTACACATGATCTCAAAATTATAAATCCTGTAAAATGTATGATTCAGCGTCTAGAACCAATTATAAAACTTGTAATCATATAATGTAAAAGGTAAAATCCAGATGGGTGGTTGCATTAGACGTGTACTACAAGAGAATGGACAGATTTTCAATAATTGAGCCAAAATGAAATTAATATGGCCAATAAAGTAATTTTTATCTACTTTATCTAATTTCTATTCTTATTTTGTAGATGTAAGCTGCAAATATTTTTTTT
Source organism: Passer domesticus (assembly GCF_036417665.1). Classification (NCBI taxonomy): domain Eukaryota; kingdom Metazoa; phylum Chordata; class Aves; order Passeriformes; family Passeridae; genus Passer; species Passer domesticus. Next base: position 41,008,718 of record NC_087512.1, on the reverse strand, counting down.
CTAATAAAATATTTGCTTCTCTCATAATGTAAATGTTTCATGTTTTCTTATCTTTTCATTCCTTATAGGTCAATTAAAACACTATTTAAATTCCTAAGGTTAATTATATTGGTGATGCACAAGTTTGGATTACAGAAAGCAAGATCTCTTACACTTATAATCTTGTCAAATACTGGTGGAAAACATTCTGTGAATTCATTCTGAAAAAGAAATCAAAATGTCAAAGTATTTTTTATAAGGTCACTGAACAAATTAGTGGACTCTGAGAGTTTTACCAGTACATTTTGAACCCCTACAATATATCGAAAACAAATTCTGAAATTTTTATCAGGAAGTCATAGCATTATGTTCCTTGAAAGAGCATGTTTGCTCTTTCACCTGGTGACTGACACATGCTAGTGAGCCAACATTAAATGCAAACAAAGAACATATTTGGCTGGTAAGTAAGACTTTCTTTTTGAGTAATGAATTATAATGCTATGTGGCATACCTGAGTTTGACAAAGCCTGCCATTGCTTACTGTCTCTTTTAGGATGATGTCTCTTGACCTTTGTGGAATTTATGAATCAGTTGAGTGCATTTACAGTGCTGGTAACCCATATAAAAGAAATTTCTAGTGCAATGAAACTGACACTAATTGCATACTTGTGATGCCTCAGCAAAAGGACCAATGACTGATTGTACAGGAGGAATTAATTCCTCTTACAACACCAAAAAGCTTCTTAAATTTTTCTTTATGTTAAATATGGTAGCAATACATTACTTTGGTGAGTAATTCTATTGTCTCTGCATGTTTTTCCTATAGGGTATAAAAGCAGATGAAATTCATCTCCATGAAGGTCAAAGAGGCCAGCACATTTCACTAGTTCTTTAAAGACTGGTTCTCAAATGGTGAAATATATTTTAGTGCCCTAATTTGCATCTTACATAAAAGAAGGAGATGAACTGTTATCAGGCTTTGCCTCAGTTATATACCCAACAAGTAATCAATTAGTAAGATAATAAGAAGGCAATGGAGTGGAATAAGATGATGAGAGATATGCATCTATTAAATTTTTTAAGAGATCCTATAGAACTTAAAATGTGTAAATGGGCAATGGAGCAGAAAAAGGGACATATAAATTCTACTGACTCAAAGTCAAATATCAAGAAAAACAGTTATTTTCACACCAAGACCACATATGAGTTTCCTTTCAGATCTTCTAAAAACATCTGAACTAACTAAACTTATCAGTGTCCCACGGAATGCAGAAAATATAATGGAAATTACCAAAACTATATCACCGTGATTACCCACAATTCTTTGATTCAATGTATTGCCTACATTTTTCCTATCCTGGATCAAACAAACTGTGCAAAATTTTATGTTTCAGGAAATTGCAAGCACACCTCATAAAAAGGTTTGTATTAGTAAAGAAATGGGCAAAAAGTCCCTGTTGGTGACATAGCAACACATACCATTCTAAATGGCATATTCATAATAAAATGGCATAACAGTACATATAATTGTCATTAGTTCACAATACAGCAGCTATATGTGAAAGAAAGAACATAATCTAATGATGTAACTTTCATTAGTGTGATTTCCTTGCATTTTTTCATGTGTCATATAGTCCATTTATTTCGTGTGTTAGCAGCTTTTTATTAGTATTTTTAAGTTTAATTATTGAAACACTTTTGAAATTAATTTCATAACTGAGTGTTAATATCTAGGTAATAACATAAGCAACGCTTCATCATTATTGTTGTGAGATTATTTTTCTATCATCTCTAAGTGTTTTAGGACTTTACCACTCCTACAAATATTTTATGTTATGTAATCCACTCTAAATGAACCATTTCAGGGAAAAAAATTATCAGCTACTTAAAAAGCTTGAACCAGATGACAGTAGTAAGAGATGTTAAAAAATTCTAACCAGCCAATTAAAACCAAACACCAAAACCTCCTTCAATTCATTCTTTAAAGACTACCAGTGTTTTCATGCTTTGAAACGGGTGCTCTCTTTGAGTAGGAGCAATGATAGGAATGAGTATTGGCAGAATTACCTTCAATTAGAAAATGTTCATTATCTTTTTAGAAAGGTTGAAAAAAATGTAGTGTTTTAATTTTAATTATTAAAAAGAGTTTTACTTCACTATTTTGGCAGTGGAAAAAAAAAAGGTTAAAACTCTCAGAAACTTCCTATCTTATAGGTTAATGCAGTTTAAAAAACACTCACTTCAAAATATTATAAATGTCCTGGTAAGCATGTTCCAACCTCACAGGATTTATTTTGCATATGCTCAGTGTTCTGGCACAACTCTCCACCGGATTCAGATAGTATTGCTCTGCAGAGTTTTGGGCCTTAGGAAAGTGAATATTGTCAGTTCTCTTTGACATGCTGAAAACTGCATTAGGCTGTGCTGGATTCCCAGTTTCAGAACTAAAAAGCTTTGAATTCATAGTCTGTACTTATGAGCAAGCTTTCATAAGAGTCGAGACAGTGTTCGTTGATAAAATATGCAATGGGAATACTGAAAAGGTCACTGCTGGCACATCTGAGAAGACAAACAAACATGTCTGCATAATTGTAATCTTAACTACCTGCCCTTTCAGATAAATTTGTTCTAGCTAGCTGTTTTGTCATCTTTCTGAAACTAGGCTTTACTGGAAGAAAAACAGCAATTACCTAAATATTAGTGTATTTTACTGGAACATATATATAGTAGAGTGTGTTTGTCTCTGTTTAATAATTTTGTAGCTTTTGCTAAGACGTCACTAAATGGGCATAATAGGAAAGTAAACAAACACAGCAAAGGTCAAGAGCCTGTGTATAGGAAATAATCAAAAATATGAAATAATCAGAATGAGTGGAATCTAGAAGAAGCAACCAGAATTTCCCTGTATATAAAAAACTCATCTATTTTTCTCTGAACACATTTGAAACATGGAGTGTACAACTCAATTGTTTATCATTGTTTTATGTTTTTAATACTTATAATATATCTCCTGTTATTTCTTCATTGTCTAAATACTTTAATTAAATGCTCTGTGGCATTATTCAAATGCATTGGGAACCCACAAATGTTTGCATCAAGATAGCTGTATTTTCAATAAAAACTCTTAAATAATTTAAAAATTTAAAGACTATTTTGACATGTCTCTAGACTTGGGTGAAAGTAGCATAAGTGAAACACATCTCAAGTAGGAACTTAAATCAGTGCGCCGTATGGATGGGACAGAGTTAATTTTCTTTATATTCTCCATGTAGTGTTGTGTGACCATTTGTGACTAAACCAATATTGATAACATATCAATATTTCAGCTGTTTCTGAGCAGTGTTTGCACAGTATTAAGTTCTTCTCCATTTCTCACACTGCCCTCTCATGAGAAAGCATGGGGCGGCCAAAAGTTTGTGAAAAATTGAGCTGAGCCAATCAAACCAAAGTGGTATTCCATGCCACAATGTTACACACATCAATTTCAGCTGAAGTCAAGTTTTTCCAAGGTAGCCTTTGTGTGCAGACTGGATCAATCTGCTGGTACAGTGTGGTGAGTGATTGCTTCAATCATTTTTTTGGGGGCAATTTAACCCTTTTTTATGCACTTATTAAGCTGTCTTAATCTCAAACCCGCGAGTTTTTTCTCATATTTGTCTGTTCAGATGTCTCCCCAACCCTGACTGGAAAACGGGAACATTTGGCTGGGTGCTTAGCTGCAGATGCTGGTGCTTAGCTTAGTCCTACCACAATCAGTATTATTGTAACTCATAAATAGTCAAGAAATACTCTGCTGTGGTGGCAATAACTTAACTTACGTAATATCATTAGCCTATAAACATAAAAGAACATCTCACCACCACTTAAAATATTGATGAAGATCAGTATAACACCATTTTCCTAACACGTTTCAAACAGACTTATTACTACTTCCTTTGTTGCTCTACTGCTGCTAACAGTTCAATAGTACTTCTTTCAACTCACCAAAGAGTAGCTGAGAACTGTTCCATCTGTGTGTGCAGACTGCAGCTGTTGGACCTGCATCAACAGACAACCAATGCACCGGCTCTTCACTCTCAATGTGCAGAAAGTCATCATCTTACCACATCTATCTCACCTGAAGGAGAGAAAAAAATTCTTTGACTGGGCATTTCTTCTGTACTGCATCGTGTTCCAATACTCAAATTATAGCCCAGTAAGATAAGATGTTGACATGGCTTTTGTTTAGTGTAGAGATGGAACACAGCATACCTGATTAACTTTTCCACAAATCCTAATCCTAACTTTTTGGATACTAAAGACAGGAGTAAGTCATATAAGAAGTGGTTGAGGGAGCTGGAAATTTTAAGCCTGGACGAGGTTCAGAGGACACAATCACTTCCACTGCCTGAAATGAGGGTGTCCCCAGGGTGGAGATCAGCCTCTTTTCCCAGGCAGCCAGTGTCAGGACAAGAGGACATCGTCTCAAGCTGTGCCAGGGGAAATTCTTTTTCGACAACAGGAAGAATTTCTTCACTGAAAAGATATTCAGGCATTGGAACGGGCCGCCCAGGGAGTCACCATCCTTGGAAGTGTTCTAGAAATAACTGGATGTCATATTTTTTGCTATGGTTCAGCTGATATTGTGGTGTTTGGTCAAGGGTTGGACTCAATGATCTTGGAAATCTTTTCCAACCCTAATGTTTTAAAAAAATTCTAAAAAGACTGGAAAGACTGCCTCTCTAAAAATATATTCACAACCATTAAAAGTATCTGAGGAAACTCATGAGTAATCTGAAGTTTCACTTTAAACATTATATAAATATATATGTATATATATCCATACACATAATGGAGAACATATGTAATTAGAAAGGTTTCTATGTGATAATATTTTTTCTGAAATTTTTCTTTAAAGCAACCCTCACTTCAAAATCTGAAAATAAATGTGTCACCAGTAATGATTCTATTTGGATGAAATCAGGGTACACAGGAAATTCTGAAAAATATGGTCAGGAATTTCTGAAAGTGAATGCAGGTTGGAAAAGTTAAAAGCATTGCTAATATTCAAATATGAATTATGATGACCATTTTAAGATCATAAATTGCTTCAGCTAAATTTGTTGAATAAAACTGTTCAAGGAGCACATGCCAATGACACATTCCTTTTTATTCTACCATTTTTTATGTTAATACAGTGCTGACTTCATGTATATATGACACCTCATCTGAAATGAAAATTATTGCCTGTAGCAAGACACAGTACAACCCATAACACAGCTGAAATCAAGCAATATTAAAAGTGCTGGGTAAATTGCTGCCTGATGTAAAAGTAAATAATGATTAGCCCATTTCCTTTCTTACACCTTGAGTGTTTATTTCCTGTACTAAGCGATAAACTACCTACTGAGCACTAAGCCACCAGTATTGAACAATTATGTACATGGTATATATACATCTTTATACATTAATTATATATTAATATATAATTTACTTTTGTTCTGGACAGAAAAATGAATGGGTTTGATGACAGGTCATCATTAGGAAAAAAAAGAAGACTGAAAATGTGTATGTTGGAAGATGGTGTGACTCAAGACAGACATTGTCTTGTGTTTTCCAGAATTTAGACAATACAGGTGAGAGGAATACTAGATACATGAAAGATCAAATATAATTTTTGCAATGGAAAGTCTTTAGTTCCTCTTTGGGGCACATACTCTGGCTGATAGGTTTGCTGAAGAGCTTTACAGACTAACTTTAACAGTAAGGGGTTCAAGAACCAGAGAGAAATTGGAATAAAAGGGCCATGCAATTTCAGCTGCTAAGCGAAAATAAAGTTTATAGGCTTTTTCTTCCACATGCCCTTATGAAGTAACCCTACACAGGTTTCTGTAATTTTTCATGCTGAAGAATCATGAGAGAAAGGGAGATGAAGGACATGCCTTAAATGGCACCCCAGTAGGATGACAAAATAAGGGATAAATATGATAACAATAAGATGAAAATTATACCTGTAGAGGTGGCTGAAACAGAGAATGAATTTTTAGATATGAATTTGTAAGACTTTTAGTCACAGAAGGATACAAGATTAAAAAAATCATATTAATTTGATCTAGGGGTTTGTCGTGCGCTGGGAGGAGATGGTTTATTGTAGTCCCAGCAAGACAGGCACTTAGGCTTGTAAGTTATCATTTAAAATGCTTTTCATTTCTGCTAATACTGTGAAAGAATAGCACAGGTGATATTAATATCTTTAGACGCTAGGAGCTCTGAGCAGTGTAAAATTAAAGAGACTCTGACCCATGTTCAGTGTGCCATGCAGACCCCATCCATTACAGTTTTTCCATTTTTGGTCAGCTGAATTATTTTAAGACCTTCTTTACAAAGGAAAAACTCTATTAATCGTTTCTACAGTTAAAAAGAAATAAGTTACAATAACTTCTTGCTGAGCATTTTGATAAAGGCAAGGCCGCACCAGTGGCACGATCCCCAGAGATATGGACTGAGAGCTGCCTGTTGCAGTAAGGTGGCTGAGGTTGTCTTGGGACCTGTCCAGCACAACACAGCCTGAGGGCCACATGGGTTCCATAGCCCCAGGCAGCACAGCCCTGGCCTGAAAATGTCTGGGTTAAGTGTGTTGTGTATCCCTCAATTCTCCATGTACAATTGCCTTCTGCTCATGATCACCACAAAAAACATTTTTGTCTCAAAGTGGTATGACTTCTAGATCAAAATTAAGTAGTTGAATTGTTTTGGAAAACAATACCTGACAGTGGAATTATCTATTTAATTTTTTAAAAATTCCTAAGTTTAGCTTTCAGCCTGAAAGTATTTTTCTTTAAAAATAATTTAGTTATTCAAATGAATTGTCTTCTTTTATGTTTTCAATATTTTATGGGACTTCCTTTTTTTCCCTTTTTTTAATTCTGACTTTTAATTTCATTGGAGTGTACTTTCTTTGAAACAAAGTTTTGTCATGGGCAGAGAAGGTTTGTTATACCTTCAGCTGCTCTAAAATATGATTCAGAACACTGTATCATAGCTGGTTTAGGAAAATGGCATTTTCTCTTCATTTTAGTGCTTGAGAATAAAATATTGAGATTGACAGCCCTAGAGCCAGATATTTTGTATCCAGTGTATTGGTACAGCACAACAAGTGGCTACACAATCTTCCTAGGATTTCTGTATCTAATACTGGTTCTAAGAAATCAATCTTTTTAGGGACAAGAAAGAATTTGTGTTTCAGTTCTAGCTTCTCTGTGCTGAGAATGCAAGCTTTTCCTTGTGTCATTTCCAGTTACATAGTTAGCTATGTGTGAAACAAGACCATTGGTTTGGTTGTTGCATTGAAAGTACCAATTTTAATGTCTACGAATGATTTGGATTTGAAGCTCTATTGAAGCTATTTAATTTATCATGTAGTTGGACTGTAACCTAACTCTATGTACAAGTGAAGTGTTTACCAGCAAAGAATTGTCTTATTTTAAGCTATATTAGTTAAACACTTTGGAAATTTTATTTTCATTTGAATATTCATTATGTGTGATATTTATGTCTCAATTTTAAGTTTAGACCTACCAGTTCTAATTGCATTTATAAAACATTATGACACCTATCAAGATGATAATCTAAAAGCTATGTTCTGCATGAACCTATGATCTTGTAATTTTCCTAGGTATTCACAATGCAAAAATTATTAAGGTACAGGACAGCTATAATTCAAAATCCATGAGCAATATCTTCAGGGGTAACAAAAACCTTTCTTTAGATCTCAGACTTGTTACTATGCATTAACTACATACTATGTATGTCTTTATTTTAACCTTACAGTTAAACTAATTAAGAAAATGCAGTAATGAATCATAGCATAAAAAGGCAAGCATTGCTGTGTCAAATATTTTATGAGAGAGACCATTCAAGTATTAAAGCCCTTAGAGAGTTAATTAAATGCTTGAAAGCTAGTGAATCATACAGTCATGCAAAAAATCAGGACTAAAAAGATTTCACTAATTCATATTATAAATAATTTGCAAGCTTTATAGTAGTTTCAAAATTTTGTGCATTTTATTTTTTATTTTGTGTTGGATTTTTATGGTAATGTGTATTACCATGGGGCAAACTGTACAGCTTTTCCATGTTGGCCACGGAGATATATTTTTGATGCAGTCTCTACCCGTGTCATCCAGGAACAGAAGTGTGAGTTTCTGACTTCAGAAGTGGATATTGTCCCATAAAATTTGTTAACCTTAAAAAAGGCAATGACCACTCCCTACAAAATGAAGTACCTGTTCATTTCAGCTGTTCCACACACCTCTATGTTTTTTTCCATCAAGAGACTGTCCCAAGCAGCCTTACTTTAACTTGTTTCTCTATATCGAGTTCTTGTGTCCAAGTATGGGCAGTGAGGGTACCATGGCGTTGGGTTCTGGCAGAAGCTGCCAAAGGCTGCTGCCATGTCTGCAACAGCAAGTTTCAGAAGATTCCAAGAGGGATCTGGTTCCAGGCCCCAGAGCTGAAATTCCCTTGCAGGAGTTGGTAAAGGATATGGTGAGGCTGGCTGTACCCCTGCAGTCTGTGGAGGTCCATGGAGGAGCGGATATCGGCAGTGGACCCATGTTGGAGCAGTCTGTTCCTGAAGAACTGTATCACATGGAAGAGACCCACACTGGAGAAGTTCATGAAGGAGTGCAGCTAGTGAGGAGGATCCACACGGGAGAAGTTTGTGGAGGACTGTCTTCTGAACTGTCTCCTGGTGGATCCAGAGCAGGAGAAGAGCATGAGGAGGAAGGAATGGCAGAGAAAAAATCTTATGAACAGACCACAATTCTCATTTCCTATCCCCCTAAGCTCATCAAGGGGAGAAAGAAAAATCAGACTCAAGCTGAACCTAGGACGGAAGGGTGGGAACAAGTTTTTAGGTTTGTCCTTATTTCTCATTATTCTACTCTCTTAAGAATTTCTGAATTAAATCTGTTTTGTCCAAGTTAGTAATTAGTGAGCAATTGCTCCCTGTCCCTATCTCAGGCCAAGAGCCTCTCATGATATTTTGTGTCCCTGCTCTTGTTGATAAGGAGCAGCAATAAAGCAGTTTGGTCGACACCTGACATCCTTCCAAGGTTAGCCCATCACAGCCTCTTAATCTCTGCTCTTCTGTCATAAGGTTGTTTGCTGCCATATTTATGGTACTGCACTGGGGGCCATCTACTTTTGACTACTTAAGATCCTGAAATATTAATTGCTCTGGTACAAAAGGAATGCCATGTACTTACAGGAAGCAGAGCACAAAGTTTTGTAGGCATGAAGATTTTCATCTTCATGCCAAAGCTGACTTTCCATAGATGACTTTTGCTCATCAGAAAGTAGCAGAGTGCTGTTTCTTCTCAGATCTTGTTTTCCCCTGTACCTCTAACTGCATGGAAATGGGCAGAGGTTTACTTTAGCAAAGTTAACAGCTACATCTTCAAAGGGACTGTGGTAACTGCAAAAAAAGATGCATTGAGCATAGGACATGAAAAGACAATACATGTTTTGTAACAGTACCGTGATGTGGAGGTTAAACTAGGCCTTAAGAAAGACCAACACCTCCAAATATTACAAAAGCTAATTAAGAGAATTATTCCTTTCATGAGCAATGGTAGTTCCTGCTAGTCCTAAGAAAATTTAACAGAAAGCACATGCAAATTCACAGGGAGGAGCTGAAAGAAGAGTAGCATTAAATATTTTTTCAGTAATAACATTTGTAGGTCTTAATTTAATATTTAGTAGGAATTTTAGTTACTATGAATTAAAATATTTTTCAGCAGATAGGAGATGCTAAAACTTCATTAAAATCTACCTGTGTAAATTGTTTCTTTGAATGAATTCTGACCTGTACTTTCAAATGTTTTCAAAGCATGAGAATATGAAGTACTATATTTATATAATAAAACAAGATTGATTCATCCAGATAAAAAAATCCATTAAAAACAACTGAAAAAAATACCCAGTAAACAGCGATGAAGATCATAGCAGATAGTTTAAGAAATACTGCCTGGATACAACACATGTGTTTGGAAATGCTAACCTAAATACTGTAGCATTTTTCAGTCTTCTGAATTCTTCAACAGCATTATGCCTTGTGTTATTTTCAAGGTGCACTAGTACTTTTCAGAAGCTTACGTGTGAAAAGCCACAAACCCCATTTATTCCAGTAGGTTCAGGGAGATTCAGACCTCCCTGATACCTACAGGATAAACAGTTAACAACACTGAAACTGTTTTATCACAAGAAGTTGTTGCATGAGTGGAAAAGTAGTGGCTCCACCATGACTACCTAATTACAGACCACATAGGAGGCCTCATATGCTCAGCCCAGTTTTTTCTATGCAAAGATAAACAGTCACCAAAAAGAGCTGAAAGGTGTGACAAATCTGATCTAACCCTTTATTTCTTTCCCTTGCCCAGGGATGCCTGGCATCATAACAGTGTGAAGAGACCATTAATATATAATAGAATATAGTGAATAGAAGCATTCAAAATGAGTCACAGGACACAATATTCTCAATCCTCTTGAAATGAAGGGAAAAGTGTTACCCAATATGACTATCCCAAACCAAATGTAACGAACAGGAACTTTCAAAAGTAAGGTGTATCAAAACTTAGAAACCTAAATACATAAATGCAAAACATACAAATAATAGTAAGTATTAGTACCAAGGTGCACAAGTTTAATTATATTGCAAATATTGGAAATAAAAAATAACAAATTGGAAGCTACAAAGATGTATTTTTAATTTGCAGATGCTGTGTACATCACAGCATACAAGCTAAAAATTTAATGATCACCTATGTCACTGTCATATTTTCTGAAAAATCCTCTTTGCCCAGGATTCTTCTCCTGGGAAGCTGAGAAGCCTCAGAGAAAAAGGAGAATAATATTATCTCATTTGCTTCTGCCTGTTTTGCTGCTTTGGAATGTGGTCTGGAGATTGTTTACCAACAGGTGCATGTTTGATTGGTTTCATGTTTTTACTTAATGACCAATCACAGTCAGGCTGTGTCGGGACTCTGGAAGCAGTCACATGTGTTCATTATCATTCTTTGTAGCCTTATTTCTGCATCCTTTCTCTATTCTTTAGTATAGTTAAGTATAGCATTGTTTAATATAATATCATAAAATACTATATTGTTTAATATCGTATCATAAAATAATAAATTAACCTTCTGAGAACATGGAGTCAAATTCAATCATTCCTCTTTCATCCTGGGGACCCCACAAATATCACGCACCTACTATTTTTTAGTCACTCTGATTCTTTGGCATCTGGGTTAATATGTACTCACTTAATGAGCACACATTAAATACCTGATTTTATTTAATTGATAATTGTTTGCCCTTATGCTGTAGACGATATCACTTACTCTTCAAACCTTGCATTAAAAATTTTTAGTAACTTTTCATTGATAATAAATATGATGTTTTCAACATTCATCATATGAGTATATTTTATTTGTTTTGTATCTTGTTGTGGGGGCAGGAGAAGGATATATAGGACCAGTTTATAGGCAAGGTTCCTTTCCTTCTTTTATAAAGGAGCAACAGTCTGTTCAGATGAAAGTAACAAAATATTCATATTCCTATTGAAATAATTATTTTAAATATCAGTTCAGCAAGAAATACGTATTTCTACCTGTTCTGGCCAAAACATTTCAGAATCATTGTCATTTATGTGGCATACACTGACAATAAAATGCTAGCAATATATTTCAGGATAAATATTTAAATAAACTTATGAAAATAAATGAAGTTTGTTTCAGAGTAATTAGATTAGGATACCTAAAGACTAATAAAGGTGACATTCCATCAATTTTTAATTGGTTCAAACTTGGAGAAGACAAATTATTTAGGAATTTTTTTCATTTAAATTAAACCTGCAGTTCTGCTGTATGGATGCAAGTATGTCAATCTGGGCCAAGCATTTGATGTTTCAGGACTGGATAAGCATTTCTTGAATCACTTTTTTTGCTTCTAGTTCCTCAGACAGTTTATGGTTTAAGGATCTGAAAACCCCAGCTGTTTAGATCTTGCCCAATGTGATTACACCCATGGTTCACCTTGAGTCTATTTAAATTTTAGTCTTGAGGATTTCTCTTGCATCTGTGTTTTAAGATGTATTTTCCAGAGCTGTTCACCTCGGGTATTACATACCATGATTACCAAGCTATATCCCTGATTTTCCATAGAACTCACCTGCTTCTCATTTATTTTCATTTTCAATATGGCTTATTTTACATAGTTCCCATTATCTAGCCCTTTTTTCTCAGCCAAAGGTAGATAAGTACTGTTTTCTTGCCTATATGCTATGGATTTAACTTGACTTTAGATATATATATTTATAGACAGAATAAATAGTAAGTGAATTATTTAGAAGAAAAATACCAATACATAATATTGTTAATGGTAGGCACATGTTAAATATGTTAATATTTATTGCCATTTTGAAACAGAAATAAATATTAGCAGTGACTTCAGAGACACAGTAAGGTATTCTTCTCTACATTATCTGTATGAAGAATCAGCTAATAAAAAACAAATGCTCGTGAGACAAGATCATGTTTGAAGAAAATCAGCTCTTTTGTTTACTGAGTCACAATACCATCCAATTTTATATACAAATGTCCACAAATCATTATTTTGCAGTAATAACTAAATATTAGATAAAATTAATAAATATTTTGTAGTGGAAAGGTGAAAGGAAAAGACACACAAAAGTTTTTACTTTTACAAGGAAAATTATTCAGACATTCTTCTTTTAAAAATTAAGGTGTGAAATATAGTATTAGTATTCACTACTGAAAGTAAATTCAAGAAAGAAAAGAGGGCTTCTATCATTGAGGCCATAACATATTTTTTAAAAAGTGACTTTAAGGTATGTAGGCACATAAAAAATTCTCCAAATATATAATTTGAACTTCTCTTAGAAAAAGCTTTTCTAAAGTGTTATGGTGTTCCCTGGGCTCATGTTGCAGAATTATCAAATCATTAAGAGCTGGGAGAAAAGTTGCCCCTTGGGTTTCATTTGGTGAAATGTTGTCTTAGCTGGTTTCAGTAGCAAAATTAATTACAACAATTTTTTTTTTATTGTGACCAAACTGGAAATCTTATCTAAAATCAAATTAAATAATAAGAATGTATTAAGAAATAAAATGGTGGTTTGCATCCTGTAACTTGCTTCCTGAGATTTATGTGTAGTGTCCCTATGTTTGTAATTTTATTGAGACAGTCGTGACTGGTATTAGTTAAGTCAGGATGGCTTGCCGTTTGATCAGAACTGATTAGAAAGATAAATGTCCAAGAATAACTTTAGTTTTAATAAAATGGCTAAAAACATTAAAAGGGTGACAGCTCTCTCAGTCAGAGGGCCACAGAATCTGAAATGTGGGAACTTCAGAGGATTTTTTTTCCACAAGAAACATGGGCAATAACAGGGAAATAAATATAGATGTATTATAGTGCATTTGAAGACAGAATGAAACAATGAAATCCAATAGAATGGACAGAATGAATCACAGCCTGAAACTGGTTCACTGTAAAATGCCTGTTGTATAATGAAGGGGACATTATTAAAAGCAGTTTGGTGTTTTTTCAGGAGCAAAATGGAAACAAAGAATAAGGAGGAATTAAGCCAATATGGTGGGTTGTTTTTTTTTCCAAAGACGTAATTTTTGGTATATATTTTCTGATGTTGGTTTTTACTCATCAAGACAGTACATAACACATATGGAAGACACATTGTGCTCTCCTTCTATAAGCTTGGACCCTTTCTGATTACAGAATCAGCATTATTATTTTACCTTACAGGGCACGATATTAAATTTATGACAGAAAATATACAATATCACATAAATTGACTGTAATTAACACATATACCTCCACACATAATACTCATTGCTCATACTGAAGGACCAATACAAATTATACAGGCTGAAGGACACACCAAACTTCTGTAAGAAATTAATTTGATGAATATCTTGTACTATAAGTGCATTCTACCCCTGCTGACCCAAAAGAAAAATAAATTAGTTTCACTGTAGCTGTTTATGCTAAAGTCGTAGAAATGAGACACTACCCTCTGTTAAATCTCTACAAAGACCTATGCACTCTTATAATTTGTGTGTATTTTTAAAGAGGAACTCAGAAAAGCTTTTCTTAGCATGATTTTATTATGAGCTCTACAACACCATGAAGACAAGACAAATGACATTTCTTATTTACTGTGGAAGAACTGAGGCCCCAGAACCAACTTTTCAGGAAAACTATTATGTAGATTTAAATAATAAAAATAAATAACTTTGACAAACACAAACTCAACAGTCATTATTTCTCCTTATCATCTAGTCTTTTCAATATTTATTTAGTATTTTAACAAAATCACATATTTCACTTTTGTTTTCTACATTTTTTCCAAATCTCAGACAACCTCAGTTGATAAATTCAATGTGTGAGCTTTAGGTCAGGAGTTTAGTCCTTGGTGTACTTCCCTTTCCTTCACCATGCTTTCCAGCTTCTGTTGCCTCTACATTGACTCTATTAACATGAACTTGAAGCTTTCATTCCTTTTTGGAAGCACTGCTGGTTTCTCCCTAACACAATCCCTCATAAGATACTTTGGTAAATATTACTTAGTTACTACATTTCTTGTCAAATCTTAGGCTTTTGTGAGTTCTGTCAGTTGCTTCTTCTGCTTCATCACAATATTGCAATTTACTGCTGATCGTGTCAATGATATATTATTATCTAATTCCTAAGTGATTCAACAGCAGTTGTTAAATAATTTTTACAAATTTCTACATCCTGTTTCATCTTCATCCTTCAATATATCAGCAGTTCTATAGGCTGATTTGTTCCTGAATTTCCAAAGTCAGTGCACACTGTGGCTTTACTGCACAGGAAGTTCAAACTGGCTACATTCAGCCCTGTTGGAAGCAGTAGAAGTCTTTACAGGAAAGGAAAAGACATCTAGACAAAAGGAAAAAGAAGAAATGAAAAAAAAAAATGAAAAAAAAACATTCAGAAGAAATAATCTTATCATTGTAGCTAAAACCTTTATTTTCAAGAGACCAAATATACTGTTGTACAAAGGCTAACTAGCTAGGGTAATACAATGCAGAATATTTTGTTTAAAAGTGATCATGTCAGTATATGCATAATAAATTAATCCGTAACTTGAACCAGGCAAAACAGCCTGATCTAAATTTCAAGGAAAGAATAAATCAGAAGCAGCATCTGAGTTCATAAACTGTCTCAAGTCTATACCCACAGACAGGTTCTCATTCCAATATATCCCAGAACACCTACCTGATTTTCTACTTAAGAGCAAAGTAACTTTAACTTACAGCTAGCCATTTGCCAGTATCTCAGCTCAAAAAAAAAATCTTAAGGATATACCTGGGTTTATTTGACTCATTTTAACACATACTCAGGAAGGCCTAATTTTTCTCCTTAAGCATCTGCTACCCTTTTTAGTTACCCCATGGCTCAATGTTTTTTATGTCTAATCTACCTCTCATGTGCTTTTCTAGACACACATCTTATTGTTTCTTCAACCTTCTAGGCACTCCATACATAATGGTTCTGCATTTTCCTTCTTCCAGCTTCACTAACTCTCTTGTACTATGCTGTACGACGATAATGATCCTCTATATACCACAAGTTCAGGGCAATAATTGAAAGACTATTTTAGCTACTTCCAAAATAAAGATACTTGCTTTCATCTGCAAAGTCTGAACAAAATTGCCAGTCATTATGAGACATACTAACCATTTGGGGTATGGATGGAGAGGAAGCTATCCCAAGATTTAGGCTGTAGTAAAATCACAGAACATCAAAGCTAACCTGAAATGAGGACTACAAAAAGAAAAGCCTTTCCTATTGTAGTATGACACTTCCAGGCAGAAACCTCTGGAATGTTAGAAGAGCTTTTCTGAGGTCTATGCTAAAAGGGATTATGTAAAATGGAAATAATATCCTGATTTTTTTGAACACTTTGCATCTGTTCAAAACAACCTATACAGAAAATGCATAATAGGATCACGTGGGCATGATGCAAATAATTTTTAAAAGTCAGAAGACCAATTAGACCTGAAGCCACAAATATACAATATGTCATTACTGTGAAATATTTCTGATGGCAAAGCTGATCGTAGAAATTAATAAAACTTCAAGGCAAGCCATTTTATGGGCAAGGTCATTCAAATATCTTTCCTTGTGAAGAAAAGTTCACTTTTTAACCTGCGTAAATGTTTCAAAAACTGTCATATATGCAGCTTCTTAATTAACCATTAACATTATCTGGAGCATAATCTACAATTCTGAAATCAGTACAGAAGATCTTAAATAACAGGTAATTTAAGAGGGTATTGTAGGTAGGTGTTTGTGTGTTTCCTTTTGAAGATACAGTTTACACAAATCATGAAGTCAAGTATACGCATGTTTAAACCAGGATGAATCTTCAGGTTCAAGTTCAAGTTGTGTGACAACATGGTCTTTTTAATATAGTCTTCAAAAAATTCAGGAGTTTTACACCTTAAAATTTCTGATGTAAAATATATAACTGCTCATCTTACCACTAAATGCATCTTCCACTTTTCTGAGTTGCTAATTTGTGATTTGCACAAACATTTTAAAATTTCTAAGCCTTCTAAACTTATGAGGAAGAACCCAAATTTTAGATTTGTGTTTATTTAGAGATACAACTTATATTAACATGTGATGACCAAAGGCAACCAATGGGAAAGCAATAAAGCCACTGACTTTCTTTTTTCTAATTTAAATTGATGCATCTGTGCATACCCTGTGTTTATATGCTCTACTTATGTATCATTAAAGAGAACACTTCCACAGCTTTTAATATAAGAGACACCACCATAAAATGGCTAGCTAAACACCTCTAGTGTAATTTTTATTGATAATTATGTAGAGCTTTGGAATTTATTCCAGCTAGGCGCCTACATACAGGAAAGGCTCAAAAGATAAAAAAAAAAAAAATCAAAACTGTTCAGAAGACTCTAAAAAACATACCTATGTTAAACCACACTTCCTTAATGTACCGAATAAAAATATCAAATGGCAAAGTGGTGCAGATTCCACAGTGTAATTTTTGAGGCTTCAATTTAAGAAAATTTATACTAATAATTTTCTGGAGATTCATAATCATATAAAGTGGTTATTTTTTCTTAATCATTTCTCTGCAGAAAGTCTGGCAGTAGGAAAAGAAAGAACATGTATTTGATATGCAAAATTATCATCAAATGTTTCTGATTCAGTGATTGGAGTCTGGAAAGAATTAAATAAATCTCTGCTAAGAACAAATGCTTTACTGCAGTTATCCATGCCGAAAGACTACAATCAAAACTAACAACCATTTGCCAATGTGTTATAAAATCAAGATTCCTAAACAAAAATTGAATGAGAACAAGGACAAGATGGTGTCCATCCTTTCAACAAGATCTTGAAATAGTAACTGCAATAGCTATCTGAAGAGTAGCTCTCAAATACTGGAAAGAATTTGAACAGTTGCTCTCTAGAGAAGCTGTTTTTTTTGAATTCCCCAGCTTTTTTCATCCTGAGTTATTAATACAGAAATATATAGAAAACACTTTCATTTGGTGATTTTATGATTTCTTCAACAAACAAACAAAAGTATGATCATTCATAAGGAAAGATTTCTCATACATCTGTGTATTACATTGTGCAATAAGTTCCCTGCTAATAAAACAGACAGTATCCAGAGCATACACTAGATAGAAAATGTAACTAGGTAAGTGAAATATCGTGATTTCTGCCAGGCTGTTGGGGTCCACTTTGGCTAGCTATGGACCCTTGTCCACACAGTAATTCATAGACGAAGGTAAAAGATTGAGAAGTGCTCTTCTCCACATGGGAAACATTCTCCTTTATTCCAAGAGACGCATCAGGGGGACAAACCCATGGGAGAAAAAAGGCGTTCCCTGGTTGCAAGGAACTTTTATACCCCAGGGATGGGGACAGAGGAAGATGTCTACAGACAATGGAATACCAGTGAGGAGTGGCAAGGGGAGAGTGTCTTCACTCAGGAAGAGACCACCAGGGGGTACTTGGCTGGGGGAGGGAAAGACCATGTGATGGGGGAAAGGGATAACAAACTACGTGATATAACATGAGCTATACAGTGAAATATAAAACTATTCTGTGCAAATTCCCAATCACCCAGTGCAAAACAACTAAAACTACTGCACCACAACAGGTAAGAATATATATTCCTTAAAATAAATTTTAAAAAGAAGGAAAAATTAAAAGAAGCCAGGTACATCTGCAGTGTTTGCATTTTGTCAAGGACTAAACTGCAGCCCCAGTGAACTACTATTCTCTGCTGCACATGAGCACAGTAATTCCACTTATAAAATAGAATTACTTCAGAGAAAACAACAGAAAACTTAATAATTTCAGTTTAAGATAAGTAGAACCTGAGATATAGTAGTCTTTATTAAATACCAGCAATAAACAAAAAGTAAACAGTCCTAAAAACAAAACCAACCAAAACAAATGAAACCAAACAAAACCCCCAGCCTTAAGGAAAGAAATACTGCTTTGTTCTTACCCCACTAGAAAGAGGTAGCATGTTTGAATTTTGTTAGGAAGAAACAGCCTTGATGCTAGGTAAAACTTTGTAGTAAGTTATTACAATCTGGGACATGGTATCTTAAAAACATAAAACAATACCTAATATTAAAGCGAATAAGAAAGAATCAGACAATTATCTGTTATAACTGGCTGAACTATTCATGACCAAGATGTTTTTGCAGAAGAACTTCGAAGCACTTTTCCATTCCCGCTTTTTCTATGAAAGATTTAATAGTGATATGAAATTGATTCTAATACCTAACATGAGAACGAAGATGCAAAGAAAATGGAGATTTTTTTCTTTTATGAGATCTTTGGGATATTTATTAATAGAAACTAGCAATGGCTATTTTGTATTAATATGCAATGTTCCATTATTCACTATTGTTGGGACTCGAAAGCTTATTACTCATGGCTTATTTTTCCAACGCTAATAACAACTTTTATATAACACTGTATTTTCGTTAAAAATCTCATTGTTTGGACTCCATTTCATTGGCATTTCATAAGCACTATACATCATAATGCATTGTATGTTTGTGGATATAAAAATATTGATAGCAGTTCAATTGCAATGAGTGATTTAATAATTAGCTGCTAATTTGGCTTAGAGAAGAAGTTTTTTGTTTTTCAAACTTGATTTGCTTCTAAATCGATAAAGCAATGATAGGCTGCTGCAGAAGGGTTTTTTAGCATCTAATTTAATATGCTACTTGAATTATTCATGCATTATGCTTTCCTATGAATAATTTATGCAGAAATTTTACTGGCAAACTTAATTTTGAACTTCAATAAAACCTTATATTATTACATTTTCCAAGGCCTTTCCATATAATCTCTTCACAATTTTTATAAACAACAGTTGCCAATTGATATCATAAAATTGAAAGCAGAAAATAAATTTAGGGGCTAGCTTTAGCTCATCAAATAAATATGACATATGCGTAAATAAGTATAGAAAAAAAGTGAAAATATCAGTGAAAGTGAAATCAGAAAAACAGATTTATACTCTGAACAAGAACTATGAACTGGACAGAGCACAGGGAACGGTATGGAACTGGATACAGAACATGATAATAATTTGACTTTAGCATAAATTACAAGTCCTGACTAAAATGTCATCCTAAGCTCACTCTTTAACAGCTTTTTGTAAGATGAGATATTAGACAATCGGAAAAAAAAAATCATTCTGAGTGTTTTTAGTTAATTTCCAGACTATTTGGGTGACTGTGCTTTGAGCAGTGTGCACAAGCTAAAAAAGCTAGAGAAATCTACATCTTTTTGTGAGAGGAGACCTATGCTCACAGACAATAAGGAAACGATCTCCACTCCATGAAATATACTATATACAGAGGAGCAGAATAAATTTCCTTTTTTGTTGTATATGTAACAGAGAATAGCCAACAACAGTTAAATACAGTCATTTTATGGTGAATCTCAAACTACTTTTGTATTGTTCAGCCAACATCAAGTAAGTACAGTGGTTTCACAGGGAATCTCAGACTACTTCTATATTGTTCAGGTTAATTATCCAAGCAAAATGTAACACAGAACTTTTTTCTCTTAGCATCAGAGCAACAACATCCTAAGTGTGAACAAACTGTGAGCTACAGGTAGACTGAACCGCTGTGTGCAGTATAAATAACACTTATGAATTACAGTATCTTGGCTGGGGAAAGAAATATTTCATAAGTAATAGTATCTTGGCTATTGAAAGAAAAATTGCCTAGTATTAGAATGGCCTTGAGGCTTAGGTAATAAAGTATGCCTTTCCTTTCCAATTTAATCTTGTTAAACTAGCAGATGACACTATTACACATGTACATTATGCATACTCTAAGTTTTGCAGGAGATAAATAAGAGAAGCAGAGTAGTAGACACCAATTTGTTGAACAAGGGCTGTCTAAACTGACCAAGATAAAGTCTGTTTTCCAGGTAGTAGCCAGCAGCAAAAGCCCCTATGGATTGTGAGGGGTCCCTTGCCCTCTTAGTTGTAAGAAGGGGGGCTGAAGGTTGTATGGGGAGAGACACAATGAATATTGAAATAAGAGCAATTAAATAATAGGAATAAAATGAGAAAGTCTTATTTAATATTTGAATTAAAGGTGACTCAGCAGATTCAATTTTTTTTTTCCTACCAGAAATAAGAGTTCAGTGAATATACTTAAATTCAGATGGAAGTCTGCAAGAACTGTTTCTGTGTTCTCATTCCAAATGTCACAATGGTGTCTGGAAGTCCCTAGAGTCCATATGCAATAAAACTTTCTTTTTTAAAATAAAAGCCAAGATCAAATAATAAATGTAGTTCATAGAATCATAGAACCATTTGGGTTAAAAAACACCCTTATGTAATCAAGTTCTACAACTAATCTATTGCTATTGAATCCATATCTACAGGGTTTTTAAATACCTCAAGGGATGGTGACTCAACCACTTTCCTGGTCAGCTAGTTCCAGTGCCTGACGACTATTTCAGTGAAGACAATTTTCCTAGTATCCACTCTAAACCTCCCCTGGCTCAGCCTGAGCCTATTTCCTCCTGTCCTGTCACTTGTAACCTGTGAAAAGAGACTGCCCCTCATTCTGTTACATGCCTCCTTCCAGGCAATTGTGGGGAGCAATAAGGTATTCCCTGGGGCTCCTTTTTCCAGGCTGAACAACTCCACCTCCCTCAGCCCCTCCTCAGAGGGTTTGTGCTTAAGTACAGAGAGTTAGACAACCATATGGATGGTTATGGATTCAGATTATTTCGTTACCTTAATTACTGAACCCCCAAATTACTGTCTGACTTCTACTGCTATGACATATTCATTATTCTGGTTTCCTTCAGATACATATTTCAGGGGAGCTTTACTGACAGGTTTTAAGAGACCCAAAAGGGAACAAATACTTTTGGTGAAGGGTTCTTGTACCTAGAAAAAGGAAGACAGAGAGGAAAATGTGCAAGTAGAAAGAAGAAGAAATAGGGAACATTACTTCTACATATTATACAAGTTTGGGTTATTTACCCTGAACTTGAAAAATCATTGCTTGAATGGGAGTAATCCACCGCCTGAGTGAAAGTATTTATCTTGGCTCAATATTGAAGAGGGGTTACACTCCATGTCCTGCATATTCTCAACAAAAAAAAAAGTCGATATCAAGTTAGTTTGACAAAAAGACAAAAATGACATGAATCCTTATTACAGACATTTTTCTGTCAATAATTATTTTCCTTTTGTCTAGAAGACACTACCTGCACAGTTGTTTGTTGTTAGCATACACTAAGATAAATATCCTTAATGTACAATCATTTAGGTTTCATTTTTAACATAATTTGCTAAATTTGATATTATTTAAAGGATATCTGAAATTATTGGATTCATTTATATATACATATAGGCTTTTATTTTTTACTGTACACTTCTGAACTCCACATTACTGAGCTTTTCTTTTGTCATGTTTAATAAACATGCTATGGCATTTTGGAGAGAAGTCTGTCACTTCTTGAACTACACAGTATCATCATTGCTTTCTTTCAGACTGTGGGAAGACTATGCAAGAAAGTGCCTTTACAATGCAGTGAACCCTTACTATGGTATTTAGTAGTAAAACGGTGTGTATATTTGTAGGTTGAAAAAAATTTTTCCCCAACATAAAACTCTTCTTTGCTAATAAGAAATAGGACTTCAATGAAAAATAAGTACTATATCCTTAACTGGGCCAGTTACACAGCAGAATTTAATTCAAAGGAACTTGGGACAGTGGAAGGTTTCAGTCTTCCAAATTGTTATGCAAAAAATATGTGCTGTGTCAATTTATAGTAATAATGTCATATTGCACAAGTCAGAGCTATTTAATCAAGAAGATTGGTCTTTCTGCTATGGAAAAAACCCAAACAAGATAGAACTAGTCTCAGTGGAAAAGTCATCAAATTAAATGCTGTTTCAATCACAGATTCTAAGTAACTTTCAATCCTTCATTGAGTGTCAATATTTTTGTTGGTAACATGGCAGACTTGGGTTCTTTTTGCTGCCATTATGTAAGGAATATTCAAAGAGAATATAGTCAGTAGGTATCAAACTTCTTTTATTCATTATATTTAGTCTTGTGTTTATCTTAAAATATCAGTAATTTTTCCATTTCCTTACTCATTTAACTGTAATCTGGGGTAGTAAAAATGGCTTGTCTCACAACTATTTTATTATATACTTGAAAATTATTGGTTTCTTATATATGGTGGAATTTTTACAGTTGCTTGGTTCCAGACAATTCAAAACTTCAAACACATTTATGTTAGCAGTTTTTTTATGACTGATTGTAAGTTAGAAAGTATTATAGTTATACTTTATGGAGTGTCTATCTTTCATGTATACTGCCTTTAGGTAGTGCTCTGTCTTGTAGAGTCACTTTCCTTGATTTTTCAATAACCTTACTGTTATGTAGATCTATAAAGAATCACCTCCTTCCAATTCCTCTCCCTCCATCTGTACATGAGATATCATTTGCCTAAGAAGTATCTGGATAAATGCATTCATTCATTCTAGAATTTTTTAATACACATAGATTTTTTGCTATGTGGTGAATGACCTGGTTTTATTTGAAAGGTCTATCAAAACTGAGTAGATTACCAAGGAACAATTAATTGTAAAAATGTCCATAGGAAGACCTCCTGTATTAACACATGTAAAACACAGTTGTTCATATTTGTAACTTCTAATTTATCAGTAAATTGCCTAAGGTCATACGGAAGAAGCTAATGGATTTTAATAGAATATTACTGGTTTAGGCTTTGAGCTAAAATAAACTTTTCTGATCTCTGTCCAGTACAGGAGAAACTTTTGGTCAGTATCATGGCACAGCCATTTTTATTTTATTTCATAGTGCACAACCATATGTTGACAACATTATTTTTTAATACTTTTCTTACCTTCAATATTCTTTCTGATTAGTTGCAGATAGTTTGTTAAGTCTCAATTATTAACTTGGAATTTAAGTAATTTACTAATTTAACTTGGAATTTATAAACTTATTGATGCTACTAAGGCAACATTTGAAAACTTTAATATATATAATGGTTGTAATAATGGAAATAAATTTGTGCTCTCGACTACTTCACTATAGAAAAAAATTGTTTTGGATACAATATTCTTTCATTAATCATATGTTCTGGAGTAAACAGATTTGTTTGCGCTCATAAATGTGTTGACTCATAAGAATATGTTAGCAAATGGTCTCATTATGTGCAATCCCAATTCATAAAACTTCAGTAGAAGCTACTATATTGCATTTCATCAGAGGTATTAGCTACACATTATTTGCCATAAAAAATTTAGGCTGGATGCAAAGTCCTCATTATGACTTATTTTGAGGAATGAAAAATCGCTTAAAAAAATGAAACTTAAAGGCTTTCTCAGCAGCATAGTTTACTTTGTCTCATTTCTTCACATCCTGGGGTTTTAGTCAGTCTAATCTTGGGGGGAGAAAAAAGAAAAAAGGAAGAGACAGACAGACAGACAGACAGACAGACAGACAGAAAGAAAGAAAGAAAGAAAAAGAAAGAAAGAAAGAAAGAAAGAAAGAAAGAAAGAAAGAAAGAAAGAAAGAAAGAAAGAAAGAAAGAAAGAAAGAAAGAAAGAAAGAAAGAAAGAAAGAAAGAAAGAAAGAAAGAAAGAAAGAAAGAAAGAAAGAAAGAAAGAAAGAAAGAAAGAAAGAAAGAAAGAAAGAAAGAAAGAAAGAAAGAAAGAAAGAAAGAAAGAAAGAAAGAAAGAAAGAAAGAAAGAAAGAAAGAAAGAAAGAAAGAAAGAAAGAAAGAAAGAAAGAAAGAAAGAAAGAAAGAAAGAAAGAAAGAAAGAAAGAAAGAAAGAAAAGAGGGTTGGCTCTCTTATTCATATTACTTTGACAGTCAGGCTGATTTTTGAATTGATTACTTCAACAAAAATCAAAAGCTCAATACTTAATACTTAAAACCTCTATTTAGGCTTACAGATCTTTGCTTCTCTATAGGTTTGAATTTCCATTTTCAGTATTTGGATGTCCTGTCAAAAAAACTCCTGTTTGTCTCTTAAAATAGAGACTGTAATAGCTACTTCTGAGATTGTGAGTTAGAATGTAAGATAATGTCCACATTCAGAATTGCAATAATATATGAACATAATGATTTTGTTTTCTTCAAGAGTTTTTAAGCTTTTTAAAGAAACATTCTAGGAGGGTGTAGTTTTCAGGATGATGCTAGAAATAAAAGTATCACACTATCTCTAAACAGACTTGCATTCACATCCAGATTAAAAACAGAAGGATTTGACTTTACAATATTCTAAAGGAAGAAAATAACATGTTACAATATTTTGATGTAAAAAATAGTTTTAATAGTATTTTAAAAGAGAATGCTCTCCCTTCTACAAAATGGTTCTTAAGTGGACATCATGATCAAATATTGTAAATACATTCTTCTTACACAAAAGTTAAAAAAACTACTTGTGACTAATGACATCATATCTTAAGGAATTGTTTGAAATATACTTTCTTTCAGTTTTATTCCAAAGCAGTTAACATGTTTAACTTTCTCTCTAATTTCTTTCTTAGTCTTCCTTCATAAGACTGTTCCTTTATCTTGTCCTAATACACACTGATTGCTTATATAAAAAGATCTCTTAAAATAGAATAATGACCACTATCAATTAAAACAAAATTATGAAATAAAAATCAAAGGATTGATGGTTTTCACTTTATCTTTCCAGTATTTCTAGCATTAGTTCTAAGAATTATAGTTTAAAAAGGTTCATTACTTTTTGTTACATCAGTGGAAACTATTTAGGAAGACTGTTAAAAGTCAATGAAAATTACAGACAAAGTTAATGTATAATTCAGATACTCAAATTTCTTGTCTTCTGTGAAAAATCCTCCCACCCTTGTGACCCTAGGTCTGCTCATTCCATTAAAGGAGTATCTCTATAGCATTTAGAACTTAAGTCCTTGTTAGTACTTTTAGGGTCCTATCAAGGACCTGTTATTTGTAAATATAGACAAAAGATCAGCTGTATCTCTTCTCAAGAACACGTAGTATTACGTCCCTGTGAACAACATATGTACAAGTTTTAACTGCCTCCACAAGCAAATCAGAGTAAGAGACAAGAAATATGTACAGTTATGGCTATGCCTCTTTTAACAGAAGATCATAGAACCTGACTGCACATTGAACCATGAGAGCTCTGTGCTATTCCTAGGACAGTTTTAGATTTGGTCAGGGAATAGATAAAAGAGAATTATGGATCAAATTAATAACCCTAGGGAGTTACCACTGCCATAAGTAGAGCAGGTTTGGAGCTTCTTTGTTAAAGAACAAAATACACAAGTTATCTTTCTTTTTCTTTATCCAGGTTATAGATATTTTTATCAGACTTTGGAAGTAGCTGGGGTAGCTGGGAGCTACAAAACCAATAGCTACTGGTTTTCAACACTGCCTTATAACATTTCCATCATCAATGGATGCAGCTTAAAGTGTGTCTTGGGCTTCCATCATTAAACAACAACCTATGAGCTTTGTTGATGCAAAAATGTATGTTGCCCTTAATTAAAGATATGTGTTTGCATGTGTAAATATGACAGAGATGGGCACAGCAACCCATAATGTTGCACACTGACACTTCTTGAATGTTTTGCGAGAATAAAGAACTGATTTTTACTACATTCTAGAATTGTGCTTTATGTTGGACACCAGCTATTTCTAATGTATTCCTTAAAGATTTTGTTGTTTCTAACATATCGGAAAACCCCTATGAAGCCACTAAAATTTTCCTTTGTTACCTGAATGTTACCTGATATAAGAAATAAATTACATCAGGCATATTTGCCCTGCCTTTTGAAATGTAGATTTATTAATACTTTTTTTCTGACAACGCTCTTAAAATATAATTTTGCAGGTTTTTGCTTTGTTTTGATTTGGTTTGTGGCTTTTTATACCTAATGACCATTTGCCCAAACCTACTAAATACTAAGTTGCTTTATTTGTTTGAATTTATCACAAAGATAATAAAGCATACCTCTTTTTACCACATATCTCACACAGATCTCAAAAATTGGTTTATGAATCCTCTTTATACTTACAAAGGTCTAAAAGTGTCAAGATGCTATGGTAATTCAACAGTAGAATGTTTTACCTCAG
Source organism: Passer domesticus (assembly GCF_036417665.1). Classification (NCBI taxonomy): domain Eukaryota; kingdom Metazoa; phylum Chordata; class Aves; order Passeriformes; family Passeridae; genus Passer; species Passer domesticus. The sequence continues at coordinate 40,981,979 of NC_087512.1, read as the reverse complement.
CAAAGATTTGCAAAGAATGGTTATGGCTCTGACCAAAGATTTCACCAGCAAAGATTTGCATGAAATCTCTATAATTCCAAAAAAATTTGAGAATCTTATCCCTCACAAAGTATAGATAATGTAGAAGATTTATCCTAAATAAAAGGTTATACCAGAGGCAGATCTCTTTAGAAATCTATAGAAAAGGTGGGGGAATACTAAATGGAGAAAAGGCTAGGTTTAAATGAAAGAAATCTGGAAAGTCAAATTTTAACAGATAGAAATTACAGTCAGCATACACACAATACAATGCAAAGGAAGAGATTAAATAGAGGATGGAGCAGAGTAGAAAGTTATAGGTGTTGTTACAAAAGTACAAAAGTTAGAGAAGTTACGGCGAAATGTGATTGCTATTTCCTGGAATGCAGTCAGCATGTCCCAGTTTCCCAAACACAAAGGGAGGAAGATGAAACAGAAGGTGGAGTCAGGATGTAATGTCACGACCAGTTTCCTTTGAAACCCTTGCAGAGGAGGGAATTCAGTGCTACATTTATCTGACAAACTACACATCAGCTGTCAGCCAAAGGAGATGAACCATCACCTCTTGCAAAATCACTGTCCTCAGGTGTAATGCTGACACACACCTCCATCCCAAAATTACTCACCTTTAAGGTGTGATTGCTCCTCACTTTGCATGTTATATGTCATATGTTATATGACTAGAGTCATTCAAGCTGCACTAAACATAAACAGTACAAAAGTAAGTTGAAAATGGGTAGAAGTTAGGGAATGTGGAACGTGTGGAAGTTAGAGAAGATTCCTTCTGGAATCTGGTTGATGAGCTGAACCTGTCTTCTCACCCATGAGAGGCTGATAGGGTTAAAACCATAATGTATGAATGCTGAATGCTTACCTTAAGCTAGCTTTCGTTAGAGACTTTGCTTGGATTATGTTTTTGCAGTCAGATACTAACACCAGTGATCCTTGAACCTTAATCTGTCATAATTTGATTAATAAGAGTGTTATTCTGTGAACTGTCAGTGTGAGATGATCAAGGGCACTAGTTGTCTCTGGCACTGGGTAACATACTCAAATAAAGCATGGAGACCTGGGAAAGTGGCTCCCTTTGCTGTTGGCATATGACCCTGAACATGTCAGATGAATTGCCCCCTCAATCCAGAAGGACTGCTCAGTGAAGAGTCCCCACAACAGGACTCTGGCAGACTGGTCAGGCTCCAGTGGCTTAGCTTTCCTGGGGTGCTGACCGATCAGTGTCGAACACAAAGACCTTGGGGAAATTTCCTCTTTCACATGACCTTAACCCCTCATTGCTGAAGAATTTTTCCATGTTACATAATGAATTAAACTAAAGCATTATCCCTTTCCAAATAAGTCAATATTTCTATCCCCTTTTGTGGTTCAGACCTTTTAATGAGCAGATGAGTGGCTACCAAGTTTTCAGACAACGTACAATATTCCCCAGGAAGCTGAGCACTGCTGGGTCTGGTTACATATTTAGCCCTAAATGAACTTAAGTATACAAAACTAAGATATTTCTAGATTTACTACATAACTTTTTGGCATTATTCATGAAACCAAAACATACATCCTAAAACTTATATGTTGTCTCTCTTTAACTGCTAATTACTCTAAGATAAAAATACACCAGTAGCTAACTAAGCATTAACCAGTTTTTCTGACATCAATTCTATGGAGCTTTTTACTTCACAAATGTCAAAATTTCACCAGATTAAAAATTACTTATCCTTTGCAATTTAGCTAGTCAAAAACTGCTCTACACAGTAATATAAAAACTGGTAGCTATTTCACTGCATATTTAATTAGGGTGTGCTTTCACAGAATTTATTTCAAATTGTTATTACATATATTATACTGCAATAACACATCCTAGAGTATAATATAATTCAGATACAGCCAAAGAAAGAAAATCCTTAAGAAAAATATTAGAAAAATAAATTCCTTAATAAATTATAATAAAAAGTGCCATGTATCTCAAGCAATTAGAAACTATTTGGGAGGTTTGATATTTCTGCAAGGAGGAAAAAACTGATGTTTCAGACAGTCCTGTTTATTTATTCTTTACTCAAAGCAGAACAAAACAAAGACTAAAAAGAAATTTTCTGTTCACAGTTGCATGGTTTTTGCTAGCATCTATATTTTTTCCCTAAAAAAGTCTTTGTTCTCTCTGTCTCCTCAGCTGCTAATTCCTCTTTTGTTTGAAGCCTCTATCTTTCTGTCTTTGTTCAATTCTGCCTGCTTAGGCTCTCAAATGCTACCAATTCCACAAGGTTAATAAGCAGTTTTCTACATTTGTATTCAGCTTAAAATGATTTCGACCCCTCAATGCAGATGGCTTAACTTCTGACCTGCCTTGTATTTGCAATTGTTTCACACAGGAATTCTTATTGTTTTGAACATTTCATTCCAGTAAAGGAGTTCAGATGTTTCTACTGTTAATCCTGGGGAAAAAAAAAAAAAAAAAAAAGGAAAAATTTATTCCATTCTTACACTACCACCATTTCAGCAGGTTATTCTTTTGGTCAGAGCCATAACCAGTTATTTTTGATGTTGCATCACCCTTACAGTCATTGTTTTAATTAAACTAGATTATTACAAAGCCCATCAGAAGTGATCAAGTGCTTAACATTTCATACTAAAAATGGCAGAAGCAAATTAATTAGTCTTTCTGTGACACTATCTTTAGTCCATATCATATCATTTTTATAAGATGAACTTCCTCTTTGCTAAAAGAAAAAAAAAACTAAACAGAAAAGAAAGAAAAAAAAACAAAAAAAACCCAACCAACCAAAACCCAAAATCTCACCTACCATAGAACTGGTTGATTTTTCTAAATCTTCCTAGTTACAATTTCCAGAAAATAAAGTATTTGTAATATACATTGTTCTGTATATTACAACAATTGTTCAGTAGACACTGTGTCACCAGTGTCTTCCATATGGGTTCTTCAAAGTGGTGATCAACATTTAAATTTTTGGTCAGTAAACTTAACAGTTTGAGCTCTTGGAGTCTCTCATTGTTATCACCCTATCCAATCCTTATTCCACTTATTTTTTTCCCAAGTATTCCTCTGCTTCTACAGTCATTGCTGCAATTAGAATTCAAAGCAGAGCTAGCATTACACCCAAACAAATTATTCAGCTTATATAAGTCTTTCTCTTAGAATCTGGTTTTGCAAGCACCATATCCTTGCATAGCACCACATCCAATCTGCAAGCATGAGTTTATTTCTTCGCATTACACAAAATTTATTCAGTTCCTGAAAATCATACTGTTTATGCATGTTCTCCCTGGCTAGTGGGGTAGTAGGAACTTGGAGGAACACATTTGCTTGAGAATGTGTCTCTAGTCCGACATAATCTCCCATGCGTTCATAAAAGGAACTACCCATACTCAGACTTATTAAAATAGTTTAATTTCCACCCTGCTACATTACTCCCAACACAATTGTATCTATTCTTGTAGGAAATTTATTACTATGTAACATTCTTCTAAAAAAGTCAAATATAGTTTTTCCTGTTGTAGCAAGAAAAATTTTTTCCACATTACATATATTTTCATCTGTTTCCATCCTACTCTAAATGCAGCTCTACTTTAAATTTAAAATATTTAAACTTTAATTGCAGATTAAGGACTAAAAGGAACAAAATGTAATCACACATGTTTGCAGTTGCACACATACACACAAACATTTTCAAAGGTTCATCCTTATTTAATGCTTGTACAATACTCCTGTGCTGATGTTCAGAGTTCTGCTATGGTGGAGTTAATTTTTTCATAGCAGCTCATATGTGGCCAAAGCAGTGTTTATAACACACCAGTATATCAGGTGTTGCTGAGCAGCACTTCCACAGCATCAAGGCCTTCTCTGTGACCCCTCATAGGTGAGGAACGAGAGAGAGTCAGCTGACCTGAAAGACCTATAGAGATATTCCATACCGCACAGCATCATGCTCAGCAATAAAACTGGAGGCAGATTTTCCAAACTAACCATTTCTTTCAGACTGTCTTGGCATCATTCTGGTGGTGGGAGGTGGTGACTGATTGTCACCACCTTTCAGTTCTTCCCCACCTCTTCTCTTCCTACACTTATTAAGTTGCCTTCATCTCAACCCATGAGTTTTTCCCACTTTTAAGTTTTTAATTCTGTCCCTGCATACCACTGTGGGGGAGTGAATGAGTGACTGGCTGAAGGATTAGCTGCCATCTGCGTTCAACCCACCACATCTTGTTAAGTGGAAGCCACTGAGGTGAAATTCTTTCTTACTATTCTACATGTTTTAGAAGATCAATGTGGAAGAATGGTCCGCAACAGAAAAAAAAACAGAAAAAAATATTTCAGCTCTGCTTCTCTTTATACTATAGGGTATTGACATCTGGCTACTTCATACATCTAATAATCACCTAAACTTCTGTGACAAAAAATCTACAGGCATTTCCACCCAAAAAAGGTTATCAAGTAAATGAGAAAATTAGAAATTAATGAACTCAGAGTATAAGGATAGAGAAACCATCAAAATTACTTGAGTGACACTTTTTAAAAATCAACAATTTATGCTTTCCTAAAGCAGAATAAATTATTGGAAAGAGACTTTTTATTGCATACTTTGATTGCACTAATAATTAATAAAACCAAAAGTACTAGAGCACTACTAAAATAAGAGTTTGAGAAAAGCAAGATTTAATTGCTTTTAACAGACATTTATTAAACTAAGGAATTCCGCATGCTTGTTTTCCCTCTTGTTTTTATTTTGATGGGAAAGAAAGGATGGACTATTTTTCTCTTTATAGTTGATCTTTTTCATGACACATTTTTGGTTAAAATAAATTTTAATAGCAGCAGCAGCAATCCTTAAATATCTGTTGTCTCTTTAAATGCTTAAAGTGAACAGAAGAACCTTCACAAAGAAACTTTAAGTGAAGAGTATTTTCATTTGTGTAGAAACTAACTAAGCAAAAAGCTCAGTGTATCCTGATGTGTGAAATGAAGATTTGATAAATCCACACCCCATACTTTATCAGCAATCAATAGATGCAGGTCTATATAATCTTCAGAATGCTACTCTACAGGCTGAAATTAGCTAGTCAAACATAATTTAGTACAACATTAAGTGTAAACAGGTCACCAGGAAGATTTTTGAATATATTCAGTCTACAGCAAGGAAATACTCTGTCTCCAGGTGAAAGAAATTATGTATATAACTATACCTTCTGGCTGCTTCATGTGTCAATTCACATATTAAAGTATTACTATAGCTTTTTATATATCACAATTTACTTGCATGGAATACTAAATTTACAGAATATTTGAGATTATATGAATACCTTTTGGAAATGTCATCCAGGTAACTGGTGAAAACCTGCTTAAGAATTGAATTTTGTGGACCCAAGGTACACTTACCCATCTGTTTGCTAACAGGCAAGTAATTAAAAAAAAAAAAAGTTGTGGGTAAAGCACTTCTTGTGCACTACTGATTAAAGAATGAATTACCATAGAGCCTCTGTCTGGTTTCCCAAAGCTATTTTCTTTTTTGCTTTAGCAGAGAATATTCAGACATATAGTAAATTCAGATTTTGGATTTCAAAACTGATTTTCAAACATGACCAAAATCCACTTGCTCACCCGAGAAGTTTGCATCACCACATAAAAATCACCAGCATGAAAAATTTCGAGAGAACTATGTCAATAACCACATCAACAATAGATATTCAATGTGAAATGTATCATTGTAAAGACAGCAAAACTGTGGTGACTTTATTTAATTGTATCTGTATATTTTCACATTACATAAAGGTTACTAAATTACACTTTGTGTTATTGTGCTAGTAGTGAATTCTGCTTCGAAGTCAGCAGACTGTACATATCCCTAAAATACCACAATTTAATAGAAGTGGAAGAGCTTTATCTGTATTTTTTAACTTGGTGAAATTTATTTGGGGCATTATTGCAACATTGCACTTTCAGTACTTGAGAAGTTGAGCTCTATGAATGGAAAATCCATCTAAAGAAACTACTGCTAAAATACATTCAGTATTATGTTGCCATGTCAGCACAGGGAGAAGTCTATAAGAAGGCAACACCTTTCTAGTGGGAAAAAAAAATAAAAAAAGAGGATGAAGAATGCAATCTCTAGCTAGTAAAGGTCACATGAAAAAGTGAAATAAGAATAAGCATGCACCGTAACCTGTTCAGCATATTGATGAGAGCTGCATCTAACAAAGTACAGAAAGTAGATAAGGTTTATGTGTACAGAAACTCATAAATAATTGCAACAGAAAAGTAGACACAAATAGCAGATATTTTAACAAGCCGTTTAAGAGAAAATTACACAGTGTTAATTTCCTCATGAACTTTTTTACATGTAAGCTTAGATGTTTTCAGCATTAGGCAGAAATCTGTTGTAGTGCTTTGTGTAAATATAGATTATATCACCACAATAATTTTCATCCATGGTTTGGTATGAAGACTCAAACATCTTGCTTTACTCAACTGTTCATCATATACAGTTCTTCATTCTATCAAATAATCAGTTTTCATAGTATCTTTGTAACCATAGTTTACATAATAGTTTTGTCTACATTATGGATGTTTTCATGTCTTGATTTCATTCTTTTCTTGCATGCAAAAGTCATATAGGCTTTCTTAATGGGAATAATTTCTTACATACAATTAGGCCCTTAGGCCTGAAGGGATGCATGAATGACAGAAAAAAAATTAAATTTGCCTTTTGATTTAAATGTTATAGAATTACAAAGGGGCAGAATCCCCTCCTTCCCCTGCTGCCCACGCTGCTTTGGATGCAGCCCAGGACACGTTTGGCTTTCTGGGCTGGCAGTGCCCATGGCTGGGTCATGTCCAGCCTCTCAGCCACCAGCACCCCAAGTCCTTCTCCCCAGGGCTGCTCTCCATCTGCTCATCCCCAGCCTGTGCTGATAGCAGAGGTTACTCTGAGCCTGTTGAAGCACCTTGCACTTGGTCTTGTTAAAGTTTATAAGATACCCATGGGCCCACTTGTTGAGTTTTCACAGGGTCCTCTAAGGACAATACCATTCTTCAGGTGTGTCAACTGCACCACTCAGCTTGGTATCACCTGCAAATTTGCCAAAGGTTCATTCAATATCTTCATCCCAGACATTAATGATATTTATTTATTTTTTAAAAAAATTATTTTATTATTCCCCTCCTATAAGACAACTAAAATTATAACTCTGAGCATGCTCACAGCAAATGTCTCTGGAAGAATACTGCTTCTCAGGAAAGTAGAGTACTGAAACAAAGAATATGATGGTTTGTATCCAGAGGCTCTGAAAAGCACCAGGTTTTCTTTGTGAGGTACCTGCATTTTATTTTAATTGCAGGGTAGTGATCACCAAAAAATTAACTGCATCTGGATTATCTGGCATGAGGAGGATATAATTTCTATGGAGAAATACAAATTTTAAATGTGTTGACATTTTGTGTGCAATTGAAGATGTGCAACTTAAAGGCTTCAGTCAAATATAGTTTAATTAATTACCTTATTTCTAAGGAAAAAGTAAGAGCTAATAAACTAATAGAAGAGATCCATCCTTCTAACAACAGAATTATTTCCTGCTCTAAGAGGTGGTTATGTTGTCCACACTGAGCAGAAAAACTAGGCCATTATGTGATAAAGCATGGAATGAGACACTTTTAAGCTGTCTTTTTTTTTTCTTTTTCTTTCCATGGAGCAGAGAACCATACTGATATTGTGCTTACTTGCAATGCTTAATTACATTTTCCAAACATTTACAGGTGCCATTCAACTGAAACTAGAACTGTGATTCAGTAGACCAAAGAACAATTATTCACATCAGTGAGGAGGAAAAAGGTGGAATACAAATAGGAGGACTTCACAAGAGATGTTAAAACATAAATAGTCAAGTCAGTTTTACAAACATTCTGATAAGACTGAAACCATACACAAAATCAGAATAAAATCACCCATATACAACTGTGCACATCAAAGTTATAGATAGTAGAGGGAAATTTCAATAGAAACTTCAATAAAGGTGCATGCTGCACATACCGTACAAGCACTCAGCTCTGAGGAAGTCTCCCAGGCATAAAAGTTTGAAGATCATCTCTTCCCTTTTCTAAGGAACACATCCTCATTTGCCTTGCCCTGCTCTCTCTCACCTATAGCATCCTAGGAAATTAGATAGATAGATAGATAGATAGATAGATAGATAGATAGATAGATAGATAGATAGATTCATACATACCTACAAAAAATACATAAATGTATACAGAGAGATACAGAGATATATATTTATGTACATAAATATATGCAAACATAGGTTTATATGTTTATATATACCTTTATATACCTATATTTCTATTTATGCATCTGTATTTCATGTGTGTACATATCATATTTATCAATGTTTATGTACATTGATATCAATGTTTACGCACATATGGGGTACATGGACACATGTATGTTTATATAAATATATAATTTATATAAATATACAATTTTCTTTTTCTAGCATTAGTAGTTAAGTTAGCAAATTTTGCATTCCAAAGAAGAGAATAGGACACAAACCTATGAACACACTGTTCACATGGAAATAAATAGTTATCTTATATCTTTGTATATTTTCTTTTGTATAAAAATTATAAAACTTGGGGAAAATAATAACTACCACAAAATATCTACAAAAGTAAAGTGATGTAAAATAATTTTTATTTACTGTTAAATTTTATATTGTATATTAAGAATTTAACTAGATAATTTAGAAGAGATACTCAAATGTCAATTTAGCTTTGGGATAAGACAATCAGCATGCTACTATGTTCTTTGGAAGCCATGGGATGTGTATAGGAATTCCTAAAATAAGTGCATAGTTACAGGTTTGTATTTTTACATGTAAATACATATAGTAATGTAATATATGTCTCTAATTATATATGTATATTAGTCCAGCTGACTATGATCTTTTTGATTCAAAATTCTGATTAACTCAATTTTAAACTTGTAATTTTTTAATCAATCTTTTTCATGTTTAAACTCATTAGTAGAAGTCAAAAACTATTTTTCTCTTGTATAGTATTATCTTTATTTTTGGTAAGATTTTATAGCAAGAAATAATGAAAAATCCATTTATGTCAGCACTGTTTCTAGAGACAACATAATTTCAGTGTTTCATTGTTACTAATTATTACCAAATAATAAGACTAAATAGAGGAACTTTTTTTAAAAATTTTCTTTTGTTGTTCATATTTCTTATATACAATGGCAAAATACCTATCCACTACTTTTTGTGGTCTCTGGTCAATCATAAACTACAATTATAAATCTGTGAATATATTTCATATCTTATCTCTTTTTCTATTGCTTGCACTAAATATGAAATTAACTATATTCAGAAGCATATTTGTTATAGCAATCAGGTTTTTATCCAGTCTGTTTCATAGTGCCACTGCTGACACTCAGCATATCTTGAATTTAGTGGGATATATAAGTACAAATGTTGCATGAGCAAACTATAATTCTAGCAGAGTTTCAAGGATAGAGAAAGTTAGTTAATCTTCCTAAGATTTGAATATGCAAACATAGAAAGGTAATCTTAAATTCTATTTTTATTTTTGCTTAAAGATGTTGTATTTGACAATGACAAGCTTACCAAGTTTTTGCTAAGCAAAAATATGCTGGAGGGAAATTTTCCCAGAGGACAAAACCTGTAAGCATGGGTATCAACTTACAATCTTCATGTTAAAACAAATTATTTTAGCAAACAGGAGGTCATATGTCACCTTTTTAGATTATTAGAGATAGAGATTATTAGACATAGAGGATTTGAGATTATTAGAGAAGTTCAATATTTAGATAGATAAATTACTGATTTAAATGTGATCAGCTACCTCAAACTGGCATCCCTGAAAAGTACAGAACCTCAGATGAGGCACAAATGCTTCTGAGTGTTATAACAGCCTGCAAAGCACAAGACATCACTGTTCTGACTCTTGGAGCAACTGCCATTTAGAACCAGATACTCAGACACCTGTCAATTCTATGCCTAGAAAATCTGCATATTCTAAGGCTTTATATGCTTACATAAAATTTCAAGGTGAGCAGCTATTTATTGTCAAGGTTATCTGGTTTGTATTTCGAAAGAAGCTTTGCTCCAGCCTCTATGAAAGAGCACAAGAGCACTCTAGGGCTGCACTGGGCAGAAAACCAGTTTTGGTATCACAAAGAAAAAACATAAACCAAAGCAGTTAGTATAAAGAATTTAGGATATCTGAAACTTATGCTTTGAAATAATTATTTTGTAAAACATAGTAACTGGGTAGTTAATGTCTGTCAGTACACATGATATCTCTTGCGTAGCAATAACTGGAAAAGAGGACACAAAATGACGCAGTTTGCTAAACATGAGGCAATGCTTTTTGATCTGCGGGTGACTGAGCATGAGAATAAGTTGCCCAGAGAGTCTCTGCCTTTTGAAATCTACGAAAGTCATCTGGACTGAGTGCAGGGCAGCACTCTCTGGCCATGACTAATTGAGCAGGCTCGTTAGACCAGACGACCTTCAATCTCAGCAGTTCTGTGATTTATCTTGCAGTCAGTCAGCCCATATAATTCTGTAAGACTGTATGCAACCTTCCTCCTTCTGCACACTGGCTGTTCCCAAAACACTTCTGTTCACCAGTATATTAGGCTCCCATTGTACTTTTCAAGAACCTTGATGTCAGTTAATATTTCCCTTTAACTTCAAACACAAATTTACTGCTAACTTGTTTATGCATATTCTAGTGTGTAGAATATCAATTACTATTTCTCACTACCTCGTGTTCTTACAATCCTTTCCCAGACACATTGATGAGATTTATTCTCTTTAGCTCCATTTTACTAGATTATCAGGCTCTAGTATAAGTTTTAATATAGAGTGCTAATTTCATTGATTATACCAGAAGACATTTTCTTGGCTTGTTTCAAACAGAAGATTTCTTTTTTGGACAAATATAATCAGAATTGCACATAATATTTCAGATGCTTTCTTATTGGTTGTCTTGGCCTTCTGAGAACAGCTGGTCTGAAATAGTACAATCCTTTGTGAAACATCAGCTTTCCTGACTGTCTAAAGTAATTGACAAAATTGATTGTTCTGCACAATGTTTTTCTTTTTCTTCCTTCCAAAATTACCCGAAAAGTCAGAAAGAATTCATATTGATTAACCTGTGCAATCACTGCTTGCAAGATGGCAAGTCTCTGGGGAGTGTTTTGTCAACCAAATCAGAAGAACTAAGTGCCTGTTTCATACCAGTCAGGGGTCTGCACTCTCACCATTATAATTGTGATAGAAGTAGAATTTGTCTGTTATTTATTCAGCACCTCACAGTCAGCTCAGATAAACACTCAACATAAGGAAATTCTGTAATGCAGTTCTAGGCTTTTAGAACTTTATACAAAACAAAGAACCAGATGGGATCCTAGTGTCAAGATGATCAGAATTTTGAGAAAAAGTCTTTACTAATTCACTAAGTGATATAAATGGCTGATGATTCTGGTGATACCTTATCTGTGAGGGACTGACCTCCATTTTCCATTTCACAAACTGTAAGTAATATTTATTATTTAATCCATTGCAAGTTAGAGCTTCTATTATGATCACAATAAATCTGCTGTTTTAGAATACAGTTACATGTCAAGTTCCTGAGTCCATCTTAATAACAATAAATAACAGAAGTTCAGGTATCTATATGTAGAAGAACTTTTCAGAAATTTCTTTTGTGAATTATGGTATATGCATACGTATGGATGAAAGGAAGCATGATTCTTTTGCAATAGGGGGGAAAACATGAGTAACTGCATCACTTAATAGAATACTGAAACTTTTACTTGACTGCAAAAGAGTACAGAAAAGGGAAAAAAGCAAAGCCATGAAGGAAGAATATTTTGAAGCATGAAGATAAATGAAGAAATAAGTAACACTCAGGATGACTATGAAAAAAAAAGATTTAAAAAAATGAACAAATAAAAACTTTAAGAAAAATATTCTGTTCAATTCTTGATTAGATTTCTAATTAAAAATAGTAGGGAAGATATCATTCAAACCCTGACTAGGATAGACAGCACCCAATGAACTTGTAATATCAACTACACCTGCACTGGCAGAGACAGATGACAAGATTATTCCTTCTTTTCCAAGGATAGTGTTTAAGACACATGAAGCAAAGTGATCAGTATGAGCAGTGGGTGCTGAACCTAATTTTCATTTTATTCATGTAGACTTCTTCTTTCTTAAAAGTTCCAGTGTGAAAAGGTAATTGGCAACCACCTATTAATTGTCTAGTCAAAGCCAAACAGCCAGCTGGCATGATTTCACACCTCTCTCTCCCAGGGTTCCTAGAGGAATTCTGGGTAAGTTCTAAACAGTGTTTTACAGCAGCAATTAATTTATTCCTGGACGAAATACAAATAGAAGAGGGTATGTATTTGCAGCAAGAGCTTGTTTCCCATTCCACTGTGACTGAGGAAATGACAACCAGTTGGCAGTGGGCCATGCAAGTGAAAAAAATATCTGCTGGAAAACTGGATTTTTTTTGTCCCAGATGGCAAAAGGTATGTTGGATGACAAGAAAATATGTTACTGAGTACAGTGCAATCTATTCCTTGATGTTTATGTGACTCACAAGATACAAATTAGTTCATAAATAAAAGTAATGCACCTTGTCATTGTACAGAAGATATTTGGGGGATCTGGCACCATATTATCAAGAATGATCATACTGGTGATGCAAAACTGATTTCAACTAACTACTTTCTCAAACATTTTATGAAATCTTGGCTTTGTTTTAATATCTCTGTGAATATTTCTTGAGTACACTTTATTATTTCGTGGAAATGTTACGACTTTTTAGGAACTTTTAAAAAATAATTAATTTAATTTCATTTTCTTCCCACTCAATAGTGTTTTGACTTCCAGATGGAGTATCAAATATCTTAAAGAAAAAGTTACAAAAGTTACTTTGGAGCAGAGGAATTAGATCATTAAAACTTAAGATTATGATTTATGTCTAACTGGAAATATTCTATCTAGATATACCTCTGATATGTAATTTCATAACAGAGTGAAAATATTTTTTTTTCTAGATATTAAGGATCTTACCTTTTTCTTTCTCCCTCATTGGATTTCCTGAAAATAGTTCTGATGGTTGTTGAGCTCAGACTATGCAAATTCAAGTGTGAATAAGTAAATTATGATTATCTGATACTGCTACGCTTTAACATTGATTTGCAATATCGTTAATTTAATCTGTCCTGATGACATTTAAAAAATGTCAGACACATCTGCTTTTAGGTTTTGAGTATTTCATGCCAGTATTTATTTGAGATTGTGTTAGAGGCAGCTCTAAAAGATGAGTGTACTTTCCCACTGCATATTGCATTTAAAATAAAAGTAAAGAATTATATATTAGGATAGAAGATTAATGTTTTGTTTTAGCAAGAATGTTACAAACTGAAAGAATGGTATTTTGAGAAGACAGTTTTGGTTAGTATTGAAGATGACATATTGTCAAAGAACGAACTAGGCACAGAATGAGGAGAAGCAGAAGCTCTTTGGGAAATAATAGAACACCCTCAAGGATCTCATTCAGTTTTCTCAAATCACTCATAAATGAGATATATTCTATTATGTTTTCTTCACATTTTGCGACTTTTTTTTTGTATGAAAATTTGCCCCAAATATGCAATAATTCACATTTTATATAAAATATTTATCCATATAGCACTCAATATTTAGAAATTCTTTTGGTAACATAAAGTTTCACATTTATTAAAGCCCAGGTCTTCCACTAGTTAGCACATAGCACTTTACTTTAGCTGCTAGTATTATCTAAATATATTTCCATTATCCAGTAGCTAAAAATGTTCAGAAATGTGCAAAACAGGATGTATCCCTTGAAGAGCTAACACTTTATAACTGTGTGATTACAACAACTTAAATAGTTTTTGAAGATTTGTAGCATTAGATCTCATTGGTCTGGTAGTTCTGACTCATTAGCACACAGACATTACTAAGTGTAAATGAAATGCAAAAAGGTGAACATGTAACATGTACATCCTGAAAATGTCACGTTTTCTAACTTTTGAGCAAGTCTTTATTTTCCCTAAATACATATGAAGACTTTCTTTTATTCCATTTCTGTTTAATCTCCATTAATTAAATTAATAAGACTAGTTTGTTCTCTGTCTTTTGGGTTTTGGGTTTTTTTTATTTGTTTGTTTTGAATCTAAAATATTATTACTCTGATACTGTTCATATGAGATCCTGACCAGGATGTGCTAATGCAACTTTTAAATCAACAAGATTTTATTCTAACAAATTAGAAGCTGCAACCATGACACATTGCTTACCTTTGTCTTTCCTATGTAACTTTTTCAGTTTTTCAGTCACCTTCTCAATCTGTCTGCCAGAGGCTATTTTTCAGAATCCTTGTATTACAATTTACTGTTACTAGCACACTAAATCTTGCCTTTGGTTAGAAATAATTTTGTGATTTGGCATGGTATATGTGTAGGAACACACTCTGGAAAATTTTTTTGTTTAATTTATTAAACATAAAAAGACATATGCAAATCATATCTCTTTGTAAAATAAAATTAAAAGGTGCAATTTATTAACTATAAATTAATAACTTGAAGATCTGCTTATTTAATGGTTATTCTGTAATCACAGGATTTACTCCACATTATTGCAGTTATTATACACTGTCTCCATTGTCATGGCACAGAGAATGTCACAGAACTCCTTTTTCAAAAGGAATTTAGCTGATAACATACAAGAGTCACAAGCAGCTATTAAACAGCTATTGTGTCTTCTAAGACATAATAAATATAATGAAAACAAATTATATGAACTAAATAATTTTTACAAGATGACTTTGTGCCCACAGTGGATAATAAAAAAGGTATGTCAAACACAGATTTTACTCTCTTTACCTTTGATATCTAAATTCATATCACAAGGTCTAGTGCTACTCTACTTAACTCCCATGTATTCCAACAATTTAATTTGTTTTGCTACAAGACGTTGGTATTTAGCATTTTAACTGTTAATAGCAAAAATGATACAACATGGTAAACAGAAATTTTAAATTGAATACTTATCTCTGCATTTGCAGGTAAAATGTTTAATGTTAAGATGTAGATAGACTGAGTTCATTCACGTTCAAAATTGTACTGAGTATATCTGCTGACAGAAATAAATGAAGGAGCAGGTAAAATACAGATGCAAAACAATGAGGACAAACAAATCTCTCCTTTTTATTATTACTGTTTTGTTGGTCTATTATACCAACATATTTTCATTAGGAAGCACCTATTGAATAATAATCCACATACAAAGGCCTGGGACTGTTTTTAGAATGGATGGAAGGGGGAAACCTATGCAGAAGTCATTGTGCCAGATGAAAATATCCTAGAATAACTTTAGAGATATTTTCAGGTATGTTTTTACTCTTTTAAATTCTGAGATAGAATGATTATTGCCTTCCACTCTCTATGTTTTTTAAGGTAACAGAAAAATGGCCATAATATCTTTGAAGTATCTAGGAGGAAAAATTATGGTCAGTGTGCATGGTCTGCTGATGGACTAATACTCAGAAGAAATAAAGCACTGCAAATATTTACTGTAACATGACTGGGTTTGGTGGGAGATTTAGGGGTGGCATGTGGCTTGTTGCTGTTTTTTTTTTTTTTTTCCTGTTTTGTTGGTTGGGGTTTGGATTCAGGTTTTGGAGGGGTTTTTTTGCTATCTTGTCTTTTTTACGTATTTCAGGGGGGAAAAAAAATCCTGACACTAATTGATGAGGAGAAACCACTTTTCAAGATTCTTTGACCATTAATGTTTAACTTTCAAGTCAATAAACTTTGCAATTTATAAATGACAGTGATACCTTCCCACTCATGCAAGCATTTTAAAATAAGTGCATAGGCTAAAATCTTTCTCTTCAAACCTGTACTTTTTACTTCTATGATCCTTTTTGTCTTAAGATTACCATTGTTTCTTTCAAATGAGCAAAGATTTACTATCCCCAGAATAAACAAAACTATTTACTATCCCCAGAATAAACAAAACTATTAACAAAATCATGGAGTCAGATTTGTAGTTCTCAATTTCTTTTTCAATAACTCAATAAAATTATTTTTGTTTGCTAATGCACTACGTTCCAATAAGGATGCATCAGAGGACTTCAATTCAAGAGATGTGTTCTTTTTAAGTATACTTTAGATTATCTACAGATATAACAGGATAAGGATGATTTATCACAAAGTTTATGTTGGTGGTTTCCAACAGAAAACTTCCACTTTCATGGCCTTTCTGAAAGCATTGTTTCTGACAGAGTATATACTACATCTCATGTTTCAGGAAGGTTCTCTTTAAACCTATTATGTTGAGTAGATTAGTCTTTCTCTTTACCCCACTAAGAGATAAGCAGATAAGCACATCTAGAGAATGAAAAAAACAGCTGCCAGGATAATCAGAAGGTGCACACAAACCTCACAGCTCTCCTGCTCTCAGCATTCCCTTGTTTTGCAGCTATGGTACCTGTGTACAGCTCCACCATTTACTTGTTCCTCACAGGTACCAGTACCTCTCCTACTAGGTAGGGATTAGTACATCAAACCTCATGAAGGAATGCACTAACAACCATAGATGACTCTAAGTGAAATACACGGGCATTTGTTAAACACCCTAAATTACATGTGTTTTGTTTTTCATTTGGAGAAAAGAGTAGTAGTTTGGTTACTGCTTAGAAACTACCACTTGAAGACCCTGACTCAAAACAAGCAGCTACAGTTAAACCTATATTTGATTTTCACAATTCATGTTGAAAACCTGACTTTCTCAGGGACACACGAGCAGCATTATTTGATCCCTTACTGTAGCTGATGGTGCTGTTTTTGAGGATCATTGGTTTTACCACATCTAGAGTTACTGTTGTTTATAGTTGCCTGTAATGGCCAACAACTTGACAGAACGTTAGTAACGTCACAGAAATAACTTGCAGCCAAAATCTCAAGTCCAAATGGATTGGAGATTTGGCTTTCTTAGATTGTTTATCATTGATCTCAGTTTTCAGACTCACAGTTTTAGCTCAGTGTCTAGCTATTTCTTGGTATAATTTAGTGGACTGATAGATATTTATACCAGGAGGAAGAAACTCACTAACAAAATCCCTCAAATTCATGTATTTAAAAAGATTGAAAGTGTTAACTGAGGAAATACACGACAACCTGCTAGCAGTATGTTTGCCATAACTAGTTCTCATTTCTTTTCCAGTCAGCTACATTTGAATTAAGAAGATACAGTATTAAAAATAGAATATGATTACAGTATGTTTATAATAATATCTTTTGAAATGCCATCATTTCACTTTTTCTGTTTTCCAGCTTTATACTCTGGACATGAGAGCTTTTAATGCTCTCATGTTCATGCTCATAATGCTTGTTTCACAATGCTCAGCAGGTATCAAAAAACTTATACTGTAAATATTCTGAGCAAGCACGTTAGAAGGGCTGTGCAATGAGATAAGAGATTTTTTTAAAAACTGCTATTACCATAAAAGCAGATAAATGCTGAGGTTGGGAAAATTTTCTCAAGGATTCTTTGCAGAATAAGTGAGGAACATGAACAGCACAGTCTAAGTACTTAAACAATCTTATATTAACAGCAATCAAAGATGGCTAATCTGTAAACATAATTGCTTGCAAAAAATATTGGAAGTATTACAATTCTTTATATTTTTTAATTCCTCCATCTTTCTGTAAGCATATGTTTAATATCACTTATTCCAGGCATGCAGAAAGCTATGTGTTAATGCCACACCCTAATTTCCTTGGTAAGGTATTTCTGTATTCTTCTTTTTCCTTTGATTGCTAGAGGTAAAAATTCCCTTTAATTTAATCTTAATAATTTCAAGAGTGCACCAGGAGCTGAGATGTATTATGAAGACATTTGAGAGATTCTTCATGGATAAACTAGATAGACTATTTAATTGCCATATAAAGTTAAAAGAGGGATGGAGGGAGGGAGGGAGGGAGGGAGGGAGGGAGGGAGGGAGGGAGGGAGGGAGGGAGGGAGGGAGGGAGGGAGGGAGGGAGGGAGGGAGGGAGGGAGGGAGGGAGGGAGGGAGGGAGGGAGGGAGGGAGGGAGGGAGGGAGGGAGGGAGGGAGGGAGGAAAATAAAATGGTCTGAAATGAAACAGGACTGGAAAGTGTTTACTAGAAGATTTTTTTTTTTTGCATAAACTGCACCAAAAAACCAAGAAAAAACCAAGTCTTCTTACTCTATGCAGGCATACATAGGAATGCAGATAAATGAAGGATACTTTTCCATCTTCAATTTCCAAGAGGGTTTTTTTCATACTTTCACGTAAGTGAATTATTTACTTACAACTACCTATTTTTGCAACCCCAAGAAGTACAACCGTAAGCATATATATTTGTTTCATAAATAGATATATATGAATACGCATGCCATTTCAAATGTAGAAGGGAAATAAACTGAGAGATCAGAACTGTGACTCTCTGCATATGCTTACTCAGCAGCTAGACTGTAATTTATAGCTAAGAAAATTTATTTAACAACACTGAATTAAACAGCAATCCTTGCTCTGCCTTTTTTATTTCAATCCCAATGTGTACACTGAGCCTCAGCACAAAAGATGGCCAAGACTTGTCATTATAGAGGAGCTGATTTCAGTGCAAAGTACTGGTTCATGAGCAAAAACATTTTAGAATCACATGTTGGTCTTATAATTAACCTGTAGGAAAGATTTCTCAGATTCCAGATGTAAGATCATGTCAGTAAATAAAAGCATGTAATAATGGAAGATTTGGGTAGATTAGGGTGCTTCTCTGGAGTACTTAGTATTCCAGTGATATGTTACTACTGATAGATTCCTCCTTTTTAAATTTGCATTTCCTAATTTTCAGTGAAAACTTTCCCAAAATGTTCAATGTTTTCTAAATCTGGAATATAACTTCATTATTAAATATATTCAAATTAACATGTTCTTTGAGTCATACTTTCCTCTGGGCAATGTTACTAGGGCATGAGCATCCCTTAGTCCATATTCATATGTGGAATAGAATGATTTCTTCATTGATATAGATGAAGTGGATTCTAGTGGATTCTTTCTTTTATTTCATATAGCAACTTCACTTTTTTAAATCTTGTGCATGTAACCATAGATTTACTTCACTGGAAGATTTTTGCAAAAAGGCAACACTTTGTAGGAAATGCTGTAGTGAAAAACATTGCCATCCACTTGTGAACCATGTTGGTTTGCCCGGTCTTTGTAGTGAAAAGTTGCTTTCTTCTCCACCTGCCCTCAGTAAGGCCAGTAACGTTGCATTAACTTCTGAATACATTAGATCTGGAATGAAATAAAGTAAGATCAAAAACAAAATGAGCAAAATCTCAGTGAAAGAAAACAAGCCAAGCAAAAGTGAATGTTCTACTCAATGTTATGCTTGGATATTTCTCATAACAAAGAAACAGTGCCTTAAAGATAATTTAGTCCCAACCCCCAATACTATGGGCAGGGACATCACCCACTAGACCAGGCTGCTCCAGGTCTTATCCTACCTGGCCTTAAACACTGCCAAGGGTTTTGCACCCACAATCTCCCGAAGCAGCCTGTTTCAGTGCCTCATCACCCTCTGAGTATAGAATTTCTTCCTAATATTAAGCCTAAATTTCCCCTTTTGTGTTTTGAACCTATTACTCCTTGTTCTGTCACTACAGTTCCTGATGAAGAGTCCCTTTCCAGTTTCCCTCCAGGCCCCCTTCAGATACTGGAAGATGGCTATGAGTTCTCTACACAATACCTGCAATATAAGCATGCATAACACATTCATGGGTTCCCTTTAAATTGTATGCCTTGGGATGTATGGAGGTGAAATTCGGTACAGTACCTGACGAAATTCGTGATATTTCAACATTTAGTATGTGCAAACTGATTTGCCAGTGAAAAGCAGCATTATCTAGAATAGATAATAATAGCAAATTAGAATTATTATAAAAACAAATTACAGTACCCCTTTTCTTTATGAAAGTTGTTAGGCTAATAGGGATTCAGTAAAATCATTCACAAATACTTTCTCTATTACCTGTTCTAAGGGTATGAATTTTTCAATCCTTAAATCATAAATGAGACTGGGACACTAATACCTTTAAAACAGGGAAAAAAAAAAAAAAAAAAAAAAGGTTAATCATTTCATGAAACTCCAGCCTCATACTTATAATCTAAAATATCTGTTGTACTGGCTGAGTAGGGAATGGGTTTTACATTTATTTAGAGGCCTAATAAAGGCAGCCTAGGAAAAAACCCAGTCAGATCTTATAATGAAATTTACATTTTAATGAAACTATGAGCACATTATTTTTCCTATCATTAATAACCTTCCTTTTAATGAATTACAAATCAAGGTCATGCAACAAAAAACCTCTTCACAAATCATTTCCTTCTGCTTGCATTGCAGAAACAAAACTAAAGTAAACACGCAACTTTTTTTCTTCATATGCATTTTTCATTATCTTAAGTTTTTAGTTACAGACTAAATATTCTGGTCTTAATCCTTGCAAAATTGTTCTAGAAGAAAATGAAAATCATCAAAACCTTTATAAATATCCACTTTAAGATTATCCTTTAATCCTTGGCCTCCTGTTTGTACCAGTCTCAGGGTTAGACGTGAAATAGCATCTGATGTACGATGTCCTTTAATGTCCTGCCCAGTATGGGTGCTTTTTGAAGAAAATCTAACCTCAGCAGAACTTCACTCAGCCTGTTCAGACTGTTTTTTCTGTTTCTTAAGAAACGTTTCTTTTTCACTTACATTTCAGGACAGCAATATTGAATCTTTTAGGAGTTACAAAAATGAATTTAGTTACTTATTCACAGTTGCAAATATGGAGCAAACAGAGCTTGAAGAGCTATTGCAAAAATTAAAACAGTAGAAAAATATCTATGAAATTTAGAAAAGTAAGCATGTTCCTGCCTTGAAGGAACAAAGTTCCTTTGTTAGTTTTGTGATTCCTTAAATACATGTTAACATATATAGTTAATACAGCCTTTCTTTTGGAAACTGCATATTTTCTTAGGATTCAGTACTTGTAAGCGAAAGATCTGTAATACCTGGTTATGTCACATACTAATACTAAAGTGCAGTCTGAATTAATGAGTCACAGCAGAACCAAAACAAATTATTTCTTGATAAACAACAAATAAAAATCTGTCCAATTGTTTTGTTAAGTTTCAATTATATTTATAAATGTGAGTCAAAAATCAGTTCTGAACTGATTTTAGATTATTTTTGTACTGTTTTTCTAGGAAAATGTTTCAGACCTGAAGTGTGGATATTTTGTAAGGTGTATCTCTGTAGAGCTAGTTAAAACCAGTAAGAACCTTATATCTGTCAAGTCAAAGATTTCCATTACTTCTTCCATATGTAACAGCAAAATTTCTAATTGTTGAGTGTTCTATTTTTTCA
Source organism: Passer domesticus (assembly GCF_036417665.1). NCBI lineage: Eukaryota > Metazoa > Chordata > Aves > Passeriformes > Passeridae > Passer > Passer domesticus. The sequence continues at coordinate 40,960,431 of NC_087512.1, read as the reverse complement.
AATTCAATGTGTTTTCCATTACTATTTTCAACACAAATGCTGAAACATGCCATGCAAGGAACTTATGAAACATTTTGAGAAGCGTATTTTGCAATACTTTAGGATAATAGTTCAAAATTACAGATCTTTGCCATGAGTAGTGAATAGTGTAGATTTTACTATAGTTATAAGCAGGAAAAGATTCCAATGTTAGAAAAATACAATAGTGGCTGATTATTCTTGCTTAGCACCTTTCACATGATTGACAGCTGATAGTCTAGATATCAATAAAAAGGAAAGCATTCACCCTCTTCTCTCATTAAACTTAGAACTAGAAAAGCTTTCAAATGTGCATGCAAATTTAGATGAACTCATTTTTCCTTACATATTTCCCCAACACCTGCCAGAGCTCAGAGACAGTTTTAGAAGATTTGAGCTTTTCATGACAGATTTCAAAAATGAAGTATTTATGGCCATATGAAGTCTCCTGCTGTTGTCACTAACACAATAGCAGAACTATGTATCTAGAAAAACTGAGATATAAGTCAAATATCAAAGTGAGATCATGTGGAAAACAGGTGTCTGACAGTTCTGAAAGAAACTTTAGCAGGAGGAACCTGAGAACCAGTTTTCATTATATTTATTTAGACAGAAATTTAGTTTAGTGACTTAGTTTGTTACTGATGCATGACAGCCTTACCTTCTGTGGTTCATTTAAGGTTTTAGAAAAATTTTGAATTTTACATATCGTTTGGAAATCACAATGAAATTATTTTATGGAATTAGAAAAAACAAACAAACAAACAAACAAAAAAAACCAAAAAAAAAACCCCACCTCCAAGATCCTTGAGGTCAGTCATTCTTTGGCTGATTTCTACATCTCTTGAAATGATTAGACACCTAATTAATATACTCAAGCAACACAGGTTAGAGCTCTCTACTTTTAGCTCATAATACTGGAATTTGTGCTAAACCAGTTTATCATTCCTTCTTGTATGAGACATTTTTCATTAACGTGAAAACAACAGCTGTAATTTCTGTCTTTTTAACTCTTCCCATCAAGAGTTCTTTTCAAATAAAGCTGATGTCATTAGGTGATTTTATTACAGAGAATGTAATTTAGAAAAACAATCAAAGTAAACTTCAGAATACTTTTATATAAAATAGTAACCTGTGGTTTTCTTTTGATCAGGATGGCCCTTTATAATTGTAGATCACTGGCCATAATTGTAGATCAATGGGTACTGTATGAAATTTATTATGTAAGAGTAAATACTCAGAATTATTTATATAAATTCACATTGTCTTGGTGTTATGTATCTATAATAAAAAACACTACATAATTAAATAAAATCTGATAAATACCAGTTTATTTTAGCTGAGAAGCTAAACCCAAAAGAAAATATTTTTTGTCCTGTTTGCTTGTCCATTTTTAATTGATGTTTTATGATATGTCCCTTTAAAATACTTTAAACATTAGCTCTTCTGCAGGCCCAAATATATTATGAACTTTTGACTGCAATATAAACTCAGGCTACTCTATATGAACAATTTAATTCTACTTTATGCTTACCATTCTACCAGCCTTTATCATCCAAGAGGGTATATTGTGATGTATCTTAATCAAAAAACTCTTAACTCTTGTGGGTGTGATAAAACACAGAAAATCATCCCACCAATAATGTACATCCATTCATAGAGCTGATTGCAGTCTATCACATATACAGATGTTTAAACACTTTTAATGGACTGCTACTTTAAAAAAACCTAAGTGAGAAATCTCAGGGAGTTCTTGTCAAGTATTTAATTTTACTACCCTGTGTCCTTACATAGAGGGACCTTTTAGTCCCAGAGACTTCCTGGATGATAAAATTAAAGACTTAAAATTGAAAATGCAGGTCAATCAAGAAAAATCAAGTAAGACATATGAATGACAGAGCAGTCACATCTTTGTCAAAAGACTTTGAGTTGCAGTTGCTTAGAGGATTGCAACTACTAGGGGCAAGTATCAAATATATTCAATATATTCTTCAGTCTTGTACTTTTGGCCAGAGACAAGAAATTCTGCCTATTTTAGGAACAGCATATATACAATGTCATCTAAATGATGATGCTTTTCAAATACAGAACAGAAAGAAGACTAGCATGAGTTTTTCTTCCTTTCATGTATTACTTTTACAGATTTATCATTTACACCTAGCTTCTTTTTTCTTATTTCTAATACTATTGTAAAGGAACTGTAAAGTGGCTTTTTGTGCCGCTGGCCCTGATATTTCATTAAATGTTTCTTGAACTACTAATGCACATGTACATATACATGTAAACACACATTCATGTCTTAATTGTCATCACTTCTTACTCTCTTATGGAAACAACTTTACAGCATCTTCTTCATCTTCTTTTATTTTGTTTTATAATAAATTAAAAAATTATATTTTATTTTATTTACCTACGACTTTTCAAATGTCCAACAGATATCCTGAGAGATTTCCTAATAATGTATTTTCTTCCCCATCACCTTTCTTTATCAGAGCAAGTAATAGTATTTCATTGCTTGAATCTTAAAAGAGAATTCTCTCTTTTAAGCAGACTTTTAAGTAGAGGAAAGACAAAAAATGCTGGCTAAAAGATTTTATTTCTATTTTTCATTACAATTCCTGAAATCTTTATGTAATGATATGTACAGTCTACTTTGAATTGATCCAAATCTGTTATGTAGTGTTTAAGCTTAAAAATTCAATGTATACAATGCATACTTTTCTGGGAAGTATTTTTGGTAAGATTTGTAGGCTAATTAAAATGAACTGTGATCTTTGTGGAAACCTGCTATTTTCAGTTCAAATAAACAGTTTCTTAATATATATCTTCTATCCCAATAATGATAAAAAAATCTTCATGCCTTCACACTGTAAAATATTAGTAATTAACTAGCCTAATTTTTATAAAGCCTTTTTCACATCTAGGCATCCATGCCATATTCTATACTGCATTTTCAATTCACTATGCAAGGTCTTGGCTTTGATTTTCTAGTACAGATACTGGCAAGATTATATCATATATAACATGATTCATTTGTAAAGAAAGAAAGGTTTTACTTTCTAAAATAAATTTCTCAGTGAATCAGAACCACCAGACTAGTTTAAGTCACTGGTGTATTCAATAGAATAAACATTTTTCTCCATATTACAGCTAATGAAGCCAGCAGTGAGAATATGTGTTTATTTTTAAAGAGTTAATAAACAAAAGTGAAGTGAGAAGCATGAGTTGTTGATTTTGAATTTCTGTCATGCAAAAAGTACATTTGCCCAAATAGTATTCATTAGTTTCAACTATAGTCAGAAGTCAATTCTCTATATGCATATGCCTTCACGCTTCAAAATCTGCATCTCACTTATCTCTCTAACTTTTCTATATTACATCACATTTACATCATTTATGTGTGTGTGCAACATTAGTACTTCAGTTATGTGAGATACAGAGGCAAACAAAAATATGCTTTTGAAACTTTTTAATATATATATGTTGAGCTGTCTTCATTTTAATAAACTCAAGTATTTAGGTATGTTATATTCCCACACTGAAAGAAAAACAAACCCAAGACTGCACGCTGGGATAGAACAGTTGGCAAGGTTTACTTTAGAAAGTATTTATGGAAAGAAAACAAATTTAAGGAAGGAAGGTATGAAGAAGGAAGGAGCGAGTAGAGTTTCAGCAATGCCTGAGCAAAACATCTATATGGCCAGCTCTGTGGCCTTGGAAAAATCCATGAGTGACTTTTGGGACAGCAGTACTGCCTGAAAAAGCAGTGTGTCTGAGAATAGGCAAACAGTCTCCAGCTGTTTCATTCTTTCCCTGTTCATTAGTGTATGTCTTCCTGGCAGGATAAAAATTGTATGATTATATTCAGTCTGTCACCTCTTTCCTAAACCAAGTAAAATCTCCTCATTTCAGCTTGTGAACTGGATAAATCCAATCCAAAGTATTTTCTGGGAAAAAATGCTATCTAAAGTCATGCTTCTGTAAGTTTTCTTAGATCACTAAATATACAGGAAGACTCAAGTATTCCTGGGTTTTTAATCCCTTCAGCTTCTTCTGGCAACATAATCAAGTTTACATGAAAATGCTCTTTTTGCTCCAATTTAAACTTATATAATAAACATTTAATTTGTGGTTACTTTCTAACTTTCACATTCCTTTTGTTCTGCTTCATATGGATACTGGAATTTTTCATCAGTCATGAAAACTCCCTATTCACCTTCTTTGTGTCACTCATTCTTGAAGAACTTTTATCAGATAGTTGGGCTACCATTGCAAAGAACTGTTGTATTTAGCCTACTTTTTATGGAAATTCTACTACTTTTCCCATTATTGCTGTCATACTACTTTTAGCTCTTTCTAGTTTTATTAGATTTTTTTCAAGCCAAAAATTCATGTAATAGTCAAGGTGTGGATATATTACAGTTATAAAGAGTATTGTAATAAAGATAGTCAACCACAATAAAAAGGATGACAAGTCATTATTTTCTACTTAAATATGTATGGTATATTTGAAAAGAACAGGTAAGTGTAGAATGACAAATTTACAAATTTATCATTTGAAGAAAATGTGGCTCCAATAAAACAAGTGAATAGGAGTCATGTCAGTTTTGCTTGTTTATTTATGACTGCTGCATGTCAAACTTAGCTGATAAAAAATTTGAAATTGTCCAGTTTCACCTAGAAGTCAAGTCCACATACTGAGTACTCATTATCAAAGCTGGTCAGCATTTTTTTTATTTTTTAAAAAATTTCTTTTGATAGAAAAATATTTATTTCAAAACCAGATCTTAAAGAAGAAATATGTCATCCCTTGGACTGGATTCCTGAACAAGACTGCAAGGACACACAAAAACAGAAGCATTCTCAGCTCAGTTGCTAGGACTTCCATCAGAGATCCACAGTAAGATCCAGATTCCTATCTAAATCAATTAATCCTTTCTATGAGTAGCCTTGAGCAGAGGTCTGGCCACACTGTATGCTGGAATATCCTCAAACGTGGAACTAGGACAAAAAGCTGACTCATAACCATATTTTACAGCACATACCAAGAACATAATTAAATTTTGAGTGATTGATAAGTCTCAACATTTTCAGGACTTTTTTTGCAGCATTTTTCTCTTGCAGCTGTCCTTGCACCTGTGCTGTATTAGTGATACTGTACAAGGAAACTGTAGTGTCCCAATGCCACCTACAGTGAGCAGAGACAGTGCTCTGAATTCAGACTGTCAGTAAAAGTAATATGCATATTTGTGTTAAGCATCACAATCACCTCGGTCTTCTCCCTACTTAAACATAAATTTAACAACACAGATTAGAGACAGCCATTTCCTACTCTGGAGATTTGTACTCTAATGATCAGTAGCTATATTATACTCTAGCTGATGTTTGGGCAACAGAAACTAACTTTTGGTTAGAAATCTACACACTCCTCTGAGGACAGGGAAATTCACTGGAATAACTTGGAGACATATGGAGTTTGATTTTTTATTTGTCTAAGCCTGATCATCTATTGGTAAATTCTACAAATTATGAAAATCCTATAATTAGTTTGATTTTCCTTAAAAACAAAAAAAGGAAGAGCACAAGGATAAAAATATCCTATTTTAAAAAGCCAGACTGGGGTTTTTTCAATAGCTCAAGTCATTCTGTAGGAAATATCATTTTCTTTTATGGAATGAAATGCCAATTTTTTGAAGATATGGCTGACATGAATCCATATGACTGACAGCTTCTAGCACAATTTATGTCAGTTACAGTAGCAAGACTGAAAGCTTGTATTATTTGTAATCAAGCAGAATACCATTTGTCCTAGAAAGACATCTTCAACTCCACACTAATAACAAAGACAGCAACAAACACACGTCACTTACTGGAACACTGGTACAGCTGCTATGCCTTTACTTGTCTGCACACTTTTTCACCATTTAAAGGTTATATCCTAAAGGGGCTCTTATGTGAAGAGAGTAAATCTTTTCAGAAATGCCAACAATTATTGCATAATCACAAGATTAAAACAAACAAACAAACCAACCCAAGCAAACAAAACAGCAAGAGGATTGGGATATTTTTCAATGTTTTTTGCTTCCCGGTAATATTGGGAAAAGCAATTAAATTTTGCTTTTGCTACTTTTAAGGAAAGGTGTCTCACATTGGATTTTTTTAAACAAAAAAAAAGGAAGAAAAAGAAAAATGAAGAAACTATTATGTTTTGAATCACCATATATCTCATTTGATCTGCCACCTGTAACTCTGACCTTTACTTGTTTTTGTTACTTGGAGTTTGTGTTTTTTTGCAATTATACTTTGCCTGGTGGCAAGCATTATCAGCTTCTCTCCTAGTGCTGATTGAAACACCTGACACATCAGAGAATTTTAACAATTTCAGCAGGCAAACAAGGAGCAAAACAGAGCAAAAGCACTGAATTTTCTGAAATAGTCAAGTGCTTAGTCTGCAGAAGAAAAATGTTTTGCAGTGTTTGGATAGATTGCTGTGAATATAAGCATGAAGTGAAGTAGCTAAAACATCATCCTGATTCATTTGGAACCTAACCTACTCCAATCATTTTTCAGCCACCAACTTGGAAAATCTACAGAAGAAACTAAGAGAAGTAAGCCTTGAGGAATATGAACACTATTATTATCAAACCCATCAGTGATGTGTCCCGCTATGGTAAGGACATGCTTTTTGACAAAACATATAACTGCTACTCACATGTAAATCTGAAGGGGCCAAGCACATCAAGTAGGCCAACAGTATCCTGGAGTGTATTTGTAAGACCTCTGTCAAAAAGTGATGGGAAATAATCTTGCCCTTCTACTCAGCCCAGGTAAGGCCACAGCTGGAGTGCTGTGGGTAGTTCTGGGTTCTTCAGCACAAGCTGGAGCTCCTGGAGAGAGTCCAGTGGAAAGCGACACAGATGATTAAGGGATGGAACATCTCTCTTATGAGGAATGGCTGAGGGAGCTGGGCCTGTTCAGCCTCGAAAGAAACAACAGTGTGGGGGTGTCATCAATTTCTATCAGTATCTGAAGAGAGGGTGTAAAGAGAATGGAGCCAGACTCTGCTAAGTACTGGCAAGTACTAGCATTTTCAGTGATAAAGTTCTTCTTAACACAAACCTTAGAGACAAATCTGTGAATGTCATCTGCTATTCATAACATCTTCGGCTTTTAAATTAAACTATTAATTTGTACTCAAGTGGTTTTAAGGGGAAGCAATTATATTCCTATTTATAATGGAATATTAAAAACAGTCTAGAAAAATAATGCAGTGCATTAAATTTATAACACGTACATATACATAGAAACATTACATATACATAGAAACATTACATATACATAGAAACAATACATATATATATCTGTTTCAGATCTCAGTTTTTCACATATAATTCATAAAATGCAAGAGAATCATGACTGCTTAGTGAAAATGTATTTTAATTCTCTGCATTTATGCCTGAAATATATTTCTGCATAAGTAAGATAATCCTTTAGCCACAGTGATAAACACAGAATCACAGAACTGTTTGGGTACGAAGGGACTTTTGGAGATCACCTAGTTTAACCTTCCTCTTTAAGCAGGTTCACCTAAAGCAGGTTGCACAGGAGCACATCCAGATGGAGTTTGGATATCTTCAGAGAGGAGCCTCCACAACCTCTCTAGGCAGCCTGTTCCAGTGTGCCCTCCCATATTCAAAACAAGGAAGTTTTTCCTGATACAGAGATCAAAGTTCCCCGGTTTCAGCTTGTGTCTGTTGCCCTATATCCTCTTGCTGGGCACCTCTGAAAAGAGTCTGGCGTGATCTTCTTGACATCAACCCTTAAGTTATTTGTAAGCATTGATAAGAATTTCTCTCAATTTCCTCTTCTCCAGGCTAAGACACTGCAGCATTTGTGATACAAGACCTATTATATTTTTTGTGTCTTGAAATGTGTTATTAAAAAATTCTATAATTATTTCATTGGATAATAAATCTTATCAATCTGTGAAAGTAACTGTCTAATAATGACTAGATAAATAATAGTCTTTTAGAAGACTGGCATCTTATTCTATCTATATTCTAATACCTCATGCCACTAATAAATTATTTTGAAGACACATATAATCTACATTATTTATCCTTCACTTTCCATTAAAACTTCTTTTTAAACTCCTCAATGTGGCAGTGTGTTTTTCTGAGTTTTTATAGTTACTTCAACTGTAATAGTGACTCAGTGTTTGTTAAGAATAATGGTTTGATCCTTGTACCCTGTTTTATCCCCTCATGATGGTTTCTCCCAATTTGTTTACCCCCTAAGTTTTCCCGCCAGTTGGCTGCCACTCATTGTGTCTGTCCTCCTGCTCCTCACTTTCCTCACTTGTATGGAATTGTCAATCCCAGTTGCACTGTCCCCTTCCCCTGCCCATCAACTCAGATCCGCCTCTTTTGTTCTCAAAAGTTCGGTGTCAATTACCCTGATCCTAACAGTTGGTTTGTCCCAGAGGCTTCTCCCCTCCCCTGTGTTAGCCTCATTGGTCCTGTTAAGTTTTTTGCTCCTCCCTACGTGTTTCCCCATTGCCTATGTTATGCAGCCACCCCCTAGATGAACCTCCTAAGAACCCCAGACAGGCCACTGCTCCCATGCCACTCGTCCCTGAAATAAATGGGCAGGAGATCTTTCTCCTTTTTAATGCCTTTATTAAGAAGAATCAGCTCAGGTGGGAAGAAATCGACGGGTTGCGCCCACGCCGCCGCTGCTCCCAGGTGTGGCACGAAGAAGGAGGATGATGCAGCTTTGTCCGCTGGTCTGCAGACAGAGCTGGGGATTCTGTCCTCACGGGAGAGTAACAGATTCCTGGCTTGTTTGTTTAACACCCCAGGGCATCTCTTTAATCAGTATCTTTTCAGGTTAGGGTGAGAAACAAAAAGGTCCAAGCAGGTACGGGACTATGCTCCCATCCTTAGACGTCACTTAAGTCACTTGTTGGCTTGTGATTTTAGGGGTTTTTCTTGTAAAAACTGTAAAAATTCAGGGCGCAATGCATTTCTCATCTACATACTGGCTCTGATGTCACTCCTATGCTCCAGGGTCTGTCTCCGTGTTTGTTTCTGGCAAGCGGCTAGCATCAGGGGAACAATGGTTAATCACCGGCTATTAATAGGTAATTGAGGAGGCCCTCTCCGGCAGCGAAACCAAAGAGGTCTGACTGGTCTGACTTGTTTTTAACTCTGAAACTCAAAAAAAATACAACTTTCTATTCATAACAGTCCCTGACCCAAGTGTCCTGTGCTTTGGGTCTTTATCTTGGGATCTGAGCAGTGTCCTGCTGCAGCATCACCCATGCCACTGCTCCAGCTGCCACCTGCCAAGCCTCGGCAGAGGCTCAGGGGCAGCCTCTCTTGCGTGTCCCTTTGGTCACCCAGGGAACCTGCTCGCTGGCTTTCCAATGCTCCGTGACTGCAGGAGAACCACACCTCAGTAGTGAAGAGGGTGAATTGACCAAACCACTTTAGTTCCAGGAATACTACTGAAATGAAAGACCTGTTCTATAATCCTTATTTCACAGAATCATAGAATGGCTTTGGGTTGGCAGGGTCCTTAAAGATCGTGTAGTTATAACCACCTGCTGTAGGTATAGACATCTTATACTGAAACCAAGGCGCTCAGAGCTCCACCTGAACAGTTCCAGGGATAGGGCATTCACAACTTTTCAGACCTAGCTGTTCTCATACCTCACCAGCAATCACGCTAAAGATTTCTTTTCTACTTTCTTTCAGTTTAAAGTCATTACCCTTGGTCCTGTCACTACATGTCCCAGTAAGGTCCCTTTCCATTTTTCTTGTAGGCTCTTTTCAGATACTGGAAGGACACAATTAGGTTACCTCAAAGCCTTCTCTTCTCCAGCCTGAACAATCTTGATTATCGTAGAGTTATCTCATAGAACTCTGATTCAACTTGGTGGTCATCCTCTGGACTCATACCAACAGTTGATGTCCTTGGTGTGCTGGAAAAAAAAAATTGGCATAGTTTATGACAAAAGTTAAAGTAACTCAGGAAAAACCCAGCTTCTCATTATCAACACTGAGACACTGGCTTTTTCTTTTGTGAAACATTCAAAATGCTGTGAAAATTGACTGCAATGTAATTGTATTTTTTAAATAGAAGTATATTTAGTAGTTTTACATCATTACCATTACCAGTTCATTATATTTTTGTGTCTTTTTTTTTCTTTTTTCTTAATGTGGCTGGAATAATTTTATAATTGTGGAACAACTTTGAGGCTGCATAGTGTTGTGAATGAATGGTTAGGCCACTTAAGGAATCACTTTCAAAAATAGTAGCAAAAGTAGATTTTAATAAAAAATTATGAAAGCATGACTTAACAAAGTACAGACAAAAGAAAATTGGATCAGAGTCAATTAAAAATTATTTGTATGGATACCGAAGAGATGTAGGACAATAGAGCAAAGGATAAAAGAGATGCTCTGTGAAACGTGCCACAAAACAAGTTCTAACATTGAAAGCTCTTGTTTTCAGGTATTCTTAGAAAAAAGATGATTCTCTAGTGTGGGAAGGTGGCAGATGTACAATATTCACACCAGGCTCTGCAGTGTTCTCTACAGAGTATCATGAAAAAATCATACACTTTTCAGAAATACAAGGAATAAAGAAAATTCCTAACACATTCTTCTGATTCCGGCTATACACAATTAACTGCTTATCAAAGTCTTCTTCAGAACTGTCAAGGTCCTTTAGGAATGGTATTCTCCAATTTAATATTCCACTAAAATGGAAACCACATGCTGCTTCTCTCCCCTGCTCCTGTGGGAGACAAAAGGCAGAGACCACGGGTTGAGATAAGAACAATTTACTGGAAATAGCAATGAAGATAAGAAAACAAAAAGTAACAACAGTATTAGTAGCAAAATCATGCAAAAAAAGAAGATTCACATGCAAAAATACTCAACATGGACCACAATCAACAGTGGCCAATGGATTCCCTACCCCGCCATGCTTTTGTCCCACCCAAAGCCATGGCCTTCCTCCCAAAAGAGACAACCTCTTGCTTCTATCCTCGGGCAATGACATGCACTGGTATAGAATAAAAACTTAGACATGCTCATGTGGGTCTAGGCTCTGCCACATTACAAGTACTGCAAAAAAAATTTGCTCTGTTCTGGTTGAAACCAGGACAGGGAGATAAGTGAAAAAATACAGGTCTGTTTCTCTTGGGGATGTTTTTGTGAGAAGAAAAACTGCAAAAATTCTTTTTTTTCCCCCAAATTTCTTTGAGCCTCTGTGTTTCAAAAAGTACTTTAGTCAATGTGTTTTTGTTGAAATTAAATCAATATCATTCAAGAATGGATTTCTTTTAGATATCACTCAGTTCTGCAGCTAGTTGTTGCATTCTCCAGTCCCAAGGTGTGGGAAAGAGTCCATAATAAAGATTCCAAAATAATGCTGAAAACTATACTTTATTAAACATGCTGGAAAAGTAAAAATACAATTATTTTCAGACAAGAGTCATAATTTTAGCAGTTTGTGGTTTTTTAACCAAAAAGAAGTGCAGTTTGGTGAAGATTTCTTACAGCCTACAGTTTTAAGCCCATTTTTTGTGGAATTTTTCAGGTCAGGCCATTAAATAATGAAATAGACAAACTTCCTCTTCTTGAAGCAAGGAATTTTAACAGATACATATGAAATCAAAGTCCATACACATAAAAAATATTAATATAATAATATAATCATGTTCAATTCTCCAACATTTCGTGAAAGGACAATAATTTCTCAAAAAACATAAGATAAGAGAAAATAGCCTGAAAAATTTTTAGAAAATGTCACTTGGGAAAAGGAATAGAATATTCCTGAAAACAGTTTTAGAGTCATGTTATTTAGAGTCCCATTGCTATAGTTTTTAAATTAGCAATTAGTTTCATTTCAGCTTACTCAGTCATTGGGTTGACACTTTTCTCAAGTTGCATTTGCTCCAGTGTTTGTACTGAGGTAGATAGTTTTAGCCTGTTTCTGCATCATTGTTTGGATATATAACACTGTAGACAAATAAGCCTGTAGGGCTTTAATAGGTTTGCATTTTTGCTTCAGTTGATGAAAACATTAATATTAAGAGTGTTTGCAGAACTTGCATTCCAGAGTTAGACCCATACAAGCATAGGAAAAGCAATTCAACACCAAAGCTAAGGAACTCAGAAAAATTCTAGATATTTTTTAAGATCAAATTCAGGTCTTTTAAGTCAGCCTTTTCATCTTATGTATATAAAATCTGGTATTTAAAACCAGGAATTCCTCAAAACCCAGGTGCTGGTACTTATTAACTTACCTGCTAGTGAGCAACAGAAAGGCGTTGTATTCTGCAGGACATCCCTAATAAAGTATTTGTTCTGGGTGCCAAGGTATCAAGTATTTCAAGTCAGCTCCTTGGCTTTAATTTTCTCATGGAGTCTGGAAATCTCTGCCAATATTTCGCTCTATAAAGGGTTGAAGCCTTAAGAATTGTAGTCTTTGTGATTTAATTTTTCAAATTTAGAGTAAATATGTATGATTAATAATCTGAGATTTCATTTTGCTCTCATCTGATTTCTGTTGGTCTGTTCTGATTATGCACACAGCTTCATAGTTTAAAGGGAATGCTGGATAAAAAGTCTACCTTCTTCTATCTCTAAGAGCTTCATTGTACATTAAATAATTAAATGCTAACTGGAAGTTGAAAAGTAACGTGTATGAGCATGACTTTTCCCCAACAGTTACATCTTTGATTTGGGAGAAGTAACACTTACTTCTGTGGTACACTTAAAATAAAATATGTCAATGTTTTTTAAATCTTTTCTCTATCAGCTTACATTCCAAGTCATAAAACTAATTGGGTTTGCTTATTTTCTTTGTCTGAATAATCAACATCTGTTGATTATTGTTGATTATTATTAGTATGTGTAGTAAGACATCATAAATTTAACTATGTGGACTTAATTATTCTTTTGGATAAAATAGTAGAAGTATTGAAACTCTAATGTGACATTGTCTAAGTAGGGGTCCATGACATATTTTTCAGAAAAAGAGAAAAACGGTTAAAAAAGCAGGATATTTTTAAGCTACATTTGCACAAGCAGACCTATAAATAATGAAGCTCTAACTCTGAACTCTTAATTTTTAGAAATTCTTGTATTACAATGATTGTTCTCTGTATTCAACTTTTTCCATCTATCCTCCTAATAAATTGTTTTCACAATTCTTTAAATCCACAACATAAATAACTTCCAAATATATCCTTGCAGAAAATAAATAACCTTCAGATTATTGTAGATTATGTAGTCAAATTATATTGCAGTCCTTTTGCAAACACACTATTTTCTCCTTGTGCTGGGTCTAGTTAGGGGAAAGAAAATAATGAAGAAAACATCATTACACTTTTGATAGTCTTGTTCTTACTTATTCCTTATGGTGCCCTTTACTCTTCCAAAACCAGCACAGTTGTTGTGGAGACTGTAATTTCTTACACAATTATTATCCTTCATGATTTATTTTTGACACATGGGAAGATTCATGATGTGTGCCGACGGAGTTCTTTAGCGTGCCTTCAAGGAAGGCTCAGAAAAGAATTTTTTCACTCCATCATAGAATAATCTTCTCTTTCCCTCCTTCCTTATCAGAATTTAAGGATAGCTATAACTACATCGCTAAATATATTTTTATTTAAAAACTTGGAATGTGTATTTATGCTTAGTTCCTGCACAGAAAAGTTATCTCTGAGAAACAAGTGCCTTTAGAATTAGAGTCGTACACTACCAACAGCCAGAGCAAGATTTGGTTGAATGCTGATTAGGTCCTAGAGGCTAAAAAGAAGCTAAAACCCACAGGATTAAAGTCAGAAGCATATTTAAAGTTAGAGAAAGTAGTATATATAAATACAGTAATAATAGCAAATTATTTTTTGCTATTAGAGCTCCAAATACACTGGTGATCAGTCAGAAGGTTAATTTTCTAAACTTATGTAAGGGCTCTTCATTCCAGTCCATGGCAATGTGTGAATGCCTGTTTCCTTTCACATCATTCACAGACTGACATTCCTTTGTAATTTGAATATATCCAAAAATATAATGCGGTTTTGTCTATGTCACTGCGTCCTCTCAGTGACTATCCAGTCACTGCCCAACCAGCCCGACATTCCCCCATGCCCAGGGGGTACAGGAGAGCAGCTAGGGCTGTTAACCCTAAATCAGAGGAGAAGCTGGCAGACACGGGTGGAGGAAGAAAGGGTCGACTCTCAGCAGGGGTAAACCCAAGGTTTATTTCAGGGCTCAGGGGAGCTCCAGCCCTCAAAGGAACATGCTGCAGAGAGCACAGACTGAGCCCCTGCACCAGGCTATAAAGGTGGGTGGAAACAAGGGAAAGATACATTGAACAACCAATAGGGGAAATGGGGGGTGTGTAAACCGGGGAGATGGACATGAAGGATCACATATTAGGAAGTACCTTAAGGGTGGGCCCTGACCTCTGCCCAATCACTCAGCGCCCCTGGAGGAAGGTGATTAACAGGGGTCCAGGTAGGAGACTAGGGAATGGTTGTGCAGACATAGGGAGGATTGCCATTGGAGAGGAGGGGAGTAAGTTGGGGCAAACCATTATCACGAAAGAAGCAGGGGTACGTAAGTGAAACCATTACAAAGTGAGAACAAGGATAATAAAACTCAATGCAACAAACATGGATAACAAAACAAAATACAACATCTCCTTTTTGTTTTAAAAAAAGGAGACTAACTGAAGGTCTTAAAATGATGAAAATTCTGTTTGAGGTTAGTATTCGGAGTCTGGGTAAAGATCTGTGAACCACGGCTGATTCACAGGGGCAGACTCAGCCCACAGTTCATCTGTAGGAATGGAGGGGATAGTCACCTCGTTGATTTCCTGGCATGAGGTAATATTTGAAATGAGTCTACAAATCAATCTCCAAATCACTCCAGAGCTGATTAAAATAAGTAAAAGGAACAACCGAACTGAAAATACAGACTTTAAAATCGACCCAGCCCAGCCCAAGAGTCCCCATCCTTTAAAAAGTCCATCCATCCTATCCACAGTTTCTTTTTTAATGTCGTTTGTCATCTGCTGCATTTTACCGATAATCTTGTGGACTTGGACATCCTCAGCCTTGGATGTTAGGTTAAAGCAAGAGAGTCACTCAAATTCTTCACAGTAGTTGTGAAGGAGGAGGTAAAAATGGCTGCGCAATTTTGAATTGTGGCCTGCCTTGTTATCTCCTTGTCTGATACGAGATCCAAAAGAGCAGCTGATGTAAGATTTGCCTGTTTAGCTATCCAGCACTCTAGGTGGGCCAATTCACCTAGAGCTTTGGCCACAGCCACCCAAGGCAAAAACACAGGGTGACTGCGACACCTTTTGGTTTTGACCAATGAACGATCTTGGAGTCTCAATTTGGATACAAGTCTTTAAGGTCTCTTTTAGGGTGTGCCGAATTGTGAGTGTTATTTTTAGTTTGCCAACTTAAAATTTGAGTCTTGTTGGGTGTAAACAGGGTCAGTCGTCCAAAGGTTCAGTGACCTCCGATTAGGTGAGAGGGGATGCCTGCCCAGGCTCAGTCTCCACAGATCATAAAAATATCCTGGGGAAGGGATTGGGGTTTGGAATCAAATGCAGAGGCAGTAGGTGCAATGGTGTTGCACCAATTTCCAGCTGTGTTATCCTTACTTGGTATTGTAAGGCAGGTGTAGGTAAGATTTATCAAGGGGGTCTGGGGAAAACATAAATTGGACATAAACCAAAGTGTGAGCAGAGCAGAATATACTGAATTCTAGGGGCTTGGATTCTGAGAGGTCTAATTTGGGGAGGAGATTTCTCCAAATAAATTGAGGATCAACACCAGGGGGACGAATGACTTTCTGGGGAACAAGGGATTTAATGTTATCAGAAAGTGGTGGAGGTAACTTATCTGGGCTGGAAGGGATACCCACAAGGGAGGTATCCATAGGGTTGGACACAGAGGAAGTGGACAAACAAATATGAGCCTGGTTGAGTGCTCTGGCAAGGGTGCTCCAAACATTTGCCTGAGGTTGAGGTACAATCAATGTTTCAGCTGGACGGATGGCAAACAGTGTGAGGAACAGGAGGATGGGGCTCATCGTGGTGACAGAGGCAGGCTGAGTCCGGATGAAGAGGGAGCACTAAAAAAAATTGACAAAGGGAAAGGTTAAAGGTAGCATTTGGGTAAAGTACAGTTTAAAAGAAAAGGGTCTGGTACCGCTTTCTCCTCCAAGCGGCTTTGGCTACTTGTGCCGTAGATTTGCTAGGTGACAGTTTCGGGACGTAAGGTTTTACCCATTTTGAAGAGACCCACCTCAAATCTGAGGGGGTAGACAAGCATGTGTATCCTCTCCCCAGGTTATCATCTCATAGGGTTCTTCTGTTTTCCATGTTTCAGGGTCTTTAACCATTACTGGTGGTCTGGCTTCCAGGTTGGTCTGACAGTTCTCCCTGAAATGCCTCGCAATTGGCTGGGTAAGGGTCTCATAAGTGCAATTAAGAAAATTCAGGGTGTACAGCACCTTGGACAAACGGACCTGGGAGGACTTCATCATCTGGTGTTGTTGGTAGAGAACCTTTTTTACACTCTGGTGGGAGCTGTCCACCATGGCTTGGCCTGTCGGGGAGTAGGGGATGCCGGTCTGGTGCTCTACTCCCCATTGTTGCAGGAAGCTCCTGAAGTCCTTGGCTGTGTATGCTGGACCATTGTCAGTTTTGATGACCTTAGGGATACCCAACGTGGAGAAGGCCTGCATGAGATTTTTTTCCTTCTCCTGTGTGAGCGGAAGCGCAGATGGCACCAGAGAAAGTATCCACAGAGACATGAACAAACTTAAACCAGCTGAAGGATGGGACGTGGGTAATATCTGTCTCCCACACCTCACAACTCTGCAAACCACGGGGGTTTGCCCCTGCACTTAGGGAAGGATTCTTGTTGACATGAGCATGTGGCCACATTGGCCAAGCTTTTTCTCATGTCAGATGGAACTGACGAACCAAGCTGGCTGCATTCTGGTGGAAGAGCTGGTGGCTGATCTTTTGTGGGAGATGGCCACGGGGAGGAAAGAGATGGAATGCTACGGGAAGACACCATTGTGTAGATCAGGGCGAGAGACTTCCCATGATCCTTTGTTTGTTCATGCAAATGCATGTCTGTCAATTGATTGCTGTTCTTCCCCTGGTTCCAGAAACTTCTACCCTTCCTGTTCCCCCATTGACCCTTCCTGAGAATCTACTCCCCTCCCCTCCCTCACTGGTTGTCATTGGGTTACCCTATCCCAGCTCCTCCCTTCTTCCCCAATCCCATTGGCTTGTTTGTACCCTAACCCCTACTACCTTCCCCCAGTTATATGCCCTGGCCCCTCCCCTGTTCCTGGCTTCTCGGCTTGGTCCCCTTTGGCAGAGGTCGTGCTCCTGTCTGCTCTCCTCACCCTTACCCCACCTGGACTTTCCTTCAGACCTTCCTTCAATAAACCCTGCTGGATCTACCAAGCATGGAGTCTCCCTCTCTGTCTGGTCAGGCTTTGTTATTGCATCCGGGCTCGAGTGCTAGGTGGGCTGAGGGAGCTGGTCATCCGGCTCGAGAGGGGATCGGTGTCAGGAAGGCAGTCACCCCGACAGCACCTGCCCACGGGTTTCCGCCATCTTTGCCTGCTGGAACATGTCTGGGACTGGAGCCATCTCGACTGGAGAAGCCAAGGCATCAGCTTTTAGATTGCCCTCAGTGATGAACCCCAGCAGGTCAGTGTGTGACCTGACGTGTATCACAAAGAAAGGTTGCTCTCGGTGGGAGACTATTTTCACTAATTTTGAGAGCAACTCATACAAAAGGATGTTGGCGACTTCTTGCAAAATTGCATTTTCTGTCCTGGACACTATACCTGCAACATAAGCTGAATCTGTAACCAGATTGAATGGCTCAGATAACCTCTCAAAGGCTCTGACGACAGCAGCCAACTCAGCTACTTGAGGTGATCCTTCGACCTTGGTAATATCAGCCTCCCACCGCTGAGTTTGAGGATCCTTCCAAGTCACAACTGACTTGTGGGGTGCTCTGAATGTGTCAGTGAAAACTGTCAGTGCTTTTACAGGTTTCTGCTGGGGTAGGCTGTCAATTGTCTCTGCCCCAGCACGGGAAAAGGTGGTTCTGGGCAGGCTGTGCTTTCGAAGAAGGAGTCTGGACTCTTGCTTTTCGGTCTTGAGTTGAGTTTATTGTTCCTTATCTATAAAGTTTTTTTGTCTGTCCAGCCGAGGTCTGATCAGCAAGACAGCCAAGGGCACTCTCTCCCGCCTACGGGGCGGTTGTCTCTTTTATAGTAAAAACTACGTATAAGATATTTACCTTCAATTTCCAATACTTTTCACCCTTGTTGGCAAGTGCACTTTCACTATGAACCAATCCACACATGCCAACATCATCCTGAACATGGATGCCAAGGAGAAGAAAGAAGAAGGACAGGGCACGCCCAAATCCCTCCCTCTTGGGACTCCTGACCCCCATGTAAAGGATTCCAAACCCCCCTGTACAACATACAAAACCCCCCTGTACAGTGCTCTAAAATTTTTTCTTTCACCCTGTGATTCCTAATACTGTGCTACTTAAACTTTTGTGGCCTGTAATTCTTCATATAAGGTTGGCAATTTGCTCTATGAATTAAGATTGAATTTCCAGGTGTCTTTGGCTTCCTCCAGGGTCTCTGAGCCCCTGCCAGGGCTTTGAGACATACAGGGCATCCAAAGAGATGCTCTGGGTTCCGACAGGTTTCCTGCTCTGAATACTTTTTGGTGACAATGTAGAGTGCACTTCGGAATTGAAAATTTTGTGGGCTGGTCGTTTAATTTTGAAATTGGACTGATGTAGCAGTCCAGTGCAAATTGCTGGGCTTCATTTTCCTGAATGAAGCAATTGCTACAACATTGCCTTAATTAGTTGGCCTAATTCCAATTTCAATGGAATGTGAATGCACTCAAAGTCACACCCTGCCAACTCCCTGATGTGGACTCTGGCTTTCTGGATCAGTTCTGCCACCAGCTCTTGTTGCCTTTTCATTCTTTTGGACTGGTTGTGACTGCGTGTAGGAGTGTAGGAGTGCTCCCTAATGACAGAGTGGCAAAGCTAGCCTTTGCGTCCCAAAAAAGGAAAGAAGCCCAGAAGTTTCTCTCAACGATTAGGTGAAAAGCCACCTCATAGGACCTCAGAGACTTCACCAAAAACTCGGGGTCATCTAATTGGATAGAAGCCAAAAAGTCCCACCTGGCCCATCAGGTAGAAAAGAGGAGAACAAAAGAACTAAGAGGCTTTTGTGAAGGTGTTTATACCAGGGGCAAACCGCTGTACCTGGCTCAGATTTTTCTGTTTGTTATTTTGTCTTTTATTAAACCTTTTTGTTTGTAACACTGCAGCAGAAGCCATCCTGCTCATTATTTTGCCTCCAAAGGTAATAGCTAAGCTATCCTTGGGTGTGTTAGGTTCCCTTTTGAGGGTTCATAAGACCTGGCCCGAGAAAAAGAACCTAGCAACTGAGGAAGACCCACTCTATGATCAAGAGTGGATCCCTCTGGTCCTGGTCCTTCTTCCTTGTCTGGGTGATCTCCCACTTTAAGATCACCCCATGGAGGTGTGATGTACAATGAATTTGAAGGGCAGGCCCGGTTGACACCTACCTGACACCAACCTGGTTGTCTCCTGGACTCTCTCTAATGCAGTCCTCGCCTCCTGGGTAAGGATCCTAGGAGAACTAAGCTCCTCTCCCCCTTTCAATAAATTGAAAAGGGGGCTACATCTTTGGTTGAAATATCCAGCCAAGGTCTTTACCCTGTTCAGTGACCTGCACAGGTGGTGAACATCCGCTAAGGTCTTGATAGAGTTCTTTATTGTAAATTTTTGTGAAACAATGGTCCACTTGCTGATTTTGAGCCCCAGATACCTCCAAGGTGGCATCCATTGAATTTTTTCTTCTCGAACCCTGCAACAACCAACACATTGATTGTTAGGTCAAGCGCATGGGTAAGTATGTCTTTGGTTGGGGAACACACCAGGATATCATCCATGTAGTGCAGGATGACGGAATTTCCCGCATCTACACAGACCGGGGATAGCAAGGAAGAGACATACCACTGTCAGATGACATGACTGTTTTTCATTCCTTGTGGAAGAAACTACACCACTACCACGTCAGTGGTAGTGCTTTCTGGGGGATTCTTGGTTGATGGTGGGAACTGAGAAGGCAAAATGCGAGGCATCGTCAGGGTGCAAGGGAATTTGGAAGAAACAGTCTTTTATGTCTATAACTGCCAAATTACAGTTTTGGGGGAGCATCGTTGGGGACGGCATTCCTGGTTGGAGAGAGTCCATATCTTTGATTACATTGTTAATTTGGCAGAGCTCATGGAGGAGCCGCCACTTGTCTTTTATTACAAAGACAGGTGAATTCTACAGTGAGGTGGTTTCCACGATATTACATTTTCATAGCTGCTCCTCTACGAGCTCCTCAGGTGCCTTCAGTTTTTGTTTGATGAGCGGCCACTGCTCTACGCAGATTGGAGAATCCAATCCAGCTTCTGAATAGGGTACTTTTCAGTGGCCGCCACCTGAAAAACCTGGGGAATCTCCGGAATGTCAGTTGTGACTCCCCACTGGGCCATCAAGTCTCACCCCCACAGGAGATCCATATAAACATGAATGGGTGTACTGAAGCCAATGGCCCATGTGGCTCCTCAGTTTGTATGATGCTCTTTGATTGTTTGGCCAGTTGAATACCCTACAAGTGTCTGACTACGTTTTGCAGCTCCCAATGCGATGGCCACTCCCTGGAGGGAATGATCGTCACATCTGCCCCGGTATCTAAGAGGCCTCAAATTGACTTGTACTCCCCACCTCGACGAATTCCGCATGAGATCTTAGGTTTATCTTTTCCCAATACCTGAGTCTAGCAGACACTGGGACAGTTTATTTTTGAGGGAGTCTATTTGCTCCTGGTCCCAAGGAGGCTTAGGCACTGGGATGGCCTGAGCTATTATTTGAGTTTTGGGAAGGTGCATGGGTGGGTGAGTGCAGTGAAGCCAAAGAACAAACTGCTCTGGGTTTGATGAAATAAGACCTGGACCAATGTTGATTTCCTGGGGTGTGTTTCTTGTGTCCTCAAGAACAACATACTTATGGTCCGGTTGCTGGTACGACATTGCCCAAGTACCTGGCTGCTCGGTGTCCACTGCAATAAAATGCCGGTCTCTGTTCCTTAGGTGAAGAGGCACCAATCTGAATGTTCATTTGAAGAAAAGGTGGTTAAAATAGGTTTGGTTCGGTCATGGTATTGTCTATTTTGAGTCCTGTGCGGTAAAAGTGTCTGAATCGGCACAGGTAGGTCCTTTATATCACAGTTTTTGATTTCTTCCTCCCTGCCTGTTAGAATTGGACCCACCCTACTTTTATCGTCGTGCAGGGAGTGATTACACTCCCCTTCTAGTTTATTGATGGGTTCCCTGCTGAGGAATCCAGACCTTTCAGCTTATTTTTCTTAAACTCCCAAAACTGCCTCTCAACAGGGCAGGCAGGCATCCAATGCCCTAGCTTTCTGCAGAGGTGGCAAGGTTGGTCAGAGTTTGAAGGTTTGTCTGAGTAGTTTGGATGTGTTGTGACTGGTTGATGGCAATTTAATGGATCTGGGGTGTCCACAGTTGCAGTTCTCCTTTGGGTCTTCAGTCTGTTGTCGTGGTCAGCAGGTGTAATGGAGACCTCTTTGGGGCATACTTCCAACATGGACTGCAGAGTTGGCAGTGGATCCAGCAGTAAGCTTATAATTGCGGCCTTTTTGTTGACGTTCTGCCTGGCAATTTTGGTAAGGACGTCCAATCTTATATTTTTATTTTGAATTTGTAGGTCCACTGCCTTGCACAGTCTTTCTATAAACTTTCAAAATTACTCAGAAGGAGACTGCGGTTTTTTTAGGTAATTGTCAAAGGGAACATCTGGACGCAACCCAAAATACTCTTTTTTCAGCAGCTTTTACAGTTTCTTTGAGTGCCTTCCTAGGAATCATCTCTGCTTGTTTGGCTCCCTCTGCCCACTCCCCTTCCCCGCAAAGGAGTTCTGTAGACAGTACATGCCCATTAGTATCTGTGACAGTGCCAACGTTTTCCCACAGCGCCAGGAGAGAGCCTTGAACCTCCTTTCTCCAAGCCACCTCCCACAAAATAAATTCTGTGGAAGTCAGGAGGCAAGAAAACAACTGCTGAAGATCAGCTGGGGTCAGATCGCTGGCAGAAAGAGTAGCCTTAAGGAGTCCCCTGAACTATTCACTGTCCCTACCAAATTCCTTTTGAGCTTTACAAAGCTTTTTTGTGGTTTAGTAGGAGAACAGGGACCACTGGGAACATACTCCCCCTCCAGCAAGAGGGGTGTATGTAACTGGAGTGGCTGAGATAACAGGCAGTGTTTCCAGGTTTTGGTTCCCAGAACCACTCCCTCCAGGACTCAGAGCATGAGAACTGGAAGGTGGCAAGGAGGGCGCAGTGGGAGGGGAAACATGAGGGGCATGTCCCTGAGGGGGTGGAGCAAGGGGTGGGGCAAGAGGTGGAGGTGGGAGGAAGATGAGGAGGAGAAGAGGCACTGGAAGAGGAGGGCTCAGGGGAAGGGTTGATGGATAGGAAAGAGTTATTGGGTGACCAAAAAAGGTTATGGGGAGAAGGAGGGCAAGTGGCGGGAATAGCATCCGCCATTTTCCGCCCTTGGGGACACATTTTGAGGAGGATCAGGAAGATTGAAATGAACTCTGAGTTTTTGAGATGGGCTTTTTCAAACTGGGGGAGCTGGGGGAAGGGTAGAATCCTGAGTAGTCTGGCCACAACTACTCAGGTTGGGGCCCTGTGGCATCTGAGGGAGGAGCTAGGGAGTTGGAAGCAACCCTGTGCCAAATGGCAGGCTGTGCACTTCAGAATGCCCGATTTAGGGAATCAGGGAGAGGGATGAGGGCTAGGAGAAGTGGGATTTGAAACATCTTTTCGTGTTGATTCCTTCACCCCCAAATTAGCTTTTACAAGATTTCTAATTTGCATGGCCAATGGAGGAAATTTTGCTAGAGATTTGTTTTTTGACTGGTTTTCTTGCATTAGTTTGCTGCCAACAAGATTCAAAAAATCTTAATTGTTAATTGTTTCAGGTGACACATTGGAGAAATGAAGGAACAACCATCTGACAAACTGTTTAACATTCCCTTTAGAAAACTGAATTCCCCCACTCTCAAGGAGACCCACAACTTGGTATAAGACCCCTTTTTGAGGCACACACAGCCTGGCACCCATTGTGGCTGTGATGTGAAAGTGTGTGCCCTAATATAAATCACCAACAGAGGGAAAAGATTAAAACAAACACCTGCAGCTGGCAGCCTGCTCGGAAAACTTGCTACTGAAATAGCAGAGATGGCACTCCCTCTACAGAGAGAAGCAGAATTGGCTCTCTTCCCAGGGAACACAGGAAACGCAGACAGGACAACGCCCGCCCCACAGAAAGAGGACAGAAGTAAGAAAGGGGTGAGACTTACAAATGTAGGCTGGAGAAGAGGGAGATCCCAGTCAATGTACTCCACCAGGGACTGACCCCTATGGTGCCTTCGAGGCTACCAGTCCTGTCTCCAAGAGTGCCACCCACTACAATGGGTCTGCTCCCACTGGGTAGCTTGCCGGACAAGAGACAAGAGTCAGTCCAAGGGTAAAGCCAATGAAAGTCCCCCCGTCTCCTCCGTGGGGTCTGGCAGTGTCCTCAGGCCCTATGTTGGGTGCCAAGCTGTCGCCGTGTCCTCTCAGTAACCATCCAGTCACTGCCCGACCAGTCCAACATGGTCGACTGCCGGGGACACTCCCTGTGCCCAGGGGGTACAGGAGAGCAGCTAGGGCTGTTAACCCTAAATCAGAGGAGAAGCTGGCAGCTGGTGATGGAAGAAGAAAGGGTCGGCTCTTGGCAGGGGTAAACCCAAGATTTATTTCAGGGCTCAGGGGAGCTCCAGTCCTCAAAGGAACATGCTGCAGAGAGCACAGACTGAGCCCCTGCACCAGGCTATAAAGGTGGGTGGAAACAAGGGAAAGATACATTGAACAACCAATAGGGGAAATGGGGGGTGTGTAAACTGGGGAGATGGACATGAAGGATCACATATTAGGAAGTACCTTAAGGGAGGGCCCTGACCTCTGCCCAATCACTCAATGCCCCTGGGGGAAGAATCTGGAAAGAGGGGAAGGGAGGCCGAGTGATTGACACGGGTCCAGGGAGGAAACTAGGGAATGGCTCTGCACACATAGGGAAGATTGCCATGGGAGAGGAGGGAAGTAAGTTGGGGCAAACCATTTTTGAGGAAGAAGCAGGGGTACATAAGTGAAACCATTACAAACTGAGAACAAGGATAATAAAACACAATGCAACAAACATGGATAATAAATAACACACCTAAGCCTGTGAAATTTGAGTTATTTAGAATTTCCCTTGATTTATCTGGGTAATGGACCAAGCCCTTACTCATGTTCTGCTATGTGGAACTACTGTGAGTTCTTTTTAAAGGGATGCTCTAGGACAAAATTAAGTCAAATACTCTATCTGAGAATCGTTTATTGGTAACAGAAAAAGATGTTGCTGTACTAAAGAGGAGTAGAAAAGACAGAAAAGGAGAAAGTTAAAATTAAAAGGGCAGGAGAGAGAGAGAAAGAGGAGGAAATAGCAGGCATCACCATCACAAGGTTGAGGAGTGCCATTGATGTTCAGCCCAGGGTGTGTGCTCACTGCTGCCGAGGAGCTCGTGCAGCTCCCGGAGATGAGCAGCACCACTGGCACAGATCCCATGTGATGGGTAGAGAATGGACAGATGGGTGCACAAGCAGGAGGCGCAGAACCTTTGACAGGGTCACAGCAGGGATCACCGCGGTGGGCTGGATTGGTGGAGCAAGGTTAGAGGCAGGTGGCCCAGGCAGGAATGCAGGGATGAAGCAGGCAGGGCGTCGGACAGGAACACTGGGAGGCAGGGCAGGTGATAGCTGCAACAGGCAAAGGGGAAGGGCAGGACAAGGCTAAACATGAAGCTCAGAGGTCAGTCGACGTCCAACCAAGCACCCAGAGAGAGGGAAGACGAGCAAGGGAGGCAAGCAAGGGCCTGTGAGAACAGAACAGACAATAGGCAGGCTGGGGCCAGAACAAGAAGAACAGAAACAGGCTACAGCTTGAAAAGCAGCAAGAAGACCAAAAGACCTCAGAGTTTGTGATGCAGTTACTTTTATGCCCCCTCACCCCTCCCAAGGTCTGCCTGCTGATGGGAGACCATTGGTCCGGTCCAAGTTTCCACTGCAGTCCATTGGTAGACCTTTTGCAATCCTATTGCAGAGCCTTTGCAGTGGGTACCTCGTGCTCTTGGTGTCCTTTGTGGTCTCCTGCTGTCTGCTTGTGCCATGTGAGATATGAAAGGGCTGCCAGGCAAACCTTCCCAGAGATGAGGCTTTCTCCCATCTTCTCCCAGTTGCCTTCTGCAAGTGGCAGTTGGACAACGCCTCCTCCACATACCTCTGGCAAATGATGTTGAGACAGAAATCAAAATTAAATTGGCTCCTCACATGAGCTATCTTTGTGCTTTATCACTCTGTGAACTAATGTCCAGAGAAAATCTACTATGCATCTATATCTGACGTGAGCTATATAAAGAAAATTGTCTCTGAGTCCAGTAGTTTATATATGGCAAGACAGTAAAATGACAAGTTAATCCATACCTATAAGTAATCCTTTTAAACCTTAATGTTTTAGTAAACAAAACAAAGCCAAAGCGAAACCCAAACCAAAACAAAAAATACCCAACAAAGAAACAAACATAAACTAACAAAAAAGGGACAAAAAAACCCCAAAAACCAAAGGAAAACTAGCAAATTTGGCCTACTACGAGTCAGTTTCAATTGTAAAACTATAATAAGAAATAGATAAAGATTTAAATTAGCCTATGAGAGAAATACACAGTTTCAGCTGTAAAACTATAATGAGACATAGACAAATATTTAAATTAACCTATGAGAGAAATGCATGGTTGCAATTTATACAGTGTGCATAGGCAATCATATATGTCATTAAGTAGACACTTATCTAGCTTATCTGTCAAGCCCTCTAGTGATTGAGACAATAGAAACTTTCTAGTCACCATTTTGTCCAAGAAAAGGAAAGTTGAAGCAGGCTTTCCAACAAAAGATTATAGTTCCTTCAAGAAACAACAAACAAATTCCAATAATTCCTGTGTAAAAGCAGACCACAGGAAGAAAATTGCATATAGCTTTATAGTTCTTTCTTTAGAACAGTTCACTGTCTTTTAATTTTTTTTTCTTTATATTTCTCTCTTAAAGGTCTCACTTAATATTTTCATTATAATTACTTTTCTCAGTGTAATTGCTTATGTGCTTTCAGAGTTCCTGATTGTTGTCTTCCTAAGCATCAAGAACTGTGACATATTATGGATACCCTTGTCTGCACTGTCTTTTTAGCAATCATTTTGGCCATTTCCCTGGTCACAGTCAAACCAGAAAAAGTGCTCACTTCAGCTTGTATATCCATTTTTTGGGAAAAAAAGTACCCAGTACAAAAATAAGTATCAGAGAATCTGTTGCGCTATTTTGGAACAATCTGCAGAATAACGAATTTTCCTTATTGTCCACTTTTTTTTAAATGTCATTCTGCTATTTACTCCCAAAGTAATTTTTTCACAATGACATTTGATAATAGATTTTCCATCACAATGTTTTCATAAACAGAACATTAGAGGAAGTGTATGAATTAATAGCATTATTTTTGTCAAAGTTTGAGCGGCAAATTTTACAGTACTTTATCATCAGAATTTTGATAAAGTAGTATTGAAAAGAAGTAGCATGTTATTTTCTGCAAGTAAAAGTTTAAAATCTGTATTAAGGGTATGTTTTGTAATGCTTATGAAGACATATTTTCAGCTGTGGATATTATTCAAAACGTTTATTCCCTGTAAGCAATGTATTTTTTTGCCTTAAAAGCTTCCATGGATTAAACCAGTCTCTCAGGGGGTTTTACACACAAGTTAGAACTGATATTTAAAGTGGCTTATTGCTACAGTTAGGCAATATTTTAATATCTAGTAAGTAATTACAGACATTACACAAACTGTTTTTCACATCTTCTTGAGAAATTCTTTGAAAAGAAAATTACATGGATTTGATGGATGGATCACTCAGTGGATGAAAGACTGTCTGGAGGGTCATACTCAATGAGATTTTGTCAATGGCTCAGTGTCCAAGTGGAGACCAGTGATGAGGGGTCACATTTGTGACCGTGTTCCACACTTAGTCAGTGACATGGACAGTGGGATCGAGGGCACCCTCAGCAAGTTCACAGATGACATCAAATTGAGTGGTGCAGTCATGCTGAAGGGAGGGGATGCCATCCAGAGGGACCTAGACAGGCTTGAGAGGTGGGCTCATACAAACTTCATAAAATTCTGTAAGGTGAAGTGCAAAGTCCTGTACTTGAGCTGGAGTAATCCCAAGCACAAGTACAGGCTGGGTGGAGAATGGATGTGCTTTTGGTTTTTTTGGTTTGAGAATTTTTTCACAGGCTACAGATAACCTACCAAGGAGAATCAGAGCCAGAGTCTGGAGCCACATGCAGGACCCAGACCCACCATCTTGCAGCCAGTGCTCCACTTACAGTAAGACATAATCTTTGAGGTTAATACTTACTGCTGAAGTGCAGAAGTAGGATCAGTAACTGAAAGTAGACTGTTAAACATTTAGAAATATTCTTTTGAATTCACTGTTACTGAAGTGCAAAATACAAACCTTTGGTAAAACTTTCTGTTAATGAATAAAAAGTCCTCTTTTTTCTTTTAAAATTTTTTCTCAGCCAGGCATTGTGGCTGGACCTGTCTTTTATGCAGATAAAATGCTTTGTTTGCCAGTAAATAGAAAAACTGTCACGTGTAGGAAAGGCACATTTGCCCACTAAGAAAAGACATAGCAGGCACTTTGGTTATGGTACTTCTCTAATAATAATATTCTTGATGTCAGTTGAGTCCCTAGTTGACAGATGTCTCCATAATAAGAACAAACAAAACATCTGTCAGGAAATGACATCTTCAGAGTCAGCACATGCCTAAAAAGACAAGAATTTTCAATAGAACAGAGTTGCCAGAGGCCTGTGATAGCATGACTGGCTGCTTAGATGAGGAGAGAGAAGTGGATATCACCTACCTTGGCTTCATTGAGGCTTTTGGTGCCGTCTCCCATGAAATCCTCAAAGAAGAGCTCTGGAAGGGCAGATTAACTGAATAATAGTGACGGCGATTGAGAACAGTCAAATGGCAAACCCTGGAAGGCTGTGACAAGTGGTACAGAGTGCAGCTCACACTGTGGTCACTGGAGCAAAGAGGCGCTGGCTAGCTGCTCCTTGTGTGACTGGAGGGGGTCACAAGAGTGGCCATTCCCAGGCTCACTTCCTGAGAATACCCAGGTAGTGGTGCAGTCTGCAGTGTGGGTGACACAGACTGGTGTAAGCCACGAAGTCCCAAGGCGAAGGAATGAGAGACCGGACACTTGTGTGAATGCCAAGGAAGCTTTATTCCCAGACGGGATCGGTGACAAGTGTCAAAGGGGAAAGGGGTCTGGCTAGCCCTTATAAAGGGAGTGGGCACAAGGGGTGGAAACATAAGGTAGCCAATAGGCAAAGGTACGGGGAGAGGTAAGGAACCAACGAGGATTGCACAGGGGAGGGAGGAGGCCTCAGGGACAAATTGTATACAAGACTGGGGATAAGTGATACAGAATCTCCTTGAAAGAAAGAGGAGTGCTTACTATGGCAGGCAAGGGCAGTGGGCAGCACCATAGGGATTGACGCACATATATAAGGGCTTTAGGGAAGGAGCAGGGGATCAATCACTTTGAGGGGCAACCCAGTGGTGGGAAAAACAGGGGGTAAACAACTTGGGGAGCAACCCCAGTCAGACTGGGGTGGGGAACAGGGGATTAAACCATTCTACTAATAGAAAACAGTAATGACATTAAGAAAAAACACACAAAGCCACAACAGAGTATTGTTGAGTTCTGTCACTCATGGTGTTCCGTAGGGGTCACTACAGCACCCAGTCTTGTCCAGCTTGTTCATCAATTACTTGGATGCAGGGACAGAGGGTACCTTCAATGAGTTTGCTGATGGTACAAAGCTTGACAAAGTGTTTGGTACACCACAGAGCAGTGCTGTCATTCAGTGGGGTGTGAGCAGTCTGGAGAGTTGAACCCAATGAAGTTCAAATGCAAAGTCATACCTGGGGAGGAATAACCCCAGGCAGCAGCACAGGCTGGGGACTGATCTGCTGGAAAGCAGCTCTGCAGAGAAGGACCTGGGATCCTAGTGGACAACAAGCTGTCCATGTATGCTCTGGTGGCCAAGAGGTGATCCTGCCCCTCTGCTCCGTGGGTGATGCAGTATCTGGAGTATTGTGTCCAGTTCTGGGCTCCTCAGTTCAAGAAAGTCAGGGAACCACCAGAGGGAGTCTGTGTAGGTCTCTGATTATGATTATAGCATCTTTCTTTTGAGGAAAGGCTGATGGAGCTGAATTTGTTTAGTCTGAAGAAGAGGAAACTGAGAGAAGTTCTTATCAATGCATACAAATATCTTAAGGATGGATGTCAAGAAGTCAGAGCCAGATTATTTTCAGAGGTGCCCAGCAAGAGGACAACAGGGGCAACATACACAAGCTGAAACAAGGGGACTTTGATCTCTATATCAGCAAAGACTTCCTTATTTTGAATGTGAAGGAGCTCTGGAGCAGGCTGCCCAGAGAGGCTGTGGAGGTTCCTTCTCTGTGGAAATTCTGTGTAATGTACTTAAAGTGAAACTGCTTTATCAGGAGAGATGAACAAAGTGATTTCCAGAAGTCCTTTCCATGATTCTTTGATTCTGTGATTATTCTATAAATTTCCCTTTACTATACCACAACGAATCTTGTACTGCCTTTTTTTTTTTTTCCAGCTGGACTATTATCATTAGGGGAAAAAAGGAAAAGAAAATGGAAAAAAATAAAATACCACTAACCTTTTTTTTTTCTACTGTCTGTTTATTTTAAGGGTAGAAGTTTTCTCCAAGTTTTGGTATTTGACACAAAATGGTGTTAAATTTTTTTTTTTTTTTTTTTTTTTTTTTTTTTTTTTTTTTTTTTTGGTAGCTAATAGCAGTTACTGGAGCAAAATTAGAAACTATTTGACAGTGCTATAGCACTATAAAATGTACTAGAATAACACATTTTGCATCAGTTATTGACTCCACCATCCTGGAAAGACTGAGTTCCAAAGATGTACAGGCTTCGCAATTTGCTCTGAGCAAGTGAAGCATGTTGTAAATCCTTATGTGTTTTATACCTAGATGCTTCATGATGTTTTTGGTTACTTTCCATAGAGAATATGTAGTGCAGGAAAATCCACTTATTCTTGGCAAAGCTATTTAAATAGCTGGAAAAATATTTTTCTTGCTTTTCTTCAAAATGTTTCTGAATGCAAACATATACACTGTAACTCTGTGTAAAATTTTCCAACAGTAGTAGTCCCTACTAAAGCTCTAAACCAAAGAAAAGCAAGTGTTTACAAGCCATATAAAATTAGGCAAAAGAGCAACTTATACGTATGTTCTACTGCGGGAAGAGCATGCTTTTTGAAAATAATCTTTTACTAAAAAAAAAAAAGATGCAATGCCATAAAATTAATGTGGCTTACAACTGAGAGTTGCATTATTGGATTTTTTAATTATCAGTGTCTTCCCTCACCATACTTCACAGACATTAAGAATGGTTTGGGTTGGAAGGAACCTCAAAGATCGTCAAGTTTCCACTATCATGTCATAGGCAGACACACCTTTTGCTAGACCAGGCTATGTATTTACCCATGAATATTGTGTTTGGGATGATTTTCTACTGAACTTCCCCGATTTGGGAAGTGGTATGACCCAAAGTGCTTCTTGTCTTCCAGCGGTACCTTTGTAACTATAATTTGTGTTTGCGCAGACAGCAAGATGATAGTGTGGTGGCACAGAGAGGCTGCACCCCAGGAGCAGTCACAACACACACCACGCCCCTAAGGATATGGAGCTACAAGAGAGAACTCTAAGGATTGTGCAAGTCTTATGCAGAAAATGTCAATGAACTCACACCATGCTGTTAATCGAGGTTTCACACACAGATTTACTGAGAATTGTCATGACTTCAAACTTTTTATATTAACTGTTTAAGGACTGGCAATGGATGTACCTTTTATTTCAATTTCCCATGTACTATGGTGAAACTACAAGGTAGTGTGACTTAAAATTTGAAAAAATTTAAAAGTTAAAAATTTTAAAATTTAAACATTTAGAAAATAAGTATTTTGAGATTAATTAACTAATAAAACTATATTTTGTATTACAGAGAATTAAATATTTGGTCTCTTCTTCACCAACTGTAATTCTTACAAAGTTTTGAGAAAAAAAATTAAAAACCAACCCAATAAAATATGACAGAATGCATTATTGACCTAATGACTGAAACAAACATATTTATTTATTTATTTATTCCTAGATCATTACATAAGATTTAATTCCCTTATTAGTTTCAGACACACACATCGCTGCAATAAATTAAAAAGCAATTTGTTGCACATTTTGTGAGAACTGTGGCTGCTTCCAAGCACATAATGGCTTGTGGAAAGTCAAAAACTTTTTTCAGAATTATGAAAAGCAAATATTTCTGGGATATCTATAGAAATACAACAATATAAAATAAATAAAAATATAATTTAAGAAAATATATAAAGAAAAGAAAGAAAAAGAAGCACAGTAGTACTAGAGGAGAGGAAAAACATCACCTCCTGTGGATCCAGTGAGAAAGCTTGATTGTTGCAATTATGGTGTTCCTTGGCCAAAGTCAT
The DNA here is from genome assembly GCF_036417665.1 of Passer domesticus. Lineage (NCBI taxonomy): Eukaryota > Metazoa > Chordata > Aves > Passeriformes > Passeridae > Passer > Passer domesticus. Next base: position 40,928,454 of record NC_087512.1, on the reverse strand, counting down.
GGTTATAATCTTGATTTGTTGGGGGCGTGGGTAGCCTGTGAAACACAACATTCTGTGGGTTAATATGCATTCAGGTTCAGCTGGGATTGACCAGGTACCTCTGCTGGTTACACTGTCTCAACACTGTGGATCAGTTCTCTGATGGACAGACCCAGAAATAAGCCTGGGGGCACTGTGGGGGTCTTTGGTGATTTATTAACCCTTTTAATACATGACAGCTGTTTCTCATGCTAGTGTAGCTGAGCCAGTTATGCCTTATCAGAGGGATAAACATCTTCAGGCCTAGTGTGAGTGTCTCAACATCTCCCGCAGGGCTGGGGATGAACAGGGGTGGGAGTCTTACACCTGGGCCAGTTGTTTAAGGGAGGATTTGGTCAGGATAAAATTTGTCATCCCATCTCACAAGATCCTCTTCTTACCAGCCTTTCATCTAGCTCAAATGCATCTTCTTGGGAAATAAAGATTGGTTTGCCATGGTCATCTTCTGGTAGTGGGTGTGCACCCCCTCTGCACCTGGGCTGTTCTTATGTAGATCAGAGGTTTCATCCACATCCCCCTCCCCTGCCACCCACTTCCCTCAAGAAAATTGTCCCCTTCCCCTTGGTTGTGTGGTGCAAACCCGGCCTCAGCAGAGCACCCTGTCCTACTGTTTGAGTCCTTAACACTTCAGTGTCTTGCACCAGCTTACTTGTAAATTTCACAGGGCCATGATCTGGTACAATTATATGTGATGACTTGCATATTGACTGAACTCAGAACCTTAAACAGGCAAGGCATTTTGTTAATCTGGAAAGAAACATCTATCTGTAACAACTGAAATGTAAACACTTCTTCTTTGTTTTTAACAACAAATGACTGACCAAAAGGTTTCCAGAAAAGAACAACCAAAGGAAGAAAGAGCATGTTATGACTTTTTTCAGCTGAAAGAAACATTATTTGAAAATTTCTGGATAATGCTTTAAGCAACAGTGATATTTTTTCCCCTCAACAACTTTTGACAGAACAAATGGGTGAGCATAGACAGCAGCAAATTTGATTAATGGATCAGCAGTGTGTAGCTGGGACAGGTGGAATTAAAGATGAAATGGTCATATCAAACTTTGATACAAAGAAGATTAAGGCTGATTCTATTTTATAACATTTTTCAGATTAGGGCAATTTAAAAGGCATATAATGAATGTCAAGACATTATCAGGTACTTAATTTGCCCCTTTAAATATATAAACCTCAGTGAGTAATAAAACAGAGATCAGAAATTTGATTTTTTTATGGCCACTTTGCTTTGCTATATGTCTCCAAGAGAGTGATGGAGTGTGAGAGATGACTTGTTGTATGTTGCCCTTGACCAAAAATAAAATGCCAGGGATGTGAAAATGGCAGCTGGCTGTATGGACATCAGTATTCATGAAATCTCTCAAGTGTGACAAATGAAAAATAAACCCTTCCATTCTGAAAATGGTTTTTCTTATTTTACATGAAGAGGAAGACAGTATCTAATGCCTGTAAAAAAGCCTGCTTCCTGAACAGAAACATATTAACACTGAAATCTGACAATTATCTGTTTGTAGATTCTTCACAATTTCATTAGCATTTGTTGTATTGAAGAAATGAGGCAAAAGAATGAAATTTTTTAGTAATTTTATAAAGTGAATAATTTACAGATTAAGCACAAAAACATATTCAAAGTAAGTAACACTCTAGAAAGCAACCTGATCCTGTAGCAAAGGCATATTTTATGAACTCAAAATCAAATTTGGTTTCACACCAAGAAAGAAAATACAAAGCTTCAATTTATTGGATTTGTTTAGAACTTACCTGTATATTTTCAAGGATATTTTAACCTTTCCTTCCCAGTTATATTTACTTCTATGAAATAGAACATATATTCCTTAGCAAGATCTAAAACAAGGAGGTTTCAAGATTCACTTATTTTTTATATTTGCTGAGGATTTGTTGGGGATTTTTTTCTTTACCATCTGTAACTCCACACTAAAGTAGCAAATGAGCTCAAGAGAGATTTAATCAAATTTGACCTAATAATTATTCTTTTTACAGTTCTTCTTCTTAGTCTCTGGTTTTCTTATTTTATACAGAAGGGAATAAGTTTGATGAATAATAGTATTTTGTTTTTGTGTATCAAAATGGTGTTTTCATGCAGTCTAGAGAATGGTATCTTACCTCATGACTTCTCAGTCTGACAGGATTCTACAGTAAGGAAGATCTCTAGAAATCTGATGTCTAAAAAAAACCTCCTTTTTCCTCCTTGATATTAGGTGTCTAGAAAATAATGTGAAATAGAGAGATTGCATAGTGGCATCACCATTCTTTTCTCTTCAGGATCATACAAAGAAGAGCAAGGACTGTGTAGTGGGTTGATGTTGGCCGGATGCCAGATGCCCACCAAACCCGCTCCCTCACTCTCCTCCACAGCTGGACAGGGGAGAGAAAATTTAACAAAGGGTTCATGGGTTGAGATAAGGACAGGAGACATCATTAGTCTAATACCACCATGGGCAAAACTGGCTTAAATTGGAGATATTAATTAAATTCATTGTGAACAAATTCAGAGCAGGTTAATTAGAAGTAAAATAAAACCTTAAAAAAACACCTTACTCCCCAACCCATCCCTTGTTCCCACCTCTACTTCCTACCCTGTCTTCACAGGGAGACAGGGAATGGGGCTTATAGCCAGTTCATCACCCAAGGCTTCTCCTGCTTCTCAGGGGGAGGAGTCATTCCCCAGCTGAGCCGTGGGGTCCCTTCTATGTGAGACATTTCTCCATGAACTTCTCCAACATGGGTCCATCTCACGAGCAACAACTCTCAGTGAACTGCTGCAATGTGAGTCTATTCCGTGAAAACCAGTCCTTCCAAAACTGCTGCAGTGTGGGTCACTCTTCCACAGGGTGCAGTCTCTCCAAGGGCAAGTTGCTCCAGCATAGGGCCTCCCTTGGGTTCACAGACTCCTTTATGCATCCACCTGCTCCAGGCTGAGAGTGTTGGACATTAGACCCCTCCCTCCAGGGATCTTCCATGGGGTTACAGCTTCCTCTCAGGCATCCACCTGCTCTGGCTGATTCTCCACAACAGGCTGCAGGTGGATCTCTGCATCCCTGTGGACCTCCACAGCCTGGAGGAACACAGCTGCCTTACTACGGGCTTCAGGGGAATGTCAGCCTCTGGTGCATGTCCTTCTCCCCTGACTTCAGTGTCTGCAGAGTGGTTTCTGACATCGATTCTCACCTCAGTCTTCTCTGGCCTAACTCCATTTGCTATTTTGTTCATCCTTCTGTGGCTTACTTGTGCTATAATTCATTTTATATTGTTCACCAACAGACAGACATTTCCTGTCAGCTAAAAAACCCAGATGTTTGAAACTGAAAAACAGACATGCTTAAAATGTCTGCAACAAAGCTTCATCACATGATTCCACCCTAAAGAGCTGAGGTTGGCCAAAGGGATGATTATTGGGAAAAGGCTGAAGATTGAATTGGTTCTCAATATCCTATTATGTAGCAGTTACGGGTCATGGAGTGCTAGGCCAGGGGAATGGCTTCAAACTGAAGGATGGTAGGATTTGATTGAACATAAGGAAGAAATTCTCCACTGTAAGGGTGCTGAAGGACTGGAACAGCACCTCAAGAAATTGTGAAAGCCCGATCACTGGAAGTATTCAAGGCCAGGTTAGATGGGGCTTCGAGCAACTTAGTCTAGTAGAAGGTGTTTGGAGCTAGAGGATCTTTAAGGTCCCCTCCAACCCAAACCATTCTGGGATTCTATGATTCTGTACCTAGCACGAGACAGCATTTTCTCTTTTTTTCTCACTTTGTAATAACTGTTGAAGGCAAAGGCAAGAGTGGAACAATTCAACCCATTGTCACATTTGATGGAAATTGATCAAATATTTTTATCATCTGAATATTTTAACTAAAATTCAGAAATAAATCGCCTCCAAGGATCTTTTCCATATCCAGTCTTTATTTCTAAGGGAAAAAAACAAATTCCCCTTCTGTTATATTTAGGTTATATGATAAGAAATCAGGTCAGGGAGAGCCTGTAAGCTAAGGACCAGCTCCCACTTTCTCTTTACTTTAACAAATTTCTAAGAAAATGTTTGTTCAAGAGAAATGTGAAACCAAACTATTTGTGTTTTTATGTAATATTTCTCTTCAACAGTTATTCCAAATTTTGCATTACATGAGTGATATTGCAACAAGACTTGAAATCTTTATCTAAATGAAGTAGAAGTGAACGCTAAAACAACTTTTAAGATAATCTTTCATCATATATAAAAAAAAATTTGTGAATTGTCATGTAAAAAATATATCAATTAATGTACATGAAATATACACTTTTTATTACATATATGAGAATTATTTCTCAATGCCTACAAGTAACTCTGTTTCTGTTACTTTTCAGAGTCAACAAACCTCTTCTAAAAAAAGTTTAATGCATGAAAGATGATTTTTCTTTTCCTACCAATTATGAAACAAATTTTTTTCCATTATCATCCTCATTAATGAGTATAAACTGTGCCTGGGGACACAACTGACTTGGATGTTCTTGTACACTGCAGTTAAAAGACTCAATAAAAGTTAAAAATCAATTTAAAAAAACCAACTCTGAACTGGCAATGCCGAGGTGAAGGAAAAAAAAGATACACTTCAAATTTGAGTTCTGTCACAGATGCAAACATTAAGCAAATTATGTAGAATTAGACCTACAAATGTTACTTTTAGGCACCTTATTATGTTATTAATCCAGTCAAAATCTTATAGTTTATGATCTTCCTCTTTTTACACATTTTTATTTGTAAACAGGGGCAAGCTTGATTGTAGTGTGGGACTTCATTCATAAATATGCAAAACATCATAGACACTGGTGGATGGAAATGTCTTAGGGTTGCAATTGTTAGAAAAATTGCATATTAAAAAAATTCTTATTCTGTAGTTGCCCAACATGTCTTGTTATTTTATGCAAAATTGGAAACAGCTGGATATTCTGAGATAACAGATGCTAGGCTGCTAGAGACTATAGGAAACTTTGTTAATGCATGACTTTTTTTGACACAAGGCATACATATTTTCCAAGATCCTGATAGTATTAAAAATATTATTAATTTTTAATACATGATAGAAAACTTCTGAATTTCTCTAGTGGAAATCTAACCTAAAAACATTAATAAATATTTCAAAATATCAACATGAGTGTTTTTTTCACCTCAGATAGATCCATTATTTGAGAAAATGTTTTCATATGTAGAAAAAGGTTTTATATACCTCTTTGGTTGAAGCAGTTAATTAGTAGATAATTTTAAATATTTTTTCAGTCACAACCTTAGGCTCATTCTATTTTGAGTAGAGCCAAGCCATATTTTTCTAAATTTTGTTTAACTCACTACTCCAAATGCATTAGCGTCTTGTTTTGGAAGTCTAGGCAAGTGTTGCTAGAGGTTAAGACCATAAATTTCTTTAAGACAGTTATTTCTAATACAATATATTTTTAATACTTTATGTACCAAAACCTTTAAAACGTGCTTCATAAAATAGAGTCTGTATTAAAGAATTACTGTTAAATTTTAAGAAATTTTCTTTGCAAGTATTGATTTCATTACTTTTTGTGTACGTTTTATGTGCTGACACAGAAAAAATTGTTTCAATATATTACACAATAGTAAGTTTATTAATCAGAAATGTAATACTGTAGTTTTTTATTCTTGCTGTAAATTTTATGAAATATAAATTAAGTTTTTATTTTGTATTTTAAAAGAATATTTGAAACAGAAATTAATAGAAAATTTTCTTGCAAATCATCTGTTCTTATACAATAAAACCATATATAATGATTTAGTATGTAAAAAGCAGTAGCACGTAGAGTACCTAATAGAAATATTCGTGAAGATTTATGTAGAGCACTATAAGGTCATTAAATGTCATCCTGTAGAAGAATACTTAAAAAAAAAATCATGGAATAAGTATTTAGAGAAAAAGTTAATGATGTAAAACTTTTAATGTTTTTATTGGTTTATGCCCAATAAAATAAATAGTAAAAGTCAACTATGATCAAGATGATTTCTCCTTTGATGATGAAATAACTGCCTTTGTGGACAAGAATATTACTTGCCTTTACCATGTCTTCTAACTTAGTCTCTATTAGCACCCCTGTAATGAAACATATACAGTGAGGTACCAGTGTGTGAATTCCAAGAGGAATGAAGAATGGGACAAACATTGGGCTGAAAAGGTCATTATGAATACTTCAAAGTCCAACTGACAGATGGTTGTGAATACATACCTCTCATACCAATACAAGGACCAATAATTCAAATCCTAGAATCACAGAATGGCTTGGGTTGGAAGGAGCCCTAAAGGTCATCTAGTTTCAATCCCCCTGCCATGGGAAGGGACACCATTCATTAAACCAAATATCTCAGAGTTCCCTTGCCCCCAAACCTGAACTTGAACACTACCAGGGTTGGGATACCCACAGCTTCTCTGGCCAACCCATTTGAGTGCTTCAACACCTTCGCAGTTAAAAATATCTTCTTCCCATATCATCTTTACCTATAGTCTTTCAGTTTGAATCTATTCCTCCTTTTCCTGTAACTGCAGTTCCTGACGCATCATCCCCCCTTTGGATGCTGCAAGATTATGACACACAACCTTCTCTTCTCTAGGATGAATAAACCTAACTTTCTCAGCCTGTGTTCATAGGGAAGGTACTTTATTACCCTGTGGTTATCCCCTGGACTTGTTCCAACAGGTAAATGTTATTGTTATGCTGGGCACCCCTAACCTGCATGCAGTATTCCCAGGTGGAGATCTCACAAAAGCAGAGTAGAGGGAGAAAATTGCCTCTCTTGACCTGCTGGTCACACCTCTTTTGATTCAGCCCAGGACATGTTGGCTTTCTGGGCTATGTGTGCACATGGCTGTTCATGTTAAGGTTTTTGTCAAACATCACCCCCAAGTTCTTCTCCAAAGAGCTACTCTAAATCACTTCTCCGCCCATATACTTGTATATGCGCCTGGGATTGCCCCATCCCAGGTGTGGGACCTTGTGCTTCACTTTGTCGAACTTCATGAGTTTTGCAACTCTGAATCATATCCAGGTCCCTCTGGATGGCATCCCGTCCTTCCACCAAGACTGCACCACACAGCTTGGTTGGCAAACTCGTGTGTGCATTCTATCCTGCTCTCCGCCAGCAGCAAGGATGGTGAACAGCATCTGCCTCCACAGTGACTGCAGCAGGGCATTACTCATCACTGGTCTCCACATGGCCAGTGAGCTCCTGACCACAACTTTCTGTGTGTGGCAGCCTGTTCTTTATCCACTGAGTGGTTATTCATCAAATCCATATTTTTCTGATTTATACACAAGGATACCACGTGGAATAGTGCTGAATGCTTTTCACAAGTCCAGGTAGATGATGACAGTTCCTTTGCTTCTATGCACCAACAAACGCTCTAGCCGCATCAAGGACAGCCACCAGATTTTTTAGGCATAATTTGCCGTTTACAAAGCCATGTTTGTTGTCACAAATCACCTCTGTTTTGCATGGGTCTCAACATAGTTTCCAGGAGAATGTGCTTCATGATCTTTCCTGGCACAGAGGTAAGACAGACTTGGCTGAACTTGGTGTTCAACATTTTTGAAACAAGGGTTATATTTCCGTTTTTCCAGTCATGGGGAATTTCATCTGACTGCCACAATTTTTCAAAATGTTTAGTGGCTCAGACAATTTTGTCTGCCAGTTCCCTCAAGACCTGCAGATGAATCTCATCAGATCCCATGGATTCATTTAGGTTCCTTAGACAGTACTATTAACACATCCACTATCCTTCAACATTACTGATTATTTAGACTGTATTGTAGTCAACAGCAAGTCTGGCAATTACCATTACAGCGTGCCAAATCCAATGATCATAACTTCATGTAATGAGTATTATATGGTCACAATATATTCTCACAAATTATTGGGATCACATATTGAAACACTTAATTTTCACAATTTGAAACACTTAATTTAGATTATGTATTATGTAAATTTCACCCAGTAGTGAGAGCTCATTTATTGTAAATTAGAGAGTACACCTGATCAATCAATAGATTTGAAAATAGAGAACAACATAGGAAAAAATATTTATCAAAATAAAAGGGAGAAAGAAAAAGCAAACAAAATAAAAAGGGGGAGGAGGGAGGGGGTGATGAGAGTAAGGAGGAAGGTCACAGCCAGAGAGACAGCCAGAAAGAGAGGCAGGGAGAGACAGAAATAGAAGACAGAAAAAGACAACAGAGAAAGAAAGGGCTGAAGTAATAAAATTTTACTGACTTAAAACCAACTAGCTATGACAACAGATGCAAGCTTCCAATAATTTAAAATTGCATTTATGTTCTATGTTTGCAGTTTTGTAAACAAAGATAGTGTTAATTGAAGTAGCTTTGCAAAATTTTTATTGTGGTAAAAAGTTGTTCTACTAATCAGTAGTCCTAAGAAGGAGGGAATTGATATCCTCTGATTTTCTTTTTTTTCAGGCACACTCATTTCAGCACCATAACCTGTAGCTTCTGTTAACAGCAGCCATCTGTACATTTTTGCCATGGGGACCATTATAGTTAGATGAGCAATAAATGTAATAAAGCAGGGGAATATAAGGAAATTAGAGGAGCTTTACAAGTCACTGTAAGAAAGATCATTAAAAAGTACTGAAATTCTAGATTATCCTTTAGATTTTCTTACATGGTTTTATTAAATTCATGAAGTACTTTCTTTTCATTGAACTGCTGCTGAAATGCAAAATTTTGTTCATGACAGAGTTTCTATATGGACTGAATGACAGTCAGTCACAATTGTGACTTATACCAGCTTGGAACATCAAACTCAGGTGAAAGTTGGTCTAGTTACAAGTATTACGAAATCTCGTGGATTCATGATCATTCTGCCCATCGTATGTGAAGAGTGTAGGCTGTTGTATGGTTGGGTTCTTTTGTTTTTTAGTTTGTTAATTTATTTTTATTTTTGTCATATTGTTTTCTTATTTTCCTAAGGCATCCTTTTAGGTAAATCAGCAGAAAGGCTGACTGTCTGCTATCCCACTGCTAGAAGACTACCACAGCTAGGAAAAAAAGACACAAAGAGTAACAAGGAGGGGAGGGGAGGGGAGGGGAGGGGAGGGGAGGGGAGGGGAGGGGAGGGGAGGGGAGGGGAGGGGAGGGGAGGGGAGGGGAGGGGAGGGGAGGGGAGGGGAGGGGAGGGGAGGGGAGGGGAGGGGAGGGGAGGGGAGGGGAGGGGAGGGGAGGGGAGGGGAGGGGGAGTTCCAAGTCAGTTTGGACAGAGCTTTGAGCAGTCTGGTCTATAGAAAGATTACAGATGTCTCTGTCCATGGCATCTTGTACTAGATGATACATAAAGGCCCCTTCTGACCCAAATCATCCTTGGAGTCTGTGATGAAAGGACTTCCACATTATGTGAAAAGCTGTGAAAATAAGAAATTACGACAGGTATCCCTTTCTTCAGTAAAAACATTGTAGGATGTCTAGTTCTAGTTTCTATAACCAATATTTAAGGTATCCTCAGAATAATTTATCATCATATTAATTTTTCTTTACTGTCTTCAGTTGCAGAATTTTTCATCATACTGAGGTATGCTGGTCAGGTCTTTGTAAGCATCAGTGATAACAATCTAGAATCACACAGGATGACAGCTGAGAGAGAGCTGATCTACCTGTCTTCTGTTATAATGTATTGACACTTGTGGGGTGACTAAAATGTGTGCTGCTGTATCTATTGGCGCAATTACAGTTTTCAAAATAAACTGAGTGCAAGAAATGCAAGAACATTTGAAAGGAAAAGGAAATTTTGAGTTTAAGAGAAGTAACGTTCTGATCTGTCTATATTGTGATGTTATTTTTGAAGGAGCTAAGGAATGTGGTTTGCTTACTGAAGGAAATGTAGCAGGAAATATGGGACATAAATAATTAAGAATTACTGTATTACTTAAAGTCAGATGATGCAAACACAAAATGAATGAATGGCACATAGAAGAACAACTTCAAAGAGGAAAAAATGTGTTCTCTTATGCAGCACTAAAACACAGAGCTGGTAAGGTCACTTGAATCAAAGACTTAAAGAAGCATCCAGCAACATGCCTGGAAAGTTCAAGCTAGTCAAACTTCTTACATGACAAAAAGACAGAAATCATAATACATCAAAAATAAATTCTCATGTGGGGTCATGAGATTAAATAGGGAAATACTGAAGGAGGAGTGATCAGCATTGTGCAAAAGTTTGAAAACTTGCAATTGAATAACTGAATTTCAAATATCCTATTACAGGCAAGGCAAGATTTAGCTAGAAACCAGAGTTTATGAGTAAGGGCAAAATGACACACTTTTTTCTGCCACTTTTCTTATGGTTTAATTTCTTTTCTGCTGCTTAATTTATGGTTTCATTTTATTAGACTTTGTGAAATTACAGGTTCTTCTTTGGTGGATCTACACCTTATCTCTACCAAATAGATTTATCTAGCTATTAACATATTTTACTCATACTTATAAATGTAAGTCTGTCCACATATGCCTAGATAAATTAATATTTCTGTATCCAACTGAAGTAAAGGATGATGAAATAGAAAATGTAAAGGCTATCAAATGCCATTTGAACAGCTATAAGGAAACAGCAATCAAGATTGAATTCTATATGGGAAGGGAAAATGAAGAGAAGGTTCTGGATTCTGTATGTCTCTTTCTGTACCCCACAGAATAAGATTTCTTTTAGAAAACTTAATATAGACACCTCATCTTAAAAACTATAACCTATAAAATCCTTCACTTAAAAAAATTGAGTAGTTAATTTATAATCAGACTGGATATTTAAAAAGTTTCTACAAGCCAGGATGATGCCATTCCATTTATTAAAGGCCAGACAGGCTGAAGATGGGTTCCCAGAAGCCACATGCAAACAAAGCACACTTTATGCTCCATGTATGTACATATACACAGCTGGCTGAATAGATCACAGACAGATGAACGCACAGAGCACTCACAGAAGTGTAGACAGCAACAGTCCCAACCAGCTCCTCCTTATAACTGAGCCAGTGGGGGCCCATAGGTGTCAATATACACATTTGAGTATGTGTATATTCAAACAGCCTGGTTCAGACCCACAGCCTGCCCAGTAAGTGCATTTGGATTTCAGTCTCCCCTGTTCCTGGTACTGGCATATGCAATCCTCAAGTCAACAGCCCCACTGCAGCTTCTGGTGCAGACCACTATAAAACACACAGTGTTACACACACACACCCACACCCACACCCATACCTACACAGATAAGTAAATAAGTAACTATAATCTTATGATCTATCACAATTAAAATTATACAGTAGAATATTTGCAAGTTTCTTAGTCAACAAAGAAATGTATTTTGTTAGACTGAGCCCTACATTGCAATTTTAAAAGGATGAAGGGTAGCATTGAAAAATAAATGTGGGAGTGGCAGCTATAGACAAAAGCAATACCAAACTGACACTATTTTCATTAAGGCCGTAAGTGTTTATTAGTGCTCTTAGTTTTCGTCCACTAAAATCAATAGCAAAGACTGCATCCATTTATTTTGCCCTACAGTAAGAATACACAAAATAATCTTCTGTTAACAGTTTTGTTCAGACAGTTGGTAACACTTGACAGTTTGGTAAATCTGTTTGATATTTAGCTTTTTCTAGATTAAAAAAGTTGTAAAGATATTTTAGTATGCAGATTTGTATTACTTGTTGATGATAAAACTGTAATTTTAAAGGAATAGGTTAGAATTTAGATCTTAGTGATTTTTTATAAAATAAAATTTATTTTTATAAAATAAAAATGAATAGGGAATATTTATGTAAATTTTCACTTTTAAAAATTTGCACTTTTTTGAAATTATGGGCTGAAAACGTAAGTGTCAAGCATGGTAAAATGTACATACACAGAGTGTAATGAAGAAGATAACCTGAGGAAATTCCCACCTGGCTGTTTACCAGAACAAGGCAAATAACCTCCAATTAATTTCTTATTTGAAGGTATTTCCTTTCTATGGCTAGCCTGTTTCCATCTATAACAAAGGACATACAGAACAAATAATTGGCTTGTTCTTGATGTCATCCTTTTCAGGATATGTTTATGAAATAATTCTGAGTTGATTTAGAGATGAAAGTACCTTTTCTTCCTTATAAAAATATGTAAGTTTAGTTACTATTTAACAAAGATAAGAGGGTATTACTTTTTTTCCTGTATCTGACTTTCAGAAGAAAATAAATTCTCAGGTTGTTCTCAGAAGTATCGCCATAGTTTCAAATTCAACTGAAATGATTTATCAATTATGTAAAGAATCTACAGTGTAATTATACAGGAATATTTTTCATCAGCACTACTGAGAAAGTCACCCAATATTTTACAGGTCAAAGTAAAGATAATTTCAAATTCACTTCATGAAACATGAAGTTCAAGATAATATTTCATATAGTTCAGGGATTATTCAATTTGTGATACCCTCACACTTAAAACCAAGATATTCCTAGACAGTTGTAGCAGAGGTGTAGTTTTTCTCAGAAGTTGCATGAAAGAGAATCATGGGGAATAGTTTGTTTGTTTCGTTTTTTTCCCCTTCCCATTACCAGAGGTCAAAACTTTGTGTGGGCAAAGTTATCCCTCTAGAGAACAAAGAGGCATATAGAAATACAGCTTTTAACTTAGTGAATGCTGACTGCTTCTGCTGGATCTATTGAAGTCTTAACAAACCAAACAACAAATCATAATCTTATCCAATTTAACTTGTTGAAAATGGAAGATCTTTAAATGGTCAATTTTCATCAGCTACACTGAACACCAAAATATTTACTCATACTGGCGATATTATCCATATGACAAACTTGAAATATGTCAGTGAGATTAATAATATAGTCATTACCAGCATTACCTCATTTTTAATCTAAAAAAGTGAAATTATTCTGTGGTTTTAAATATTCATCCCCCCTTTTTTCTTTCTCACATTAAACTAGGAATATTCTCTTCCTTAACCATGATTTTAACCAGAAAGAATAATATGCTATATATTTTTCTTTGAAAATAATTGCTTTTTTTTCTAATAGTGGTAAATAACGTATTACACCCTTAAATCCAAAATTAATGTTTGTTGATTGGTCAAAGATTTGATCAACAAGGAAAATACTATAGAAAAGCTGCCTGCAAAGTTAGTATTCCTTTTAATGTTCATCTTCCAGTAGAGATCATTATGGTAAGATTTTATCAATGTTATTTGACATGATGAGATCATAACTGGAAAAAGTTAGTGCTTAGAATACTTTGCCCTGATATTAGTCTTAACTGCAGTTCTTATATGCAAAAAGTTAAATAGTAGAAATTAACCAGGGTAAGATGGAAGCAGACATACATGCCAATCAATTGTTCACACACACACACACAAAGACATGTACACAGAGCCACAAAAAACACCCCAAAACCCCAGAAAATAAATAGCCTTTTGTGTTCAAGAGAAAGAATGAAAGAATGGCACTTTGTTGGGAGATAGACTTTTAAAGACTTGTATTTTAAACAGCTTTCCCTCATTGTGTTATTTTAAAAAATGTGATTATAAAACAGCAGAAAATTCTTGTATGGGTGTTCAGCCTTTGACAGAATACAAAATAAGACAGACAAGTAATATTTTTTCTCACTTACTATGATGAATAGTAATATTTCCACTGTCTAGAAAACCAGGTCTTGTATCCCCTGAAATAGATGAAAGCTATATCTTGACAGTAGGTTATAGCTCTCTAATTTTTGGTGTGCCTTTCAAAGAAGTTGCTATGTTAAGGAAAATAAGAAAGAGAGAAAAAAAAAGCAAAAGAAAAAATAAAAAAAAAGAAAAAAGAAAAAGAAAAAGAAAAAGAAAAAGAAAAAGAAAAAGAAAAAGAAAAAGAAAAAGAAAAAGAAAAAGAAAAAGAAAAAGAAAAAGAAAAAGAAAAAAAAGAAAATTAAGAAAAAGAAAAAACAAAGCTTCTCATTCTTATAGGATCAGCGCAGTGATTGTTTTAAAAATTAATGCTGTATATACAGTGGGATAGAAGGAGAGAATGTGAATTGTTATGCCTCAAAAGTACACCAATACAAAGCACACTCTTTAAAATACAAGAATGCAGAAACTAGTGGAAAGAAGCAAGGAAACTTACTGGACCATGTGAAATACCAGAAATAGCCTCATTGAAATAGTTCTGTATAAATATTTTTGTTTAAAATGGTTCCAGCTCGGGATTGTGTTCCTATCACTATTAGCTAAACTCCATAAAGTTCTAAATAGCCATTTGTTCTATTTGAGAAAATAGTCTATAGTTTCTCATTTGACATGTGTGGTCCTGAGGCAGCATCTATGTGGCAACTTGGCCGTAAGGTCTACAGAGAATTTCAAGACAAAGTCCCATTTGAAATCAAAACGATCAGATACCAGATCATCCTGACTTTCCTAGTGTTTCTTTTTATTGTTCAGTTAATATCTAAGTCACTAGTAACTCAACAGAAATGAAATCTTCATAGCAGGAAATAGGAAGGGCAATGCAATGCCCTCAGACTGTTACAGAGTTTAAGATTCAATTTCAAATCCAAAATCAACCTTTTGATTCTTATTTTTACTTGTTACAGATTTTGTCCTTTACTTTGAACCATAAATGCATACACACAATTCTGATAGCACTGTATTTTCTCAGCCTTAATTTAAGTGAATCATAAAGTCTGTGAAATTATATTATTTTAAGGGAATCAAAGTAAATTGTCCACCTGCTTTTTTTTAATTAATATAGATTAAACTTATTTTTCCAAAGTATTAAATTACAAGTACAAAAGGTGAATGGTGCCTCAGCTCTTGAAAACTCTTTAAGGGATTAAAGTCATTAGCCAGAGTTGAAACTTCTATAAAGGTTTTTGTATTCATGCCAAACAGAGCTGGAGAAGTCTAAAGATGTAAGATTTTATACTTATGCTTATTTAATTGACACATTCATTTAACATCAATTAATTTAACTGATAACTATCTATTTAGAACTCAAATGGGGCCAATTCTCCTCCAGGTTACATTGCTTTGAATTTGAGTAATGCTATCCAAATTAACAGGCTTAGTCACATTAGTGACACTTTTTTGTATGAATAATTCTTTCCAGAAATTGTGTCTTTAATGACAATTTTTTTAAAACACACTTATGTAGATATGTTTGTCCTTTAATAATTCTGTGTTAATTTGACTTCAGGTGCAGGGAAAGGTTATGCAGAGACCTCACTGAGTGCTGTCACATGGAACACACAGGACAAACCAGGCGATCAGACCCAGCCAGAATTGATTTGTGAAAGGCAGGTCCTTCTTGACCAACCTGATCTCCCTCTATGACCAGATGCCCAATTAGGCCAGTGGCATCCTGGCTTGTGTCAGGCTTAGTGTGGCAAGCAGGATTCGAGAAGGGATCATCCCTCTGAACTTGGTGCAGGTGATGCTGCACCTTGAATCCAGTGTTCACTTTTGGGCCCCTCATGGCAAGAAAGACATTTTGGTGCTGGAGCATATCCAGAGAAGGGCAGAGCTGTGAAGGGTTTGGAAAACAAGTCTGATGTGGAGCAGCTGAGGGAGGTGGGAAAAGGAGGCTGTGGGTAGATCTTATTGGTCTCTACAGCTACCTGGGTTGAGGGTGAACTCAGGCAGGGTTTTGTCTCTTCTCCTAGGAAATAAATGACAGAAGTAGAAGAAACAATCTCAGATTGCTTCAGAGGAGATTTAGATTGGATATTAGGAATAATTTCTTCATGGAAAATGTTGTCAAGTGCTGGAGCATGCTGCCCAGGGAATGTGAACCCTTAAAAGTAACAAAACCACAGTACAAAAACATAGATTAAATACATGTCTGTAAAGGGAGGGTTAATTACATTTGCAGCATATGCCTTAAACACTCATTTTGTGATGAAACTTGCATAAAAAAACATGGGTGCATATGCATAAGCTGCAAAAAGTAGCAACCTTCAGCTCTGGCCTTGTGGAAGTAGGACCAAACATGATAATTTTTGAGGCAACCGCTCCATTGTTGCGTCTTATATAATGGTGACATAACTGCACTAGTGCAAGAAGTACAAATAGGACGCTTCATTTTAGGGTGTCCTGGGAAACCCAAAATTTATTATATTCCATATCTCTCGGTGCCCGAAATTGTTGCTGTCTCTTTAACACCCAACAGTGTGGCCAGAAATGGAACTGCGTAGCTGTGGCGTTTCCAGAGGTGCTTTTAAAGAGTAGGGGAAGGCAGAGTTCTCTTGCCTCTCTCTTGCCTTTTGGCTTTACATGAAACTCTATCAACTGTAGAAGCTGCATTTTGCAAGGGAAAACCATTTCAGAGTGAAATTTGCAGCTCCTATTGGTAGCACAGAGCCAGAGCTGGTCCATGTCGGGCCACCACTCGGCAGTGCTTGAGAGTCTGGTTCTTTTTTTCTTCCTGCATTGGACCAGGGATGCAAGACAGCAGCACCAACACCGGTGGAGTCCTGCGAGTGTCAGGAGGCAGCAAGTGTCAGCACTGACCACAGATGGCAGCAATTTCAATCTGTCAGAGACTGGATGAGTTTGATGTCTTGAAAGAATGTGTGTCTGCATGTGTGTGAAATTCTAGAAACAAGTGACAGAATGAGAGCAAATGGCCTCAAGTTGCCTCAGTGGAGGTTTAGATTGGATTTTAGGAAGAACTTCTGATTTTGCATGCTTTCATTAATTCATTACTACATACCACAAAGGAAGACAGGCATTTCATTAACAATGTATCAAAATTTTATCTAAATATTTTAACAGCACATGCAAATGTCACATATCACAAAATCCTTTAAGATGAGGAAAGTTGTTACAAAGGTAGACTATATGAATCACATTTAACAAGTGAAATTTTACTATTTATAGTGGCAAAAAAAAATCCCTTTTCTACTCCATAATGGAATGAAATATATAACATTTAAAGTTACATAAATCATAAGTTGATAGTCTTCATTTTATAACTTGGATAGGTATAATTGTGCAAGGAAAATCCCATATGTAATGGGAAAAATGAGCTCCCACTCTTTTTCCTGGCTTTTTTTTTTTTTTTTTAAATATGGTTGTTATATTAGTTGCATAACATAATCAAATCCTGAATAAAATCCTTCATGATGCAATATGCTGTACAAGCCACCTGCCTTCCTTATATTGGATTTGACAGTGCTTTTGGCTAAAGTGTCACCTTTTTCTGAGAATACATTACCCAAAACTAAGCCACTTCTTTCATACCAAAACAATAATTTTCTTTTCCCTGCATGAAATTTTGTGGCATGCAGACTTTGGTTAGAAGATCACAGAATTGACAGAGACATTACCCACAAGTTAAAGCTCTACAATTGCTGCCCATGTAAAATCAAGCAAAAATTTGCAAAGCACCAGTAACTTACTTGTACTCAGCTATTTGTGTCTGACAAGTGAAACATGATGAGTACTGGTCTCTGGGGAAAGACTTTCTTATTTTTCCATGAAACTGAATTTTCCACTGTCCGACATGCAGTGAAGATTGGTCCATCTGTGTTCTTATCAACAGTGATACCAGGGCAAAGGGTGGAAGCAAAGGCATTAAATTCCACCATGACTAGAAGATGCTGATTGAAGGAAGCCTTGAGAGGCTCAGTAGAGTAGCGTAAGGCAAACAAAGAAACAGGATATGAGGAATGAAGATATGGATAGAAAAAAACACCATACCACCAGCTGATATCATATAATTGCTTCCTGCTTTTCCATTACCTCATGCATCAGAGATCTTGACTTAGTCTTAATTTAAAAATATTAACATTGACAGTATCACAATGGGTGTCAAAATGATATATATTCAAATGTGAGGAATATCAGAATAACAGTTGTTTATTGCTCTATTTACTATAACATAGAGTTGTGCCCTGCATGCTATTAAACCAAATATATGGAATGGAATATTATTTGTTTGAGATCCTAGAATATGATATGATATTATATTATTAATATATTATATTATTATATATAGTCTTTAAAATAACATCACAGAGAAGAAATAACACCATAATCTTAAAAGAATGCCTATGCAAGAGGTCATATGAGAAACTGGGTAAGTCACCATAATATTTGGGCTGTGGGAGTTTTTTACTTAATAGTTAAAATAGAGACACCATAGTAGTTCAGTATACCAACACCACTGTAAAGACACCACTGCCACAGTGGTGAAAGTGCTAGGAGCTAGCAGCAACAGTTGAAGCAGATTTGCAACTGAGCTTCCAACAGACCAGGCAACCTGCAACACTCAGGGTATTGAGTAATTGAACACATTGCTGAATGTTCACTGAGAATGTTCAGAATTAATAGGAATTTTGTAACTCTTTCAGATGCTTAATGTTTAAAATAAAACACTCTAGAAAACTGTATTTTAAGAGCATCAATTTCCAGAGCCACACGTTATTAAATTTAACAAATGAAATAACAAACAGTAGGCTGGATCAGGATTTATCTCAAGAAACATAATAAAGTGCACCCCTGTCCAGACTGTAATATGTCCTGTTCGTACACTCTGACATGCATAAAGAGGTTTTCAAAGTCATTCTGGACAATCTACTTTCATCATGTTTCTATGTCAATCTTCCTACATCTCTATAGCTTAATGAAAAATGTTTTTGCAAGATAAATTTAATCAATATAATTTTATTACTCACAAAGAGAAGTAAGTCTGGAAACTCTGTTTATGTTACTTGGAATTCTACTTCAGGCTTTTACAGCTTCATTTGATAGTGCTCAATCTATTCAACAGAAGAAATCTAGGAGGCCTCTTGTATCTTTCTGATATGTGGCCATGACAACAGCTGACACAAACATCAGATGATAAACATCAGATGGATTATGTGAATGCTGCTTGACATTAAAAAATAACTACTTTCAGTATATATGACTGAAACAGCAGCCATGTTGCCCCTACTCTGTCTATACTCTGTCACTTGCAGTGGAGAATCAGAGTGACCACAGGACACATAGTGGTGATTTTACTGGGGCTGTGCAAGCTTCTAATTTACCAGGCAACCATCACTGCTGTTTCTGAAGACAGATATAGTTTCAAGCTCATGAAGTAGCAACCTAATATTTCATTATAATGACATTAATGGCCAATCTATCATTAATAACCTGGCAGTTTAGAAAGATATACTGATTCCTTGTTTTATTAATTGAGATAAATAATAATGTCTTTCAACATTCCCCTAAAAACAGTGAAGCCATTTGTCGTGGTTTAACACCAGCCAGTTTCCAGGGAACACACTGCCACTTGTTCAGTCTCCCATCAGTGGGATTGTGGAGAGAATTGGAAGGCTGACAGCTAGACAACTGGTGTGTTGAGACAAGGTTTAATAGGAAAAACAAAAGTCGCACATGCAAGCAAAGCAAAACCCAAGGAATTAATTCACTTCTTCCCATGGGCAGGCAGGTATT
This sequence comes from Passer domesticus, assembly GCF_036417665.1. Classification (NCBI taxonomy): domain Eukaryota; kingdom Metazoa; phylum Chordata; class Aves; order Passeriformes; family Passeridae; genus Passer; species Passer domesticus. Next base: position 40,908,935 of record NC_087512.1, on the reverse strand, counting down.
CACCCACTCTACAACAGCAAGGCTCATATACAATCATGTATAGTAGTTACCTGGAGAGATTTTCCTCCATTCCACTTTCTTCTTCACTTGTATACTGAGCATGATGTCATATGGTGTGTGATATTCCTTTGGTCTTTTTTTGGATCACCTATCCCAAATATGTACCCTCCTTGCTATTGAATAGAAGAAAAGGCCTTGGCTCTGTGTGAGCCCAGCTCAGCAATAATGAAAACATCTCTGTATTATCAACCCTGTGATCAATACAAATGCAAAAATACATCCCCATAGCAGCCACTGTGAAAAAATTAACTCCACACCAGCAAAAGCCAGCACACCATAAAGGATGGCACCAGCAAATCCATTGCTTTCCTGCTGAAAGGAGTGCATCTGTTCCAAGCTGACAGCCTTCCCGGATGGTTCAAGCTGAAAGCAACAATCAGTGTGACAACACTTTTGTGTTCATGGTAAATTTACTGACTTACAGCCATAGACTTAAAACTTATGGACATAGGGCACAAATCTTGTGAGAGAGCTGGGATTGTTTGCACTGGAGAAAGGGAGGCTTAGGTGACACCTTATCACTTGCTAGACAACTACACAAAAGGAAGTTGTAGTGATATGGGTGCCAGATTCTTCTCCACGTAAAAAGTGAAAGGACAAGAGCAAATGGTCTCAGTCTGCACCAGTGGAGGTTTAGATTAGGCAAACATTTTTTATGACAAGGATAGTAAGGATTGGAACTGACTCTCCAGAGAAACAGTGAAGTCCCTGGGAAGTATTCAAAACACATGACTATGGCTTGAGGACATGGTTCAGTGGTGGTAGTGTTAGATAAACATTGAACCTGATGATCTTAAAGGTATTTCCCAACCTTAAAGATTCTATGATTTTACTATTTCTAGTACTTTAATGGATCAAATTATAGAAACAAATGTCACTTCCACAGAACATGCAAGTACCATTCACAGTGAAGAAAAGTCACCTTCTCACAGTGACTTTTACGATGTTACAATCCAAGAATTTATGCCAGGATGTGAGTGTCATTTTCTATGTGTATAGATAGACAGTGAATCAATTATACATTTGCTTGGCTCAGTGATTAACAAAATCACAGAACATAAATTTAAATGAAGTAATGTAAAAGACTTGTATAATAGGAGATAAACTGAGATGCCATACCTCTAAAATTTTAAACATTTTCTAAGACTTATTTCAAATAAATCTGATTTTTTTGTTTGTTTGTTTACTTGTAACTTACCTGTCTGTAGTAAAAACAAAGTTAATTTTTAATCTTTTTTTCATGGAGAAGATTTGTATATCATAAAAATTATTTATGTTACTAAAGCACAAGGTGATTTATAATTTGAAAATGTCAATTCTTTTAAAAATTATTTTGTCCCAGAATGAGAACTACAGAAGTAGTCAATAGCAGATCTGACTTCCCCTCTCACATGTGAGAAAATAAAAATACTGAATTTACATTAAGAATGCCAAAAGAAAAATGCCCCAGTGTATTCATAAATTAAAGAGCAACCATTTAGATAAATCATATTCCTCTCAATTTGAAGCACATAAAGAAAGAAGAGCCTAGTCACATACATAGAAATCTCCTTTTGGCATCACATTATAAAAAGGATATAAAAAGTTTAGAGGGTATCCAAAGGAATGCTGTGAAGATGGTGAAAGATAGAGGGAAAGCTATGCACCAGGTGATTGAGGTCACTTGGTCTGTTCGGCCTGGAGGAAACTGATGTCACTGCAGTTACAACTTCCTCATGAAGGGAAAAGGAGGGGCAGGCTCTGATCTCTTCTCTGTGGTGACCAGTGACAGCACCTGAGGCAATGGCCTGAAGTTGTACCGGGGAAGTGTAGGTTGGATATTGGAAAAAGGTTCTTCCCCCAGAGGGTGTTTGGGCACAGGAACAGGGCTCCTCAGGCTCCTCACAACACCAGCCCGACAGAGATCAAGAAGATTTTGGACAGCACTCTGTCCAAAGACACATGGTGTGATTCTTGGGGTTGTCCAATGCAGGGCCAGGACATAATTTGGTGTACCTTGTGGGTCCATTCCAGCTCAGGATAGCCTATGATTCTATAATGAAAATATTTTAGAGCCTACACAAAATAAGACATAGGTAAAAAAAAAAAAAACAGCAATCCACAGGTTATGGGTCACTGGGACAAAAGAGTTCTCTATATTGTATTGTTTGTCCTGCTAGCACCTTTCTCTTTATCATCATTATTGTTGGCTACATTTCGTGAAATTGTTTACTATTCAACACTGGTTGAATTCAACAGTTGGTTACTATTCAACTCTGACACTAACAGATTTGTTAAGATACCACAAAGAACATTAATATAGAACTAGGACAAATAGAAAATTTTACAGAAAGCTGCATTCTGCCAAATACAGCATAGAAACAAAAGATGGATATAAAAGAGAAAATACACTGAATTATAAATATTTAAGGAGATGTAAAAACCTCAGGAGCTTTCAGAAACTCTCATGGTTCTGAGTTTGAGTTTTCGGCTTTGGGTTTGGGGTTGTCATTTTTTTGTTTTATTTCCAATTAAAAAAAACCAAAACAAAACAAAAGAAAAACAAAACAAAAATTTCTAAATTATGAAAAATTGCAGATCTTAAAGTAAAATTACTGAACCTAAGCTCACAAAGAAACGAGTTCTCTGCAGCAAGCACTTTAACAGTAATCATTGGGTTTATGTGACTTTCTTTACAATCAGGCTTCGCATAAACATTCAGTGGGCTACACTGCTTCCCATATCTACAATTCAATAGATGCTTTTATTCTTCCTTTAATATACAAACACCCTGGCTTTTGAATCTATCCATGAATCTACCCATGAATACAGAAAATCTGTCCTACAATAGGATGCAGCAAATTCCTCTTACCTTTTTTTGCATACATCATACACCTACAAATGCATGATTGTTCTTACTTAAGAGTTTAAAAATTTAGGTGTTTGAAATGAATAAATTTAGGTTTAGAAAAAAATAATTTCATTCATGCCTTCACTATCCTTCATCTTGACATGGCAATTTCCTATTAATAATTACATCCATCCTACTGATTCAGCTTATAACTAGTTTGCTAAAGTAATATTCATAGTCTTTACCATGTCTGATTTTCTTGCTTGAAAGTCTCAGGCATTTATCAAATTGTATGACTGGACCTACAGCTGTAGCCTAGCTCTTTCCCAGTAATGTCAATACATAAAATTCAATATATATTTACAAAGAATCTTGTCCTCGATCATGTTGTCTCTTTTTATCTACCTCCACCTCTCCATTTCTGACAACATTTATATTTTCAGCTGTCTCACAATATTGTCTCCTCATACTAATATTTTTTTTTAAAATCGGATCCCCTTTTATTCTCAGAAGCCTCCTACTGTTGGTATTTTCATTTTCTTGAAAATTCATCCACGTGAAACAGGAAGTTCCATCTTAATAGGTAGGTGACAAAGCATTGGAACAGATGGCCCAGAGAGATTCTGAAGCCTCCTTCTCTGTAGTACTCAAAAGCCTTCTGACCACAACCTGTGCAATCTTCTCTAGTGAACCTGCTATATCAGGGGCCTGGACTATGTGATCCTCAGAGATGCCTCCCAATGAAAACATCCTGTGATTCCGTGAAAAGATATAAAAAGAGAAGAAAGAAAGTAAGGTTCAGAAAGATTATGGAGCATTAATTCCTGGAAGACCTGGAGAATTAGTACAAAGAAAGGTGGAAAATTTGTTCTCAGAGTGAGTCAACTGCATGTGCTTATTAGATAGAGGAATCTAAGTCAGGAAGTACCTATGGAAAAAGTAATGACTGATGCATCCTTAAATAAGAAAGGAAGAAGTTATAAACTGAGAAGAAGGGTGCAGAAAAGAAACCCTATTGAATGGCAAGCCATAACAGAATGAATAGAATCAACAATTAGATTATAATGCTTTGTAAATTATCTGGCATTGAATAATGAAAGGAGAGAGATGGAAGAGATTCTTGACATTCAGCACATTCACCTTACAACTTTATGTTGATGAAAACTTTAGAATTACACCAATTATTAATATGGCTGAAATTTCATTTGACACGTACTTTCACATTTTGGAAAGTGACCTACTAACAACTGCTGTTAAACAACTATGTAAAATTTTCTGAACAGCTGCTAAATGTTCTGCCAACAGTTAAATGTAGTACCTTAATTAGAGAGGATATCATAGAATAAAGGCATCACAAAATCAGTTTTAATGATTTAAATCAAAACATTCATGTGCACATTGCTAATCAGTACCAATTTGATATTGAAAATTAAATTATTCTCTCATAGATTAATTGAAAAATTAGAAAAAGCTTCATTCTTGATCATTTGGAAGATGAAGAGTATTTACTATACTAAAGAAAAAATGAAAAAAGCAAAATATCTTTGTTTATATTTCAATAGCTTGCCAATAAAAACCTGATTACTTTTCAACAAAAATTGCAAGTAATTAGTGTTGGATAATTCTGATTTTTAATACCCAAGATTCAAGATACTTTATTTGAAATTTTAGATGATTAATACAGATGAAAGCTGGACTGAAAATCTGGAAATTCAAACACATTTAGTACATTTTTAGTAAAATGTAACATGTTTTTTTAATCATGTTTTTTAATGACCAGTCTTCAGCTGTAAGAAAGTGCTTTTTTCCTCATATAATAATATTTGGCATATACTGTGCTCTTTGCAGGGCTTCAGAACCACAAAAACCCATTTTCTTCCTCATGTCTCCCTGCCCCCAAATCACGCTAGACTCTGTCTTTTCTTCTGACATAAGATAAACTTCTTCATCATGTGATTCCATAATTATCTCTCCCATTTATTCTATCCAACAACTGGACAATCTTATAATAAAAATTCAAATTTTTTATTCTCTGGAGAATATTTTTTGCTGCTTTAAAGAAGATAAAACCTTATTCTGGTCAAATATTCACTTTTATGTTTTTGAGGAGAGAAGCAAAGGAGCAATGCCTGATTGCAGAGAAGAATCGGTTTGGTTCTTATAGTTGCACAAATAGATAAAAGCCACATTTGACAATTTGACTACTACTTTTAATGTATCCAGTGTTTCTATAATTGGTTATCTCAGTGTCCCATAGCAATTCCATAAAGCAAACTAAAGGAACTCTCCCTTCAAATCAATTCTCTAGCCATTTAGATATTATCCTACAGGACACCACTTCAGAGTAGAGCAAGATGAGGAATCTGACTCCTCATTTCCTATTTTTAATAGGAACTCAGCAATTCTTTCATTTCACATCAAGGATTCTCTCTAGAAATGTAAGATTTTTCATTTGAAGATTTGGTTCACTGTGTCTTGAGATGTAATAAAATATATCTTATTGGAAAATTATAATATTTGTTGGTAAGGTCTTTTGGGTTTTGCAGTTTTGTTATTGGTTTTGGGGTTTTTTTAAAGTTATTTTGTGGTTAAACAAAACAAAGGAAAGGTTTTAAGCTTTTCCCAGTGTTTTGCCTAATTTCCTTTCTGCATGCTGTTAAAGAATAGTGTATGTGGCAGGTTTGCACATCAGTAATACTATGTGAAATGCTCCAGCAGATGCAAGACAAGGACAGAGGAATGAGAACGAGTGGAGCTACCTAGTTCTTTTGAATACATAAAGAACTGGATTGTTTTGCACCAACTCCTTATGGTACTGTTTGCCTTTGCAGAGTTACAGGCACTCACAGCTCTTACTGTTTTAATATTAACAAATTTTCTCATTCAGAGTATAGCCACTTTGAAAATTATATGGCAGCATGAGAGAAGAGAATATTCTAGAGAAAAAAAAAACCCCAACCAAACCAAACAACTTTTACATTATAAACACAACTCCAAAATGGAAAAGTTCTTGGCAGAAACCGAATAAAACTATACCAATATTCCACAAATAAAATACAATAGCTCTTGAAGAGATCTACACATCTTATTTTTCTCATTAGAGTGACCTATTCCCTGACCTGTGACTCTGTTTCATTCTGAAAATAATGAGGAAGTCTTAACTCATGAAAATAAAATGTCCTTTAAGCCCCAAGGTACTATGTGTTTGTTGCCTATTTGTAACATTTCTGAATTTTTTCGTTCAAATCTGCTTGAAGGGAACAAGAAGTACACCTTTCTGTTGAAAAAACAGTAAAAAGAATACAGTAATGCATAGTATATGCCACCTCATTTTTGCTGAACATTTAGCTAACTAACTTTCAAAAAATGTGTATTATATGAAAAGTCTCTTTACTTCTTCCCTCCCTTGCATTTTTTTAGATTTTTTTTTAGATTAGGCTTTTTTAAAATAATAAAAAAATCAATATCTCAATCAATCTCTCTCTAAAATGTGGTTAAAACTCAGTTTTACTTTGTTTACTGGTAGTGGTCTCTAGTTGCTGCATGAAAGGGTCAACAATGGTGCTCATGAATACAAACAACATGAAAGATATTGCTCAGACAGCAAAATTTTTAGCCTGTATGAGTCAAAAAAAAATAAGAACAACATAGTGTACATTTTGAAGGTTCTTGTATTTTTCAGCTAAATTTATGTCCACATTGCACAAAGCATGTGTTTGGCCATGCAAGCCATGGCTGTTATGTACCAGTCAGATGATCTTCATATTATCTTTATTTTATTACTGCCAGCCTGATCTTTCCACACAGCATGATATTAAAAAGTAGTGGCAACAGTCAAAGATTAAGTCTATTCACATACCTGTTATCTTCAGTGCATGAATCTTTCTTCCAAGTATATTTATTTTTCATTCAAAAAGGAGACTGGATACTGCAACATTGAATTGAAAAGTCTATAGTTAATTTCACCTCCAATCAATTAACTTCGAGATTTTTAATGGCATGATTTCTAGGATGAAATCTAGATCTGGAAATGAGCTTTCTGTTACAGCAGACTCAGCATCATGGACTGAGAAGAGATAAGCTGAGAAGTTTAAAATAAATTGATCAAAATGTGGAAATGAAGAATCCAATATTTTAAGAGCTCAAATAAATCTATGTGTACCTCCATCTGACCCACATGATAAGTTTAGTCCTGTACCATCAAATTCATTGGATCCAGATTATAGTTAAAATCACACTGGTTTCCAGCTTGGATGAAATAGCATATCCTACATCTAAATTAAGTCCTTCCGCATAAGAGATTAGGAAAAAAATTGCTTCTATGAAATAATCCAGTGTGATAAAATCTTTAATTTTGCTTGTGCTCAAGTATTATTAGACTATCAAAAAGTTGTACAGCAAGTTCTAGTAATTTACCTCAGTGTCTGAAGAGAAGTATATTCTGTATATTTATGATTTGAACCTTGTAAAAATGTGTGAAGAAATTGAAACTAATTGAAAACTGAATTTTTATATATATTTTTTTCCCAGTATATATATATTTCCTGATACATATTTTTCAGTAATACTATAATGCAGACAGTATAGGCCATTTTTTTCATTAAAATTCAGTGTTTGTCCATTTTCATGACAAGAGACTCAGAAATCAATAGATTGTATTCCTAAAATTCAGTAAATATTAAGGAGAGTATTTCACTTATTTAAATATTTTATTCATGCAAATGGACAAACTATGATGAAATAAGTATAGAATTTTAAAATGCTGTATTTATTTGATTTTTTCCCTGTGATGAAGTATTTTGCCTTTGAATTTTTAGGATTTTGGAAATCAACTTCCATGAACAAAAAATAACCACAAGTATTGGTACTTTATTTATTCTATTAGCATAGCTACTCTCAATTTATCAACATGTGCTTGAGAAAGACGACAGCCCTGATGGAAGGGAGGAAGGAAGGAAGTGGCAGAAGTTGCTGAAGAGGAAGTGGCGGAAGGAAGTGGCGGAAGTGGTGGAAGGAAGTGGTGGAAGGAAGTGGTGGAAGGGAGGGAGGGAGGGAGGGAGGGAGGGAGGGAGGGAGGGAGGGAGGGAGGGAGGGAGGGAGGGAGGGAGGGAGGGAAGGAAGGAAGGAAGGAAGGAAGGAAGGAAGGAAGGAAGGAAGGAAGGAAGGAAGGAAGGAAGGAAGGAAGGAAGGAAGGAAGGAAGGAAGGAAGGAAGGAAGGAAGGAAGGAAGGAAGGAAGGAAGGAAGGAAGGAAGGAAGGAAGGAAGGAAGGAAGGAAGGAAGGAAGGAAGGAAGGAAGGAAGGAAGGAAGGAAGGAAGGAAGGAAGGAAGGAAGGAAGGAAGGAAGGAAGGAAGGAAGGAAGGAAGGAAGGAAGGAAGTGGCGGAAGGAAGGAAGGAAGTGGCGGAAGGAAGGAAGGAAGTGGCGGAAGGAAGGAAGGAAGTGGCGGAAGGAAGGAAGGAAGTGGCGGAAGGAAGGAAGTGGCGGAAGGAAGGAAGTGGCGGAAGGAAGGAAGTGGCGGAAGGAAGTGGCGGAAGGAAGTGGCGGAAGGAAGTGGCGGAAGGAAGTGGCGGAAGGAAGTGGCGGAAGGAAGGAAGGAAGGAAGGAAGGAAGGAAGGAAGGAAGGAAGGAAGGAAGGAAGGAAGGAAGGAAGGAAGGAAGGAAGGAAGGAAGGAAGGAAGGAAGGAAGGAAGGAAGGAAGGAAGGAAGGAAGGAAGGAAGGAAGGAAGGAAGGAAGGAAGGAAGGAAGGAAGGAAGGAAGGAAGTGGCGGAAGGAAGTGGCGGAAGGAAGTGGCGGAAGGAAGTGGCGGAAGGAAGTGGCGGAAGGAAGTGGCGGAAGGAAGTGGCGGAAGGAAGTGGCGGAAGGAAGGAAGGAAGGAAGGAAGGAAGGAAGGAAGGAAGGAAGGAAGGAAGGAAGGAAGGAAGGAAGGAAGGAAGGAAGGAAGGAAGGAAGGAAGGAAGGAAGGAAGGAAGGAAGGAAGGAAGGAAGGAAGGAAGGAAGGAAGTGGCGGAAGGAAGTGGCGGAAGTGGCGGAAGTGGCGGAAGTGGCGGAAGTGGCGGAAGGAAGGAAGGAAGGAAGGAAGGAAGGAAGGAAGGAAGGAAGGAAGGAAGGAAGGAAGGAAGGAAGGAAGGAAGGAAGGAAGGAAGGAAGGAAGGAAGGAAGGAAGGAAGGAAGGAAGGAAGGAAGGAAGGAAGGAAGGAAGGAAGTGGCGGAAGGAAGGAAGGAAGGAAGGAAGGAAGGAAGGAAGGAAGGAAGGAAGGAAGGAAGGAAGGAAGGAAGGAAGGAAGGAAGGAAGGAAGGAAGGAAGGAAGGAAGGAAGGAAGGAAGGAAGGAAGGAAGGAAGGAAGGAAGGAAGGAAGGAAGGAAGGAAGGAAGGAAGGAAGGAAGGAAGGAAGTGGCGGAAGGAAGGAAGGAAGGAAGGAAGGAAGGAAGTGGCGGAAGGAAGTGGCGGAAGTGGCGGAAGTGGCGGAAGTGGCGGAAGTGGCGGAAGTGGCGGAAGTGGCGGAAGTGGCGGAAGGAAGGAAGGAAGGAAGGAAGGAAGGAAGGAAGGAAGGAAGGAAGGAAGGAAGGAAGGAAGGAAGGAAGGAAGGAAGGAAGGAAGGAAGTGGCGGAAGGAAGGAAGTGGCGGAAGGAAGGAAGTGGCGGAAGGAAGTGGCGGAAGGAAGTGGCGGAAGGAAGTGGCGGAAGGAAGGAAGGAAGGAAGGAAGGAAGGAAGGAAGGAAGGAAGGAAGGAAGGAAGGAAGGAAGGAAGGAAGGAAGGAAGGAAGGAAGGAAGGAAGGAAGGAAGGAAGGAAGGAAGGAAGGAAGGAAGGAAGGAAGGAAGGAAGGAAGGAAGGAAGGAAGGAAGGAAGGAAGGAAGTGGCGGAAGGAAGGAAGGAAGTGGCGGAAGGAAGGAAGGAAGTGGCGGAAGGAAGGAAGGAAGGAAGTGGCGGAAGGAAGTGGCGGAAGGAAGTGGCGGAAGGAAGTGGCGGAAGGAAGTGGCGGAAGGAAGGAAGGAAGGAAGTGGCGGAAGGAAGTGGCGGAAGGAAGTGGCGGAAGGAAGTGGCGGAAGGAAGTGGCGGAAGGAAGTGGCGGAAGGAAGTGGCGGAAGGAAGTGGCGGAAGGAAGTGGCGGAAGGAAGGAAGGAAGGAAGGAAGGAAGGAAGGAAGGAAGGAAGGAAGGAAGGAAGGAAGGAAGGAAGGAAGGAAGGAAGGAAGGAAGGAAGGAAGGAAGGAAGGAAGGAAGGAAGGAAGGAAGGAAGGAAGGAAGGAAGGAAGGAAGGAAGGAAGGAAGGAAGGAAGGAAGGAAGGGAGGGAGGGAGGGAGGGAGGGAGGGAGGAAGGGAGGGAGGGAGGGAGGGAGGGAGGGAGGGAGGGAGGGAGGGAGGGAGGGAGGGAGGGAGGGAGGGAGGGAGGGAGGGAGGGAGGGAGGGAGGGAGGGAGGGAGGGAGGGAGGGAGGGAGGGAGGGAGGGAAATATGCCTTTTTTCCCTTAACTTTAAACAATTTTTATTTATTGTCATAAACTTAAAACACTTGTTGATTTACCTGGTGATTTGGACTGCTTCCTATTTATTTACTGGTATAAAGTAGTGCAAACATCAGATGAAGTGGTGTGTTGACCTTGATTATCCACCAGCTGCCCAGGAACCCATTCTATCACTCCATTTCCTCACTGAACAGGTGAGACAAAATACAATGTATATCTCAGGAGACAAGATAAGAACAAAGAGCTCTTTCAGAGTTTACCAACATAGGCAAAACCAGACTTGATTAGAAGGAATTAATTTATTAACAATTCAATCAAATCTGAAGTTTATAATGAAAAATAAAACAAAATCTTTTACAAAATTCTGCTCACCCCTTGCTTTCTCCTAGACTCAACCTTAATAAGGAGTTATTTTCCTCCTCCCTTAGATTGGAACAGAGGGATGGGAAATTGACTCTAAAAGTGACTAAAAAGACTAAAAGCATTTAGGCTTGAGAAGTGGTGTTGCAGTGTCTTGAGATGTGTTTTGGTGCAGTTTTTGTATATATTTAATTTACAGAATATAATGTCATTTCCCTAGCTCTATGTTACCTGGAACTTCCTACATAATATATCTTTAATTTGTAGAAAAGGATAATTTACTCTGAGGTAATGTGTATAAACTAAAGACTTCCAGTAAAATGTTTATATTTGTTTTTAAGAATTGCATTAAAATCTATATAATGTAATAGGGAAATATATACTTTTTGAAAAGTTCTTAAAATATGTTTTAGAATCTACATTTTTGGTATGACTCTATATTTCATAGGAACTTCCCATATAAAGACTGAAATTACATTTATTTCAGGGATATCACATAGCACAGATATTGTATCTCTTTACTACTGAAATGTAAAAAAAAAATAAAAATATATAACAACCGACTTAAATGTGACAATATAGCTTTCATAATGATTTCCAAACTGAGTTTTCATTCTTTGGAGTACTTCAAGAATATAAAAGTATCATAGAATGGTTCATGTTGGAAGGGACCTTAAAGATAATTTTGTTCAAAACCCCTACCATGAACTAAGAAACCTTCCACTAGACCAGGTTCCTCCTAGCCCAATGTAACCTGGCTTTGAGCACTTACACGAATGGGGCATCCATAGCTTCTCTGAGCAGCCTGTTCCAGAGTTCACCACCCGCACAGTACAGAATTTCTTCCTAATATCTAATCCAACCCTGTGTTTCTTCTGTTTCAAACCAATGTCCCTTGTTTTATAATTTCTTGCCCTTGTGAAAATTCCCTGTACAGCTCTCCTGCAGATCCCCAGTAGGTACTGGAAGGCTGCTGAAACATTTTCCCATGGCCTACTGTCTTTCAGGATGAACACTAACTCTCTCAGCCTGTCTTCACAGCAGAGGTGCTCCAGCCCTCTGATCATCTTCATGGCTCTCCTTTGGACTCACTTCAGTGAGGCCATATCATTCTTACGCTGGTAGCACCAGAGCTGGATGCAGTTTTCCAGGTGGGGTTTCACCAGACCAGAGTAGAGAGGGAGAATCACTTCCCTCAACCTGCTGGAAATGCTGATTTTAAGCACAGCTCAAGATGTAGTTGGATTTCTGGGCTGCAAGAACAAGTTGCCAAGTCATGTTGAGCTTTTGATGTGCCAACACAAAGATCTTCCCAGGGTTCTTCTCAATCCATTCTCCAGCCAGCCCATATTTCTGCTTGGAGTTGCCCTGACCCAGGTGCAGGACCTTGCACTTGGCCTTGTTAACCTTCATGAGGTTTGCATGGGACCACCTCTCAAGCCTGTTAAGGTCCCTCTGGAAGGCATCCTTTTTCTCCAGCATGTCAACTGCACCACACAGCTTGCTGATGGTATGCTTATCACACATTTCAATTTTTTTTCTGCTGCCTTATTAGGAAAATAATGAATCACTAAATTTTGGCCCAAATAAATGGTATTCTCTGCATTTCTTTCCTATACAAAGTTGTTTATCTTAATATAAAACAAGCCAAAAAATCAGGCTAGTTTCTTTTATTTTATGATGAATAAGTCATTATATGGTTTGTTTTAAAAGGCAATGATGGAGTGACGTGATTAAATATATTCTAAGTTAGTATTTTAACTTTTAACTGTGACTTTGAAAAATAAAATGTATTCTGAAAAGAGATAGAGCTTTTCAGACGGAATTCAGTGCAAGTTTCTGGTAAGTTCTTAGGTAATTAAAGTTAATACCATTTATCTGAAGGTATTCACAAAGTGACCAACAATACCTGAGTTCATAAAAGAATGGAAGAAAATAACACTCAACCCGCCTAAACTCCTACTATGAAATTTACTTAGAAGGAGAAAGTAGAAGTTCAGAGTTGTACAGAGAGGCTGTATTTTAATATTTGCTCTTTTTCTCTTAAATTGTTCATGTTATTTGGAGAGACAGTAAATTGAGATGCCTGCTAGGAGAATGATCCAGACAAATTTTCTTATCACAGAGTCAGTCTTAAGCTGGTCATGATTTCTACTAAATCACTGCACAATTCAATTGGTAGCTGTAGTCATAGAAGCATGCATTGGAAGGGGCTTTTAAAGGTCATCTAAACAAATGAGCACAGATACCTTCAACTAAATCAGGTTAAAAGTTTTCAAGAATGAAAAGGTATTGGTGAGCTTTAGGCATAACTGCCATGAGAAGAGAGAAGATTAAACAGCCTATAGGTTTCCTGGTCTCTCAGAGAACCTGTCTGGGGGTGGGAGGAATTGCTGCAAGTTAAAGAACAGGAGGTGTCTTTTAATACCTTGACAATGCACTGACAACATCACATCAGTTGAAACACCCTGTTTTGCACCCACAAGTTTGTTCCGTGATCGAAGAGTAAAGAAGTGATCAGTAAGTATGCCTCCCATTGATATCCATTAGTATATCAAAGCCTAACCATAGTCACCACTATACTATAGGCTTACTCTGCAATGAAATCCTTTAAACAAATTTTAAGTGTTGAGCACAATTTGATATGCAATTAAGTAACTATAAAGAAACCAATTTCTTTAACTTTAGACTGTAAATAAGGAAGTACATTGTGGACCTGAATGCAGTTAGTGGAAAATACAGCACATGAAAAAAATAATTTAAGTTCCTATTGCATCCATTATATTTTATGATCCTTCCAATTTTCATTAGAATATGACATCTATTTTTCCAAAGCCAAAATAGCCTCCTGGTGGAGTCTCACAAACTCAAAGCATTTTTTCTTTATTTGTTTGTTTTCTCATTCAATGTTTACATTCAATTTATTTGGGCTTCTACAAACCATTTATTTCTAATATCCACCTTTTACACTGCTTCTTGGTGGTAATTCTACAGCCTGCCTTGTTTTTGGATAACTCAAACGTAGCTCTCTTTCTTAAAAGTAAATGTTTGTGTGCTGGATTTGCTTGACTTACTGTCTCCACCATAGTGTTAAAATATTAAATTGCTAATTATTAAATTATAGGGTATTAAGAAGCTTGCCCTCATATTTTTCTTAAATTAGCCTCCATGGATTTAATCCAAATAAAAATGAGGACGGTGTATTTGATAGTAGTCAGCCATTAAATCCCAAATTTTATTTCCATATCCCATTTCAATATGTCATCAATCCTGTCCTTTTGAGGACAAATGTCTGCCACTATTAATAGCCCAAATTTTCAACTGGTCAATGGTTTCTGGTTTTTTGTCTTGAGCAATAACCAGTTGTAGTCTACTATTATATACTTAGCATTGCAAAAAGGTTTTCTCTTTTGCAAGACCGTTTTTATGCTACAAGGTTTTATGAAATTCTTCAAATGCAGTGCTGATCCCAGTATGTGCTACTTCACAGTTCCCATACAGGTGTTAGCCATATCCTACTAATATTCTCCTTCACTCACATCTCTCACATGCCTGTTTTATTAGGGTAATTGATGCCAAGCACTGTAGTGTCCCATTTTGTTTTTAGAATGTCAGAATTCATTTTGTTTAGCACTAGCAAGTATTACCTTAGCCTGCTGTCTTAACGCTGCATACCCCAGTCATCTGACATTCAGGCATCTTATTTGTCTGTTTTATTTATTGGTTTGTCTGTGGTTTGGGTGGTTTTTTTCTTCCCCTCCTGGCATTTGCAGAAACACATTAAATGTCAGTCAGAGACGCTTTTGCCCTGTCAACTCAAACCAGCTGTTTTTCCGTGCCTGACAATTTCTCTCAAGCAGCATCTTTTCATGACCTTTTTAATTTTGTGTTATAACAGTCTGGTTCCATTAGAATTAAGGTGTAACCTTTCCTTTCAGATCAAATCTTCTTTCAGCAGAGTTCAAGAGTTTCTGACGTACTTGAATCTTTACCCCTTGCATGATTATTCAAGATCTCTACACCCTACACCTCTCAGAGTATTTCAAATTGTGAAAGTCTCTCTTATCCTGAGATAAAACTCCAGAATATCCCTCCTATACTAGTAACATGTGCACTGTGACTAGTAACTTTTCTCCCATACCCTAGGTGCCTGATATACATATTTCTTAAGGTAAGTTGCCTTCACAATCAGCAGAGTCACTCAGTCTTTAGACCTCAGTCCTCAGTCTCAATCTGTACATTTAAGACTGGAAACTATTACAACTTTAATTTAAGATCTTGACTCTGTTCCCATTTTATTGGGAAGCTTCTATGACTTTTATATATTTTGGAGATGTCTTTTGGATGTTCTTGTTCATATAGCTTCTCTTTAGAAGAAACTGTTTAGTCTATTATTCTCTAAATCTACATTATGCTCATTATGGTAAGAAAGATTCATGACCTGAAAAAAAGACAGTACCATGCAAAAGGCAAGCTGATCTGAACTCTCTGTGTAGCTTTATAGGTCAAGGATCTGTTCCTCAACTGTCCAGCTGCTGCCCCTTTTCCTTATTCTGAACAACCTATTTCCCTCTGAGACACAGCCTGAAAGACCATTGCCAAGACTCCTCAAATTGTGCTACAACTCCCTTGTGAGTCAATGGCTCTAAAGCCCTCAGAGGACGCTCTGGTACCTCAGTGGTTCTCAGATATTCAGCCAGCACAGACAGAGTCACATCCTGCTCCCCACACCACCCTTACATCCGTCCTAGTCTTCTTTTGTGCCAGGAACCAGCACCCCTTTATCTTTCTTTTCTTCCTTCTGCTCTTCCCACCTGGTTACTGCAAATAAATGCGTAATACTTATTCTGTGTATCCCTTCATCATGCCAAACAACAATGCTGCTCAAATAAGGGAATATTGATTTGCACATCTGTAATTTCTTCAAGGTGAAAAGCAAAATTTAGAAAGTAAGTAAATGTTCAGTATGGTCAGTCTTCAAAATCGTCATAACTATCCCAGAAAAAAAAAAAATCAATGGAAAGCATTCACAACAAATTATTAAAGCACGAAGAAAATCCCTGTTATAATTTGTCTAAAAAGCAGGGGAAATTCGAGTGATAATATATTTATTTCTTACTAGGGTATTTCTGAAAGAACATTTTAAAGCATACATAAATCAGACCAATTCAACTCCTCAATTCTCATCACACCAGGGGATGCTTCTAGAAATTTCTTTCATTATTTCTTTAAAGGAAACTTGATGGCTGAATATTAAAATGAAAATATAATCCTTTAAAATTAAATTTAAGCAGAATTGTCTAAGCTGCTAAGAAGTACTGAAAACTATTATTAACTTCTCTGATCCTATTTAATAAACGGGAGTATAGGATGAATTGTCTTCTTAAAAGTCACAAAATAATTATCACGCCAATTAAATTTTCTCATCTCTGAAATATGGCAAAATTCAAAGGCTGAACAGAGTGGATAAGACATGTGATGCTGGACAGAACAATTGAAGACAGCAGGTAACAATATGTCTGACAGATATGTATGGTATCTTATGTTATTATGTAATTATATCACTTTTTGTGTTGCCCATTACACTGTGTCCGTCATGCTGGGATGTAAATCTGTAAATTAGACCTCCTGTACTTGGAGTCTGATATTTACAGAGCCTGAAATATTTCCCTAGTGTCCTTCAGACTAGTGGAGACACTGTAAGAGGAAGTTTAGGTCCAGAGAATCTTTAGTGCACTCTGTATGAAAATAAGATAAACTTAAAAAATTGTACCTAGTTAAAATGAAAACAAAAACAAAAGCAAAAGCAAACGTAAAGACAAACAAAAGAACCCCCAAACCCAAACCAAATCAAACCAAACCAAATGCAAACTCAAAAATATCCCTGAATGAACCCTATCTAATAAGTTTCACTAAGACTCCGCCATTTTACGCTAGTAATTGTCATGAATCTGATCAAGCTAATTATCATCAAAGATATTTAAGAGAGGTAATTACTCTTAATAATTCCCTGACATTCTGCATCTGGCATCCAGATATCAATATACACTGATACTTTTTTGACAGACCTGACAGCAATGTGTCTGGCAGCAGGAGGTCTGGGGACAATATAATTTAAAATAGCTTTTAAATATTTGCCTTGAACCAAACAAAAACAAAGCAAAGTGAGTTAGGCTAAAGCCTTTCGTTCACTAGATTGGAACAGAAGACAATACTGAAAGAACACCGACATGTAGGGGTCATTAATGAAGTACTGAGTGAGAAGTTTCTGAGAAGACAGGCACAAACAGCACCTGCTCCTCAGTAATTTGAAGGATAACTTTTTTAATTCATATCTGTCCAGGAGTTACTTTCTTTTTATACCTCTTCCCCAGGAAAAAACCCACAAAACCAAAAACAAGCAAAAGAAATAACCCAGGGCTCTAAACCTTTGAGTATGGCTATGGAGATATCTTTTCACCATTTACTATTTCCATCACATGGTTTCCAGCTCAGGAATGTGTGGGAGCTCTAAAGGAAAAATATCAGCTTGCAATATGATTTGATTTATTCAAATCAACATTCAGAGTCACATGGATGTGCTTTTCATAACTTTTTTTTTTTTTACTTCTGTCTTTACCTGTTAGCAACACCATGCATACAACTGTGGAATACATCCAGTATTCATTATTAAAAGCATATGAAATTGCAAGGAGATAGTGTTTAAATCTGTGCTCAATCCTGCTCTCAGGAAATTCCACTGCAAAAATAGCATTTATGTAAATGATAGCAGGATATAGCCCTTAATAGTAGCACTTCTGCCCATATAACTGCAGCAGTTTTAGAAAGGTCTATTCATTTTGAAATCTTTAATGCACAGCATGTAATGGATCTTCTCATATCTGATTTAGGAACTGAATGAGGCAGATTAGAATACTATTCGTTCTGCTACACTTTACACAGAGTCTACTTACAGACCTACAAGCTCATGTGCCATTTGAGCTGATAATACTCTGTTATTGACGTCCTTTGCTTTTGAATAAATTGTTTTTCAAAGCTGAAGCACAGAATTTTCTCAATAAAAATGTTTGGAAAAAGGAAGAAAGAAAAAAGGTAAACTACAGCTATAAACAGTTTGCTGAAAATGACTAAATGGCAACATCAATCAAAATAGTTGTTTTGTAATTTTATTATTCCCAGCCTGTGTGGGTGAGAAATTTACTGTGTCACTTGTGCATGAAGCAGGTCAAAATTGATCATACTTTCTTTCCCAAAAATTCATGACAGCCCAATATGGTCATAAAAGTATTATCTGTTCTCACAAAAGGAATGCTATGACTCAAGCTGTATATAGCAACAGTGTCTTGCAGTTGTTAAATTCAGGCAACTGATGGTTTACATCAAAATAGTGAGTTCAGGCAGCATTTTCTTTTCAGCACAGGAGAGAATGGAATTACAGATTTTACTTAAACACAGTTCAGGTTTCAGTTTCAAAATATCCTGAAACAAGAAAAATACCTAAAACAGAGCTTGAAATTTGCCCTGGAGGGATATAGTCGGTACTGAAATAATTCTGTACAAATGCCTGTATAAAGATACTTAATGTTCTGTAACAGATCATGTGCTTCTTATGCCTCTCTACTTGCACATCATAAACAGAAGCTGACTTTTAATAACATTAGCATATAACTAAATTTCTAATAAATTTCTAATATAATACAAATAATTAGTGAGTGTTCATGACTAGCTTAATTCTTTTATGACTTTATTTCTACATATATTAACTAAAGAAATTATACTTTTCTGGTAAATATAATTTATGAGGAATAATATTTGCATATGTTATTTTGAATCTGTCAAAGTAAAAATGCAGTCAGAAAAAGATAGCATTACAGTTTAATTTTAATTATAGATTGAATGTTGGAGAGACCATTATCAAGAATTTAGATTTGCACAATTTTGTTGTATAACTTAAAAGGAAAAAAAAAAAGTTTCATGAATGCAGTATGTACCATTTGGACAGAAGAATATTTTTGCCTAACCAGTTAGAATCTGTTATTCATAACAGTTTTAGACACCTTATGGAAAACTCTACCTCTTATGCCATAATAATAAATCAACTGAAATATTTCTACAAAATAAAACCTTATTACAATGCTTAAAAGTACACAAAACACAAAATAAAATAACATCACCAGTCTTTCTTAAATATTTGTATGTTTTACTTGTGAGGATGCCTTGCTTGCAGCTCAAAGTAACAGAATACAGTGACATATATTATGTTAACAGTACACCAAATATTGAAGGAAAACAATGTTTTCCTTTTGTTGCTTTAGTGTGTTTCTTCACTTAATTTGAAAACTCATGCTAGACAATTATAATAATTAGCATTCAGATCAAATCTAAATACCTTAATTAATTATAGTTGAATATCAAATGCACATTATGTTCTCTTAAATATTGAACTTTAATTGATTGCACCATTTATATAAAATTCTAAAAGATATATTATTTATTAGCATTGAAGCACAAAAGTATGGTATTTGCTCTATGAAGTAATATAGAGATTCTCTTAAAGTACAGCAAATCACGGTAAGCTCATTACAAATGGTACAACATTATTTTATGTACTGTTAAATGTCCACTAACTTTTAAGAAATATTTATGTGACGATATGAATACATCTATACATGAAGTGGATGCCTGTAAAAAGATTGCAATTTTGTAAGAACTGTAGATTTTTTATGATAATTGTAAGGGTTGAAATACTATATTAGCAGTTAAATAGATAAATAAAAAAGTAACATACGCTTACCTTCATTACCTTTGATTATATAAATATAAATTGAGAAATGCTCAAGGAGTTTGTTTTTCTTATGAGTGACTAAAAATTCTTTATTTCTAAGGATATATTGAATTTTTGCATAATTGAATCTTATGGAAGTTCAACATTAGGTTACAGGACTAATTTTTTTTTTACTTTCATTATTTTTAAAAGTTATGCAATATATATAAAGTTATAATGGAATTTAAATAAACAAATCATATAATCTATAACAACTCCCGAACAGTTTTTTTTTTTTTAAATAAGTTTTTGACTCGATACTCATCTATGGAAGCACAAAGGTCTATATAAATATATTTGTGTGGGTTCATTGAAGAAATTTGAAGTGTATGGCCTGAACCTTGGCAATAATAAAAGGAAATCTTAATATCACCTCTTTTTTTTAGCATATATTGACTTTTGTGATTCTTGGTAAAAAAATAGGAGTAATAGGTGCTAAAATGGTGAACAGGAGAACAAAATTTTAATAATGGGTGAAAAAAATTGCCACCTGCAAAATACTTTTGCAAAATATTTTTTAAAGTGACAATAATAGAGCATATTTAGGCAAAGTTGAAAAAAGTCTGTATTGAAAAACATTAAAATCTTAAGAGAAGATAGACAGAAATAGTTAAATTTCCATAATTAGTCATCAAAAATTCCATCCCAGTCATTTCATTATTTGAAAAGAAAGAAATATTAAGAAACATCATTAAGGTTTGGGACTACTGTACCTCAAGACATACTTCATGGAAACAGGAGTCACCAAAGGTTGACAGGGTTTGAGTCCATTAAACTGCCATTGTCATAATGACAGAGAAAATTAAAGTTCAGGTGACTGTCTTGGAGAACAAAGCATGTCTATTGTAGATATTACTTCTGGTGTATTTTGAGGAAGCCATTTACAGTCTCTGACAGGCACCCTCTTCATTCTCTTTTCATAATAATGTGTTAGCTGTTTTGTAACTAAAAGACTGAAATGTGCAGAGTTGTTGTGGCATAATTCTAAATGGTGCTGTAATCATACAATAGCTTATTTAACACTTTTGGTCTGTAAAAGTTAAAGGCCTAACACACTGTCTTAGGTAGGAAATGGGTGTGTGTATTTCCTTCCTATCTGTTAGAGGTGGGGCAGTTGTATTTTTGGGGCAGTTCTGTTAATTGCACAGTTTTATTTATCTCTTCCACAGCCAATCCTCCCTCCGGGAAGACATTTGCTGTTAATGGGTCATTGAATGTCACTGCATGACTGATAAAAATTACGTCACCTCATTTCAAACTTCTGCCCAGAGGGAGGAGCCAAGCATTCCTACCTGGATATAATCAGAGATTTGGAAGACCACGGCAGCTTTTTCTTGCTGGATTCCTAGAGGAGCAGCTTTCTTCTCCACTGGATTCCCAGAAAAGGACAGGTCCATCTGCACTGTCACTGGATGTTCAGAGGAAGACTACACCCTTCCACAGGATCGCTGCTCCAACAGAACCACATCTATCACTCCAGGACAACTGCAGCCACCATTTAATCAGGACAGCTACCAACACCCTGACCAGTAGGGTGTCAGGTTGTATCATACTCTGTCAGTAGTTTTTGTTGTTTGTACTACTACCTTTCTATTTTTAGTTTTCTTAGTAAAGAACTTTTACTCCTATTCCCATATGTTTGTCTGAGAGACTTTCAATGTCAAAATTATAAGAATTCAGAGGGAGGCAATTTACATTTTCTGTTTCAGGGGAGGCTCCTGCCTTCCTTTGCAGACACCTGTCTTTTCAAACCAGGACACACACTTCATACTGAACTAGATTTTAACAGGTTGCATATTATGGATACAGTTGGTCATAGCTGAAAATGAATGTCATAAAAATATATTTGGTTTTCCACAACTAAAAATAATAATTTTAAATATCATATAACATGCCAAAATAGAATACTACAGAGTAGTATTACATTAAAAATACTTGCTATTAAATTTCTTATGAATTTCCATCTAAAAAATAAGCAGAAATGGCACATTTTTGCAAGGTATTTAATTTTCATACTTTGGGATACTGTGACAAAAGGGCTTCTGACCTGTAAAAGTTTTATTTGGATTGATGTTTTGGTTTTGTGAAGTCATCACATGGCAATTTAAATTTTATATTTGATCTGGTATATATCAGGAAGGTGAGGAAATAAGATTTTTCAAAAATCAGCATCTTTTAGAATAATAGGGAATAACTCTAAAAGAAGATTGCTATTAAGATATTTAAAGGTTACAATTACTATAAATGCATTTCCATAAACCCAGTTATCCTATAAAAAGAACACAAATCATAACAGGTATTTGATTGTAATTTAGCTGAACAGGAAAACAATTTTAAAAACAGGAATTACAGATTCCTGAGCTGAACACCAACCAGATACACTCTCGGAAGGAGTCTAGATTCTTTAGAATAAGTAAAAAAAACTAAGTCAAGATACAGTAATATTCATATACATGTCTCTGCTAAAAATACCACAGAATGAATTTTTCTCCATATTTACTTTTTTTGCCACTGTTGAATGTGTAACACTGAACCACTTGTAGATATGTATCTATATAGATACATAAATATATGCAGAATTTATGGAGTAAATATTAATGTCAATGTATTTATGGAGTTTTCAAGTCGAACATAGAATATCCAGTTTGATCATTGCATAGCTTTATCATTAATTACACTGCTTACCTTAACATGTGAAGAAATCAACATGCTATCACCACGCTTAAGATAATTTCTATCCTATCCTATCCTATCCTATCCTATCCTATCCTATCCTATCCTATCCTATCCTATCCTCTCCTATAAAATCATAGAATAGCTGAGGTTGAAGGATTATCTGGATCAATCTCCTTGCACAAAGCCATGTAAACTAGAGCAGATGACCCTTTTCAAAAGTGTGTGACAGCTGTAAAGTTGCACTTAGGAACTCCAGCACACATTCTGCACATCTACCAACAGCAGATCAGGAGTACATATTATTATAAAAATAATAATCCCATCAACTCTAAAGAAAATGTACCATTCTGCTTACTGTTCCTCAGGACAGATCTAATTGGAAATATGCTTTAAAATACCCGAGGAGTTCCCAGGTTAAGTACCTATGCAGCTCATTTATGGAGTTAAAATTCTCAATCAGGGATTTGCTTCCTAATGACTTTGCTTTACCATCAATGACTGTGTTTCATCAGTGCAGTTGAGAGTGCCATTAACGACAGGAGGAGAATATAATGTTCATTTTAAATTATCTGTGAATTTAGTTTAAAACTGCTCTTTGCAACTCTCTTACTCTACTTAATGCACATAATGTTACATGGTGAAACTACAGAAAAAATTATACAAGTGTTGTGGGGAAAACAAAAATATTTTATTATCATAAAAGAGTTAATTACATTTTTTACCATATCAGTATTTAAGAAGGCTCTTGATCTCTTCACCTCAGGAAACCATTATAAGTATAATGCCTAATTATTCACTGTAGTCAATTACTGTGTGTTCTACAAAATTCACATTAGTTTTTCTAGCTTTTGTTTGCTAAAGTTCCTCTCTCAGCCAATCACAGCTCCTGCAGTTTCCATTTTCTATAAAAGCAGCTGCGTCATGCTATTCTCAGAGACAATTTTCTGATATTATTCTCTTTCTAGGAAAAGTCACCAACCCCGCTTGAACAGTATGTCATAGGCTTATGAGAACTGATGTTTGGAAAACTGATACTTTATATTTCACAGGATATTTTTAACATAAGTATTTCACTCACCAAATGTTAAAAGTAAAAATGTCTTGTGACAGACATGTCATCTGCTCACGGTTCAAATGATCACAAAAGTCTCAGAACAACTGAGATGAAACAAATTGTATTTGCACACAATTAAATATACAAGTTTTCTTGAATGCTCTATCTGGTAGAAAAATGTACCACTGTTGCATATGAATTTCAACAGCCAAGTAAGCTGACTTATGAATGAAGCCTGAACCAACATTTCAATATTCAGTCATGATATTCCAGTATTTTCACACAGCTAATATATTATCAAAATGAACTTTTATGCTTCTCTTATTGAGTTATGATCACATGACACTTTTGAAACATCAACTGCTTTTGTGGAAAAGTGACATTATGAGTGCACTGAACTGTTTCACCTTGTTTTAACATAATTTATTATATGTATACCATTAGCACACCATGAAAATATTATGAAATACTACATAAGTCATCTTTGCACAGCCTGGGAAACTCTGAAATAATCCTAATAAAATAAAATTTAAAAAAAGGAACACATTACTTCTCAGGGACATTAAATAATAAATCTTGGAATGGGAAGAAATGAGCAGCCTCTGGAAATCATGATGCACTGATGTTCCAGCAGCCTTGAAATACAGGAAAATCTTTCTTTCAGCAGATGTTTTTTACATGAGATGAAAAAAATCACTGATCCCAGTGTTGGTCCACAATCATATAATTCGAATTATTTACTAAAGTAACTAATGCAATTGCTTATGCCTATACTCCCAACAGATGCTCAGAATCTGGCAGCTTGCCTCGAAGTCATTAAATGAAAGCCATGTTCACAGTGGTAAAATGTTTGATGCACATAGCACAGTAAAATCCTAAATGCATAATGATACTATTGAACATGAACATAGGCATGTGTGTTTGTCTATATTCCACATCATTGGGATCATGTCCCATTGTTGTGACTAAATTTGACAAGTTTCATTAAGGCCAATATACAAGCCAACTAATTATGCATAATATATAAGACATTAAAACTCCTGATTCTGACTAAAAATGGAGAGTGGAAAAGTATCTGAAGAGTACCTCTCTCCAGCCTCTTTCTAAAAACAGACCAGTTCAGGAGAAACCCCAAATATAATCACTGTTAAAGAGTTTTATTTTGTCATTATTAACCTTATGAAATACTTATAATACATGTTCATCAAATCACTGTAAGTTAAAGAACAAGAGCTTAAAATTCCTAGATAACTGACTTCATCATTAGAAAGAAACAGCTTTACAGTAGATGTTTCTCTGGAAGACAAGATAATTTTGTTTTCTTGGCAGCACATTGGCAAGATGCTGTCATTGTGTGTGCTGCAGGGAGGCCTCTGTGGAAAGACATCATGGTCTGTCTCAGTCAAGCCACAGCTGGTTCCATCTGTGTCCAGTGAAACCACCAAGGACACAACTGAGCCCATCAGCCACAGGTGGTGTCCTTTCAAAAATATGTGTAAAAAGGCTGAAAACTTCCAGATATAGAAAGAATAAAAAGAGTGAGAGAGACCAGAGGGAATACCAAAGTCAAAGCAGGAAGGGGAAGAACATCATGCTGGAGAAGATCTTGTGGAAGACTTGTACTGTCTGTACCCAAGCTGCAGTTGGGTATATCTGGGGGAACTTTAGAATATAGAGGGGCCACAGTGAGGCAGAGGAAGTGTGAGGAGAAAAGAGAGGCAGAAATGAAGTACAGTGTACTGATTTTAAATCCCACTGACTACATTCCCTTGAGCCACTTGGTGAGGACAATGGTGTTTTGGAGTGCAGGATTAATGATCAGCGTGAAAAAAGGTGAGGCAAAGGGATGGTTTAAAGGTTTTTCTCTTTGTTTCCCATGAGGGAAATGAGTAATTAGTTAGTTAATTTGCAATAATTTAAGATAATTTTCCCCAAGATGAGTCTGTTCTGCTGACAGCTATCTCCTTGTCCAGTGGGAGAACCAACGAGAAAAGGTATCCCATTGGACCTGTTGTTTGTGAACAGAGAACCACTAGTGGGTGATGTAGTGGTCAGAGGCTGTATTTCACACAGCAGTCATGAAAGAAGAGTTTTCAGTCCTGGAAAAGTAATTAGTGGATCAGCAGAAATACTACTTTGGACTTCCAATGACTTCCAAAGACTTTGACTTGTTTAGGAGACTCGATGGAGAAAGTCTCTTCGGAAGAAGTCCTGAAGGACAAAGGAGTCTGGGAAATCTAGACATAAGAAAAACCAGAAAGAGGATATGTGGAGTAATAGCCTGTCATTCTGGCCTCAGAGTCAAGGAAGGTTACAGGAGTCATAAGGGAGTCACTGAAGGTCATCTTCCGTGCCATCACGCAGCATATATCGGGCAGCCAGCTGGTCAGGCCCAGTCAGTACAGGTGTATGAAACGCAGGTCCTGCCTGACCAACCTGATCTCCTTTTATGATGCACTCCTAACTAGTGGATGAGAAAAAGGCTGTGGATGTTGTTTACATGAACTTTAGTAAAGCTTTTGGCACAACCTTCCACAGCAATCTTTTGGAAAAGCTGTCAACGCATGGCTTAGATCAGTGTGTTCTTTACTGGAAAAATCTGGCTGGGCCCAGACAGTGGTGGAATTACATCCAGTTGGTGGCTGATCAAACTAGTGTTCCCCAGGGCTCAGTGCTGGGACCAATCCTATTTAATACCTTTATTGATTATTTGGGTGAGGAGATCAAGTGCACCCCCAGCAAGTGCACAGATGACACCAAGCTGGGGAAGAATGTTGTTCTGCTGAATTATAGGAAGGTTCAGACAGTTCTGGACAGGCTGGGTTTATGGGTCAAAGCAAATTGTAGAAGTTTCAACTAAGTAAAATTCAGGGTCCTGTACTTTGCTCGCAACTACCCCATCCAGCACTGCAGGCTTGTGGAAGTGTTGCTGGAAAGCTTCCCAGCAGAAAAGGAGCTGGAGGTGTTGGTTAACAGCCAGTTGGGTGTGAGCCAGCAGTGTTTCCAGATGGTCATTTGTATCCTGCCTTGTATCAGAAATAGTGTGACCAGAAGGACACACTAGGGATAGTCCCCTGTATTCAGCAGTGGAGAGGCTGCTCTTCTAGTTTTGATCTCATCAGTCTCACAAGAAAGACATTCAGGTACTGGAGGGTATCCAGAGAAGGGCAATGAATCTAGTGAAGGATCTGGAATGTAAGTCCTATGAGTAAAGTCTGAGACAGCTGAAGGGTTTTAGGAAAGAGAGAGTAGAATGCTCAAGAGAGATGTTATTGATTTCTAGAACTACCAGAAAAAAGGATGTGGCATGTAGGGAGTCAGTTTCTCTTCCCAGTCAGCCAGTGATAACTGCACAGGAAACAGTCTCAAACTGTACCAAAAGGGGTTCAGGTTGGATATTGGGAAGAATTTCCTCACTGAAAGAGCAGTGAACAGACTCCTTAGGGAAGTGGTGAAGTCACTATACCCAGAAGTATTCAAAAAATGAGTAGGAATCACATTAAGTGCCATGATTTATTTGATGTGATGGTATTCAATGCAAGATTTGATTCAATGACCTTGAAGGCTTTTTCCAACCTTAATGATTCTATGAGCCATCAAAATCTGGGATTTTAATTGGTGTTCTGTTCAGAAGGTTATCTCTTTCATATTAGAATAAAATTAAAATATTTTAATTTTATTTATTAACAACCAAGAAATCAAATAAATAAACATTTCTACATTTACAATATTTACTTGATAAAAAAATAACTACCCATCCACATCATTGTGCCAAGACAATATTTAATCACCTTGGCTTTTTTTTTTTTTACTCTTCCAGGGTTTTCTCCACTTATTTACTATTTTTCTTTAACATATTTCCCAGCTAAAAATCATTAAAATTAACATGTTTCCAGCAGATTTTCCTTGCAAATAGTGGGGCATTTTAAGCAATTTTACAGTTTAATAAGAGAGAAAAAGTGTGCATCACACAGATGCAATGCAAAAAAACTCAAAATCAAAACAACTAAACTCAACAAAAACCCCAGAATTTTTATTTCTTCCAATGTCAATGAGTTTTGTGCTTGTTCATGGACCAGTGGTATTATCTGGATTTATCTTTACAAAATATAAATTTATTTATTTTACTCTTTTTTTGAGCTACTTGATATTAAAATCCCCTGAAAAAGTTAAATAAATTACTTTGAAAAACTAATGCAACTTTCTCTTCTGAAAACACAAATGTCATTGCCTCTCTTTTCTTAAAAAAGCCTTTTTCTAAACACCTGTAATATGTCATTACTGCAATAAAGTTCTGTATTTTACTTCTGAATTCTAACATGGTTCATTTAATAAAAGAGACATTTTTTCATGTTCTTGTTTCATGACTTACCCATGAATGCAATCTATTCAGTGCTCAGTCTTCTTAATATCCTTCTGATATTTTTCCCCCTACTCATGCACACATAAGAAGAAAGAGTTCTAATGAGAGCAGGATGGATGGGTACAATACTTAAATTTATGTAAGACATGAAAGCTGATTTCAACCTTGGAAATTAATCTCATCTCCAAAAAACATATCTTGTACTAGTTTTAAAAGTATTAAAAGCAAAGTCATTGTTACTAGGGCAGTCAATTGAACAAAACCTAGTTTAGAACCAATACCTAAGGTTGAAAAGATCTGGGCTAAAAAGGCTTCAAACATGAAAAAATTAAAGTGTTCTCCCAAACAGAGGATAAAAGGGAATTTAGGGATCAAAGAAAATAAGTAAATGAATCCTTTGTTGTTATCATCCCCAAAACCAAAGCATAACTGAAAAACAAAAGGAAACCAAAATGGCTTATCATTAATATAAGAATGCCTGATGAAACAGCAAGTGTTGTCCTGAGGCATAAAAATTATCAAATGCACCTTTACAAGTTTAGTAGGTTATGCAGGTGGGCAGTAATAGTTCTAACATTCAGGAGTCCTGGACAGAACATTACCATGCAGCAGGATAATAACAGAAATTAAAGGGTTTTTTAGGTTTGAGGATTTTTCAAAACACAAATTTAGCAGAAATTATCCAGTACCTTTATATTTTTTATGTCAAACTCATCATAGATGCCAAGAAGATGATAATGAAACAGAAAGAAAGAAATTAAATTTCTCAACAAAATTGCCAATCATTTATATATTTGCCCAAAAGCTTTAGTTGTTATGTCCAAAATGATATATATGAAAGAAGGTTGCCTACCACTGATTGATTTTTTTTAATTGCTAAATAATGTAAGAAAGTGTAGAATTTTTACCACAGTCACTAATGTGAGAGAAAAATCTGATTTGTATAACATCGTCTTTCTGCAAATAAAATACCCTAAAAAAGCATTATACTTTATAGTTCCAGTATTTAAGGAAGTAGTGAAGTCTAGCAAGGATGATAGGTTAAAATTCATCATCAGTTCTTTCCTGGCTGCAAATCTCTCTGTTTGAGAGTTCACATAGTGTTTTTATTGGCATCAGAAGTAAAGGCTTGAGATCCATTTCATAAAAACAATTAAGCTTATCTGTAATTCTAATATCAGTCATCAAATAATCTTAATGATACTATTTAAATGCTTTAATTTTTTATCTTTATTCATGGTTTGGTTATATTGTCATGTAAAGCTAAAGTTCTGGAACTCCTTGGTTTCATGAATAAATTGCTAATTAATTTGGGTTTTAGACGGAGAATTATGTTCCCCAAAATGCCAGATCTTAGAATTTAATATTTAATTTTCTCTTATGAAGAAAAAAAATAAATTGCTGGAGTGTGAAGCCAAGTCTAATCCAGCAGCAGCTTTGAGTAATCCCTGAACCCTTTGTTTAAACTAAAGTAAAAATTTCAGGGATGGATGAGAAAACAAAATAAGTGAAAACTAACATTCATCAGCCCAGCTGCGAATGCAAAGTACACTACAAATCTTTTTAATTGGATGTGCAGAAAAGTGATTCAAAACCTAA
This sequence comes from Passer domesticus, assembly GCF_036417665.1. Taxonomy (NCBI): domain Eukaryota; kingdom Metazoa; phylum Chordata; class Aves; order Passeriformes; family Passeridae; genus Passer; species Passer domesticus. The sequence continues at coordinate 40,879,706 of NC_087512.1, read as the reverse complement.
TGATGATAATAAATGCATTGTATAGTAGATAGCAATTTCAAGAGGAAAAACTCTTTAGACCAATAGCTACTGTCTCAATGTTCAAATTCTCTTTTATATTAAAAAGGGAATTTAGTGGAAATAATACTCCCACTTTCCATTCACAATAAAACTTTGTACAGTACAGAGGTGAGCTGCTTTTCTCCAGAATGTGGTATCTCTTCATATACATTAAGTATAAATTTAGTGTTTGAAATTCCTGAAATTTTACTTTTCAGATCAAATATGAATTTATGTGTAGTCATATAATTAATTCAAGTAACTGATTAAAATCTCTGCATCCAAAATTTTCTGTGTAACATGAATGATTTTGTGAATATCTTAATGCATAAGTGATACATTCTCCATTTATACTTCAATGCCTTATCGTATAATTACACAGATATACATATGCACTTACCTCCCAAATTTCCTATCTTTCAAACTTTATATTTTACTGAAACACAAGGAAACATGATTTGAGTATGTAAGTTGCTTTGTTGTTTTGATTGTTAGCTTGATCCTTTTGAAGTCAGTTTGCCAGAAAAGCTCTCTTTTAAAGGTACAATGACAGGCATTGACCATGAGGGTCTAGTGAACTATACTGTTATAAGTGTTTTTAGGCCAATTTAAATATTTTCACTGAATTAATTTTTATCTTTGATGTAGATGAGAAAGGAGTTGGGTAACAGCTTTTGATTTTACTAGGTTCATTTGATTAGGAAGTCCTTGTGATCATACTGCAGCACACAAATGTGATGAAGCAAGATAAACAGAGATAGAGAAAATAGAGAAATAATCATCACATAACCAGAACAACACTAAGCTGAAAGCTGAAAACCAAGTAAGAAGCTAAGTCAATACAGCTGACATGGCTTGATATTTGTGAAGATCCATCCGTGTGATTTTTGTTGTTATGACCTGAGTTTTAACCTAATAGATAGCTAACTTGACCCTGAATATATAATGTATGATCTTCAGTTCATAGCAGTGATTTTAGAATGAACACCATTTCTGTAGCTCAAAGTCATTCTAATTAAAAGGTGTGAAAACTTGTGTCATTTTAAATACTTAAATGTGTGAGTGAGACAGCTAGACTAAAAAATAAAAACAAAGAAATCCAAACAAACAAAAACAAAAACAAAAACAAACCCAACAAAAAAACCAAAAAAACAAACAAAACAAAACAAAAAAAAAACCCAAAACCAAAAAAAACCAGCAAATCACAGTAGAAAATCAATCTGGAGATCAAGACTTCAATATTTTTAAAATGCATTGCTGAGAAATGTAAATACATTAAGCTATTAGGCTTTTCCTTAAAATAGAAATGTTATAATACTGCATAAAGGATGTAAGGTGGTGAATCATATTCCCTATTAATATCAAAACATATTTGATCTAGAAGGCTCTCCAAATGCTTTCTATTATATCTGTCTTCATACTGAATAGTTAATCTAACACCATTGTTTTGAATGTTACGGTTAGAAAAGATGTTGAAGATCTTTGAGTCTAGCCATTAATTCAGCACTGCCAACGCTGCTACTAAACCATCTCCCTGAGGGCTACATCCACACATCTTTTATGTACCTTCTTTATATTATTTTCTCATTTTCTCAGGACAAGATGGCTTTGTCTCTCCTGTAATATGTAGCTGGGTCATACAGATTTGTATTTTGTCACAAAACTTCACAAATGACCAGTGCTGACCAAGGTAGTACTAGAGAAAAGCTAATGTGCAAAGTACTGATGTAAAATAGTAAATATTTATTCATTCACATGAAGTGTACCAGCAGTACTGAGGGGTCCTGAATGTGATTTTACATAAGGTTTGAATAACTTTTGAAGGTTCACAGGCAGTGTGATTTATCAGTAACACCATATTACCCATTACAAGTTATAGCAAACCTTTGAAAGTAACTACATTTTTTTCAGAATTCTTGCCACTTTTTAATGATTCAGATGTCCAAGGAGATGGACTTTCCATAGTTACTTATCTATGATACCAGAAAACATTAAGCCCTCCACCAAAGAAACATGTATTAGAGGGACTGGGATGCTGGTGTTATCTTGGCTGTCCAAGGGTGTCATTATCCCTCATAGACAGCTACAAACTTCCAAGAAGAAAGGTCCTTATTTCATGGGCTAGACTGTTATTTAGTATTTTTGTTTAAACATGGACAATAAGTCTTCTAATACCTAAGTCTTCAGGAAATTCCACTAGCTCATTACCTTTCAAGGCACTGTAATACACTTTCATAATATAAAGACTGATTAATATAATGGCTAGGGAAGGAATTTTCTTAATTCGCAGCAATGAGAGTCGCTGTAATGCTTATAATGTTATAAGGTTTATAAGTTGAAGAGAGTTTATAATGCTGTTTATTTTGAAGAAGGACTATTGGTCTTGACTGCTATCTCAAATGAAACTACCCAAAACTCTAAGACTTTCGGTAGGACTCTGTCTGCTACAGTGTCACCACAAATGGTTAGACAACTTCCAGATCAAGGAAGCTGAGAGGGTGTCTTTTGTTGCTTCTTGATTTACATAAAGAAATCTGCACGTCATTAGTGAAGATCAGCTACTTGAAAACAAAACTTGCCAGATCTGGGTACAAAATGATGAAAATTATGCCAATGTATATGCATGATCATGCAATGTGCTTGAACTAATCAGTCATAGCTGCATATGAAATGGAACATGAAATAGTCTGGGCTTTGTTACCAGTACATGGTAAATTATAATAGCATGAATAAAACAGTTTATGGAAATAAACATTTAATGAAAATAATTATAGTTGAAATTGCTGCAATTTTGCAAAGATACATTCATTGGAAAGATGTTTAAGATACTAGCTGAACCAGCAATGTGTTTCTAGGGTGTGTTTCTAGTTAAAGAAATATTTACTTTTACCAAATACAGCAAAATTCTTGGTGAATTAAAAAAAATGTAACTCTGCTCAGTGCAAAACAAAGGATTCAGAATAAATACTGATTCTCTTTTGCAACTTCCTCCCAACTATCAAAGAAATGAACAATGACTTTTACTCTTAGACTGTATGGGATATTCCATTCCATTCACTGCTTTTGAAAAAAATCAGAAAAATGTAACCTGAATAAGTAAAGTCATTTTCAGAACTGTAAACTCAAATGTCTGTAAACACTTTTAGAAAGTGCTTCTGCATTGGGCATTTTTTTTGTGCAAATTGCATTGAAGCATGTCAATCAAATCTCATACAATACAAGTTTCATGTAGAAATACCATTTTACGCCCTTACATGAAGAGAAGTTTTTTAATCCTGTTTATATAAGTAGAAATAATGCACATAGAGAATTTTCACTCTATAGAACATTCATCTTACATATTTTGAGCCAGCCCAGATTTAGAGACAAAAACATACAGGCCCATAAAAGTATCAAATCCAACTGATTGGTAGCAGTCTTCACATCTCTGAAATGTCATTCATAGTAAAACACTTCCGAGTATTTTTAAGATTATCAAAGAAAGGACAATGTATTTGCATAGATCACCAGTCAAATTCAGGTCAATATAATTACTCAAAATTACAGATTTCTAAATTATCTGAGGAGCATTCATGCTGAGGAGCATACATTGAATGGATGCTGGGAGTAACCTGGTCTAGTAGAAACTCTTTGTGTCTGCTACAGGGGATTTAGGACTAGATGATCTTTAAGGTGCCTTCCAGCCCAAGCAATCCTGTAATTCAATGAATTTTCATTTTAACCAAAATTCTTCTTTGTTCTTGCAGTGTAAGTTTTTATAATTTTGTTGTATTTTCCATAATGCTAATGTTGTCATTATTTGTACTGTCTTAAAATCAGAGTCTGAAAGTTTTTCTGGTTTAGGAAGCAGTAACAAAAACCAGCTTGAAAGATATTCCACTTAATGTATGATAAGGGAAGTATTTGAACAAAAGTGGGTTTTTTTGGTGGGTTTTTTTTTTTTTTTGTTGTTTGTGTTTTTTTTTTTTTTAGGGGGCATTTTTTTGTTAGTTTTTGGCGTTTGTTTGGTATTTTTGTTTGTTTGTCTTCAGGCTTCTCCCCCTGCCCACCCTGTTTTTTCTTATGGAGATGGTAGGTTTCTTTTTTCTTGTCCTTAAAATTTAGTCAAAGCACTACATTAACTTAAGGTCAATATTCTTTGTTTAATATTTGTTACCTATGTGACGTTTATGTAGGGGTCTAGATGGTCTACTATGTTAAACAACTGCTGATGTACAGTTTCAGTCTTTCTCAACTGTTCATTACAGATGAAATCTTTACATAAAATTGCAGCCAAATAACTTTGTTATTGAGCTGCAATTTGTGTTTGTAACTATAATGCTGTGATGCTAGGCATACTCATCTGTGAGCAGCAATCAACTAGAATCATCTACACGAACTCTGTGACTGCTCATATCAAATTTTTCATGTGGAGAAACAGCCTAGTCACAGTGAAGGACCACAGCAGAACCATAAATTTAGTTTAACATTAACCTCTGCAATGTCTGACAGTCTTCTGCATCAAAACAATTCCTGTTACCAGATTTCAAGCCTTCCAATTTTTATGCACCATGTCTGGTTCCCTCCTCGAACCCTTACCAAGTCAAAAATTACATCACTATACCCTTCTTTTCATTTAGGCCTATTTCCTCTGTTTTCACATGAGAAATATGAAAGAGAGAATAGATGGTTAAGTGTGTGAACTCCTGTATCAATAGTATTTCCATTACTTTACTCTAGACCTATTTTGGTGACTTCAGCCTGACACAGGAAAAGTAGTTTTGCAAGGGTCACATGCCCTCTCTTCTCAAAAGAGCACACTGTTCTGCTTTTCTCTTGAAAATCAAAATTAGCATAATCTTTTTTATATTTCTGAAAACTTACCAAGTACATAGTATTTAATGTGAACAACTGTAAAACTGCCACTCTACAATGATTACTGTTTTTCTTTCTTCACAGTTACGACTCTTACTCTGTGCATGAGCCTTTGCTTCCTTTAGTCTTCCAAATGGATCAAAAAAATTGGTCTGGCAGTTGCAGTTAAAGGTAATGATCATCTCTCTGGAAAGCTGAGGCAATTTGTAGAATGAAATATCTCAGGCTTGTTAGCTTTAACAAGAGAAAATGAGTCAGGACAGATTTCTTTACATTCTTCTCTTTTAGATCCTGAATAAAGCCTTAGATCTAATATTATTCTGAATTGAAAACATGTAAAGTTGACAGTTTCCTGGACTGTTCAGAAAAGATATTTTTACGATAAGTACAGATAATCACACAAACTGCAGCAATTTAGAGCAAGATTAAATCTATGGTCTGGCTCTTTAGGCCTTACAGAAATTTTATTTCAGATGTTTCATTAGCTGTGTCCTAACAGCTCTGTGGGACACTCAGAATTCTAAAACTAAATAAATTATCAGGAATGCATAAAGAAAAGATTCGCTGTGTTTTGTTTCTAAGAAACAAGAGCATACCATCAATTAGGATGGTAGAAATGAAAATGACAAAAATTGCATGTTAATTACTACCGATACATTGCAAGCTTACACTTCCCTGTAAAATACATGCTGAGGCAAATTGTTTGTTTTGTTCTTCTAAATAAGCAATTGCCAACATACTCCTCCTGCCTGACAAACTGTATTTTCAATTCTATAGTTCTTTAATCTATTTCCTAAGTTAGATGCCTTGATTATAAGGATGAAATTATATAAAAGCCCAAATGAACCTCAGAATATTTGCCTTCACCCTTTTAAAAATGTCCTTGAAATTTTGTTATTGTATGAATGTAACAAGATTTTAATGAGTCAAATGGTTGAAATGGAAGAAAAATTAAGATACTACGCTATGTCTCAAACCTTAATCTCTAGTGAATGAGAAACAAATTGAGGGTGTATTTCCACCATCATACTCCTCAGTCTAATAGTACTGCTAATTTATTACCTCATTTGACCTAGTCATCATAACAGTGACTCAGATACTGATGAACTTGCTTTCATATTTCTATTGCTTAGATGTAATTTGGTGTATATTAAAGGCAAACTGAACATGGGTCGGCAGTGTCCTGGCAGCCAGGAGGGCCAACCCTGTCCTGGGGTGTATCAGGCACAGCATCAGCAGCTAGGCAAGGGAGGGGATTGTTCCACTTTACACTGTGCTTAAGCGGCCTTACCTCGAGTCCTGTGAATAGTAGGAGGTGCCTGAATATAAGAAGGATATAAAGGTACTAAAGTGTGTCCAGAGAACGGTGCCCAAGATGGTGACAGGCCTTGAGGGCAAAACTTTATAAGGAAAAGCTGAGGTCACTTGTTCTGTTCATCTTGAAGAGAAGGCTGAGGGATGATCCTATCACAGTTTACACTTTCCTCAATATATGATTCTGAAGTTAATTGGGCTATCATTTTTTCCCACTATACACAAGTAGGTTTTTTACAGTTTATGACACAAATCCTAAAGGAAATGCTACATTCTTTTGTGAGCATCATTGCAATGTTTTCATGCAGTTTAAAAATGCTGACAAAACTTCTTGTCTCCTTTTAGAGTTACCAGAAAAAAAACTATAAGCATGAAAGTTGTGAATTTGACTGCCACTTTTTCATTGCACTGAGTCCATGGCAAGTTGTTTTCCCCCAGTTCTAAACGGAAAGGTATTCACTAAAATTGCATATTACTCAAACTGGCTTCATTAATCTAGAAAAGACAGCCTAAGAAAAAAGTTAAAAAGTAGATTACATGTGCTAATATTTGTAGATAACAACATGAAATTAGAGATTGTTGGTTATCTGGCTGTAAAGCAACAAGGTATTAATAAGAACACTTTCTTGTATAGTGCCTCTCAAATAGGAGAATTCTAACACCAATATCCAGATTAACTGTCAAACAGGAAGTTCAGGTATTCTATATAGCTTGATCACACAATAGATGATATGCAGTGGTAAAAGGTGGAAGGTGCATGATCTTTTCCTTAAATCAGTTCATAACTTACGGACAATGAGAATAAGAGTCCCTTTCCCTCCTGGCTTTTTTCCATGCTGTTTACCTTTCCACACATATTGTCTGTCTTCTGATGTATCCCACTATTTTTAAATAATATTCCTCTTCAAACCTGTCTTATTTTCTGGGTTCTCCCTGTTCCAAAACACAAGGTATGTTGTACAAAATTTATCTGAAGATAAAAGATAAATGTTCCTATGGAATCAAAGTATTTAATAATTTTAATATCAAGATATTTTGGATTATTTATATCCAAAATTTATATATTGATTTCTTCTTTAGTAGTTTCTAGTAGGTTAATGTCATTGTTCTATTTTTGGAACTTTGTTTGAATACTGTGGACTTGTATAGGTGCTACATAGTAAAAAAAAAAATATTTTGGAAAAAAAAAATCTATTAACAATGAAAAAAGTCAGTTTTTCAAACAAAATTCACCTTGTACTGTTTTGAGGAGAAAAAAAAATTTAGACCAGTTTTGTAGTATTTTGTGCTTTAGAACTTTTGTCTTAAGTCATTACAAATAACCATGAGCTTCCCATCTTAAATTGGAAGAAATACAACTGAATTCAGATGTTTTAACAAATATTCCAACAAAAGGTAGCTAAAGTTCCATTTTTTTTTAAAACAAGCACCTATGCCTGCAGGTTATTGATGGATTTGCTCTGTTTTTGAAGGGGAAAAGAGAAGCATGCCTTTATGGGGCTCATTCCAGGAATGAAAGGTACAGTGTTAAAGCTGCAGAGTAGATTTTTCATAGAAGTATACTTTATAAAGTATACATACATGAAGTATACATAAGTATACTTAATATATGTTAAAACTATGATATTATATAATACATTTGTCCCATTGAATACATCCTCGGTTAGAAAACAAATTTAAGGATATGTTGGGGTGGGAAGTAGTCAGATCAACCATTAAGGATTAGATAAATTCCAAAATTGCTTCTTTCCTACATAAGTTATTCCATTCTCCTCAAATAAGATAAGATTTTTTATCTCTAAACAATTTTAAAATTCTTCCAAATAAAGAACCATTCCAACACCAAGGAAAATAGTGACTGAAGGATCTGTACTTTATCTAATATACCCACTTATGGCTCAAAAAATGTAAAACCTTTGAGAATTGTTTGGTAATATTATAGGCCGTTTATGGTTTTGGTTCCTCTACAGCATAATAGTCCTTTCATGGGAAGAAAAAAAAACCCTCTTTATTGCTTCACTCTAGTGTCTCATATTTCTTTTTTCTATTCATTTTAAAACTCCTTTTTGGGCTATATACAAGTCTCGGGTGAATTGTTTGGCCTTCTAAAAAAGCAATCTTTCTTCTGATTGAGTTTCATGTGCTTACTCTCTATGAAAATCTTAACGCTCTTTTTCTATTAAATTTCAGCTTATATAAAAATTTTCAAAATGTTTTCCTCCTTCTTTTAAGCTTCATAAAGATATATTTTAAAAATCTTTCAATTATGTTTACTGCATATTTAACCAAGAATCATTCAAGTGCTTTCCCACCCTTCTCAGAATGTGGGGCCCAGAACTGCACACAGACTCAGGGTGAGGACGCAGCAGGGCTGAATGCAGCAGGATGATCCCAATCACAGCTGGTGATGCTGTGTCTGATGCACCCCGGGATGGGTTTGCCCTCCTGGCTGCCCGGGCACACACTGCTGGCTCACCCTGAGCTGCTCCGACCAGCACCCCCAGATCCCTTTTGCAGGGCTGCCCTACACACACTCCTCTCCCAGCTTTTACTTGTGCCTGCTGTTACTCCCAATCCCAGGGGCAAAATCTGGCATGTATTAAATTTTATTCTATTGATAATTGCCCAATGCTGCAGTATATGCAGATCTCGCTGCAAAACGAAGAGGTAGAAAGCACCTTCAGCAGCACCGCTCATTTGGTATCATCAGCACACTCACTAGTGGTGCGCTCAAGTCCTGCATCCAGATCATTTATAAACTTGTTGACCAGAACTGGTCCCACAGTGAATTCCTGAGGAACACCACTGGTGATTGCTCACTGGGCAGATGCAGCCCCACACACTAAACCCCCTGAAGTTCTGATATTCAGCCAGTTCTTCATCCAGCACACTGTGAACCTGACCATCACAACAGCTTGTCCAGAAAGAAACTGTGAGGGACAGTATCAAAAGCAATACTGAAACCAAGAAAAGCTGCAATGACTGTTTTCCCTTCAACCACCCGGTGAGAGACCTTATTGTAGAAGAATATCAAATTATTTAGGCAGGACCTTCCCTTTGCTGAACCCACACTGTCTGTGCCTGGAAATTGCACTGTTCTTGACATGCCTTTTGGTAGTTTCCACCATGAACTCCTCCATATTTTTTCCAGGTACTGAGGTCAGACTAACAGGTCTGTTGTTTCCAGAGTCCTCCTTCATGTCCTTGTAAATACAATAACACTGGTCAGATTTCATTCATCAAGGACTTCCCCCAATGCCCCAGGCCTTTGATAAATGACCATGGGATTCCTGTTATAATATCTACTACATCCTTCAGTACTCCAGGATGAATCCCACAACGTCCCATGGATTTATGAACTGGTACAACTTGTCCTTTACAATTTCAGTGTCAACAAATGGAAAGTCATTGCTTCCAGAGTTGTGGTCTTCCCCCTCAGAGGAATGGGCAGGTCAAGGTCTATCAGTATTATTTTAAAGAATGAGACAAAGAAGGCATTACATGCCTCCACTTTTTTGATTCATTTTTGTCAGATGAACACCTTCACCTGGTATCAGTTTAATATTTTCCTTAGACCTTCTCTTGCTATTAAATAATTTAAAAGAACCTTTCAAGGAACGCCTTCAAATTATAGGTTAACGAGGAAGCTTAGTATCTGCTTATTTTGGTTTGCATTCAAAATAAATTTATGAAGCCAAAAAATGCATGTTTTCTGGACTGTTTGGACATGTCAGAGGAAATGGGGGAAAAGTTACAAATGCAATTTAGGTTGATTCTGTCATTATTAATAGATGGCTGGGGCTAACATAAGATTTTCCATAAATGTGAGAATGGAATTTCATGGTCTGGGGTGTGCATAGCCCCAGTCCCAGAGGGAAATAAAAGCAGAGAAAAAGCCCTCAAAAAGGAGACATTGTTTTGGGTTGGATTGCATGAGGGTGAAAATTAATTCTTCCTGAGCCTGAAGAATGTGGTATTAACCCCTTAGACCTCCTGAGTGAGGCTGTTTTCAGGAGTCACGGAGTCTCCAGAAATATCCCATGCCTTGCAGCCAAGCACCCCACAGGACACACCTCTGTCCCTCTGTGCAGCCCCAGAGTGGTGATGCCTGGCCTGCCTCACAGCTTTCTGCCTGCCCACAGAGCCTCACCATGTACTGCTTCTCCCACCTGCTCCAGCTGTGTGCCTGGGGCCACCTGGAACCCTCTCTTGGCATGGGGAGCTGGGCCTTCCTCCGTGGCTTAGCAGCAGCTCCTGATGCCAAACCCAGCAGCTGCCCTCTGTCCCTCTGTCCCTCTGCAGCCTGGCTGCAGAAGGGAACCTGTGTCAGAGGAAGGTGAGGAGCTCTGGGGAAGCACAGAGGAAAAGAGCTTTTCTGTGGGGTTTGCTGACAATATTTCAGGTCTTCATTGGGAAAAAAACCAAGATCTACTGAGTATATGTCAACTGCAAAGCATGTTAGTGGATGATCAAATGCATTTTTTCTGATACCAGTTGTTAATAAAGCATTTTTTAATCTATGAAAGTTTTTTAGAGCTAGGAAATTAAGTGTGATGTCTGCTCACTGTCTAGAATACAAGTATATGCCAGATATGAGCCATGCCAGTTTAAAGCTATCATCAATGGAAATAAAGTTGTGCACAAAGCTACGTTGCCCAGAAATGAGTGAATAGAACAATTATTTTGGCTTTGTAGACTATAATATTTCTCATTTTGTATCACTTGTCATTCTGTACTAGGAAGATTCAGATATTGAGCAAGCTGTCCTTGCCCAAATTACGGTACAGGATTAAATTGCAAATTTCAAGCTTTATCTTGTCTATTCCTACATTCTGTTTCTCTGAAACAACTTCCCTTTCATTTAATATCCGAGGAAAACCATCTCCATATAAATTAATTCCTTAGACATCCCTATCACACATACTACATACATTTCAGAGATAAAATTAATCTTTTAAGGAAAACATTAGTTTTCTAAATATTCTATGAAAATTTCTCTAAGCGTCTTCTGTTTCATGCTTGCCATTGTTCCCAGATCCCTTAAAAATAATACCATACAGTAGTGTACTTGGGTCATGAAAATAAAAACAAAATGAAGCAAAACCAAAATCTAATGTTTGCATTTTCACACATTACTATGAAAAATAATTTATTATAAAAATCATATTTTGTACATCTATTTTAGGCTGTATGAGGAGGAGTATTCTTGGGACTACAGGCTGAAAGCTGCTTAGTGGAAAAAGACCTGGGGGTACTGGTGCACAGCCAGCTTAACATGAACCAGCCAGCTTAAAATGAGCAGTGTGCCCAGGTGGCCAGAAAGGCAGATGGCACTCTGGCTTGGATCAGGAATATCACAAAAATCAGTGTAGCCAGCAGGACTAGTGAAGGGATCATCCTCCTGTATTTGGCAGTGGCGAGTTTGTTCCTAAAATCCCATGTCCAGTTCTGAGCCCCAAAATTCAGGAAGGACATTGAGGTGCTGAAATGCGTCCAGAGGAGGGCAATGGAGTATTTGAAGGATCTGGAGCACAAGTCCTGTGAAGAGCAGCCCAGGGAGCTGGGGGTGTTTAGCCTGGAGAAGAGGAAACTCAGGGGGACCTCTCTCTACAACTTCCTGAAAGGAGGATGAAGCCAGGTGGGGGTCAGTCATTTCTCACAAGCAACAAATGCAGGACAGAAGAAAATAGCCTCAATTTCTGCCAGAGAGGGTTTAGATGCTCTATTAAGACTTCCAGAGAAGTCTGGTCAGGCAAGAAGTTGCTCAGAGAAGTGTTATAAAGGTGTGTTTGTGGCACTTGGGAATGTGATTTAGTGGCAAAATTTCCATGCTACTTTAACAGCTGGACTCATTGATTATTGAAGGTAATAATTCCATGATTCTGTGAGATCTCACACAGATTTTGAAGTCAACAGCAAAGGGAAAGTTGGATAGATATGTATGGACACTGTTTACTGAATTTCAGAAAATATTCATTATAAAGATTGTCAGTAAACTATTTCCCTGGGCAGAGTATTTTTATGATTCACTGCCTACCTTGGGTGACTAATCTTTTGAAGCAACAAATCTGTCTTAGTCTCAGAAAGCAACCTTTATCCTAAATGCAGGTTACACAATGTCAGCAATGGTTCAAGCAGAAATTTTTCTGGTGCATGTTACACTGTCTTAAGTGGTGTTCCCTGATGTGCCTTAACACCTGCCTGTGCCATATATCAATGTTCAGCTATTTAACCAGTCTATAGCTGAATTTGAGTGACTATTTCTGATGCTAGTTACCTCATTAATTAGTTCATTAGTTATGTCATTTTTTCATGTTTCCAGTGCTTAAAATTCTGGTTATATTTAAGTGAATATTAGGCTATCTGATCAACTTCTAAGTATTGTTTCTGAAAACTAATAGTATTTCAGTTCTGCAATATTTAACTTTCATTAAGTGTTCCCATGAGGCTGTAATAAAATTTATTGCAAAATATATAACAAAATTTCATAATTTTTCCTGTGTGAAGTTATTTTCTTGAGAATATAACTTGATTAAAGCCCTCCAGGTGTTTGAGACATACCTGTCAGAAGCTGAATGATTTGTAAAATTTATTGTCAAAGTTGAATTTCAGTCCTTGAGACAAATTATGGTATATTTTTGGTGTATATTCAAAATTGGATTAAGGATTCTGATTTCTCCCACTGAAAGTTTTTTAGAGCTAAGTGAGGAAGGAATGGAAAAGTTTAAAATATCACAGGAATCAATCCCATACAGGATCCAATCCCATGCTGCTTGAGTATATTGACGTGGAAACCTAATGAACTTCTCAAGCATTCTAAAATACATCAATTTCTAATTTCAGTTATTTAATCCATTAAGTATTTTTTTTCTTTCTAGTATTAAAAATGAATTAATAACTGTAGCCATTGCAGTTGTAGTTTAGTTTCCTTCACCAGCTGGGAATTTGCAATCAATTAATATGAAATTGCTTAAAGTAAAAGTACAGTTGCTATTACTGTAGATGAAAGTTTCTTATAGCTGTAAGTCAAAAAAGTGTTGGCAAGAAATGAATATTTAAAATTATCTTTAATATTGCACCTTATTAAATAACAGGCAAAACGCTTTCTGTATGTCAGTGTATTTCCACAGAATAAATATAAATAGCAGAAAAAATATGTACAGTTTCAGGCAAGAGATGATAATTTATCACTTTTTATCATACTATCTCTACTTTATGATCCTTAAGGTCAAAAAGTTCTTAATTTATTTCCGTTCTGTTAGATATTAGTTGTCCATTTTCAGCAAATAAGATGGTTAAGATTAAGATTGTCAAACAGACTAAATAATACGTATGATAAATAATGAAGTTTTTACATTTTCACAACCAAATCTAAAAAGTTATCCTATAACAAGTCATTAAACTTGTTGAAGGACTTGGAGATAACACCTTGAAATTCCAAATCCATTAATCCTTGAACAAATAAAGAATCTAGAAACACTGGTGAAATACTTTTTTAAAGTGTGCTGTAACTCTGTACCCCAGAGAGGACCCAAATCACTGCAAGTGTTGGGGCCTGGCCAGGCCTGTTGGGCCTCAGGAGGGTCTCTGGACCTGACAATGAGATGGCAGCAGGGCTGCAGCTGGCCCCACCACCGTGACAGACACTGAGGCTGCTCCAACGCCAGCGACCGGCGCTGCCACTGAAACCCCTGGAACGGAATCAACAGGTGCAGAGAAACTGAAAAGTACATGAACGTCACCGGGCAAACCAGCTTTGGCAAAAACAGTCAAGGAGGACTGGGAGAGCAAAGAGGAGGAAGAAGCAGAACCATCACAAGGGTAAACTTCAGGGCCACCATCAAGGCTATCACTGCAACTGGAAGAGGAGACAGAAGAGACAACCACATCTCAATCCCTATCTCTGAGTGAGCTACAGGAGCCAAGAAAAGAGTTCAGCTCTCATCCATGTGAGCATTTTACTGCCTGGCTGCTCCAGTGCTGGGAGACAATAATGTTGACTTAGAGGGTAAGGAAGCCAGGCAGCTGGGATCACTTGCTGAGGAACCAGGAATTGACAAAAAAATAGGGAAAAAAGACACAAGCCCTTAGTCACTGAAGGAGACTTATCAAGTGTGAGGGAAAGGTATTCCTATAAAGATGTTTCATCTAACTCAGGCAAATGGACTGCAATAAAGACAGGTATTCAATAACTGAGGAAAATGAAATATGAGAAAGAAATGAAATTTTGACCCAGAAAATGTGCAGCTCCCTGCAAATCCAGATCCTCTTCTCTCAAGGAACTTTGTGGAGGAAATTTGTACAGCGTGTACCAGCAGTGCACGCCAACCCCTTGGCAACAATGTTTTGGAAAGGTGATGCACCACCAACAGTCAGTGACGTGATTTGGCAATTCTGGGAATATGAAGAGAGTATTTCTTTCTCCATCATTGTGGCTGTAGAGAAACTGATAGATAAACTGACAGATAAGCTGACTCATGAGTTCCAGCAATTCAGAGAGAATATGTCCTGCTCCCCACCTGTACAGGCCCATATTTCAACAACTGACAGCAGGAGTTCTTTTGTGCAAGAGAGAGAACATAGAAGGACACACCACAGGGTACCCTGTGGCTTTACCTTTGGGACCATACAGAAGGATATGAGGAAGTGGGATAGACAACCTACCTTGAATTTATAGGTGTGGAAATTGCAGGAAAAAATGTCTACAAATGGGGCTTTTTCCCAGCCAATTTTTTGGTCTATTCTCCAGTGGTAAATTTTCCAGACAGAAGGGAAGATCTGATCACACTACTGTCTCTAGGGAGAGAAGTTCTAGTCCATTTCTACAAGATGTTAGGAGGGGACGTTGTAATCAGTGTTAGAAGAGTCCTGCTTCCATCCAGGTGGAAGAGAGTCATAACTGGGTTTACTGGACTATGTGATTCAAAGGCCTGGCACAGCAGCCTCACAGGAGCTTAAGGCTGTAGTAGGCTCTGGTGCACAGTGTGCCCAAGTGCCATCAAGCTATGTAGAATCCATCTGTACCTCTGGAGTGACAGGGGGATCCAAACAACTGAGATTACCCTGATTAGGAATGAATGGCAAAAGCACCCTATTTTGCCTGGACCAGAGATTCCACACGTTCTTGGCATAGCTTATCTCAGGAGAGCATATTTCAGGGACCGAAAAGGATAGTGGTGTAAAGGATAATGAAGTAAATTAAAGAGTCACCTACTTTGCCTGGTTTTTCAGACAACCCTTTTGTTGTGGGATTGCTGAAGGCTGAGGAACAGCAGATGCAAATTGCTACAACAACAGAGCATTAGGGGCAATAGAACACCAAGCAAAACCTGTAATTCCCATCTATAAACTAATTTGTCACCTGGAAAGCCAAGGAGTAATCAGCAGGACTTGCTCACACTTTAACAGTCCCATATAGGCCAATCGACAGCTCCATACAGAAAGTCTGACAGAGAATGGAGGTTGAGTAAAGCATTGTGCCCTGAATGAAGTCACATCACCTCTGAGTGCTGCTTATGAGACATAGCACTTCAATATGAGCTGGAGTCAAAGGCAGACAAGTGGTGCCACCACTGACATTGCTGATGCATTTTTCTCAGTCTCTCTGGAGCAGAGTGCAGGCCACAGATTGCTTTCACTTAGAGGGGTGTCCACTATACCTAGAACTGACTGTCCCAGGGGTGGAAAAATAGCTGTACCATCTGCCATGGACTGATCCAGATTGTACTGAAAAAAGGTGAAGCTCTGGAACACATAAAACTGAGTAAGGTAAAGAGACCTGCACAGAAGATCCATTTTTTTAGGAAAAAATGCTAAGATGGACATCATCAGATCCTAATGGGCATTATTAATATCAGTGGGTGGGTGAACAATGTCCCCACCCACTAACAAGAAAGAAACACAAGCTTCTTTTAGGCTTTTAGAGAAGTTGCATTCCAGATTAAAGTCTGATTGTAAGCACTTTCTAGTGACCCAGAAGAATGATTTCAAAGTGGGTCCTGAGCCTTTGACCAAATCAAGCAGCAAATCATATTGTAGCCCATGGGCCTGTCCAAACAGTGCAATATCTGAAAAAACATGTTTTATACTGCACCTGGGAAGAATGGCCCTACCTGAAGCCTCTGGAAAAAAATCATCAAGGGAGACTCAATGTTGACCTCTAGGTTTTTGGAGTTGGGCATACAGAGAATCTGGAACATGTTGTAGTTCACCTGGAAAGGAGATACTGACAGCATATGAAGGTGTCTAATTCACTTTGAAGGTGATTTGTACTGAAGCACAGCTCCTCCTGGCACCCTGGTTACCTGTGTTGAGTGACTTGGATGTTCAGTGGAAGGATGTCCTCTAGACATCATGCAACAAATACTATATGGAGAAAGTGGGTTGCAATGATCACACAATGAGCTTGTATAGGAAACCCCAACTGTCCAGGACTCTTAGTAGTAATCATGGAGTGGACAGAAGACCAAGATTTTGGAATGTCACAAGAGGAGACGGTATTTCATGCTGAAGAGGTCACACTATGTAATAACAGAAAATGAGCAGCAATATGCCTTATTTACTGATGATCATGCTGCTTTGAGGGAAAACATCAGAGATGGAAAGCAGCTGTATAAGAGTCCCCAACCACAAGATGCAGAAACTGCTGAGGGACAAGGTGAATCAAGTCAGTTTGCAGAGGTGAAAGCCATCCAGTTAGCCTTAGACATTGCTGAATGAGAGAAATGGCCAACACTTTATGCTGATTCATGGATGGTGGAAAATGTCCTATGGTTGCAGCAATGGAAGCAGGATATCTGGCAGCAACAGGGTAAACCCATCTGGCTGCTGCATTGTGGTAAGGTATTACTGCCTGGGTGGAAAATGTGATTAGGCAGGTACGTAATGCAGAAGGTCACGTACCCAAGAGTCAGGCCACAGAAGAGCATCAAAACAGGATCAGGCTGCTAGGATTGAAGCAGCTCAGGTGGATTTGGATTGCCAGCAGAAGGGCAAGTTCTTACTCAGTGGCGCCTTGGAACATCTGGGAGAGGTGCAACATATAGATGGGCTCATGATGAAGGGCTGGAAGTAACCATGAAGCCTTTGAATGTGGAGCATCCTCTGTGATCAATCAGGCCAAGCAGGTCAAGCCTCTATGGACTGAAGGATGATGGCTGAAATATAAGTATAGGGAAGCCTGTCAGCTTGACTCTATCACACTCCTCTGAACCTGTGTGTCAAGAGCCATGTGTTTGCAATGGTGGAATCAAACACAGGACAGCCAAAACCCCCTGTTCCCAGTCACACTGCATGAAGCACTGTCTTGGGATTGGGAAATCAAGTCTTACCATGACACAGTACTCCAGAATGAGTTGAATCAGACAATGGAACACATTTCTGAAACAACCTTGTGGAGACTTGGGCCAGAGAACACATCATTGGGTGCATATATCACATTCCCTAAGTGATATGCACCAGCCCCTGGAGAGATCAAGTGGTGTAATAGACATTAAAGACTGCACATTAAAGACTGGACATTAAAGAGAAAAATGGCTGGTGACACTTTCAAACTTTGGGATAGACATATAGCAAATGCCACCTGGCTACTCAAAGATCTGCCAATAAGGCTGACTCTGACCAATCAAAATTTTTACATACTGTAGCAGGGGATAAAGTTCCTGTAGTGCACGTTAAAATCATGCTGAGAAAACAGTCTGCCTCAGCAAAAGGGTCTGCTTTTGCTTGAGGACCTGGGTGCACTTAGTAGATAATACAGAAGGATAGGAAAGTCCAGTATATGCTTCAACGGGAATTTGATTTTGAGTGAAAATAATACAATTTAATTCATTGGCTATGTTAATATCTAACACTGTGTATTGCCTCTTCTATGTGACTACATGTGTATCACCTCACTGAACACCTTAGGGCATCAATCTTAACCAAAAACATTCTGGGGATCTGAACCTGACCTCCTTCTGATTGTTGCACTTGCACCAGTGAAGAATGAATTCTGATAAAACTGAACAAGGGCAGAAATAGTGGAATAAGAACTGACTCAAATATGCAGCTTGAAACAATTTGGCAGCTGGGTGGTGTTTTATCTCCAGCTGGGCTCAAAACCATGACAGTAATCAATGCCAGAAATACAGTATCAGAAAGAACAGGGGAAAAAAGGATTGTATTATTATTTCTTCCACACTCACAGTTATGGAATTAGAAGGCAGCAGCACTATAGCACTAGAGTTCAGGGAGTAAATCTTTAGCTAAGACATAAGAAAATGGTTTTCTTTTCCTTTTGTTTCAAAAGAAACAAAAAGTTCCGCTTTTCTTCACTTGAATCCATCTTTGTTTACTGCTGTAAGGGAAGAAATGTTATTGACTGTCATTAAAATCTTTGAGTAACTGGATACAATTGCAATACAATTGATAAAAGAAAACTTATTCTGAAGTCAAGAAAAATATTGCTTTTATTAATACAAAGCATAATTCTTACAAACAAACTTGCTCATCCAGCTATACAAAACCTGTGTTCAAATACTTGAAAAACTGAATAAGGTGTCAAAAAAAATATACACATCACACTAATATCTCATAGTTACTAATACTTATAAATTTACCAAGTTTAATGCAAGTAAAATATTTTAGTTCTTATTAGAGAAAAAACTCATCCATTGAGCTGTCTGAAAAATCAAATGTAAAGTTTTCTTAACTGTCAAAAGCTGCAAAAGGTTTTCAACCCCTGTTAACAAGATTCTATGTTCTATATTTAAAACAAAATTCTATCAACTAATTCAGTATTTTACTTTTTAAAATAATTTTCAGATCTCCAGTAAGAATATGAAAGCTAAATAAAATTAACTTATTTGAAAATATCTTCTATATTGTTTCTGAACAGCTGTAAAATATTGTTTAGCAGTGAAATAACTACAAAATAAAGACTTTCCTCCAATCTTTTTTCTTTTTAGTGGCAAATCACACTATGTTAATTTATTAACAAAAATTGCTTATAACAAGATATTTCTTATCTAAAACTGTCTACTTTGTTTGAATGCCTTTGCAAGTTATATAGCCAAGCACGCGTTTCTAGATGACCATGCAAGAATTAATAAAGAAGTATTAACAGGAGGGAGCATTCATAAAAATATATGGTCTACAGGTGGGCTTAGAAACAAATATTTGTTCTTGTAAGTGTTCACAGGAGACTGATGGTCTTACATATCATCACAACTCCTGTTTATATAAATTGGTGGTCATGTACCACCAATTCATATAAACATTGGCCTGTTACTGACAAATAATTCAGATAATTGCCAATTAATAAAGCAGAAATCAAAATAGAACCAGATATTTAAGTAAAAGTATCTTGATTTCTGTTGAGCTTTTTTTTTTTCCTGACTGCCTAGTCTGTACTGGTATAACTAGTTTATAAAATTTGCGAGACTTATTTGCTGCTTCTAACTCTTAATGCATTAGAGCCCAATAATATTATTTTTTTTATCAACAGATAGCACAAAAAAGTATCATGTCAGATATGACAGAGTATGTCATACAGAGTCATAAATATTTATCTTCATGTTGAAGTAAGCATATGTTTAGAAAGTGGTGCTTACTAGAACATGCAATTTCTCTTAAACAGATGTATTTTAACTTCATGACTTGCAGTATTTATTTGAGTTTATCTTGCTCAGAGACATTAAGTGCTATGCATTGTATATATAGCATGAATTAATCCTATCATAAGGCAAAGAAGGATTAAAAAAAGGGAAAAAAACAGGAGTGGCTTCTTGGATATCTCTTTCTCAGAGTAATTGAAGAGAGAAGTCCCTGAAAGCATATCTAGATTTGTGGTTTTTCACTTATCAATCTAAGTATATCTGTAGTCAACAACAATGTTTCTGAGAGGTAGAGTCATTATAAACTGCAGAGCATTCAATACTGATTCTGTAGCACTTGTTGTTTACTGAGTGACATTAATTAATTGAATATAGGTCAGATTATCAAATACTTTATTTTTTGAATAAAAGTCCTATTTCATTCTGAATTCATCCTGAATTATTCCTTCAGTATTCTAATGCAACTAATAACTTATCTTCATCATTCATTCTGTGCTGATAGTTCATTTTGAAGAAAGTGCTAAAGTCAGAAAGTGTATTTATACGTACATTTTGTGATAGAAAATTGAAGGAAAACATTGGAGGAAAGAAAAAAATTATAGGGGAAATAGAAAAAGTATTAATTTCTTTATACTCTCTCAAAAGAAGAATATCTAAGGAGCATGCAAAACATTGCTGTAAGGTTTTCCATTATAAAGACATTAAATACTTATCTCTTTTTTGTTGATAAGTTAGGAAAACATATCTTGATATAAGATAACCTGAGTAGGTAAGTGTTTCTTAAATCAAAGTAGCATCTTCTACCATTTAATTGACATTATGATCAGAAGAATAAATACCTAAAATAGAGTACTTATGTCAGCAAAAAGATGCCCAGAAGTTAATTGTGAAAATTACCAATAATATTTCAAATTCTAAAAATAACATTGTTCTTTCTCTTATCCCATTTTCCCCCTTATATTAATATACTGAATGCATGGTATAGATTTAGACTAACTTCTTTAATTTTTTTTTTTAGGTTTTTTTTTTTTTTTTTTTTTTTGTGAACAACACACTATTGAAATAAAGAGTATTTGAAATTTTAGGACAACTGGAAGAATAATGATAACAAGAGCAGAAGTTCAGTGGTGAAGGGGATATCATCACCTCAACAGTCCACTGACACCATGATATTTTACGAAAAATCCTTTGCTAGTATTTTCCCTCCTGGGAAGCTGAGGAATCACAATCACAGAATTTCTAGGTTGGAAGGGACCTTTAAGATCATCGAGTCCAACCCATGTTCTAACACCTCAACTAAGTCATGGCACCAAGTGCCACACCCAGTCTTTTTTTAAACACCACCTCCCTGGGCAGATGATTCCAGTATTTGACCACGCTTTCTGTGAAAAACTTCCTCCTTAAGTCCAGCCTATATCTCCTTTGGCGCAGCTTGAGACTGTGTCCTCTTGTTCTGTCTGTTGTTGCCCGGAGAAAGAGACCGACCCCCAGCTCACCACAGCCACCCTTCGGGAAGTTGAAGAGAGTGATAAGGTCACCTCTGAGTCTCCTTTTCTCCAGGCTAAACAATCCCAGCTCCCTCAGTCGTTCCTCATATGGCTTGTGTTCCAAGCCCCTCACCAGCCTCATTGCTCTCCTTTGGACACGCTCAAGCATCTCAACGTCCCTCCTAAACTGAGGGGCCCAGAACTGGACACAGCACTCTAGGTGTGGCCTCACCAGTGCCGAGTACAGGGGAAGAATGACCTCCCTGCTCCTGCTGGCCACACTATTCCTGATACTGGTCAGGATGCCATTAGCCTTCTTGGCCACCTGGGCACACTGGTGGCTCATGTTCAGCCGACTGTCAACCAGCACCCCCAGGTCCCTTTCTGCCTGGGCACTGTCCAGCCACGCTGTCCCCAGCCTATAACGTTGCAGGGGGTTATTGTGGCCAAAGTGCAGGACTTGTTACTTGGACTTATTGAACTTCATCCCATTAGATTCTGCCCATCCATCCAACCATTCCAAGTCCCTCTGCAAAGCCCTCCGTCCCTCTAACAGTTTGACACACGCTCCCAGCTTAGTGTCATCTGCAAATTTACTAATGAAAGACTCCAAACCCTCATCCATATCATCAATGAAAATATTAAACAGAACTTGCCCCAGCACAGACCCCTGAGGGACACCACTGGTGACTGGCCACCAGCTGGATGCAACACCATTCACCACCACTCTCTGGGCCTGGCCATGCAGCCAGGTCCTAACCCAGCAAAGAGTGCTCTTGTCCAAGCCACGGGCTGCCAGCTTATCTAGGAGTATGCTGTGGGAGACAGTGTCAAAGACCTTGCTGAAACCAAATACACAACATCTACAGCCTTCCCTGCATCCACTAGGCGGGTTACCTGGTCATAAAAGGTGACCAGGTTGGTTAAACACGACCTACCCCTTCTAAACCCATGCTGACTGGGTCTGATACCCTGGCCATCCTGTAAATTCTGCATGATGGCACTTAATAGAAACTGTTCCATTATTTTGCCAGGTACTGAGGTCAGGCTGACTGGTCTATAATTACCAGGATCCTCCTTTGCACTCTTTTTGTGAATGGGTGTCACATTGGCCAGCTTCCAGTCATCCAGAACCTCACCAGTGAGCCAGGACTGTTGGTAAATGATGGAGAGTGGCTTTGTAAGCTCATCTGCCAGCTCTCTCATTACCCTGGGGTGGATCCCGCCAGGTCCCATAGATTTATGAACATCCAAGCAGCTCAGTAGTTCTTTGACTCTCTCCTCTTGGATAATGGGGGGACCATTCTGCTCCCTGACACCATCAACCAGCCCAGGCAGACAGGTATCTTGAAGGCAAGTCATCTTCTCACTAAAAACTGAGGCAAAGTAGGCATTAAGCACTTCTGCTTTCTCCTCATCTCCAGATACTGTTTCCTCCCTTGTCCAATAAAGAACTAAGGCTGGTCTTGCCTTTCCTTCTAGCATTAATGTATTTGTAAAAACATTTTTTATTATCCTTTACAGAAGTCGCCATTCTAAGTTCAAACTGAGCTTTGGCCTCCCTAATTTTTTTCCTGCATGTTCTAGTAGCCCTCTTGAATACTTCCTTAGAGACCAGACCCTCTTTCCAAAGCTTCCTCTTTTTATTCTTAAGTTCCTCCAAAACCTCTTTGCCCAGCCAGGCTGGACGTTTACCCTACTGACTTATCTTTTGGCACACAGGGACAGTCTGTTCCTGTGCCCTCAAGATCTCTGTTTTGAGGCATGCCCACCCTTCCTGAACCCCTTTGTTTTTAAGGGCTGCTTCCCAAGGGAGGCTCCGAATAAGTCTCCTAAACAGGCCAAAGTCTGCCCTCCGGAAGTCCGATCCAAGAGTCTTACTAGTGCTCCTCCAGATATTGAGAACTCTATTATTTCATGATCACTCTGCCCCAAGCGACCTCCAACCACTACATCTCCCACCAGCCCATCTCTATTTGTAAACAGCAGATCTAACATAGTCCCTCACCTGGTGGGTTCACCCACCAGCTGCAACAAAAAGTTGTCCTCCACACCCTCTAAGAATTTCCTGGACTGCTTCTCTACTGCTGCATTAAGTTCCCAGCAGATGGCTGGTAGGTTGAAGTCACCTACAAGAACAAGGGCTGATGATCCTGAAACATTACCTAGCTGCTTGTAGAATAAGTCATCTACCTCTTTTTCCTGGCTGGGTGGACGATAACAGACTCCCAGTAGGGTATCAGCCTTGTTGGCCTTCCCCTTAATTCTTACCCATAGACATTCAACTCCGTCTTCCTTAGTTTCAATTTCTACGACATCAAAAGTCTGCTTAATATAAAGGGCCACCCCTCCACCTCTTCTTCCTTTCCTGTCTCTTCTGAAGAGCTTGTAGCCATCCAGTGCAGTGCTCCAGCCATGTGAGTCATCCCACCATGTTTCCGTGATGGCAACTACATCATAGCTCTGCAGCTGCACCATGGCCTCCAGCTCTTCTTGTTTGTTGCCCAAGCTGCGTGCATTGGTATACATGTACCTCAGCTGGGCTACTGACTTCACCCCTAACTTAGCCTTGCAACCCTTGGGCCTATTTCCAGGAACCCCTTCCCCCTTCAAACCTAGTTTAAAGCTCTCTCAATGAGGTCTGCCAGTTCATGAGCTAAAAACCTTTTGCCCTTGACAGAGAGATGTACCCCATCTGGTTCCAGCAGAGCAGATGCTGTAAAAGTTTCCCCATGATCAAAGAATCCAAAATGTTGCCGATGACACCAACCCTTAAGCCATTTGTTGATGATGCAGATTCTCCTGTTTCTTTCATCATTTTCCTCTGCCACCAAAGGGACTGAGCTCCTGCCCTTTCAACTACCTGACCCAGTACCCTAAAGTCCTTTCTAATTGCCTTGACACTCCTCTTTTCAATCTCATCACTGCCAGCCTGGAGTATCAGCAGTGGATAATAATCAGAGGGCTGAATCAGCCCAGTGTTAAGAGGCTGAATGAGAGATGCGGGACTCCAGGCAGCTCTTCCAAAACGCAGTTTATCACATGCAAGACGTTAGAGCAGTCCAGGGTCATGGGAGACAGAGCCTGTGCCTAGAGCTGTCAGCTGCATCTGCAGGCAGGCCTGGAGACCCTTACTTTAGGTTACAAATGCATTATATACTTTTCTTTGCTGAGCATCTTAATACAGTAGAACCAATCTATACCTTAACTTTTATCTATAGCCTATCATAACTAATACAATTACCATATTCATGTTAGTATTCTCCAATCACTAAATGTTAGTACATTACAGTTTAAGCTAGAAGTTGTTTTTCAGTTTTCTTGCAGTGGAAAATTCTGAGACCTTTTTTCTACTTGCAACATTTGCTGACTTGTTTGCCTGTGCTATCTTTCTGCTTGGTAAAAACATCTTATTGTTTGAGGTGGGTTTATCCTTTGTTCTAAGTCATAAAAACTCCCTTCTAACTAACATACCCTTTGCCTCCTTGGTTATCCAGTAAGACTGGCTCAGCAATTCTTTTCTTCTATATCAAAACTTGCTTGCAGCTCTACTCCTTCCTCAGCTTCTACATTCAAAAATCTTTATGCTAAGCATACATATCTGTGAGACTTGGTTGTCAAACTTTCATCCTTCCCAACAGCCCAGGAAGTCTCTCAGTGATATTTTGTACCCAGGCCCCAGGGAGGCAACAGACCTCCCTGTGGGATGGGTCTGGTCGACAAATGGGGCCCTCAGTTCCCTTCAGAAGGGAACCACCTACAACGATTACCCTTCTTTTGTTCTTGATGTTAGAGGTAGTGATCCATCTTACAGATGAATCATAATTGGGGGGCTCACTGGGCAGACAGTTTTCTTCTAAATCATCTAGTTGGGTCTCTAGTTCTAGGACCTCATACCTATTTTGTAGTGGTACCTGGCTGGATGATGGGGATGGGGAGGAGTTTTTGTTATTACCTCCCCAAATGGGGACCAATTTCCACTCCTCTTCATCCACCAGGTGCCCTTCTATTGCCTGAGAGCGGGAGGCATATAAGTCCTCAGTCTCTCGGTCAGAGGCCTCCCTTAAAGATGTAAGGGCTGAACTCCACCAGTCTATTTCCCTTTCACTTTCCCTGATACTCCTTAACCTTTCAACTTCCTCCCTAAGCTCAGCCACCAGTGAAAGGAGGTCGTTCACCTGTTCACACCACAGGCAGATCTCCTCCACAACACTCCCTGAAGCCACCAATAAGCTCAAACACTCTGGGCATAGATGGGTCTGTACAGACACATCCTTTTTGGAGGGCTCAACTTGCCCACTTACACTTATACCAGCCATAGTTTTTGACCGTGTAGAAACCATTACTAACAGACACCTCAAACACAACCAAGCAGCAGAAAAACCTCAAACAACACAGAGGACTCCTAACTAGGAAGAAAGTTGGCAGCCCTGCCTGCATGAACTGCCGCGCAAACTGCCTTGTATACGCCCCAGGGACTCACCACACTCCTGTTGGCTGCACTCCCCAGAGACCTCTTATAATCAGCACTCAGCAGCAACTCAAGTAGCTCCACCCCTTGCTCCTCACTGACTCACAATGGCCAGGGAGCTTCAGGAGAGACGTGTAAACAGTAACTATCTGCTGCTGTGGAATGCAACAGGTGCAGCTGTAATTGGTGGATGTTGATTGTTTCTAATTAAGGGCCAATCACAGATGCAGCTGGCTCAGACTCTGAGAATCACAAGTCTTTGTAATTGCATTCCATTCTTGTTCTTTCTAGCCTTCTGATGAATCTTTTCTCTTTTATCTTTTAGTATAGTATTTTTGTATAGTATTGCAATATAATATATATCATCATATAATAAATCAGCCTTCTGAAACATGGAGTCAAGATTCTCATCTCTCCCAGAGCACCTGTCCTGGGAGCACCCCACAAAGCTTCCACCACAGGCCACCAAGCCACTCACAATTTCAGAGAGGAGAAGAGTGAGACAGAGTAGTAACAACAGCTTTCAGTAGCTGTTCAGAGTAGGAAGACCAACTGAAATGCAAGACAACGAGATTATTCCTGTAATCTAGACAGATCCACTAAATTATTGTTATCTTTCCCAAGGTAGAAATCATGAAATGAAACTTGGCAGATAACAAACTGTTCTTGCCTTGAAACAGAACTATCCATGTGATAACTAGTAGATGATATCCATTAGGATTTACTTTCAAATTATCAAATGTCAACAGTTTTCTTAAAGTGATATAAAACTTGGACACCTTACCAAGATTTTTTATTGTATATGTTCATCTTTAGCCAGCCAAAGGATTTAATAGAAAATCATATCATGTCAGAATGATAGGAAAGAATATTTCTGAACTCTCTAAAATATTTTATCTACAGCACTTAAAATAGCTGTTCTGTAGTCTGATGGCATCTCCATTGATCTGGAAGGAAGAAAGCAGTCAGGTGAATAATAACTTCATCTGCTGCAAGATTTCCTTAACATCTTCATTTATTGCATGAATGCATCTTTCTATTAAATTCTCCTATCTTTTTCTATCACAAAGCAGTAAATACTATACCACCTCTTAAGTTATCATTTCCAGAGCTAACTCTAGTTAATTCTTATCATAGGTGGATGTATATTAACACTATCTCTAACTAGTACCAAAGTGCTACACCTGCAGCATACATGCCATGTCAACACAGGTGTTGTAAATAATCTCCATGTTATTTTAGAGTAGAAATTATATCTTTCCAGGTTACAGGAAAATAATATACTGTTCTTTTTTAAAAGAAAAATGTTCACTTTTAACTAAAAGTTTGATGAATGCAATACATTAAAGCTATGTTAACATAGCCTAACTATTCAAAGAATGTCATAATTGTAAACCAGAGAAACATGTTGAATTGTAGCTTTGTCATTAGACTCATTCCTTTTGGAAACACATACCTTCTACAACACAAAAAACCCCAACCAATCAAAAATATTATATGCAGGAAAACAAAGCAACAAGAACAAGAAAAGGAAAACAAGTTTGAGTCCATAAATTCTAATACTTCTCAGTAGTACTTGAAATTCCAGGGCCGACATTACCAATGTGACAAAGGAAAAAATTCAGGATCATTTAAGCCACTAAATTACCCTAAAAATCTTTCAATAGCACAACATATTTTTGAATTATATCACAAAAATTTTAAAAAAAAGTATTTAACAATCCTTTCCCAGCCAGATTATAGAGATTTAGTTGTTTCATTATTTCACCTGTGTATTGACTCAAGAACACCTTCACTTTTAAATGAGGGTCAACAAATTTCTTTTCTCTTTTTAACTGACGTGGAAATGGGAAGAATCAAAACACAGTAGTAAGTAGAATTCTTGAAGCACAGGCAGTTTTAGTTCACTGTCAACTGAACAAAATCAGACACAGTTGTGTGCACCTCTCCTTTGGCAAATGTGAGCAAATTCTCATTGAGCTTCAAGTTAGCTGAATGTCAGTTTCCAGGGACTGATGGGTTAAATCTTATCAATGTGGGCAGAGTCCCTTAATCTAAGGTACTGGAAATCATTCTGGCAGTGGTTTTCAAATGAGGGAATGATGCTGTTGTCTTTAAACCTTTTGAAGCAATAACTACATGATATCATAAATTTTACTTCGACTTTTGCTGTAATCAGTTTTAACAGGTTTAATCTATATGCAATTCTGTACTTTATGTATTACAATGAAGATTTATGTTTACAAAATGGGTTGACAGAGAAAAGTATTGTCTTGTAACTTCATTCATAGTATCTCCATTCAAAATTCAGTTTTATAGGTTCAGGTTTACATTTCTGAAGTCACTTTAACTTTTGCAATTGCAGAGTACTGTATTTTTGAATGTTCAAAAGAAGGTGCAATCTTTCGTGACAAACACAGGTCCCACTCTAAAAGGAAAAATTTAATTTCCAAAATTTAATTGTTTCTTTATTTCTATTTGCTACTGTACTCTCAAAAGACTTAGCAATCTAGTGATCACTTTGTATTTAATGATTATGTGGTCAGAATATTTCTGACTTACATTTATTAACTTCATAAATTATCCCATGTTCTTCTAAATCCTTTACTGTTGCATTTTGAAAGGACTTCTGTTTGGAGTATTTGCTTTTGCTCTTGAAAATGTTGGATGATACTGAACCTCTGTGAAAAAAAGCAGTTATTCATCCTTTAGCTAGTATAGTAGCACCCACCAGAATTCTTTTAGACCTAATGATCACTAATTTCTGGAATGTTCTGTTTTATCAAAGATCTGGTCTGATTTATTTCAATAATAGTCATCTTTGGAATTAACTAAATTGCTAGAATATAAATCTTACACTAGAGAAAGCCACTTAATTCTTCTTCTGTCTTCTCATGTGTCTTCAGAAATGTGAATGCTTAAGTTGAATACCACTATGCTTCCAAATAGCTGCATTTTATTTACATGCCAGATATAAATTGATTCTCTATGAATACAACACACATAAATATACATAAACAGAGTAGTTCCCAATCCACTGTTGTTCAGATAGTGTGAGTATTCTTAACCTTGAAAGAACTGTAGATTTAACCTTATGTGTTTACCAGAACGGTCTTTTATATCTCTATCTTTACGGTACTGTTTACCTGGTTACCTTCTAGCAACACCTTTTAAATAAAATGTCAAATGTTGAAAAGCCTTCCTAACAGTATTTGATATTGCAGGTTATAAAGATGCAGACAGAATAGACAATTGATGGAGAAATATTAATATATTTTTGTCTGAACACTGTGTTAACAAATTCAGATGACCTTCTAAATACAACATTAATTTTTATAAACAAAGCTGATTATATTTTGACAATTTTTGGCTTTAGGGTTGTTTGTTTGGCTTTTAGAGGGGTTTTGGTTGATTTGATGGTTTTTTTTTTATAATAGTGTTTTTATTGTTTCCTCCTTGTTTCTGCTTCATTGGTTTTTCTGGTACATTTTCTTTGCTTTTCTTTAAAATGCTCAATATTTTAAAAAGTATTCATTTTGAAAACTAAGTTCCTTACATAAAGAATAGTGAGTTTATACCTCTAATATTGGACTCCATAACTTTTGCTGTCTAAAAAATATGATTAGAAATCACTAAATTCCTATTTAATTAAGAAAATATGTATTTTTACAGAACATTTGTAATCACACGGTACTTTGATCTTCCAATTTGCTGATATCTTTTCTGCCTACAGTATCTACATCAGGTTGCATTCAGTCTTTGGGGTTTGTGTGTTGTTAAGTGAGGCTGTGTAAATGTCCCATTTTGCTTTCCTCTTTGCAATCTAGTTATGATGATTTCCAGCATCTGTCTGGAGTCAGCTAGTGCTCAACAATTTTGTTTACCACATTTTAATCAAAAGAACTGTTCTAGAAATTATTTTTAAATCCTGACTTTCCCCCCCACATAATTATAAAATGAGTTACAACAGACAATTCTTGCATGGGTTTACACATCTAAATATACAGGGTAAGAGTGGCAGGGGTTCAGCTTGCCTCGAGGTTGCACATTCAGGGCTGGAATGCAGCAGTGTGAGGAGCATGCACTTACACAAGGAGCCAGAAAGGACTATCACTACAATATTCATAAATGACTATGACTGTCCTAGCCTCAGATCCCTAAGCACCAAACTCCTTCTGTAGATTGACTATTTCTTACATAAGAAACCATAGTTCTAGCAAAAGGGGATGTGTACCACTTGGGATGAAGTACATTTGTGCCTCTTCTCAAATGACATACCATGAGCAGTGACTTGAATCCCATCAAGTCTCCAGTTTCTAATCCATCAAGGCAAGAAGTGACCTCAGGAAGGAGTAATGGGCTTCCCTTCCAAGTGCCTCAGTTAGCCAAAAATGGGAAAATAAGAGAGGTAAGAACTTCCTTTTGAAGGTGTAGATGGCAATCTGAAGGGGGGCTACACAGCTGTCTCAAGGTATTAGATATCCTGAAAACAGTGCAAAGTGAGGAATTTGTGAGAAATAGTGCTGGACACAAAATTAACAACTGGACAATGTACTGGCATTTTCTATAAAAAATTGAGCCAAGGTTAACAGAATGGAACATGGGTGCTTATAAGTCATTGCAAATGATCATCCATATCTTTCCTATGAAAGCATTTTTGACTGTCCATGTGATTTTATGTGCTATTATTGCATAGACCGTGTAAGGCTGAAGGGGACCACACATTGTGTCAAAGACTGGCATCAAAAAACAGGGTGTATAAAGAATAGAAAAACTTGTATGATCATTTTTCAAAAATTATTTATATACCAGAAGCCCAGAAAATATTTGGACATCATGGAAACTAAAGAAAACAGATGGCTACTGGGTCTACATTTCAAAAGGTTATCAGGCTAAGTTTAAGAAATTATTAATAGATAAATTCTGTTTTAATCCATTAAGTTCATTGGGCTTGTGTGGGTATATGGGTTGCTTGTGAACTTGTTTTGTGAGTTGTTTTTTTTTTTTGTGGGTTTTGGGATTTTGGGGGTTTTTGGTTGTTTGGTTGGTTTGGTTTATTGTTTTGACATATGTTTGAAGGGTTTGCGGTGTTTTTAAAAAAAATTTCAGTAAAAGTTTTAAAAATGTGTCCCTAAAATATCAATTTCTCTCTTAAATGGATTTAGTGGCAAAAGACAATTCCTGAGTAAAATATAAGCTCAGGAAGTTGATCAAGATTAACTGTCCATTCTAATGAAAACAATAAAATTAAGGTAAAACTAGCTGCTTATTACAAGAGGCCAGACCCGTGCGCATAACCTTTAGTTCAACTCTAGTACCACATATGAAACATTTCTATACAAAATAATTATGCACATGAAAAAAATATACACTTTCTGGAAAATCCCCTTCATGTCTTCTTTGAAGTTGGCTCTTCTTTTTTTTCCAAGCCATGCAAGTAGCATTTTGTCAGATAAAATAAAATACACAGACTGCATGTTTGATCTCTGTTCCTAGAGACAAGATTGTCTTAGTGTTTTAAAGATTGTCTCTGTCTTTTCTTGGTGGCAAACAGAAAGGTATGTAAAGTTTTTTGTTATATGATAATATAAAAAAAAATTCTTCGGTTGTATGTGAACACTAAGAGGCACAAAGTAAACAGTGATAATAAAATTATGATCTGTCATTACAGGTCATCTTATATTAGCCAACAGTTTCTGTATTGCTTTTCATTACAGTGTTTCATAGACATATTAAAAAAAAAATATTTTGACATTCAACAAAGAAATAATTACAGATTTCCAGATAATAGATGCTGTCAAAATTAGCTTTTCTTACTGCATGGTAGAATTCAATTCACAGAGTGAGGTTTCCTAAGCTGCTGAGGAAAGACCACAACAGCAGGAAGGCACCACTGGGAGTAATACCTGTCTCTACAAATTGCATCATACTTGTGTTAAGCTAGTGAGACATGAGTAAAACTTACAGGGCTATGGGGTGAGTGTGATTGATGTTTCTCTTATAAGCATAAACAGGACAAAGCTGTTGCTTAAAGCCATAAACTTAATGTACCTAATCCATCACCCAATGGAAAAATAAGTAGCACCTGACAAAAAGGGACAGTGTGGACTTAGTGAGCCCAAAAAGGCACTTATGCTCAGACCAGCAGAGAATTATGCTTTTCAGCATTTCAAATCTCAAAAAGCAGATATGATTCCACAACTCTTGATTCCAAAACATAATTTTCCCTAATTCTAATTCTCACTGACCATTTTTCCCAGTTATTCTCTGTATGTTTCAAATTACTTAGTTTTACTGTTCTGACCTTGATTATTTTACTTTTTTTAAATAAAAATTGCTTTAAAAGTTCAGTATTACTTTGGAAATCAATATTTGCTTTGATGCAGTTTAACTTTTTTCCTTAAGATGTAATAATAATAATGCATTAATTTTTTTCCTCTTTTTGAATGTGCTGTTATTTTTCTCTGATCAGAGGATTATAAACATTTCTCTATATTTTTCTATACACTATTTCTGTATTTCAGTTTATTGTATGTTTCAGTTCCCTTCAATAGATTCACATTGTGGCAGATCAACAAATGCCTAAAAGAGAGTAAGGCTCAGAAGTGGTAGGCAAAGGGGAAGCTGTGGGAGTAATGTAGAATGTGATAGGCCACTATAAATTTCAAGGAACCTCACCCAAAGGGAACACAGGCAACACAAAGGCCTTTGTTTTAAATAAACAGCTATGAACTGGTGGTGTAACTGTTTGTCCCTGATTTCATTAAAAGAATGTGAATGCCTCCCCAGTTTAGATAAATCAGCACCTGGAGAGTGAACAATTGTCCAGCCTAACCCAGACTACAAAAAACAAGGTAACCAGCAAATGAATTTTAAGACAGCAACAAGCTGTCTTAAAGACTGTACTAGCATCAACCCTTCTATTCCTTCCTATTGAGGACACTGAGCATCATGACACAGAGCATATGGTTGAGACTGGTAATGGGAATCACATTGGTATTGTAATTGAAACTGCTGCATTTTGCCATAATCTACATTTGTTTTGAGATTTCAGTATATTTTTTAGTCAATCTATTAAATCAGAAAGCCTGTGTGACATCAATATCTCTAATAGCTAAGGTGGCTGTTCTGCTGGTAAGCAGCTCTGCAGAGAAGAACTGGAGAATTATGGTGGACAACAAGCCATCCACAAGACAGCAGTGTGCTCTGGTACCAGGCCACTGGTGTCCTGGGGTCACTCAGGAATAACATTAACAGCAGTTCAAGGGAGATTATTCTGCCCCTTTACTGTGTCCTGGTAAGGCACATCTAGAGCACTGTGTCTAGTTCTAGGCTCCTCAGTTCAAGAAAGACATGGAGTCCTGGAGGGAGTCCGGTGGGGATGGAAGCATCTGTCTTAGGAGAAAAGGCTGAAGGAGCTGACCCTGTGCAGCCTTGAGAAGAGGCAACTGACAGGAAACCTGTCACAGACTGAAATCTTATGGTTCATGGCTTAAACATTGTTATGAAGGAATTTTGCCAAAATTATGTATAAAGAAGCTACTGTCACTGAAGCCCAGCCCTCCTCAAAAATGTCTCCTGACTGGAACCTTAGACTGAGTCAAATTGCATAAGAGAATTTGAGATAAGATAAAGGTGACACTGCTGTTCAATCATCTAGGGTTTAGGAAAAAAACAAACACAGCTGAGGGAGAAGAAAGCATCCGAAAGAAAGCCAAACCCAATAGCTGTCCAGAAATTCATCCCTGCCTGGGTCAGGGGTGGGGGAGATCATAGCTCACACAATCATCTGCTGAGGCCAGGTTTGCACACACTCCTCCAAAACCAAGGGGAGAGGAGGTGAGTTTTGGTGTGGCATAACCTCTGTTCAGAGAGACCAAACACCCATCCTTCCTCACAAAAATGCCTCAGCTGTAAACCCACCCCACCCTGGGAAGACCACATCCATGGGACATTCACATGAGAGGTAGCTAAGCGTTGTCATAATCCATCAAATAACCCTAAAGCTTCCCCCAGACTCATTCCTGAGACCTTGCACCAGAGAACTGCACATGATGCAAAGTGATGCAACCAATCCAGTCTGGTGCAAGAGACAGCGTCAAACTTGCCCCCCACCAAGTAGGCATCCCCACTTGGCCCAAACATACATTAATCCATTGAACTTTATGCTTTTGGGGGACCTTCACCACCAAGAAAATCAGATGGAGAGGATCAGTTGGATGCCATTGGGATCCACAGAGTGGTGATATTTTCTACTTAATCTATCTCTGTCACTGTCTTTCTCTCCCCCCACTTCTTTCTTTGCTTCTCTCTCTCTCTCTCTCTCCCTCTCTCTCTCTCTCTCTCTCTCTGTGTGTGTGTGTGTGTGTGTGTGTATGTCTCTCTGTCTCATTTACTGTTAAATAAAACCCAAACTATTGACTTTGGCACATGGTCTTGTTAGTACCTTAATTCAGGCAGAGACACCACTGTAATAACCGTATCATAACAGAACCTTATCAACTTCTGTAAGTTTCTAAAGGAAGGGTGTCAAGAGGATGGATCCTGTCTCTTCATGGCTGTGTCAAACAATAGGATGAGAGGCAATGGGGACAGAAAGTTCCAATTGAACATGAGGAAGAATTTCTTTACTGTCTTGGTGACTAAGGACTGGAACAGGCTGCCCAGAGAGGTTGTGGACTTTACTTCATCGGAGGTATTGAAGAACTCACTGGACATAATCCTCTGCCACATGCTCTAGGATGACTCTTCTTGAGCAGGGAGGTTGGACCAGATGAGTCACTGTGGCCCCTGCCAACCTTACCTGTTCTGTGATTCTGTTCATCACATCTAAAACTCCTATATTGTGTATCCCAGACAGACGTAGTTCCTCAGGAACTACAACTTTTCTTGTGCAAGACTAAGTTTGAACCTTGTGGAATTCACAAAGATTCTAGCCTGTGGGGAAAAACAAAAAAGCAAGTTCCACCTAATGCCAAGTTAGATAATTCTGTCATTTTCTGTTTATTGACTATACCAATGGCTCTGGAAATCATTAAAATCCTATTGCTTGAGAAAGATTTCAATTGTATATGATCTAATGGAATGCTATCCTTACCTGAGTCTTATGTCTTTGACATCCTGCCTCTTGTCAATTTCTTGATGAATTATCAAGAGTGGGAATTTGCTGAGCCCAGCTGTTTTGTTCACAAGATTAAAATTAATGCAATCAGGAAACGGCAGAGGAGGAATTAGTAGGCATAACCCATCTTTTGACCCCCCCCCCACTGATTAATATAAAACAAAAAGGAAAGAAGAAAAGGAAAGGAACGTTAAATAAATTAATTAAAATAGAATATACTGTGACAGACAAACCTATAGAGGTTCTGTTTTGTTAATAATTTATAAGCGGATATGATGATAATTATATCTATTAAAAAACTTTCAGGTTTTTTTTTTTCAAATTTAGAGCTAGAACTTTTCAAATTACTATGAAAAAGACTCTGGGAATATGTACGCTATATTAGCAAATATGTAATTAAGAAAACAGTAAATGCCAAAAGCTGGTACATTATGCTATTGCTCTGATTTTTTTATGTTTCACAATAAAACCAGAGGAGATATATTTCAATCAGACTATGCAGAGCTAACAGATTAGCTTGAGTTAGAAAGGTTACCTCTTCCCACAGCATTTTTTCTGAGGACAATTGTGAGCTGAGGTAGGAGATTATTTAGCATGGATTAAATTCCCATTTTAGATATGTTAAATTCTTTTAGGGCATTTACAAGCACTGCAAACCTGACTGAAAACCAGTCAAAGGACACATAGTGAGAACCATCAGTAAACTAAACTAGACTTACTGTTGAAATAGGCTGGTGCTTGAAATCTTGCTATTTTCTCTAACAGAAGAGCCTACTTTGCATTTGCCACAGCACCAAATGTGAATACTTTAGATTTTCAACACAAGAAAGTTATAAATCTTCAACTAAGGAGAGCTAAAATACAGACTTTAATAATGAACTGTAAACATTCACCATAATATAAAAGGAATTGCCATTATAATTCACTATTAGAGATGGCTAACTTGGATCTGTTGAAGCACTTTGGACACAGCTTTAGAATTTACCACTTAATGTAGAATGTCATACACTCAAGAAAAATCCAGCTTCTCAAACCCACAGTTGATATCCTTTCCTTTTTCTTTACTGCATACATTCACTTACTTTTTTATATAACTAGTAAATCTCAATATTAAATGTTAATGTACTAGCAAATTTTGCTTACTATGATCTTCAGTGTGCCTTTAAAAAGTAAAAAAAAAAGTGACTCAAAAATGTTAAATAATGGCTACCCCTATTCTGAGCATGGGTGTGTGTTCATGATAAAAAGAAATACTGTATGCCAAATTTGTTCCCAATTTAATTTTTTTTGGTGAGATTTTAGTGGTCGAATCACAGTGGAATACCAGCTGATTTTTTCTGTCTCAAGGGAACATCATCATTCTCATTACATAGCAAATTTCTGCAGTTTTAATAAATGTATTTATGTAACACACAGGAATATACTGATCAGCCCATTATGTTTGATTTGACACTGCTGATCACTTGCATGCTGCAGGTCATCTTGCCACATGCTTCTGTAAATGTTTTGCAAGTTATTATCTTAAAGATCATGGATCTGCTGGAAAGCAAACAATACTGGCAAATCAAATGACATTACAGAAGTGGGTTCTATAATTTTCTTGTCCATTCTGAAGTGCTGAGAATTTTATGAAAAGCATTTCTGAAGCATCTCACAACTTTTCCTATCACAAATAACAAATCATGAAGCTCTCTGTGTGTAGCAGGGCCAGTTGCCGTAGTAACAGCATCACCCCACTACCTCAAGAGAAGTGCCAAGTATCTGTGCTTGAGGCACTGAGGTCTCTCTGCAGTTTCTGTTAAGCCATAGCTTTCCCAGGGAAGAATGTCAACTTATTTAACTAGTCTAGGGAAGAATTATATACAGAGAAATTTGGCTGAGGTTTCATTTCACTTCACCTCCTGTTAGATATGCTCCTTCTTGAAGAAAACGTGATTAAGTCAATTGTCATCTACTATGCAGTCTTAAAATTTTGCGAGATATACAGGTGATCAAATACCCATACAGAAGTAGAACTTTTTACCAAATCTGTGAATTGTATCATATGTTAAAAAGAAAAAAAGAAAAAAAAGCATTGAATACACAGTAGGTTATAAAGATGCAAATGAAATAATGTTCAAGTGTTCTTGAAGTCTGCATGAATGCTAAGTTACTTTACATTCTTATTCACATAAAAACAGGTTTTCAGTTTTAATTAGTGATTTTGTGGCTTGCTAGCACTACTAGGAAGCATATTTCAGTGATCTATGTCACCCTAAGGGAAGAGCCATTTTGAACAGCAGGGGCAATCCCAGAAGTACAGCTAATCAATTGGAAACCAGATACTCTTGTCTTTAAAATTGCTTTATAAGGATAATTGAGACAAATTTCTGGCTCTAAATCATTTATCAGGAGGAGTTTTTGGGTTTTGGTTCCTTGTTTTCTTTTTTTTGTTTTCTTTTTTTTTTTTTTTTTACTGCTTATTATTATCTTGAACACAAAATTTTGATGAATACAAAAGACAAAATATAAATGAGTTTCATTATAAAGTATTTGATAACACTGTATTACTAGGAAAGACAAACTGGAAACAAACAAAATAACAAAATGAAAAAATCTAACCCAGCCAAACCAAACCAAATGGTAATCTCTTGCAAGGTTCTTCTGCCACAAGCCAGTGAATAAAAGGTTATTTTATCTACCTTCTTCAGCTTATGTAGAGGTACGAAGGCATTAGAGATTAAGAAAAAAAAAAAAAATTATTAAGAAAAAAAAAAAAATTCAATTTTCAGTGAAAACTTTTTCTTTTAAATTTAACCCTTTTCAGAAAAATCCTAAATATTGTTGGCAATTACTAGGAAGGAAAACACTTTGAAATAAAAGATATTTGAGCATATATCTAAGTGAATTTCCTTCATCAGTTGTATGTTATGTACTCTTTCAGTAAAAGTATTGTAACTAGCACTAAATTAATAGTAAATTAGCATGACATATAATATGATAATATGATGTAATAAATGATATAAATAAATAAATGATAAAATAATATTATAATATGATATAATAAGAAAATGGAAAAAATATACAAATTAAAGCCAAAAGCTGAGAACATTTCAGTATTTATTGGAAAATTTGGACAATTTACTTTCTTTTGTAGGTAATATGAAATCCATGGGTGGTTGAAAGCAACTATGACACCCAGCCATATTTGAAGCAGCATCTTAAAATAGCCCATATTTAGAGCAGGTAACCTAAATGTATTTAGTCTATTTTTTTTTAATAATATTAATTTCAAAATCGTGCTTGAAAACTGTTTGAATTCAAAACAGGTCTTGCAAGAGCAAGTAGAAAATGGAGTTTTGCAAGTAGCCTTTGCCTAACCAAGTAAAATTAAATTTCTTTTAAATTGGATGAGAAATATTAGAGAGGTTTGAATGAAAAAATAACCAAGATTTTATGGAGACATAGGCTATCAAAAATGATTCATTCCACTGTCAGACTTTATAGTGTAGTCTCCAGCAACAGAAATTTCTTCATGGACAGGGAAAAAAGGAATAAACAACTCACAACCTTTTTGGATCTTCCTAGTATATTGCTCAGTATAATCTGGATAACATGAGAGGAACAAGACAGACTTGAAAAGTGGTTATATCAACATGCTTCCCTTGAAATCCACACCTATTAGAACGTCAAAAGGTTCTTAATTCAGATTGTGGTCTGGATTATTCTTAAATGTAGGGCAGATGCCTTAGAATACCATTGTAATCTTTCTTGATAGAGGAATCAAGAGTTTCCTGATAGGAACAATAATTCTATCCCTTAAGCCTAAGTGAATTACCAAAATATCCAAATAACATCAGCAACAAATGCCTATTTTTCTTTTTTTAATAAAATGTAGAGGATATTGTGAGATATTTGTCAGAGAAGGTGCATTATCCTGGCACCTGGATATCTCTCCTGCACCATTCCTATTTGCCCCCTGACTATTACCTGTCCTAGAGAATCTGGTATACGTATGGAGTCAAGAAAGCCTCTGTACAAGAGACTATTTTCTGAATATAATTTTGCACACACTGCATGATGAACCTGTGAGCTTAACAGGATGATTTCTGACTTCTCACTTCCAGGCATGTCAAATCAAAAAATTCTAGTCTCCAAATTTTAGTTAATCTTATGCAGCTCATATTCTGATAATACAGTTGAGACTAACATGCTAACCTAATTCTCAAAGTAGAAATACTGAACTGACAAAAAATTCTGACTGCTGAAGTATAGTAGAAATAATCAGCAAGATTTAATCAGCAAAGTATTGCATTTAGTAATTATCAGCCTCATGATTCCATTCCAGCATCTTGCTTTTAATACATTTTTACATACACATACTTCACCATGAATTATTCATCAATACTGTTAACACTGGAGGGAATAGAGAAAAATAAAATAAAATAATTAATGTGATGAACTCAAGACCTGTTCAAGACTATGAAAATGTAAAATCTCTTTTACTTATTTTTGGTATAGACAAATATATTGCCATTTTATTAGGAAAATTCAGATAAATTTTACTCCAAGACAAAAATTAAAAGTCTAGAAGAACAGGATTATTTTATGTTCTGCCTCTATACAGAAGACCTAAATTATTTGTATGTTTAATCCAAAAGAAATGCTTTCTGGCACACAGTAAAATGAGGGGTCTCTCAAGTTGTTGTTGCACAAAATGGATTAACAATTGAAGAACTTCTGTTATAATATTTATTAACAAATGTTAAGTTGAGGGGAGAATAAACAAAGCACCAGGATGAGATGGCATGCATTATTAAACAGGAGCATATGGAGGCAGAATATTTTAACACACTGTCCAGACTGTATGAGACTTACTCTACTAACAGTTCTGTAGGGTTTCAGCAGGTTGCTATCCTAGAACAGGGTGAATATTTAATACATAAATACTTTAAGGAACATTAAATAAGAGACATGCTTTCTATTAAAAAAAGGGATTAAAAACTTGAGTTGTATCCCATGCCTAGGAGATTATAGGATTTTTGCCCACAAAAATGTGTCAAGATCTATTACATATTGGATCATATGAACTAGTTTGAATTTAATACATAAAAGTTAGTGTATGCTACATTTTATGGAAGGATCAACATGCTTTTCCTTTGGTGACAAACATCAGACTACTTAGACTTTAAAATAATTAGGCAGGCACCTAATTCAGCATTTTTTTCAACTTCACAGCTAACTCCTAGAGTATTTAATGTGTTGCATTTATGGATTCCATGCTGAAGTGTCTGATCAATAATTAAAGCCATAATTTCAAAAGCCATAAATGCACTCTTCTAATACAATTTCACTAAGTTAAAGAATTTTCCAGCTACTGAGTGACAGTGGGATACTACAAGTAATTTACTTTAAAAATCCACTGCTGCGTCTTGTAGCCAATATAAATTTGCAGAAGAAGAAAGGATGTTGATTTTGTTTACTAACTCCATTAACTTCTCTTTCACAAGTAATATTCTTTCCCAGTAAATATCCCTTGATACTTCATTTAAAGTCTAAAGGAACCTCTCTGCATTAAATTATTCCATTACACATCATGAAAACTTCGGTCCTAGCATTTATATATCTTGTCACAAAAGGCACAAAAAAACCCTTTCAAGCCAATTATAGAACTTTTTTTGAGCTAAAGACTTATTTACTGGTCAAGAGATATAAGTCACTTCAGAGTGAAAGATGTAGGCATGATTTTTGCTAGCTGCTTATCATGCCTATTGGGCTAACAAGCCTCCAGCTGTGCAAAACATGTTTTTTTTTCTTTGAAGCCCAAATTACTAAACCAGGATATTGTCCCAGTCTAAAGTGTAAAAAGCAGTACTGGATAGAAATTAGAAATTATGCCATTAAAGACACATGCTCCTGTTTTATCCAAAAAGGAAATGCACAAACCTATTTTGTATTTGGAAAAAGGCTTTTTGTAAAATAAATGCAGTGGTGAAGTACAAAAAAGACTGTCGTCTTAGTTCTTTATTATTGGCATCATGAAATTCTAAGTACTCCAGCAGAACAATCTCAGCTTTTCACAACAGCAAAAGAAAAAATTAAACATTTATGAGGCTAATTAGAACATGAGTTATACGGCATAAGACATTACTAAGAGGTAGAGACAAGAAGCAAGATCTCCTCTGGGAAGTCTCTTTAGGCATACCTATTACATCTCCAGCACTCTCAGGGTCAGGACTTCAAGCTATATCATGTTTACTAAACATCTCAAATTTTAGGCCACCATATTCTAATCTGGCATATGTTGGGGTTTATTCCACCTGTGTACTATTTTAAAATATTACCATTAGAAAAACCCAAAATAAAAAAGTCCTGACATGTTTTTCTCCAAAATTTTATTTCAAATTTCTTCATTCACATTCAATTGTGTATTTTCTCATGATTATCTTTTAATATATAAACAAACTGCTAATTAAAAGCAACAAAAAGTCAACTCCCCAAAGCAAAAAAAATTACAGGGAAATTTCTTTTTATCAGGTATTTTTGCTACTGGAAAAGAAAGGGGTTGAAAAGTTGATAAATGCATGTAAATGTGTGTCAAAGTATTCAGTTATACCTTGCTATTGTCTTTTCTTATTTCTCCTTGAAAAAATTAAAATATGGATCATAAATCTGCTAAGAAAGTACAATATTTTTTTAATAGTAAAAAACCCCACAAAAACCCGAAAGCAAGGCAAAATAAAACCCAAATCGTCTTAGTTTCTTGGCTTACTAAAAGGGTATAAGGAACACATTAGAATATATTTTGTATTTATAACAGAATTTTTAGAACAGTAAAAAATTAAGTAATAGTTGCAATATTTAGGAAGTATAACAATATCTGGGATTTTTTATTAGATTTTTAATAGTTTTTAGTCAGCCATTTTTTCAGGAAATTATGATACCTTATAAAACCCACACATAAATTTTTAAGATTTCAAGCATTTCTTTTCCCAAAGTACCTGAAACTTGAAATCAGAAGGCTACTCCAACACCAGCCATCTTTCAAGCATACATCACCAAGAACCTGTTATTAAATTGGCCGCAGAATAATTCTTGTTTCAAGGCAAGCTTCAAGATCCTCCATAATTAGAACAAGAATTTGGATAAAATCACGGGAAAATCACAGCCTGAGGAAGAAATGTTATTGTCAGGATAACTACAATTTCCTGTGAGGCACTGGAATAGGTTGCCCAGAGAAGCTGAGGATGCACTGTGCCTGGAAGTGTGCAAGGACAGGTTGGATGGGGCTCTGAGTGATGTGTCCCTTCTACTAGACTGTCCCTGCTACTACTATTCAATCCCCGTGGTCAGGGGATTGAACTAGTTATCCTTAAGGTCCCTTCTAACCTTAACTGTTCTCATCCTTTGGAATAAAGTATATCAGCCCAAGTCTGAAATATTTTTTCTACCAGTTCCACTAGCCAATGAACTATTGAGCAATGTAAAACACCTTATGATTTGCCTGGGGTTGTAATTTATTTATGCATTTCTACTACTATGCTGGGGCATTGGAGGGCACTGACTATTATTAAAGTCATAACATGACAAAACAAGAAATTACTTTTTAAATGAAAACCATATTTCCCAATTTAAATGACAATTTTGTCTTGCCCAGATAAATTATAGATGGCAAAACATAGACACACAAAAATCCTGTTTTGTTACTGTACATTAGAAGTCATTAATTATTTTACCGTGAAAGTAAAC
This sequence comes from Passer domesticus, assembly GCF_036417665.1. Classification (NCBI taxonomy): domain Eukaryota; kingdom Metazoa; phylum Chordata; class Aves; order Passeriformes; family Passeridae; genus Passer; species Passer domesticus. The sequence goes on along the minus strand of NC_087512.1, from coordinate 40,837,097 downwards.
AAAGTAAGAGATTACATGTTCAAGGAATAAGTCTTTTAACTTCTGGAAGTATAAAGATATATATATATATATATAGATAGATAGATAGATAGATAGATAGATAGATAGATAGATCTCTCTCTCTCTCTCTCTGTATATATATATATATATATATATATATATGAAATACACACAAGTACTGAAGAAATAAGTGTTAAAACCACATCTACTGCTATTTACAGAAAAGAAAAGTCATAACTGTTGGCGACTGGTAGAAATATAAAGTGGTTTGGGTCTGGGTAAGGCCTGGGTCATGACTCCTAAATGAGAGTTCCTTAACAGTTGTAGTGTGCAGATAACTGATTGAAAGTACTTTCAAGACCTGGGGAAGTAGGGAGAAAAAGCCTAAGGGACTACAAGTTTTGTTTTTTTTGTTTATTTACAACCACCACTGTTCCCTCTGAAATTGATGGGACTATTATACAGGCTCATTGTATAATACACCAAAGACTGGACTTTTACAAATTAAACTTCTGGTACCAAGAATTTTCAATATATGTGCACTGTTTCTTTATAGATTTCCATCAGGTTTGTATCTGTATGCTGTGGATCTTTATTTCTTGTAGAGTTTGTACAATATTTGGGGCTTAATTCTGGGTGTTGGTGCAACATAGAGCAGTCTTGTCTTTCTCTCCAATTAGATTTTCAAAAATGCTACAAGGAACAATAAGAGCAATTTGTTACACAATGACTGTCACTCAACTCTTTTTTCAATAGACAATTAGTTCTTGCTTTCAACAACATCTTCAGTTTTTTAAATCCAACAGATTAAAAATAAACAGAAATCCACCTAACAGTAAAGAAGCAATTAAAACTGATTCATATCTATGAATTTCTTATATTTTCTATGATATAAGAGTGAAAATAAAAGCTAAAAATTGTAAAGAAAGATGAAGTAACTGAAAAAATGTATTGAATTAAAAAAATAGTTTTCCAGTTCTGATGTTTTTAAAAATCTGTTAGGTCCATTGTCACATTTCTTCTTTGACTTCAGCCTCATTTTACATGCACAGAGACTGCCAGAAGAGACCAAAATCTGAAGAAATATATCAGTGGCAGACATTTTGAGTTATCGATACCATTGACTTTTGTCATGGAAAGAAGGAAAGTATAGAGAAAAATCAGAGCATTACTATAATACTGCCATCCAAATATTATGCATTTTCTGAAACCTATTAGAAATACTATTGCACAAACTAGGTTTAGTTTCAGCATATTTTTCTTTGGCCCTTAGCAAGAAAATGCAAATGTTGTCTACCTTTTTTTCATGGGTAATTGAATTTATTTTTTTTATTTTGCTGAATAAAGAGAGTACATTTATTACTTTTTTGGTTTTTTGTTTTGTTTATGTTATTTTTTTTTTCTTTTTTAGCCAGGCTCCCTGTAGCTTTACTTCTTAGCTGTGTTGATTTCCATCCCTTTGCCAATTTTAGTTTCACAGAAGCCAAAATCAAACACAGTTTCTTCATGTTGTCTTACAAACAGCTTCCTTTATTTCTTCTGTTTTCCTTCTAAATACATTTAATTTGTGACCTGATCTCCAGTCTTCCTGTGTGCCTGGAGCACCTGTTGCTGATTTATTATCTCACAGAGGCTTACTAGCAGCTGTTCTTTCTTTTTGCTTGTGGCCTCTGAGAGGTGGCAGTGCATTTGGGTTATGCAGGCAGCCTGATGGGTATGCAGATTACACAGAATAACTCAAATTAAACAGGGCACATCCTAGGGCAGGGGGAGGAAGAACCAGAAAAAAGAAGCTTAATTTCTAGTTTTAATACAAGTAGTATTAATGTTTTTCAAGGCAAACCTAAGGACTTTACTATGTGGGTAAATATATCTCATTAGTAACATTTATCTATCACAGATAACCTACCATATTGGTTTGGTAACTAGTGCGCTTTGAGTTGCTTTTCCAGCAGTTCTGAAACTTTTAACCATTTCTTTCATGTTTTCCTGATTTGTTTTCTGTAGCAGCCTGTGTCGCCTTAGCTGGATGTTGTGTCCAAAATAAACTGTCTTTGTGCTGTATACGTTACAATACATATGTGTATATGCATATAATGTGTCTATGTAGCAGAATACAGATATGTGCAGTTGCAATTAAGTCTTCATAATGTTCTTTGTAGTTATTTCACATTTATTTCTGTCTCTGTTCTTAGCGAGTTATAGTGCATATTCAAGAGGAGTATTTTTGTTTCTGTTGTGAGTTGTGTTGCAGTGATGCCGACCGTTTATATACGGACATGAACGGAATGGGACCACACCTGAATAGCGTCGTGAGCTGTTTATTTAAGAAGCATCAGTCTCATTACATGGCTATGGCAATGGATAGATGAGAGCAGCTCACTATCCAGACAGCAGGCCGAGGAAACTTAATGTTGCAACATATTATAAGATAGTTTTAGACCCAGTTTCAGCCAATTACGTGGAGCAAAAGCATATTGGCAGGAGTTCTATCCAACCACATGAAGCACACGTAGCTTTGGTTAAAACAATAGCAGCTTTTTCTCTCATACAATGGTTTGTTTATAAAAGACAAAGCACAGAGCCCTATTCATATTTAACCTTCTAAATATTTACTAAAATATACTTTTTTGCAACTTCGAAAGCCAAACTACACAGCTTTATTGTTCTATTTTTCATGTCTTCGCTACTGCCAATATATCTTTTCTGCTGCTTTAGCATTTCACTATCCTTATTGTCTCTGAAGCCTTTCTTTTTCCCAGCTTTCCTAAAATCCTCTAATCCCATGGGTTCCCACATTGCAGTACTTCATCTACGTCATAAAAATACAAGCTCTCAGATTTTTTTGACTCATTAGTTTGTATTAGAGCTAAGAAAAACAGACCATATAAACTCAGAGACTAGTGCTTGTCAGGTGATATACAGTAAAAATTTGGTGAAGAGCTCAGCTGACTAATAGGCAGAGGCTAAGAGCATGCTTCTGCAATGTTACCACTGTCAGATCACATCATGACACCCATGGTTAAGCAATTATTCTGCTGAAGTTCCTGTGTAAGAGTAAAACATAATTCAGATACACTCACTGACAAATGGATTAATTATTTTCCCTTTCAAGATTTTTGAAGGTTGTGTTCACAAAACTGGGTAAGAGTCACACTTCAGGAACAACCCAGAGCTGTAGAGTCTTAAACAGCCCAAGATTTTCTGAATTAAGCTTGCCTTTCAGCAAGTTTCTCAGTTAAGTTAATCAATTCACTGCAACTATGTTCAAAAAATAGAGTTTTATTAGATTTGGGAATGATCAGAAAGGACTCCAACAAATATACAGACTTGACTGTTTCATATATGGTAAATGGCTTTAAAATGGTAAGATTTTTTCTAAACTTTTTACACTTTCAGATTTTACACATGTACCTTGCTACCATCATTCCAAACTTCCCTTTCCCACCACCACCAGCCCCCAAAAATTAATTTGCAAGACTTTCAATTCCAACAGGACTACTATTCTAGAAAAACTACTTTAAGTCTGCAGAGTTTTGATCCAAATACTCTAGATATAAAAATAGTAAGTCAATAATAAGTTCCATATAGCATTGTTTGCTCTGTCTGGAAAGAAACAACCCTTTTTAATACAGTGCAAACCTCTATACAGCAAATAAATGTAGGGAGATTTGACACTATCTCTGCCTTAGGAACAAGTACTCATAAAAAAAGATTAAAATCTATCTACAGAAAGCCAATGGGTAAAAAAAAAAAAAAAAAAAAAAGAAGAAAAAGAAAAACCAGACCAGGAAGGCATTAACTCTATATGGGTAACATCTATATAAGTATATACTGTAATTTTTACTGCTGCCTTGCCATTAGATAAAAGAATAAAATAGGCCAGATAGGATATTGGAAGATGTTTAGTAATCTCTGTTGTGTTGTTGTGTGTTCTTGTCTGAGTTAATCTGAAAAGTTTCCTCCTTGGCAGAGGTCAAGGAGTAAACAATACCCCAGAAGTCTTATCTAAATTGAGTATTAGCTCCATTTTCATGAAGTCACTTTGTTACTTTCTGTTAGCTCAGCATGAAGAATAGCGTTAATCTTGCTGGTCCCCTTATCAGATAGCAACAAGACAGTGTCATCATCATACAAGTAAATAAAAGATTTATCAAAGCTGAGAAAAAGGAATTATATGCACACAAAAAAATGTAATAAACATTTGAACAACTCCAATACTGGCTGTGGCATTTGAGGGGGGAAAAACAAAAAGCAGCCTCCCTCCCCACCACCCAAAACGCACAAACAAAACAACTAACCAACTAATCAACCATCCAACCAACCAAAAAACCAATAAAGACCAACAAAAACAACAAAACAAAACCAAAACCAAATTAAAAGCAGCAGCAACATTTGTGGTTTTAAGTTGTTTTATTCTCTAGCTAAGTAAGATTGCAATCATGACAATACTAGTTTAACACCAAACACAGATATCTGCTTTCACTGATATTGTACTGAACTTATGTATGTGAAATAGATTCTGAGTTGAACATCATACATATATTTCAACATCTTACCTGAGGAGGAAAGTAGTTTATTCATACAATGATAGAAAACCCATCCCTACATGATCAGGGGCCGTTAAATAAAATTGGTGAGAGAAAAGAAAAAAATCCATCTGTGACCCTTGCCTCTGAAAGAATGGTAAACATTATTAAGTGATAATTCCAAGGAAATTAAAACCTGAGATTCTTATAATGTGATTACTAGAGACCATTTTTTCACTTTCAGACTTTGGCCTCATTAGGAAATTCAAGACAAAATTGATCACCTTCCAACCAACATCAACTTCTTTCTTAGAGAAAAAAAAAATCCATCCATATTAGCTATCTGAGAGACAATGTATGCCTTAACAACTATGATTACCGTTCAGAAATTGACACATTTTTACTTTATTTGATGTTGCAGAATTAATAATGATGTGTATAGTTATAGACAGCTGTCAGAGGAAACAAAATTTTTAAGATAATCACAGTGCAGAACAAATTTAACCATACAGTGGCTATTTAATTTTAATGTTTTCATTTTGAAAGAGTTTATAATTATATGAAAGAAGCTTGAATTATGTAGGAATTTTGGTGAAGTAGTACATTCATAAATTCCATTGCTAATGTGGCAGCAATGCTCAAGATAGCACTGACACTTCTTGATTTAACACTACACCAAGTAATGTTGGAAAATGTTAATGGTAGACCTAAGCAAGAGGTAAGTATATAGTTTCAAAAATATGTTATGATTTTAAAATATTTTAAGCCTAATTTTGATTAATTTTGTGGGTTTTCCTCATGTTTTTTGGATTTTTTTTAATTTGTGTTTCGTTGTTTTGGTTAAGTTTGGGTGAGGTTTTTTTATTGTTTTCTTTGGGGTGGTTTTGTTTTAGTTTGTCTGGTTTTTTGTGGCCTTTGGTTTCTTGTGGATTTGTTTGTTTAGTTTTATCATTGTTGTTGGAAATTTTTTGGTGGGGGGGGAGGGCTGTTGGTTGTGTTGGGATTTTTTTATTTTCTTCTTTTGTGCAATAATACTTGTGTTAAGACATGGAGATATTTTGTTTCCAGAGTTTATACAAGACTTTAAAGTGGAACTCAGTTCTGGAGCAGAGGAATACGATGGCAGTTCAGAAAAAACAGGATCACCCTTCTTGTGATAGACTGCTGATCTAGAAGAGCATTAGATCAAATCATGTTTTAAAATCCTGTGAATGAATGTCATATATTCTAGGATACTTAAAACATGTACATGCACATGGTAACAGAAATGGACTGCCTCCCACTAATGTACCCTGGTTCTTATATCTCTAGGTAATTTCTGAATAGCTTTGCTGATTTTTACAGTGCTACTGGGAGAGTAAAATAATAATCAGTGTAAGAATCTTAGCCCTATGATCTTATTTTACCTATCTTCCATACATATGAATATCCAATTATTTGGATTATTTTAAATTCCAGTATCCAAATTATAAAATGAGTGATGCAAACTTACTGTATTAATTTAATTATATGTGAGTAATTTTTTTTTCATGCAACTAGTTAAATAAAATTTGAAGTTGCAATTAAAAAGCCTAAAATATAATTAAATTATCTGATAGAAACTTAGCATAAGAGCTAAATGTTTTCTAGGAAGTAATACATGATGATGTTGAAGTACAGAAGTCCCTTTCTTTTTGAGCATTTTATTTAACTTTTGGAAATGAAAATAACCAAGTCCTAAACTAAGGATAATGCCAGGTATTTAATTTAAATTATATTCTTTTACTGTTGTTGGAATATATAGAACAATATTTTTTTTACAAAATGACTGGCATCACTAATTTATATTTATTGGAATATAAACTGTAAAATCCCTATGTCTTCCTTCAGTATAAAAACCATGATTGTTGATTCCAGTTAAAAGAAACAACAGTTCTGGAAGTGTAGTTCAGCATGCTGCTCTAAATTTCTTCAGTATTTCAGTCAGCATCTACCCAAATTGGGAGGAGAAACAGATGTTATTCAAATTGGTTTTACAGAGATTATTCAAAAGTTTACCTGAGGAGTAAATGAAAATTGCTGTAGAATCTGGCATTATATTTTTATGGAAAAGGAAAGCTGGCCAATGAGCCTTGAGCAACAAATGTTGCATGCTAATAAGATCTTCTCTTAGACATATGAATTTCAAGCCCCCAGTGTTTAGGAAAGTTCTTAGTCTGAAACATAGATTTTAACAGTGCAGTGGAAATACAAGAACTTACACTCTGTAACTAAATCAAAACAAAATCAAACCAGATAAAAATTTCTTCAAAAACATAGGCCCTCAGAAGCCTTTTGTAGCTTAGCAGCATGTGTAATGAATGAATTTTCAGCTGCTTCCTGCCTGACACAATTATTGGTCCATTAATTTTTTCATGCAGTGCACCTAACTAAAAAAAAATGTAGTAACATTTACTGTAGGCTGTCATATGTTATTGTTGTTAAGGAGAAAGTTCAATTTAAACTTATTTCTTAGTACAAGTCCTTCCCAAGGGATGCAACTTGCAAAATTGTATAAAGGGGGTTAAGTCAATACCAGCTTGGCTTGACTGCTCTTGCCATCTGTTTATCATAGTCCTTTCAGCAGCTGTTTTGCACTCTTCTATTGACTAAAGAATATTAATATTGCTTGACAACTGCCTGGTGTATGAAATAAATGTTCATTTCATTTTTTTGACTAACAGCTGTTGATTCATCCGTGCTAATGTATTTATGGAGCATCCATCATGTATTTAAAAAGTGGACATCTTCCACTGTACTTTTGGTGGGAGAACATTGGGCAATGAAGAAGGTAGCCAGTAGAAGTTAATGACACAGCTATACAAACAACACTTGCAATTTTAGTAACCTACACATCAATTGCCTTTCAAAGATGACTTTTCTTTTGACTAAAGAGCCCTGCAGGTAAGTATGTATGACATATTGCCAAAATACGAGTTGAATAAGCATCAGCTTGCTAGGTTACCTTACATCAATTTCTGTGATTGCATTTCTGTTTTGAAAAATATTTTTCTATGTTCTATTGAAAAAAAGTAATGTATAAACACCATATGTCAAAGAAGACAAACTACATTAAAAGTTATTTGAGGATAAGGACTTCTTCACCTGAATGGTGAAGACTGTATTTATGCACGCAGAAAAATAATGATTTAAAGTAAAATTGGAGCACTAAAAGAAGAATTTTAAGTCTGGTTGTAGTTACAGAGTCTTCTTGTTTTCTACAATATAACAAAAAAGAAAAATATGTACAGTTCAAATTTAGTTTTATTTAAAAATAAGACTTTTATTTTAAAATAACTTTGTATTTATTCAGAATTAGACTGTTCTACAACAGATTCTTGAGAAAGATTACTTACTTTGTTTCTACATTAAAAATTTCTTATGATTTTAAATTGCCCAGCTGTAGTGTTTTGACTTTGGCTGGCCACCAAGTGCACACCAAATTGTGCTCTCACACACCCTTGTCAGCGGAAAGAAAGAAAGAAAGAAACTGGAAAGAAAGCAAGATTTTAAAAAAAAGTAGAAAAAAAAAGTTTTATTAAAAACAAAACAAAGGAAAAGCCTCAAAAAAAAAAAAAACCAACAAAACTATACTGGCATATGGGGGTGGGAATGTTGGAAAGACAGACTTGAGGCTGTGCCAGCACTACTCTGCAGTAGCCAAAACACTGACTGGTGTGTTATCAGCCTGTTTGTAGCTACCAATGCAAAGAACAGACCTGTGAGGGCTTCTGTGTGAGAAATTAGCTCCATCCCAGCCAGACCAGTTAACAAAGAAGTGTAGCTTAGATTGGCAGTAAAGAATTCTCTTTGTCCCTGTTGTGCTTTCATCCCACCTTAATTCTCTTCATATTTTTGTATTTCCAATGAGAACTTCAGCTTGAATCACAGGGAAGGTTCAGTGGATTTATATAAAGTAAATATGCTAAATATTACATGTTTCATCTCAAGTTCAATAGCAATTGTAAATCTTTTATCCTTAATTATGTCTCACACCCTGTATGGTTTTTAATTCTCTTTGCTTCTCAGGCTTAAAATATGCAAGAAATATTGAAATACAAACACATGAGATCTAAAGTCTTCACATTAATTCTTAACATTAACTAAATCCTCTCAAAATATGATACATTGGATATAGCAACTCCATATTTCAAGAATAAACTACACTACATAAACTAAACCAAGCTACGTAAAACTCCATGAATACTACATCAGCAGCAACATAAGCATTTTTCCCTGCTAAAAATTCTGAAATTCAAAGTAAGGTTTTAGATAATTAGATACATTTATGTTTATCTAAGTGAAATATTTTTTCTGGAAAAAAATGAAATCTATTTGCAAGTTCTGATAAGGAATAGGTAAAATATAGGTGAATTGATACTGCTGATGGTATTACTTCTAGAGGAGATGGAAAGTTTAAGGAGTGTCAGGCCATATGTGTAGGCGATTGTCTGGCAGAGCTGATCTGCACCAGCTCTGAGGCTGGCACAGCAGTTGGCTGCTCCTCAGGAAGTGGACAATCCCCTACTGTCTCCCCAACAGGCTGGAGTGGATGTAAGAGTCAGAAGGGAATCTAAGTAGGTCCCTGCTCAGGGTACAAGGTGAATCCGCTTCTCTTCCCAGGTGCCCCTATGGAAGAGATATGAGGGTCCAGAAACTGAGGACCAGGAAAATGATGAGTTAGAAGAAGGAGCACCTGGGGGATTGTCTAAGGCTATGGATGGTTACAGGTTATTCAGGAGAGATTGGCAGGGCTGGTGAGGGGGATGAGGTGGCATTGTATGTAACAGAGGACTACAATGTATAGAGGTTGCACTTGGCAATGGTGTGGTTGAGAGGTACTGGTTAAGGATTAAGGAACAAACAAATAGTGAGGATAACAGTGTGGGAGTCTACTAGGGACCACCTAGCCAGGGTGATAATACCAATGAGCTATTTTTCAAGGAACTAAGGGATACCTTCAAATTAACTGCCCTTGTCAGCTTACTAGATGCCAACTGGAAAGACCACACAGCTGGCACAATGAGGTCCAGAAGATTCTTAAAAAACATGGATGATAGCTTTATGGTACAGGTAGTGAGGGAGCCAACCAGGAAATATGCCCTCCTTGATTTGCTGCTTGTTAACCGAGTGCCTCATGAGTGGTGGTTGACGGCTGTCTTGACCACAATGAACGCAAAGCCATTGGGTTAAAAATTTCAGTTGTTAGGAGTTAAAATGCCAGCAAAACCTCAACTCTGGATATAAGAAGAGCAGAATTCAGGCAGCTCAAGTAACTAGTTAGTGAGGTCTCCTGGGAAAATGTTTTTGAAGGTGCCAGGTTTCATAAATTTTGACCACTATTTAAGTAACATCTCCTAAGGCCAAGGAGCCGGCACTTCCAAAACAGAGCTAAGGAAAGAAAAGAAAGTATTTGAAGAATACTTTCGATATTCTTCTTATATCACCTGACTAAAGAAAGGTCAGGTGATATAAGAAGAATATAGAGATGCTGCTTGCCACTCTAGGGAGAAAATTTGTCAAGCCAAGACCAACTGGAGTTGAAGCTGGTCAGTACTGTGGGAAGCAATAAAAAGAGCTTTTTAAAATAAAAAAAGACAGTGCAGGATTAAAATAAGCCAATTACCTGATGAGGACGGTCACCTCATGAATAGTGACACATACAAGACAGAGGTGTTTAATACTTTATTTATCTCCTTTGATGGGCTCTGGGGTACTACAGCTCTGAGCTGGAGGATCATGTCTGTGATAAATGAGAGTGATAAATTCCCAGTCAGCCCTGAACTTGGGCACAATTCAGTTCTCCACCTTGATCCCTATAAGTCTGTTTGGCTTGATGGAATTAATTTGAGAATGCTCAAAGAGCTGTCATCCCAAGGCTTCTCTCAATGATTATTGAATGGTCTTGGAAATCTGGAGAGGTCTCAGTCAACTGGAAGCTGGTTAACATTGTCCCAGTTTTCAAGAAGGGTAAGAGCTATGATCCTGGAAACCATAGACTGTTACTTCAGTGCCTGACAAAGTTGTTGAGATGATTCTGGGATACTATACAACATCTGAAGGTCAATGCAGTCATCAGTCAGAGGCAGCACAGTTTCATGAGAGGAAAATTCTGTTCATCAAACCCAATTTCCTTTTATGACAAGCTTATTTGACTAGTTGTTCAAAGAAAGTGAGTTGATATAAATGTTTGGATTTCAATGAAAATTTCAATGCTGTCTCTTACAGGATCATTTTTGAGAAAATATCCAGCCCACAGCTGGATAAACACATCATGTGATGTGTGAGCAACCTGGCCACAAGGGGTTACAGTGAATGGGACAACATCATACTGGTGACCTGTCACTAGTGTGTTTGCATGGGGATTGATTTGATGGCCACTTTTCTTCAAGGTTTTAAAACCCAATTTAGACACAAAACCTCAAAAGTTTATACTATATATACATTAAATGAGAAAAAGAGAGTGGTCATATAGTTGTAGCACTAAGCAAAACAAAAGAAGAACCATTACCTTAAATATTGCTTGTACCACCAGTATGGGCTGTGATTCATGCCATCATCTCATCAGATCGTTCAGAATAAATCGTACCTTATGTCTGTCTGTGAGGAAATTTCTAAGAATAAATGAGTATGCAAACACAAAAAGGAGAATTAATTATTGGCAGCTATGTGTTATTTTGAAGTATACCTGTAGCATTTACAGATCTGGGTTGGAAATCTTGTTTTGATGGAACAATAAAAATCAAAACACTTCTTGGTTTGTTAAATCTTTTATCATTCACATTACAGAAAGTATAACCATTCAAATTCTTTCATATTTTCTAAGCAAATATATCTCTTTAGTTTTCTCTTGCTCTTACTTAGAGTCTCAGCTGAATTCAGTTGTGTAGTATTATAATCTTTAAAAACCTTGTCTTTTTGAAGTTGGCTTAATCTATCCATCTAGCTTATAATGCTCTTTTGTGTTCCTAATAAAGACTTTAAAATTTTTAAGTAATTATTGCTTTTGGTTAAATTAATTATATAAATCAATGAAGAAAAGTGACCTAGTTATAATACCATTTCAGAGAGCATCCCCCTGAAACATTCTAGCAGTGATCAACTACATAGGTTGCAGAGAGCACAGTTAGAATTCCTCCTCATTTTTTTTTATCCTGAACAAAACATTGTAGGCATGTTTTTTAAGTCATTGCCTTAATTCCTCATCATGTTACATTAATATAAATTTAATGTTAACTCTACCACATTCAGCGCCATAGTGCTGAAATAAAGTCTTTATCAATGGACTCCAATATCTTTATTTCAGAGTGTATTTACTCACACCTATACTTTGTGAAGTGTGTAAGCCATCATTCCTTTCTGTTAGCTTTTATGTATTTCACAGTTAAGCTTTCTCCATTTAAGGTGCCTCAGGTGGCCTTTGAAACTTGCAAAATATACAGAATAGAAAACAAAACAAAAAACTCTATGAGTGCTGTCATTTCTATACTTGAAATACTATTAATCGTTTTTAAATTGTAATATAAATTTTAGACACAATAGAATTGGGCACCTAGGGAATATATGAATAGCTGAAAATTTCAGCCTTTGTCAATATGTCAAAATTAAGGACATTTTTTCAGCTACAATACTAAATGGACATGAGATGCAAAACTAGGTGACCTCTCTTTCCAAAAATCAAAATAGTTTTTGTTTCCACTTTGTCCTTCCCAAGTGTCTTTAGTCAGCCTACAGCACATAACGTTTCTTGAATCTCTCAGACTCTATTCGAGGTTATAAATAAATAAATAGAGATAATTAAATTGCATTTTGATGGAGCTTCCGAAGAATGTCTGTTCCTCTCAGAAAACTGACACAAAGGCTTTTAGTATTCATTTAAACCTTGCAGTATTCATTGTAAAATCCTCCTGATATGAAGCTCCACAATTCTAATTATCAAGGGTCTATATAATAGGATACCAAAAATAAAAAGAAAATCTCTAATCCCCTCAAATATGGAACCTTATCCATAAAAACTGCTTCAAAGTAAGCATAGATTTGAAATTTACTCCTAGTATTACAAATACCTAATTCAACACTTGCTGTATGTATTCTAGATCCATATGTGTGAAAATCATTCTACAGACAAGAAAATGCTGACCTCCTTTTGTTAGTTTATGAATATGGAGTACTGAGGGTAGAAACTTCACTTATTCAAAATGGGGTTGAACTCTGTAAGGGCCAGAGATAAATGAGCTAAATTGTTTGGTTTATTACTACTTCATAATTAGTGGATTATTTGAGATGATTGTGTAAAATCTGTTCATATAATTAGGCAAATAATTATTGAGTTATGAATTAATGCCTCACATTTCTCCATGTAAAACATCTTAATGAACGCAATTTCATTTTCCTGTCCTATGGAAACCAATATTAGTAACCAAAAACTTCAGTGATCAGGACTCAAGCACCTTTCACTGTTTCAGTAAATTTTTTTACAAAAATTCTAGACTATTTACATGGTTGACACCCACTTTGTAACTGAGTTTAAGTTTCACTACTAATGTAAAAACTTACAAATACCTTATAAAAATTAAGCCCTTACTGGCAATGGTGGTCCTGCTTATCTAGGAAACATTTCTATTGTCTTTAGAAAGTCAGATTTTTATTGTGGCACAAGTGAAGAAAGGTTTAAGAAACCCCAGAATAGCAGAACTATTTTGGAAAGAAAGAAAGATGTGTTACCAACCATACAACATGAAATGATCATGTGAATAATACAAAAAATAATGCAGTCTTGGGATTGACACAGAAAATATGTTATATTTTTTACTGTAAGTCTTTTGTCTCTCTTTCCTTTTTGAATTCAGTTATCATCCCAGGAGGCAGCTGTAAACCTGTGAATAACACTGCAGCCTTACTGGCTTTAGAATGACAATAAGAGGCACAGGAGAATATTCACAATATAAACTAGACAGGTGAGTCACATACGAACCGTTGTAAGTCTTGCTGTCAATTTTTTAATTAAGTTTTCTGTCATTCTACTATTTAACATTTCAAAGTCACCTCAATAAATTCTAGGAAAAAGAATACTGGAAAATACTTCATGACAGCAAGGTCAAAGTTTATCCCATATCTTAAGGGTACACAACCACTGCTATTACAAACCTATATAGATTACAAAAATAATCTATGGTGACTAACATATCTGAGGCGTACTTTGTCTTTTTAACTTACCTCAGAGATAATTTAAAAAAATTAACAACTTCTCATCTAACTTCCATTTTATTTTGCCATGCTTACCTATGTGTAGTGCCACATGTAACATAATGTCCCTTGCAGAACCATAATTACTTTACAGTTTCAAATTTTGTGAGTTTTCTCTGCATGTTTTGGCTCAATAGAGAATGAGCAACCTGGAACTGCATGGTCAGCCACAGAAATCCACAGATTTAAAATTCTTTTTTCTAATTTTCACCCTTCAACAAGGAGCAGATTTGAAAATATGGTGATGCCAAGGCCAATTCCAAAATTTTTATAAGCTACTAAAATCAGAATCTAAGCAAACCTTATTCGGCAAATTACATTGTCAATAGTTGGTTATACATATAAAACAATCAATATTCAAGTGCACTGAATAAGACATTATTCCCAGGAAATCTGATTTAAAAAAAAAAAAACCAAAAAAAAAAAAAACAAAAAAAAACAAAAAAAAAAAAAAAAACCAAAAAAAAAAAACCACCCAAAACTTTTAACTTATTATTCACAGTTACTCTTTCAAATTTATAATTTCTTATGGTAAAAACCTTCAGAAAACCTTGTATGAAAAAATCATTTTGCACTTTCAAAGCTTCATCCATATGGGTACATACATAGAGCAGCAAGAAACAGGTGTTTGAATAAAATTCATCTTGATGCATCCGCAGCTGGATGTTAGACTTCTGTATAACTACATATTTAGTAAATATATTTTGCTTCTACAGAGAACAAATAACAATGCTCACACAAGCTGGCCTAGCAAACACCTTGAATTCAATTGACTAAATGTATGCATTCTTTTTAGATTGTGGGACTGATTATATAAAGAAAAGACATTCATTACCCTAAATTACACTCATAAACAATTCTTCACCTACATGGCCAGAATAAAATAAAAAATAATTAAATCAAATATGGTTCAATTTTTTTAACTTGATAACGGCATTCTCTGATAATCTATGGGAGTATGGAAACAAGGACAGAAAAGAAAGACCTTAAAGGGGTAGTTTAAAACTTTTACAAGTGTCTGCAATATCTAGTTAATCTATGATTCTGTAAGGGACATTTGTAAATAGTAGTAGTAGTAATAGTAATAGTAATACTAATACTAATACTAATAGTAAGAAGAAGAAGTAGTAGTAGTAGTAGTAGTAGTAGTAGTAGTAGTAGTAGTAATAAAGGTACTATGAGAGTCTGGTTTTTGTGGCTCAGATTTGGTAGATCTGTGGTCTGGCTTGACTATATAACTTTGCTCCAGTTTGCAAATGAATTTGAAATTAAAAATATTACCAATATCTATGTGACTTTCAATTTTACCAGCAGCCTTCGGATTCACCTGATTTAGGTAGTTCTATGTAAAGAGCAGGGACAAGATCTTGATGCTGAAATTAGCATAGGCCCACCTGGGGAAGGGCCACAGGAGGTTAGAACTGATAAAATGATGGCAAGGAGTATGACACATGCCATGCTTCTCTACTCTGGATTTAAAATCTGCTGTGACACTCCACTGAGTGTCACAGTGGAGACTCTTTACGTCTCTCTTTCTCTTTTTCTGTTTCCCTTTCCCTTTCTTTTCTTACCTTCTGCTTCTTGAAATACATTGCAAGCAAGACTAAAAAATCCAGTCAATGCCTTGCTAAGTGCATTATTCTGCCTGGTTATTCTAAAGGTTGCTAAGTGAAAGATTTCCAAGTACTTTATTCTGTGTGGATGCACTAAAGTTTGCAAATTTTTAAAATTTTTTTTTTTTATTGACCATATTAGATTTTTATTATTTCTCCTGCACGCTACCCAGAGTAAAACTTTCCTGCAGAAAACAACGGGCATTACAGGCTTTTCTTCTAAAAGCCTACCAACAACTACAGGAACTGCACAGACATCATCCAATTGCTTGTGCTGACACTTGCAAATTATTACCTATCACTTTTTAAGTACTGTGTTAAACTCATTATATTATAAAGAGTGTCATTACAAAAAATTTATCACTCATATAATAAAAATAATACTAGCAAACTCCAAAGTAGGACTGCAGCCTCAAAAGAAGCAAATTTTAATTGGTGTTTTCCAAATTACTTGAAGCAGACCATTTGAGATTTGGGAAACGAAAAAGAAATCTCAATATAACCCCTAAAACGGACATATGCAAAACTAGCCACACTCACTAGCTTCCTGTTTTGGTTAGCTGTTAATAAAAGAGAATGTTTAACACCTTTTTGGAGTGATTCAGAGGTGTTAGTGATAGGTAAGGCTTTATAAAGGGAAGGCCTTGAAACATGGCTCAGGCTTGTTACTTAGGCTAAATAGAAGGGAACTATGGGACAGTGACTCAGCTAAAATAGGGATAGAGAAAATGTGAGAAATACAAGAAATGTGAGAGATGTGAGAGATGCATGACTGCCACGTGTCCACATCTTGGTTTATGGTGGTTAGGTGACTTGGGCTTATTGTGCCTTATGTAAACTGATAACCAGCTAACTGCTCAAAAAGGCCAGGTTTTTGGCAATAAAGACCACTCCTTTGCACCTGCCTGAGGTCCCTACGTTGCTCATTATTGCAACACAGAGGATTCTCATAGTGACAATTTTTATTACTAGTGTGTGTGGTCTAATATTTTAGTTCAATAGCAACAGGAATCTTCAGTTGTGTTTTGTCTTTCAGAAACTATGCTAGCAGAATACAGACTTCTTAATTAAATATACTTCTGTTTCTCAGCTTTGAATTCTCTGACTTTTGTCTCCCTCTGTAAGCAATCATGTAACTACCACTGGCTTCTTGAGTTATTGAAGACAAATACTGTTAACTCACTCTTAAGTCAGCAATATCAATGGAGAAATTCTGAGAAAACTTACAACAATTTGTTGATGCACTAATTTTGGTCTACATCCAGTACTTATAGGTCTTACATCCATTTTGTTTAAAATTCATTAGAGTAATAGCTCAGAGAGCAACATATATCCAAAATAACTCAGAAAAAATAAAAACTCTTCTAAGTATATTAACTGAATCTCTTGTTCAGTAATAAGACACTACCAAATAAATATTCAGATGACTGCCGCACTTCAAATCTAGTACATCTGGATGCAGATTAATTTTCACAGAAAAGGAAACTAGTGTTTTTTACAGTTTGCATCTCACTTCAATATAATGGCTCTCATTGCTTCATCTACACATTGCAGGACATGTTCTGAGTCTGCTCTGGTGGTAAATCATTCTTAAATAATCTGAGTGCCTGTAACATTGAAGTGCAAAATGTTCTCTCTGAAGAATTGAACCATGTAAGTTTGCAGGTCTGAGAACAAGCCAGAATTTTCCTCCCTCCACTAAGAGCCTAGAACTGTTACTCTTAAGTCCAATAAGTTGCCAGCTTTAAAATCACTTCTCATAAAATTCTTCTTTAATAGATATTACATTCTATAGCACAAAATATAGGAAATAAAAGGAAAAAAGACATTACTTACATCTAGTATTTAAACAAAATACTGGAAACAAGGATCACTAGAAATGAAATATAAATAATTAGTGTTTTTACAAAAGAATGACTGAATGTTGCTGTAAAAAACACTTACATTTTCTTAATATCAACCAAGCAGTTCCTTTCCTTGACTCATCTCTTTTAAATGAGTATTATAGATCAGTCAGATGCATCTACTGAAACCCAGCATATTCCTCAGTGCTGGTCTCAACATAATTCATGCCAAATCTTTAATATTCTGTTGCCTTCACAACATGGAAAACATTTATTACTGAAAATTTTTAATGCTTTTTAACTTCTTGTAATTGTGTAATTGACATGTCCAAATCCTGATGTCCATAACTTGAAAATATAATAGATCAGCTACTTAGAATGAAGACAAAGAATCTCTTTTACAGCTTCTGACTAAATATACCCAGTTTCAGCTCTGAATATAATGCTGCAAAGCTCTACACAGTATTTCACCTACAGTTATACTGTTTTAACTTTACTTACTTTACTTTTTATATAAAGACATAGAAATCCTATCCTATATTGAACGTTCTCTCATTTCATTTGCGTGTTGCTTACTGTTAAATCTTTTTGAAAATTTCTTAAATATATTTCCTGCCATTTTGTCACATCATTATTATGTCACCAAAATAGTGTTGTATATATAAAACAGAAAAATACCTATAAAGATAAATATTTAAATATCATGCTTTCTTAGCAAAGCAGCTAAAAAACTCTTTGACACTCTAAGAAGCTATTCCTACTCATTGAAGTATGAAGTAAATTTCAGATTACAAGCAATTTGAAATACATATCAGTGATATCTGGGAAGAGCTCTTCCATTTTTTCATGCTTTAATGGGGTTGTTGCTGACATTGTGATCTCTAAAACCTACACTTTTTGAGCATCTGTAGAACCAATAATGTAAATAATACGAAGAACAAAGCAAAAAACACACCAGCAGTGTATTTTTGAATCAGTACTTACATAGCACTAGAAATAAAATATAAAAGTACTATAGAATGATGTAATAGATGGTATAATTCCTCAATTTTTAATAAAGAAGAATTAAGAAGTGCCTTTTTATTTTATAAGATTTTAAGTTGCAATTTCAAATTACTTCTTCTTTTTTTTGTTCCTTAAAAATTTAAAACAAATCTCCTTTTTATGTGTATTAAACAAACAACCCCATAACTATCTAAACACCATTAGTACACATTACAAAAGAACAGACTTTGAGGGTCTATGCAGATTAAGAGAATTTGACTGTTTTAACTTGTGAAAGGATTCTCTCTTGTAATTGTGAAAGGAACTTTCCAGGATGTATATATTTCACTGGATGTGCAGAAGCAGTCTCATGAGGCATATTTTAATACCGAATAGAGATATCTATAAAAACAAATGTTAAAGCTGCTATAGAAACCATTTCTAGGCTTTAAGTGCTGGGAATTGCAAAGTCATCTCAGAGGGAAACTCCAAGAGATTCTCAAAGAAGGGTACAAGGAACATTAGCAGGCTGCATTTATCTTCCTTCCATAAAAACAATGGTAGTTGTATATGTAGATATAACCGAGCTAATCTTTATATTTTACCTGTCAAGATGTTCAGGTTTTTTTCTCACAGACTGATTTGGGCTCTGAATTAAAGGACTATACATACTATGCATTCCAGTTCCAGAATGAAGAAATTCCCAGCACAATATTATGAATTTTAGTGAATGACTTTCATTCATTAAAATTAAAATGGATGAATGACAATCAGTCATTCAATAATGAAAATACTAAATTGTAGTGAAAATTTCAGGATGGAAATCAGTAGATTGCATAAAATAGTTCCTGTACTTTAATTTAACATAGCTGCAGATGTTTTTTCCAATTTTTATGAGTTCAGTCTGGAAGTCTAGCAAAATCTTCCTGGGACAGTAACTTTTCCTGTAAAATGCAAATATATATATACACACAGGCATCTGATTAGAGCACCTTAAACAATGTTTGCTCATATTGTTTGGCCATATGACCTTCATTTTGTAATAAAAGTAATGAATAACATTACTGACCAAACTTTATTACTCTCCATGTATAGAAATCATACTCCTTACATGTCAGGTTACAGTATGTTGATGTAAGTTTTCATCAGAGCTTCAGGAGTACAATGTTATTGAGAACATCTTTCCATTTCATTTGTCTAATTTCAATCTCTTAGTTTCATTTACCTGTAGTAAGCTATTGATTTCTTTGACAGTACCCACCAAGTTGCAGATTAAAAAATATTTCAGAAGGTACTTCTAAACTTTTTTATACCTTATTAATTGTCTATTTGTTGAGTTATGTCTGCATAAACTATTGATATACCTTTGCTGTTGTGACTGCAGCACAAGTGGATTACGCCCAACACAGCTATAATCTATCTGACTACTCCCAGAAGCAGAACTGCCTTTGCAAGGACATCCACTATTGAATACAAAGGCTGCAATTTCATTCCTCTCATTAAGTAAACTAGTGAGGCTAAAGCTAGACCAGTTATCAATGCAGGTGTTGCAGCCACACCTCTGGATTTCCTTGCAAATTTAGCCTGCAGAACTGCAATTGGCTACAAGGAAATCCAATAGAGGACTGTACTTGTTCTGCAGTCACAACAGCAAAGGTATATCAATACAGGGGTAAAAGAAGGTCTAAGAAAAAAAATAACTAGAGTAAGGAATCTCTACTGGAAAATTAAGCTTTAGCAGAATTAACCCTTACATTGCTGTGAAAAAATAAGGACACGATTAAAATCAATCAAAATATTGAAGTTCATTGATCATTTAAAATCATGAAAGAACAGACATTCTGAAAGAAACAGTATATTTGTAGTTATTAATCCAATCTAATTGCATTAATTATGTTTTACTTGACATTTTGCTTGCCTTCAAACTAGTGTGTGTGCTTATCAGGCTCATCTCGCTGGTTAGTGCAGAACCAACTGTTAACTCTCCTCTTTTGTACAGATAAATAGATTATGTGGGAACTTCATCCTAATATGACAGGTTGCCATTGCAGTGAAGAGGGTGAAGTAGTTTGTGCCAAGAAAAGTAACATCAGTAAGAATCTTCCCTCATCTCCATGTAGCAGTTTGAATGCCATTTTGGTTGCATTCCTCCCATCAAAGATGGCCATGACAAATACAGTAACAAAAAAGGGGTTTTTCATGTATGTCCAAAAGCTTCCAGACCTACACATGGAAGGTGGTGTAAATTAATAAAATAACAATGAATATGCAAAGAAATTCCAGTATTTCAATGTTTTCTTTTTGATATGCTCTTTGGCTCATCACTTTGAAATATTTGGTGGTTTTGAAAGACATAAATAAATAAAAAAATAAATAAATTGCCCTATTTTTTACAACCATCTTCTTATCTTTAGAAAATTGTGAAACCTCTTCTTGAATAGTACCAAAATTCATCAGCTCTTGTCTCATCACACAATATTTTGTATCTAAATTTTAGTCAGAATTAGGTTTTTATCCTGGTATGTATATCGTGGAATTTGAACAAATCATTGTGTGTTGACAGATATCCACATTTTTCTAATTACTTATTGTCTGTTCTAAAATACTACAATGGGAATTTCATTTATATGTGAAAAAAAGAAATGTTTTTATCATAATGTGAGCAAATTTCATAATGCTTGTAGAAATGTGAAGACTGGCTTGTAAAGATTTTGTAGTTTATTGAGCTAAATATGAATCATCTTTAGCTATACATCTAAAATGTTAGTTGAGCATTAGCTCTTTTCTTATGTTGTTCTTCCCCATATTGCAGTTTTTCCCTCATTCTTTTCCTGTTTGCATGCACAAAGCTGTTACTCAATACATCAAGTGCAGGTGGCAAATTATATATTATTAATGGAAACAAAACAAGTTATTGTCCTGGTTCCTTTCTGTCGTTTATGATTACACTATTCAAAGCAATTCTCTTAAATTTAATTTTCACATAAGGTAAAATCCATTTTTGGAGGGAAAGTTTATAGAAGTATATTTTTTTTGCATTCAAAAACATATGGCATTCTTCAGTAGTCCTGTAACTAGTCAGTACTAGATATTCAAAGGTTAATACAAAATGAGGTCATCCACTGATAACACAGCTGATATCTACTTATTTATATATTTATTTTTTATAAGTTTTGTATCTGTTAATGCTGCTTTAAATAAGTAGATATAGCAAATGTGCTTCAGCTTATAGTAAATGCTACCCTGGTAAAACAATATCATAAAAAGGCATTTATATTAATATTTTGATTACAACTTTGTCTTAGTTACAAGTGTGATGTAACCAAAAGTATATATTCTATTGCTATCTTCATAAGCTGTTAAGAGGTGGGGCAGTGATCCTTATGTCTTCCATGACTTATCCCTGATAAATCCCTCCAGGGGTTATGTCTGTTAATGGGAACATTGAGTCTCACTGCATGACACATAAAATTATATCATCCCATTGTGAGATGCTCCACTCAGGGGAGGAAACAAGCATTCCCACCTGAACACAATCTGAAGTTTTCAAACACCAGAGCAGCTTTACCTACTTGATTCCAAGAGGACAAGAGTTATATAACCACCACTGGACCTTCAAAGGAAGACCAGACCCTAAAATAGGATCATAATGTCAACAGAACTGCATCTATCATTTCAACAAACTTCAGCCACCATTTAATCAGACTGCTACCACCCTGATCAAGGGCATCAGGTTGTGTCCTGACTCTGTCAGTTTAAGCCAGTCTTTCTGTATTGCTACCCTTTCTTAAATCTTTATCTTAAATTGTAGTTATGCCTTTGAATTTCCCACTGGTTTGCTTTCAGACTAGTACAAACATCCAGTTAGTTTCTTTTATTTCTCCATGTAATTCCATTGTATAAGGGAAAATGTGCCTTCTGCTTTAGTTACCATCGTACCCTAAGTTGTGTATTCTTCCACAATAGATATATGAGAAAAGGATGGAATTGTTCCATGCACAGTGTACCCAACTCAGACAAAATACTTTCCAATACTTCCTGAAGTAAGCATCAATTTAACCATCTTACTCCGGCCACAAAAATGTTAAAAAAAAAAAATTATTTCTCCAATAGAGCCTAGTATATCAACTAAGGATGAATTACTCACAGAAGGAATTTCCCAGAGAACTTTTGTCATGGCTGCACTAGGTCAAGTGAGTAAGATTCTGTATCTAAGCAGAAAAGAAAAGACAGACTGTAGTAGAAGACCAATGTCATGGAAATGCCCTCTGCTGTAAACATAAGGCCCCCATGCTGTATAACATGAACTTGGTACTTCATTCAAGACAACATGTCAAAGATATATAGATGGAAATGAGACACTCATCTCCATACCTGACACTCCCACTGCAGTCCATGCCTCCTGCTCCATTTCCAAAGGAGAAAAGAACAGGATAATTCAACAACATTTTTGCAGGAGGATTATTTTAAAGGGAAAAAATAAATCATAGAATTATAAAATACTTTGTGTCACAAGGGACCTTAGAGATCATCTTCTTCCAATCCCCCTGCCATGGACAGGGACACCTTGCTCAGAGTCCCATGTAGACTGGCCTTGAACACCTCCAGAGATTGGGTATGCACAGCTTCTCTGGGCAGCCTGTTCCAGTGCATCGCTCCCTTCACAGTAAAGAATATCTTCCAATTACCTAAACTAAGCCTACTGGCTTTCAGATTGAATCCATTTCCCCTCGTCCAGTTACTACATGCTCTTGTACAAGAGTGTCTCTCCATCTTTCTTGTAGGCTCCCTTCAGGTACTGGACAGTTGCAATTATCCCAAAGCCTTCTCTTCTCCAGGCTGAACAATCCCAATTCCATCACCTTTTACTCCATCCCTCTGATCATCCTGGTGGCCTCCTCTGGACTCACTCCCACAGGTCCATGTCCTCCCTGTGCTGGGACCCCAGAGCTGGGTGCAGGCTTCCAGGTGGGCTCTCAGCAGAGCAGAGCAGAGGGGCAGAATCCCCTCCCTCCCCTGATGCCCACGCTGCTTTGGATGCAGCCCAGGACACGTTTGACTTTCTGGGCTGGCAGTGCCCATGGCTGGGTCATGTCCAGCCTCTCAGCCACCAGCACCCCAAGTCCTTCTCCCCAGGGCTGCTCTCCATCTGCTCATCCCCAGCCTGTGCAGGTGCTTGGGGTTGCCCTGACCCAGGTGCAGCACCTTGTACTTGCTATTGTAGGACCTTGTGGGATTCACATGGACCCAATGCTTGAGCTTTGCCAGGTCCCTCTGGATGGCATCCCATCTGTCAGGTCTGTCAAACACACCATTCAGCTTGGTGTTATCTGCAAATTTGCAGGAGTCACACTCGATCCTTCCATCAATGTCATTAATGAAGATATTAAGTAACATTTGCTCCAATGGAGACCTCTGAGGTTCCATTGTAGAAGTGTTAGATTTTCACAATGAAGAATCCATAATTCATGTAGTTTCATTTCCTGCCTCTCTTCCCTATTAACAAATTTTGGCTTTATCTAATGTAAGGAGCCTGAATTAATTCTGCCTGTTTGCTGCCAAGGGATTTTGTAAAGCCCCTACATTTCAATCATTAAAAACTTTGTAGGTCAAACTTTTTGATTTTGTCCCCGGGCCAAATACTGGCAAACTGTTAATTAAAATTGCAATTAAATAAATTGAGCTACTATGTTTTGTCATGGGAAGTAAACTTTAAAAATGTAATATATTCAGTACTTAATTGTTCTAGCAGAATAATAATGACCATTTTAAACTGTTTGATCCATGTAATATCAATGTTACTAAATTAGATTTCTGTCTCAGAGTATATCAAATATGTTTTCAAAAATCATTATGACCATGAAAATGCAAAGACACAAAAGAGAGAAAACAGAGAATATTATTTTAAAAACTTTAAAACTGCTGCAGAACCTGTAGAATAATTTTTGTTTGAAATTTCTTTACTGAAACAAACTGCTTGTTTTGGTAGCAATACACCTTTTGTGCTGGGAAACATTTAAGATGCCAGTTTCATATATAATGGAGAACAAGATATTAGATTACCTGTAGCCTCTCTCTGAAAATATGAAGAACATGCAATATTATATGAGGTTAACAATCACAAACAGAAATGGTAGAAATATCTTTATGTATGGTTTATTATAACCATTGACATTTAACTTATCTTTAGAAATAACATCTATTTGGTTATAGTCTATCAAATGCTATGGATGAAATAAACCACCTTTTAATTTATGACAAGCATTCCTTTATAGTCTTCTAACTATATTATCCTATTGCTAGTTTCAAGACTAATTGAAAGTATCCTAAAAATACCTGTCTTGTGTCATCACCAGTGAAAGCATCACAAACTAGGAGCACAGGATTTTTGTCATCTAAGCATATCAGCAGACCATGTCTCCTTGCTAATTTTGTTTTAAAAAAATTGACATATTAGTTTGAGAAATTAATTTGAGTAATTTTGAGTAATTTTCAAGGCAAGGAAAGACTTATTGAGAGCTTTTTTAGGCAACATGGGGTTTCATTGTGTCAAACTCAACATTAAGAGTGACAGAGGAAATTTATGGTCACAAGCACATTCAAACATTGCTTGTGGTACTTGCACCAGCAATCCAGCCCTGTAGAGAAGCAAAGACTCTAGACTAAACATTAGCACAGCTTACCCAATATAAAGATGGAAAAAACCTTAAGGTCAGGGCACTCCCAAGAAAAAACAATTTAAGAGCTCACTTAATATTTCATACATGTATTTTCAGCAATTTCTAGGGTGTATTGGACCAAACAGCTTAGTAAATTCTTGCAGGTTTTCAGAATGTATAAATAAAATTAACAAATATAATCAAATGGCATTTAGATCAAAAAAGCAAATAATCCATTAATAACAATAATTATTTTAACATTAGGAACAATTGACACAGATGAACAGGGAGACAGCGAAGAGTGTTACTCTGCTACATCTCTTACCTACAAATGAAAAAGAATTGGTCAGGTCAGTTTTGGCTGTAGCAACCACAAGATGCTGGAGTTTGAGATACTGAGAAAAGAGAAGATAAACAGTAGGATCACAACCCTGGATTTCAGGTGAAAGGAATTTGACCTCTTCAGGGACCTCCTTGTAAGTGTACCATGGAACATGGTCCTAGAGAGAAGATTCTCGATGGATTAGAGAGCATTTTAACAAACTGTGATTCAATCAAATCCATGAGACCCAGTGTGAAATACTTACATGTACCAAGGTTGTTGTTCGAGGACACTGTGAGGTTACTGAGAATTCTCTCTGAAACACCATAGGGATTAGGATAGATTTCTAAGGACTTGAAGATTGAAATACCACTACTATCTTCAGGAAGGACAAGAATGAAGGCCCAGGGAGAAACTGAAAGATGATGGAGCAGATAATCCCTAAAATAATTTAAAAGAAGGTGATGAAATATTGAAACATACAAAGGTAAAAGCGTTCCTCACAAACCTGATAACATCCTGCAGTGAGAACATGGGCTTGGTGAACATGGGAGAAGGCTGGATGTGTTTACCTTGGCATGATTAAGGCTTTTGACATTATTACTCACAACATTTTTATTGACAAACTGATAAAGAACGTACTGGATAAATGGACAATGATCTGAACAAAAACTAGCTGAACTGATAATTTAAGGATTGTGGAACAGCAGCACGGAGATTAACAGTGTACTCAGATTTCAATACTATTAGCAATAACCATTTAACTATTTTATTAATGACTGGGATAATAGAAAAGAGCACACCCTCAGAAAATTTTCAGGTGGTATGAAATTGGGAGTAGTACTTGATACACCATATATATTGAAAGGGTTCAAAAAAGGAGGAAAAAGAAGCAGTTAGATATAGAAGGAAATGGAAATCTTTCATGGACATCTAGCTGATCATGAGCTAGGAAATGAAAGGTCATAAAAGGGCAGCACCCTCCTGGATTTTATTAGGAAATACATCATTAGGACAGTGGAGGTGGTCCTTCTCTTCTGATCAGGGTGGGTGAAACACATCTCAAATGCTGGGCCCAGTCTGAGTCTCTCCAGTGCCAGAGGTACATGGATGTAATTGAGTGCATCCAGCAGAGTGACATGAGTAAAGGCCTGGACCATCTGAGTTAGAAATGACCATCTGATACAAGGAAAGGCTCATGAGGGAAATATGCATATATGTGTGTGTGTGTGTGTGTGCGTACACGCACACATACACACCATATATACATATATTTTATATATATATATTTTTTTAATATATATATATATATATATATATATATATATATATATATACACAAAACTTACGGGGAAGGGGAATTGATTGAGAACACAGGAATAGATCTTCTCAGTGTTGCCTAGTGTGCCAGGGCAAGAAGTAATGGGCACAAATTGAAAGAGAATTGATTTCATTCAGGTATTCTTTATGGTATGTGTGGTCAAACACTGAGACAGGCTGCCAAGGTAGGTTGTAGAGATTCCATCCATGGAGACATGGGGAACACAACCAGACACAGCCACGAACAGCCTGCTTGAGCTTTAAGAGAACATGTTGAAGATGATCTCCAGATGTACCTTCCAACCTCAGCTATTCTGTGGATGTCTACCTGCCAATATCAGGAGCTAGTTAGCACTAAGTGATCCTGTGTATGAACTACCCTTCCGCTGAGTATTTCTGAAGTACTTTTTTTGTTGTTAAAGTGGATGCACTTTAAATTCTTTCTTCCAGGATAAATGCATCTTAAAGCTATGGGACCATGATGTTGTAGTGTCCTCAGCATTGTACACACACTTTTTAAGTGTGGGAGTTTATATCTTCAAAGAGAGAAGAGTGTTTATACATGTAAATATTAAGAAAATGCTGATTAGCACTAACCTCTTAAAATAAATTGCAGTTTGTCTTTCCTGACTCTTAATTTTTAATATATTAATCTTTCCGAATTTTAAATCCATGTAGATTAGATATTTTGCATACTTGACATCTGTCCTCCATGGAACCTTATGACTCAAACTAAGAAAAAAGACTAGAAGCAAAAAATTAAATTGAATTTTCCAAACCATGCCACTGCCTTACTGCATAGTGCCACCTTATGGCAAATATAATAATTTTGGACAGTTTATGTTTTATTTGAAGTTCTTACAGTGATTATAACTGGAAAATCAGAACAGAAATAGGGAAGAAAAAATATGTGCAACCTATATGCTGACCTTCAAAACAATGATGATTTTTTTTAATATGTACTCAGTTAGAAAAACTATATAATTGTATTTTTTCCTACTTTATTGCCCTGTTCTAATCCCTTAAATGCTTTCAATGGTAAATTGAAGGAAATACTCTTTTCTCTTTTTAGTTTCACAGATTATTTAAATGCTGGAACTCCAATGAAACTCAATACCCATTGAATAGCCATTAAAAAACCTATAAAAGTTTTGGCAGATATTCAGTAACATCTATGTAAACTAACTTTCTTTAGAAAGATGTACATTGCACTGGAAGCTCTTAAAGAATAACATTTCTGTGCCAGATTACTCCCTGTCTTTTTTGTGCCACTGATATCATACATAGACTAATTGCTAGTGCTTCTAGAGACCTTTCCATGTCCCATTTGAAATAATGCAATATAGATACACAACAATTTCCTATTTTGTTTTCCTCTACATGTGCACCTACCTTAGGCTATATCTTAGGGTATAACCAT
This sequence comes from Passer domesticus, assembly GCF_036417665.1. Classification (NCBI taxonomy): domain Eukaryota; kingdom Metazoa; phylum Chordata; class Aves; order Passeriformes; family Passeridae; genus Passer; species Passer domesticus. The sequence continues at coordinate 40,809,142 of NC_087512.1, read as the reverse complement.
GTTAAACACCAACAAGAAAGAGACTAGTCACAGTATTTCTCATTGAAAGATACCCCAAATTCATGATATCTCAACATTGTTTCAAAAAGAATTCTTAGCATAGCTTAATTTGGCAAGAGTCGAAACACCCCCATTTGCAGGAAAGTACAAAAAACCCCTTTTCTCATCAGATCTTACTTATATCCACCTTATTATATTCCTAGCAAGACTCTCCAACTATAAGAACTTCTGGCTTATTTTGTATTTTTCTGAGTGACATAATCCATAGCCACCAAAACAGGATTATTGAGGATGGTACCACCTAAGAGATTACAGAAAGAAACACGCAAAACACAGCTAGAATGCAATCATCTCTCAAAAAAGTAATGCTTGTATCCTACTTTAGGAGTTTATTGCCAGTTTTGGTAGTTTAGAAAACAATCACTATTTTGCTGAACGCTGTGAATATTTTTCTTTGATATTAAGCTCCTCCCATGTAGGTACCTGGGTACATAGATTGCAATATAATGTCACAAATCAGAGAGGGTCTGGAGACAAAGAGACACTTAAAAATAAACATTCTAGCACTGCTTGCTTTTAGAGTCACATTCAGGTGTGGGTGTTTTAATACTGCATTCATTTTTAAATATCTCTGATTTTTGGGTTTTGATTTGAGGTGTTTTTTGGCAAAAATGTGTTTATATTCAAGATGAATGGCATAGATAAAATAAGTTATCCTAAACTCAATTAACAGCAGACAGAGTTTAAATTAAATGTGCTCTTAATATCTAGATTAAATTTTATGATATTTATTAAGTTATTTGCTTCTTCAACATTTAAGAATGCACATCAAAATGCAAATTAATAGCCTTCCTCCATTTTACCTGAAATGTAAATGTGTCACATCTCACGTCCACAAGGTGGTCAAATATAAGAAGTTGTTGCTTAGAGACTGTGGTATCTCCTCCCCTGAAAAAGACTCAGAACAGGACTGTGCAGTCTCCAATCCACTCTGCAAAGGGGATTGGACTGGATGACGTCTGGAGGTTCCTTCCAAACAAGGTTATTTTCTGAATCCACATGCTGGGCAAATTATATACATTAAATTGATACTCAGTGTCAGCAGGTCCAGGGACATTCATTACTTATCAAATGTTAATGATAAAAAGAACAGAGGTCACATTTTTTCAGGAAAAGACACCTTATACTTAAAATATTGCTATTATACATATTTAGTCTCAAGTTCAAGGTCCCAAAAGCACAGTTATAAGTTTTCCAGGTATTTTCCTTGACAGAGTATATATTTCACCTCAATACTTATGACCAAATCATTTCATGATGTTCAGCAAACTAGGGGAATTAAGAGGTCTGTGGATAAATTATCACTTTTTCATCTCAGGCTCTACATTGACTTCTGGAAAGAAGGGGTACGTCAAATATGCTGACAGTAAATGACAGCCAGAAATCCTTTCAAAAAGACAACTTTTCACTCATTGACCACTGTAACATTGCCAAAGTGGAAATGTTCTCAATCTTCCGTGATACAGTTTGGTGTTTCTTATCAACATTAACAGACATGCTTATATGTGTTAATAGCATTGAGCTTGCTTGATTAAACTTTGCCTTCTTTTAGATTATCTTAATCTCATGAAGTCATCAGAATGTCAGCAATACTACTCTATTGTAAGTTAAATACCTTTGGAGCAAGCAACAAAAACCCAAACCCCATATTAAAATGTCTAATTCTGTGAACTTGAACTTCCAGACTTTAAATATTGGGTTTCTATTGCCAGGTTTCTAATGCATTTTTAATTTTTGTTTAAATATCCTGACCCATGCTGCAGAGGCAGTTCTTACAACAATATGTATGTGGGTAGGGGTGATTAGAAAAGAATAGAAAATAGCATTCCCTTCCTGTCAAAATTCTAGAGAATTGAGAAATTATTCTAGTCTTTATTAAGAGAAAGTAAATATTTAACTCAAAATTTCTGATTTTATTAAAAAGAACTTTACTGAAAAATATGCAATAAACAATAACTAAAGACCATTGCATTTGTTCAGAACGAGTGAAATTAAAATTATTCCCAAACCATAACATCAGTATAAACCTTGCCTTCTGATATTCAAAATCTACCCTAAACATTACACCTCAAGCATCATTCAAAGTCCTTTTTGCTGTCAGAGTGGTTCTAAGTAAAATCGTTACTACTGGAATGGATAGGTCTTTTCATCACCACACCATAAACATAACTTCCATTTCATTGTCTGCTGTTCTTTAAAAGTATGTGTGTTGGGCTGGTTGGATTTTAAATGCTTTAAATACATGTAGAAACAGGTGTCTGGTTCCTCTAGGGTATCTGGCCAAGGACCTTTTCAGTGCAAAACAGAAAATAAGTAAAGTAGGAAGACATAAACAGGAACGTACAGAGTCCCAAATGTGATCAACAAAGCAGACAAAATGATAAAGTAGACCAAAATTACCAAATCTCATTATGTGTGCCCATTTGTAAGGGTACCGGAACATGGGCATTTTTATTTCAGGAGGAAAGCCAGACTGAGCACCTAAACCAAGGAGATGGCAAAGAAAAGGGAGAAGCCATGGGCAAAATATACAGACACAAAAATGTCATAGGTAAATGTAATAGAGACAAAGGCAAGAAGCAAAACTGTCCAACACACTGACTAATGGGCTACCAAGGAACTGCAACAAATAGGGGCTTTGCTGACAAGGATGCCAACCTGGGTATCCAGAAGCTTGGGAAGCCAGTAAGACTATGCAAACTGTGAGAACTGTGCAGGAGAAAGGGACAGGGGAGGAAAAAAGTGGAGATTTTACGCCAGAAATGGGTGTAAAAGGGGATGGTAAAGTGTAAAATGTCTTGGTCTGCATGCTCATCTCTTTTCTGTGTCTTTGTGTGCTGCTGGGACTAAGTGGCACTGGCTGTGTAAGCAGATGTGCCTTCAACAGCTGCAGTTACACTGGGAGTGCAGGTGCACCTGGCTCGTGGTGCCGGCTGCTGGAGCAAGTGAGATCTCAACCCCTGCCACAGAAGTGACCCAAAAATTATCCAAAAAGAGAAATTAGGGTCCATGAGGTCAGTGAGGAGCTCAGACTAGGCAGCTGGAGCAGAAACTTCAGTCACAAATCCATATGACTGACGACTTCTCTAGTTTTTTTTGTGTTTTATGGTGGTGGACACTCACAAATTTAGAACATGACTGTTAAGGATAATTGTTCTGTGTGTAGAGTGAGAGCTAGGGTAGGAATTAACCATTAGAATGAAGGTATTCTTAAAGACCATTAATTGAAGAAAGTTTTCCTTAAAAGCCTGAAAGCTGACATTCATCAGTCCTCTTAACACACCTATTATTACTTGTCTCTGATACATACCCACATGAATACAAAGAAATATGTGTATAGATTCACAATATGTAACAATGTTTCAACTACAGAAGATAACATATGGTGGCTGGAAATGGGAAAAAGATTGAGTTTAATTCACTCTGTTTGGTAGACAGAGGTTTTTCTTCTTGTCTACAAAAACCTGACCTTTGTAATGAACCATCTAACATTTTAACCACACAGATTAAAACCTATCTGTACAATAGGGACAGTGAAACCTGTCCCAATGGTTACAGACATTATTTTTCTAGAATTAATTTGGCACTCTTCCTAAAGTAATGATTTGGAGGCTACAGTCACTGTACTTGCATCTTTTGATCTTTCTATCAAGAATAGTTTTATTCTGCACCATATCTTTAGACTAAAACAATGTAGCTACAATTGCATTGTTGAACTGTGTGCTAAGAACTGCATGTCCACTCTGCACAATTTTAAACTTGGTCGCTTGGCAAGAACTTTCTCTATTCTCTGATAAAAAGTATTTAATTATCATCAACTTTTTCTTCATAAGCAGGCAAAGTGCTAGGATTTTCTGTTCCAGGATTTTGTCTGCTCACTAGCTGTCTTGAATTCAAAAGTTATACAATCTCTCTAAAATTTCATTTGTTAAAAGAACCCCACAGTTTTGCCTACAAATATTAAAAGTAAAGCCTCTCCTGAGGATAAGTCTGAGGTTAAACTGCAGGTTATATTTGCAATTTTGTCTTGCTAGTTTTAATTTAGCTACATTATGTTGCTGACTTGCTCTGGTGGCTCTAAAGAAAAGATTAGGGTGCTCAGAAGTGCATACAACTTCGTAAAAATAAATACATGCTTTGTATGAACCATTTGCATTAGTGGTTGAAGCACAGTAGATAGAACGCCACCAAAAAAAAAAAAAGTAGTCACTCGCAATTTTCTGAATTTCAGTTTCCTGGTAAATGCAATGCGCAAAAATGAAAAATTATATTCAATGAAGCAGCAACATATAGTATGGGGCAACATGAAACTGTTGGAATTGCTTCAGGTTATATTCTGAATTAAATCACTTCTATGCTTCTAGAAGAGTAAATTAGTTTAGTTACTATACTACCCAGGGAAAGAATGTAGCATATGTTATACCAGATCGTCTGGTCTGTGAATACAAAATATGGATACAGCTAAACTTAACACCCTCTTACACCCTATTACAGGAAAAAAAAATCTGCCACTTTGAAGTACAAAGAGAAAAATGTGTGCTTTCCTTTTAAAATGAAGGATATTTTTCCTTTTCAAATGCATTTTATATTGTATATTTCAAATTTTCTCTCCAAGTTATCACCATGAGCCTTCTTATTTCTTACTACTGTCTACTAAAATATTGAGTTGTGATATACTCCTTTCTTGTACCTGAGGCTATTCTACTTCTTTTTCTGCTCGCGTATAAGTTAGCCTGGATAACAGCATCAACCTGAGATGGCTCTTTTATCCTACTGGCCAGTATACTTATTGAATTAAAAACCCAATCCTACACCAGCAGTGTATACCTGCTGTGCCTTTAACAGCATGCTTTATCTGAGCTTTATAATCCTTCTCTAATAAGTCTGACAGAAAGAGAAGTTAACGAAGTAAAACACGTTGGACCTAAAAAACTCATTAAAATATTTTCTGATTATAGCCCACCTGTAGACATAATTAAAACTAATTATTACAAAACATCCTGATATCAGTATCAATATGCCTCTCTGCATTTTTGCTCTGGACACAGATCAATAGTAAATACTAAATCTGTATTTTTACTTGCTGGGGAATTCATTGCAACAGCATTCTTAATTCCATAGAAGGGCTATCTGGCTTTCTTTCACAGTTAACCTGTTCATGAGCCCTTTTTAACTGTCACTTGAAGTTTCCCCAAGGAAAATACAAATCCCATCATTCCTAAAACAATTCTGTTGCCTCAGGGTGTAAAAAAATTACCTATATCCCTGATTCCCATGTCTGTGCTGCTAACAGTGCATTCGTTTGCATCTTTGAGACAGTCTAAACTTTGTTCTCATGTTAGACATTTAGAACACAAGTTCCCATTGCTCTTATCACCAGTTCAGCCGAATTATTGTTAATTGAATTCTTGGTAGGTGTTTTGGAGGACAATAGAGGATAGCTTCTGTATTAGAAGCCTTACAGCGACTTCAGGGTCAGCTGAAGCAACACTAGCTCTGAAGAACTCACTTTCTGCAGTAGCTGTATACACATAAGGCATCAGAAAGGTTATGACTGGTACTAAACTCAAGACAGCATTTCATTCAGCAACAAATTTTTTTTTTTTTTTTTTTTTTTGCTGTTCTAAGATACAGTTAACTTGCACTGTAAATAAAATTCTGCACTAAAGCAAGTGCCTGAGTCAGCAGGAGAGGAATGTAGATAGACACTAGGATGATTCCCAATTGCTACTACAGTATGCAGCTGAGATTATGACTGATCATTTCAAGATTCACCATAGTAGCAATGCCTAAGAGGTCCCCACATGGAGTGAAGATAAGATCCTGGTTTCTCTTGTACAAAACTTATTAGGAAGCCCACTTTGCCACACTATTTATCATCTTGATGGAAATGACTTTTCTGTCTGCTCTGTGTAACAATAAAATCAGGGCACATGAAGAGAGAGGGGAGAAAAAACAATATAAGACAGCAATTTAAAATGTCATTTTCTCTATCCCAGTATGTGAAAAAAAAAAAAAAGACTAAACACTCTGTTTTAAATTTTTGAGCATCCAACTAGCATTACCTAATTAAATTAAGTGCAATGCTCTACCTGGTCTTCTTCCTAAACTGATAATAGGGCTTGCCTTTATAACCTATGACACTAATGATAAAAAACATCACGTGGGAGTGCACATTTTATTGAACTTGTACAGATTACCATAGGATTATTATAAATGTGTATAGAAAGACTGCATAGCTTTTCCTTTCAAATTTGAGGTTTTTCATAATCACGTAAATGGTTCTGTTTACAGATCAGTAGGACACAGTGGAAGTGAAGTATGGAAGGAATATCAAAGTTGAGGTTTTCTCCTCAAAACAAATTGTCTACTTTTAACTCTATTATATGGAATAAATAAAATTATATTATCAGGAGTTATTGTGAAACTTACTGTGATAAGTCATATGGTAACTATGCTATTATTTCTTATTGTGAGAAACAAAGCCTGCTCCTCAGTTAAAATTTAAAGAAAATTTAAAAAGGGACTACAAGGTACAAAGTCAACAAAGCAAAAGGAACAGCGCTGGGTCCTAAGCTACAGCCAGAGGGACACCAGTCAACACAGCAACATCCCTGGGTATTGCATCAGCTAACTACATATTCATAAATGTTCATGCATATTTGAACATTTTAACATAGTTCCTCCTTTGTCCCACCTTTTTAAAGCATGTGCAGTGGTCTTATTGGTGGCCATTTCTTACTTTTTGATACATTCAACAGGTTTTGATTCATTGGTTAAATGTTAACATTACAACAACTCTTCACCAGCATTGGTATCACAACACAACATTCACATTAAAAGAGCTCTAAACTTTAGCAAAACTTCTCTTACAAAAGTCAACATTTTAAAACACATAATATTCACTTTAACAGCTGCAAAAGCAAACACTGTAATATATTTATCATACTTGCCACCAGTGTAATTACATTCTCTGCCCTGGCATATCTTGTATTTATATATAATTTTAAAAAACAGTGACAGATAACATATCTTTTTAATTCTTCAAGTGTGAAGGACTGAACTGCACAGGAGAATGAAAAAAAAAAAAAAAAACAACAAAAAAACTTCATAAGCAATGCCAGAGGGTGAAGGACGTCCTAAACGTTTCTTTATATTTCTTATAGACACAACCAAACTTTTGAAATCATGGAGAACAGGCTGTTGGGGGCTAGGATTCTTTCCTTTTATTACTTTATACTCAGGAATTTTTTTTTCCCATAAGTTGCTAGGAAACACTAATGACTGGGGTACTTAAAAAAACCTAAAGAAGTGGCCAAGCTCAAGGGAGGAGGGCATATGGTTGCACTTCTCTTATCTGGGAGTTTCTCTCAGAGAATTGTGCAGGTAAAGGATGGGCTGGGCAGCTGCTGGCCCTCTCTTGGCTTTGGAAGAGGATGGTCAGAGCTCCTGCTTGGGGAAGGGAATTCGCTGCTGCACTGGAGCCCAGCCCGGAGCTGCTTCTTTGCCGAGGGTGAGCCTCTGCTCGTGAGAGCAGCCACTGAACTGAGACCTCATTATGACCCACCTCTCTAAAAGAGGGACCCATCCCCGTCTGCTCGGGTGCCCGGGGTCCTGAGCTCGCCTCTCCCTGCCCTGCTGGGAGCCGGGCCGCCCCCGCTGCCCCCGCTGCTTCTTCGGCACTGCTCCGAGTTTTCACTGCAGCCCCGCACCCGCTGCCTGCCGAGACTCCTGCCGTCCCAGCTTGGTGCTCCTCAGAGTCCTGCTGGGGCACCGGGATCGGCTCCCCAGGGTTTGTGGAGCGAAGCCTCTCTCCCCTCCCTTCCCGTCCGGGCCCAGCCGCCATCACGGCGCTCCGAGCCCGCGCACAGCGCCCCCTGCAGGCGCGGGGGAATCAGCGCCCCCGCCCCGCCCGCCGGGAGCCAGCAGCGCCCCCTGCCGGCCGCGCCCGGCACTGCAGCCGAGGGAAAGCGCCCGGGCCGGGAAGGGCGGGGCCGGGCCCGGCTCTGCGCGGTGTCAGGGCCGCAGCCGTGCTTGCTCGTTTGCTTTATCGCGCACACTGGCAAAGAACTGTTATTCCTTCCTCATCTCTTTGCCTGAGAGCCCCTTAATATCAGAATTACAATAATTTGGAGGGAGGGGGTTTACATTTTCCATTCCAAGGCAGGCTCCTGCCTTCCTTAGCAGACACCTGCATTTCAAACCAAGACACAAGCTTCAAACAATGAAGACATAATAATAGATACTGCCATAAATTAATGCAACTGTGGAACGAAGTAGCTATGATGAACGGCATAATGGATAATTATTTAGAGTAATAAACCAGACCTAATCTGAAACATTCATTATTGCCTACATTTAAAAAGTATATGAAAACAAACTTGAATAGTAAAAACACAAGGAAATCAGGTCTTCATAATAAACCAGGAATACTGACCATTCACTTTTTACAGAAAGAACAGTTTGCAATCTTCCACATATGTAATTTAAAATATTAATATAAAATATATACCAGAGAAATTCTGTCTTGTTTATTAATTTTCTTTGGATAACTTGAATTTTTCACCCTTATTTCATGGCATTTAATTTTTAATTACTTTTTAGATAATTTTTTCTTTCTCTATTGGAAAGAAAGTGTGCCCAAATGCTTACGACAGCAACTCAAGATCAGCATTTAAATTGTTACGTTCTCAGCTGGACTGAAGTGATTTTATTGAAGTACGATAATTTTCAGATTCCAGCTCTTACCATTCCACATGTTGCCTTAAAAATTAACTGGGCTTATGCTGTACTATCACAGGCAAAAATCCTGTAATCACTGTGGCACGTTAGTGTTTGCCCCAGAAGAGGACTGGCAATCTTAGTGGCTAGTCACACTGCACTGCTGCATGCTCCATTCTTCACAGAACCTAAATGTGTCACAGATTAACAGCAGAACATTTGACCACACTGGTCCAAGAGCTTTTGGCACATCTTTGAAACTCAAAGCTGTGACCATTCCAGAACTGACAGAGGTCAAACTTCTCAAGCTGAGAGAACGGCAGGCAGTCAGGTGAGAGCACCCTCTAAAGGTTTTCTAGCCAGTTATGAGCTCCACAACTTACTGGTATATGATTTCCCCCACCCCCCAAAATGTCTTTATTGTATTTAAATATGATCCATACAAATACAGAATGTTTTATCATAGCCTTGGCATAAGACGTTTTTTAGGTACACAACCACTCATAATAACACCAGCTTGTTTAAGTGAGATGTACACTCAAGCCAATTTCACCAATATTAAACTCTGGTGAGACTGTTTTTAAGTTGTCTGATGATAGAGTGTTATATCAAGCTTGACATATTCTTTCCCATGATAGACATGCTGTCTCTGCTTTAATTTTTTTTCTCACGCTACATTAAAATCCTATTTCTTTATTAATCAATTTATAAATGCTTTGGATTTTAGTTTCTCTCTTTCCACATTATAATTTATATAAAATCTCTTAACATAAAATTGTAGAACAGTGTTGGAATGCAAGCATCTCTGAGTTCCTCAGAGAGAGAAATGAATGCAAGGGTTGAATTAAAGCTTTTAGAGAAATTAAGATATATTAAGCCTCATAGATATGAAGCAGAAGTGTAGGTTTAAGTTTTAAGTAAGTGGAACTATAAATTATAGTTTTAAGTAAGTACAAATATATTTTAAGTACCTTAAGAAACTGTGTTAGCTAGTAAAGGCCCTTAGGCCTAGTTTAGACATAACAAAACATAGCAGAACTTTGTTTGCATCTCTAGAATAGATAGAATTATTCACATAAATAGATAAACCTGTACGCGTAAATTTTAAGTGAGAAAACAGTATATTTGGGTAAATAGATAATATTATCTATGTAGTTTTTTAGATAAGTAGTCAAGTACTTGGTACTGTCACGTGGAACACAGTGACCCAGATGGATCTCACAAATCAACATGGAGCTGTCCCAGTCTCAAGACTGAAGTGAGTGCAGAAGTTGTCACTGATGCTGCAGGACAGCAAAGACAATTCCTGTTTTGGTGTGAGCAGATCAACAATCTACTCAACTCGGTGCCAGAGTGAAGCTAGAGCTGCTGGAAGCAGTCAGAGGACAAAGATACCATGAAGGCTGAGAGGGAGAGCTACTTCTGAGCCCAGTGGTAGGAGAACTATATCCCACTGAGGAAAAGCAAAAAAATTCATCCCTTGGAACATATGGAAAGTAGGGAGAACACAGGGGATTGGGAAGAAGTGGGGAAAAAAACCAACAAAAAGGAAGAGGAAGGGAACTAATTAAAGGAAGGGACTTCGTAAAAAATACTTGAATTTCCACTAAGCTGAACATTTCCACTAAGCTGGACGTCCCCACCCAGAACCACATTGTAGCTCTGCAGGCTAATGAGAAAACATCCATCTGGAAAAACAGCCAGAGAAAACTACAGCAGTCCAATCCGCTCCACAAATACAGAAATTAACAACTAGTTCAAACAAGAAAAGGCAGTGGATGGTAGTAGTGGGTGCTTCTACTTTTAGAGACACAGAGCCACTTATCTGTTGGCCTGACACACTTTCAAGAAAAGTGTGCTGCCTTCCAGGAACCCAGATCAGAAATGTTACTGAGAAGCCGTTAAGCCTGGTAAAACCCACTGTTACCCACTATTAGTTTTCCATGTGGGAACAGGGGATACAGCCAGTAGCAGTCTGAGAAACACAGATTACAGAGCCCTGGGAGATGTGGTAAGGGGCTCTAGGGCTCAAATATTGTCTTTGTCAATCCTCCAAGTCAAAGGAGAGGAAATCACCAGCTGAATCTGACAGGTCAGATGGTTAGAACAATGGTGGTAATCAAGGTTTCAGTCCCTCAGACCATGAAACTTACTTTAGCAAGCCTGGTTTGTTGTGGGCTAAGACTTTTCATCAGAAAAAGAAGGGGGAAAGTATATTGGTCAGGAATTTGCCAGACTAGTGAAGGGGGCTTTAAACAAGATTTTTAGGCAAAGGGAGGCACCTATCCATCCCAATCATGCAAGCGGGATGCTTGTAGGGGATGGACAGAACAGTGCAAAATGTTCCAGGTACTCCAGCCAGCAAGTCAGCTTTATTCAGGGCCCAACCCAGATGAATCGACGCAGGTAGTATGGGGAAAAAAGAGGAACTAGAGAAGTATACACACCTAAGTGGATACATGATTGGCATCATGTGGACATGGTGATCATCGTCAGTGCTGTGAGGAGTGCATGCAACAAGCTCACCACCCTGGACTTCAGGAGAGCACATTTTGGCCTCTTCATGGACCTCCTCAGTGGAGTCCCACAGGACGGAGCCCTGGAAGACAGAGGGCCCAAGAATGTCCTGATATTCAAGGATTACCTCCTCCAAGCTCAAGAGCAATGCATCCCAACAAGAATGAAATCAGACAAAAATGCCAAGAGACCTCATGGATAGAAAAGAAGCTTTGAGAAAACTCAGAACGAAATAAAAGAAGCTTTCAGAAGAAGCTGACTTCTTTACCCATGGAAGAAACACAAAAACCACAACATACAACAACCATCCTTTTTTTTTTTTTTTTCCTCAGAATATTTCAATTTTTTCCAGTGCCTTTTGAATTCAGGATCTTTATTACTTCCCAAGAAAGACCAAATAAGCTGTTAACTAAAGGCTATTATTATAAAAACAGGTGTTTGCTTGCATATGGATATCTAGAAGAAAATCATGTTGTCATATGGATGAGGGCAGAATTAAATCCAAATATTTATTTCAGGAGAGTGTTTATGTTTGATGAACTTGACTTGCTGGCCTGAGACAAGTCCTGGATCTTTATCTTGTTCAGTTAGGGTTTCTTACAGTCTTCAGGGATGGTTTTGCATTGATCATTTTCAGTGGTAGCCACTGGTAGAAGAGAAGGAAAACACTGTCATATTTCTCTATTTTATAAACAGAATAGAAGAAAATGTAACTTTTACAGACACGTCTGAAAAACTGGACTTAGTTAACTTAGTAAGAACTTAGTTGTCTCAGTTGGACTTAGTAAGTTAAGTTAACATTTAAAAAAATCTGTCTCTGTCTACATGCATATGTAAATATGATTCAAATTTTTAAAAAAGCAAGATTTTTTGGTACATAGATTTAAAAAAAAATGGACAATTTTTTTGTATTTCTACAATTCACAAATGACTTTTATTTGTGTAGTTTTATTGCAAATTGTTTCAGCCAGTCTCAACTATGGTAGCAGTTTAGCAAAGCTAAGTATGTAATAGTGATAATTTATTCTCTAATTAATTTCTTAAGTTAACTTTTGAGAAAGACTTGCTTTTACATAACACTTGAGAAACCACTCTGAACTGCCAGAAGCAACTCAGCTCCTTAATGTTGGTTTACATTACTTACAAATGAAAAGGTGGAAGGCTTTAAATATATTCCTGTTCAGTAAGTTTAATACTGAACCCAAGGGTTCTCTAATTAATTAATTCCACAGGGTTTGTGTGCAGAGGATGTTTTCTTTGTAGATATAATATCTCTAAAATACAAGAAATGTGTATGTTCTTTCCTCAAAGAGGAGTGCTTTTAGAGGAAATCTTCCTGCTAAGGCGTTCCACATAATTCTTTTCCACTTCTCAGTATCACGTTCTTTGGAAATATTATGTAAGGCTATGCAGGCTGGCTCCACAGAAACAGCAAATGCTAAGTATTATCTGTCACAATATAGAGCATTTGTTTAATACAGGGAGAAGATGAGACCTCTAGCATGTGAAAAATAGAAGTTACTGACCACACTCAAATCAGCATTTTTTTAAAGGTACAAAAGGAATGTTTTCTGTGCCCATTTTTCTTAAAAGAAAAACAAATAACCCCAAACAAATAAACAAACCCCAACTCTGAATTTACAACATATTTTGGGAAAGTTTTAGATTTTCAGTTAGCCTTAGCAATTTTTAGTTCAGACTGACAAATCTTCCCATACTTCAGCATTATGATGCTTTCTCCTGTTCTTTCTGGTCAAGCAGTTCTCTGCTGTGATTTACATAATGTCTAATTGTATCTCTTTGGAAAGCATACCCTCCTCTGTAATGTGCATAGAAAAACCTTTAACAGAAGGTTCAGAAACAGGAAGAGTTTATGTGTTTCTCTGTTTTTCACAGAAGGAAGGACTTACATTTTCACTAATTCTCAATACCTTCTTTGATTTTGTGATGCGTTTCAATTTCCGATTGCATCTGCATCCCATTAAGTGTAAAGCTACTAGAAAAAAATTACATTCATGGCTCATTGGCTGCTGTTTGCACTGCAATTGCACGTGCAATAGGAACAGGAACAAGTTTGCGGTATTAACATCTCTTTTTCTGTAAGAATTTTATTTTGTTTGGAAAATAATATACTTTTAATTCTGGATAAAGAGGGTTATTATAAATTAGGTGTTTATTTTTGTTTCAACCATTTATGTGTTACTTTTTAATAATAATTTTTAATCTTTCAGAGAAATATCTCTGTCACTGCTTTCAACTTGAAGGTTCTTCAGTTCTAACTCAGAAATGTTATCTCTTGTCCTTCATTCCCCTCTCTATCTTCAACTGGCAGAACACTAGAAATTCTGAGCCTGATATCTTTAATCATTGTCTGTACAGACAATTTCCAGATGAAGAAGTGTAAAAAGAAGTTTTGTTTTGTTTTTTTTTTTACCTGAACATTAGTGTTTTGCCCATATGCTTAAGGGGCATCAGACATGTAGAATACATGGAAAAGTACTCCAAGCACCTGCTTGTGACAGGGAACATATATATAGAATTACCTTCTGTTGGTAACATTACTGTTTTTCGTGTTTATATCTTATTTTCATCCAAGCAGAATCCAGTTCTCACAGCCATAGGCATCTTTGCCATTTGAGTCATGAAGGAAGACAGACATTTCTTCACAACTCTGTTCTAAAAGTGTAAGTCACAATACCAAATATATGTGAAGGGTTAAAAGTCACTTGAAACTTTGAGACACCCTAAAGAAATTATTTTAGGTATGCTTCCTAATTTTTGCTTAAAGAATTCACACAAGGCCTCTTTTGTAAGTTTTTGCCACAATACTCAAGGAATGGAAATTATTTTCAATAAAAATCAAATCTTTGTATAAATGTAGAGTTTTTGGACCTGAATTAAAGAAACAGATGTAATGTGTAATTGAGAAACAGAATTCAAAGACACAGAAATGCTGGGATTTCTTGAGTTTGTTAGGGTTTTTTTGCACATTTAGATCTTTTACTATATATTAGTTGACAAATTAGCAACTTTACCTGTTCTGACCATCCTTCTGAAATAATCCAAATCAGCTATATGCTAAAAAGTGAGGACCATTTTCTATTTAACAGTCATAGTAAAAAAGTTGCTTTACAAGCATCAGTACTTAAGAAAAATAATCAATAGATTTTTTTTGGTTTTCAATACTTTAACTCCTAAAACAATCAAAACAGCTCCTTGGTTTTAGAAAATCATTCTTCCAATTTAATTTTGCTAGCCTGCTATATCATCCAGAATAAATATATTTAAAATCCACTCATTGCTGAACTAAAAATATAGTACCATGGTAAAGTTGCTTTATTGATAACTTTTTATTCAGGAAAAAGCACTTATTTCAATATTCCTCTTCTCAATAACTCATTAATTAAACACAACTTCTACAGAAGCAAGTATGCAGTAACTTATAGGTCTTTTTTGTATCAATAATGAACACTTGCTAAATGATACCTTAAAGGATCTTGAAACATCCAAACCATTTCAGACTTCTGGAAGACCAATATCAAAGCTGAAGGAATTGTCTGCCTTGATGTCACTGCTTTATTTGGACCACATTAAAACTGTGAAGACCACAAATACCTATGAATTAAAGTGAGAAACTGTCAGCTTTCTGCAATCTAGAATCTAAGTAACTGGATTTGCAATTTTTTTTTTATTAAGTACTAGCATTTATTTATTTTCTTTTGCTCTATGACTACACAGATGACCAAATATTTCTACTACATAAATCCAATATTTAACATCACTTCGTTAACACAAACCCACTAAATTTGCTGCAGTCAATTTTATACACCATATTTGACTTTTAAGTTACCTCAGTAGTAATAGTAAAATGCAGCTGGATAGTTATGCTAGATGTCAAACTTCTAGTAAGTATTGCTATTAAGATTTTCATTACTAACTTGAAGATAAATAGAAAATCACCTGAAAGAAAACTGGCAGGCATGACATATATGTTTGCTAAAAAAAAAAATCTAAAAATTCTAGCACAGCCTAAAAATATTAACTTCATGGGTTTTTTCCCCTTCTCCCTTCTAGTGTAGGTCATACAAGTTCATAATCACTTAAAAACAATTTCTTCTCAATAAGTAAGTAATAATTATGTCATTAAAGATTCTCATTAACCTAATTTCCTCCTTTTTATTACCCACCAAATTTAGCATTGATTTTCCTACTTCATTTGAATGCTTCATTTAGACTCTGGTATGAAGCTACATATCAACCCTTGCAGCCCACCTTTTTCTTTTTTCAGATGAGAGCATTTTTCACACTTGGGATCTGGTAACTGAAATTTCCCAATCTTTTTTTTTCCTTTTTCTTTTTTTTTTTTTTTTTTGGTGGGGGGGGACGGAAACACAATCTAGAAGGAGTTTTCCAATAAAATCTCATATCTTAAATCAAGATTTAAATACCTATAAGAAAAGTAATCGGAAAGTTAAGGAAAGGCAAAACTTCTAAAAAAACTTCTATGCAAAATTTTCTCTTGTCCCTTTTCAGAAGGTGATGCTCAAATGCAGAAAATACAGCAAAAACCATATTTACAAGTTCATTAATTCAGGCAGCAATCAAACAAAGAATAGAAAAAAAGAAAGTTTTAATTTTTTAAAAAATATGGTGTCTTCAAAAACAGCCAGAGAAAAATGGGAATCTGAAAGCTGTATTTTAACATCTCTGGTGAAAGCAGTTCTCCAGCTCTGATATGTGTACCACTTGGGCTATGTAGGCTTCACTGATATATGGGGTGATTAAAGAGAATTGTTGTGCATAAAGCAAGAATCATTTGTAGTACTCTTATAAAATTGACCTGAAAGTGGGGGAATGCTAAATTTTAAAGCTAAAGATTGTTAAAGCCAGTTCGAGGGGTACAGCAGAAAATAAGTGATATAATGTGGGTGTACTTATCTTTTGTAAAGAATAAGAATGCATCATTATGGTATCTAAAATAGTATCTATTTCTTTTATATTTTCTTCCAGGGCCACTGGAGATGTTGGAACACCATTGCAATTTTTTCTGGTTCTTGAGCTCAACATTTAAAAAACTTATACTGTGCATTAGTGTAATGAAATATTGTTTATGCTATCAACTATTGGATTGGAGGGCTAAAATTTGTTCAGCTTCTCAGACATATATTAGCTTTAATAATATATGTATGAGAAGCTGACATATATTATTAAATGGAAGTGTGATACCTGAATATCTAAACAACTCTGAAATTCTGAGTTGAAAAAAAGAGAGATGAAGATAAGATATATGCTCCATTTATAAGTGGTTTTTTGGTTTTGGTTTGCTTGATTTGGAGGGGTTTTTTTGTTGTTGTGATGGTGGTTGTTGTTGGTTTTGGGTTTTTTGGGTTGTTTTTTTCGGTTTGTTTTGGGTTTTTTGGGTTCTGGCTTTTTTTGGTTTTTTGGGGGGTTTTTTTTGTTTGTTTTGTTATTTTGGTTTTCTTTCTTGGTTGGTTTTGGTTTTGATTTTGTTTGTTTTGTTTGTTTTTTTTTCTTAAGTTCCCTAGTATTTCAGTGTGAATGACCATCCAGTTACAATATGGATGGCAAAAATTTTTCATCAGGCTTAGGTGATAATCAAGACAGTCCATGTATGTAGATTCAATTTATAGAGCTTGGGTAAAGTGAATTAGTTCAAGCTGTAGCATTTAAGTTACCAAACAAGATTAACTTAATTACTGACAAGCATAGAATGAAGTCATACATAGTTCAGAAAATTTCAAAAACATAAACATAAAACTGTCTGGCTGGTTGCATTATTGAGGGTATATTTTATTTCTAGTATTCTTTAGGCTATATGTATCACATATCAAAGGGAAGAACAGAGAAAAAGTCAGCATAGACACATTCAATGAATTAAGTGCACTTCTAAGAATGGCTGAGGAATGGTACTGCGAATATGTGAAGTCCACAACTGTTTTTCCTAGCCTTTCAATGTCAATTCTTGTGGACAAGAGAAAGAAAAGGCTTTCATTTAAAGAGCTCCACCATAACATCTGCTGAATATATCACAGATTATATCAAATGCTTTCATTTTAAGAAGGTAAATGCAATTTAAAGTACATAGTGTAATGTAAGAGATTCTCAGCATAGTGTAGACACATGTTCTCTTGTAATAACTAGAGTTCAGTAAATATTCATGGGAGTTTTCTGCAATATATTATGCTATTGCACTATACTACTAATACATATTTCAATTTAAGGAACGTACTAAAATTCACAATTAAATTTACATCAATGTCTTATGTCATACAAACAAATGGAAGGCTTTGCACAAAAAAACCAGATATATTCAGGCAGAAATCCAAACAAGGAAAGCATTTGACAAAATGTACAGCTCATGATATCACTGAAATAGCTAATCATTTTTATTTACATACATTATAAACTTCTCTATATCCAAAGAGCAGGTCCAGCAAGTTACATTCCTTATTTAGCTAGCTCATCAACTTCATGTCAGGAAGTTATGTCTGCACTATTCAGGAACCTCCAAGACTTACTCTTCTCTACTATATTCTATTTCCAGCTGACCTCTGTTAAGATGAAAGGAAAAGAAAATCACAAGACTTCTGCTAACTGCTTATAGGCTATTCTGCCTCTACATCCTGGCATGCATTTTTGTAGATGCACATCAGATGGGTTATCAATCCTGCTACCTTTTCATGGGAGAAGCTGTAGCTCCTGCATGACCATTCTCAGGAGTTTCCATGGATTCCACATCCAGAAATATTGTAACTTTGCATCTTTGCTGCTACATGGGTCATCATACCCTATCTCTATTATTATTTCAGCAGACTGAAAGGTTTCACTAATACATTGTCCCTCAAAGAGTTTTGTGCCACCCTAGGCTTATTTCCAGTGATTGTGATTTTATCCCTTTCCCCTTTTACATTGAGTTTAAAGTTCTTTCAATGAGACCTGCTATCTCCTGCTCAAGGGTCCTTTTTCCCCTTTGAGACATGCCATCTATTGCCAGCAGGCTCCATGACATGCAAACAGACTTGTGATCAAAAACCTCATAATTCTTCTGGTGTCACCAGGCTTGGAAAGAGATATTCATCTGTATGATTCTCCCAGTTCTACCCTCATCACTCCCTGCAACTTGAAGGATAAAGGAGATCACTATGTGTGCTTCAGATTCCTCAAGCAGTCACCCAAAGCCCTGAGGTACTGCTCGATTAACCTTCTTGTTTGGTCTTCACTGCTCACCACCTGAAAAATCTATGGTGAAAAATAATTAGAGCAGGCCTTAGAGTTTGTTGATAATGTCTCTAACCCAGACTCCAGGGAGGCAGCAGGCTTCCCCATGGGTTTGGTTCAATCAACATTTTGTGCCCACTACTCCTCTCAGAAAGGAGTCACCAAAGAAATCTCCCCTTGTTTTTTTCTTAACTGAGGCAGTCATAACACAGAGGGTAACATCTCCGTGCTGCACAAGCTTGTATGTGGATTAATCTAATAAATATTAGCAAGATAGAATTATTAAGGTTAGAATTTTTAATAGTGGATGTCTGTAGGCTAAATGATATCTAATTAAATTGTTACAGGCTATTGTATTAAATGATAATTGAATTCCCAGAACATTTCCCACACTTAAAATGTATTAACATGAATACGATTGGGTAGTTAATGGCTTGCTGATATTTTTCTTTTTTCCTTTCTTTATTACTTTGCATCTAGGGTTTTTTATATTCTCACTTAATGTCTATAAATCTTCCATTACGGACTTAGGCTGCAGAATAGAGATCCATGGGATCACATGCCTTGACCTCAGCTGCTAGATTTAAACATTTTTTAGCTTTTTTGGAACACAGAGAAAGGAAAGCACATACATTTGTAAAATGCATGTAGATTCTATGCCTTCTTAAATATGTCATAGAAGTAAGTAAAAGACAAAGTTCCACTAATTCAGTTGCACAATAATTGCTACACTGCAAAAAATGACAGGAAAGTTGTATGGTCTAACATCTTAACTATAGAGAAATTCTATATTGAAAACACAGAGCAGGCTTTTTTTTTGCTGAAAGGAAGCTGAAATGCCAGCTTGCTTCCCAAAGCCAAAATTTATTTTCTAGGCAAATTAAGGATTTTCTAGTATTTAATGTTCAGAGGGTCTCATGGTTATTTCTGCCATTAACCTATGGAAGCAATGAATTCAGTTTGTTCAAACAGTGAACAAGGAATAAAGTGTGAATTTTTTTTCTACCACTACCTTGTACTGACAAGTCAATTTTCTTTTTGAACCACTTTTTCTGGTCTTTAATGTTTCTGCAGTTTTTATATCATGATTTACTTAAAAGCAAATTTCAAGACAGTAAATATAAACTATCAGTATCTTAATGGCTTAATGGTTACCTGACAAATTATTTTGAATCCCATATGTGCCAAAACTTACAAGAGTAGTCTCAACTGAAAGTGGCAAAACTGTTCACTAGAGTTTTTTCACTAATACTCGTAATATATTTTCGTTGCATGAATATTTTATCAGAAACATTCAGTAACAAACCAAAGAATCTCTTGTCATAGTTCTATCTGTTCAATAGGATTCCTGAAAGGAGTAGAATGTGTGTTTTGATGCTATGTATGTTTTTCTATCACACATTTCTTGCTTTTTAGTTTGACTAAACTAGAACTAACTATCTGCAATCAAATCCTCAAAGGTGCAATATGTCTAGTATGATAAACTGAAGAGAAAGTAGCAATGTATACATTTAGATACTGAAACAGACTTATTGATAATTGCTTATGAATGACAGGGTAAATGATAGGAGTCAATTAATTTTTATCTGTGGTCCACAGTCTTTCTAGCAGGGCAGTGAAAACAAAATGAAAATGTGCTTGTCAGAAATAGAGAAACAGAGAATAAAAAGTTGTAGTACAGAAAGATTCATTTTTTACGAAGAAGCACCAGAACAAAAAGCCTTGCAAAAGCTACTTTTTTCAAGATCAGCAGTTTTTCAGGTTATCTTTTTTTTTTTTTTTGGAAGTATTCACTGTCCTTTCTGTATCTCATTTGTCATAAGCTGTTTGTATATACTTCATGGGCTATTTCCAAGTTAATGATCAAGATTTATTTCCAGGTAACTAGGATTTCTCTGGTCATTTACTCATTCTCAGACAAGAGCTTTTCATTTCCACATCATTGCTCCTTGAAAGAATCACACAATCATTTTGTTGGAAAAGACCTCTGAGATTGAGTCTAACCTTTCACTGATCAGAGCCATGACAATTCAACCACAGTACTAAGTGCCATGTCTAGTTGTTCCTTGTACATATTCAGCGATGGTGACTTGATCATCCCTCAAGGCAACACATTTCAAAGTTGTCGTAGGTTAAGGAGGAAGTGAGTTTTTTGGGAGGTTGTGGTCAAACCAATCAGTGCTTGGATTTGAATATTGGCACCTGGTTTGGCCACTGAAGGTATGGACCGCCTCTGAGAACACAGAGAGTTAAAAGCAAGAACTCCCAGGAACTCTCTCTCTTGGTGCCGGTCAGTGAAGGAGCTCAGAGCTCCCCTGCCCAGCCAGGGCTGGCTGGGGGAAGGAAGCCATGAGGCCGGGTGAGGTAGTCCGGAGCCTCGGGCAGAGGAGGGGGATGAAGGCTTGGCAAGATGGAAGGGTGGAGGAGCCCTGAGAAGCATCAGGCCCCCTGCCACTACCCCCCAGGAGATAGAGAGAGAGAGAGAGCCAGTGCCTGTGCTGCCTTGAAATTCAATATCATAGACTGGTAGCACAGCTGGCCAGAAGGAGAAGTGAGGGATGCGGAGTGAAAAAAGTGCCCGGCAGCTGTGGGAGTTCTTGGCAGACAGAGGCAAAGATTTTAACCCCTTTCTAGAATAATGGAAACCTTACAACCTTACATGGGAACCTCCTGAATCTGAATGAAGCGAGAGAGATGAAGCAGTGGGCAAGTGTGATGAAAGTGAGTACAAGTGAGAGATGTTAGAAGAGGTGAGAAGAATCCCAGGTGGGAGGAGATGATGGAGTGGCCTTGAGCTGGACTCTTTTCTTGTATGGCCATGGACAGACCCATGTTTTTCCTGTAACACAGAGACTGCATTTAGGGGGAGGCAGTGCCTTGAAGACAAAGAGAGTGAAGTGAAGCAGTGGCAAGAACAGAGATGGCTGAGAAGGGTGTGAGATGCCCTCTGTCTTTAGTGAAGAGAAAGATCTCTGTTCATGAGGCCCCTCAGCCCCAGGGGGTGAAATCTGGGGGGGACTGGTGTCCTGAAGCTGAGAGACTGCTGCTTTTTTGGACCTGGGTGGAGCATCCTTAAAAGGGGAACCCTAAAGGCAGTCCTGGTCCATGTGCAGTGGTGAGAGCACTGGGCATGGAGGGAAGAAGTCACGAGGGCAGATGTTCTCTGGGCAGTGTCAGGAGCGACATGGAAACACAAGAGGTTTCAATTGTGTTTCTGGGGGAAGCCTATGGTGCAAAGGAAGACTTCTCTCTCCCTGATGAACCTGAGAGTTGATTATTTGAGGGGTGATAATGGACTCAAAAGTTGATTATCTGAGAGATGGTGATGGTGTGGAAATCTATGATGTCATTTCATTCTGTGGAGGAAAATGGGAGGGGAGGAGGAATGTATTTGGAGGGCTTTAATTCTTAGTTTTGTGTCTGTTCCTTCTCAGATGCTGTAGTTAATAAAGTTTGTTACCCTTATTCCTAAGTTGAAGCCTGCTTTGCTCTGTTCCTCATCACATCTCACAGGCGCTACTAAGGAAGGTGTATCTTCATGGGGGCAGTGGCTTTGTGCCAGGGTCAATCCATGACAAAAGTTTAGCAAAACTTTCTGTGAACAAATTCCTACTGATGTCCCTCATGAATATCCCCTGGTGCAACTTGAGGCCGTGTCCTCTCATCCTATCACTCTTTGCCTGGGAGAAGAGACCAACTCCTACATTGATTCAGCCTCTTTTCAGGTAACTGTGGACAGCAGTAACATCACTTCTGGGTATCTTCTTCTCCAGGCTAAAATACTCCCAGCTCAGCTGTTCTTCATATGACTTATTGTCTGTACCCTCCACAAACTGTGTTGCTCTTCTCTGAACTCACTCCAACACCTCAAGGTCTTTCCTGAACTGAGAGGCCCAGAACTGAACACAGAATTGAAGGTGTGGCCTCACCAGTGCTGAGTGCAGGGGGACAATAATTTCCCTGCTCCAGTGGTCACACTGTTTCTAATACAGGCCAGGATGCCTTTGGTCTTCTTGGCCATCTGGGCACAGTTGGCTCATGTTCAGCCACTGTTGACCGGCAAGCACCCTCACATCCTTTTCCTTTGAGCCTCTTTCCAGCCACTCTATCCAAAAGCTGTAACTCTGCATAGGGTTATTGTGACCTAAGTATAAGACTTGGCATCTTACCTTGTCCAACTGGCCAATGGATCCAGCCTGCCCAGATTCTGCTTCAGTGCATTCCTACCTTCCAGAAGCTCAACACTCCCACCCAATTTGGCATTGTCCACTAAGTTACCATGGACGCACTCTATCCCCTCATCCACATCATCAATAAATCTATTAGACATGGCTGTCCTGAGCTCTGAGCCCTGGAAATCACCACTAATGACCCGCTGCTACTGGATGCAGCTCCATTCACCACCACCCTCTGACAATCAAGCCAGTGTTTAACTCAGGAAAAAGAGCACCTGTCCGAGCCATGGACTGCAAGCTTTTTCAGAAGAATGCCATGGGAGACAGTATCAAAGGCTTTGCTGAAGTCTAAGTAGACAACAATCTTTCTCTCATCTAATTGGGATGTCACCTAGTCACAAATGGAGAGCAGGTTGGTCAGGCAGGATTTGCCTTTGCTTGGTTGTCCTGTGTGTGCAATGTGATGGCACTAAAGATAGTCTGCTCCATAACCTTCACTGGCACCAGGGTCAGGCTGACAGGCCTGTTCTTGCCTGGATCCTCCCTTCCACCATTCTTGTAGATGGGTGTCATATTGTCAACCTTTGTTGTGGTGCCTTGTTCAGTTGGTTTGTTCTGTTACCCCCGTCTCTTTTATTGGATCGGTCTGGGATTTCCCCTCCTTCCCCAATTTTGCCCCTCCCCAGCATAAGAGTTGTCAATCTATTGTCTCCTCCCCATTCCCCTGGATACCCTCTGTTAACCCCTCCCAAGGTTCCTGTCAGTCACCCACTAGCCCCTCCCCTTCTTCCAGAAAGTTTTCCCCTTGTCAGTGGGTGATTGGATCAGGAACAAGAGTCCCTCTTTCCTATCCTTCCTATTTGCTAGCTGGCATGCCAATCATGATTTTGTTCCCGCCTGAGTTCTCCCGCATAGGTTTCTGTATTGTTCCCGCCCTATTGCTCCACCCCCTTGATATATCAATGTAGTCCCCTGATCTGGGTCTTTTCTTAGGTGGCTTTCCTGGAGACAATAAACCTCTGGACTTTGCCCCCGAGAAGAGTCCCTCTTTTCTTACTTTGCTTTCCTGCTGCCCACCGCTGCCTTCTGCTGAGGCGCTCCCCGGACGCCACTGGCACATCTGGGTAGTGCCCCCCCCCCGTCAGCTGCTGTGCCACAGCTCAGCCGGTGCGGTCTCCTCCCCTGCTTGGGAGAGTAGAGGGAACTCGGACAGCAGCGCGGCAGACCTTCAGACATCTATGACCTCAGTTAGCCAGGACTGATGATAAGTGATGGAGAGTGGCTTGGTGAGCTCTTTTATCAGCTCCCTCAGTACCCTTGAGGTGGATCCCATCTGGCCCCACAAACCTATGATGGTCTAAGTGGCACAGCAGGTCACTAATAGTTTCCTCCTGGATTGCAATGGGCCTATTGGGCTCCCTGTCCCTGTGTACCACCTCAGGGACCCTGAGGATAATCAGGCTTTCTGTCTGAGACTGAGGCAAAGAAGGCGTTAAGTACTTCATCCTTTTCTTCATCCTTGGTGACCACATTCTTCACTGTGTCCAGTAAAGGATGGAGATTTTTCTGGGCCCTACTCTTCAATAAAACACTTATTATTATTTTTCACAAACATGGCCAGGTGGAATTCTAGTGGAGTTTTTGTCTTTTTAGATAAAAATCGATCACTCCATGCAAGGATAAAGTAGGTAAAAAATCAGATAATTGGCTATCTATGTGATGAAGATGAAACAATGTGAGAAAAAACCAGCAAGCAACGTATTTTAGAGTATAAGTTAATTAATTTTGAACCCAAATGAGAAAGAGCCATGGGAATTATATGTGCAATGAAGAGGTCAAGGGAGATTTTTAACAGGATTTGTTTACCTTTTGCTGAGTTTTTAGTAGAAGGCTCATTTAAGGTATATTCCTAAATACAAATTCACAGCCCACAGCAAACTCTTCATTCGTTTATGTAAATTTCAGATCATGTCATTATGAAGATCGAGATACAATGATATGTAGGCATTTTCTTTTCCTTTTTTATTTTTAACCAAAGTGTCAGACTGGATATTTTAATAAAGTAGTGATGTATGATTGGTCAATTAGGGTCTGCTTGTGGCAAACAGCCTGATGAAAGATAAACATATAGGTAAGTAAAATAGCTGTGATTCTCTAAGGAAGACCTTTTCCACGTGGATGTTTATTTCAGAATAACCAACTACACTTTCAAGTTGTAATTTTTGTTAGAAATAGTCATCCTACAAGAGGCAGAAGCCCCTAGTGATTTTCTTCTTCATATCCATTCCGTACAGTTTGACATCAAAGCATTATCACAGACTTGCACATGTAGTGTGGTGTGTACTGATTCTACACAGTGTAACATGAAAATTATGCTGAAGAGAGGAATAGAAAATGGCAGCAAACCACAGTGGATTTCTCTCTACACAGCTGCTGTATGAAAAGGTCCTTTGACTATTTATGAATATATTTTGATGTGGCTTTCTGTCAGTTACATATCTGAAAATGATGACAGACTTTTATGTTGAAGAATGAAGTTTGGGTTTCCAGAAAGAAAAAGAGATAAACTCCATCAGTGTTGCTCTTACTGCAGATTTATTAACTCAGTGGAAATACAGGGAGTATGGGAAGGAGGGACTACATGCCAGAGTAAACATGCAAAAATTTGAATTCAAAGAAATAAATAAAAAATGTCTCTGTCTAATTGACTGTCTCAAAAATTAACACAGTGGTTCCATAGTAGAGAAACGGAAGAAAAAGGACAACAGTACAAAAGCTAAATAGGAACTATGAATATTTTTAATTGTGTCTCAGTGAACTGTACCTCTACTTGACCCACGTGCATGTTTGTAAAGAACCATGCTCCTCCTGAGTGATTGTAGTAAGTCAGAAGGCAGCATTCCAGACCAATTCCTAGAGGAAGTATTTCCACATAACATGGGAGATGTATTTATATTTATATGAGGTATCTTCACTGCTTCTCACAGTGCAGTTTCCCAGATGCTACTACATAGAAGCCTGCTCTATGAGTAGGTCTTTACAAGATTACAGGTAGGTAAACTAGAAAGTAAATTAAATGCTGTGATTTTCTCATATTCAATCCAGAGGAAAGGGGTTTTTTTCATTATGCATACCATGAAAATTACATTACATATGTATGTGTATTTGAATGTATGTATCTGTGCATACAGATTTCCCAGATTTTCATGTTATTCCTTCACTTACACAGCCCTTCTCCATTCCCTTTTCTGGCATACACAAAGCATAGTAGTTCTGATTTAGTAGCTGAAAGAGGTGTCTAAATGCTTTGTTTATCAGAGAACATAAGTATAAACACAAGCATGGGATATGCAATGCAGGATGTTTGAGTCACATTACTTTGGGAGTAGCGAGACGAGGAAAGTTTGGGTTACTAGAAGATAGCTGAAACACCACTAAATTTCTATGCTTCTGTATCAAACAAGATTTTTTCATGCATAAGTAAAATTATCATGAAAACTAAAGTAAATTTGTTTACATTTTTGCTGTCAGTCAAATTTATAAAAATTGTACTGCTTTGGACACTTCATCAGGATGCCACACAGTTGACAGCCGTTATTTCTCTGCCTAAAATCTCACCACAGCATTCATTTGCTCCAGTGAGATCTTAATCTAAACATAATTTGCTAAAATTTGAGTATTTTTCTATTTCTGGATACGAGTATGCACAAATATTGGGTCTGGCGGGGGGTAGGTTTTAATCACAGCAGCCCATATGGTTTTAGATCTCTGAAACATTTATGACACACTAGTGTGTAATACAGCAACGTCTGTGGAGCAGTGAGGCCTTCTCTGTTTCTTACTCAACCTACACTTGCCACCATCCCAGAGGTGGTCTCAAAGTGAGCAAGAGCCTGGAGGGAACATAAATGCAACTGACCTCACCAGACTCAATGGAAATTCTGTACCAAAAAGCATCATGCTCATCTATAAAAGTGGGGAGAAGTTGTTCCTGTATAGTCATTGCTTAGAGACTGAGCATCAGACTGCTGGTGGGAGACAGTGAGTGATTGCCTTTGCATTACTAGCTTGGATTTTCTGTCTCCTTCAGTTATTAAACTATTTTACCTTGACACATGAGTTTTCTCACCTTTGCCTTTTGGATTCTCTCCTCCACACAGCTGGTTTTAGGGAGTGAGTGGGCAGCTGATCACTACTTATCTGCTGACTGAAGAATCCTATCAAAAAGAATATGCTTAAATGCAGCTTACCCCTAGAGAAAGGCTCATAACAGATAAAGAAATCCACTAAGTAATGCAACAAAGATGAATATGCAAATTGCTGATGAGATTGGCAGCAACTACGCTGCTGTCAACATACAATTCAAAAAAATTATTTATTTTCATTTAAAACATTGTCAGCTTTGTTGTTCCCATAAAATTTTCCATGTTCTTTGTAATTGCCTTTCTTCTAGCTTCACAACTTCAACATTTAGATTTTTCTGCTTCATAAAAATGAATAGAATTTGGTCTCTAAGCAACCTCTGAGACTGAGAGTTCCTATATCATTCACTTCTAATTACTACTTTTTTCTCATCACAATGCCACACTACTTCTTAATGTTCTTTGTCTAAACAGATTTTATTTTTACCAATTTCTAATTTATGCTGGGTTAGAAGATCTCTGTTTACCATATTTTTCTCTTTATTCAGAAATATTGGTGGTCTCCTAATTAGCATTAGAACAGTATGTAGAAATCAGTTTCTTGTTATTAGTTTTTCTACTGCCAATTGGTTGGCAAATTGATTTTTTGCTTTTCAGAATGTGGTTCATGAATTGCAACTAAAGGAACACCACCCATTGTGCTCAGTTAAGAGTTTAAGAAAATAATTTTGTTTGATGGACGTTCAAACATGTGTCCATCTGGTTTGAGTCTTGAATGTTAAGTATTTTCTTGTAAAGCATATCTATACTAGTAGGGCCATGGGTATGTTTGCTGATGTCAGGTCTCACTGATGAAAACATGGATTAGACAGGTTTGAGTAGTGAAAAACAAGGCAAAATTTCAGTTATTCATTAACTGTAATTATAACATGGTGACAGTATTGAAGGGTAAAAAAAATACAAAAAGACCAGATATTCTATTTTCCATAATTGAAAATTCCCACAAGCAAAGCACTTTAAATTAGTGTTTAAAAGAAGAAATGTGAGTGTAAATGTAACCTTTAGGTGCACATGAAGGCTATCATGCTGAAAAAATTAGTTGTGTACAGCCTTGAACACTGGACTTTCTTTTATTAAGACAGAAAATCTTATTCAACATAAATTGAATCTATTATCATCTGTGTTTAGAAGCGCATGCGTTCTATCTCTTCAACCACCAGGAATGCATATTTTTCTTTCAGTGAACACTGAATACATCCATTCAGTATTCATACTACCAACATTTTATCTCACTAACAAATCGCAAATTATTGTAGGCACAGTGGATGTCACTAAGTGAACCCTTCTCTCAGAATCTTACATGCTGTTTTTATTTCTCTAAGTACATATAATTAAAAAAAAAAAAAAAAAGTAGAACATCTTCTAGAATAACAAGTAGGACTGTGTTTCCAGATACTTTTGTGGAGGAATCTTCGACAGTAAGATTAGAAGTCCATTGATCTTATACATATTAAAGGCAAGTCAGAAACGGAGGCACTCTTTCCTGCACAGAAAACCTTTTGCCAAATCTCCATTCACTTTTTCTGCCAGATGCCTGTAAACTTAAGTCTTAAATTTGCAGTCAGAAGAACGGAGAACTTGTTCTCTACTAGCCTGCCCAGAAAATGCCCTGCTTACTGAAGATACAGGTTGTACTGTTTCTTCTGTGTCTATTCTATAAACAGCTGAGTAAATTCATATATGTGAAAAATAAAAGAAAGCTTAGTAGAAAGTAGTTCTTATGGCAAAATTCATCCAACCAGCCTAATTTTATGTCTCTTAAGGCCTACAATGAATAACTAATAGAAAAGCAGAGAAGACCATTGGTTAGTAGCTACTCCCTCTTAGGTTGTTTGGTTCATAGAAGAGAAGTATATGTTCAGATATTAAATTAGACCTATAATTAGAGCAACATTTTAGTGTATTTTATTTTTATATTGCTTAGAATTATGTTGCACAGTATAATTAGATCATATTCTCATGGAATTTAGCTCAGTAGCTTCTATAGTTTTCTCACAAAAGTCTTAAGAAATTTAGTTTTTTGATCATATTGTGAAAAGTTATAGAAACACAAATTCAGAATATTTTTATATATCTCTAGAATATGTCCAGTTGATAACTCAGAATATCTCTATATATCTCTAGAATATCTCTAGTTGAAAAGGATCCACAAGAATAGAGCTTTAGCTTCATCACAGAACTACCTAAAACTAAACTGTATGATGAGGAGCATTATCCACTTTCTTCTGACTAGCATGACCCTATATCTGGGGAGTCTGTTCCATAGTCTCAGTGAAGATCCTTTTCTGAAGGTCCAATCTAAATTTCCCCTGATGCGGCTTCATTCTATTTCCTCTCATCATTGGTCACCAGAGAGAGATCAGAACCTCCCTGTTTACTTCACCCATTGAGTTTACTGTAGGCTGTCATGAGGTCACTCCTGAGCCTTTTCTTTTTCAAATTGAACCAAGTGACCACAGCTACTCTTCAGAAACCTTGCCCTTGAAACCATCTTGATCATCTCTTTTTGGACACCCTGTAATATTCTGATGACCTTATGTTGTGACACTCACAACAGCTCACAGTAAATGTAGTAGGGCAGCCCAGCTCAGACCAGGGCAGGACAATCCCCTCCCTTGCCCAGATGGCAATGCTGTGACTGATGCACACCAGGACTCGGTTGCCCTTTTGGCTTCAAGAACTCACTGGAGACTAGTATTCAACTTGTTGTCTATCTAAGCTGACTGATCTCTGTCTGTGAGTCTCCTTCAATTATCTTATCTCCCAATCTGTATTTAAAAGATTTTCTCCCTTTTAGGCGGAGAATCTGGCACTTGGTCTTGCTAAACTGTATACAGTTGGTGACTACCCAGCTTTCTACTACATCCAAATCTCTCTGTAAGTTTCTTTGTCCTCAAGGGGATCTGCAGTTCCTCCTCATATCATAGTTTAACTTACTTTAATGTGGCAGTGAGGGTTTAGAAGATGTTTAGTCTCTCCCTGCCTGTTGCAGTTGCTTGGTCTCTCCCTGCCAGTGGCAGTGGGAGTTTGAATATTTAGTCTATGTCTAAAGTTGCCGATCCCCCGTCTCGCCGTGACAGTTAGAATTCCAGATTTTTCCCTGTCTATCCTCAAAAATCCTGCCCTTTGTTTAGAGAATTACCTATCATTTATAAATTTTGCTTTCTGCCATTGGTCTGTGTCTTCCCTGCTCCAGGACAGTCCCCTCCCAGGTTTCCACCCACCATCCCCCCATAAAAGCCACAGTTTTTCTTTTCTCCGGCTCTCTGCCACTGCCTCCTCTTAGAGTTGCTCTCCTCTTAGAGGAGCACCCGTGCTCCTCTAGCACTTGCGTCGCTCTGGCACCCACATTGTGCAGCTCTCTGCAGCCGGCACCGCGCTCCGCTGAGAGAAAGGAGGACACCCACCTTGGCATCACTTCTGCACAGGAAAGAAATAAAGCAGCTCAAAGAAGCAAGCAGAGAGCCCTTTCTTCTTCCTTTGCCTCCCTCCTTAGATGTTTGGTCCATGTTTATTGGCCACCTCTGGCAGTTTAGGACCTCAGCGAGTGACCGAACCACGACCCTGCCTGCTGGCGGCACAGATAGGGCATGGCCCCTCCTGGCACGTGTCCTGATCACCTCCCATGACTAGGGAACAACATCATTTTAAACCTTATTTGATTCCTGTGTTCAGATACATTGAGGAATTCTGGCTGTAAGTGAGATCTGGGTAATCCCACTGGTGACTTGGCCAACAGCTTGCTGCAACTCCCTTCACTGCAACTGTTTGGATGAGCTCCATTTGCCATTTCACCCATCACATTACGGACTAGACATTTTATCCAGAAGGATATTGTGAGAGAGAGAGAGGATCAAAAGTTTTGCAAAAATCCCAAGTCATCATGTCTACTGGTTTCCCTTGGTCACCTGGATAGATGTCCTTGTCATAAGAAGATGAAGTTAGGTAAGCAAGACTTTATCCTTGTTCTTGGGTTAAGAAGCCGGCTGTGACTAGCAGTGGCTGCATTGTCTTTTAAGTGTTTGTCAATAACTCCTAGAATAACAACGTAAACATTTTTGGCAGACACTGAAGTGAGACTGACTGGCCTATAATTATCAGGGTCCTTCTTTTTACCTTTCTTGAAAACTGCGTGTGAGACTGAAATGCTATCATTTACAGCTACACTTCTATGAAGAACTTTCTTTCCACTATGGCAAAACTGTACTAAGAAGTCATGACCATCAAAGTTCTCTCCTCTCTGAAGATGCCTCCTGACTGAAACTTTGGTCTGTGAGTTAAGCCACAGAAGGGAACTTGAGGTAAGGTAAAGGTGACACTATTGTCCAATTATCTCAAGTCTAGGGAGAAGTAAACAAGACCAAACCACCCACAAGAAAGCCAAACCCAGCAGCTGTCCAGAAAATCATGCCTGGCTGTATTTGGGACAGGGGAGGCCATATCCCACAGATCCATATGCTGAGGCCAGGTTTGCATACACTCCCCCACAAGCAAAGTGGAGAGGAGGAGAGTTTTGTGTGTGGCATAACCTCTGATCAGAGAGAGTCCATACACATCCTTCCTTACATAGACTGGCTCAGCTGTAAAACCCTCCACCCCAGGAATGTAACATGCACACAGGACATTGATGGGACATTCATGTGAAGAGCAGATGAGGCAGTTGATAAACCATCAAAGACCCCAAAAGTTCCCCCAGACCAATTTCTGAGGCCTTGCACCAGATGACAGTGTGTGATGCAAAGTGAGGCAGCAAATTCAGTGTGTTGCAAGAGTGTAAAATTTGCCCCTACCCCTCTGCCAGGGAGAGGGCAGGTTGTTCCCACCTCGCCCAAACATGTATTAATCCCCAGAACGCTATGTTTTGTAGGCCTTTATGACCAAGAAGACTAGAAGAGGATCAAGTGGATTTTTCACTCTCTTTTTCTCCCCACCACCACTTGTATTTCATTCTCTCTGTGTCTGTTACATTTACTGTTAAATAAAATCCATATAGAAACATCTCTTCAACAATTTTAATAATCAGATCATAACACTGGAACTTTTGCCAGCTACCAGGTTAACTGGGACCTTTCCAGACATATACTGGAGAAAGCTTCCACAGTGACATCAGCTGGCACTTTTAGTACTCTGAGTCTCACTGGAGACCACAGACTTACCGGCACCCATCTGGAGCAGCAAGTCTTGAACAAGTTCAGAATCATCTGCGAGTTTGTCAACCCCCTGTCATGGTCTTCCAGCTCAAGCCTGCAGTGGTCCAAGGGTCCATTACCAATGGTAAAACCAAGGGTAAATAAGGAACTGAATATCTTTCTAACTCCTTATTTGTGAAGTGACCCATCCCATCAGATAATGGACTGGGCAACTTCAACTTGTTAGTTCAGCTTCCCTCTTTTTTCTGTGCAGTGAAATCAACAAGGGTACTAGATCGTATTAGTGTGTATAGTGCTTGGAACTGCCTCACCACAATACTTCAATGCATTTTAACTGTTGAGAAATTTGTCTTTTCTCACAACTTCTCTACAGAGACAGCTAGTCTCATGATGTTATCAGGGAAAACAAAAGTTCAGCCACTGTTGTCTTACAGCATTTTAAGACAGCAATTTGAGTTTTATACTCTAGAAAGTTTTTATTTAAGTAATGTTAAACTTACTTTTGTCCTGACAAAAAAATCTACCTTTACATTATCCTGAAAAATTCAATACAAAATGTCCTTTCATCTGAAATTTAGTAGATAATGTTTGCAACTCCTTGTCTGAAAACTGATGAACTCATAATGTTATCCAAGTTTGTAGTTAATAAAGTGCCTTCAGTGCAGGCATACACAGTATGAGTAATAATCCTGCCTCATTATTCTCAAAAGATTTAGAAAAATATGTATTTGACAGGTACACCAATACCTTCTGGAAAGCAGGTTTTGATAATATACACTACTTATCATTAAAAACCAGCTTCTCAAATTCTTGTAAGCCAAAACCAGAAGAAAAACAAATGGGTATTTGCATATCACAGCAATCAATTTACATTAAAAATGTACTGGAGGAAGTGGCTCAGAAATACTGACTGCTCCATTAACAGTTTTTCTTCTTTCATTTTCTCTGTCTGAAGAGAAAATACAATTGGGGTGGTAAGTCACTGAACAATTTACTTTGAAAATCTCTTGTAGACTGAAGAGGTTAGAACAATTTTAATAGGTTATTTGAGAGGATTTTCTGTTTAATATGCAGGTCAGAACAGATCAAAATTTGTAAAATAAGAAACACTGCAATGGATAGAAATCATGGCAAGAGACACAAACTAATAATTAAAGACAAAAAAACATACTCTTACACACATTTTAGTTATCTTAAACAATAATTGGGGAGTTAAAGCAAATTTTTATGTGCTCTGTGTACATCCCTGTGTTTTCTCAACAACCAACATGAAAATTGAATGGCAGAATATTTTGTCTAGGAAGCTATCCTGAAGAAAAACAGAAGTGTCAAGAAAATCAATAGGTCTTTGAGCTTCAGAAAAAGATTTAAGATTGTAAGCTTATTTGTTTGCTTTTTACATACTATAACTAAGATCAATAAGGATTACAGGTTATGAAAATTATAGATATTGCCACTTCTGTGAATGGGCAAGTGAAGGAAACAAACAAAGACCTTAATCAAGCTGCAAAAAATGTCACAGCCCTTAGTCCTCTCTTTTTACCTTGATATTATATGGGAAATCAAACTTTGACTAAATATTATTGTTTATATTAGGAAAAGCAATGCAGAAATCACACAGTGCTCTTTGAGCAACCATTACAGACAATTTCCCAAAGATGCCAGTGTTTATCCATGGCTCAGGAAGAGCTCAATTATCCATCAGAGGAGCCTGAAGGAGTCACTTTTTTAACATACCTTTTTGTTAGTCTTTCCATTTGAACTATGAAAATAATGTCTTTTTTAAGAAATATAATACAAAGGCAAAAGAATTTAAAAAGTATCACAAGCAAGTTCCATATATCTAAAATGAGAAATTTTCTATTTGGTCTATATTTTCTCTGCAGTTTTTAATTGGTTTTATTTTTTTTTTAATTGCAGTTGATGAGCTGTCCTTTTCACCTACAAATATGCTGAGTATGCTGTAGTTTAGCAAAAGACTTACCATCAATAATACTGATAAATCCTGTTTACATGCATGTGACTCTTAGCAGCTGTGGACTACTTGCCCTCCTTGTGCCACTTCTGAACTGTAAGATTAATAAATATAATAATCAAATGGATTCAGTTGTTTAAAACAACTACTAGGCATATGAGAAATCAAAGAAGAAAACTGTAACCTGACCAAAACACAATGCCA
Source organism: Passer domesticus (assembly GCF_036417665.1). Taxonomy (NCBI): domain Eukaryota; kingdom Metazoa; phylum Chordata; class Aves; order Passeriformes; family Passeridae; genus Passer; species Passer domesticus. Next base: position 40,774,899 of record NC_087512.1, on the reverse strand, counting down.
TTGCACATGGTTAAGTAATTCCCTGACTCACAAGCATTCAGAAAATATATTACTATAATGATTTGATAATTCCTTAGATGAATACTTCACATACAAAAAAATGTACAACACAAAATAAAGGCTAGCACTTGGAATTTCTGTTCTGCAATTAAATTAGGATACTGAGGGAATGAGGTGTTTAAGTGCCTTGCAGCATTGGAAAATTTCCACTTAATCTCATTAAGTTAAAGCCAAATATTTCCTAGCTGGAGAAAGGTTTAACAGCACAGCACTTTGAAAGGAAACAAGGACACATACAAATGTACAGTGGTTTCCAATTTCTACAAAAATATTAAATTAATCATTGATTAAATATTTTTGAATACCTAAAAACTAGAAATAAATTCAATCATTTAATTAACCTATTTTTCATTCTCATTCAGAAAGCTTTACTTTATTTTGGAAACTCTGAATATTTTCAAGGCTAATATTTGGCAAATCCTCAGTCACAGTTAATTATTTTATCCACTTTTATCTTCCTGCCAGGATTCAGTCACTATAAATGGGTATATTTCTAATTGGATTTAATGCTAGTGGTATTTTTGGGGTTCACTGAGGGGGTGGGGTGTGTTTGTGGGGTTTTTTTAACTTTTTCTTTGAGGAAAATAGCTCTAATATTGCAAAAAAAAAGGCCAAAGATATAGACTAAATCCAGCATTTCCAGATTTTTTAAGGCTTCCTACATGCTTTACCAAGTCATACATGACAGTGAAAAAATTTGATCAGAGGTAAAATACACACTTTAAAGTAAGTTGTTGAACATTGAAAACCTTCTGTTTACAACCCCACCACCCCCACATCACCCTTGACATAGAAAATTCAGAATCAAAACAGGAGCTGGCAAATTTTCCAGTTATTCAGCTGTAGTTATTGATTATGAACTGTTCAAGATAAAAGTTGAATGCTACTCTGCACTTCTTTCAAATGATAATATAACAGAGGCATTTGGGGAGTACTGTCACTGGTGGAAGTATAGGTTTGAAAGTCTTTTCAATTTAAAAAATATCCATCAAAATTATGTAAAAGTGTCATGTCATCAAACGGAAAACTAGCAAAATATCACAATATCTTAAAAAGAAAGGAAAAGTGAACTGTGACTATATTATCTGTTTTTAATTTTTTGCTTTAGTTAGGGTAGTAAATGTTATGATTGAGCATTATGAGAAAAATGTGCCAGCTGATTTTCCCTTTTTAGTTCTGTATAGGTAAATTTCCTTTTTGTTTCAACCATGACTACTGGATGTCAATGGACACGATAGCCAATGGACAAAAACATCTGAGCTTTATGACATCTACTTCATAGAAATTATTTTGTTGCATAGTAGTTTTTGGGGTTTGTGGCTGAAATCTGAGACCTGAGTCCAAAAAACCTACGCTTCCACCTGTAATCACTATTTCAGTCACTGTCAGAAACAAAGAGAAATTTTAGTCTCCCAACACAACGGCCACTGAAATTGCTATATACATTAAGCTAGTAAAGTCACAGCCTGTTGTTTAAATCCGTGCCTGTGTTTGCTTTTAAATGACCTGTGTCCAAACCAAAGACCAAAAGGATTATTTGGAATCTACAATTCTCTGATGATGGTTAGATACACAGTACCTCATATATAACTAATTGCATATGGCTACATATTTTTTAAGTGACATGCTTTTGTAGAGATGGCAGCTTCACTATAAAATTTGCATAAAAGGAAGTATTTGCTTCAAAATTACATTGTGTAATGTAAAAAGCAGACAGCAGTTCTGGTTACCAAGTAAAGGAAATAGATTATCAAGCTGAAGCATTTGCTAATGTCTTTATATTTTATTAGTAATCAGAAAACCAATTTGCTTTGTTTTTAAAATCAATAGCATTGTGTTCTGTGTTCTCTAAAATCAAAAGACAATCACTGCAACATATATAATGGGTCGTTTTTGTTTGTCTGTTTCAGATGCTTATTTTCCTTTAGATATCATTGCTGCAATTTCTGGACAAAATATGCATTATACTAATTAGGAAAATTGCATGAAGTAAAAGATAGAAAGTTTCAAATTAAAAAGCAAAATTTTTGAGATGGTTGACTAAGATTATTCCACAGATATTAACAAACTGTGCTATAAAATTATTATTAGGAATTCATCAAGTGCTGAGAATTAAGAATGGTAGAACTAAGGAGCTGAAACAACCTTTGATTGCCCACCTTATTTGTGCACTGTAAGATAGATTTTAATTACATGATCAGGCACTACATTTTCCAGAGAATAACTGCCTCCCTCTGTATGCAGAATGATGATGCTTACTTAATGACCAGCTATTCAGAATCTTTTCCATTATAACATCTAGTGAACAACCCCTTGGTGTATTTTGAACACATTATTCAAGAGCAGCTCTGCTAAGGTTGCTTCTCTCATCAGCTTTCCTGGAATTAAGATTAATAAAGTATCTGGAACAAGAGATAAATGTCTCCTGGAAAAAGACACTAGATCTTGCTGATGTCTGTGTTAATAATTTCAACAGTTTCTAGCAAATGAGTGAAGTAGGTTCTAGTTCGTTTATATAAAATTTCATTTCTCTAATTTCAGAACAGATAATATTTTAGAGTTTTAATTATTATTTTTGAGTAATGGATTTGTCTTATAGTATTTCTCAGAGTTTTGCTATATATAAAACACTTGTTAGGCTAAAAATATGGATTCAAAATTCTCAGCTCATGATTTGTGCAGATCTGACTTGGTAGATCCGTAAGTTAGACAAATTATAAGTTCTAAGCAGCTACTATTACACAAAATTTGAAGTGGGAAAATATAAAGCCAAGTTTACTAGTAAAAATAACCCAGAAATCATCATTCCTCATCATGGAATCTTGAGGATGAGGGTACAAGAGAAAATATTGCTTGTTCTTTATAAAACAATTCACATCTGATTTATTCTGAAAGTATCTGAATTTATACAGTCAAAGATGCTCATAACCACCAGGATGTGAACAAGGAAATATGCTGTACTAACCTGGGAGTGAACATGTAGTGGGACAGGTTCATGTGCAGTTTAAAACCAGACATACAAACTGCAATACTCATAAATCTCAGAAGAGACCTTTGAATCCCCAAATAATTTCCACTTTTATATCTTCTTTGATGAAATATATTCTGGTTAACAAAAATATGTTTGACCTGGAGGCTGAGGATATTTTTTTACCACAAAGAAAATTGATCAAGCTGCTTAGATTAATTTAGAATTCTTTGGTTAGAAATGGAGAATGACAATTATTCTATAGAAACTCTGATATATATATATTTGTCTCAGACATGAACAACATATAACAAGGCTATGATGAGCATGGAACATAAGACTGTTTAATTTACAATATACATTTCAGAGTCTGGGCCAATTACCAACAAAATTATACATGAAGTTAATATATCATAATGAAACTTTTTTTTTATCAATTGCTGTTTTCTCTCCTCTCAGATATAGCTTTACCTGTAAATACAACACAACAACACACGTATCACCACCACCTAATTAAAAATGCAAAACCTATCAATGTAAAGCAAATAAAAAATAATTCCCAGTTTCATGACAAGACTGACTAGTTTTATAATGCCTTTTCAAAAGTCCTTGTTCTGTATCTTACATATTTGTGGAGATGTAGTGTTCTAGTGCTTTTGTCCCAGAAAAATCTTATGTCAGTCAAAAGCATCTGAGGGAAATTGCTTTCTCAGTATCACTGATTGCCTAGGTCTTTGTGAGCTATAGATTGTTCTCAGCTTCTTGCTAACTAGACAGCAAATTCATTTCATGTGATCTGTAAAAATACAATCTAAGCTCCACATCACACTCTGATGATGCTAGGTAAATAAAACATGTTAATTCCTTGGTTTGATTGAAGACCATGGTGGCCTTCAGAAAACCCAAGTTCTCAGTTAGTCACAAATTTCCATACGTCAAATCACTGCTTTCCTAAATTTGTCTTTTTCTTCCTCTCAAGGAACCAATCAGAAGGTTAAAAGAACTGTAGGAACAACCTTTTCAAGGTTTATTGTTATATTAGACAATTTTCAGTTTCCTAATAAAGGTAGACTGAAACTTCTACTAATATTGATTTTTTTAAAAAAATTTTGATAATAATTTTTTTGAAATAGTAATTAAGGATATTAAATTTTTGGAAATGTTGGTTATAAAGTGTATGAGGAAAGCATCTGCAGAAGTTAAGTGATTTGAAGAAGGGGATGAATTTGACATTAGATTTTCACATAGGGAACCAAAAAACCCCAACACCTTGTTAAAAGGAGAGAAATTACTTTTGATTAATTTTTTTAAATGCAAAATAAAGTGCTTCTGAAGAAAAATGTGAATTTGGCCAATTTGTGTGGTATTATCTTAAAGGATACTTCCTTTAACTAATGTAGAGATTGCAACAGACAGAAAAATATTCAAGTATTATAATCATTCCAAAATTTTCCTGTTTCATAAAACTACTCATTAGATTGACAGAGGTTCGTAGAAGCTGTCATTGTTACTGTGTAGTTTCTTAATACCATATTAAGAAGCTTAGATTTAAATTCATGAAAACTCAGTGAAAACTCACAAATAATTCCTGTGAAAGACTAGAAAATATTAAAGATATTGAAAAAAACCTATTTCAAACTTTCAGTCTTTCAACAATAATATTTTCCTCTTGTAATCATATGATCTTAAAAGGTAAATAAAGTAATTCACTCTGCTCTTCCATCCTTTATTCCAAAAAATAATCAGATTTGAAATACAATCCTGTGTATATTTTAATTTTGCCAAATTGGATGAACTACTTATTTGTCTACTTCTAATAAACAGACCATCTTTCCTTTTTGTCTTCTTTCCATAACCACAAGGAAGATGAGTCACTGCATTGAAATGAGTAGTGTACAAAAGTCATGTACAAAATTAAGTCTTCCATTGTCTTCAATCATAATGCAATCACTGTGCAATCCTTGTGCATAATAATGCAAGATTAAGAAATGCTGTCTTCTGCACCAAATGGCTAATTAGTTAAAAGCTTTGGATGAAATAAGATTCATAAAATATTTTTTGTTTTGTTCTTCAGAATGTTATGTTTTACATTTGTAATTCAATCTCCCTATGAATTTTGAGAAATTATTTCATTTCCACTGATTAAAATTATTGCATCAATTGAAAATAAATATTTTTAACAAAATATATGGATTTCTATAAAAGCAATGCACTGCCAAATCCTCTATCATATATATGCATTTAACCATAATCATACATACATACATACACACACTTAGACATCTGCTTGCATGTAGTGGTAGTGGTTTAATAGTTTCATTAGACATTTATTCTCTGTCCACTTCAATCCCATTTCTAATAACAGAGAGGGATATCAACCCTTAAATATGTGACTTACTTTACTCATCATGGACTACGACTTAGCACCCAGTACAGAAAGAAACTGACATACAGTGAGAAATCCATAAAAGTACAGGACTAAAACACATGGTGTATGAGTAGAGCCTGAGAATAATTGGTTTATTCAACCTTAAGAAGGGAAGGTTAAAGAAGGATCTTATTGCAGTATCCATGTTCTAAATGGAAAGGTGGACCAGGAGCACACCAAACAGTTCTGAAATGTACAGTAAAAAGGGAAGAGACAACACACACAAGTTACAGGGGAAGAAATTCTCATCAAGTGTTAGAAAATAAATTTTCACCAAGAGGATTATTAAAAGTGGAGCAGATGCCAAGAGGACTGTCATGATGGATGATACTCAAACCTGACAAAAGACAGTCCTGCACAACTTCTACAACACTTGGCACTTATTTCAGCAAGGGATTTGGTCTTCACAGGTTACTCATGACATAAATTATTCATTCACTCTTGTAACTAAGTGGATAAGAGGAAATACCATTACTAACACTTCTAAGGATAAAATGCTATTTGCCTTATTAATATATTATTATAGTTTGACTTGGTTTAAAAAAAAAAATCGCCAATCCTAATTTAAATTAGTCATCCAATATGCTTTCCTGTTTCTGCAATAACTTATGCATAGTTTTAAAATGTTTAGTTTGTAAAGATTCTACAACTTTGTGAACAACAAGAAAAATACTATCTTTGAAGCAGTAAGGAAGGGGTTTCCTGTCTGACAGCATTATTATTAGCAGCCCTGGTGAGTATAAGGCCCCATGCATGCTTTGACAATATATCTTACAAAGTTAGATGATGCTCATTTTACATTCTGGCAATTACACTTTGTACGATTCACATAGGAATAGAAATTCCTCAAAATGAAAAGTGATGTCAGCATATTAGAAAGCATTGGAGGCATTTTAGTTACCCAGTCTCAATCAGTACCCGAACTGCATTTAATGCTCACTGACACGTCTTACAGTGCTGTCTGGCCTCAAGCAGGTGACCAAAAAGGAAAGATTCTCCTATAAGTTCTGTGTCTTTCACTCCTGTAGGGATTGTACTGAAAACTCATGTGTAAGCAAGGTATTGTACATTTTGGCTGAGAGAACTGAGCTATTTCTTAAACTACTGCAATAAAATCCTTCCAATTTTATTGCTGAATTGCAAGAAATGAATTTCACTGTTATATGGGACATGGTTAAAGTGCAGGCATGAAGTATGTCACATTCATTTCTAGCAGATTAGATTTCTGTTATTGTCTTGACCAGTGACTGTCATAAACTGTGAACCTCTTGCCACTGAAATTTCAGACCCACCAAGAGGTAAAAATTACCATTATGTTCACCATATTAAACTATTTATTTATTATAACCAAATACCAATTGTTATTTTACTCTCTCACTGGTTCCATATGCTAATTTAATTTTTGTTTTAATCTCTATAAACCTTCAACATTTTCAAAAGCCAAACCTGACACCTTTGCAATCATGGAGGGTCCACTAGAAAGAAAGCAGATGGTTGTCAAATAACTTAATACTTTACGTCCTGCTTGTTTTAATAGTTTTCTCAGTAGGTCTCATAATAGTACATATGAAAACAAATCAAAGTACTGTTTTGCTCATCCTAATAAACACAAGTAAATTTATTTTAATATCAATCTTTTTTCTCCTTTTTATATTAATTAGCATAGCCCTGTTTCAAACACGAGTCTTATTTTTAACAGCTGTTTAACATATATCAGTTATCATCAAAGAAATAATCTTTAATTGCTTCAGCTGATAGATAGATAAGAATTTACAGTCAGTGCAATTGGAAAAAAGTCAGATATAACAATTCATTAATCCTTTTCAACTTTAGCTTGGTATGTTCAAAACTCCACTTTAAAATAAAAACATTTTCTTTTGCATTCTAAAACTGTCAGTATATTTTGAAATAACACCCAGTATGTGAAATTTTTTAAATTTTATTTTGACCCAAAAAATGCATTTTTTAAGAATACGTGGGAAGAAAAGAGGTAAAGTGATTATATTTTTGTGGACCTAGAACAACTGTATTTCAGACTATTTGATTAGACCAGAAAACCAAAAAGGTCAGTATTTGCATTATAGAAATCATCTCCATAGCAAAATACATGCATAGCAGAACTACAACATGACTTGCTCCTTGCTGCAGAAACCTGCATAATTGCGATTTTTTAGATACATTTCCCATGATTTTATGAGACATTATATTAATTATTCTATATTGAGTAACAAGACTCATAATTTTTTCAACACTTTTTGCAGGCACTTTGAAATATCAGAACCATATTCTGTCTAGAAAGAAAGCAGCTGAGTGAAATTACAGTCAATATCCAGTTAAAGGTATAGTTTCTGCTTCTTCAGTAAAAAGGGTTTACAGAACATCCCTTGTCTGATACTGTAGCTACTTTGAAGTTTCATTAAGGGTTTCCTGATTTCTTTTTTATTCCTTAAAAGTTAACAAAAATGTTTGTGACACTTTTGCTTCTTAGTGGTAAATTAATAATAGTAATAATAATAATAATAATAGTTGTAGTAGAAGTAGTAGTAGTAGTGGTAGTAGTAGTAGTAGTAGTAACAACCCTTAAAGCTATTAATAGAAATAATATGAATTTTGAAAAGTAAGACTTTCTTTCAGGTGGTTTTAAAAATGAAACAATTACTTCATCTCCAAAGCCATACAATAAGATTTGCTTTTACCAGAGTTCACCAATTATTTCCCAAAAAATGAAGAAATAAATTCCTAAAGGAGAGATTTCACCTGTTTCAGTGTATCTTTCTTGGGAGAGTACTGGTTTCAAATTGTTAAGACTCTTAGAAAATATGATCTTAAATAAGAGAGATATGGCATCTTTCTGATGATTTTGTAGGGTGTAATACTTTAAATAATGTAGAAATATTTTTTAACAATTTATTTCATCATTCACTATAACAGCAAAGAATACTACTTACTGTTATATAAATGCATTGACAATACTGGGGAATATCAATGTTTATAAGAAGGACTGAATAAAAACTGAGATGTGAGACATCAACTGGGTCCACATTTGAAGTATTTCCTGCTGCAAGCACATTTTACAAATATGAGGATATTAGAGATACTTAAATTTACTACAACACTGAAAATCTCACATCTCCATAGCAGTGCAGAATTTTGGTCATGGCCCAAATCTCTATATGTTGAGAGCACCACAAATAATGGGTTTGCATTAGTAAAAAGGGACTATCAAGGTGTAAATTAATCTCACATAAAAACCAGCACAACCAATCCCCATCTTGAACAGTGAGGAAATTGAGACTTCAGTCATTACTAAGGAAAGGAGAATCTGCTGTTTAGATCACAAACAGAACTGTGGATGCACAGATTGCACTGAATGATTAGGGTCAATAAAATAATGAGATATTGTATTGAAAGATTCATGTGTGGCTTTTTGCTTCAGGGCATATAGAGAATGTCTGCCTCCATTGGAACAAGGCAAATATTTTTAAGCATTACTAAATTATGAGAATCAGCATTCATTACTCTAAAATTGCATGTCTACTTACTAAAAAGGCTATTTCATCTATTATTATTTGCACTTCCCTAATACTCAGAGATCCCATTCAGTTTACAATATCAGTAACCAGGAACAGTGAAAAGGCTATTATCCTTTTACCAAAGACGCTAAGGAATAGCAAAGAATGACAGGATAGAGAAAAGTACACGGGAAAATGCGGAGTATAGAGACTCAGTGGTGGTGTGGCCTGCCAGGGTCGGCTGTTACTTGTCTCTGCCCCAGCACGGGAAAAAGTGGTTCTGGGCAGGCCGCGCTCTCGAAGAAGGAGTCTGGACTCTTGCTTTAGGTCTTCAGTTGAGTTTATTATTTCTTATCTACAAAGATTTTCTGTCTGTCTAGCCGAGGTCTGATCAGCAAGACAGCCAAGGGCACTCTCTCCCGCCCACGAGGCGGTTGTCTCTTTTATAATGAAAATTACGTATTAGATATTTACCTTTACTTCCCAATACTTTCTGCCCTTGTTGGCAAGTGTACTCTTTCTATGAAGCAATCCACACATGCCAACATCATCCTGAACATGGATGCCAAGGAGAAGAAAGAAGAAGGACAGGGCACGCCCAAATTCCTCCATCTTGGGACTCCTGATCCATGCACAGAATTCTAGACCCCCCTGTACAACACATAAAACCCCCCTGTACAGTGCATTCTAACTTAAGTTCTAACAAGTGAATAACATCCCCTCACCATTCAGACCTGAAATTCTCTCATCTCCTCGCCTTCGGGTGTCATTTCTTTAAAAGGATCAAAGTCAAGCCACCAGGTACTTTTGGCAACATTCCAGGGCCTCCGAGCCCCCCAAGGGTTGTCTCGGTAGCTCTGGACATCCGGAGTGATGTACTGAGTTCCCACAGTGGCCATGCAGTGTAAAAGGATGCAGGCACAATTCTAGCCTTTTTCTACAGGCCCCTATAGCCAAAGCCAAATTCTGGGTTAATAATACCTTCACAGTAGTCTGTATATGATAATGATAATAGGTGCTTATTGGCTCATCAAAGAACTAACTGCATATCCATTTCTCATTTGTATGGTGTCTATAATCATATAATAAAATGCAGATGGGACTGATTTTTTTCTCTTCCTGTAAATTCACCTGCTTCTTCACTCTCATGAACATTCACCCCATACCATTTTGAGGGAGTTTGAGGTATAAGTAATTTTAAATGGTGTTCCCTACAAGTGGAAGAATGAAACAACAGAATAGGACCAATATACTAAAACAATCACTTAAAAATACTTATGAGAGTACTTGTTTTTTGCTATGAAATTCATAGCACAAATAGCATGCTGTTTTTATTCTCAGTTGTTTAAATGACCTACATTAGTTAGTTCAGACTTTGGGACCAAAATGTGTATCTCAAATTTGTAATTAAATGTTAAAGATGTAAATATGTGTTTCCTCATGTTTGCATAACATGGAAAATTCATATGGCATCAAACATTAAGTTTTAATTACATCCCAGTTAAGAAAAATCAAGTCTGGCTTTAAAAGCAAACCTGACAAACAAGCAAACAAAACCCACTAATCTTCTTCAAATATTTGTATGATTAAAGAAGGTCTTACTTTTCCTGAAAACTGTGTTAATTGAAACTAGTTGCCAAGTGTCAGACAGAAAAACAGTGAAATGTCACTCCCAGTAAAATCCCAAATTAACAAATTATTATATTCAATTATATAATATTTCTGTCTTTGATTAAAAATATTAATATTTTGATTTGATGAAACATGAATCATTTTGCCACTACCATGACTGTATCTGCCCCAGAGCTTGTTAATTATTTTTTCAAGTCAATGCACTTTGCTGATCATTATTCAACCTTTCTTCTGTTGTATAATTCAAATGAGAAGTGATTTTTTAAAGTATACAATATTTCACTTGCAGAATGTGTGTTGTCCTGACCTTAAGTGGAAGGGAAAACACAAGATTTGTAAATGCTCATGGTTGAAAGGGACAAAACAAACAAACAAAAAAAAAAAAAAAAAAAAAAAAACAAAACAAAAAAAAAAAAAACTCCCAAAAACAAAAACAAAACCACAGAGGGTCCTTGAAAACTTACAAAGTTTTGTTAGCAAATCCACATTTGGCATGGAAATTGACACAAGCTAGTTCTTATCTCCTGGAAGAAGCGCTTGGCAGTGGAGCTTGGATAAAGGGGTAGACTGAAAGGGCAAAGGGGGAGACAGAGAGAGAGATGAGAGGGAGGGAGGGAAATCACTAGTAATCACCAGCGTTCTGCATTCAGTGTCATCGCCTGATGGGAAGTGCATGGTGTTGGGGTTATATATATGCCCAGGCCTCGTGGTGATACCCTTTTCTAGGTAAATTTTCTCTGCCCTGGAGACAACTGTCTCACTTTCTATACAAATTCGTTATCATGCACTGTCCAATCTTTTCAGCCTTTCCAGAAATGGATTCAAGGTCTTCATAAGCCTTTGATTGTCCATGTCCACTCATTACCCTCATTCCTGCACTTGCAGTGTACTGTGTTAGGCTTATCTTGTCCTAGAAAGATGCATTACATTTGTGTGGCCCACATCTCTAGCCACATCCTGTATGTCTCACAATATGTTGTTATCAATAATCCTTGGCTGTTATTCCCAAGAATTCTTGGCTGGCTCCACAGCCATCCAAATATCAATGTTTGAGATATACACATTAGCCCCCTTACCTTCTAGGTTTATACAGAAAGCCAGTCAAAAGCTTGGAATTCAGTGGGAATTTGGGGAGGAAGGAGCAGGGAGGTGATAACTTTTGCGATGTTGCTGGTGTTAATCCTTTAGCATGTCTTAGAGAGATTTTCATGGTTAACCAATATTGGAGGTCATGCAAGAAGCGAGCAAGAGGTAGGATCACACAGAATTTATTGGCTACATATAAAATATTCTGGCGTTGTACATGTAGCTCACTGATCTTCTGCATCATTATCTTGGCCTCATGTTTCTAAAGGAAGTCAATGTGTATCAAAAGCCAGAAACCACTAGGTGTCCATAAACAGGATCGTAACAGGTGGCATTCCCTTTCCATTGTGTGGATACCCTGTTCAATTTTGTTACTGTTAGACGGGTCCAAAAGTTTCACAGTCAAGGGGGGCAGCCTCCACGATTTCCTTGTGAATACTAGAGAAGATGTTAATTATATAACTACTACTGTGATAATTATACAGTAGCTTTCTGGGTGTTTCTGAAGGAAGAATGTAGGGAAAAGAAGGATAAGTAGAAAGCTGTTTAGTTATAAAAACAATATATTTTGCAGAAAAAAAAGCTTCTTGTGAATGTAACATCTGTCAAAGGGCCAAAATCCTTATTCCTAAAATCAATGCTTAAACTAGATCGCAAGCAGTATTACAAGTGTTTAGAGGGTTTTTTCCCCAGCTCTGATCATTACTCCTCTCTGGAGGCCTAATGCATCTTCTAGTGCACTTAAAAAGATAAAAGAGGGAATGATTTATTCTATACACAGCTGTTAAATGAGACCCTTTGATTCTAGTTTGAAGCAATCTCAGAGGAAATAGCTTTCTTTTATTTTCTTCCTTGTGTGCAACAATGTTTATAGTTTTCCCAGCTGTGGCTAAGAGGTTGCTCTATGAAACTTTCTGACCCTCTCCGATAATAGTTAAACATTTTGCTGATGTATCTCTGTGGTTTGCCATAGTGGTTGCAGCTCACTGAATTGTCCTCTTTTATTTCCTATATTTTAACACACCATTCAGAGCTCATGTGCAGCAACTCCTTTGTGTAACCAGGTTGCATTATATGTAACTTTTTTTTAGAGACAATGTTGAATTTTTCACAGATATACTCTTTCATTTTTCTTTAGAACCCTCTGCCATCTCTTTCAGGATAATACGTTGTAGACCCACTTCATATATCATTTATCATAGAACCACCTATTTAATCCCTATTTTGCTTCCTTTCAGTTGCATCTATCCTTGACCCTCATGGAGGATAATAAATATCTTAATCTTTCCATTTTCTCCTCATCCAGCTGACTTTTCCTTATATGAGTCTCATATTTCTCAGTATATTTTGTTCAAAACTCTTGCAGGTTGCTTTTTTTGCTTTGTTTTGCTGTTGTTATTAGGGTTTTCTTTGAGTGATTGTCATTTTCAGTTATTGTCAAACATTTTAGTCTAACACTGGTAGAAATTAGAATAGTCTTTCATTTGATGTACTGTATTAAAGAAAGAATGTGACAATTGACATTTGATAGCCACTAGAATATTTACTGGCATTGTCCTCTAAACCTCAAGTCTTTTAAACATCTCAGTAGTTATTGAATTAGATGGTCATAGTGTGCATTTATTTATACATATGTGGTTGTGTGCATGTTTGTATCAATTTACACAGATTAGTGTGAGGAGAAATGAAGAAATATTAATACATGGTGACATTTTCAATTGTGTCTTTTAAGTGTGAACTTTTTCCTGAACTGAAAAGCTGAAAGAGTCATTTCATACTGGCTAAATGTTACCCATTTCTCAGAAGCAGAAAAATCTATGTTCAATACCATATAGGAAATTACATCTCTTTTTGCTTGGGTAGTTTGTTGAGGTTTTTTTTTGTTACAACCACTTCTACAATAGTTTTTCAGAAAAATTAATATCTAGGAATGTTTGAAATTATAATTAATGCTAAGATATTTTTTCCTTGAGTAAAAATACTGATTGTCCTTATATGTTTCGATATTTCAGAAATTTACTTTGAAATTCCTGCACATTTTCAAAATATATCTTATTTCTCTCATAATTAATTAAGTTTAATTTTAGAAGTATTTTAAATGTTAACATATAGCAGTATTAGTAATGTAATATATGCAGTATTTGTTACGTATATAGAATTATACTTATGTGCAAGTATATTCTATATAATATCAATGAAACACACTACATATTGATAATACTTAAAATCAATCAATAAAACATATAATTATGCAAATAAATATGTGCATATATATGTGTGCATGTATATTTATATATAATATATATAGTTTCCTAATACTTATAACACCTGTCCTGTCTGTAAACCAGAACTTATGATTTAGGAGCAATGTACTTTGAGCATGTGTTTGTGTTCCTGTGTATTATACTGGGTACCAGTAGTGCTGCCTCTGATTCTTCATCATTGGCTTGCCCTATTCAGACAGCTCTCTGTCTCCTAAGTCCTCAACTGTGCAGCTCGTCTCTATGTCAGTTTTTTCCTCTGTTTTCCAATGTCAGTTTAGTTAAAGAACTGAATGTTCATTCATGTGTCTAAAGGCACAGGCATTTTCTTAGCAGTTTGAGTGAATTCCTTAGAAAACTTAAGCAGAGAACACATTTGAGACTGCAAGGAACAAATGTAAGATACTTGATAGTAATTTTCTTTAAATTTTGTATAAATTTAGAAAAGGTTTTAAAAATACTTTCAAAGATTTTAATATTTTTAATAAAGGTATTTTGTTACTAAATTAAAGGTGAAGTGATTTTAAAAGGCAGGTTTAATTATATTTAAAAGGAGACTGATAGCACTAAACAGATATCTTGAAAATTAACAGAGTAGAAGGATTCAACTAAAACTGCAACATTTTTATGTTTTGGGTTTTTTTTGTTTTTGCGTCAAGGTGATTGCTAGGTATAGAAGAAGGCAAGTTCATAACTTCTTCATACCAGTATAGCAGTTACCTCTGTATGTTATCCACTTTGCAAAACAGGTTTCAGAAGAGTGCTCCAGCAATGACTCATCTCTCAAAGATGTTTTGCAAGCAAGAGATTTAATAAATTTAATTTGTTCTCTTTAATAAGTAGAAAAGACATTTAAGGCAAGGTGTGAGCAGCAGCTACAAGCAAGCACGTGAGGAACAAATCTCTCACAGCTTTTTAATCTAGGAGAAGTAGACACAGTAAGATCCACTGCCTGGAAGATGAAACTAGATGAAAATTCAAGCATGGACAAGAATGTTTTCCAGTTTATCACAGTAACAGCTTATCTGTGAACCTGCTAGACTCTCTATTGCCCAAGGCTTTAAATTGAAACTAGTTGTCATTAGAAAAGTGCAAGAGTTCAAATGATGAGTGTTTAAGAGGCACATTACTAGCCTGGATAACACATGCATCATACTAATGACTATATTCCTATACATCCTTAAAAATATATGACATGCAGGAAGATATATAAGGAGAGAAGTTGCTATAATTAAATTAGTTCATATATTTGTCAACTTAATGACAAAACATTTATATGCAAATATAGGAATGCTAGTAATGCAACTTAATGGTCTGCAAACTTTAAACTCCCAGGCAAAATATTTATCCTTACTTACACATCTCCAAAATGTGCAAGTCATTTAAAACATGAATACATTTCTAATATGCACAAAACATGGATCAAAGCAAGGACAAAAGTTGTATTAATTATGACAAATTTCTTCCATATTAATCCAAAGTTCTTTCAAGAGAACTATAACTGATGGGAACATATCAGTCTCCTTTCAAAACAGTACAGGTTTGACATGTTTTGTCAGAAAAATCCTGAGATGAAATACATGCCACCTTGAAGTCAGTGACGAAATCAAGCTTTTGAAATAATTACCCAAAGCCTCTCTTGTGACAGAAATGACAAAAATTGAAAGAGCCCCATGCAAGGTCTTCATGGACTTAAATTGTAATGCTGCTGCTGCTGTTTCTTCCTTATTGTATATGCTATTTTTTATAGTGTAACAAACGGATTTTTGAGAAGCAAAGGAAGGAAAAAAGTAAATCTCTCTATTTTTGTTTTGAGTTTTGATTTTTAGATAATCCCTTTAAAAATAACTGCTGTTCCTATTGTTAGGAAGCTAGAAGTTATGTGCAATTTTTGGTAAAATAGCTGAGTATGTATTTAATTTGAAATATTTGTCCTCTTTTAATTGTTTAATTATTTGTATATTTTATACAGATAAATATAGCTTTTAAAATCCAAACACTTTGGATTTCAACAGAAAAATGTAGACTGATAGAGATAATTAGAAATAGAGAGATAGAAATTACACCAAGGACCAATATCCAAGTTTTTTAATAGCTGAAATTCTTATTTAAAGTTATTGGTTCCTTGTTTTTCAGTTTGATAATTTTTCTAACTGAATACTATTCAAGGTAAATCAGTAGTCTCTTAGCACTGTTTTTTGTACTTAGGATGACCTGGCACCAGTACCTGAAACTGACAGCCAAAATCTGTGGCTTCAAATTGTTCCTCTGCCTCCAGAGAATCAGCTGGAACAGAGGAACAGCTCACAGGGCTGTGGACAGGTTCTTCTTGTGGGCACCAGAGAACTCTGCTGGAAGCTCCATCTTGCCCATCTGCCTGTGACACAAATCCCGTGAGCCTCCAAAGTCAGATCTCACCGTTTCACCACTGTAGAGAGTTAGAGTGTATGTGGACAAGAATTGGTCTAGTCTGTCATTTGCCAAAGAACCAAGAAACTTAATGCAGGAGGCCAGATGGCCCCATTCCTCACCACCATACTGAGCTTCCTATTTAATTATAAAATTTCTATTTGAGCAATTCCATATGGAATTCTTGCAAACTTTCAGTTAAAGCTACGCAGGTGTGCACCAGCTTTGACAGGCTCAGAGCTTAAATCAAACAAGGATATTGTGATGAGATAAGACAAATTGGAGAAAATAAGCACTAGGAGAATGATAAAGTGTACAACATTGCACAGAACTTTGTAAAATGTTATTTCTTCATATTTAAAAGCTTAAATATATATCTAATATTTGAAATCATAAATGAAACCCAAAGTCTGTTTAAAATATCTTTTAAAAATAAGTTCACTTTTCTTGAACTCAATAGGAATAAATAATCAGAGCAATTACAAATCTAGTGTGAACAGGTGGCACTTAACTAGAAACTATAATAACTTTTAATATAAAGACAGAGGGTCTTATCATCTGATTTAAAGATCACAATGAGATTTATCTCTGTGATGATGGAATTAATATTAAATTATATAGGCTCATTATTTCAGCTCATGTAATGAAAACTTTTCTTTATTACAAAACCATTAAATGTAATTCCATTTAATTTGCCTGACTGGTAATGTCTTCCCACAGGACACTCTAAACACAAGCTAGGAAATCAAATCAGTTTTATGCTAGCTTATAGCTGAGAAATCCCTTTACACACAGAGTTACATTTATGGCTAAGAATATTAGAATTGAAGAATAATATTTGCAAACTAAAAGGCACACAATCCTATACAAATGCAAAAGCAGCTATCAGAATATCAGAGCAGCTCAAAATGAACTACAGAAATGTTAGGGTCACTTTAAAAGAAAGTCAGTCTGACTTATAACCTGTAACAGATTTTTTAAATCTGCTTTTCAATAGTTTTCATGCCTGACCAGTGTGAAGACACAACCTCATCAAAATAGCTAGCCTTTTTCTTTAAGCCAATTTTTTTGTTTGGTTTTTTTTTGTTTGTTTGGTTGGTTTGGTTTGATTTTTTTTTGGTTTGTTTTTGGTGGGGTTTTTTGTTGGTTTTTGTTGTTGTTGTTGTGGTTGTTGTTGTTGTTGTTGTTGTTTTTTGGTTTTTTTTGCTAATGCACTAAATAAATGCAAGGTGTAGCCAATTCCATCTGTAGCCAACTTTGTCCTTTGGCAGCACTGGACATCTGTTTCTCAGAGCAAAACAGGGGGAGAAAAAAATGAGTGACTGCAGTTCAGAAATCAGATAAAGACATCTACCTACTGTTTTACACGCCAAAGGAAACATAAGAACAGTAGACTATTTAAAACTGAAGTCTGGATGTTACAAAGAATGACACAGAGTGATGGAATTCCATCCCATCACTAGTAAAAGAAAAGTTTTTGCACCTTAAGCAGATATTTGATGTTATTTTTATTTATGGAGGCAATGTAATTTTGCTAGAGGACAATGTCTCCGTATGGAAATCCAGGAGGATTTATTGGTACATGTGCAACTAATTTAATTTTAACTCATACTGATTAATGGAGTTATAAAAGCTTTTCAACATTACAAGACTCAAAAGAGTGGAAGAAAATGAATATCCAATTTATTTTGAGGCTTTGCATGTGAAATTAAATCAAAATATGTGTTTCTTTGTATAATAATTAAATGAAAATATTTAGAATTTAAAGATCGACTTGTTATGATATTTTTATATAAATAGGAACTAAGCTTCACAAGATATTTCCTTAATTCATCATCAAGTACTGTTTATATTGTGTCAACTACCCTAATAAAAATTCCTAATACAGAAAACTGTATTTTGAGGAGTTTATTTCTCCTTCCCTTAAGAATATACTCCCTTGAGAATGTTTGGACTGCTAGTTACTCTTGAATTTACATGCTTGAAATTTGTCTTAAAAATCCATTTTCCGCTGAAATATTTATTTCTACCACATACTATTATTTTGAATACTGTACAGTTTCATATAAGGTTCTGTTCAGAGAATATCAATGGAAGTTTGTTTATAGCCTGCAAGAGTTTAGGAAGTGATTTGAGAAGGGAAAAACCCAGTCCTTCTGGCGCAAGAATATCACAGTATTTTGCCCTAGGTACAATATATCTAGCTGATAGTCAAATAGTACACTCTGGAGAAGGCACTCCTAAATACACCTCTCCTATGGGAATGGATGCACTGTTCCATTAAGGTTTGTCTTGCCTTCTTTCTGAGGTATTTAGGATTGATTTGTTTTGAATATTCTACATAAAAGGAAGATTGAACAATAAATATATCTGATACAGTTGCTTGCATGGCATATCTTGGAGGCTGCCTGAGTTACTTTGTTTAAATGCGTGATAAAATGAATACTCAAGAGACAAAAATATGTTTGCCATTACATAAAAATACAAATATGAAGCTTACTGACACTCTACAGAGAGAACATCAAGCATTCTTTACAGTCTTCTGTTTTGTTCAAATTTTAAAAATTATCTGTAAATGCCTTGACCCATTCCTTTTCTCTCTGAATCTGGAAGGAGGGTGTTTTCTTTCATTTCTCTAATCCATTTCTTTAAATTAGCCCTAATGGTTTTGGTTTTGTGCCTTAGGAGTGGATTTGTTGCAATGGTCTGTCCTTAAAACTGATATACTATAGTTTAAAATAATTGTTGCAATAATCTGTGTAACATGGTTGCAATATCTGACTATATTTTCCCTAAAGTCTATGAAGGAGAGACAGCAGAAAGTACAAAAATAACATTTTATTATCAGATCCGAAGTTACTTGCTTTCTGATCTTAAACAAAACATTCAAATTTCTCTGTGTTTTTCTTTGGCCTGCAGTAGAAGGATTTTGAGAAAGATGGTTTATATGTTTGGGCTTTTTTTCAATATTTCCGATATTTTTTAATTTGCTACATTATCCAATATATGGTTTGTTTTTTGTTTTGTTTTTTAATTAGAGAAATTCTCAGTACAACACTGCACACTGTTAGAAAATATATCAAAACTTATTGGACTATATATTGTATGATGTAAAGTTGGGAAAATAATTTCTATTGCTTGAAATCACAGTAACTCACTACCAAAGGAAATGTGGAATTAATCCGTAAGACCAAAATTGAAATAGTGAGGACATAGCTAAAAATATTTATGAAAATTATTGGGTTTTCTTTTTCTTTCTTTTAATGACAAAATATTTATTTCACAATTTTAGTAGAAAGTACAGCAAATATGATATATTAAATTGCATAATAGAAATTCAGATGTCCTACATTCATTATAGTCTTAATACTTTTTTCTCTGCTTGAAGCCCCTGTAAAAGTATAAATGTTGATAGCAGGACCTATATATAAGTTATTGCAACACTGAAACTAAAAACTACAGAAGGTAATCTGAATCACATTCTAAGAAATTACTGTGTTTTTCAGAATTAACAAGGAATATTCCTAGACATAATAATGACACATTTCAATTTAGCATGTTTTAAAAAGTAATTAATATAATTCTTATTTCCTCCTTATATTTCTTGATATATGTTTGGTAGCATGGTATTTATTTATTTATTTATAACTTTTTAAACTATTTCTCTGAATTCCTCTAAGATACAACAATATTATATATGTACTTCATAGTTGCCTGAATGGAAGCAAATGACTTGCAGGGTTTCTTTCCCTAAAATTAATGTTTCTTGCCTAAAGTCCTTTAAGATTCTGAGATCTGTGCAACTTAAAGCTTTCCTAACAGTGAATTCATTATTTGGATGACTTTTTATTGTGGAATGTTCTTACCACAGGTTTGAGTCAGCCCACTGTAGGCTATCATTGATAATAACATTTGCTTAATACATTTTAAAAATATTCAAAAAACAAAAACATAATTAGACAGCAACATGAAGAGCATATCCTCAAAGTAGTCTTTGACAACTCATTTACAGAGTGCTTTACATTATCTCCCTGTTCATTAATTTTATTCTCAATAATAAAAATGTAGGTCATCATAAGATACTTGCCTGAGGGTAAATTAATTTCATTTCTGTCTCTTGTGAAGAAGGTTTTGATTCAGCATTTTTAAACTCCAGAAATCTGAACTGAGCAGCAATTTTCCTCAGCAACCTATGAACTGCATTTATGTTTAACAGGTCCCTAAATCAGAGATTTGTGCTCCAAATTGCTTGTGCTAAACAGAAGCTGAGATCCTGCTAAAATTTAAATCAATTTCATATACTCAAGAGACACAGAAAAAAAATAATTAAAAATTCTCATTTGGAAATCTTACTTTAGGTAGGAAATGTTTAAAAAGGAAAGATTCTGGCCTATATGTTTCTAATAGTTCTAATAATAATGTTAACTGACAAATTTTGAAAAATATATTTATTTGAAGACATAAGAAAGATATGCAATTACAATTAATTACAATATAAGGAAGATATTAAGCTATTTGAAAGTGTACAAAGGAGGGCAATGAAGATGGTAAAGTGCCTTTAGGGGAAACCACGTGCAGAGCTGTTGAGGTCTTCTGGTTTGTTCAGCATGGAGAGGAGACTGAGGACAGCCCTCACTGCAGTTACAACTTCCTCATGAGGGGAAGTGAAGGGACAGGCACTGATCTCTCCTCTGTAGTGACCACTGACAGAACCCAAAAGAATGGCCTGAAGCTGTGTCAGGAGTTTCAGCTGGGTATCAGGAAAAGTTCTTTCCCCAGAGGATGGTTGGGCACTGGAACAGGCTCCCCAGGGAAGTGGTCACAGCACCAGCTTGGCAGAGTTCATGAAGCATTTTGGAAAGGCTCTCAGGCAGTGTGACCCTTGGGGATGGTGGTGTGCTGGGCCAGGAGCTGGACTCAATGATCCTTGTGGGAGCCTTCGAACTCAGCATACTCTGTGACTCTGTGATTATGTTCAATCTGGTCATCATAAGACTTTCACAGTATTCTAGACTACCACTTTTGTTCATATATGGGATAAATGTTGGTATAAAAAACACAGAAATTTGACACTTTTATTTCTTTGAAATCAGAATCAATAGAGACTGTGCCCTTAGACTGTTGCTCTCCTACTTCTCACCCACAAGCTTCATGTTTAGTCACACAATAAAATTGGATTTTAGAATTTACCTCTTGTAATAAATATAGATTTTTCTGTAAAATTATGAGTAGGACATGGAAAAAATTTCCATATAATAATAGCCTATACTGAGCTGCATAGCATAACAGAATCACAGAATCATAGAATCATAGCAGAGTTTGGGTTAGAAGAGACCTTTAAAGGTCATCTAGTCCAACATTACTATCATGGACAGGGACTAGATCAGGTTGCTCAGAGCATCTTCTAACCTCATCTTGAGTGTTTCCAGCAATGAAATATCTGCCATCTCTCTGCCTCTTCTAGTGTTTCACCACCCTTTTAAGAAAAAAATAATTCTTTATATCTAGCCTGAATCTAGGATATTTTGGTTCAAAATTATTGCAAACATTTCTACAGGCTGGCCTAGCTAAAAAATTTGTCTCCCTTAAGGCCCCCTTCAGATACTGGAAGACTGCTATATGGTCCTTAGAATCTTCTCCAGGCTGAATAATCAAACATTCAGCACATGTTTTAACAGAAGGGGTGCTCCAGGACTTCTTATGGACCCACTCCAACAGGACCATGTAAACATAAGCAGGTTCTGCAAAACCTCCAGTACCTCTTTGCGGTCTGTCCATGATTCTTGACCCTGAAAACATGAGGTTAATGAGAAACCTGACTAAGGATTTCTAAGATCCCAGATTTATTCATTACTATTTGGAAACCAAAAATGCTTCCTCCTGTGTTAAGTAGTTTGAGCTATTTTAATTTTTTATATCAGGTAGTTATCTAAATTTTTCAGGAAAAATTGGGAGAGAATAGGTTTAGATTAGATATTAAGAAGAAATTCTTTACTAGGAGAGTGGTGAGGCAAAGGAACAGGTTGCCCAGAGAAGTTGTGGAAGTGTTTAATGACAGGCAGGATACAGTCTAAAAAGTCTGGTCTGGTGGAAGGTGTTCATGGCAGGTGGGTTGGAACAGCATGATCTCGAAGGTCCTTATCAACTGAAGCTATTCTATGATTTCATCATTCCATGATTGTTTTGAGGCTGTAATGAAGATGAGGTCAATGAGAAAATAAACCAATTTCTTTTGATTGCTTGCTGGCTACTACTTAAGCTAGTTCTGTTCTTAGATGTTCAAAACAACATTATTTTCATTTCTTTAGGGATTAAGGACTAACACATACACCAAAATGTGAACATGTATGAAAACTTTAAAAGATGCTCTGCACCACTTTTGGAGCAAGATAAAAATAACAAACACAATGTGACTTTCATTTTTTATGAGAAAAATCTTTTTCCACGGTACATAATCATGTTGAAAAGTTTTCAGAACAGTACTTTTCTATAAATGTGAGACCAGTACATTCTTTTGCATGATAACGAGAATTCTCATTTTTGAAGACAATGGTTCAATGGCTGTCTTAGGCAAGATAATGGGAAACACAAAAGAATGCTTAAGCCATGATTCCTCTGAAAGAAAAACAATTTCTTCTAAAAAACTCCTGACTGCTGTTCTAGATTTTTCTCATTACTTGCTTTAAAATGATCCAACTGGCAACAAATCTTCATTTCAAAGCCTATTCTACATTTTTAAAAAGTGCTAAGAAAAGTTTCTCACTAGCCAAAGTTAATTTGTTTTATCTTTTTTTTTGTCAATTTCCTTTTTTCGTCTGTTACCCTGAACTGTTACTTAATTTTGTGCTCACAGAATCACTTTACAATATCAGCTGAGCAAAGGATCTTGAATTTATCTTCACACACTTGTAAGTCTGTTCAATGCTGGTCTGGCATGGCTATATGCCAAGATAGTAGAAAAGGGTCTGTATTGATTACACATCACAGAGGCTTTTCTTTCAACATAAAAAGGACTAGAGTTCATCTTCATTAAACTTAGGCAAGGTTTTAATGCAAAAAAAAAAAAATCACATTTTTCTTTCCTTTGACCACGACAGGCAGAAAGCAGTGGAATAAACATGTAGAGCCCAGAGAAACAAGGCTTACAAGAAACACAATGCATGATACTTCCCAGTACCACAGCATTGGTTATGCCTATTTTGAGAGAATAATTAAATGAGAGGAGCAGGGACCGCATAATTCTCTATGTAAAGAAAATAGATATAGATATATATATAATATAACATAATTTGAATAGTTTTAAAGACTTTTTTGAAGAAGCACATGCTATAATTTTAATTATATTGTTAATTAAAATTAATCAATCTGAAAAAATTCAGATTAAGTACCAGTGGAAATAAACGAATTCTGAATGTATACAAGGGCAAATTGTATACAAATGTTCAACAACATTTGTATACACTGTTACTTAAGAACTGTGGCTAAACTTTATGATGCCTGTATGAAGCTTATTTTTATAACAGTTTTGAGGTCAGACTCAGCACTGTTTAAATGCAGTCTTTTGCCCAGGCTACTTCAACAAATTTAGTTGTCTGGCAGGCTGAAACAATTCATTCAATTAAACTTTCATTTTTAAGGTCCCTGATTGCAGGACTCCAGACAATATATTTCTTGACATTGTGAGGTTGCAATTGAAATCATGGAGCGGTGTGAGACTGGATCCCTGCTATCACCCTTCAAAACATTCTTCTCCAAGAACATTTCAGGAGAAAATAGGAAAACAGTTTTCTCTTCCACATAAATAGACCAGAGTGGAAAAATTGTGGTAACTATGGCTGGTTGTATAATTACAGATTTTTTTTAAAATAACTGGGGACTCAAAAATTGCTGTATTTGACATGCATTATGACTACAAATCCTAGTGGACTCAGTGAGCAACAGGAAAAAATACATTAATTGCTTAGGGAGTTCAGAGCAAGGACAACCTGAACTGAGAAACTCATAAGAAATATCAGCTTGCAAATTCTTGAGGCCGGAAGACCTAAACAGGACATAAATAACTGTATTTATGTCTTCTTTCTAAAAACATGACTGCACAGTGTGTCTGTAACAGAGATTAGACTGCAGCCAATGTGGTAAACTCTAGCACACTAGTGTGCTGATATTTGCATCAGATTATGAATTAAAACATTCAAAATCTTTACAGAAATTTGAAGCATATATAAATAATTTTCAGACTTAAGACCAGTTCTTTT
This sequence comes from Passer domesticus, assembly GCF_036417665.1. NCBI lineage: Eukaryota > Metazoa > Chordata > Aves > Passeriformes > Passeridae > Passer > Passer domesticus. The sequence goes on along the minus strand of NC_087512.1, from coordinate 40,750,288 downwards.
CAGGAGCAGCAGATTTAGTCCCAAAAAAAACATGCTTTAACTTGTTTAGTTAGTGGAACATGAATTCACATTTTGTCACCATTATCTGAGGTGTGTTTTTGAGACCCTCCGCAGTGGATCATACCAGCGTTTTAGACAGTCACAATGACTCAAGCTTAAAGATCTAGGGATGCAAACATAAAAATATATGACATTTTTTGTAAAAAAAAAAAAAAAAAAAAAAATTTGCTTGGGACTTAAAATGGAATCTGAACACGTTAATAAATTGCTACTGGCTTGCTATATTACAAGTCAGCTGGTCATTTGAATCTGATTACGCTTGAGAGTTAGAATGGAACAAACTTACCTTTACACCACACATTGTAAAATTATTCTTTTACTAGATGGCCCACAATGTTTCCCAGTAGGATAACTGATGCAGAAGATATACACCTTGGTATTCCCATATCTTCATGAACAGGAAAGTTGCAACAAAGGATAAGTGGTAGATCAATTTCTTTGTGCAGAAGCTGGGGAGACTCAAGAAGCAGGTGAATTCAAGGTATAACACATAAACAGATGTGAATACATCACAGAGATAAGTATTGACAGGAGAAACTAATAGGGTGGAGATTGGTTACAAGGAAAGGAAAAAAGAAAAATGATGATAGGAAACTGTGGCAATGGTGAAAAAATATCTTATAGTAATACATTATGATAACATATGGGTCATACCTCCTTTTCCAGAAGTAATGGATACTGAGATTAAAAAGTGGCGTATTACAAATACTAGTGAAAAAAGCTGTAAAATGCAAGAAGAGACAAGAAGAGAAAGAAAATTCTTTTAAATGTGACCACAAATATAATGATCTGACCATGACACACTTGAAATGTGTCTGTTTTCCATGCCTTTAGTATAAAGAATTCAGATGGAGGAGTTGTTTTTCTATAGTTTATCCCATGCTGAGCTGAACTGTGCCTCTTTCCTGATCTGGGATGCTGAGTTACAGAAGAGCAGAAATAAACCAGGATGGAACGGAACGGAACGGAACGGAACAGAACAGAACAGAACAGAACAGAACAGAACAGAACAGAACAGAACAGAATAGAATAGAATAGAATAGAATAGAATAGAATAGAATAGAATAGAATAGAAGACACAATAATCTAGTCCCACTGCCTGACCTACTCAGGACTGACTAGAAGTTAAAGTACATTGTGAAGGTCTTCATCCAGATGCCTCCTTTTGAGGCAGTGACAGGCATGGAGCACTAAATACCTCTCTATGAAGCCTGTGCCACTGTTTGATCATTCTCTCGTAGTCCTTTGAGAGAGTCAACAGCACCTCCCAGTTTAGTATAATCAACAAATCTATTAATTCTACATTCAGCTAACACAGACAAATAAATTATAAACCTGTTGAACAGAACTGGTCCTTAGAATTGAGTCCTGAATAGCTACTGGGGACATGAGAAAAATTGAAAATCAGTATAATTGAACCACAGAGAGTATAAATTGAAAATATATTAAACCAAAAGAGCTCTTCTAAAGGAAGTATAGTCTATTATGCTACCAGGAAAGTATAAAGAGGTGAAACAAAGAGCAAGGAAATTCAAGAGAACAAGCTGCAGCAGAAAGAGGCAGAAAACCTACTCTTTGTGGCAGCTTGTTTCAGCTTCCACTCACTCCATTGACCCTCACCAGAGTTGGGAAAAATGTGAAAGAGTCCACGGACAAAGGGGAATATGCCATATGTAGTACAAGAGGAGCTTAAAAAAGTATTTGATAGATGGCCTGAGGAAATCTGACTTCAAAGAACAACTTGAAGTCATCTGGATGTGAACCAGTCTTCTATGAACTGGAAATTGCCTGAAGGGCAAGGCAGAAGAGTAAAAAAAATATATATGTGTCTGTGTTGCCTGGTCTATGAAAGCAGTACATTATCTGAAGTCTCTTAAGCTATTAAACTAGGATTGACAACTACAGAAAGAGAAATAATGCCAATAAAAGGAGAAGTAGAGGTCAAAAATGTCTAACATTGAAGAATACCACACAGAAAGTTATTCCAAAGTGTATCTGCTCTAAGAGCAGCAATTAACAGTGATCATTGCACATAAATTAATGGAGATGTGTTTACAGCAGTGTCAAAAATTAATTTATCATCATGTCATAGACAAGTGAAGTTTTCTTATATTGTTCTATGTAAACAACCAAGGCAAAAATACTGATTACCACTTTTATTATCCAAACTTAATATGCATTAAGTACATTCACTAAAGAGAGATGGACAAGATATGAAAAAGGTACATGTAAAACAATTAATCTCGGTATTCAAGAGTATTTGGGCACATGGGTAATAAAAACCAAGCAACAGAGGAAATGGCAGAGAGTGACCACCTCACATGGTACATTCTGTTTAATTTAAATACACAAAGTTTGACCAAGAAAATATGTTAAAAGAAAATTGCAAAGAGAATGTATGTTCTGCCTCCCCAAAAACAGTACATCAGAGTAAAGTATGCTCAGTGTGTCCTGTGAGATATAGTCCCTAATGAATGGAATACTTGCAGATCCTGTAAGGACTCAGTGTCAGTCCTGGTATCGGCATAATGAAGTTACTTGATTTTATTATCTTACATTTGAACCTGATTCACAGAATTGTCCCAAATTAAAGTTGTGATTTTATATTGACTTAACTAAACCAATGTAAAATTGACAACATTATATTTTAATGTTTTGTGTAGGATTTACTTCAAAAAGTTAACAGGCACAAGTGAAACAAATGCAGATGATCTAAGCTGATTTAAACTATAAGAAAACCCATTTGTTTCTTGCACTGCTTCTGCTACCTGTGCTAGTTTTGTTCAATGTTTTTTAACTGGGCTTGTTTTCAAGCTAACAAAATTGTGCCTGCATTGTAAGAAATCATTTTAGTAGTTAAAACTCTTCTCCGCTAAAGTCAGTGTTTGTCAAATGCTACTCCTTAAAAATTTTTTTAATGATGATATCGCTAGTCCCTCTTGATCATATCAGGTTCCCTTTATTTAATATACTGAACACATAACTTAAGAACTCTATATATTTTGATATGAAATTTATATTAGAAACTCATTTGTGGTTTGGAAGAAAGTGATTTGTTTCCACATATTAAATAAAACAGTAATCTTCTCTAATAATTTTTTGCTTATTTGGGCAAAATTCTTTAAATCTGGTTAGCTGTTCTCCAAGTGCACCCCATATTTTCATATGAAATGAAAAGTGGAATTTAATCGTGTATCTAAGATGATAATAATATTTTCCCAGAGAGTGAAATTAGTGAAAAATTTTCTCTCCTAAGATGTAGTCTCAGATGACTTACAATCCACTGAAGACAACAGGGGAACTCAGACCAGTGCAGCAAACCCTACAAAGAGCACTGACTACAGAAATGTGAGGACATTTAGCTAGTGTTTTAATATTTTCTTGTATTTTTACATGTCATAATTCAATTTGGTTAAATGCTGGGCTCGGAAGTTTTTGAATGTTTCACTAAGGTCATGCCAGATGATTCTTGAGTCCTAGAATCCTTGAATAAGTGACTTGAATTCTAGAATTTTATGTGGATGCTGTTGTTTAGACGTACATTTCCTTGCCTTAAACTCAAAGTGACCAGAAATTAATTTGGTGACACCAAAATTGAATTAATATCTGACTGTGTTCTTACACCCAAACATTATTGCCCTAAAACATGTGCATCTTCTTTTTAACTCTGGATTAACTCTGCTGGAGATATGCACCATAGAGTCACTCACTCCCCTCCTCCAACAGAATGGAGGAAGAAAGGAACATAAAAACAAGAAAAACTGGGGGTCAAAATAAAACAAAAAACCAAACAAACAACACTTTAATAAGTGAATGGTAAGTGGAAGAAGGATTAAAAACAAGTGATACAAAAGTAAACACTCGCAATCTCATTTGGTCAGACCAATGTCCAAAGAGTTTCCAAATAAAAAGCAGGTAAGCACCCCTTTTCTTTTTCCTTTCAATGTTGTTCATGACATACTATGAAATATCTCTTTGGTTATTTTGGGTAATGCACACCCTCTCCTGTCCCAATCTGTTCACTGTAGAGGTAGAGTAAAATGCCAAGGAGGCCTGTGTAAAAACTCCTTTAGGTAAAAATCTAAAATACATCTTCATACAAGCTGCTGTGAAGGAAATGAACCCTATTCTAACCAGGTCCAGTACAAGTACCTAAATACCCTACATTTTAAAATAGTCAACACTGCTTCATTTGCTCATGGAAATGAAATACCAGTAAATCTAAAATAATACAATATAAAAATAAAATACGCTTCCTGTACAATAACCTGTAAATTCTCTCTCCTTTGTGGACTCTTTACATAAAGTTACATTTTGTTCTTTGTTGTAGTAAAGGTCTATTTTGAAGGATATGTTCAGGTCATATTACCAGTTGATTATAACACAGTCAAGGCAAATATTTTTTTCATCTGTAGCCTAAATATGGAAATAGACAGTCATTTCACTGCTCAAGGTTCTTCATGCAACACCTTCTGGCATTTCCCCTTTTTGTAGTGATAAACCTTTTGCATATTTTCTTAAGCAGGCATTTCAAATAGTGTTCTGTGTATTAAACTGAGAATTAATCTTCAGTTTAAGAATCCTTCAGCACCCTTTTCAAACACTGCATGTTAAACTAGCAATTTGCACAGTCTTATAGCTAAGTGATATTCTACAATCTTTCTTTTGAGTCCATAAGCAGGTTTTATTTTATGCCTAGGTTTAAAAAAATAGGGCCAACACTGCCTATAATATTTGACTGGATGAGCTTGCTACTCCCAGACATAAAACTGCAGTGTAGACTGAGTTCACTAATGGCTAAGCAGCTTTATAACAATCTTTCCTTTCAACAGCCCATCTTCACCGGGTTTTATTTTAATTGCTTCATTAAAATATTTCAAAGTCCATCTGAGAATCTCATCTGTTCATCCTTAAAACTTCTTTCAGAAAAAAACTGATTTACTTCCCCTCTGATTTCCTGTCATGAGAGAATTATGTAAATGGGATGAAAAAATAATTGATTGCAGAGCTGCAAACTAGTGGAAGTTTGTGGAGAACACAGGCTGGAATATCTGAGGGACATGAAATAATAGTGACTGCAGGGATAAACAGAGACAGGGAATAAAGACAGGGTTCAATTTCCATTAGCAGGTTAATCTCAGCAGGAACTTTGTATTTATACAACCTCTATGTTTGGGAAGGAGAGACAAAATTTAGGGAATTTTAATCAGGAGCACAAAAAAAATAATTTTCTGCTTGATTGAAAAAAAATGCAGCATTTAATTATCCGAATTTATTTACACATTGGAAAAAGATCTTCCAATGATTAACTGTGGTAAATACTGAAATGATTTATAGTATATTCAAATACAGCTAATTTAGTTGATTTAATGAAATAGGAAACAAATAAAAAGTAGTCCTAATGCACTGGGGAAGGTTTGTTTTTGAAAGGAAGGACTGTGTTTTTGCAAAGCATTCACAATCAACTATTACTATTTATATAAGAGAATAGTAATTGCCATGAATTTCTGATGATTTGAAACAGTAGCTGACACACAGGCAACTCAAAATGAATATTCTGAAATTCCAAACCCTCACTTAAGACTTGATTTTGATCCAAAAAAGGAAAAATTTGGTAGAACTTTCAACATAGTAGAAAGAATTTTAGTCAGAAGAAAAATTTTGTCCTTGTTTTCGAATAAAGTTATGCAATATATATTTGGTAGACTAGATGAATATTGAAATATGTAGGATTATTTGAGGGATTGCAGGAAATGTAACTGTCTAGGAAAAATGGTAATTATTGTTCTGGTTTTCTTTTCTGTCCTATTAATAGAAGTGAGGCTTAAATTAGTAATTAATGCCTTATTGTTTATTTCATTTAGACTTATCTAATGTGCACATTAAGTTTATATAGACAGTATGTTTATGTAATTTTTGCTTCCTCAACCCATCTACACTATTTTCGTTTCATTCCTATTGACTCCAAAATAACCAAAAATGTCAATGTTACCCACAAAAGGACTTTTAATTTTAATTGGAGAGAAACTTTTGCAAATATTTGAGATTCACAGTGCTCTCTGAGAATGGATTGGCATGTCTTTTATTTAATCAGGTTATTACAGAAGTTCCAGGCAGAAGTTCCCCACTGAGAAATGTCCTCCTGAAGGAATTTGCTATAGAAATAGTTTTAACTGATCCACCTACTAGGACTAGTTTCTAGGTTTTTTAAATAAATATAAGGCTGAGACCTACTGTTGATTTTTGATTGTTGTAGCCTCTAGATCTGCTTTAAGAGGTTATTCATAAATTGGTTTACTATCTAGTCACTTAACTCATGTATATAGTATCAAATTAACACTGTCATTTGCAGTTCTGTCGTTGTGGTTCTGTCCTCTGTTAGGTCTCTTGTAACTGAGCCCCTGCTCAGTTGTCTGTTCTGAGACAAATATGGGAAGCATTTTTTTCCAAAACTAAACTAATTCAGACTGTCCCATTGTGAGTTCATAATTTTCTTTATACTTAACGTAGATCTAGTTAAGGAAAAGAAAAAAATTGAAAAGAAAAAGAAAAACAAAACAAACAAACAAACAAAAAAAAAACAACAAAACAAAACAAAACAAAACCAAAAAAACCCCACAAACAAAACAAAACAACAAAAAAAAACTACCTCAACCAAGCAACCAAATCTTTCATTCTAAGGTTCCAAATGTGATTTTTATGTTTCATCAATTTTTTCTTTAATAACTGCAGGCACAATAACTACTACTGAGTTATCCATCCACTCAATTAACAACTGAGATATCCATTTAGGTTATTTCTTGCTTGTTTTTTCACCAGCCCTTCAGGACTTGTATGACATGTGACCACAGGTTGTTTATAGTTTGATCATTAAATGCATTTTTTTGAAGCAAAACTGTGTTTCTTGACAGGGAGACAACTCAACTGACTGCATGGGAACTGGACTATTGCTTCCACCTCACCATTTCAGGAGTTACTACATGTGATGAATGTGGTGTCCTGCATGTGCCCATCCCTGTACAAGTCCTAAGCATAAAGACCCCTCACTTTATGAGTTGAAGTGGAGAAGAAATGGGAATGGCTCTAAGAAACTTTATGAACCTGATCTGGATAGAGATGAAAGACCAGAACCTCAGATTCTTCAAAGGCTACATGATGAAAATTTGGGTCTCAGTCATCTAAATGATACCTTTCAGAATTTATGTCACTTAGTGTGGCATATCAGTCATATAAGAGCCACCTAATTTTCATTTAATGTGGCTTAGAATGGAAAAAGCTATGCCTTTCAGTTTATGTTACACTGCTAAATTTTAATATTAAGTAGGAGATAGACAACTGAATCAAAGCAAATGGACACGTTTTTAATTTACATCTTTGAGAGTATTTTATCTGTAATTTTAATGTTATTAGTAAATTTGCTCTAGAATACACATTTCTCAGTATTTTTCTCCCAAAACCATCAGATATTTGCTATTAAATATCTTTCCCTATCTAAAATTAGGAGCTCTAATTATAACATCTACATCTTTGATAAGAAAAATCTTCTTAACTGATTGTTAATTGTCATTAATTTATTCATTGATGCTGCTATCATTTATACTCAATGCACCTGTTAAAATGGCAATAAACTTTCAAATATAGATTTTTATTAATTTGCTTTATTTAAGTGAATAGAAAAATTTTCTAATCAGTAATCATGTTTCTTATTTATAACATTCTTAATGAGACTAATATTATTTTTTTCAGTACAAAGTCACAAAACAATCAAGAAATACAGATTTGCAAGTGCAGAAAAAGATTAAATATCCCTCAGTTGTAGATAGGCTGCCACTAACTTTTGTTTATGATCAGTATGGAAATAGTAAAATCTTTTAAAATACCTCAAACATTGATTTTAAATGGACTTTATATGGATGAAATATGGATTTTCTTTGTTCTTTCATGTAGTAACATATCACCATATTTATAATCTTATTGTCTATGTAAAAATACCCAGTAGGTCAGATACTCACCTGTTCCAACACATGTAAGAAGCCTGGCACTGGCTGTAAGAAACAATTTATTTTTTAAATTACTCCTTGTTACTCTTTAGGGCCACAGCACATGGAGCTGAAAGGGAATGAGATCTGCTAAATACATGCACACTTTTTTCTAAGCACCTTCACAAAAGCTAACCTGGGATTCACATGGGTTGGGGCCATAACCAAGGCTTCAGTCAATCATGATTCTGCTGGCCAATTAGACAGGGTTTTGCAGTCCTAAAATGTTAAATTATTCAAATAATTTGTGATGGGCAAAGGCTCAGACTTTTTCCAAGTGTTTTAAGTAGTTTAGATTTTGGGGGCAGAAGGAAATCCTTAAAGGATTTTTGCTTATCCCTACTGTTAACTGCTAGGAGAGAAGACAAAGACACATGAGCAAATGACTGACTGGACTTCTCCCTGTCTATAACTTTACAAGCAGAAGCTAAAGCAGTGTTTGGAGGGGATAAGTAGGGGGAGTTACTGCCATTTGAAACCAGTAGCTGGGAATTTAGATTACTTTTCTCTCCATGCCTGAGAAGGCGATAGGAGCAGGGTTACAGATTCCTTCTCCCAAAGTGATAAGGAGTGGTCAAGAGTGTCAATAAAGAGAGCTGAACCTGTGGCACTGTCTGGTCCTCAAACAGTGACTATAAAAAAGAAATAAAGTACTGGTGGTTTGTTGGTTGGTTGATTTGCAGTTTTTGTTTTTTTCGTTTGAATGAAATCCCTGCTAATGGTTTGCTATAATTTTTACCTAAATACTATTGATTATTTTCAAATTTTGAGATGACTTCTTAGAAATCATAAGAGCAACGTCAGCATCGAAATGGATTCTATGAAGTTTTGCAGATTAAGAATATGTTCATTGTGCAAATAGTATAACAATGACAAAAAGTAAAAAGACTTTCAAACCAGCAACTTCATTCTGGTAACATAAGTGAACTACTAAGCAAATAATAAAGGCTCCTCTTACCATCATTATCTGAATGATTCATTAAAATTTGAATGATTCAGTAGCTAAAAAAATCCTGAATGATTCACTCTGTTAAAAATGGTCAACATTCATAACAAATCTACTTTATGCAGGACACTTTATGCACGAGTTTATAAATTGATCTTGTTAAAGCTAATGATCTCTTACATCTCTCACCCTACTTGAAATCTTTCTCAAAATTCACTTACTAAAAGTGTTAGAAAGTCTGAAGCAAAGACACAGTTCTCCTGAGCTTGGCTACACATGCTTTGAAGTATATCATAATTAAATTAACAGTATTAAATTTACACTTTAACATAGTTAAATTTACACTTACTTTTACACCTTTTCCTGGAGAGATCTCAAAGATATTTAATATTCAAATGCAACAAGCATGGGGGTCCTAGATAGAATTTGTGGTCTTTACATACTGTGTTGTTGATCACCACTTGTCATAGCAGGGCAGCACATAGAGACTCCCATCAAAGTCTGAAACTTGGCAATCTCTAAATTCAAAATCAAAACAAGAAAGCAGTATTTTATGTATTTTATTTTATGACTTTATCAGGTCTACTCTTTAAGTATCTGCCAACAGTCACAACTTTCAAGCACATGTGAATAGATACAAAATAAATTAAATTTAACTAATAATTCCTCTAATAAAAACAATTTTAAAAGTTTGTTGTTTATTTATGTAATACTGAAGATAAAATGGTAATGATAAGAGATGAAATGCATACTGATCTGAAGTTAGCAGAAGCAATGTCAGGGAAGAAACTAACAGTTTGAGTGTGTCGTACGCACTAGTATAATCTCAATCACCACAATGCACAGAAACTAGTTTTGGCCATGAACCTCTCTGACCAAGCTGGGAGAAGTTACAGCTTTTCTTTTTTGAAACCCAAATGTTTGTGGTTTTTTTAACTACAGGAAACTTTGAGAATTATCCATTAGTACAATTTGAAATTACCTACATGCATACAACCCCAAAGGAGAAATTGATTTGAATTTTTGTCTATTTTTCACCTTTCACTTCACCTAACCTCTCTGATTCCACAGAGTTCTTCACAAGCACCTTGAGAGTAAATTGTCACATTTTCTGCTCTTTGAAATTTGGCCCCAAATGTACAGCAACAATGATTTTACCAGAATAAAAGTTTTCTGAAATTATATTTGTAGTCACTTCTTGAGTCTCTGCAGAAGGTTATAATGAAAATTAACATAATGAACACTTAACAAACTACAGCAGCTCTTTGACATATTTTAAGACAATCATCATTTACAGAAGTTGAGACCAATTCATGTCAGCTCTTCACAATGAGTCCCTGGCCAGTTGATGTTCCTGAAAATAATACTTGTCTGCACACAGGAAGCAAAAGAATGAACATACTCATTTGATAAAATACAGCAGTATGTGGATGAAGGAATTTAAAAATTAAAAAAAAAATCTAGATAATTTTCTGGTATATATGCACTGTTTTATCAGAGAAAAAAGTACTAATGTATGAAATCCACTGAAATTATCAAACTGCTAAAAAAATACTATCTTTTTTTGTAACAATCATAAGGTTTTACAAGAATCAATGAAATATTGAAAATATGAAAGGTAAATTCTACTTTTCTTAGCACATCTTATTTCTAACATTGTCAATTACATGACTATTGTCAGTTTCCTACTGTTTAAAGCCAGAGCAGTGAAAGAGATCATTTGAGAGGAGCTTCAGAGAGGTATATAAATTTTATCTCCAGAACAAAATGTTTAGAAAGACTAATCATATTCTCTCTATTTCATACAGAATAAAACACCCAAGAGTAATAACATTTACCAGTTTTCTAGCTGAAATGCTGAAAATTCTTGTAAGCCACAGTAACAAAATTTCTGGTGTGTAGGATAACAAGATGAAAAATACTGAAAGACACAATAGAAAATTATTGTATCAATAACAAATACAGAATCTATTCCTGTATTATTTACCAGAACACATCTGTATAAAAGCCCTTGAATTTCAAGAACAGGGATTGAAGAACAGCAGGGAGTCAATTCTCCATCCAGCTCCTCTAGAGAAGGCTTTTTGGTATTTAGTTTTTCATTTAAAGGAAGCAAATTAGAAACTTGTCCAATTTCCAGATAGCATTAAAACTGTCTGGAAAGCTGGTCATACAGATATCACCAGTTTTGGAAATGCTCATAGGCAGCAATCTTTCCTCCTATAGTCAAGGAGTAACAAATTAACTTTTGAAGGGATTTTGATGGCCCCTGAAGAAGCAAAAAACCGGAAAAAATCTTGCAAAACTGGATGAAAAAAGTTTCTCTCCATGGTCTTGTAACAAGTGAACTTGAAACACCAAACCTCAGCACATGTACATAAATACACATGCATTGGGCAGCAAGACTTTCATGAAGTCATACAAAAGCATCTGGGTATGCATACAGACACACACAGACACACACAAGAACCTTTTTCATCTTTAATTTCGGAGTAAAAATTGTTGATTTTACTCTGCTAAGCTATTGAAATAGTAGCGTATTTTGAAAACTATTTTTTCACATAGATGGTTAAACAAACAAGTAAACCCTTTCTAAATGTGAAATGGATATGTAAAGGGTAATTTTATTTTAACAGTAAAAATAATAATGTCTCTTCTCCCAGTATTTATTTCTCAAGGCATGACAAGTGATAGCTCCATTGTTTTTTGTGTCACAGATGTGGGAATCTAGGACATTATTTTTATAATTTAGTTTAACTTTTTTTCCTTTTAAAAACTCATTAACTGATACTTTGTCAGATTTTGAACATGCATCTGTATTCTGATGTCCATTAAAGCTGATAATGGCAAAAAGTTGCTGCCAGAAGTGACAGAGGTATTAGAATACTAAAAACCCCAAAAATCTTGCATTTTTCAGTGTCTTTTGTTCATCTGAAAAACACAGGTGAAAGAAAGAAAGAGAAAAACTGGGTAGCTTTTTAAGGCTAGGTCAAATAAACTATTATTTTTCACTGTGTAGAATTACTGTAGAACAAAGTTCAAACAAAGATATGTTTTAAAATGTAGGGCCAGGAAGAACCTTTTAGAACAACTTTCAACGCAAGGCTTTTTTCCTCTGCCAACAGATAAAAAACACACTTTCAGGAATAAATTAAGAAATCAAGAAGCCAAAATGAATGCTCAGACACACTGCATACTCATTGCAAGATAACATGAGGTAGAATGCAAAAATCCAGTGGAAAAATTTGCACTAAAAAAAGTCAAAATAATTTGAAATTAAATATTTTATTTTGAAAATTTTTAGTAGAAAATGTCCTGTTATCTACATTACCCTGCAGAAAAAAACCCCTTAATTTTAACTCAACATCATTTCTTCAGAAAAGATTTTAATCCAATCTTATTATACAGATCTATAGTAAAAGTAAGGTAATGTATTCTAAATTACTGAGTCAAAGCCAGACACCACAAAGTTCAGGTAACACATGAAAACTGCACTCAAACTAAAATAACAGTTTTGTTTTTGTTTTTTTTTTTGTGGGGGGGGATTGGTTTGTTTTTGTTTTTGTTTTGTTTTTTTTTACTGTAGGGATGAATGTAGTTACCCAATATATTACCAGGAACAATGGTATAAGTTCAGTACTAACACTGCCATGCTTTCTTGAGATGCTGAAAATGCTAGATGAAATCAATATGAATTGACAACATTTCATGTTTCAAAAAAGTCAACAACTTTTCATGAGATTACAAGAAAAGGTAGGGTGAAATTTTATTTTTAAAAGCAAAGTATTCTTGCATTGTATCTGTACTCTTCTATTCTTGAATATCTGAATTGTTGAAATAAGACAAAAAGTATGCAGGTTTTTTTCCCGAAAAATTCAAGAGGGAATTAGAAACAGAATATTGATCAGAAATTCAATTAAGCAGGTTTTATTTCATTTGAAAATAGATGTCCTGCTGAAGGTAAGATCTCTTCCTCCCCAGTTAGTGCTGAACAGAATCGAGGAGAAGAGCATAAAAAATGTTAAACAGTACTTAATCAGTCTTTTTTTCTTTTAGAGCAGAAAGTACTACTCAAACACAGACTTTAAGAACCTTCTTTTATTCCACTGTATTACTACAGTGTTATCACACTCATTGGGTAACAATGCCCAATTTTATCTCTTTATACTCTGGATTCCACCACATCTCATAACAACATCATGTCACTAACATGACATTATGTTTTGTTAACATCCACACGTATATCAGACAAAAGACCTGAGTCTTTGTCCAGGTTCTTAGTGTTTTTGAACTTTTAATGCTCCTGAAAATGCATAACTATGTTTTTTCCCTACCTTAAAAGAGCAATCCCTGGTTGATTAAACAAACGAATTCCATATTAAATTGTCTTGAAGGTAATTTTTCATTCTGTTACTCTACAGTTCTTTTTTCTGTTAAGCTTTTTATGAGTGTGTTTGGTTTTTTTCATGCTACTAGTACTGCTGTTTTAAACATTAGAGTTTTGTCTTAAACATTAGAGTTTTGTTAGGCTGTTTCACTTAGATAATTATGAGATATTTAAACTTCATTTTCAGAGTTCCAATACTAGTTTACACTTAGACTTTAGGGGGAAAAAAAGAAAAAGGGACTAAAATTCTTAGTTAGTGGTACTTTTTTTTTATCCAGCTGATTGATTACCATTTGCTTTTATATTTTGATTTATTTTTTTTTAACAGTAGCTCAAAACTATTAATTTTTATTGGCTTAGGAAGGCTGGGCTTACCTGGTGAGTTTTGAACTCTTTGTGTTGGTCCTGTGATACTCCTAGCTTTAAGTTTTTCTGTTTTAAGTCTGCCTAATATCTCACCAAAGTGAATGAAGACATGGGGCAAGAATTGAATACCTTGATGACCCAAATTTTGGTAGACCTCTCCAATTCCTGATCCTTCACAGAACTCTGCAGTTGCTCTTAAACGACTTTGTGCAGGCAGGGAGCACAAAAATTACCAAGCATAGCCAGTATTTACAGGATCACGTAACCACTATCTCTTCCAATACGTATCAGCACTGACTGCATTTTGTGAGCACCCATGAAATAATCTAAAAACTTCCCCTTACTTTTGTCAGTAGTTTCTCATGCATTTTCATTTTTTACTCTACTTTCCATCAGCCTCGGTCTCATTTTCCAGCTTATTGTCATAGGCTACTAGACTGGAACAAAGCTCTGTGTGATGCATAACAAAAGAGGAAATCACATAAGGAAATTTGGCTAAATCGAATGTGATCGGTCTTAATGCTCCAAGCAGTTCAAGTTCTGGAACATCAGCCATGTTATTCAGTGAGACAGAATGAAAAACCTGGTATTATAATCATACTTTTTCTTCTTTTAGGTAGGAGAACAAAGGGCAACTGGCAAAGGGGCAAGTGAAGGCATCCTTTCAAAAGAACAGCTTTCATGTCAATGCTAGATGTGACCTATAATTCAGAAAAGCAGAAACACCAATAAGAATTATTCCCATTTCCAAAATAAACCTTTCTGATTACTAAGAAGATGTCATCTTCTGCCACTTGAGCAAAGTTAAAAAGATGATGCCTGTTATTTTATTTTGTTCTAGCCAAAACTCTGCATTTGATGGCAGACACAAGTAAGAAAATAAAAAATGTAACAGAAGTAAGAGTGATAAAATAAATAAGGATAAGCTGTGTTGGGGAAGCTCATTTTCTGTACTACAGAGAACCTTCCCACTCTGTTATGAAATTGACCACATTGAAATATTATGCATCAGATCAAGGCAGTACAATACATTTTAAAATTATAGAGACTATAAAACTATAAACAAACTAAAAGTGATTGAAGAGATACTGCACAAATATCAGTTTATATAACCAATGAAGTTCAGGTCAGAAGACAGCTGTGTAGTCCAAAAAGCAAACTGACAGCCAGACTAGAGATATTCTAGGTGTGTGATAACAGTGCTAGATGCTCAGCAGGCAGAGCAGGGAAGGTTTGCACATTGCTTGCAGCATCAGGAATATGGACTAACAAAATAATCTTATCACCTTTAGTACACACTCAGCTATTTTATGCATGTACATAGTACTGAAGAAGCGAGAAGCTTCCTGAAGGGAGGAAAGATGAACTGATCAATAAGTATGTCTCAGACTGACTTCAGAACAGCTCTGACAGACTGATTAAAAACCACTGCTATCCAGACTGTGTTACCCAGAAGGACAGTAGACTGAAAATGAACCTTTGAAGATACGATAAAAAGGCTGTGGAAATATAAGCAGAAGGGATTATCCAGAAGGTGGAAAAAAA
This sequence comes from Passer domesticus, assembly GCF_036417665.1. NCBI lineage: Eukaryota > Metazoa > Chordata > Aves > Passeriformes > Passeridae > Passer > Passer domesticus. The sequence continues at coordinate 40,734,945 of NC_087512.1, read as the reverse complement.
GAGATCTGTTTGTCATGCTGATTAAACTTGCAGCAATATGTATGATTCCAAATCCATAAAAAAGGCAATAAAGCAAGAACACATGAATGAATAATATAATATGCACAATTGACATCAAAGTTCATTGTTACTCCACTATCAATGAAATGCACCGTGAAGCTACCTCTTCATGCTGCACAGCAGGTATTGTTTTGGAACCACTATCAAGGGCAACAGATTCAAGGATCATTGCTTCAATGCATCACAAATTGTGTTACAACTTGCAAGTGAAAATAGCTCCTCTTTGCTTCCACTGTATTCCACTACAGACTGAGGAAGGCAGAACCAGAGAATGTCTAATGAATATTAAGTATGTTCCAACAGTACATTTCCAAGTTACTACAGACTCATGTCTCACTGCCACTTTCTCCATAGTTATGATATTCCAGTGAACTGTAGTTTCTACTCCTGTCCTAATCACCATTAGTGATCAAGAAAAGCTGAGGAAAGATGTAAAAGTTCCATTTCTTCCACGGCTGCAGATGATAACATCGAAATAATTCTTCATTAAGTAGTTGAAAATACAAATAAAATGTAATCTGTGCTTTTATATTTAGTGCTGAAGCTCTCAGTTATACGCAGAGGGAACTTCTTAGGGACCCTTCAATACAAACATATTTTGTGTGACTCATACTACAAAGAAAGCAATTGAAAATACCAGAAATATTTAACCCTTTGCCTTTTATTATAGTTTCTGTTACACATACATGTATTATGGTCTCATATATACTGTGTTCAAGTACATATGCCACTTTTTAAATAAACCCTGCAAGTGGACCTTCACTTACATCAGCTGTTCATCAGATAGCACCACAGATGCAATGAAAATTAGTCTTACTGTACATTCACCCATATTCTACAAACATAGCTTCATTTTAAGTTGCAGAAGGACGGAAAAAAAGATCTTAGTAAGTCTTTAAAAAACACCAACATTGCAATTGTCTGTCAAAATTTTCATACATTAGTTTTTCCTGTATTTTTTTCATTACAGTAATAAATTAGTAAATAAGTTAGAACAAAAAACCCAAAATCAGAAGTAAGATCCCACTGAAAAACTGAAAATAACTTTAAACAAAACCTCTTTTAAACCCACTCTAATAATAAGGCTTTTATTCTGATGAAATCTCCACTGTAAATCCTATCTGGAGCTATTTATACCTTCATTAACCTAATGAAAACCTTTAAAAGTCATGTCCTGTTGAAAAAAATATTCAAGATACAGCTAGTCTGGGAAAGGGATATGGTGCAGAGTTGTTTAGTAATAAATACATATGTCAGGGAATCAAGGTCAGCACAGCTGTATCAAAGTGATGGTGTATTTGCTCATTAGTGTCACTGGTTTGAAAACAGACTGTGTATGTGCACTGATTTCTGCTTCTGGGCTGGTATGTCTTGACTTTGTTGTACTTTAAGTACTCTTTTGAGTAACACAGACATTGTCCAGGCAATTCCGAGCTAGAAACTTGAGAGAAAATATTTTAAAGCAGCCTTACACAAAAACATTAATGGATTTCAGACTTCTACATACCTTTTACGCACAACGGAGGATTCTCAGAAAAAAGAACGCCAGAGGCAGCAGCAGCGCGTTCATACCCCAATGCCTGAAAGCAGTGCTTGATAAACCACTTTATGACAAGACTATAGTCTAAATATATTCATACAAGGGCTCCAATTAACCTATTAAAGACAGGAAGAGTACTTTAATATGTGAATTAGAAGTACTGTACAAGGAATAAATGCTAATGTTGGAAATACACAGCACTTTCAGGTAAAACAATTGAGAAATTAACTCACTGAACATACTAAACAGACTTTTTCAGAAAATTTCCTGAGACAGCTGTTCAAAGTAAAGGTTATTATTTCCTTTCCAAAAGAAGGAAGACTTATTATAACATACAGAAAATTTTGTAATGAGAACATACACAAGAAAATCAGACTTGTTTACAGTTTTTGACAGTCTCATCTCATCGGAAAAGAATCTTCGCATCATCAGGAGCTCTCCGTGTTATATTTGAAGCAGTCTGAAGATAAAAGCATTACAAAAGGTGAACTATCTCTATGGTTGTAAGAAAATCAGACAGATTTGGTATAGAGGACAAAAGAAATAAAATATAAATATAAACATATAAAATGTAAAATAATATTTAATTGTTTGCATGATATATTGCTATATAAAAATAAATTCTAGTTCAAATTAGAGCAATTTGTTGTATTATTTTATAAGATTAATGCAAATGTATCGCAAAAATATCTGATGAACACCTGACTTTATCAATTTTGATTCTTCTAAGGAACTCAGTACATTTTATGCCTCTTTTTTCTCTATATACATCTATGTCACTCTTTTTCTCATTCTCAGTCAAAACAAGCCTGGTCAAGTTTAGCCATACACTGGACCAGCATGGATTGTCCATACACAGAAATACTTGAACTTCGTTCTTTAACACTTGAGCAAGCCAATAATAACCAAATGATGGGAAGTGCTCATATCCAGTTGTGATGACCATTCAAACTGTTCTTGATAATGATGGCCAACTGGTCCTTTTTCCTTTTATAGTAGAGCACTGATGTAACAAAGTATCTTCAATTTATTGAAGAATAATTATATTCTCTGAGATTGCAGAGGAAATCTGTGCTCACACATTAATTAAGAAGACACCACCAAGAAACCATACTTACCTGTTGTGTTTTTAAATATAAATGTGTGTCTGTGGGAGGTTTGCTTTCCTGGTATAAATACAGTTATTATGGTAGCCTTAGCTATACACACAAGGACACAGACATAGACATATACACCCTGTATTTGGATGGGGGCTGAAATAGGGAAAAGCACAATGGAAGCATTTAAGTGACAAAATAAAGCCAGGAATATTACTTACCACTTACTGTTAGAGGCAAAACCAATTCAACTTTAGGAAAAATATTTTATTGTTTGTTAAGAGAGATTTGAGTAACAGAAAGCAAAAAGACAAGCATTATAACACCTTTGCTCTCTCCCAGGCTCACCATCACTCTGTCACTCCAAGCACTACTACCTTCCCACCTTTATGGCAATATGTCCTGCACAATTTTCCTCTTCCCAGAAAGCTCTCCATGGTTTGCAGTTCTTTTAGGAATACCTCACTGCAGCAGCATGGGCATTCCATAGGCTTCAGTCTGGAGATTCACTCTGCCATGGAGCACTTGCTCCTGCTCTGGCCTTAGTGTTTCCTCTGTTCTTTATCACACTTTTTGTTCCCTGCTTCACACCATAGAGTATTTTCTGTCCTTTTTAAAACATATTTTCATAAAGGCCTCACTAGCTTAGCTGATGGTCTCAGCTTGGCTTCAGGGAGCCAGCTGTGTCCAGCACATGGCAGTCCCTGGCCTCTCCCCACATAGGCCACCCCTGCAGCTGCCCCTGCTCTGGCTACTAAAACATTGCCAAGGACTCCCACCACAGATACAATAAATTGCTTTTGCTATAATATTAGAAATTATTTTCTCTCTGGAAGTATAAATCTCATAAAAAATGTCTGCAATTTTGGCAACTAACATCAGCCCTTCAGGAAACCAGAGGTTTTGAAGCCTGGGTAAGATAATATTTCAATTGAGGCTGAGGAGAATAATTAATTTAACATTTGTATTTCCACAGATGAAATAAAACTGCTTTCATGCTATGTGTATTAAGATGTTCAAGATTCTGTCACTGACATTCTTAATCACTAAATTTGCAATTTTTTAAAAATAATTTAGAAAAACTATAAAGTTGTTAAAAGTAGATTGAACATCTATCTGTTCAATGGTTGAATCTGGTGTTACAGGTAAGTGAGCTACCTGGTACTGAACCCTGCCAAGAACAACTATGGGTATTTATAAAGTAACAAAAAGCCCCACAAACACAAAAGTGGTGAAAATATTTTGCTAACTGATATACCCTGCAACTCAAAAGTCAAATTGCTTATATAAAAAGGTCTCCATAGTTTCTCCTCTAGTTTTTCCAAGATTTTGATCTGGAGTTATAGCTATAAATATTCCAAGACTTTGGTCTGGTTTTGTTTGGAGTTACAGCCGTGCTAGAAGCTATTGTGTGGCCCCAGATTCTGTAGGATTGCACAATAGTAAACTTTGGCCAACGCTGACACATTAGGGACCAACCGCCCTACTATTTTAGGATTTTAGTTTTAGTGTAATACTTAACTTAATTTACTTGATAAATGCATTGCCTTATGTTTTATGGTTAGAGTGTGGCACAAAAGTGAATGTTAGATGGGAACACAGGAGAGTAAAGAGGTGCTGGAGTGGGAATTCTCCTTTTGTACTGAATTGCAGAAATAATATTGAAAACATATAACTAGTGTTTTGGTTCACAGCTGGGACCAATAAAAGCCTATGAAGAATTTCTCTAAATTATACTATCCTGTGGGGTGCCAAGGAAATGTTGTTTCTCATTTAAAATAAATAGTACCCCCTACTAACTTATTCCTAATCAGGCAAACAACAAAGGAATTAAGTAGGCCATTTCCATACATATGACTGTTTTTTTATGAAATGTAGTTCACCAGAATTTCAGAGCTAATTGATTTAGAGGAGTTCATGTTTGTATATTTTTTCGACCTTGTAACAAATTCCAATGCTTCTGTTTTAAGCAATTCCATTTCTTATTGCAGCATTTAAAAATTACAATATTGAGTGCTCAATGTGTCTTCTATTAGCATTGCAAAGCAATGGGTTTTGCCTATAAAAGAAGACAAAGTGTTTTGTCAGATTCAAAGTTAATAGCACATATGCCAAGGATATTGTTCATGGCGTAGAAGCTATGTCACAATTTTCTGCAGAACCAATTGTTCTTGTCTTCTACTTTAAAATTTATATGAGTATCTCTAAATTCAGAATATTTCCTTTAAATCTAGTATACTACACCAAAAATTGAAAGATGATCTTAAAGTTGCTTCAAGGCTTTGATCAAAAGAATTTTACTTGATTGTTGTTAGATTTTAATCTCATGCAAATTAAATTATTAAAATTAAATGTGTTCTAAAACGGTACATAGGGCAAATATTTTGCAGTTTTCAACCTAATATCTAGAAGGTAATCACGTTTCTTCAGAACCTGTTATTTCCCCTCCCTGCTAAGGACATATGACAATGCATTCATTTAATTCCATCTGTGTATTCAACCACTGAAATACTGAAAAAAGAATGAAAAAAATCCCTCCATTCCTCTTTATATTTTATAATCCTGTTTAGGTTTAAAGTTCACTAAATCACCACAGGATTCTTGCCTCTCCTTCCCATTGCATAATAATTTTCTCAAGAATATCAAGGAGAAATTATCTGGGATTTTTATGCACTAATTATTCATTATCAGGGTACTTATGGCATGTATTGGATGGGATCAAGACTGCATTGCTCAGCTCATTCAAGAATGGTAATTACAATTAAAATGAAAATTTAAAACTCACATTTATTCGAGTTTCACCATAGATCCCAGGAGTACATCTGAAAGCCTTAAACAATACATACCTATATCTATAAGTGGACACTAAAAAAATTTTACTACTATTTTAGCAATTTCATTGATATGCCTGTGGTTGAAGGCGAGTTGTAAACAACACACACACAGTTCTGTAATTTGTCATTTTAAAGCAATCCTTGTACAAAACCTAAACTCAGCTGCAATGTTTTCTAATTACAGAAGGCTGAGCTGCAGGTATTGTGATGCTTCACTAGCCATTTCATTCAAAACTAACTGATACAAGGATGAGTTTTGGCAAATTAGACAGCTCTGTTTCGAATCCCATTCTATACAGCAGAAATTTGAATTAAAACAGCAGAAGTTGTACCAGAAATTGTAAACAATGAAAAATTCCCTAAATAACTTAAAATATTAAGGCATCTGCGTAATGTGAAAGAGTATTGTACAACATTAATTCCTTGAAGGGATATTATCCAGGGAATCCTTGGAGGGATAAATCCAGGAGGATTTTTTGGGGTTTTTTGAGTTTGTTTGTTTGTTTGTTTGTTTGTCTGCTGAGTATTTTAAGCAGAAAAATAATTTTTTTTTGGAAAAAAATGGAAAATAAAAAAGGAAGATATGTGAGACTTGTTAAAGGAAACCAGCAGACATTGAAGTGACCTGATTAGCCAGAGAAGACACTTAAAAGAGACAATATATTGAAAACAACAGAAAAAAGAACAGGGCAACTGTGGGAGGTGGGAATAGAAAGAAAAAGGGTAAAAAGCAGTTTAGTGAGAATGGCTAAAAGATAACTCATAATGAGTGAGTGGGGCTATGACATATTAAAGGCCAAGGGAAGGTCACTTTCTAGAAGGCTTGTTCATGAGCTGCCATTTTTTTTTCTTGTTTTTCCACTATGAGCTTCTCATAGAAGAATCATATTACTAATTCTTCTGTTTCTGAAAACAAACAAACAAACAAAAACTACAACAAAGGTGGCTAAATGGCTTCAGAAAATTTTTATGGAGCGTACAGAAACAATGTAAGTTGTTCAATATCCTCCTTTACTTGTCCCATACATCAGTTTTTGTCTGCCTAACAGATAATGAATTCCATTTTGCAGCGTGAAATTCACAAGGGCAGAGTGAAAGCAATGCATTTCATACAGTACACCATCAGAGCAAATTTCAGAGTTGTTGAGGAAAAGGGAGGAAAAAGAAAAAAATAAGGAAAAAACCAAAAGAAGATATTAGGATATCTTAAAACCAATGAGAAACACAATGAAGAAAAGAATAAATGTGAGAAAACAGTTGGGTGTGTTTATTCTCTGTATTCCCTCTCTCCTTTTTCTGTCTCACAACAATGATAAACTGGTGAAGAAGAATTAATTAAAAGAAAAATAGATTCAAAGAGACATAAGAAAATAAAGAAAACAAATATACAACAAATTTTAAAAAATGATAAAATAAAAGAATATCAAATGATTAAAGGGTTGGATGAGAAATTAAGTTAACACAATGAGGAAGAACAAAGCATAGAAAGAAGCATTTTTAAAAGGGGTTTCTATTGCCTTAAAGTCTGTGCATATCTTCAAAGAGAATGAAATTATATCACTGAAGAGGTACATCTAACCTTTGGGGTGCAAGAAGAACGCATATTTTTCTGGAAAAAAACATTTATTTACCAAAAAAGAAAACTGCTGAAATAAATTGATGTTCATTTTCATCAGGCATCATCATACTGTGACTCTAGCATTGCCACTGAAATTTACAAGGGTAGAGTTCACCATTGGGAACACCTATTATTATAGAAGGATTTTTTGTATCTGGTCTTCTAGCTGCTGGGTTTTGAACATATTAGATAAGGTTCTATATCTATTTTCAATTCAGACAACTGTTTCTACATCTAATGTCTCTTCTATGTCTATTTCTGTGAAAATGTCAGTATACATATTTATTTTGCTTATAATTAAAACCTTTTTTTTCCCTTTCAAATATTTACAAGAAATTACTTTAAATTTTATTACTTTCCTTACTATGTATAGAAATTAACTTTTTAATTGATCTTTCTCTGACAACAAAGTCTCAAAAACTTTCCCTCCTTTTTTTTTTTTTTTTAACCCTCTTGCCTCACAAGTTTGATTCTATATTTTGAGTATTTGTCAACAGCAAAATCTTCACACATGGCCATGCCCACCAGCCAGGACATATGAACTCACATAGATCTTATACTACATTTCACTAAGAATTATTTGCAAGAAAATTAAAATCTGCAAATGTTAATATTTAAGCTGAAACTTACTGTGTTCTTTTCCAACACAGTCTTTAAGTATAATATTCTAAAAGAGAAAAATGAATCTTCAGCTTTGTTAAAATCTGGAGTTTGGCTGAAAAACTAGCAGAATAGGATTTACATTAATTATCCTCAAACTTTCCTTTAGTTTGTTTGAATTGGTATTTTTGAGAAGCTTCACTGTATGGTAAGCTGACTGCAACTTTTTTAAGACATATGCATTTCTATTTCTTCTTTTAGCAACTTGACCAGATTAACATTTTTCAGCAGGTCTTCAGGGAACTCTCAAACAAATGTTCATTCACAGAAATTTGTTCCAATATTTTCTAACTTTCTAATTGTATTTAAACCATATATCACTTATGACATTACAAACTCTCATTTTTTCTTGCTTGCTGGGACTTTGTCTTTTAAACCAAGCCTTTGCATTACCATCATGATCATCATCATCTTGGTATTTGCATGAAATTAAAAGTTAAAATTAAAGCTGGTAGTAGAAAAAAGTTAAAATTATTATTTTAAAAAAAGCCTGGTGAAATAATTGTGTATATTTCTAGATTCTTCTTTCACAATGTAAATTTGATCATAATTAGTAGAGAAGGAAAAAACTGACTATGGTTCAAATTTCACACATTTAATATATGAGGTTTTTAAGAGAAGATATTGAAAAGCTGATATAATTGAAACTATTCCTATACAAATACATAACATTCTGACTGACTTCATACCCATAATACTTCTCAAGTTTTTAAATATTCATTTTAGGGTCTGAATTGATTGCAGTGTTTTGGGTTGAGACACTGAATCAGTCATCCATTTATTACTTCTTTAATAAATGTGCCAAAAAGAATTAGAAAATACAACTGAAATCACAAGGCCAGAATGATACTTAATAACTTGAGGTATAACTTGTGCTATCATATCTTTAGTGAACCTTTAGGTTTCACATTCACTTTTAGTTAAGAACATTCATATCATAAACTCAAAGTATGTTGCAGCAATAAAAAGCACAGTAAAAACCGTATAGACCTTAGTCTAGATTTAATAGGTCATTTTAATTTTCTAGATACTAAAAATTTCTGTAGCCTGATGTTTCAATTCACACAATGAAAATGCCAGTTCTATATAAATAGCACTTAATTTTCATTGTGTGATTTCTGAACTAGAAAAGAAAGTGTACATATGTAATCCAAATTATACAGTAATTAATTTATAATTATAAATAAAGATTATAAATAGTAATGTATCCCCCTTAACTATTATTTCTAACTTTTTTCTTTAAATACATAACTTTTTTATTTTTATTAAGTATTTTCTGATTTCAAAAGATAGCAATATTCTGCTTATTCACAGAAGTCTTTCTGAAGTGTGTAACTGCACCCCCATAAAGAAGAACCCACCCTTATACCCACTAAGAACTTCCTGGGAATAAATTACTAGATGTACTGACAATGTTATTCTTAATATGCACCACCTGGTCAAATACATATATCCTTGTGAATCCCTGAATTAAAACTTAGCATGTAAATCTATGAAAAATGTAGTTTTAAAAATAGTTGATCAGCCAGGTGTCCTTATTGATTTCACTGAGCATAATTTTGGTCATCACTTTTCTAAAAGCAAGTACATAAATAAACAATAGTTTTAGAAATGACTATTAATTTTTTTTTTAATGATTAATTTTAGATCTACAATCTTTAAAAAAGTTGATGTCAGTATAACTTCTGGGAAAGAATAAAATATCCATTTGCATACTTTAAAAATTAATATGGTTTTTTTCTAGCTTTATTATTTTTTCTGTCTTAGAATCACTAACTCACATGGAAGTCCATAAAAGTAATTTTATTTATGCTGACTATGCATTATAGATTACATTTTGAAGTTACAGATTTTTCATTTCTTAATTATGTGTCTCATTGAAAAGTTCTGAACATCTGGAGGTATTATTCTATTTGTGAGAGCATCTTTCTTATGTGTTCACAGAATTACTTGAGGAAATAGTTACTAGATCATAGATTTTCACTCTTCAAGAAGAAGCAAATGCTGATGCTGTTTCTACATAGATACACTTGGCATTACCAGCCAACTCTGAATGATCAAATAATAAACAATATAAGTAATTGCTTTCACTTAAAATGTCAAAAATTATTTAAAGTTCTGCCTGCCATAAGTGGTTTTCTCAAAAATAAAACAGCAAAGTATTTAACACTAAAAAAATCAATGAAACAGCATAACAATTATTGCTTACTTTTGTACTACCGGTTGTTTAGAATGTACTCTAAGTAAATTAGTGGATATATAAAACTTCTCTTGACCTTATGGAAGAGCTAACAGATGTTCCTTTAAATAAGCATTTATACAAAGCTTGTGTTTCTTACAAATTACAGTTAAATCTCAGATGACATGAAAATTAGGAAATAGCTCAATTTTTGAAAAATAGCTCTCAGCTTCCTCTGTTTTACGCTGGAGGGAAAGAGAATTGTTTGGATTAAAAATCCAAAAAAAAAAAAAAGAAGGCTTTGTTGTCATTAATAATGACAACCAAGTTTTTAGAAGTTGTTAGAAGTTGCCTTTATCACAAAAGGACAGAGAAAATTATGAAATCAGGATTCAAAGACTGAAAAAAAGGAATATGCAGATAGTTGTGAAAAATGCAGAATGTGCACTTATGAAGAAGCCACATGGGCAGGAAAATGGATTTACACCACCTCAGAAAAATAAGAGACTGGTCTCTCTATCACTGAAAGTCATCATGCCTGACAGACCAGACTCAGAGAGCTATGTAGCTGTTTTCAAGTAAACTACACATTCCTTAAATCGAGCACAGGAAAGTACAAAGAAACTGTGTTGGAGAAATTAATTCTCTGGGAATGGCTCCATTGGATAGAGCTAGCTTCTCATGTGGAGGAACAGCTGTCATAGATTTTGAATTGGGTATGGATTTCCTAATGTAAAGTTAAATTTTGCCTTCATGAACTTAACAAAACTCTTGCAGTAGTTCTTACAGTTCCGAGTTCACTCTATGAAGGTCTCCAGGAATGATAAGCTAGTTCAATAAGGTCCCTACCCAATTTCTCTAAAGACCGGAGTCTGCAGTCTGATTGCAGAGCCAGCACTGGAGACAAATATTTTGGCCAGATTGAATACTGTGGTACTATCTGCTTTTCACCAGTTTTTAATACTTAGGGTAGAAGTTCAGACAAAACTTTCACTGCTGCCACCACAAAACTGCAATATTTTCTCAAAGGTATAGCAATTTTCTTAATATTTCCTAGAAACCATGCCACACTATTTTCATACCTGTCACATAGTAGTGCTTATTTTTGGGTTCTAGGGGTGTTGTGTCAGCTACTATCAGATTTTTTTTCATATCACCTTTCACCTACTGCTGATGTATTTTAGGTTGTATTCTTGTAACACATCACTTAGCATGTGCTTTGTACCATCTACTAAAAAAACCCCAGTAGATTTAATAGAGCTTCAGGAGCAAAAAAAATAAACAACAAAAAGGGCCAGAAAACCCCAAAGAAATAAGAAAATTATCAGTGACTAGCTAGGCAAATTCTGTTCTAAGTTATACAGATATATTGTGGAATTGTCTTCATATGGTAGATCTTAAAATAAGACACAGAGGATTTCACTGAAAAATATAAAGGAATTAATTAAATTTCACCACTGTTTCCTTGTGAACTTTCTGAAGAATTAACAAAAGAAAACATAAAAATTTTTGTAGATTTCTGAATTCCTGGGATAGAGTGTAATTATTTCACATAACAATATTCTCTGTAAAATGACAAGAGTAGTGAGGGATTTCAACTGAGACTTAAATTTTTTGAGATATTTAAAATATATAACAAGGCAGGTCTTACCTTAATATGTATTATTTAATATTTGCCACACATGTAGTTAATTATTTAGCCTTATTTTTGTTCAGAGATGTATGCCAATGAAGGAAGTTTCATAAAAAGTAAGTAATATTAATAAATTATATCTTATAATCAATAAATTATAAGGAATATTAGGAATATTAGGAAATTGAATAATAATTATGAATGTTTAGTGATTTATAAAGAAAGATAATCAAGACAGACATACAAGTTCTTGGTCATATTTGAATTAAATTTCTGACATATTCTGCAGAAATAGAGAGATAAGAAATCCCCAGTGTGATTAGGTCACGTGTTCAGCTGTACATATTGTTTGCACTTTGGGAATCTATTGTTTGCAAAAGGAATCTATTTTCAGAAAATAATTAAACGGAAATAGCAATCATTACTATGTGGGCAGTGCTGTCTGTATTTGACTTGTGACTAAGATTTTGACTAAAATCTTAGTCAAAAGCATAAAAAAAAACTAGCAATGATTGTGTTGAATGGATTCCTGTTACTACATCCTAATATAAAACATCTGTTGTGTATTGTACAGCTCAGGAGTAAAACTATTTTGTAATACGTTTCCTCACATAAGGTATATTGCTGTCTCTCACAAGACACAAAGGCCTACACAATCCATAATTGTATAATTTCATCTCAACAAATAAGATAATAATTTATCTTATCTTTCTGGTCTTAAAACTAAAGAAACACAGAAACACAAATTTATTTGGAAGAATTATTTGTTTGACACATTTTAAATTACCTCTCAAATCACAGAAAAAAGTATCAATTTACTTTAAATCAGGTAATAATAGCCTAGGATTAAATCCTACACATATTTATTTTATGCTTAAATGTACAAATCACAGTAGATCAATTGAATACATGGTACAAAAGTGTGAGAGTTTGTAGAAAGCTTAGACACTACCCCAGTTAGTGATATGATTCTTCATTGCAAGAAAAAAGATCAAAACTACATCTTCCTTTTTATTTTTTCAATTATACATCAATTTGGGTATTAACCTAATGTACTTAATTGACCAATAATTTTTTTTTCAGCTAGGAAAAAAAAAAAAAAAGTAATTTATACTTTTCTCTTTTAAGCCGTTATAAAATTTGAATTTTTCAGTATGTTTGATGTTGGGAAAGAAATCATAAAATCATAAAGTAGTTTGGCTTTGAAGGGACCTTAGAGAACTCCTTGTTCCAATCCCTCAATTGTCTGTCCGTGAGCCAGCATTTTGCCCTTGTGGCCAGGAAGGCCAATGGTATCTTGGAATGAATTAGGAAAAGTACTGCCAGCAGGTTGAGAAGCCTGGTTCTGGAGTGCTGTGTCCAGTTCTGGAGTTCACAGTACAGGAGGGACATGGACCTTCTGGAGTGAGCCCAGTTGAGGGATACAAAGGTGATTAAAAAGTACCTTCTGTCTTACAAGAAAGACTGAGGGGGCTGGGCCTGTTCAGCTTTGAGAAAATACAACTGAGGGGACTTCATCGATGTTCTGATCTGAGGGGAGGGGTGTCAAGAGAGTGGATCCAGGCTCTGCTTGGTGATGCCAAGAAATAGGACAAGAGGCAACAGGCACAAACAGATGAACAGGAGTTCCACCTGAGCATGAGGAAGAATTTCTTTACTGTGCTGGTGACTGTGCATTGGCACAGCTTGTCCAGAGGGGTTGCTGGTGTGTCCCTTATTGGAGATGTCAAAAAAAACATCTGGATGCAACCCTGTGGAATGTGTTCTAGGATGACCCTGCTGGATCAGGGAGTTGGACCAGATGACCCACTGTGGTCCCTTCCAGCCTTACTTAGTGATGCTGTGACTCGTCAAGCAGCTGTTCTGCAGAGCAAGCACTCGCTCCCCTAGCATACTGTTTGGTGCTCGAGTGTTACAAGTCTAATACGGAAAAGCTGGAAAGCCCTAATACCTATAATGAGATATAAATATTTAGATTTCGTCTTTATTCTTGTTTGACCAACCTTGGAGCAGCTCATGCTTCATCATGTATTAAGCAGAAGCAGTAAACGAGATCACCAATTAAGGGCCAAACAAAAGCTCAACAAAAATATCAACTAAGCAACAGTAGTAATAAGTGAAGACTCAAAAGCTACAGTATTTTTATTGCCCTGAACCAAAGCAAGTGTTTATGCAAAAATAAACTTCTAAGAGGCACACAATCCAAATGTAGAAAGTACATTTTACTGAAAGAAATGTTGATCAATAAGGAAGTCTTTTAGTATTTAAAACACTAGTTCTACCCATCATAGCTGTTCTATTAAATAAACACTGAAGCTGACTGGTGGGTTATAATAAAACCCATTGAAAGTAATAAAAAGGATGGATATTTATGAAAAAATGAAAATAACTAGTTCTGATTGTACAACATATTCTGATTAATTTTTTTGTTTTAAAGAATTTGTAGAAACAAATTTTAAGTATAATCCTATATTAGCTGCAATGTATTCCATCAGAGAGTCTGCAGTCATCTTCACTGCTGAGTAAAACAATTCTTACTGGTTTTTTTGTGCTACTGACTTACAAAAGAACAGTAACAAAAAAAATTTCTTGTTCCTTTTTGGGGGGTATTGGAAAAAAAATTACCATTCTCGATGTTTAAGACATACATTTAAATATACTATTCTAAATTCCTTATACCCTCAGTTTGTGTAGAAATAAGAATTTCATGGCCTTCATTTCCTGTTGTTTTCCATTATGATTTTCAATTAAAAAGACAGTTTAGAAAGACAGTATAAAGTACATTAAGTAACAGCAATTACATCTCAGGTTAATCTGTACCAAAAAAAAGTGAGTTCTATCCTTGAGGAAACACAGCAGTATGTAATGCATTCAAGAAACATAAAGGGGTAGTTTTAAATTTGAGAGAGAGAGAGAGAAAGAGGGAGAGAGAAACAAAAAGGAAGAAAAAAGAAGAAAAAGGGGAAAAGGAGGAAAAAGAGAGAGGAAAGAAAGAAAGAAAGAAAGAAAGAAAGAAAGAAAGAAAGAAAGAAAGAAAGAAAGAAAGAAAGAAAGAAAGAAAGAAAGAAAGAAAGAAAGAAAGAAAGAAAGAAAGAAAGAAAGAAAGAAAGAAAGAAAGAAAGAAAGAAAGAAAGAAAGAAAGAAAGAAAGAAAGAAAGAAAGAAAGAAAGAAAGAAAGAAAGAAAGAAAGAAAGAAAGAAAGAAAGAAAGAAAGAAAGAAAGAAAGAAAGAAAGAAAGAAAGAAAGAAAGAAAGAAAGAAAGAAAGAAAGAAAGAAGAAAGAAAGAAAGAAGGAAAGAAAGAAAGAAAGAAAGAAGGAAAGAAAGAAGGAAAGAAAGAAGGAAAGAAAGAAAGAAAGAAAGAAAAGAAAGAAAGAAAGAAAGAAAGAAAGAAAGAAAGAAAGAAAGAAAGAAAGAAAGAAAGAAAGAAAGAAAGAAAGAAAGAAAGAAAGAAAGAAAGAAAGAAAAGAAAGAAAGAAAGAAAGAAAGAAAGAAAGAAAGAAAGAAAGAAAGAAAGAAAGAAAGAAAGAAAGAAAGAAAGAAAGAAAGAAAGAAAGAAAGAAAGAAAGAAAGAAAGAAAGAAAGAAAGAAAGAAAGAAAGAAAGAAAGAAAGAAAGGAGTCACACCCTCCTACCCCTGCCAAAAAGCCTACTGTGGAACATATAACAAAAAAAATTCTACTCAATATACAAAGATACTTAAATATGTGTTCCAATATAGAGGTTTTCTAAGTCCTAAGAAACTTACATGAGGTTGTACTTCTGAAAGTATTTGTCAGTAGCATGATATTTACCACTTCTACAGTAGGCCTGAATACAAAATTTTTTCTTCCACCTCAACTTCCATACATCTCACTAGAACATCAAGACTGTTTAAAGAATTCAACTTTGAATTTAATTCAGATTCAGTGTTTGAATCTTGTGTAATTTTACCTCTTTAGAGAACTGTGTTGATATTTGCCTTTCCATACCTTTTTCCTCCTTAATGTCCAAACATTATGCAGCTGAGGAAAACAAAACTAGCAGGAACTATTTAACTTCAAAATATATGCATATGATGCCACCACTGGATGTCTAGAAAACTGAAATATTTTATAATAAAATTGAAACGAGCTGTGGTCTCACTACAGAGCTCTGATAGGAAATCTAGCTGTTGGTATTATGGTGGTACATGGCATACTGCTTGACTACTGCAATTCTAGCCCTCAGCAGTGGTTTAGCTCTGATTATGCACAGTGTTGACATAAACTGGTTAATGCTTGCAGAGTTTGGATGTTAGCATCAAAGCCCTGGAGAAGCAGAACAAGCTAGAGCTGCTGTGGTATTTGCAGATACAGCACTGCAAGGTTAGTTTGCAATTAGAGCATGGAGAGTGTCATCCAGATATATGGCAAAGCTATGATTCAAAAAATGATAATTTGTTTTTAAACAAATCCCTGCATGACCAAAACTGTCAGGATAAATGTCTTACCAAAAAGCATTCTGCCTCACTGTCTTTCTAAGCTTCTGCTTTCTTGAAACATAGCAATCTCAGAACTGATAACTGGGAACAGAGCAGGAGAGTAGAATATTAAAGCAAATTCCTTTGCAGTAACCAGCTTTAAGAAAATTTGCATTAATATTGCTTATGTTATTCTAAATTGAAAGTCAAAAAGTAAATGTAGCATTAAACTCCCCTCAGAGCCATTCACTACTTTCACAAAAATAATTTCTCCAAAAAGATGTGATATTTTCTTTACAGAGTTAGTAATTTACCTAGCTATTTTACCCTACCCTGTAACTCACTTGGCTCACCCATAAAGTCTTTTAACCTGATACACTGTCCAGTCACTTGGTACTTACTGTTGCTCTGTTCCGCTAATCCTTCTTCTACTTCAAGATGCAGATTTAGATTGGATCAAGGAAAACCCTAATTATGATAAGGATTCTTTCTGCTAAAACTGCTTTCAGCTCTGCCAGAAGATTATGGCAGTTGTAGTATTAATGTCAAGGAACAGAAAAGAACCCTGAAAGGACATTTAGACAGTGGTCTTGGCACAGGACAAGGACAGCAAAGTACCAGTGTCATTCATGACAGCATATCGCTCCTGAAAATCCTTCAGGAATGAACATTCAATAGCATCCACAGGTAAACTATTGCAATGATTACCAATCCTTTCTATTAGAACATTTTTCCAAATGTCTAACCTAGATCTCCCTTGCTGGAAGTTAAGCCAATTACTTCTTGTCTTATCTAGACTGGACATGGAGAACAGATTACCTCCTTTCCCTTAGAAGGATGCTTTTATAATTTTTAAGACTGTTATCAGGGTTTTTTTCAATTGCTTCTGTTACAAGCTGAAAATCTTAAATTAATTCATTCTTTTCTTCTGTTTTCAAGATTTAGATCCCTAAGCACTGTTGATGTCCTCTGGACTTACATTTGCAGATCAATGTGCTGCTGATCATCGCAGAACAAAAATCCTTTGTGTCACCCCAAAAATATAATAACCCCACCAATTTACTAAAATTCCATTTCACTGGTGGAAATAAAAATGCGACAGGTCTGAAATAAACACATATGGACTAGTTTTTGCTACATATTGGTGATTTGGAATATAAATGTTCCTTTCTGGTTACAGTTTATCAACAGTCATCCAACACTGAAAAAAAATACTATTTTTCAAAGCTCTAGAAATGTTTATTTGGGTACCTGTATTAAAAGAGGTTGACCAACTGATTAGATTTACCTGGATGATACACATTTCCCAGTCATTACTTTATTGCAAAGTTAATGTTACAGACACTTCTTATATAACCTGTTGTTTGTACTGCACAAGTTAAAGCTCTTCAGTAAACCTCACTGACTTTAAATCATTCAGTAATGGTGTTTTCCATCACAGTTTAAAGCCTAAAGGTTGTTGAATTCTTTCCAGAGAGCAACACTAAATATAAACTGCAACATTACAAGATCCTTTAGAGTGAAAGGTAATCAAAGAAAATAGAAATTAGCTGCTACAATCAAAAAGGAACAGAGAAGAGAGTACAGCTACCACCTCTGGAAAAATCCAAGCCAAAATCTTCCTCCCTGTCAGAGGAAGAAGCAGTAAATTGCTGCAGTGACCCAGGAGCCAGCTGACCCGAAATAGAGGTATCTATTCAGTGTTGTGCTTGAAGTGCTTATAACTAACAACGGATTCAGCCTTTCCCTGTTACTATTTTGCTGTTCTGATCCTCTCTCCTAAACACATTTTTTTAAAAAAATCTTCTGATTTGTCGATCTATTTGAGAAAATAAAAGTTGTTAATATCTACAATAAAGCCATTCCTGCACCTTAGGGAAATGGTAAAAAAAATAATAGCAACCAGAAAAATGATGCATTAAATCAAATATACATTGCAATTAGGCCACACAGCAAGGAAGACATATAACCTAAGGCAAGAAATCCTCTTGATTTTCCCTTCAAATTAAAAAAAAAAAACACCAAACCACCCAAAAACAAAAAACCCCTGTATTTGGAATGACAAGCCTTTCTGATACTACAAGACAAATAACAAAATCTCATATTTATATGGCCATCAAACTGCACATTGCATATTTATCACAAGTTCAGTTTTGGGACCCTCATAGCAAGAAAGATATTGAGGTGCTGGAGTGTGTCTAGGGAAGCACAATGTAGCTGCTGAATGGTCTAGAGCACAAGTCCTGTGAGAAGCAGCTGAGGGATCTGGTGGTGTTGAGCCTGGAGAAAAGGACAGTCAGGGGAGACCTTATCACTCTTCACCACCACCTGAAAGGAGAGTGTAGCCAGGTGGGAACAGTGTCTTTGTAAAAAATGACAGATGAGAGGAAATGGCCTCAAGTTGTACCAGGAAGGCATAGACTGCATATTAGGAAATATTTCTTCATCTAAATGATTGTCAAGCACTGTAACAGGCTGCCCATGGAAGTGGAATCAACATCCCTGGAGGTGTTAAAAATTCATGTAGATGTGGCACACAGGCACGTGGTTTAGTGGTCAGTTTGGCAGTGCTTGGTTAGTAAACTAGGAATTTGGATCCAGGATCATAAAAGCCTTTTCCAGCCTCAACAACTTTAGCATTTTATCATTCTAATACATAAATAAAACCCAAGAGTGGATATCAAGAAGATAAGATGGGACCAGACTTTTCAGTAGTGCCCAGCAACAGAACAAGAGATGATCACAAGCAGAAAGACAGGAAGCCCCATCTAAATATGAGGAAAACCTTCTTCACTTTGAAGTTAACAGAGCACTGAAATTCTTCTATGGATATTTTCAAAACCTACTTGGATCTGATCCCTAGCAACCTGGTGTAGGTAAACCTGCTTTAGCACAGCATTTGGACTACATGATATTCAAAGGTCTACCTCAACCATTCTGTGACTTGGTCTAAAATTTTTCTTGGGAGCCTTCCTTGCTATGACTTTGGCTTCTCTAGATCAAAGTCCGGTAATAAAAATTCCCCTGAACCTAGCAAATTTCTCCAATCTATTCTACCTTCCCCAGTAACTGATACTGAAAAGAAAGTCTTCATTAACTGGCAGGATGAATCAGGAAAATCTCTGACATTGCGGCCAGATGTTGTCAGAAAGGGAGAAAGATTCAGCAACAACACTACAGGCATCTCCTTTCTCCCTGACTCCTAAGGTGCTCTCTCAACATAACAAGTGCAATTATAGTGTACTTTGAACTTGCTACTTCAGCTAGTATCAGTGATGTCTGACTGAAAAAACAAAAAAAAAAAAAGAAAGAAAGAAACCACATCCAGGGAAGACTGGAGTCCTAGGAAAATAAAGTCAACCATCTACCGGGCTACAAAAAAGTATTTGAGAAATATTATCTAAATTTATATCTTCTTCTGGGATGATGGGGGAGGGAAAGAAAATAAAAAGAAGGTCAGAATATATCTTTTCATAAAGTAGTAAAAAGACAGAGGCACCACTATCCTTGGATATACAACTTGGTTCACTTAAGCTTTGTATGTGATGTGACTCTGATGAGAGGTGAAAGTAGGGCTTACCCCACTAATCATTAATACCTAGAAAGCAGCAGAAATTGAACATATTTAGGGCTACGCTGCTGTCCCCTAACAATTACACTGCCCTGCTTCCTTGGTGATTTCTTCCATGTCAGCAACAGATTATTCCTTAATTAAATAAACATTAAAAAAGGATTCGTTTTGTTGTTCCTCATCAGCAACATGCAAAGAGCACCAGTATAAACAGAACTATTCTTAAATTATGAAAACCTCCCCATGTAAAGGAATTTGGTTCCAAAGATACCGTTGCTAGTAAAATGTACTTATTAATATTTGAACAATCTGTTAGAATACTTAGTCAGCAAATACCTGACCAAAGCTATTAATTGTTAAAGCACAATATTATGCAAATATATAAGACAAGATTCCATCTCAATGTCTTCATATTTATAATGCAGCATAATTTCTTTTAGCTCCTGCATTAATTTTTAGAAATCAGTTACTCATATGTAGATTAATAACTAGATATTACTAAAAAAGCACACAGATTTTTACCCTCAGGTGAGCTCTTTTCATTTTAGCATCTTTAAAATATATAGTTTTAGCAATTCATATTACTTACTACAGAGAAATTGTATCGTAATGATATAATAGGTTTAATTATCTTTTTGAAACATTGCAATTGCAAATAAATTCATACATGTATGTTTTAAAATACAAAAGATTTTGTCACAAAGTACCTCTGAAACTGATGATGTTCATCTAAGGGTTTTCAATAAATTAATAAACACTCTAGTCTCTTTCTAGATAATGGATCCCTGCTAAAAGAAGTAGATCTCGGTAGAACTCTATCTGGGAAAATACTGTAAGAGGATTTCCCCTTCCCTTATGACTGAAATATGATTAATACAAAAGAATTACCAAAAGAAAACAAATTTGATTTATTAATAACTGTTTTATAATTATTTTCATTCACATTCTCAAACACTTCAGATGGGAGCAATGTTTCATAGTTGTTGCCTTTTGTGAAAAACACTATCTTTAGTTTTCCAGAGATATATTTATAAGTAAGAGGGTGATTTAAGTTTACTGCCCACTTCTGCAAAACATACCTGAAACTTCCTTTATCCTCTTATGCAGTGACACTGTATTCTCATTCTGACCCACAGATTTTTTAAAAAATCAATTTAAAAATGATTAAACATTTTAAATTGATAGAGTCAATTTAATATGAAAGGTACAGAGAAAAACCCACAAAATACCTTACTGATTAGGTAATTTCTTCTTACGTTAAGCAGAATTTTAGATAATATATGATAAAGCATGTTTCTGGAATCACATGCTGTAAGGATCCACAAAATAAAACTGCTCTTTGAAAAAGAAGCAAGACAGTATTCTAAAACACAAGCTTTTAAAATTAAAAAACTTAATAATATATGTTCTTTCTTACCTCATTGACTGTAGTGTCAACACCAAATTGTCGTCATTCAAGCTGGACATTGTCACCTTAATTTAAAACATTATGATTCAGCACTTCAGCTTTTGGAGAGTACAATTCAATTATGTTTTTAAAATTCAATTTTGATATTTCAAGCATGACAGACAAAATAACAGGATTCAAAGTCCTTTTTAAATGTTTGAGATTGTTTCACATTATTATTGAATTATTGAGGCATTTTAAACACTACCTAAAGTAAACTTTTTGCTTCTTATCCATTCTAATAGCATTGAAAAATCTTGGATTTTATTCTCCTCCCCCTTCCCTTTTTCCATTGCAGGTAGATCATAATAGGAGAGTGAATGAATAAATGTCTTTTTATATAGTATACGAAATACAGAAATATAAGAATTGGCACTTTATTTAATCCTTAATAATGTAAATTCATTCTTTCTAATTTCTCAAAGAAAAATATCTCTGTTAGTAAGAGCACCTTTTTACCTCTGTTAATGTAATTAACTTTAATTGCACTTTCTATGGAAGTAAGGAACCCCTACATCTTGGACAAAATTAGAGAGGTTTTTGCACCCACACTGACAACCACATAATGTTTCGATTACAACACCGGCACAGTCATCTACAGAGTCATAAAATTTCTTCACAAACTTCTTCCTGAGCAATCACATATTTAAATTCCTTATTTTATGTTGCTACTCTAGCAAATTAAGGCATGTATTGAAAATGAGAATAGATCTTAAAATTTTGAACAAAAATGTAGTGAAGTTATTGTTTATCCAGGTAATATGTAACTACTGATACTTAGATCAATTTATTTTGTTTGCCTTGGAATTGCTGACAAGATAGCTGAATACAAGGAGGATGAAAGTGTGGTTGATCTCAGTATTCTGAGATTTATTTCCCCTAAGATTTTGTGCATTCCTCTTTTTTTTTGCAATGGGCGAGAGTTACACTTTAAGCATAAACTAATTCAGAGTTGATGACTGCAAAGAAATCTAAGAAAATAAAACCGAAAATAAAACCGCTAAAACTCAAGACAAAGCAATATCTTGTTTCATAAGCATATACAACAATGTACATTGCATAAAATTCCAGGGAAGTGCTGCAATTAGTTAAGCACCTCAATTCATTTAAAAAGTACAATTATATTCTCATTAATGGGAGACAGAACTGAGATTAAAGAAATAAATGTTAAGATAGAAAAGACGAGATAAAGGAGACCAAGTTTGTTACAATGAGACAAAATGAGGAACCTGTAATAGCAGCTAACATTTCTGCAATTAAGACTGATACCATTTGCATAGACTTCATACATAGAACACAACAGTGGTATTCATCTCTGGCAATATCTGTACAAAGTAAAATTGTATAATTTCTATAAGTCACATAAAATGCTTAAGAATTGTATTACAGCACATAAAGCCTGTGAAAAAGCTTCTCTCAGTAGCATTTTGTTTTGTTTCATTTTTTAATTATAACATTGACAAGGAAGAGGCAAACTACCATTCAACCTAGAAATCACCTCTGGATAAATTCAGCTTTGGCTGACATTTCACATAACTTATAAATTCATTGAGAAAGTCTGGGAACATAGCTGAATAAAATTGAAATTCAAGAGTGAGGGAAGAAGAATTCCAAAGAATATTCAGTCCAAACAACAAAACCGAAGCAAGTATGGGTGATAAAATTATGCAGAAAATGTAAAACAATGGGGTCTGGCTAGAGCCATTCTAGGAGACACCTTAATCAGACAGAGACATAGCAATTAGGGGCAGGACTGCAGTAAAGTGGGCCTCCATGTGATAACATTTAACAGCATGAGCCTTTCTGAAAATGCAGTCCAAGAAAATAGTTCAGGAACATTCAGCTGTAATGATAACAAAAATAATGCTGCCAGGTAAAAGCAGAGATGAATGCACAAAAATTATGCAAGCTGTTTCTGAAATGTGTGGGAGAAAATAATAGTATTCATAAGATACAGTGTGAAACCAAAGGAGAAAAGGTAGGAAGAAATGGCAGAAAGCAGTACTTGTATTGAATACTTGAACTATAGATGAAATCAGTTACTTTTCATCTGGATATGTAAAGTCTTAAAAAGAGGACAGCAGATTACTGACAAATCAAATAGGAAAACTTGAAAATTTGAATCTCAAAAGACAGCTGAGCACTTCAGTTCCTGTACTCTCCTTAAGAAGATGCAGCTCTTCAAAAGAATTTTTTTTTAATGTCCAGTGAAAGGTGTATCTGAGCTCACACCCACCCTCTCAATAATAAAAAAATCTCTCACTCAGGATCTACAGCCCAGTGCTAAAAGGAAACATCAAATAAGCATATTTAAAAACATCATGAGAAGATAAATTTAATTAAAACTTAATTTTTTCTTTTTTCCCAAGGTAACAAACAAAATATAGATGTCATGATTATGTTTTCTCTTTCAGCATGAGATGGATTCCCAGAACCTATTTTCAGTTCCTGCAATTAGAAGGAAATTCCATCCCTCAGAAATACATTTCAAGAATATTTTTTAACACAGCAAGACATTTCTATGTGGCGAGAGTTGCAGGTGAGAGAACATTCCAGGGTTCAATTTCAAAGCCAGAGCATTTGTATAAAAAGTTGTTTTATAGCACAGTGGGTTTTTTTCCATAATGCCATCATCTTCCCAACTAGTTTTCTGCACTTTGCTTTTCTGAGTGAATCTTTAGATGTCCTAGAGTTGATTAACCTCGTGCTCTAACTGGCAGTCACTGGGGAGCAGGAGAGAAAGGTCAGCCTGTCTAAACCAGGTCTGAGCTGTCAAGCTGTCTGACAGCAGAACTCCATTGATTACTTGCTTTCAATTCACCACCCTTTTACTCTCCTCTACTCCAGACACTGCGCTATCAGACCACCTGCAAACACTGCCTCAAGTGTGGTTTCATGTTGTCTACTCTGTTCTTGATTATATGGCTAAACCAGATACCATCATAATTGTGGAATACCACATATGAAATCAGTTCCAAAAGATATCCTTAGACTGTCAGCAGATTCTCAGGAATTTCTCCCTCTCATTCAGCCTACTGTTCTTATATATTTTGTAGGGAAAGTAAGTCAGCTGTGTAGGTTTGGAGCAACAACATGATATCATGGCACTTGTAGCGGGTTAACCTCCCTCAGCTGGCTGTCAGGGACTTACAAATATGCTCCATTCCTCCTCCTCCTCCTCAACAGAATTTGAGAAGAAAACAAGATAAAAATGTTTTTCGGTTGAGGAAAAGACAGGGAAATCAGTCACAGGCAAAACAGACTTGACCTGAGGAAATTAATTACCAATTAAAAATATAGTAGAAAGGGGAAAAGCAAAGAGAAAAACTAGAACACCTTTATTCCAGCCTTAGTCTCAACTTTATTCTTCCATTCCAAATCATTCTATCCGAGTAACACAGAGGGATAGGGAAAGGGGATTCTGCTCAGTCTATAACTGCTCTTCTCTGCTGCTCCTTCTTGCGCACACTTTTCCCTGCCTCCAGCATGGGGTCTTTGATGAGCAGTATAGTCCTTTAGGAACAGCCTACCAATCTTCCCAAGGCTGCATTTCCTACTAGAAGCCCTGCTGGAATTTGCACACACTAGCCCTCATCACTTCACCAAAATTATACCAGATATTCCCCACAATTATTCTGCTCTCTAGTAAAGTTCAGTCCACATTTTGCCAGATAACTCTCCCAGTTACTGTCCTTACCTTGAATTCTTTAAAGATCCGAAGTCAGGCACCAACAAAATGACTGTGGTCAGTTGATCTGGCAGGCCATCACATGCTCATCAGGCTGCTGTGGTCACTGTCCCTGGTCAACAGGTCAAGGGGAAAAAATACAACAAAATGGTTAAAATAAAGGCCACTCAGCCATTTTCACAATGGGCAGAACAGACTCAGCTAGGGGAAATTATTTTAATTTACTGTCAATTAGACCAGGTAGAATTATGAAAAATAAAGTCTAAAAATGTTTTCCCTCCATTCCTCCATCTCTCCATCTGGTTCAGGTTCACCTCTGACACTTCTACTTTTTTACCCCCAAGCAGTGCAGGAGTATGGGGAAAAGGACATGGGTGTGTTCATACACCTTGAGGAGTCTTCCTTCCCACACTCCTCACCTGTTCTAGTATTTGGTCCCTTCCATAGAAAAAAGTCCTTTATGAACCTCTCCAGCATGGATTTTTGCTGGACTTCAGTTCTTCACAAACTCCTCCAACACCATGGATTCCATCCATGAGTTACAATCCATCAGACACAGACAGCTTCCATGTGGATCTTCCATGGACTGCAGCTCCTTCCAGCAAACCTGCTCCAGCATAGGCTTCTCTCTCCACAGAACCAAAAATCCTGCCAGGAACCAGCTCTAGCATAAGCTCTCTCCATAGGGTCACAGTCTCTACAGGAATCCGTGTTCCACTGTAGGTCTCCTCCATAGGCTGCATGTGGATCTCTACATCCCCATGGATGTCCAGGGGCTGCAGGGTCACGGTTGCCATGGCATGGGCTGCACCGCAGGTGGCAGGGGAATCTCAACTCCAGCACCTGAAACACCTCTGCCCCCTCCTTCTCCATTGACCTTGTGTTCAGGGATGTTCTTCTCATATTTCTCTCACACCTCTCCCACACAGCAGCCAAAAAGCATTTTTAAACTCCTCTAAAATGTGTTATCATACAGGAATTACCAGCTTGGTTGATGTGCTCAGCTGTGTTCTTCAACAGGTCCATTACAGACTGCTGCATATGACACAGATCAGATCCGGGTGCTTTCTCATTGAGGCCAAGCCTGCAGCAGTCCAGCACCACCAGCACCACCAGACCTTGTGATTTAAATCAAGTACACCATGCAAATTGACTGTTTCCTCTTAACTGTTCCAAATCCCAGGGCTATCTACATTAGGTATTATGAAAGTGGAGTTCCATTAGCATTCATGGAAGTCATCCAGGTAAATTTTTCATCTACCAGTGAAAAAGCAAGATTTGAGTGATTCATAATGCATATTGTAGATTCATAATACCAAATAAATTGCAATCTTTAAAGTCACAAAATGCTGTAGATTTTATACTTTAAGTGAAAGTATTGGTCAATTAATGACCTTATTACTAAACAGTGTCTTTGATTGAGTTTTGAACTGGCAGCACTCCAGTAAGTTCCTCAAAAATCAATCCAATTGATTTCCAGTTATACTGTTACAGTTTTACAGTAGGTAAAGTTCTTCTTTTCAAGCCAATTAGAGATGTAATTCAGTCCAAATTTTCTTTCTTATTTCCTCAACTTTATACAAATATTCCAGTTGCACCAGCTTTTATTCAACCTTTCAAAAGTTTCTGTTTAAACCCCTCTTCAAAAGGAAATTAGGATTGTTACAAAAACTATAGAAACTCAGTGTTTGCAAGCTTGGAAAATTTGGTCTCACAGATTGCAGTTTAAATGATGTCTAAATTATTTTTAAATATATCTACTATATCTATGCACACATGCATAACCACTTTCTATATGAATATTGTGAAATGTAGGTGGTCTAAATGCAATTAATTAATATAGGGTATACTGTACTTTACATATATATGTAAAATAGCTCTACAAAATAGACATATATATTCTCTCTGGAGAGGTATGTATAAACCTTGTGTAATAGTGTCTTTACAGCCCATAGTACATAACTGCAATGTGAACAACTAAGCATTTCAATACTTATATTTTTAATTTCTAATAATGGGAAATATGATTGGAAAAAAAGGGCAAAACAAGTATTCTTTGGGATGCCACAATCTTATTTCAAGCACATGAACCAAGGAGAAGCTCTTGCTTCTCATGACACATAAGCAGCAGCTTGTCAGTTCCCATAAACTGGCAGGCTGCTGTCAGTTTATGGGAACAGCTGACTGATGTTCAGCTTTGAACAAAACGTATGACAGCTTTGGTTCAAAACATATTTCCACAACAATCAAAGTAAGCATGATAAATCAGCCAACAGGGCTCAAATCAACCATTTTTTATATATGCAAGGGGATGGAGAAAGCCTGTCCCACAGAAGACTTTCCACATTAAGCTTTGCCATATTGTTTCTTTTAGGAGCTAACTCTTTTAAATGAGGAAACCAAAAGAGGTGCAGGCCGTCATATGCATGTACATATGACTGAGCACAACATAATTAGGCCGCTTGCCTTGCAATATTCTAGTGCAACCGAAACTTGTGGTGACACAGCATCTAGGAGCCAAAGTTGCTGCAAAGGGTAGAGGCAAAGACACAATCTTGGAACATGCTCATAACTCCAGTACGGGTGTGCCTGCCATGGATTTTCAGCTAGGATACGGTAGATGGATAAACTCTTGAAGCTGAATTGCATGGTCCAACAAAGGTTGATTAAATATTGTAGATGGCTGTAACATCATTACAAAATGGCATGATGCTTGTGTATAAATCCTTTGGTAATAAGTTATTGAGACATTTGAAATATCACAAGCTGAATATAAATTAACTGTTAACACTGTGAATTTCCTCTTTACAGTAAAGCCAGTAGAACTCATATTATCACAACAAAATCTTGATAAACAGCAAATATTCCCCTGAGGATGAATACACGCTGCTCTTAGGGTGATTAAAGTGATTACAGTTGCCGGAACTCTTAAGGTGATTAAATTGCAGGAACTGTCTCCTACATCTCTCAGAGATTGGTGCAAGGAACTGACCTTTCTTGGCAGTTTCTCTCTCTCTCAAATATACACGGAAAGTTAAATTAGATATGTGAAATATGTAAATAAATTTGGTAATATGTAGAGCAGGTACAAAACTATTGGAATGTTTAAGAAAGCTTCATTCCCTGAATTCAATTTTCCTGAACAGCAAGTACCATTTCTTATGTCATCTTTAACATCTGGATACATGTGACAAATATACAGAGTTAGAAAACTCATGCACACTGTAAACAGTGAACTGGAAATTCTGTCTCACATCATTTGTTTTGTCTTGACTGTGGTCAAGTCCACACTCATCAAAAGGTAGAATAAGATAGCAAGCTTTTGACAGTTGGTGGCAAGGCTTGTACTGATTTAGACAAATAGTCCAAGGCCATTCCAGAGTATATGATGGTAAGGCTTTAGGAAACAGTGCAACCAATAATGGCAAGAATAAAATAGTAACTGTTGCTACACATACATTCCCCCACAATATTTCACACACAACAAAAAGATAATATATAAAATGCATTTCCCTAAGATGGAAAAACAAACAAACAAACAAATAAATAAATAAATAATCTCACCATGCTCAAGACAGCTAAATACTGGACTATTTGCAAATTCTGCTTTGTAGCGGACTATTTAATATATTTCTATAGCTGTAATTTGTTCCTAAAGTGCTTGGTAGTACTTAGGAATTTGCCAGAAATGCTGTACTAAAAGACAATGATTTTCTCACACTATAAGAGAAATTTTAGGACATAATCCCAAGTGCTATTTTTGTGGATATGTTTTTGAGTGTTCTGGTAATTAACATTAAAAAAATTTTAAAAGTTCATAATTATAATCCTATTCTGCTACCTTTTATTTGCAAATCAATGCTGTCACTCTCCATGAAAATCACAGTTACTTGATTACTGTCCTAGCACTATCTATGTGAGAAGCTTAAAAAAAAAAGGACACCTGGTCTTATACAAGACAGAAGACATTTTATCAACAGGGCTGAAGGAACAAGAGTATTTCCTGTGGTTTAGGGTGCCTTTAGTGAACTAGACTTAGAGGCCTGGAGAGGAACTTGAATGTGAATTACCATTTGAAAATTAAAAGAAGGTGTTTATTCACACACAAGGTTAAAGTGGCTTAAAATCTTTAAAAGATCTTTCTTTCCTTTATTGGTTTTAGCTCTGCTGTTGCAAGATGTTCTGAGGGTGATGGGGACTGACAGAGAGCAGAAAGTAAAACACCCCAAGTAAATACTACTTTGCTTTTAAAATGGTATTTATGACTCTCGCTATGTTCAAAAGATTTGACAGTGATTTGCAGAGGCACGAAATCTTTCAGGCCTGTCTTAAGAAAGTCTGTGGCACCTCTAATGCAAGTGCTTAAACATTCTTCTGCAAATATACATCATGTGTTATATTCTTAAAAGAGGGGTTAAAATATACAATTAAAAACTCTGATCCAGTATTTCTTTCTGCTATTAAAATATTAACAGAAGGGATGCATCTTCAAAAGAGGTTAAGGCTCAAGTTTAAAAAAGTAGTCATCATCATCACCAGATCCTTGAAGATGCCTCTTTTTTTTTTTTTAATCTCCACTGGCAACTATTATCTGAACACGTTGCTTGACCAGTTCTACCCATGCTCCCCCAAATTTTTTTAAGGGCACACACGCACAAACATGAAAATCGAGCTCTGGCAAGCTACTGTCAGTGAAAGATGAGCACTTAAGAAACAGTGTTATTCCTTAAAATGCCCCCAATGAGTGAATTTATTGTTTTCTTTAGAGTACAGTGCCAAACAACTATGTCATTAAAAACAGAATATTGTATTAAAAATAAAATTAAATGTACTTTTTAACATTTTCCACACTTAAAAATTATTTTGCAGCTCTGACAAAAGCTACATCTTTTACAATAAGGGCCAGTGACCTTGTGGGACATGGTTTTCATCATCTCCTGCTCCGGTCATTTTTCCTTAC
Organism: Passer domesticus; assembly: GCF_036417665.1. NCBI lineage: Eukaryota > Metazoa > Chordata > Aves > Passeriformes > Passeridae > Passer > Passer domesticus. The sequence continues at coordinate 40,705,220 of NC_087512.1, read as the reverse complement.
CTTACTGTGAGACTACACGTGGCTGGAGGAGGGTATTGGGTTTAAAGGAGATGTGGAAGAGGATCTTTGACTCTCTCTCACTTTCATTCCCCTGCTTTCCCACCACCTGCACCACACTCTGCACCTGAGACACTCTCCCACTGCAAGAGGGAATGCTCCACCAGTGTGTCCTCCTGCAAAGGAGAGTAACTTCAATTAACAGCATAGGCAGATACCAAGGCAAGAGGCAGGTATCAGGGTACTATCAATGTCTAAATTTCCTGCATCAAGTGTCTTTAGATTTGCTTAGCTACTGCGACAAACATAATGCTAACTTTGAAAAAAGAATTTATTTTAAAAGTTTGTTTTATGGAAAAAAATTTGAAAAATAGCTATAACATTCCATGTTCTATATGGATCTAAAATGCTCCTATAAATTTTACTCTGAGATCTTGTTTCCTCTCTATAAGCATGCACAACTTAGATATTCACCATGAGGTTATTTTAAATAATGAAATAAATGTTAAAATATATTTTCTAATGAACAACTGAAGAAAATAGCTACAAAATACCAATTTTGTTGTACTGGTTTTTGTTTTTTGGTTTTTTTTCTTTTACATCTATTAGAAAGTAATTGCTATCCTAAAACCCTATTTTACAAAACTATTACCATGATCATAGATTTCAGCCTCATAAAACCTTCCCATTTTTAACCATTATAATATGAACAGTCAAAATGGGTAATAATGGTGATGACACACTTTAGAAGACTTTACTGATCCAACATTATTTGGTGTTTGTATGCTGCTAACATATAATTTATAAATCTCTGTCCTTTCTGAATTATTAAAATATTAATTATAACAAATAACTGATTTTGAGAAGAACTGCATAGATAAATAACTGATAAATTTCCAAAGGGGAGATAATATATTTATTATGCATGAAAATGGTATTTTAAAACATTAAAACAAAACTACTATAAAATGAAACATAAGTGGAAACATTTTGTACTCAACAGAGATAGGAAATAATGATTAAGTAAAAATAAAACTGTCAAGTCTCTTACATTTCATGAGGATTAAGATAAATCTAGTAAAGAAAAAAGCCAAAGAGTTTGTCAATTAGTAGTTAGAGTGATGTAATTTTTTTCCCAGAAAACAGCTATAGATACAATTCCCAAGTGCCATAACATTACAAGATTACAAAAGCAATCAATGAGAAAACAAAGTGAGTAATGAAATTGAGATATTCTTGTTTTGATGTTTTTCTCTAAGTTCCCAAGTCATGTAACTGTTGAGGATCTGTAGAAAATAGTCCCTGTGAGTGAGATTACTCTGCCTCTGATCCTTGCCTATGTTCCTTAAATTAACTATAATTTTATGGTAAAAGAATTCCTCTAAACAGGAGTGCTATAGCTGAGCACTTTCTGGCTTTCTTCGCTACAAAAAAAATTGCTCAGTTTTTTGTTTAAATACTGCTGACATCTAATGTGCTCATTGTACCTTTTCAGGTAGCCTTCCCTGGGAAAGTGTGTCCACATCTCAGAGGAAATAATTCGGTAGCACTGTAATACAGGTATTTCAGCACCAAAAAAAATTTCCAAAAAGACTCTGAAAATCTCAAATATGGGGCAATCAATAATGCTGTGCAAAAAGGAAAATAATATCTGTTTTTATAAAGGTGCCTTCCTTGTATTTGGCATTTCTTCAAGCAATCATTTGTTTCTTATTATTGCATGCATATATTTTCCAAACTTGTCTTATTATTCACTGAATTTATCAGAGTATAGTGTATTATCCCTCTACAAGGTCAAAACTCTCTGATCCATCAGAGACTGAAGTCTCATGGAACCGCTTTTACACTGTTGAATCCTTACCACCTAAATATTGTACTATTTCTCAACATATAAGTTTAAATCATAGTGTTTGTTACCTGCAGCAAACAGAAAACCTGCAGGTATTGCTTTTAGGCTTAAATTTCTAATGGGATTTAATGAAATAATTTTCCTAACTTGTTTATACCCATTGTTAGGGGTTGCTGTCCTCTCTCCTAGATCTTTTCCACTCTCCCAAGCATTCTTTTCTTCATGGGTAAATGAGTAAATGCGTTCGTCAAGGTCATCTCCTTCTTTCCCTCCCTGCAGGCTTTGTTGTGTTAGAATTGAGCCTCTCATCACTTTGTTCACACACTTTTTTTTTACCTTTCTTTCATCATTTCCTTCAGTTTCAAATCTCTATGTCTCCGTTCTTCCTTCTTGTCTTTGCTTATCATGTGTAAATAGCCATTCAATATATAGTGTATAGTTTTTTACAGCACGTGGTCTGAACATAACAATTTCTATCAAATTTAAGAGCTTCTATAAGCAGCTGAATGCTCCTGTAAGACCTTACTTTTATATACTTTGAGTAGACATCTTGTGTTCTGTTTCCTACACTAGCCTGGAGAAAGACGTTTTCCATTGTTTAACCTTAGGGGTTTTTATCTGCAGTTAAAGTGTAGCTCTTCATTTTCCTAGATGTGGAGATGATATACATCAAGGCAAAAAACAACAAGAACACAACGCAGCTTGATGCCAAAGGCAAAATATGCATATATGCCAAACCATATTTTGCCTGAACGATTTATCAGTAGAAAATACCACATTAAGTCAGATCTCAAGCTTGTAGCTGTCTAATTTATTAGACAATATAATTACAAAGTTTAAAGGTAGGACATGAAATTAAATTAAAATAAGTTCTATATATTTCTTTTTTTGGTACAAGAAGATTCAGTGCAGTTTTTATGGAAACCTCCAGCCCCGATTTTAAAATAACATCTGCATATGTGTTCTCAGTGTCTTGACTAACACAGTTGTCAGCCAGATTTCTGTTACAAAGGTGGATGAATAATTCATTTTTATTCATGCAGCTAACAACTTAGTCTTTATCTGTTCATGAACTTTTCATGAAATTGTCTGCACTTTTTATGTGGAACCACTCAAGCCACAGTACAGCATGCACTTCCTCCTCCTCATGTAACCCTTCGGTGATGAATGCTCAGGCTTGGAGCTGTTCTTATTAATTGTACAGCTCTAATGATGTTGTTGCAATTCTATTATTTATGCAACCAGCACAGCATAAGGTTTAAATTTCTTTAAATTTTAATGTTTAATATTTTAAAACAAAAAATAGAGACTTGGTTCTGGCCAACATACAACTACTCAAGATTAAAATTGAATTTAATCAGCATTCCCGCTAGCAAGTGCTGAAGATTTTGTGGCAAATTAAATATGAAAAAATTGGTTCCCTAAGGAAGTTACATAGTCCTGCCTATTCTTCAGCAGTAATCTTGGAAATCTGCTTTTCCATGTGACTGTCTTTTTCCTCAAGTTGATAGAAAGCCAGGACTTCTGAGAAGACAAAACACCTTATTTTACCTTATGAATTTTTTTTTTACTGTCTGCACAAATTTTACAGAAAAGAAAGGTGTGGATTTTTTTTCTCCATCCTCTTTTCTACAGTTCTGTTTATGACCTCTGTGTTTTCTGCTGTGTTATAACTATCAGATAAAAGCTGAAATACTTCACAGCAAAATCAACAAGTTCTAAATCAACTATTTTCTATCCTCCATCACTGCATGCAATGTTTTATTTGTTTGGTTTTGGTTTTACAAAACAAATTTGTCGTGCTTTTCTTGGCAAAAATTTAATCTGTAGAGCTACTAGTACTTTTTTTTATCAGTGACCCTATGTTTTTACACCAGAAGAGCAGAATATGTTGTCCCTCAGATGGCTCTGGGACACCATTTTGCACCTCCATTCTGCAATGGAGGTTACTTCCTCCTTCAGTATCTTCTCCTTCATTACATTTTCCATTGTTATTTTGGTGCAGTAGGTATATTTCAGTCTCACTGAAGGTGAATGGCAGTTGCTTATGTAAACTGTAGCCTCAGATCGTACTTGTGCATATGCCATCTCACATCATTTAAGCTTTTCTTGTTACACAAAAATATTAGGTTTTGACATTTTAAAGGCAGCTGCTGTTTTAAAGGCAGCCTTGGCTTTCATTTTTCTACATTAAAATGAATTTCTAAATTAATGCAGACAATTTAAAACTATTCTTCCACACAAACAGCACTTTTAATCACCACTCTGGATTATAATCCCTAATTTATTTATCTAGAAAAAAATTATATACTCCCCTCCATTGGCTCCAGATTTGATTGAGACTGTCTAAAGGATTTTTTGAAACTATTTTAGAGGTTTTATTCTAATAACAATATAAACTTGCTTGTTTAAGAAAACTCAGGAATGCTTTTAAATAATTCTCCATGCATTAAATTCTAAAAAAAAAAAAAAAAAAAAAAAAAATTTATATATATATATATATATATATATATATATAGTTTGAGGTAATAAACATGAAGCATCCATTAGTTACTATTCATCATCAGTCATAATAAAAAGTTTGAGGATTCTAAATATAAAGTAAGCACACTATGAATATTAACTTATAGCAAATTTTGCACAAACACTAATATGAAAAGAAAACAAAAAATAAATGGAACAACATGACTGTGTAGTCAGGGTGTAAACATAACTTTTCATTAGTAAGACTTTTTCCCAACCTTTGAGAAAATTTATTTGATTTTTCAGGGATAATTCAGAAGACCTATTCTAAAAAAAAAGAATAAGGGAAATAGAGGAACATATAGCATGAATTAGAATTGAAAAATTCTTAATGAGCCTTAATTGTTACTTATTCTTTTTAAAAAATCAATATATTTTCTATGTGGGTTATGCAGTATAATTACCAGCTCTGTTATGTATTAGTTCATCAAAAACAAAAGTAAATAAATGATGACAAGTTGTATAATATGCCATCATAGAAAATACTTTTTTTTCTCCATAAAATTTTTAGATTGAGCTACTCTGAGGGCTAAATTACATTCTCTAGACTATATTGTAGGGCTGAACTGAACGGAACTTACAGAGTTCATTTCCCTAGCACAAATCCCAAAGTTCAGTTAAATGCTTGGATCAATGATAACATAATCCAGAAGACAGAAAAGTAATTGTATTTATCACAGAAAACTAAACACAGATCTACTGCATAGAAGCTCCATGTAATTAATAGCATGAAAGCTCTAAATTGGCATTTTGTCACATATTACCTCCAGGCAAGCTGTTTAATACATGTTAGACCTTGGGCTTTTCTATTTTTCTTTTAATTTTTCCCCTTTGAGACCAGATAACTACAATAATGTTTGAAAGCATCAGAACAGGCTCAGTACCTTCTTCTAAGACACTAATGCCCTTTTTAAAAAACAACAGTATAATAAAATATTCACCTAATTATTTCTTCAGGAGAAAAGAAGAAGGGAAGGTTCAAATGAAACACCAATTAAGAAAATTCTCACTGTATAATCTACAAAATATATTCCTGAAAAAAAAGATCAAGATTATTGTGGTCAGAATATTTCTTCTAACTGCGTTTCTTGTTTCAGTAAATATTGATACCCTTCCTAAGGATACTGTCAAATCTAAATTCCAGACAAATTTTAGAAGCAGGATTCAGAAACCTTGATTATATTCTTTTTGGATTCATGTCTCAGTACTAAATTACAGAAGGAATATAGATAATCTTGAAAAAGGATTCTTGCTGTCTTTCTGATGAAAATGATTTTGTGCATTTCAGGAAAAGGGGATAGCAGTTACATGTACATTAGATGCTCTTCCAGCCTTTAAGCTAGAGGATGTAGCTCTCTAGGAGAACTCAGAAACAAGCAGAGACATCACTCTGGTCTTAGCAACAGTTCTTAAACACTGTAAAACCAAAGATGGATAGGTCGACATAACACCCCAAAACAAAATAAAACAAAACCATCTTCAGACATCTTCAGAGAACACTTTTCACTCTAGACCCTATTGGAGACTTGGAATGTATTACTTTCTAGTTGCTGTTTGGCTTGAGGTAGCACCTATGCAGTTTCTCAGCCTGTGGCAAGGAAAGAGGTAGAACTCTTATGCAAACAGAAAGTCTTCCTGAAATGCAAGGAATGCCTAGGAGAAGTAAAAGGAGACAGTTAATGCATATTATAGGTTTATATATCTCATAGACACAGAGCATCTTATTTTATGTCTAACTAATTTATTAGAAATTTATTTATCATATTTATTCAACACTTCAAGGATATAAATGAAACATATTGTCATATATTCATAATTGTGCATACCTATTTCCAGATTTTTCAAGTATTTTGTAAAGGTGACAGAAGACCATTTCCAAAATTAATGGATAGAATACAATTCTTCAGCTGACAGGGACTAGAATGATCACCTAATCCAATTTCTGAACCAACTTGGTAGTCACTGAAAGTTACATTTCAGCATTAAGCATGTGGTTCACAGGCCTTCTTTGAAGGCACTGACAGGCACAAGGCACCAAAAACCGCTCTAAAAAGCCTGTGCAGGTGCTTGACCACCCTTGAAGAAAATAAATGCTTACCAATGGCCAGCCTGATCTTCCCCTGATGCAGCTTTGAACCATTCCCATATTCCCTTCCACCAGCTCTGCTGTCCTCCTCTGCCCCATTCCAGGACCTGCCCACCCTTCTCAGAGTGTGGGGCCCAGCGCTGCACACAGACCCAGGGTGAGGCCGCAGCAGGGCTGAATGCAGCAGGATGATCCCAATCACAGCTGGTGATGCTGTGTCTGATGCACCCCGGGATGGGTTTGCCCTCCTGGCTGCCCGGGCACACACTGCTGGCTCACCCTGAGCTGCTCTGACCAGCACTCCCAGATCCCTTTTGCAGGGCTGCCCTACACACACTCCTCTCCCAGCTTTTACTTGTACCCAGCTTTACTGCATCCCAGGGGCAGAATCTGGATTTGTTCTTGTTTAATTTCATGCCACTGATAATTACCCAGTGCTTCAACATGTCCTGGTACCTCTGCAAGGCTCTTGTCCCCAGGGAGAGACAACAAATCCACAAGTAATGCTACATGATCATTTCATGTATATTCTATGTGCTTTAAAACAGAGAAGCTGCTGTGTCTCTGTGCCTTTGCTGGTTTGTCCATTTAATTATTTCATACACCCTTCTCTGAAAGCCAAATATAAAATATAAGCTGCTAATACAGCTCAGTACTTAATATATCTTCAGAAAATATTACAATCTCCAAGAGTCTGTTTTATGTTTTTGTTTATGCTATGACTACTTCACCAGTGTCAGAGTGGAATAGCCAAATCCTCATGGAAAAGCCATTCTCCATTAGGAGAATTAGAAGAATTCTCCCTTCCTATTGGAGAATGCCTGAGCATTCTCACACCACTCAAGCACCCACATACTCACCAAGAAAGACTTTAACTTCTGAGACCATTTGCAGTGGATGGCTCCAGTGAGGGGAAGAGTGCTCCTGTCAACTCCTCTCTTACACACACACTCTCAAGAACTCTTTCTCCTTTTTCAGGTTCAACCCTATGCTTCCCATAGCAAAGTCTCAGTCATCACAATTATAAAAGTGAAAATTTAATAGTGTGGTACAGTAGCAGGTCAGCTTGAGATGGATACCTCTGGGGAGGGATTTCAAATGAAGAAAGCCCTGGGCAATGATACTCTCCCCTCACATGCTCTCAACATGCCTTACCAAAGCCTCCTGGTCCAGTGGATAGGATAGGATATTCTAGCACCTTATTGCAATCTTCCTCTTAGCACATGTTAATAACTGTTGTGAAGTTGCACATTTAGCACATTTAGCACTGAAGGCTCTAGTGCCCCTGTGTTCTGGTTTGGACTTAAAGAGTATTTGCTTGCTGCTGCAACCCTAAACTTAGGCTAAATATCACTTCTCAAAACCAAAAACATCAGCGTGTTATCAGTATTCTGGTTATACTAAAGACTGTACACAGCACTGTACCAGCTACCAGGAAAATTACTAAGAAAACTCTCTTCCAGCTGAAAACACATCTAAGTGTATGTTCACAGCTTGGAGCCCAAGATTCCAGGAAATCCATCTACTCATGCTAAGCATTTAAAGCAAAGAAAACAGCAAAATAAATCACAGTATTATAACTTTATATTACTCATTCTGTTTAAAACATATTTCACTTAAACAACCAATATCTGCTAAAAGTAAGGTTTGCGCTAGTGTTGTCTACTTGTATAAAACCGTAATTCAGAATATTCAGTACTGACTATTTGCAATATGTACAACTCTTTTACATGTAGGAACTTGCAACAAAGACAATGATTTTAGAAAACTAAGTAGCAACAAAAAATATTCAAGCAGTCTCAAAGAGCATGTAGTATCCTTTTTGTCAGCACTATGCATGACCCAGTGATTTCCAGCATCAAAAAATATTTCTTTCAGATCTCTGAGATCTTATACACAACATATTATATATGGCTCATTTACAAACTTCCCCAAATGAATGTAAATTTAATTTTAAATACCTTATCACTGTTCCACAAACACTGAACAAAACTGCCAGTACAGACAGCAGAATTACTATCAGTAGTGATATTTAACGTTAGTCTACAGGCATTAAAAATACTGATTTGTTTTAATTTAGAGATAATGATCTAGAAGCTTCCATGTTGCAAAAAAAGATAGGCCAATTACAGTTCCCTTATTTTTGTACTGATTCTACAATTTAATGGGTACATGAAACTTCCATTAACAATAATGGGACTTCTGTGCATGCACTGCAGACAAAATAAAGCCCTGTACAGTTTTTTCTTATAAACAGCATGAAACAAATGGAGAATGATAATAATCTCAAAGAAGTAATGCAAATTGCAGTATACTGAATGAGAAAAAAATCTGGGAGAGTGGTCCTGATACACAGGGGGTAAAATTAAGGAGTGAAAAATGCACAGTGCTAAACATGACAACAAAGAAAGTTAGCTCAGAAAATGATATTGAAGGTATGTTGGTCCAGACTACTCTGAGACTAAATATCTACAAAATACATAAAGCAGAGACATTAAAATATTTTAACACAAAATTAAAGAAAAATCGAAATAAAATGCTGGTCAACAGGCTAAAAATAAGTAATTTACAAAATACTTGAGAACACACTGACAGAGTTAGTATCTGCAAAGGGCAGATATTAAAAAATAAATTTTAAAAGTACTTGTAGTACTCTTTATAGTGTTATTTTAGTTGCACTAGCCATGGTTTTAAGATCTTACCTGACTGACTGAGTTATTAATGAACTTCCATCTAACGGATCTTAATCTAGGCCATTCAGCTGGGTCAAAACTCATCCAGCTTGGTTCTTGTTTGCACTCTAGCTTGTATTCATGTTCCGTTTTTGCAATAAATTCTCTGTGTTTATCTTGCAGTAAATAACTGACTTGGGAAAAATCTGTTTCCTGTCTTTGTCTTTGAGTACAGAAGGGTTACTAGACCTAGGCAAGTATACCATGAAGGTATACCTGCCAGTAAGTCTCATAGCACAAGGATAAATCTAGCATAAATCTCTAAGTATGGATGCCAAGGGTCAGGATGAAAAAGTTAACTCAGCTCTTGTTAACACAACTAAATCAGGAAAAATAATATACTTGTACAAATAATTTTTGCAATACCTATTTTATCATGGTAGCCTAATGTTCAGGATTCTTGAAGTCTTTCTGATTATACCATTGAGAAATCATAAATTAGAAATATAATTTAACTGCATTTTATTTTCATTTTCTCAAATGAAAAAGTTTACTATTATTCAGTGCATAAAATGCATAGTGTACTACATTCACGTTTGCACAATTTTTCTTAAATAGCATGTACAAGGAAAAGTATTAGAGTTTAAATGCTAGTTCTTGAAGCCCCAAATAAAATCTATACATTGTGTTTATGTCTTTGGTATTTGTTTCTGTAAATGACTTTTTCTTTGATGTATTGTCTCATGCTTTGTAATTTCAAAAGACTTATGGCTCAAGTATCAATAGTAAATAAGTTGTCCTTTATTCAGCTTTGTAAGGGTCTTTTTTGCTTTTCCTCATAGCTTTTATCGGTTTTGATCCTTTTCAACAGAACTGATTACCATTTAGTGTAAGTAAAAATAAAAAGGCTGGGATTTTGGGCAAGATTTTGATTTGGTTTTCAGTTGTTTTGCTATTGCGTCCCCAGGAAGCATACGTGTGCATAAACACATAGGATTATAGACTTTGTGTGTTTATGTTCTTTATGGCATATTATTTGGAATTTGATCATTCACATTTTATTATTACCTCCTTTGAGACATACAAAACATGCATGAAAATGCATGAAAAGTGTAGTGAACTAACTGTAAGTATTCCTAAAGACATAATTCAATAGTACTTTCATATACAACTAGATTTTAAATACATTTATCTGGAAAAAGAGAGAAAATTTGAAAAAACCAAACCAGAATTCTCCCTTGACAATATTTCATACTCTAAATATGACATTTATTCTAAAGAGTGTCAAAGCAAATCTGAGCTTACTTATACAAGCATGTAAGTTTAAGGGAAAAAATAATTAAAGCATCTTTCTATCAGGGGTACACTGTTGTCCAGACAATGCATGGAAGACATCTGTCAGCATAGTTGAAAACTGAGGCTGTGGAGAGTAATGTTAAGTACTGCTTAAATGAAATTTTCTGATGGTTTCTGCACCAACAGGCAGGTTGAGTAAACAGAGCAAACCAGCTTTTTCACAGCAAGGGTTCAAATTGCGGTATGCCATGACACACCTGAATGATGCATTTCTCATCCATTATTGCCCTAGAAAATCTATAATCTCTGTTCATATGTTCCTCTGCAGGAAACACAACCACACATTCCTGCCACACTCAAGCTTTACTCTAAAGCACATCCTGTCCCCTGCTTCCTTATGCTCTTAATAATCATATAAATAATAACTTAATTGAACATTTGTGAACATGCTCACATAATCTCCAGCCACAGTTTCAATTTTCATAGAAATTTTAATCTGAAAATGACAGTTTTCCAAACCACAGATTTGTAATCCACCTCAGTGTAATCCTCAGTCTCAGCTCTTAATATTTTTTGTGGAAAACATTTGGGGGACAATTAAAGCTTCCCACTTAAGTTTTAACAATTGCACTTTTTTCAGGAAAAATGAAAACACCACAACCCACAACAGTGCCAAACACAAAAACAACAGCAGCAGCAACAACAAAAAAAAATTGAATGCAGGTTGGAGGGGAGAACAACTGGAGGCAACTGGACAAAATATAATCAATAGCACCTTTCAACGCCATTTAACTGTAATGGTACTTTCCATTGAAGACTTTAGCCAGCCTACTCTACTCTATTTGTAGAAAAGATCTTCAGGGGAGTCACATTAGCTTAACTCTTCCCAAAACTTCAGACAGAGCAGTCTTTTGCCCCAGAACTACCTAGCACCATTGAAAAATTGGAATCCTAATGATGTCTTCCTCTTGCCCCCAAAAAAAAGATTACTTGGCTCTCAGCATCTTGAACTTTATTGAACAGATTGCCTGTGTTACCAGATGATTTTTCATGAGAGATACCGCTGTCTCTTTTTACCTTGCTGAATGCAGTCAGGAGAATTTATGTGTCTCTAACACAGTGGTGTTACCATAAGAGAAAGGATAAGACAATACAACAATTTCCATGGAAAATCTGCAACAATACTGCCTGCCTTGCTTTCTCCCCTCTGTGAGGAGCACCCTTCTTCTCAAAAGCAAGAGTCCCTTACCCCCCACCCGTGGCAATTGATTTGAGGTGATATAGAATAACTTCTTGGCCAGACTCTGCATCCTCATAGCTACTGTAAAAATTTACTCTGTCCTGGATGGAACCAGTACAGTTCCTTTACTTTTTTTTTTGGTTTTACAAAGTTTGTTATAGAACATTATTTTCCTACTATATTGTATCTGCAACATCTGAAAACAAAGCCCAAATCTGCAAAATTTCTGTTGCATTTCAGTTCCATTCTGAAATGTGCTTTAGTTTGATGTCAGGCCTAGGATTTAAGACTAAAATGTGCCTAGTTTAATTTAGACCTTTTTGAGGTTAATTCTTTAATATTTCTTCATTATATCTCTACTTTATAGAAAAGGAAAACCTAGACAAAGCAGATTATGTGAGAAAGGTGTATTGTAATTAACAAAATTCCAAAGGCTTCTCACTATCAAAAAAAAGTTCAAAACAGAATGGAACACAGAAGGAGATAGAGAATCAACAAATATGTCAATGATGAAGGAAAAGCTGAAAGTGTATTGAGGGATAAAAAAGAAATTACATATGCAACTAAACCTTGCATATATCTTTAGTACCTAAAGATGTTAATTCAGTAAATCAATCTGGAGTTATCTTTGGTTAATTTAAGTTTTTTTGTTCTGTAGATATTGACAGTAGTTTTTTTGGGTTTTTTTTGTGAAAATCCAGTAGCAAATAATTAGTTTTGATTAACATATGTTCATACAATAATACATTTACTCCATTATTTTGCAATAGAAATCTAAAATGACTTCAAGATTTTTACCAAGAATTAAAGGACAGTTTATTCAGCTAGTGTAAATCAGAATAGTATGAAAATTATTTTAAAATATTGTTTGCCTGAATTTCACTATTTTTAAAAATAAAATATCTCCTTCATAATTTCATTTTTATGTTTTTGAAGTCAAAAAGTATTTATCAAGTAAATTAATGTCTCCACTGCAAGAAAAAGAAATAAATTTTAAGAGGTAGTTCTCAGAGCCAGCCAAAGAAAATGGTGGATTTACTGTCTTATGTGCTGAGCAGAGGCAAATATTACGGTTCCTTGTTCCATTTTTTTCTGCCATAATTCCTGAGGAAAGGGAAGAAGCTAAATCTCAGGTATATAACTGTCACAAAATTAATATTTTCTTAAAAGCAGGAGCTATCCTGTAGGGTAAGAAGGGAGCAGTCTCTTCTTATTTATGGTATTTATTTATCTGACCACATTTAAGCAGCTATATTTTATACTGGACTTGGGTTTCCAAGCGCAAGAACAGGCAAGACTGGAGTACCACAGAAATATTTTAGAGCTTCTTGAGCTGTATTTGCCAAAAGATCCTTGAAGCAAGGGAATAACTGAAGAATAATGAAACAAACAAACAAAAAAAATCCTTGTGAAAAAATTGTGCAAAAAACCTATGGAAATTATACATAACCTGATTTGAAGCATCCTGAGAAGATAATATTTGGTGTTTCTCTAAGAACACAGAAATGGATTGAGTTTAAAAACAGGACAATAAAGACGGTGAGTCACTTTTTGTACAACTTTTCTAGTATACTGGTGACAGATTAGAAGAATGTTAATTTCTCATTGGAAAAAGAGCATTTCGTAAAAATTGCTAAATGAAGTATAGGAGGATTTTTCATGTCATTTTCAAATACCATAAACTAAGAAAGCAGGAAGTCTAGTAGGTTATTTTAAAGGAAGAATTATCTATTTCAGCTATTATATTTTCCTTAGGAAAAACTCCTCCTTACTTCAAGGAGACAGAATATGTGTTTCTTAAAAAAAGATCTGGTCAAGAACTTAGGTTGAAATTATTTTCCAGCTATTTAATTTTTGGACTTGCTGTAATTATCACACAAATTTTCTCTAATCAATATTTATGAACATGGCATCCTCCATATTGAACCTGCTATTTCTTTTGTAGAAAAGCTTAAGCCTTTCTTAACTTTGGTTCAAATGCACTTTTTAAAAATATTTTCTTTAAATTTTTTTTTGTTTCTTTTTCAAAAATTGTTTTTTCAAATAACTCAATAAAGACCTTCCAATACATCCCCTACAAGATCATATTATTAAAATGACCTTTGTTAAATCTACTAAAATCTAGATATAAAAGAGCTTAAACACATTGTATTTGGCTTTCTATTGGCATACTCTAAATTTCATCATGATAAATGATACAAAGGATATGTACTGAAATAAAAAATAAGGCTAAACCCTATGAGTTGCATCTGTTTCATTCCTGCCTCCTTACATGGATTTTGCTGGATTTGACATATTTTAATATTTTTTTCAGACATATTTCTGTGGTGCTATGCAGCAGGTAATTAAATCAGAATTTCTTGAATGGCAAAAGGACTTTGAGGAGGAATGGAAGGCTATATCCAGTTCATGCAGAACCATAATTTGGTGTCCACAGTACAAAATTCCTATTTCTAGTATCACAGTATCAGTTAAAGTAAACTAAATCCAAGTATTATTTATGCATCTAAGTTATCACTGTTGATGTCAATACTTTCATGACTTCACTGCCATTATTATCAGCTATTGAAACATTACTCAGGAGCTTTACACTGTTTCCACTTAACTGAAATATGAGATATCAGGTAAATTTAACATAGCTTTAAATAACTTTGTTGGGGTTGTTATGACTCAGTTGAATGAACAGTCAATCTGAATTACACTTTTAATGTACTGAGTCACAGACACATTCATAGAATGGGAACCCTTAAATGTATCTTCAAGAGACAATGGCATGAACTGGTATAATCAGCTCAGTATAAATATATATCTACTGTTCTGAAAACAAAAGTGAATTTCTTTAACAGTTTTTTGAAAGTGCTATATTCTTATGTTGATTCCAAAAAACCTACTGCTAAATTGCCAACTAATCATTTCAACAGATATTTAAGTACAGTAACATTTTGGGGCTTATTGTACTCATTAGAAATTGAAAGAGAGGCCTTCTAAAAGACAACAACCGTTTTCCTTTATCTTTTTTTTTCCTGTCATGTGAAATAACATAGCTTGCTTGCCATTGTGCCTGCTATCAGTTATCATATTCCACATAGCTGGCTTATATTGAGTAATATTTCTCTTTACTTCCTCTCCTTATCATGAGATTCCTTTATTGGGCTTTTGTTACTCACAGTAAAGTAGAAGACTCTTTATAGCCTGACCTTATAACTATGTTTAAAAAAAAAAAATTGACATGCGCAAGCAAGTTACTTGCATTTCTTCATACTTACAGAAATCAGATGAACTGCAGCATGTGCTGCTTTTAAAAGATAGTTTGAAAAAAAGCCATTTGCAGAAAAATGCCAATTACAAACACCTCAACACTTGATCTGAGAACAAACTCCGATATGAATTTGGCATCAGGGATGTATAAAATTTATGTATTGCCTTGCCTTTTTCCATCATTGGGACTATTTTAAGGCTGTGGCTCCAGCTATACAGCTGTGGAGCTCCACCTTCAAATCATAGATTTATCCAACCTGCAATCGCAGAGAGAGTTTGTCTGCACCTTTACATTGGTTAAAGCAAAAGCAAACTACTAACCACACCTGACACTGAAAATAAGCTCCAACAGTTTCAAAGTTGACTGTAATATTCATCATTCATTTGGAGGGCATTTTTTGTCTTGTCTATCAAATGTATATATAAGGCACAGAAAATACTAATGTATGTTTGATTTTTCATATCTGTGCTACATAAATGAAATAGTTTCTGGAGAGCCACATAAAATTAAATTTTTCTGTACCCTAGACTTCATCTTGAAGTGATTGAAATAATTAGCTCTACAAAGTAACAAAAGAGAATAATAAAGAAATATTTTCTCCCTTCAACATTGTGTCTTCATACAGCCACATAGAGGGTACAGCCAATAGCAACTGCCGTGTCAATAAAACAAGTGCCACTACTTTAGATATTGTCATTTAATTATATAACAATTCATATGAGTATTTCACTGCATGTATGTCAGTATATACATATCTATGTGTGTGTGTATTTATGTACATACACAAAAAAACACGCACACAAGAAAGTGTCTCTGGCCCTACTCACTCTCCTTTCCTTGCACTTCTCTTCTCATGAAGAAATGTCATGGTATTTTATGTTCTACCACAAAACACAACAAAAATGCAGAAATACTGGTGCAATTTTCTTCCTTTGTTCTGAAACTAATGTTAAATTTTCTGGATATGACTCATCTTTACATATATCTCAACATGGTGGGAAGGTATCCCATTCTTCCCATTCCCATTGGCACCAATCAGTATTCCAAAATAAAGGCTGCTGCACATAAAAAAGTGCAGCTAGAGAAGACAGGCTCACAGGCTGTTCAGTTACACAGAATATAAAAGATCAGCTTTTCTCTTTCTACACACTTCTCAGGAGTTATAGTCAACCAAGCCACATTTACAATTCTTCTCAGTTCTTTGCATTAATTTACTATGTGTACATTATTTCTGGCTTGTATTCAGAGAATATGTGCTGAATTCTAAACACTTGGACAGCTCAATATTATACCAGGAAAGCTGCATACAGTGATGGTTTCTGAATGCATACACTAGATTTACTTCCATATTCATTTTGTATACAGCTTTCTTTTTTTTTTTTTTTTTTTTTTTTTTTTTTTTTTTTTTTTTTTTTTTTTTTTTTTTTTTAATCCCCACCATCCCCCCTTTCCAGAAAAATGCAGCTTGTATAGACTGATAGCCCCACTTTTTGCAGAGTACTGCACTGGCTGAAAACAGTGGGTGTCAACCTGGCATTTTTCCTTCATGATACAATTTGTTTTCTTGACAGTAAGGTTTAGAGCAAGGGATGCAAATTATCTGATAGAAAATTACTAGCTGAAGATAGTTGTCATGCAAACATTAAACTATCTACCCTATTTGCATATTTGCAGATAACCTTCTAGAGCCATATAAATTAATTTTAAATAGTTCAACGTATAAGGGAGGCAGCAAAGCGTACCATGATAAAACAAGAATCCTGAGGGTTTCTCCATCATTACGTTTCAATTTTGGTTGGAAGATGAGCAAATGAAACCTAAATTAAGCTCTTCTACAAACATGTAAGTTGGTAGAACTTTTACAAATCTTCATTACATTTTAATGATCTGTCATATTTCCAAGCAGTGTATAGTAATAACTTATGTCTAGACGCAATAACTCAGGAAAATGTTTTATGAATGAGTTAAAAATAAATATACATCTTTCAGACTAAATATTAACCAGAAATTTTTTTCAGATTCCAGATATGCTATGTTAGCACATTTAATTTTATGTGGTTTTTTCCATTCAATTTCCTCTTGAATGCTTCTAGAAAAAGTATAGCCTTGGATGTGTATTGCACATGTGGTACTCCTAATTTTCAGATGCAAATGAAAGCAGGAGAAATATCTTCCTGCCAATAGAGGTCATTTTTCTAGAGTCTAATATAAGTAAATATGAATAAGATTGCATCTTGAAATGGTCAAATAGTGATTGTATTTTCTTAAACATCTGTAAGTGGTGTGCAAATTAGCTACTTACATTAAACAAAAAATATTGATAAATTAGAAAAAAGAATGGAAAATATAATTTCAAAAGATATGTGTAATTAGATAATATTATCTATAATTCAAATATTATATATAATTATAATATAACAGGAAATAAATCTTAGAACAGTTTTCACTAATAGTATTATTCACCAGACACGTTCTTTTGTTCTTCATTTTCTCAATAGAACCACTTGGATATAGATGACCTGGAGAAGAACCGTGCCCAGTCCATTTCCTCCACCAAGTAGGCAATTGAATACCTTATGTGCTGAGACCTCTAAAGACTTACAAGGTAGAAGGGAATGACTTGCATGTTATTTTCTGATTTCAGTTTCAACCACAGAAACATCTCCCCAGCTGAGTCAGTCATTCATTACTTCTTGGCAGCACCGATAAGCCCTCAGCTTGCTTTGTAATGAGATGATGAGTTCATTTAATAAAGGAAGGAAATAAACTCTCCCTAGATCAGAACCTATTTCCTTTTGCAAGCAGATGTTGGGACACTAGAAAAATTGTATCTTATCTCAAGGGAGTGCTGCATGCCTAGAGAAGCTGTCTTATTTCTAGAGTCATTGCCAATTTGTTCTCTTTGTTCCTAGTTGCCAGCCAAATGTAAGTTTGTCCATGCCAGACACCACACAAACTGAATGTTGCACATCCAGCAGCTATCTATCAGTGCAGCCACATTCCAGGGATAACGGCGATAGTCAGGTAATGGCTGGTGTAAGTTCTAAAAAGAGTAGCTTCATCCAAGAGGAACTTAACAACAGCTCCATCTGGTACCTCTTCTCTCTGCTAATTAGCTGGCAGGGCAGTGGGAGCTGGCTAGAATGGCTGCTGCATTCAAAAAGTTTGCTTAGCATGAACTATAAATTTGGCTGCCTACAATTTCACACTCTAAGAGGTGCACTTGGGATGATTATTGCCCTTGGCAGTTATCTGCCTCCCTAGTCCTTTTGTTATTAAAGCAAATTAAAGAGATTGAGGTTTATTCAGTGTTAGGCAACCCACTAAAAAGTGGAACAAGGCTTTCTTAAAGGGTGGGTTTAATGCCAGACCTGGACCTGAATTCAGTTTGAACAGACTATCTACAGTTTCCTTGGCAAGATACAAGTGTGTAGAACTTGCAGATGGAAGATGTTCTCTGGAAAGGGAAGGCTCCTTTCCAGCATGTGTATGCCAGCAGAAGAAAAGGAGAGGAGCAGTCATGAAATCAAAAGAAAAAGAAACTAAACCAAACCAAACAAACAAAACAAACCCCAAAGAAAATAAAGCAAAGTCAAGTAAGGAAAAAGGTGAATGTTGGTATCAAAAAGCACAAAGACACAGGGTAGAATAGCTTACCTCGACCTTCTTTCTGGAGTGAAAGCCTTCATTCTGGGGCTTTTATCAACTGTTATTACAGATAGTTTATGTAACACAGTTATTTTACTACATGACATTGCATCCTGATCAGAGGAGGTGACTGGCACACGTGCCAGGCGCGACTGTGCCCTGCCTCTGCTGCTGGCAGGCAGGACCGCGGTTCAGCCACTGGCTGGGGTCCCAGGCAGCCAGGAACACTGATAAACATGGACCCAATGCTGAAGGATTTGGGGTAAAGGAAAAAGGAAGGGCTCTTTGCTTGCTCCTCTGAGCTGCTTTATTTCTTTTCTGCACAGAAACAGTGCTGGGGCAGCGCCATGTGGAATTGGTTGTGCCGCCACACGGGTGTCATTCTTTCCCACAGGGGAAGCAGTGTTGAAGCAAGGCAGGTGACACAACCATGCGGGCAGCACCAGTGCCAGCACTGGCGATGGCAATCTTTCCCACAGGAGGAGCTTTCTCCCACACAGGAGTGGGCAGCTGATACCGTGCCATGCGGGTGCTCTTTTCTCTTGTGGCATAAGGCCACGCTGAAGTTGCTGACTGCTGCACTGGGTGGGATGCAGGCTTCAAGGGGGACAGCAGCAAAAGAGCAGGGCAACAGAGGAAAACAGCGGCTTTCATGGAGTGTGGGTAGAATCCCGGAAGGAAACTTTTTGGCTAGTCAGTGGCTGGATATGAGGGGTCCAGGGTGACAAATGTAAATATAACCTGGAGCAGGAAAGTCACAGACCAATGGCAGAAAGGAAAAATTATAACTGACAGGGAACCTTCTGGACAAAGGGGTGTAACAGACAATCTACAGGGGCAGGATTTTTGAGGATTGATAGGGAAAAATCTGGAATTCTCATAACTGCCATGGCAAGATGGGATAAACAGCTTTAGACATAGGCTAAACATATTCTTCAAACCCCCACTGCTACAGGTAGAGAGAGACCAAATATCTTCAAACACCCACTGCCACAATTACATTCTTAATTTTTCACAGCAAAATTTAACATGTGATCTTTTATTTCAAGCATCCACCATATTCTCACATACTCAAGCATAACTGATCACAAAATATATAAGAAAGAGGGAAAATTATCTGCATATAGTGTGATAGCTCTGTTACCAACAGGATATACCATTTTAGACTGCTTATTTTGAAAAGTTGCATTTATTAAAAACTTTTCAATTTCAAAGCAACTAAAGCTAAGCTCTTGTGAGTGAAAAAATTTATTTTCTATTCTATTTTTAAATATAAAAATACACACACACACACAAATATGGGGAACAGAGTTAAGAAACCAAATAATTGATTTTCTGAATTATCACCAAAACCTAAGAGGAGAGAAACAGACAGGGAATACATAATATTTAAGAAGGGAAACCAGTCATTCCACATTTCAAGCCCCAGAATAATGCTAAAATGAATGTTTACAAGCAGATTGTATAGAAATAGAAAATTACAGAAGTTACAAAAAGCATAGGAAATGTGAATTTATGAGGACAAAAAAAAAAGAATCATACTAAACGGGTTTCTTAATTACAGGTTCTACTTCATTAGTTATGAGGAAACATTACTTTTTTATGTAACTAAATTGAATAGAAAGTGCAGTTAAAAAATTCAGTAACAGTATGAAATGAACATGAAATGCATTGTACATACTTTAGAAAGTACATCTGTAAAAAAATATTTGCAAATTTTAGATCTGGCATAAAATCAGTCAGATGAAACTCAAGATAAATGCAAAGACCTATATTTGGAAAGGTGATAACAAATGCAAGAATGGCAAACAAGCAAGTACAGATCAGGGTGAAATCCTACAAAACGGAACTAGATGCTCAGTAGATAAAATAGATTGTGAGTCAAAAGTGCAATGCTGTGCCTTATCATCATGTCAGGAGCTATCATTGTGGGATATAGCAACAACAGAGTTATATATGATGACAGATATTCTGGTATACTTATTCTATGGAGCTGTCTTGTGGAGTACACCTTCAGTTTTGGGTGTAGCAGTTAATTATTTAAGCAAATGCATAGGAGAAAAAGCATGTTGCATCCTGAGGAAACACTGCATCTGTATACTCTGTTTTAATACAAAGAACCCTGAGGTTTTCTCTAATGAAAGTGGAAAAATTTTTATGTTGTGGAACAACAGGTGAAAAATTAGACTATGGTAATTACAGCAAAAAGGGTAAAGGCTGCCCTGTATAGGTTATAAAAGTTTTACTGCAAGTTTTTAGGTTACAAAATTATTAACAGTAACAAGGATGATCTAAGTATACTTAATACTACTTAAGACCAGAAAGACAGATAACATAATCCCTCAAGGTCCCTTTCAACTCTCCACTTTTATCCCAAATGCACATACCATACTTGCTTAATGGCATCAAGTTTCATTACTGGACATGATCTAACAAGAGCTCCATAGCTCCTCAGAGACTTCTGAACCGATAAACTTTTCAAAGATACAAAGAGATAAAATTCATGTTGCAGGGTTTGGGGTTTTTTACCTCCTATGAATTTGAATATGTGTGGGTTTTATTAATTTTTTTTATTTCTTTACACTTTTTTATTTTGAAATGCCTAGTCCATAGCATCTCTGAATACAGGTCTTCTGTCAACTGTACTTGGTTAGATACATTAACAAAATTTAAAGCAAAATACTTTCCTTTATATGTTTCATATACAAGTCTCATTATATTAGAAGCGTAGAAATAAGTTGCATATATTTTGAAATTAAATTACTAAACCAATCATATTGTTAGATACTATTTAAATCCCTCAGAAAATCCTTTAGGATCCTTTTGATCAAATCATTAGTTTGCATGATCCTTCTTGCTCCCAGTAATGTCTAGGACCAGAAGTAATACAGTCCATAGACAGCATATATTGAATTTGTCTGTTAACACCCAAAATGTCTAATACTATATAACACCACAATAATACTATATTACACCATGCTAACCTTTTTTTTTTTTTTTGGCTACATATTCCAAATGCAAAAAGAGTGTGCAAAGGGCAACATGCGCTTACATTGTTTTCAGATTTACTATATGAATGCACAGCAAATTCTCTCTTTGGAAATACACACAGGCACTCCAAACATGGTAATCAAAAACTCAACAAGACTGAATTTCTTCAGCAATAAACATCTAGACAATAATATCTTGGAGCACAAATTGTTCAATTATACTATGGTGAAGAATGCACACGTACTTTTTCTAGGTAAATAATGGTATTCAAAACTAAAACACAGTAATTTTACTTTTGAGTGTTTGAACACATTAGATCCTATTTTGCAATATATTCCTTCTGAGGCCTTTTACACATAAAATCTGCTTACTGTGTGCAGACATAAGGAGCAGAATGATAGCAACAATTAATGTTGTTTGGCCACAACTAGCCAAAGTCACCTGCCTCTTGCTTTAAAACAAATTTAAAAATCAGTGTAGTCCAGAAAGCACCCTCTGAATCTTTTCCTTTCTTGAGAATTCACAGCTCTGGTGTTCGAAAAACACACACTGACTCTTAATAATCATGTACAATTCCAACTGCTAACAAGGTATCTAACTAGTGAGCTACATGTACAATTTTCTTTTTCAAACATAAAAGATAATTAAATGTGTAAATTAGTCACAGATTTCTATTTTTAAAATTATGAAGGTGCATTTTTTAATGCAGGTTAATCTGGACTCAGTTTCTCTTCTTAAAAGTCAAATCAAATTGTAGGGCTTAGTTCCACCAATTTCACAAGATCATTGATATTTCTTTCATATAACCCCCAAAATCATACAGTAATTGCAAATAAAGACAGTACACTGGAGATAAAAAAATAAGATCAGATCAATTATAACAAGTTAATGAATGCAAGAGAACCAATTTATTAATTTGAAATTAAATTGCAATAGGTGAAAAATAATGTCTACTTGCTCCAGAAGCATACATTACATTAATGAGCTCTTTGAAAATAAATAGACTGTTTCTGGTGTTAGTTTTACAAGTTATATGATTGATGTTTCTTAAAATATTTTATATTTATAAAAGAAATTGAATTTATATATTAAGGATCCAAATACAACTAATTTTGAAGCTTTGTTTAACATGCACAAAGAATAGTTAGAGTATGTAGCTGAATCTTGCAGTCGCTCATATACAGCTGCAAAGGAAACTTCTGCATTTATACCAGCAACTGTCTAAAGCTGTTTTGCCACATTAGCCCCCCAGGGAAGTGGTCCAAGTGATAGCCTCAGAGTTCAATAAGCAGTTGGAGAGTGCTTTCAGGCATGCAGTGTTATTTTAGGGGATGGTTCTGTGCAGGCCTGGTTGTTGAACTCAATGATTTTCGTGGGTGCCTTCCAACTCAGCACGTTCTGTGATTCTGAGACCTGTGGATCTGAACATTTCAGTATTTGAAAGTGCATTTTATTCAGTCAATGTTCAAATATAAGCTTTTTGGTGGCAGTTTCTACATGAAGAACAAATAGAGATTTAGGAGACCTCAGTCCATCTGTCATTTTTGTTTAAAACTTGTGAGGTAGGATCTGTTGTCTTTTCATCTATATCATACACCTATACTGTCCTATCATCAGGTCATAAGTGTTTAGTGTTAGGTCCTAGCATTTAGATGGTAGGTGAAAATTCAATTTAGATTTAGATGGTAGGTGAAAATTCAATTTTCAATTGCATGCCCTTAGAAGATGGAAGTGAATATATACAAAAGTGCCAGACAGATTTTAACAAGTAAACAACAGGTAGCTATTCTCCAGTCATGTGAAGGAACAGTACCATTAGCAGCAAGGTGGTCATAAATCAGGGCAGAGCAAAGATTGTAGATAATCAATACCTAGTACTGAACCAAGAAAAAGTAAGATGTGCCACACTTATTTTAACAGTGTGTGGGTTTTGCAGGGTTTTTATTTTCAGAAGGGAAAATAAACATACTATAAAAGTAAATACCAGGCAGCTAATAGATTTGAGACAGCAGCAAAATAAATTGCAGTCCAGTTGTACGTACTAAAATTAACTCAGTGCAGAGAAGCTATTTTCTTCCAACATCTCTGAAACAGCTAACCCATTATGTTCTCCAATTAATAATACACTTTCCTAGGTCTGTCAAAACCAGCAGTGTATGACTCAAGAACTGTAAAGTTCATATAAAAGGAGGAGAAAGATAAAGTCAAGTACAAAGAATTAGGTTAATATTAATAGGCTATAAGGCTTAAAATCAGCTTTGAAAGACAAAATATTTTTTTTAATTAAGTCAATGAGAGGAAAAAGAAAACAATAAAAAGGGCAGGTAGGGATCTGTGATAAATGAGTACTGATAATTTTATTTTATAATCTTTTTCCCAAATTAGGGAATTCAGTAAATATACCTAACTGGACATCGGAAAGGATATCTTCTTACATGGAAAAACAGCAGTCAAAAAAGAAAAGAAAGAACTGGTACTAGATTGATAAGGGTGAAAGGATTGAGCTGGGTCAACACGATGAAACTCAATAATATAAAAATGCATGTCAAGTCAGATACCTTGAATCTATATCTAAGATATTTTAGATTTTGCAGGAAGTTTTGAAAATTCATCCCCTATGATTATAGATATTAATTATGTTCATAAACCATGAACGAAATAATATCTGTTTCCTTTATAAATGTAAAGGATGAATACTCTTTCAGAAGCTGTAGGTAATACAGTACCTTGCTTATAGCCTACCTTTATAAATTCTTCAGTCAGGATACCTCTTTTCAGGAAAAAAGAAGTTTGAACTTGAAAAATGGCAAATTAATTTTATTAGAAAGATGATGGGAAACTCTGTGAGGAGGAGATGAAAGGAGCTTGGCTTCTTTGTTATTTTCAGTTTGTCCAGTGATAAGAAATGAATCAGAGACATAAGAACCAAGGAGGAAATAAACTTATTTAAACTCAATTACAAACAAATAACTGAATAAGAATTACCTCCTTAAATTATAATTTTTATTCCAAATCAACAACAAAATTGCCTGTAAGAGCACAAACGATCCAGAATCTCTTTGACTCTTCTGTTTCTTTTAAATGATACTCTGCAAAATTGTGCTCTATTAATAAAACATCTCACACCTTTTTATCAAGTCAGTCACTTTAATGAAAGCAGTAAAGATAGAAGAGCTACCTGAATCTGTGAAGGAAAGTAATTTTGTCTCAACCTAGATATTAATTAAAAATCTATTACGATGCCATAAAGTGTTTCTTTACCAAATGATTAAAAAAAATATTAGAAGAACACATAAATTTTAGGCAAAATAAACAGTTCAAGGGCTGAAGTTATACTTTTTTTTTCTATTGATATAACTGCAACCCTTACACATATAGTCAACTTGAACCCTGCATAAAAAGAGATGAAGAAAGGTTTTTGCTGGTTTTTTGCTCTGGAAAGATCTTGAACATACTGAATTGAGAGAGGAGTAATCGGAACAGGATTCTGTTCCTCTCATGCAAATCTTTATACAGCCTGCACCAAAATGACAATAAACGTGAACAAATGTGTTTAAATACTTAAGAATTTTCCCTGTTAACTTAACAAGAACCTGGTGATTTTAAAGTGTAATAATAGAAGTAATTATTGAGTTGTCAAAGCTGTCATCCTAAATAGGTTTCTAGCTAAATTTTTTATGTCATCTATTTCAAATTTACTAGCTCTTTTAATTAAAAGAATTTAAGAATGTGGAATTATACACAAGCAGAAAACATCTAGTTTGTTCTCATCCAAATATCAGACAACTCAGGAGGTTTCCCTGGAGGACAGGTGACTGTTGAAGTTGTATGTCTGTATTGTTTTTAAATCTCACTTTAAAAATACTCTCTTAAATGTTATTTCTTATAATCACGATCCGCCCTTTCCCACCTATATCAAATTATAATAATCCAGGTGTGATTTTTCTGTGTGTAAAAAGACAAATATAGTAATCCTGAACTGATTTACTGAACAGAAAAGCAGTCAGCAAGAATTATCAGAACTTTTAAATTCAGCTGTTGCTCTGCTTAAATTTCGAGGGGAAGTTTGTTATGCAAAAAAGTCAATCTATGCCAAAGGACAAAAAATTCTTCATGTAAGTGAAACAAAAATAAAATATAAACATATATATATATAAGTATTTAGGAAAATTCCCTAATCTCTTGTTCTTTGATATGAGTGATTAAACTGCAAGTCCTTGTCCTGTACAGATAACTCCAGTGGCTTAATTTTTTTGAATAAATAGAAAATTCCAAAATTCTGCACATAACTGAAGACATTTGCACAGAATAACATACACAGAATTATACAGTTTACTCTGAGGACTTGCTACCAAGAAACTTATTAATGTCTGATTTTTAACCCTTATGCAAATATTCTTTAGAAAGTGTAAAGATCTCTATTCCACAGTAAAAATCACAGTAGTCTTCATTAGTTTTTCAGAATGAATTAGAATAAAAACAAAACAAATCATACGACCAAACCCTCTTTTGCATAGGAATCTATTTTCTTGATCAACTATACCTGCAGACATGCTGTTCATTGAAATGCTAAATCTGAACAGCAAACTGTGAATGTGACATATGCAGAGGAAATCTGCTGGAGTAATGGTAGAGGAAGCATTCTGCCAACTCAGTTGTCAATCACTTGGCAGTCCTCACATTTTCTTCAGAGAAATTCTGACCTTGAGTGGCAATATGGACTGAGATTAACTCAGCTGGTTAGAGCATGATAATAATGATGCCGAGACTGTGGTTTCAATTCCTGTGTAGGCCATCCACTTGAGAGGTTGACTGGATTTTTTTGGGTTCCTTCCCTCAGAATATTCTGTGATTCTACATAGTGATGAATAACACTCATTTAAGCTAGCTTTGCTTGTACAGTTGTAATTTTTTTTTTTTGGCTCCAAGGACCACTCACACATTTGCAGTTGACTCATGCTGTTCCTGTCTTTTCAAGACACTGTAATGATGGCAAGGTTATTTTACTACAGATAGTTTCATAGTGATTAGTAACTATTCTTTCGTTAATTTCTTTCATTACTATCTGATGACATCTACTTTCAGCTACTCTTTTATGATGCCCTATGTTTATCAACAGTGTCAAAATAGCAACAGAATGTGCTTGCCAATTATGTTATCATCTTTAAATATTGGAATAATATTGGAATAATATTGAGTTCATCTTACCTGATCTACTAGGTGAGATGTATAATACATGGGAAAGCCATAAAAAGGGAAGATTTTTGATATCATTGCCACTGTGCTGCTTGGTTCCAAAATTCCTGCTCATCATCACTTGTTAGGATTTTCGGCTTCCATTAAGTCATCCTTTCTATTCATTAGATTGAAGAGATTAAAGTCTGTTGTAGTCCTTCTCACCAAAGGAGAAATCAACCACTGTGATCATCCACCACTGGATGAGTTTTTGCTGCTGTCCTCCTGAATGAAAAATTTGTACATCACCTGAATATTTTAATCTATTCTTTTAACCTCTGGGTAGGCATGTTAGAATCCATCATGCTAGCTCTGTCAAGTGTGTAAGACATTTCCTTGAAGTCCATCTGAGCATCTGAAGGACCTCCCATCCCAAGTAAGACAGTGCTATGCAGACAAAACCTCTCTGTGTGACCGACTTAGGTTCTGGAAGTGGGCTGGTAAGAACTACAATTAACACAACAGTCAGAGGTGCATTGCTCTGTTTCAATTAT
Source organism: Passer domesticus (assembly GCF_036417665.1). NCBI lineage: Eukaryota > Metazoa > Chordata > Aves > Passeriformes > Passeridae > Passer > Passer domesticus. The sequence goes on along the minus strand of NC_087512.1, from coordinate 40,677,930 downwards.
TTCTTTATTAAATCAGTTCCAACACACTTCCTTTTCTATTAAATAATATCAATTAATAATTAAATGAGTAACAAGATGAGAATGGCAGCACCACATTCAATTATATGCAAAAATTGTTTTCAGGTGGAAAGCGTCAAATGACTGTACAAGGACAATTAATCTATATTACTGAAAAGGATTTAACCATAAATATATTTTTTCACTTCTTTCTTCCTTTTTTTTTAGCAATTCTTGTCTCTGAACTAGAAAGTTTTCAAGAAGTCCCTTAAATTACTGAGAATAAATGTTAGGAAGAAAACACAAAGTTTTTGTATTGCATTTATCCCCTCTAATATGAAGAAGATCAGAAATAACTTCAGGGAATTGCATTACTCCTGGCAGATAGTTATTGGCAATGCTTGATAAATGTTTTCAGAATTTTTGGTTAATTTAGGGGTGTCTTCCTAACAGAATGATAACAAAAAGGTTCATTGTTTGACCACATCACAGTTTAACCACAGATGGCCGATAAGTATCATACTGCAGCACACTCATTCTCTCCCATAATAAGTTGGGAGAGAACATTAGAGGATAAAAGGGCAAAAACTAGTGGACTGAGACTAAGACAGCTTAATAGGTAAATCAAAAGCTGTGTGCTTTATCCAAATATAACAAAGAATTAATTCAATTTTTTTCAGTGACAGCCAGACATTTAGTCATATCCAGGATAGCAGGGCCCCAGCATATGCAATGGTGACTTAGGAAGACAAATGCCATCACTCCAAACACCCTTCCCTCTTCTCTTATTCTCCAGCAGCAGCTATTGCTGAGCACGACATTACATGGCTTGGTATATCACTTTTATCTGTTGTGGTCAGACCCATCCCAACTTCTTGCCTGCTGCCAGCCTCCTCATTAATGGGACAGCATAGGAAGCAGAAAAATCCCTGACACTGTCCCAGACTAACTCTAATTCTGCATTTAACAGATGTTGACACATTTTATTTTTGTAATTTTTATTTGGCTTTAAGAATACTCTTTTCCTAACTTTATGCATGTTTTGCAGGGCACTTCAAATGAAAAAAAGTAAGGATGGGCCTTAATCTTAAAATATACTAAATATTTTATAATATTAATATAAATATAATTTATAATAATAATATAAATATAATCTTAAAATATGCTCAAACAAATTTTCTCAGTCTTGTGTGTGCTAGACATGCATGATTCTCCTGGAGGGACATGTCTGTGGAGAAAAGGAGGGATCTTCAACAACACCGAAAATATGTGTTATCAAATTTATAGGGATGATCTGGACAGTCTTAAGTTCCAAATTATGTTTTATCCTTCAGGTTTCAGAAACATGTCAAATGCATTCTGAGAATTACTTTGATAGGATAGTTTTGAACTTCTTTGAATAACAGTTTATTGGCTTTGAGGCATTTTGATACTCATTTTTGACCCACAAATGTAACAGAAAATGAAAATGCAACAAATCAATAACTAAATTTACATAATAAATACTGTGAGTTTTAGACAAGTAATGAGGTATTTAACCTGAAAAAAGCCAGAAATAGGAAAATGCAATTATAAAACAAACAAACAAACAAACAAAAGAAATCTGGGGATAGAGAAACAGTATAATTGTATTATACTGTATGACATGGTACAGAAGTCAAGAAGAAAGCATGAGAACAACAAGCCCAGAATATAAGTTTAGCTTCTAGCAATCTCCCTAAATCATAAAACTCTCCACACCAACCATAATTTAAGCAATTAAATTAATCCTCTGATCAGTTTCAAAATCAATGCAATTTCACCAACTCAAATACTGAAGTTTTAGTTTCAGCATAGATGATTAAGAACTAAGGTATGTTTGCTGCACATCTGAACCTGAGGCTAAAAACTAGCAGCAAGACATTCACCTTTGTCCATATTTGTATGCTAATGAGTATGAGATAGAAAGGGGTCAGCAATAACTTGATATCTGAAAGCTTTGAAACCTGTTTTTTTCCAACCTTTGCTTTCAACAAAACATTTGAATCTTACCTTCTTATAAGAGTTTATGTCAATTAAAACTTATTGTCTTTTAATGCTACTCTATGCTTTTAATTAAAAGTACACATGAGAACATAAACTCCAGTTTTCCTTCCTCTCATAATAGATAATATACTTGGGAAACCTAATTATCAATTTTTAAGTGTGATCATTGCACATATGGGATATGTTTCCTTTTCATTGCTCTGTTAATTGGATGCAGATATTTTGTTTAATTTGTTTTCTACCCATAAGGGATGAGGATTATGTTAATGAGAAACCAAACACTCAGAGTTTCAGGGAATGTTCTCTTGGTTTTTTTGGTTTTGGTTTTGTTTCATCCTAGGTTGCTTCTCTGTCTTGAATATTGCCCTAAAACTCGTTTCATAATAATGATATGGCCTTATGAAAGAACACAAGAAACTTCAGAACAGAGTAGAGGCCACAGCTTGCCAAGACGCAGAAAGGGAGCAGAGAAATAAAATCAGAAAAGAGACAGAGAGAGAACAAATATTATCAGTTCTTAGATCCTACATTGGTCCTGCTGGGTGGATGGTCCAGAGCTAGGATAGTGAGACAAAGAAAGAAAAACATAAAGAGGAGAAAGAGAGAGAGGGAGACCAATCCACTTCCTTTTAAAATTAACCGTGTTTAAAGGGGGGATACAATTCTCGTTCATTGAAAGGCAAATGTATGCAAAGATAAAGGAACAAGCCTATTCAAGTGGAGCTTTTTGATGTCTCAAACTAAAAATGGTCATATAAATCCACTGGTTTTGATTAAAAACAGTAAAGAATTACGGTATTGTCAGCACAAATACCGCTGTAAACAGGGTTTAATAAAAAAAAGTTTTTGTAATTAAAGCCCTTCTATCTGAGTAAAAATTGAGGTCCAGAATAATACTCTGCAAATGAATATTCCACTAAAAAGTCCAAAGCAGTAATTTTAATTATGGAAATTTTGCTCCATGCTAAAACATTGTTTAGGATCGGTTAAAGGAAAAAGTAATTTCTCTGACAATTTACTTCTGTTCTGCAATGTTTAAGATCGTAAAAACAAGCCAATCAATTCTGCTCTCAACCCCCTCAAAGGACAAATACAAGTCACCGATGTCATTTTTATTTCTCATAAAAATAAATTAATAGGAACAAGCTTCTTTGAAAGACATCAAAAGCAATTCACTCAATGACTTCTTTCCATTATGCAATAAAAATTCATTAAGCTCAGCTTCATTCTAAAATTTCAGAGCAATTTATTGAATAAGTTTATTTTAATTCACAAACAAGTTAATTACCCTAGGTCCTGTTCCTCACAGTTTTTCTAAGAAAAATTCCTCCCTTAATTGAATGTACATGCTTTCCTCCACCTTTAAAAGCTGTAAATTTGTCTCTTGCATCATTTGAGATGCTGGCCATAAGCAAAGGTCTAGATCCTTAAATGGTACTTGCTGTGCACCTAGAGATTTACAAGCACCAGTCACATTTCAGAATTAGTCCCAAACTGAACTGTTCCTCACAGCTGCTGTAGTCTCAAAGGAAAATTTACAGTTATAATTGCTTTAGGTTTCTCAAGTAGTCAGCAAAGCAAAACTTTATGTCTCTATCTCCTATTCTGCTCTTTTGGCATTGGTGATGTGCAAGCATCAGCACTGCAAGTCACATAGAGATATTCGCATGAACTACAGGTGCATTAATTTTTCCTCTCAAATACTTCACGGAAAAATGAGTGTATTCATAAAAGTTACAAGAACTTGTAATTTTTTTTCTATTTAAGCCTGATATTACACATACCCATTTCCTTTTCAAAATGAACCTTTGCACTTTTCTGTAGATGATGAGGGACTAAAACACTGCTTTTCAGAAAGTCATTCCTGTTGCCTTGATACAGGTTTCATTCCATAAAGATGATTAAAGTGTACGGAAGAACACAAGCATTGAAGAGCATATCTGCAGCCTTTCCAGAAGACACCTGTGAGCCCTCAGGCTACTGTTTCAGGACCCTACAATCAAACACACAGAGATGAGCATCATTCCCTCCTCTCCACAGCTGGCCATCCTCTTGTTTAGGAATGTAAACACCTTATTGTGACAAACTACTACAGAGGTGCAGACTGAACTGATTAATATTTATGGAGCCAAGTACTCTTTGTGGGGCATAATTTTCAGAAAGTGCTAATTAAAAAAAAATAGCCTAGTAATTGAAGATAATGGAAGGTAACAACTTACATTTGAAGAAACAAAAATGAGTGTCATTCTCCCATTTTTGCAAATGGCTAGGCATGGGCAGTGTTAGAAAAACAAGAAAAATAATGTTAATAAAAGTTACAGTGAAATGAAATAAAGAATTCAAATACTATTTTACTTAACTTTAAGGCAAAATTATAATAAGTTTAAAATAATCACAATAAATTTCAATCCTATAAATTCTTTTCTTCCCATTCCTTTGACTTTCATAATTCTTTCAAATATACATGAACTAGTGATATTGTACAGTTAGAAAGGATTCAAGCTTCCTTTTCTTTTTACACTTTTAACTTAACATTGTCTATAAGTGATTATAATCCTGTCATCAAACAAGAGATCAGAAAAGTAGAAATCAGTAAAACTGTCCAGCTGCAGACAGAACCCTTAAAAAGTTCTGTCCACAATTGTTTTTTTAGTGTACTTCTTTATAAGGACCAGAAAGGTAATATATTCCCCAAAGATATTTTCAATTTACAAATATTTGGACATTAGGTCTAGCCTTGCAAGGTCTAGGAATGATGGATTTCATGTCCAGACTCCAGTGAATTCATTTCTGTAACAAAATTTTTGTCACAAGCAGGTCTGAGGACGAGACACATTTAATGCTCAGCAAAGTAAGGATACCTACAGACCTCTGTGCAACCCTTGAAGCAATATGCCTCCCAAATGTTATGGGGCTTACAGGTCCTCTGTGGCTTTAAACACTTTTCCGATTATCCTGGTTAATAAGAAAGTCACCTTTAAGCCATCACTACTAAGTTTATTCTGAAGGCATCAGAAAAGAAACTGGGTCACTATGAAGAAAAAAAAAAAAACTTAAGAGAAATGTGATTAAATTGATTGATGTATAGAGTATTATTCTAAGTGAGAATACTAAAGACATTAGTGTGTTGAGAAGTCAAATAGATAACCTAGAAATCTGCTGTAAAAATATTGATGGGAATTTTTGAAGGCATAGCAATAAGAAAAACTAATTTTTATTATTTGTACTCTATTACAATATTTTGTAATACAGTATAACAAATCTTTCTGAGGAAGTTGCACTCTCTTTCTGCTTTTACTGCCTTGATTGAAAGCCAAGGTTACAGGGAATTGATATTTATCACATTGCAGTGCATTTTACCCAAACTCTCACACTGATTGATGCCTAGTAGTCATTTCACCCAGCACTGAAATCTGGTTACTGTTTCTGCGCAAATCAACAGTATCCGGTGCCAGTAAACAAAAGCACTAGATTGCTGCTTTCTGGAGCCTTTACCCAGGATGTTGTGAAGACTGTCAAGGCCTGTCTAATTCTTTGACAACTACAATCTGCTGTGCTTTCAGGTGGGCACCACAGATACTGCCAGGAGTAGTCTGGACAATATCAATATAGACAGTCACAGGTATGAGGGCCCAGGTAGTGTTTTACTCACTCCTATTATTGAGGGAAAAGGGTTGTTAAGAAAGTGTCACTGATACTGCATATCATCAATTCATTGCAGAGCTGGTATCAGCAACAGGGTTTTGGCTTTCATGCCTGTGGGATGCTAATTGACATCTTCTTGGGAGAGACGGGATGCAGCTCAGTAAGTGGAGCAAAGGTATCTTTTCCAGCAGGGTGATGGATCTGGTATGATGGGTTTCAAAGCGAGAATGAGGCCAAGGGGAGAATTAGCAGCAGCCTTCTGATGAAAGGATGTACAGGGCTGACATGGAAAGAGACTAGAGAAGTAGAAGGGAAGCAAACACAGAATTGACAAAACTGGTCCTAGAAGGGGGGACCTCAAATATTTTCATATAAGTAGATGGCAGCTACCGTTATATGGAGAAATAAAATCACAAAATGGTCTTTTGACTCATCCCAGAAGGTGATGGAAATCCACATTATTGTTTATAGGTCCCTTGGGGTAGATTAGAATAAAAAGACACGGGATGATCAGTGTTTATAGATATATAGTGTTAATTTTAGAACAATTTGATTGTTCAATGGAAAGAGACTATGCAGATGTTTTGGTTAGTATCATCTACAGTAATATAGCAATAAAATATTTAAGCTAAAGAAAGAAAGAGAAGGGATAAGAATAGAAAGGAACCACCACCTGTGGATCCAGCAGCAAGATGTGATTGTTGCCATTTAGTTGTCTCTTGGTTGAAATGATGGTCATAGTCTTGATCCATCAAAGGTTAGAGAAAGCCCATGAAACACAAAGTTCATTGGGTTAATACACATTTATATTAAGGTGGAAACCCCCAGATACCTCCCCTGGGAGTACTGCCCTCCTCTGTGTGTTGCAATACAGTGAATTTTGCACAGTCCTCTGGTGGAAAGTCCCAGAAATGAGTCAAGGCATGCTTCAGGGACATGTGATGGTTTACGAAGCCTTCTAAGACACAATTGCTGCCTCTTGCTTCAGCAGAGTTAAGCCCCATCAGAAAGGGTGAATACTTCACTCCCACTTGTGAATGTCCTATAAAAATTTAAATCCCCATCTTCCCTGGCTGAGCAGAGGCAGGTGACAGGAAGTTTTACAACTGAGCCAGCCATCAAAGGGAGGATAAGGATGATGAAACCACTGTCCTATGTCTGCAGGGTTTGCTTCTTACCAGTCTTCTCCCTTTTCTGGCTCAGCATCCAGCACAAAAATATCTCTTTCTCCTGCTAGGTTTGAAAATAAAGAACCCTGCCACCTCCACAAATGACAGAGTTTTGAGTTCATTAACATTCCAGACTCTCGCAAACCCAAACATAAAATCTCACAAACATGAAATACCACGGTTTTGGGAAATCAGAATGTTGGAGAGTCTCTTTGAACTATCTGCACACTAATGCACATAATCCAGAAGTTTCCTGGAGAGCATGAATAAAAACTTTGTGGTGGCAATGACAGAGGATCCAAGAAGGAGATGTGTCACTGTCATATTTTCTGAAAAATCACTTGCCAGGATTTTTCTCCTGATAGTCTGAGACACCTCTGAGGAAAAGAAAAACAATAATTATGTGCTTCTGTGGAAGGTGACAGGTGCATCATTGATTGGTCCGTATGAGTTGTTTCTACTTAATGACCAACCATGGTCCAGCTGTGTTGACTCTCTGAGCAGTCAATAGTTTTTGTTATTCATTCCATTCCTCTCCTTTCTAGCTTTCTGATGGATCCTTTCTTTCTATTCTTTTTAGTATAGTTTTAGTATAGCATGAATAGAATAGAATAGAATAGAATAGAATAGAATAGAATAGAATAGAATAGAATAGAATAGAATAGAATAGAATAGAATATATAATCAACCTTCTGAAACATGGAGTCAAGATTCTCATCTCTTCTCTTGTCCTGGGACCCTCAAACACTGATAAGGGATGCCAAAGACACTAGCTTATTCTCTAAATCAGAAAGTGGGAATGAGAATATTAGAGGAAATGTAGGCCCCTTGCTGAATGTGACAGGAAGTTTGGTGACACAGGGTATGAAAAGGCAGAGGTAATGAACACCCACTTCACCTCAGATTTTATAAGCAAGTCTGGACTTCAGCAATTCCAGAACTGAACCAAATGGATTTCAGACTACTCTTCCAGCATTAGCAATTCTGTGATTTGAAGTGTTAATGCAGAGTGCTCAGGCTGGCTTAGTTCATTTACCCCAGGTACAAAACTGATTTTGGAGCGTGCACGCCAGCCATATGTGACATAGGGTGACTGACCGTGGAGTGTAATTGGACGTTAAAGAATCCTGAAAAGAAATGCCATCTTGCAGGACTGCCAAAAACTTGGCAGTTTCACTACGTGTGCAACACATGGTGCTACTGGCCCCAGCATCCTTTGCAGTGAGAGAGACTACTGAAAAACCTGAAGTGAACCAGGTCATCGAGACCACCTTAGTCATTGTAAGAAACACTCTCTGCCTTCAGTTTCCCTGCAGCTTCCAAGACCCATGCTGGCAAGACCCTGGCAACTGGTATTTGGCCAATGTAAACCCAAATTACTGCTTTGCTGAGGCCACTGGTAGAATTTTGGATTAAGTGTAATAAAATGATAGGACAGCACAGCGCAGAAAAAAAAATCAATATGTAATTCAAACATTATATTATTCCAGAATATTATATTATTCCAGAAGATTCTGGCACAGTAGAAACAAAGCTAAAATTCAGCTTTTCACATATTGCCAGTAGAAGGGACATGACAGGAAAAGGCACAGAAAAAAAACTATCCATGCCAAAAAAGTGTGTTGCCTTTGCACAACTAAATGATGAATGTATCTTTTTGCTATGGTGCCACATTGTTCTTACAATGGAATTTGATTAACTTTTTGTGACATGCACATCCTAAGCCAGAAACTCCTCATAAAAGTTATTTTTCCCTTATTTTATCTTTACTAACACTGCATCTGTCAGTCATTACAATAACCCAACAGACTTACATCTAAGCATAGAATGCAGCAGCTGTTCTTTTTCTTAGTGGATAGTAAGAGAGAAAAGACAGGGACACAACCCTGTTAAATCAGCATTCAGAAACTGTGTTTCTTACCTTCTTATATTTACTTTCAATGCATTTTCAATGTTGACAAGCCCATTTTTCATCCTTATGTTGAATGATTAGTATTTATGAAAATGAACATGTAAGATACACATTTTTTGTACCTGGCCTCATTTGTCAGGAGATGAGATCATTCAATGCAATTAGGGTGATGACAGAGACTGATGGTAAATGATCATACCAAAGGATTGTTATAGTTTTCTTTTTAGTTTTGGCATGCATTATACACTCAGTTGCATTAGCTTGAAATTTCTTTGGGAATCATAATAAAGAAATATCAGTTATATGGAGCTCAAAATTGTCTAAATTTTCTTATTCCCAGGAGGAGAGGAGAGGAGAGGAGAGGAGAGGAGAGGAGAGGAGAGGAGAGGAGAGGAGAGGAGAGGAGAGGAGAGGAGAGGAGAGGAGAGGAGAGGAGAGGAGAGGAGAGGAGAGGAGAGGAGAGGAGAGGAGAGGAGAGGAGAGGAGAGGAGAGGAGAGGAGAGGAGAGGAGAGGAGAGGAGAGGAGAGGAGAGGAGAGGAGAGGAGAGGAGAGGAGAGGAGAGGAGAGGAGAGGAGAGGAGAGGAGAGGAGAGGAGAGGAGAGGAGAGGAGAGGAGACCACAAGCCACCATTCATACTCAAATATAAAGGAGGAGTCACATTATTATCTTTAAAACAATAAGAGTCTGTGCTAAATTTGCTTATGATACTTTTAACTGCTTATTATGTTGCAGAAACTCTTGAAATTTCCTGCTTTTCTTAGACTGACTCCTTTCAATTCTGGTGTTTTTGTTAGGATCAGAATGGGAATTAAAGTCTGATAATAGTGCCAATCACAACAGAAACCAACTTTTGACAACTTGGTCTGAAAAGCAAAGTAAAGTAAAAGAATAAATTCAGGAGATTTTCAAATAAGCTAAACATTGTCAAAGCATACTGAAAGATTTTACATAAGAAGTTCTAATTTTAAGTTCAGATACAATTTGGTTGGAGTTCTTATTATATCTGTCTTTTTAAAATATTTTTTCTATCAAATAACTGTCATTTAGCTTCCATCTTCGTGAAACAAAAATCCTCAGACTCCAATATTAATTGTTCAACAGTAAGAAGAGGCAATAAAAATCATGGCAGATCTCAAAGGGAATTCCATAATCTAGACCGAAATACCATTGTGTTGGGCTTCTCTTGAAAGTGTACTTGAAAGTACACTAGAAATTACCTGAATCACAGTTTGATCTTACTGTTGTTCTTTTCTGCTTAATCCAATTTTGGTGTTGTCTGGTTTTCTTTAGCCTCTCAAAACACTTTTTACCAATCAATAACACCACTTCTCAAAGAGAATAAAACTGTCTTCTTTTCTTTTCTTTTCTTTTCTTTTCTTTTCTTTTCTTTTCTTTTCTTTTCTTTTCTTTTCTTTTCTTTTCTTTTCTTTTCTTTTCTTTTCTTTTCTTTTCTTTTCTTTTCTTTTCTTTTCTTTTCTTTTCTTTTTTCTTTTTCTTTTTCTTTTCTTTTTTTTCTATTTTCTTTTCTTTCATAAGCCCATAACTATTTCTGAAAAAAATGTTATGATTTGTATTTTTAATTTTTTTTGCAAGCTGACTGCCTCAAATGACAACAGGAGACATTCCACCATGCTGATTTTATTCACTAAAAGAAAAGTTTTGAAGAACTTTTTTTAATTGCTAGTCTGGGAGGGTTCAAATAAAAACTTAATGGTGCAGTATTATGACAGCTGTACATAACAGTAAGCCTTCCATCTCCTTGATGACTTGTCCTATTTAAGAAAAAGTCACAAATATTTGAAGAAAAACCTACAAGTGTATACAAATTTATTTGAAGCATTTTACTGCAAGCTGTGTTTGAACCATAGAGGACAAACAGAGGGAAAGATAGTGTTACTAAGAAAGTGTTACTAGTGCTATGCTGTGTGAGAAATAATGAATTATTTTTGTCAAAAACAGCTTAAAAGGGGACCCCTAAGAACTGAAAAGGGTAGAGGGCTTTGTAGGAGTGGGGAGGGACAAGGAGAAAATAAAAGTGGTTTATAGCTGAATACAATATATTAAATATTTTTTTTAATTAGTCATTGAATTTTGTGCTCCCAAGAGTGGTTGTAATGAAACTGGAACTCTGCTACTTAATCTGAAAATTAATTTCCATAATTTTTCCTCCTGCATTGTTTATACAGAGATGAAATTTATTCTGTGCAGCCTTATTTTTGGTCAAAATATTCACAAATATACAATTTACATATACCTACTCACTCTCAAGTTTTACCACATCTTTAAATGTTTAAGCTTTCAACCATGGTAAAATTATACCATACTGGTATACCACCTACAAATGATTTATATTTTAATACAGAATCCTACACTACTGAATCTGTCAAAATATTGAGAAATATGACACCAAATCCCAGTGGTTCCTGTGATCTGCCCTTCAGTTCTCTGGTGACTCTAACCATGCTCTATTTCAAGTCCGGGAAGTACTTTACTACAGGCTGCCTGATCAAGGGGAGCCTAATAAAAAACTCTTAGCTCAGGCTGCAGGAGGCATTACACTTGCTGGCTCCTCACTTGCTGGGGCACTTCCACCACCCTGACATCTGCTGGGAAAATGGCACAGCAAGCTGCATGCAATCCAGGAGACCCTTGGAACGCATGGAGGAAAGCCAGGTAATAGCGCTGCTAGAGAGGATGTGACACTGGAGCTGATGGTCACCAAGCCAAGGCAGTGGAGCAGGGACATCAAGACTGGAGGCAGCCTGGGCTGCAGTGAGCATGCACTGGTGGAGTTTGTAGTCCTGAGGGATATGGGTCAGGTAAGTAGCAAAGTTAGGCTCCTGAACTTCAGGAGAGCAGATTTTCAGCTCTTCAGAGAGATAGTCAGTGGGCTCTCCTGGGAGACTGCCCAGAGGATCAAGGGAGTAGAACAGAGCTCACAGATCTCTGAGGAATTCTTCCATAGAGCAGAAGAGCTGGCAATCCCCAAGAACAAGAAATTAGGCAAGGAAGGCAAGAGACCAGCATGGCTGAGTCAGGTGCTACTGGTCAGACAAAACCAGAAAGAAGCAAATGCACCAACATTTGAAGATACAACTGGTGACCTGCAAATGACATGGAGCCAAAGTTTGGTTGTGGATGGGGTGAGACAGACCAAGATGAACCTGGAAGTGAAACCAGCAAGAGGCACAAAGAAGAATAAGAAGGTCTTCTATATTTTAATAGGTATGTTAATCAGAAAAGTCAAAGAAGTTGTACATCCCTTATAAACAGTGCTGGAAAACTGGTAACAATAGACGAGGAACTCAACAACTTTTATGACTCAGTCTTCAACAGCAACCTCTCTTCTCACACCTTTCAAGTGAATGGACAGCAAAATGGGGGCTGGCAGAAGCAATGTTTCTTCCACCCTAAGTAAAGATCAGATTCATGACCACCTGAGGAACCTGCATGTGCAGACTATGGCACCTGGTGAAATGCATCGAGAACCAATGAACCTTGATCTGAGAACTAGAGTTCTAAGGAAATTGGCTGATACAATTGCCAAGGCATTCTCTATGACATTTGAAACCTTGTGCTTGTCAGGTTCCAACCAGCGGGCTGGAAAAAGGGAATGTTGTGCTAATCTATAGAAAGGAAGATTCTGGAAAGTACCACCCTCTCAGTCTCATCTCTGTGCCTAGGAAGATCATGGAATGATCATCCTAGAAGTTCTGCTAAGGCACATGGAGGATAGGGAGCTGATTTGCAGAAACAACCATAGATTCACCAAAGATGTAAGGCAACCTAGTGACCTTCTATGATGGAGTGACTCCATCAGTGGACAAGGGAAGGCTACAAGTGTCATTCTGCAAGGCCTTTGACACAATCCCACAACCTCTTTCTCCCTGGATTAGAGAAAGATAGACTCTTGGATTATTAAGATAGTAGCAAGATGGTCACATCCAGAGGGTAGTGGTCAAAGGCTTAGAATGCCAGTGGACATCAGTGACAAGAGAGATCCATCAGGGATTTATACTGGAACCTGTGTCATTAATGTCTATTAATGACATAGACAAAAGGATGCATGCTCAGCAAAATTTTAAAGGACACCGAGCTGGGTGGTGTTGTTGACAGACCTGAAGGATAGGACACCATCCAGAGGGTGGATAAGCTCGAGAACTGGGTCCATAAGAACTTCATGAGGTTCAACCAGATCAAGTGCAAGGTGCTGCCAAGTGCAAGGTGCTGCACCTGGCTCAGAGCAACCTCTGCTACCAACACCATCTGGGGGATGAGCAGATGGAGAGCAGCCCTGGGGAGAAGGACTTGGGGGTGCTGGTGGCTGAGAGGCTGGACATGACCCAGCCATGGGCACTCCCAGCCCAGAAAGCCAAACGTGTCCTGAGCTGCATCCAAAGCAGCGTGGGCAGCAGGGGAGGGAGGGGATTCTGCCCCTCTGCTCTGCTCTGCTGAGAGCCCACCTGAAACCCTGCATCCAGCCCTGGAAGGACATGAAACTGTTGTAAAGAGGGCCACCAAGATTCTTAGAGGGTTGGGGCATCTCTCCTGTGAAGAAAGCCTGAGTTGAGGTTGTTCAGCCAGGAGAAAAGAAGGCTCTGAGAAGACCTTTTTGTGGTCCTTCAATAACTAAATATGAATAAGAATAATGGGGACAGACTTTTTGGTAGAATCTATAGCAATGGAACATAGGTTAATTCTTTTAAGAAAAAAGCATTAGACTAGATGTAAGAAAGACGTTTTTTATGACAACGGTGAGGCCTGGAACAGCTTGCTGTGGAACATTCAAGTAGTGTTGAATGGGGCTCTGAGGCACCTGATCTAGTTGATGTTCCCTACTTATTGCAGGGGCATTGAACGGGATGACCTCTAAAGCTCATTTCCAACCCAAACTATTCTATGACCTTCATAATGATGATAGAAAATACAAGTAGGAAATATTACATCAAATCTAAAAAGACAGTAAATATAAAGAAGTAAATAAAGAATTTTTTAATTAATTGAAGATATATTCTGAAGTATAGTGAATTCAGAACAAGCCTACTTCAGGGTGTGTTTTGTCTAAATGCTACCATATAGCATGATAAGTAATGTCTTCAGATGTTATCTTTGAAAGATTTAAGCAGCTTTTATCTGTGTGTTGTTTCAGATTTCTTTGTGATTTAGACTACCACATAGTACTAATTCTTATGACCTGCTCAAGAGTCACCTTTGGCTGTCATTTTATCATTGTGATGCTAAACTGGATTTTGTCTCCTAATTAAAATTCAAGACAAAATGTTTCATTTTCTTGTGTGGAATATATAATTTTATTCCATTGATTAAATTTTAAATTAAAAAATGGTTTTCAACTGTCAATGTCTGAACATTTCAGAACTGCTGTACAGAAACTGGTTCAGTTTCATGAAGCTGTGTTTTTCTGATCAAAATTTGTGTCAAAAGATTTCTTTATAAGTACAACTACATAATGCACCTCAGGCCTGGCTTCATTCTTTTCTAATTTAGGATTTCTTTTGATCTTACAAATGATGTGTAACTTTATGGCACATAAAAGGAATGAGTACAGTATATTCTTTGTTGTGGAGACTGCAGTCTAATGACTTGAGTGAAGACTGAAGAGGAGAGACTAGAGATGATCTTCTTCCATAGCATAAGCCAACATAAAGGGAAAGAAACCACTGTAATATATAATAGTATTCTGATTGTAGCAGGGATTAAGTGTTTTTTTCTAAACTGTAATGAAATTAGTTTACATATCCCTTTCATTTGTCTGAGTAATACTAATCTTCCTAACATTATGAGTAGTATCTACTATGAATGTGTATTAGTCATCTCTTCAAAAGCTGTAGTTATCAAGAATAACCAGAACCAAGATTTTACCTCAATGTTTTCATATTTTCATAATATTTTTGTTTTTCTATAATCAAGTCTGGGATGGAATCACTTTTAATTTTTATTAAGGAGCAACTTTACACATTGTAGAAAAAAATGTGGGTTTCAAAATTATTTTTCATCTATGTCAAAATGCATCTTTAACATATATTTAGATTCCTTTATATAGATTAATGACCAACTATTCACTTCTTATTCAATTTATTTTAGTGTATGATAAACATTAAAGATTGAACCTGATTCTCTGTTTGAAATATCCTATTGCATATCTATTATCTTCTAATCTTAAATAATCTTCTAATTTTAAAGGATCTAAAATTTCAATCTACTAAAAATGAACATGTCAGTCAAATTAATAACTAGGTACAGTAAACATCTACTGTTTTCAGTGTGCATTTTTTGGTGAATAACCTTGTCATCTCCATATACTTTTATCTATATCAGCTCTTAATTTAGATTGCTAATTCTCTAGGGCAGATTTCATATCTTTTTGATCAAACAATATTAACAATATTTAATCAAACAACATAAAATATAAAAAAAAAGGTGTAATACAATGCACAGAAAAATGCATACCTCTGGGAAAACCAAAAAAAAAAAATCCAAAACAAAAAAACTCAAGCAACAATCAAACAAAAAGTTATATCTTGATTTTGAGCCCAAGATGCTGAGGTCAAAATACACCTTTAATGTAACTAAATACTACTAACCAGATGATGTTTGTTGATTTTACAGGCCTTTTTCTTAATTTTACCTTATTCTTCAAACCACTGAGTTCAAATTTGATGTAGGTATGCAGAGATACTGAGAACAAAGTTATATAATTTCAGACCATCATCAGGTTGCCCATAGAGATACAAAATATTTGCTATAAAATATGAACCTGTAATTCATAATGGTTGTGATGACACTGATTGTTAAAGTCATATATTTAGCATGGTTTGTAGAGAAAAGAAATTTGTGTACATTTTGCAACAGAAAGAATGAGTGAAGGCTGTATGAAGTGTTCTTGAATTGCACCTGTAACCTGGATCACTGTGACAATGTGAGATGTGACAATGGGTACTAATGAGAACCTTTTTCCTATATTCTGTTGGCAGTGCAGTAACAAGGAAATAAAATTGTAGAGAATTAGGACTAAAAAAAATTGATAGGAAGAAAGTAAAACAGTATTAGCTCTACTTACATTAGGGAAGAAACAAACATAACAAAGAAACAAGATAACTAATATGTTAAAAGATCATTTAAACCTATATTGCACAATTACAAAATTAATAGATAATAAATACTGTATTATTGATACAAATATATGAACCTTTTAGGTTAAATCAGGTATGGGTTGCTGATAATTTTTTTTCCTCTGAAAAAAAGAACCTATGACCTGAAGGAAAAATTAGAAAATGTTCTTGTTCTAATAAGGAAACTTGGAGGTGTACAGTAATTAATTATATTCTGGAAACACAATTTTTGGTTGGTTGGCCGGTTTTATCAAATGAAATATAGCATGCATTCAATACATGTATTTAGATATTAGAAATACTATTTGCTATTTCATATATTGAAGAGGATTTTAATTTTATTAAATGTTGATTGATAACATATGATCCAGGTATCTTCCAGCCACCAAACCATCCAGTTTAACATCCAGAGTTTATAGTTCCAGATCAATAAACCAAATGATCCTGTCTCTACAGACAATATTGTCTCATGTGTTTTATCACTTACAGCATTTCCCACTTTCATGAAACGTGAGGATTGTAAGCACAACCAATCCAGCAGATGTTCAACATTTCCAGCTTTCCCTGAAATAAAATGCTCATTCTGACTGCTTGAGGGCAGACAATGTTTTCCAACTTAACACTCTTTCAGAATGTAAATGATTAGCTGGATGTTGTTGCATTCTAATTTTTATACTGTGTTTCCATATTGTTCAGATTTTTTTCAAGATGTTCAAGCCATCTCTTAGAAGTTCAATAATTTATGTTTGTTCAAAAGTTATAGAACTGCAAAGACATTTTCCATCTCTATTTTAAAATGCAAAATTAATATAAATGCATCTCTAATGCATCCAATTTTATTATTTATGTTAATGTATAAGAAATAGCCTTTTATTGTTTTCTACTTAATGGTAAAATAAACATATCCATGTGTTGTGTTCTGAAATATGCTATTTAATTCAGTATTCACTTTCAACATACACCATGTATGGTAAGATGCAGCTATCTGTGCCCTCACGAATGGCACAGTGACAAACATGTTACTTATACAGCTAAATACTATTTTGGGAAAGATAATCTGTGATGTGATACAATGTATTTAAAAAATGGAAAAGTTAGGCTCTAATTTCATCCTGAAATGAGCAGAAGAGTCTATCAGAACTTCAGAAATCAGATCACAAAAAAGTTTTGATCAAACATTTTTCTTTGAATATATATGTTACTATGGATACCTGGTTACTAAGGTTACAACCAGATCTGTAAAATAAAAGATAATGACAGATGTGATAACTCAGAATCACAGTAGGAATCTATAGTTCTTTGATTTGAACAAAGATTTTCCTCCTTTGATTATAACTTCAGCATTTCTATTATTATCCTTTTCATGGTGGTTACTCTAGTTTTTAAAGAAAACATGAATTAGCAAAATGCATTTAAATGTATTATCTAGCACTACAACTTATAATAAAGAATTCAATCTTTAAAGAAAATTATAGTCAAAAAAGTATGCAGGTCTTGATAGAGCCTGGAAATAAAGAAAAATATTTAGTGTCAAGACCAGGTAGAAGCCACAGACACAAGGAAAACAACTTTGGACTAGTGTTTAATTTCATTCAGAAAAATCCATTTTCTATCCTTTACTGCTGAGATTTACAAAACTGTGCAGTAGGTGCGTATGCTAAGCACTGCCAAGCACTGCATGTCATTGTGCTGCAAATGGCAGAGCCTTAGAACTGTATAAAACCTGTACAGAGAAGTGTTTTACCCCACCCAGTAGTATCATAAAGAAGTTGAAACATGTGCAAGCACTGGAAGCATATATGCTCATATATATGGGACTGACTATTTCTGTCATCTTTCTTCAGGGGTTTTATAGGGAGCATGTTTTAAAATCTAGCCAGATACCTGTATCAATCACACCCTTTGAAATGCCCAAAGAAATTCCTCACACAGACTTGCCCAATAAAAAGCCATTTTCATTATCCAAAAACGCCTTTTGTCTCTAGGGAGTTTTACCATTGCTTAGGGCCCACTGGCAGAAGGACAGGAGTGACTATATCCCAGAGCTGTTAGACATTAGGATTAACTCTGTTAGACATGAAGCTACAGGATATCTTAGCTCTGCTGCTAGTCCTACACCCACTTGTACAACAGTTTGAAAAACATCCTATGTCTTTCCAATCCCCTAAAGTGCCTAGGGTCAGCCAGTAATTCCATCACTGTGCAATCCAGGAAGTGCATGCATGGGCATCCATATACCCAAGTCTTCTTCTGTGGATGTTTTTAATAAAATTTAATAGGAAAGATTTAAAGATTTGGTGTTCACAAATCCATAGGGACAAAGCCCTGACAAGTTTCAAAACTTGTAGAGAAGAAAAGGAAGGTTGTTCTCATTCAAGATAGTTTGACTAATTTGTCATGACTAAGTAGAAAAAAAAAGTAAAAATAATAAAAGAAACACTTTAAAACTAGGAGTTTGGTCATTTACCCAAAGTGTGAGGCAAATAATCCTTATTTGAAAGTGTTCTAATTTGAAATCTAACATTTCAATTTGTTCATTTTTAGAAGTCCTTTATAAAGTCTGAGCAAAGGTGAGGTCAATTTATTAAAGTGAGTTGGAATTCATTAAATACTCTTAATCACAATTAAGCCTTAAATGACATGTGAGATCAATTCAATTGGTAAGAAAACATGATAAATTGCTGTATACCACAGCTTAGACATTTAAATATTGGTAGCCCACAGTTTTATGGAGCACTAATGACTAATCATTTGGGAAAAATAAGTATAATATAGCCTTGCTAGTATGTATAGAGAAAAAAAAAAAAAAAAAGAAAGCAGAAATTAAGTAAATTACCATATCCTACTAATGGAAAATAACCCTGAATATTCAAATTCCTGAAAGAGAAGTTGTCATGGAAAGAGCAAATTTAAAAATTTTAAAAATTCACAATAACTAAATTGGAATATAGTGAGACTCAATCTGAGCATTCACTTCTGCTCAATAACATGCTTAGCTCTTATATAAAAATCAATCTCTATTTTAGACAAGAAGTTATTTAAAAAATGAATAAAGACATTTAGCAATTTCTTCATAATCAGAACTCTCTGGAAAAAAATCTGTGTTTTGGAGACCAATTCTTTAAAGACCAAAAAACATAGAATTATCTGGCTTACATATCTGAGTTTTATTCACTAATTCATTACTTTGTTTCAAAATGCAAATTTCTACTAAATATGGTATTGAAATATAATTTTTTTGCCTCCATTTGAAATCAGAGTGATAGTTTACAAATATTCTTTACCTTCATTTTAATTCTACACATGTAGTTTCATGTCTAGCTCTGAAAGAATATGATGAAATATAACAAGAGTCAGAAGGGAAGTTCTACTTCCAGCTCTTCTGAAAGATGTTTGAATGACCCAAAGCACAACTTTTGCCATTCTTCCCCTTAACAGTGTGAACTGTAGAACAGAAAGAAAAACTGTTTCCAAATTCCCATGAACTCCCACACACAAGTTGATATCTGCCCTTGGGCAGCTGGATCTCACTCCAAACAACATCTGTGGAGAACAGCTTAACTGGTGGCTGTGGCAACCCAGACAAGTACCTCAGATGTAGATATCTGTGATGTTAACACCGTAAGTTTGGTGATGCCAGCCTCTCAGTCTCTCATCTGATAGGGAAAAAGCTTTTATTTAATCTCACTTTTTCATTCACCTGTGAAAAATAAGTGCAGGTTTAAGCTATTTAGTTGTAATGAAGAATGAAAGTTTCTCCTTATGAGAAGAAATTAATTTTCCACATATAAGTCCTCTGTGGACAGTTTGACAAGACATTCAGCTTCAGAGGTAATATAAAACATAGAACATTTTGTTCTTTGTTCAAGCAGATTTTAAAATTTTGATGAAATAGTACAAAAGTAATATAACTATCTAAAGTCCATTAAGTGACCCACCCTTTAATGATTTGTACACATGCACACAAAGTTTTTATTAAATTTTCCATTTAGAAACCTACATTGACATATCTTATTAAAATTGTATATATTTTGTAGTTTACTTGCAGCAAAACAACACTAAAAAATATCAATTTGACTCCTTCAGCAAGAAACTCTAACTTCTGTAATGTGGTTGAAAACAGACTGGTTCAGGAAGACATATGCAAGCAGAATGACTTTATAAATTACAACACTTCATTTCCTCTTAGGAACAAAATCAAGTGAGTTTTTAGCAGTCCTTTCTTAGTACAAGGGGATTATGTCCAATGAGCTTTTAGTAAAATAAGTGTTTTTCAGTTGATTTGTTTCCCATTAGTAAAACACAGCAAAGTTCTGTTAAAAATATGCTGTGGATATTGGCTAGGCAGCATTATTAGGAAGATTCAGAGGGTGCTATCAGTAATGCACAAACTGCCAAGCTGTAAGAGTACCCTGAGAACAATATTTACTGCACTGAATGCCCAAAATATGGACAAATCTGAAAATAAAGCTGTATAAAAGATTTTAAGTTAATACTACAGCGATTAATGAAGTAGATTGGAGCCATCCACTGTATTTATCTAGCTTGCTTAAGATCTTTCACACTGAAAGTCCTATTATTAAAACCCTGGTGTTATCACTCAGATGCTAACTCTGCAGTAAGACTTGAGGGAAAAGGAAAAAAAAAAATTGAAGCAATTTGGACTGTCAAAGTTATTTAACTGATATGCTGCTCATGTGCCACCGTATCTTTTGTTTTCTGCCAGTTAGCCTCACATTAAACTTTTATAGTTTTTCTTTTAATAGAATGGAAGGATAGGAGCAGAGGGGAGCCAGGTTTGGGGATATCATTAGTGAGACTGGTTTTTGAGTATTTTTTCCAGTGTTGACCAAATTTGACAGTGGAATCAACAAACAGAAAAAAATCTTAGAATTTCAGACATCAGTTCCTGTCCAGAGGGGATATAAAACTGCCAAAATAAATATTGAGCCTGGCTTTGAGCTTAATAGCTGGAGAAAATGAAAGTAGAATAATCTATACTCTTACAGATTGTAAGGCTGATAAACAGCATACAGCACTGCATAAAAAAAATTCTGTGCTTATGTGTTTGGATTGTCATTTAAAGCTGCCCTGAATGGTCAAAATAATACTTTATGTACCTAGAGAAATAGGGGGAAGGAGTGAATTGGAAGGATAACGGTAAAATGCTTCCGTTTTTTCCCATGTTGAAATGCAAAAGGCTATTTTCCCCCTTAACGTGTCACTACAATATGTCCTAGAAACCTAGATTGCAACTATACTATCTGTATAACTGAATTACTTGAGTAGATGATATGAAGGTGATATGAAGGGTGATCCGATAAGACTCAAAATATTTTATATTCGAAGGCTGAATTGTTCCACTTTGATGTTATAGCAATTATTTAGGGCCTTGCCCTGATATTTTAATTCTTACATATGCATTAGAAGGGGACAAATTTACATGGATATGGTAATATATGTCAGATACCCATTTAAGTTTTGCTTTGGGGAGAAGATTGATTTTGTTCTTCATTTCTGTTTTATTCAGTCTGGTGGTCATTGATCTCCAAGAAAGGTAATTAGTGGTTTACAAATAGTCTTTGAAAATTAATTTAAACAACCTATTTCAAAATATCAAGTGATGATTATCATAAATTTGAAGCTAACACATAAAGGGATGAGGAGCTCAACTATTTTGACACTCTTGATTAAATTAAAGTTTATGTTTCAGGCTTCGGCAATTCAACATTACCTTATGCCAAACCTATCCTAATGTGATTTAACTAGCTTTAATTACGGACATAGTTTACAGTGCTCTTTAAAATATGATCTTCCACAAACTATAAAACTCTGAAATTTGCCAAATATCTTAGTGATGCTTGGATAATGTGACCTACTTTCTTCTTATGTGATGTTGTGATGTTAAATGTGCCCTGAAGCACAAGCAAATTATAAATATCTAACATTTATCAAGAAATATCCTTGCAGCAATGATTTCAGGTGCAAAATAGCTCTATTTTAAAATAATCACAGTCCTACAAACGTATTGTGATTCAAAGCCAAGCACAAAGCACAAGTAAAAATTTTATAATCAAAACAAGGAATAAACCTTTTACTTGACATTGGAAAAAGACAGTACACAATAGCATGAGAGAAACAGAGCCAATGTTAAAATTTTCCACACTCACTAAATCCCAAGATATAATGACAATAGCAAAAGTTGATTCTGCTGTATGGATTTGAACTACTACAGAGGGTCATCTCCATGGCCTTTAGGTAGTGCTTTAATGTGTATGGAATATCTCCTTAACATTTTACCTGACCTGAGATTAATAGTATATGATCTATACTTAAAGTCCAGTAATCTGGTGTTTTATCTCTCTCTTACCATTTGTTCCTTCAGAAGTTAATATTATCACTCAAAAAAGTAGATTTCTGCCAAGTGAGGCAATAGAAAGTATTGTTAACAGTTAGACATTCTGATGCAGCATCATAAATTAAAGTTTCCAAACTTTAGAGAAACAAATACACACACACAGAGTAAGAAATAAATGATGAAATCAGTGCATATAGATTAAATGAATGCTACATTTCTTTTTTCCAGGATTGAAAGCCTCGGCAATTAAAAAAGATCTGAGCAAAGCATGGTGGTTTTAGAGAGAAAGTCAATATAAACAGGTATTTAACACAACTGAACAATATCATCACCACTAGACATATTAATTCCAATTATATAACCTATATTCATGAAATTAAACTATAGTGAAGAGACAAACTGAACCTTGCCCTAAATAAAAGTAGTCTGAAAAACAACAGTACCATTTAAAAGATGCAGAAACTTTGTTAAGTGCTTGGAAAATATCTTAGTCAGAAACATTGAATGTTATTTCTTTCTTATCTTAGAACATTTTCTTAAATAATCTCATAATTGGTTATATAGCCATTATCAGATCATAAGAGATTATTTACATGCAAGTCAGACCTAAAGCCTGGCTAAGAGAACATTGACTTTATTCCAGATAAAATGAAATTCAGATGGAGAAAACCTAACCACCCAGCTCAAATTCGCAAATGCAAACACTAATAATCTTCAAACATATGAAGATTTCCAGTGCTATTTTAATTTCTTCTTAAGTATGTGCACATAAACTTGCAATCTTCTTTCATACTGTTGCACATAACTTTTTTTCATAAATTCTGTCTCTTCATTGTATGGGGTGATATATATCCCAAAAGTCTTTCCCCTTTTAATTCTAGGGAGTAGCTCCCAGGCCACAATACATAAACTCCAAGGCTAAATACTGACAAGAAAAAAATATTTCTGAGTGCTAATTAAGCTGAAAAATGAAAATAACAATTGTTTCTCCAAGCTTCACATTCAGTGAAATATGCAACAGAGAAACAAACCCATACAGTGGAAGAAGAATCAGGCAAGATAGACCCAGGTAAAAATCTTCATAAATCTTAAGGACGGCTATAGGGAAAAACAAACAGTTATTAGGAAAACTAAAAGTATCTCAACATAAAGGGAATGCAAAGAAAAGGATTTCTTACCATAAACTTCTGTAAAAGTGAATCAACTGGTTATGTCACTTGAGTGGATCAGATGGTTTTGTAAATGGCCTTTGCTGAGTTAATGAATAGAGAATACTTCCTCCCTCCACTAGCAAAGACCAGTGCACCAGGGAAGTGTATATATAACTCAGTCTAGAATGAAGTACTAAAACTAGAAAAAATCCAAACTATACCAAACCAAGAATCTACAAACAAACAAAAAACCAATAAGAGGATGAAATTTAAAGAGAGAAACAAGAAACAGACTTGAATTGACTTCTACCCAAGCATTTCTGCCTGAGAACTGGGGGTGTCTGGGGTATCCACCAAGTCGGTGGGGAACATATAGAGCCAGGTAATGGGAGTCACATTCCATAATATAGAAATTCTAACCTTTATAAAAATGGTGATGGCTTCCTATAAAACATTTGTTTACCCTTTATTTTTAAAATTTTAGATGGCTTCAACTCACCAATTAACATTTGAAATCTATTCTTTTTACCATCTTTTTGTTTTAAGGGTACGTTCATTGTATTCAGAGGACTAATTTTTATAGGAGAAAAATCTGCTTTTAAAAATAGCAGGCAGCTTTCCCTGCTGGAAGTACAATTCAAAGAAGTAAAATATCACAATCCATTTTCTTATTTAACCCTGAGGTACAAAGTTGATTTAATGTTAAATTTATAAACGCATTTTGCATAATGCTTGGCATGCAGAATACAAATGCCAATGCCAATGGCATCAAAATGGTAAACACCATTAAGTTATGCCTAAGTGTTTGTTAAAATAGTACACTCTCCAAGGTTATATATTTTTCTTTGTTTTCTATGAAAATTTAAAATCAGCATAAAACCTATGTTTATTCATCTATTTATGATCAGAACAGGTTTTATTTCATGGTATTTAAATAATTCTAGTAGTTCTCGAGCCACCAGAACTAAAAGTGAAATATGAATATTAACAAATGCATCTAGAAAACCAATATTAATCCAGGTTATTCCACAAAGACTTTGACATAAATTTGTCATATTATTCGATTATATGAAGTTATTTCACCCAAGGCATAAAGAGATACCAACTCAAATTAATAGCATAGCAATAGATATTTTAGTAGCTATAAAAATAAATTAAATACAAGCCCCACATGTCCTATAAATTGAGAATGCAGGACTGATTAAGAGATAAATGTTTATTTTATTCTGTTTGACATAGTATGTGCAGGTTATGAAAGAAAATAAAATTGTCCTTCCCTCAGATTTTGTCTTCACTATAGAGACAAATGTTTAATCAGCCACATCTCTCTGATACCAAAGTCCAAGTGTGACCACAAATAAAGCCTGTGGACTTGCATCCACTAAAAAGTGAGTGGATGCACTCACTTTTCAAGAGAGTGTGGATGTCAATACGTAATAAAACTCTTCTATGCAGTTCACCTGATGGTCACAGACTATCAAAATACTTTAAGAACTTAGGACTTAAAATAAATAGAAAACAAATTAAATAAATAATTTCAGGATATTTAAATTATTTTGGGATGTTTGTGTATATATAGTTAATTTGTTATCTTCTGCCTTAAAATAATAGATATTATCCCAGAAAATATGGTCCAAATAAATAATTTTTTTAAAAAGCCCTTTTAGCATGTCCCATGTTTCCAGCAATACTGATGAAAGACTGCCATGCTAATGTACAGCATCTTTTTTTGAATAACAAATTTTTCATCTATCATGAGCAGTTTCATAGCACTTCCAGCAGGTACCTGCTGAACTCATATGCCTGAGCATATCTCTAAAATTAGTTTCATAGATAGCCTACAGCACACAAAAATGCTGGAGAAGAGGACATATTCTTCAGGATTTTAAAATACAAAACTTTGAATGTTGCAGAAAAAAGGAGGATTTGAAGTTTTGGGTTGCTAGAGGTAAATAGCATCACTCTGCATTTTCCTTTTGGTGGAGTCTGAAGTGCTCAATGGTTGTAAAATGAAGCAACAAATGATTGACATTTTGATAAATGTCATAGAATTAATTAATTTGGAATGGACTCCAGAGATCTTCTGGTCCAGCCTGTCACTCAAAACAAGGCCAGAACAGGTCAGATCGTGCAGGGCCTGCTGTGGTAAAACTTTCAGTATGTCCCAGAAAGAGGCTCCATGATCTCTCCAGATAGCTTTGTTCAGTGTTTGACTATCCAGATTGTAGAACTTTTAATAATTAAATCATGCCAGAATTGTAGTAAAAGATATAGTAAATTATTAACTTGGAGCTTTTATTTTAGTTTAATCAAGTATCTATGAAATTACACTTTAAATTTTTCTAAATTTAAAAAATCATGTTGTAGTGCAAAGGAACATTTTAATACAGTATAAAACTAGTTCTTTTAGAATTTTTCAGTGTCTGTGTTAATAATTTCTATCTGAAACCTCACGGTCTTTCTTCATAGCTTTTAGGATCAACATAAGTACAAAAGTTAGCAATATTAAATTAGTAGTGACTTGGCCTTTAGAAGTTGACATTTAATGGTTTGAAACCAATACCAAGACAAACACGCCTACTACAGTTTGGTGATAAGAATAACGATAACTGGAATTTTTTACTTAAATCAGATTTAAAGTTCAGACATAAATGTTGCAGCCAATTTTCAATCTTTGAAGTTTATCCCAAGTTAAACAAAATCTTCACCCCAGCTTTTGTCACTGCAGCCTTTTTTGTTATCACTGACTTCAAAATTTCCATTTAACATCATCTTTGCAAGCTGATTTTTTCAGAGTTTAACTTTTCCCTATAAAATGATAAAACAGACACCAAAATTGAAACCCATTAAGCAAACATATGTTAATTTACCATATTAGGGAAAAGCAAATTAACAGGATTAGATTACTGAGACATATATTTGAACAATTTTGGTGAGATATCAGCAATCTTTAATCAGTCAATGAAATTGTAACAATGCTGCTGAATTGAAAAACTTCACCAGTCTTACTGACATGAAACCAGTATCCAAATTGTGATTCCACGAAGTCCATAATCATCTTCCTTTTTCATTTAAAATGTCTAGCAATCCCTGCTTCCATTTTTAATTTTTGCATTTGTTTCTGGATGAATACAGGATTGACAATATAAGCTACTCTCTTTTTCTTAAATATTGTCACATTATCTTTAGATGGACCTGTTTCTGGGAACTATAAGAGCCACTACTTGGACATTCTCAGATGAATTTGCAGCTGTAGGGAGTTTTCACAATAGCCAACAATCTGCTTGAAGCTAAACCCACTCTGCTGCTTAACAGGTAGCATGATTGATCTGATGCCACAACAGAGAGGAATGTGCTTTGGACAAGGTATTGTGTGGATTGGAATTTAAAAAATCTTAGCCTCTGCTCTCACATTCTTTCTCTACATAAGTCATTTGACCTGTCAGTCTGCATATTCTCAGCTCCCAAGCAATAATACTTACAATTGCTCCTAAAATGTCTGCTAGTTTCACATACCTTAAATACTTTGAAAATTCACTCTCTCCTGTCTCACCTCTGTCTACCTTTAAGACTAAGCAATTATGCTTAACCTGAGCACCTGAGTTTACAGATGTTTAGGATTTTGTAGAGTTGTTACAGACCTTCAACAACACTCAAAAACATTTTATGCTAACACAAGAGAAATATATATATTCATTAAATTTTTCTAAATGTCTTTTACTCAACAGAGAATGAAGTGCAAAGAGAATTTACATGTTTTTTAGAGGAAAAAGAGGAACGCTTGGAGTAATTTCAAACTTTTCAAAAATGCTGACTAATGCTAATGTAGAGACACAAGGTGTCTCTACATTTCCTGTTTACACTGTATATAAAGCTATAGTGTTATAAAAATAAGACAATAAAAAATTTATAACTCTTCTCCAAAATTTTAAGTTTCCCTGTGGGTGTTATAAGGAGCAGTTCAAATTTTGGGCTAGAGTGTTTACAAGACTGTACCAACCTATGAAAAAACTCACTGATGACTCAAGGGATACAAAAAAGTGTTCACTAACAGGACTCCTATTTTTCCAAGGAAGATTTTGGAACAGATAAGTGACTATTTGAAAACTATGTTTTTTCTGAAAATGTCTGCTAGTTTCACATATCCTCAAATATTTTTGAAAATTTACTCCCATGTCATCTGTGTCTACCTTTAAGACTAAGTTTTGCAAAAAACCAAAAATTATTGTAGAAAATTAGCATGGTGTAGGGGTTTTTAAAGTTATCCCAGAAAATAGAATTAATTAGAATTCTAAATTCTCTATGTATATCCAAAAATCTGTAAATACATACAAAGACTTAAACATCTTTATTGCATATCCATTTCCATCAAAAGATTTGGGCTTCATTGAGCAGCAGAATTTTATTCTTTTTCCTCTGGCTTACCTAATATTTCAGGACCATAATTTCCAGCAAAATAAAGCAATATCCTCAAGACTTCTGTGGATTGTGAAACATTGATCTATAACAATGAATGAAACAAAACAATAAGTTAATAACATGACATATTCCAGAGTAAAGAAACTGATGCTATCAGAAAGAATTTTTCAAATGAGAAGCATTTTGCATAAAGGCACTGAAATTTCCAAATCAGTGATGTTGAGTTATAATATTATCACTGAGTAATTCTGTTTGCATAATAAATCTGTCCAACCACCAGCTGTTAGAACAATGTGAAATGTAATCAAAAAAGATCACAATAATAAATTTTAGGTAAAAAATCCCAAAAAAATGCACCTGGTGTCCTATTAATCTGCATTGGTCTTGCACACAAACAGTTATAACCACATTGTTTAGTCATGGCTACTGCTGATTCTAGAGAGAATGCCTAAATAAATCTTCTGAAGAGAAGAATATTGCTTGAAATATTTGCAGAAAATATTGATTACATTGTGATTTGAATAATTTAAGTGTAGAAATATTTCAACAGAATTGAAATTTTGATTCTGGAAGGGTCATTTCCTTTTAAAAAAGAGAATTATTTTTAATAAATACTACTTTAAAAGAAAATTGCATTTATTTAGAGCATGTGCCTTAAAAAATGTTACATTTATAAAGAACCATTTGTATTTTCACCAAAGAAAGCCATTTATTCAAGTTACACACAGATTTTTGCAATTTCCATAAATATGTGATTGCTGCTCATATCTCAAACTACTTAAAGGAAACATTCCATACATACTTCTACTTGGGTGTGGTATATATCTTTCAAATTGCAGCCATTGGAAGCATTTGCTGAAATGATAGTACAAAAGTTTTTATGATACCAAACCATTTAATCACCAACTCAACAAGGGATTTTAAATTGATCTGATACTTATCAATGTTATATAAACGTGCATTTAACACCATTTTCTGTCAAAACAAATTTGTGAAAACATTGCTATTGAACAAGCTACTTAATTTTAATCAAGAACATTTTTTGTAATTCAGTGCTGTTTTCAACACTCTTGCATTTCTTTCTCATATATTATACATTTATGGAATAGATTTCTATTAATGTCTTCCCTGTTATAAATTTAAATAGCAATATTTTCCTAAATCACTTTTCTAGTTAGAATTATCTGGTCAGACCATCATTCTATTATGAAGAATTTCTTTGAAAATGACTGCTTCATTAAAAAGATTACATTATTAATAGTCTCTCATAGATTTTTATATTTTCTACTAATAAAATCAAAAAACAGTTTTTGGTGCTATGCCAGTATCTGTTGTATTGGAAAACCCATGCACATTAAAAAGAACTGGTGTTCAGACAGTAAGATATGTTTGGATCACTGAAAATATTTCACTCTTAGAATCTCAAGACATGACTTCTGTAAAGATTTTGCTGTAACTGGAGAGAATCAGAGAGAGTGACAGACAGACAGAAAGAGAAATATATACTATTGTATTTATAATATAAAATTGATAGCAAAATGAAACAGATAAACCTTATGAGATTCCCATTAATTTACTCATCTTTCATCAGAAAGCATAATTGTTTTCTATGATGCAGACAGTGTTTCTTTTTTTCAATCAATCCACTATTGTGTTTTCTCAGAAAAATGTATTTAAGGTATGAAACAAATATCAAGTGATGATATCTATGCTGTTGTTTATAGAAAGGCAATACAGTTAATAAAATGTGTATGTATGGCTTCCGCTCAATCTGCAAATATTACACAAAACATGTGTAGGAACTGACAGACATCAGAAGAACCAATATAATAAAATTATATATTATATAAAGTGATATAATAAAATATTGTTCCTGAAAATTACATAGATACAATTACTTTGAAAGTACAGTAAAGCTATTTCTTTGCAGAGGAATGCAATCAGCACATTGCAGAAGAATAAACAGTTTCAAGCATGTCTTTTACATAAGATACCATTTATTGCCCAACTCTTCTTCTAAATGCCCCAAGAAGTTTTTTACACAACTTTTCACATCCTTAATTTACATAGTTTTTCTTGGTCATTACCTGTCTTATATTACATTCTCTTTCCTTCAATAATATTCTCCATATGTTTCTATTACAATAGTTT
This sequence comes from Passer domesticus, assembly GCF_036417665.1. Taxonomy (NCBI): domain Eukaryota; kingdom Metazoa; phylum Chordata; class Aves; order Passeriformes; family Passeridae; genus Passer; species Passer domesticus. The sequence continues at coordinate 40,647,972 of NC_087512.1, read as the reverse complement.
CTATCAAGGTCTTAAAACATTTGAAAAAGTAAATATAGTATCTCTGGATTTTGATTAATTCTTATTTGGTGCATACAATTCCATCATATAAACTTGGCTCCGGAAAAAAGCCCAAACATTAGTAATATCTAGCTGTTAAAACAAACCTGAAGAAAAAATCTACCACTTCCATAAAAGCAAGTAAGTGCTACCAGTACAGATTCTTCTTGCATGACTTATTCTTCAATATGATAATTCTAATAAGCATAATCACCAATTGGTCATCATTAATACATAACATTTCCCTGCCTTCCCTTGATCTGGTCTTTATGCAGATATGTCTCCAAAGTAACTGACATCAGAAACCAGCAAACCTGATAAAAATTATAAAAGTCTATTTAGTTTATGAACCAGGCGTTTCTAATACCTTCTAATACACAAATTTCATTATCAAGTGGGAGGTTGAGGAAAGGCATGTTGAATTAGGGCATAAACAACAATTTCTTCTTATCGTGGTTTAATCCCAGCTGGCAACTAAGTACCACTGCACTGCTCACATACCGTGCTGCCTGTGGTGGAGAGGAGAAAGTAAAGCCCATTAGTTGAGATTGGAACACTTCATAACTGAAACAAAATAAAATATAGTAATAATTGTAATGAAAATGAGAGGAAAAAAAACAAAATAAATAAGTGCTGCACAATATAACTGTTAGTCACCCACTGACCAAATGAGGCCACACCTTGAGAGCTGTGTCCAGTTCTGGCCCCTTATTTTGGGAAGGACCCTGATACACTTGAGCGAGTCCAGAGGAGGTAACAAGGCTGGTGAGGGGCTTGGAACACAAGGCTTGTGAGGAGTCACTGAGGGAGCTGGGTTTTAGCCTGGAGAAAAGGAGACCCAGAGGTGACCTTATCACTCTGCAACTGAAAGGTGGCTGTAGCCAGGTGGGGGTCGGTTTGTCTCTCCAGGCAACAAATGTCAGAACGAGACGACACAGTCTCAAGCTGTGTCAGGGAAATATAGGCTGGATATTAGAAAGGAGTTTTTCACAGAAAGAGTGATTGAATGTTGGAATACCTAACTGGGGAGATGGAGTCACCATCCCTGGATGTGTCCAAAAAAGGATTGGATAGGGCACTTGGTGTCATGGTTTAATTAAGGCGTTTAGGGCATGGGTTGTACTTAATGATCTTGAAGGTCTCTTCCAACCTAGCCATTCTGTGACCAATGCCCACCCCATCCCCCAGCAGCCATCTGCCCCTCCCAATCAATCCTTCCCCTCTCTCCCCTCCAAATTTATATACTAGTCATGATATCCTGTGTTATTGAATATGCCTTTGGGACAGCTGTCCTGGCTGTGCTCCCTCCCAGTTTTTTGTGCACCAGTTCGCTGGCAGACTGGGAAACTGGAAAGTTTTTGGCTAAGGATAAGGACTTCCTGGCACCTACCAAAACATCTGTGTCTTATCAATGTTATTCTCAATACTGAATTCAAAATGCAGAACTTCACTAGCTACAAAGAAGAAAATCAGTTCTATCCCATGCAAAGCCAGGAGTTCCAGGAAGCATTTCCAATTTTTTGTTGACTAGTGCTGAAACGATGCACTTTGTTTTAAGCATATGTCAGACTTCCTAGAGGGTATGCCACTCCCTAAAATCAAACGGACATTTTTGCTGGCATTTTTAAGATAGTGTTGATCCTTGAGACTACCAGCTGCAAAATGTAGATATTAAGCGATTCAGATGAAACCAGTCTTAATGAGCCATCAAAGAATGCACTAGTAATTCACATTATGTTCTTAGCTTATATGAACTTCATTTTAGCAACCACTTGCACCTGTTCTGTCATCATGTCTATTTACTTAATTATTTGCCAGGTTTTGCTTCTGCTGCTCATCTCCCTTGGTCTCTCTCTTCCTTTCTGTGGTCCTGAAAAAGACATCACTGCCACCTCTGCTAGAGGATAGCCAGAGTGAGTTAGAATGGTTTCCACTGATGGTTGCACTTATGCACTTATGTAGCAAAATGCACAGCAACGTGCTGTTGAATGTTGAAATCCAGCTTTCACTGGTTTCTAACAAACTTTTGCATCATGCACTTTGATGCATAGTTTCAGCTGCTCTCAGCATATCCAGTGTATCTTCTGAGAAAGAGTATTTTCCCCAAAGGAGCAAAGCATTTAATGTATGCTAACAAGTACAGTGAAACTCTGAAAATTTTTCTGACAAAACAACCTCACAATCTTCCCCTTATTCTCACATCACCCTTTCTAAATATAGATTCCAATTATAGTCAGGCACACTATACATCATACAAGCTGGAAAACCCAACACAAATACTTTACTAATCATGTAGAGAGCCAATAACACAAAGGAATATTATTGTAGAATGCGTAATTTCCTCATTATCCTGTGAGAATTCCATAAAACAGATAAAACTTTTAAAGTCCAAAATATCAAAATAAGGATTAAGCTTAATATAGCATTACATGTGCAATACTCCCATTTTTCTGTATAACTTCTCTAACAAACATAGAATTATTTTCTGGATCATGCCTTGTTAATGTTTCTGTGTACACAAGATTTTTGACAGGATTAGCTGTGCTCAGCCAAAATTGCAAATGCAACAACAGATCAAGTAGCACTCCTGCCTTTCAAATGGCTCAGTCAAGAAGTTAATTGTGCTGGTGGTTTTCTTTCAGCACCAAAGATGTTCACTAAACTGTACTTCAGAAATGCTAAGAAAATCTGTGTTTCACATGCAAATTTTCTGCTCGGTACAGCCATCCATTTTGTTGATTGAAGTTTGCTCATACTTTTACAACTATGCTTTTATACTTCAGTTCACCATTCCTTCGCATTCCTCAGATATCATGATGGAATTTAACAGTCTAGTCCAAAAAAAATATTTTCCCATCACTTCCCATATGTCAGGCCCAAAATAAGTTCTTGAGCTCTCAACAAATGCAGAAAAAATTATCTAGAGAATTAGCAAAAACACAGAGAGATGCTGAAATTTACAGTTAATAAAGGTTAAGATGAAGATTTCATTTTCCCATTTGCTCTTTCTCCTTGCACCCAGTGAACCCTAAATTTGATTTGACAGGAGTGGACAAATTGCAAACCATAGCACAACTCTTCATAACATGAAATAATCTGATTTTGCATAAGTTTTTATCAACAGTGCTGACAGCATAAACCATCAAAACCAAAATGAAGAAAAAATAGATTTGAAGTGCATAAGCCCTGTTAAGCACTACATAGCTTATTTTTAATGTACACTAGTGGGAGCTAATCATAGATCACAGAATATTCTGACCTGAAAGGGATGCACAAGGAGCAGCAAGTTCAGCTCTTAAGTGACTGGCTCATAAAGAGGTCAAACCCATAACTATGGCATTATTAGCAGCATACTCTAACCAACTGGATTATATAGAAAGAACCTAAAATTTGTAATCTAGACAAAGAATCTTGAGTGCTGTCCCAGCAAAGCCATTAGAAGTGAACCAATACTGGATTATATGTTACAGAAACTTTACTCCTAACATTTTTGGTAAACTGTTGTTTTGTTTTACACATAGCTACAGTGAGACCTGTTCAGAAAACCAGATCAGAAGATATGCAGGTTTGGGGTTTATGCCTATAAAGTAGTATAGTACTTATTATATCTGTCTTAAAAGAAGCAGTGTGAAAAAATTTCAGCAGAAAATTTTGAACATGCATTTTCTGTTTTGAACATTCAAGCATTTCTACTACATGCAGTGTAAACACAAAATAAAAGAGCAAGTAGAAAAGCAATATGGATTATGCTGCAATTGTAAATTGCAATCTATAAAAATTGGCTCTTGCTGATCTTCAATCCACAGGAATCCTACACTGGTGGAATCCTCCAAGACTCTGGAAATGCAGACAGCTGTTCAATTTTATATGTGCTCATGGTGAATACACCAAAAAGCCATCAGTACCTTTCTGGGTCATTGAGTACTTTCTGCAGCTGTAATCTATGCCAAGAGAACATTGGGTCTCTGGGCTGGTCACAACAGGATACTTTTGCTGCTGGTCCCCCTTTAGGCTTTCCTCAGCCTCCAAAACAGATAACTGCTGATATCACACTGTCACTCCAGAAATATAGCTGGCTTCCTTCTTGTCCTGGTGACATGAGGGTGGGTACATTGTTGCCTGATGTCCACCCAAGACTTATATTTCTGTGGACCTGGTGTGCCAGGCAGTCAGATCCACACAGTCCTTTGAATCCAATTAGCCATTTCCTTCTTTTGGAGTAAATCAGAGAGATTGTGTTCCTGGTCAGAATATTCCCTTCCTGACCATTGCAGTGCCAGAAATCCTTTCATCACAGTCATGGCACTCTCAGTCCTTCTGTGTGTAGAGAATCATTGCTTGCCTGCTATTGTCTCAGCAGCAGCTAGCGTGACAGTCTTCTTGGATGACCCCTTTCTTCACAGCCCATGGATGACCCTTGTCTTCCTCTCCATTTTGCAGAGGTGGGCTTGTAGCTTCAAGGTAGGTTAACCACTCCAGTTCCTTGTGTCCCCTTACTGGTCACACAAGAAAAAACAGAATGCATGTGGCACAGTTGGGATGGAGCTAACTTTCCTCATAGCAGCCAGAATCAGTGCAATTCCATGTTTGGGGTCTTCTTGATTCAACCACTTTGTCTGCAAGACTACATTAATAAATTTATTACAAGAAGTGTAATTTTCAAAACCCCAATTTTACTCATAAAGCTTGAAAATAAATATGTCCAGACAATTTCCTTGCAAGAAATTAAACCAATACATTTTAATATATGATCATGTAATAAATAGAAGAGTAAATAGAATGCATCCCTGGCTGTCATTTCATATCCAACTTGAACAACTAAATTATATTGTAAGAATTCTTTGTATTCTAACAAAATAAATGTACCTAGGTTAATTTATATAACTCATTAGGCAAACAGTAAAAAATATAAACTACCTTGATTAGCCCACGAGAAAATGCAATGGCAGTTGATGGTGTCCAAAACCCCTACTAAATTATCATATTGTTGAAAAATAACTTTCTCTATAGACAGTGATATTTGTTCCTACTTAAGGACAGTATGAAAAAAAATGTTCAAGAATGCTAAGTGATGCAATTTAATGTTTAACTTTAAAGTCTTTAGCAATCATGACAGAGGTTTGAGGTGCTAATTAATCATGTAGACACATTACAATTAAGATCTTCAGCTGGCCTATAAAGAAGCTGAAGAACCTCTGTGATGGATGTCCCATACAGGTATTCAGTATATAACCTGTACTTAACCTTTTCATAACTGATCTATTTCATTTTCTTCACCCTGAAAGGGGGAGTTTGCTGATGAAATAGGCATCAAAGTACAGTTTTCCTTAGTCAATGTTTTCCTATTAGGATAGAATAGTTTGGACTCCATAAATACATCACTGAATCTCGCTAATTACATTAGCCTGGCCCCCTTTGCAGGAGTTAGAGGAGGTATAAGTACATATTTTTGGTGCCAGCAAGTTCAGCAAATTTCAGCTGGAAAATGAGTGCATAGTTCAAACTTCTGTTGCACTTATTCACTGAGAAATGAAATGTAATCCAGGTTTTTCTTTGACTCAAAGAAAGGTCACAGACATGAAACAAAATACAAATATAGCCACTATTACATGATTGCATCCTGGTAAATCCATGATTGTGTTGGGTAAATTGAGAGGAAATTTATCAAACAAAGCAATTGCTGGAAATATTGCACCTTTATAAATGAAATGCAATTTATAAGCCACATAATTTATTTTTAAAAATCTCATTACTTACATGATAGATATGCATTTGCTTGTTAGTTGGCTTTAAAAGAAGGATTCGTATGCTGTCTCTGAGAAAATTCCTAAAAACTGACCACACTTACATTCATACCAAAGTACAGCAATGAGTAAAAGACAAAAAAACTCACAAAGCATACATTTTGAAAAATTCATGTATGGGGACAATACATGTAATTATCCTGCCACCAGGAATGCATAGTAAAGGAAATCACAATATCACATGTAAGAGGCTAGAAAACAGGAGCAAGCTCAGAACATACAGAGCAGATGGAGACATTGAAAACAAATCTGTCACTGCACAGGACAGAGGTTGGCATAGATGAACTTTTAAGAGTGTCTAAAGAAGAGTTCACAGCAAGTGAAAAAGATACCTGTATTTCATACATGTGGTATATACATAAAAATAAACAGAGCAAGCAGAAACTAAACTTCTTTAGATATAGCCAAAATATTTATTAGAGAAGTAAAAAAAAAAAAACCCCAAAACAAAAAAAAACACCAACAACCAAAAAGAAAAAAAACCCTGTCTTGCCACAGAGGATTCATTAAATGTTTTTACAACATTTTATATTCATTTTCTTGAATTTTGCTCTACATATACGGAATTGTACAATGTTGTCTTGCTCTTTGTAATACAGGTGTATATTTTGATTTTGGTGACAATTGTTTGTCATAGTTGAAAAATTGCTTTGGTTATGAAGGATATTAGATAGTAAATAATTGGGTGTATATATGGGGCACTGTCAAATACTAAAGCTTTTGAACCTTTATACATAAACCTTCCATTTGCTATCTGCCATTGATAAAATTCCATTGTAAATTTTGACAACATCCTGGCTAAACAAAAATTACATGTCCAGAATAATCCAAATAATAAAGACACGTGGGATAGAACTATCAATTAATAAGCTGATCACATGCTGTGCTTCTGTGCATACACATGGGAAAATTGAGAGTTTGGAGTCTTCCAAAAAGAGGAGACAGTGCCAAAATCTGGAGCTCCCAAAAGAAAGAGGGGGGTTTTGAAAGAAGAAGGTGAAGACCTTTTCTGCAGAAAAAACCCTATTGTGAGAAAAGTTGCTAAAAGTTACAAACCACTGTGGAGAAGGGATGCTCAGTGACCTTGGTCCCAAGTGCCTGAGACTGGGAGCAGACATCAGGAACTAACACAATTTTCTGCCCAATATCTCATGCCATCTTCCTCTGGGAAGGGATGTCTTGGATACAGAGGTGGCTGAACATGAGCAAAGTGAAAAAAGCAAAGTAAAAGCTCTGATTTTGTAACTTAAATCCAGTATACAGATTCCCTACAGGCTGTTCATTCTGTCCCACCCTTAGCACTGCTCAATGTATATGATTCTATGTCTAATACTGAAAGACCTTGAAGAAAAGGTCCTGAAAATATGTAAAAATGAGGAAGTTTTATATAAAAGTTGCTTTTATCTGCTGAATATGAAATAAACTACTGGAAAAATAGCCTTTGCCTCCTTTCCTTGAGCTTTGCAGTTGGATTCTTTCATGGCATATCTAGCCTTTTATTTAACAAACTTTTAAAAGTAATTAATAAACCAAGAGCAGCTAGCTAGCAACACAAGTTTTTCCTACATTTTTTTAAAAATACACAGATGCTGTGAATTTAATTGAACTGCAGAAATAAAAAAAAAAAAAAAAACGAAACCAACCAAACAAAAAAACCCAAACAACTAAAACAGAAATCCAAACAAACAATGAAATCACAAAACAAGCAAAAGAAAACCCTGAGACCCTCAGCTTTCTAAGACAGATAGTCAGGCATTGATCTAAATTTGAGTCATCATTTGGGTACTCACAGCTCAATCTCTCTGCAGTCTGCATCACCCTACTCGACCTGAGCTATAATCCGGTGTCTCTAGAAACTGAAAGGGTTGAACCTGAACTGAAAGGAATTGTAAATCCTACTAAGGGATAATGTAATGTTATTAAAATATATAGATTTTTATTGTGTCTTTTCAGTGGTCCATCATTTCTATGCAGAATAATCAGGCCCTCCATACTTCTCCAGGCTTTTCATTTTAAAAATCTCATATTTGCATAAACAGCAAAAACTCCCATTCAGAATCCTGTGAATTATTTTTAACACTCAACAGAGTGTTATTATCAGTGCACCATTCCATCTGGAGGAAATTCATAATTCAATTTATTTCAATTAAGAAAACATATCCAATCTTTTCCTAATATTTTATACAAACTACAAGAAAATGTACTGATCATTTACTTGTGACTCGAGTTCCAAAGAATATTTTCCCTCTAGCTTCTGTTCTTTCATTTATTTCAGTTTTGCTTTTGATTTCAGAAGAACTGCAGGTTCCACATCTGTAGTTCACTCTTTTAAAATGACATTCAGAGATATAGACAGAGATAAAAATATCATTTGGCTTCAAGGTATAACTTTTAGAGAGTCAAAGTCTAAAGAAGAAATAAAAGCAGATATATGTTTTTTTTAGAATTCATCAGTAAACTGTTCTAAAATTACCTTTTCAGCTGTCACATCAGCAATCAGAAGGGCCATCTCTAAATTTAATTTTGTTTGTACATGTTGCAATGAATAAAACAACAAAGGGACTGTTTGATATCTGAAAACAATATCCACTGAGTAAACTGGTGTGTAAAAACCAGATGACTTTTAGGATGGTAAATCTATACAATAGACACTATTCTTGATTAATTTAATAGTGGTTTGGCACTCAGAGACAAGGCTCATCCATCAACAGAGCAAGCCACTTTTCTTGGGGAAAAAGTGTGTAAGTTTCTACATGAAGATGCACCTTCACCAGGTACTGAGGTCAGCACTGAAGTCTACATTTTTCACTTCTGGTGTAACCATGTTACTATCCAGTGATATTCTAGATGCTATAATTCTGTAGTGACTCTGAAACTTATCAGTAAATGCCAAGTTTGCAGTTACAATCTGCGGGTTACTCCTGTGCTAAAGGAGTATATCTTGGTCTTCATTTAGATGCTCTGATATTATTTTCTCTGCAATTTCTTCCATTCAGTAATTCTACCATTAAAAGTCTGTACAAATGACATAAATGTCTCAGAAGGGGTTTTTTTCTCGTAATATTTTTACAAATATTTATCAATATTTTTTATTTTGTATAATCAATATCTCTGTCTATCAGTTTACGCAAAAGGTAAACTTTAAATTTGGACATGGAGAATGAAAATATTTGCATCTTGTTACAGACAGAATGATGTTATAACTTATATTCACTCAGGTACTATCCTTCTCTTGAGAATTGCATACCACCTGAAGGGCTTGTCTCATGACCACCACTAAATGGTACATCAAGATATTTACAAAATTTAAGTTGCTTATAATTAATTTTGTGCTATCTGTTTGTACACTTCACAGTCAAATATCAGTAATTTCTCCCCAAGTATAACTCCTTAGATGCTAGTTTTAGATAGGTGAAAGACAAACTACATAATGTTTAACCATGTAAGCCTATTTTTAAAAGGTAGTTTCACTAACTCTGTTATTGGGAAGTTATGATGAACTCGTCAATAATGAAAACCAATAGTAGAAATGTAATTACACATTACTTTGGGTAATTGATTCCTATGTAAATTTTTCTTACACTTTCTCTTTCTTTCTTTGGTCGATGAAGACAGTCTATAATTTACATTTCAAAATCTTGGTCTCTGTTGCACACAGGAGGTGTCTAAATGGCATGTATCTATGTATCTATGTATCTATGTATGTTGGTATTTGCAAAGACCAGGGCTGAAATTTGAGGTCCATAGTGGGGACCAGCCAGGCCAATTCTTTATCAAACCATAGAGACTTAACACTCTACACTGATTTTGGCTGAAGTAGACCTAATTCTTCTAAGGAGCATGTATGGGGCTGTGTTTTGTGTTTGTGATGAAGATGTTTCACTTACCACTTAACAGTGCTTACAAAGCATCAAGTCCTCTTCTGTTGCTCACACTGGCACTCCAGTGGGTAGCTGGAGGTTGTGAATGAAATTTGAAGGGAACACATCTGGGACAGTCGAACCCAACTGATCAAAGGGATATCTTATACAGTATGACACTGCTGGAGGAAGAAGGATGGAATGATGGTCAGAGTTTCTTCCTAATCAGCTGGTACACATGATAGAGACCTGTTTTACCAAAGATGACCAAACACCTGCCTGCTGCAGGGAAGCAGTGAATTCTTTCCTCTCACTTTAACTATTGAACAGTCTTTGTTGCAATCCATGAGCTTTCTGGAGAAGAAAATTATTTGCCTGCTGGGGTCATGCCAAGACAGTCCTTTTTGCTACCCAATATGGGACTCAAAGATTTTGACATAATGACAGGTTTGACTAGAGTGTTCTAGGTTGAATTCCTAGCTGTTGTTAGTACTATTTAGCTATTATTCAGCAGGTTCCTGTGCTTGCCATGGGGCTTGCTTGCCATCCTCTATATGAGAGTCTAGTGCTTGTTAGAGTCTACTCCTGGCTTTCGCTGGTCACGGTGCTGCTGTGCTCTGAGCTCCATGCTCTGCTGTGGCCAGGAACACCTGGAGAGCAGCATGGAGATGTGCCTGGGCTGGCAGATGGCCAGGGTATCAGTGTGGGTTTTGTGCTTCTGTGCTGGACAGGATAAAACCTCAATGTGAACTTGAGTCAAAAGAGACTGTGCACTTGTGGATAAGTGCAGAGAAGAGCAGGACACCCTGGGGCAGCTGTGGCTGAGTGCGCAACAGAGCAGGTACACCTTGTAGCATCTGTGTCCATGGCTATCTCTTGTGCTGCAGCAGGTGTTCCTCTGAACAGTTTGTGGTCCAAGGACATGTTCATGCTACAACAGTTACACTTTTAAGTGCCAGTGACTGCATGAATCTGTGTTGAATACCTTGAAGTGCCTGTGCCTGTGGATAAATCCATAACATGGGAGGTACACCTTTGAAAGATCTGTGGCCATGGGTAGTATCATGGTGGATCTGATGCACTCCAGAAGGAATTGATGAGGCTAAAGTGAAGAAATTGCATCAGAAAACTACCCATAAGTCCATGTCTGGCTCCAGATAAGTCCACGCTGCAGCAGGTATACCTCTAAAAAAGAGTACAGTTCATAGACAATATTATTCCAAGAGCAGGTACACCCACAAGGACTGTGATCCATGGATGACTTACCTGCCTACCACAGCAAAATCATGACTCGCAGCCATTTCCTTAATTTCACAAGTAATCATCCACCCCAACACTGCACATTTAGTCTAAAATGGTGATCAAGAATATGCTTTCTGGCCTAGGTGTACCTAGCTCGGGGTATGACAGAGTGCATAAGAAGACCATAAGAGGAACAGTAAAATCAACTACTTGAATGAAAAAGTAGATAAAAAATTATAAGTAATGTCCTGATTGTTTAAAGATGTAGAAACTCACAACTATGAGACCAAATATATTTCCCAATATAAGGGAAAAAGCTTAAACAAACATGTTTCTTTGAAATATTCCTCAATAAAACAATTATATTCCCTACTTCTGAAAATATTCTTCACCCAAATACAGGCATTACATTTCCAAATACTTTTTTATATGTTGGAATTTAAGCACCATGTCACTATTTAAACAAATGAATGGAATATCGTCATTTCAGCAAAGGAGACTATTCATATGCTTAAAGATAAATATATATCTGACTGAAATTTATTTTGAACATTAGCAGAGAGAGCCACTAAAATATTGATGATGCATTTTTAGGTCTTTATATCACAGGGTTCTTTGGCTATTTCGTAATGTAAAGCATTTTACATCAATCATTCAAGATCTGTGGAAACCTAGTAAAAAATCTGATTCACCTAAGCCCTAAATAAATGGCAGGTTTGTTTGGTTTTGGTATGGGAGGTTATTTTAGAATCACAGAATTATAGAATGGCTCACATTGGAATAGGCCTCAAAAGATCTTCTGATCCAGTATTTCATGGGAAAGGGTACTTAGATAAGATTTTCTAGCACATTATCTAATCACATCTTCAGAACATCCAGTGACAGGGACTCTACAACCTCTTTGGTGGGGTTCCTTTGGTGATTGATGGTTCTTACTGTAAAAAAAATCTTTCTTGTATCAACATGAAATCTCTCCTGGTGCAATTTGTACCCATTTTTCCTCATCTTCTCCTTGTTTTGTTTTCACATAGGTGTACAGAATGCTTAGGAATGGATTAGACCTTAGAGACAGACAAACCTAAAAGCAAAAAATTTATTCAGTTTGTTGCAGCTTAGTGCAGTGCAGTCACTATTACAAAAGAATACAAAGATCTTGAGCTAAGTCCTGTGCAATACTCAACCACATCTAGAGCATCAAGCTTTCTGTGTAACCTAGAAGTATTTGTTGTAGGAAGCATCAGTTTCTACCACCAGAAAGCTTTATGCCTACAAAAAGTGGGGCACAAGGATATGCATAGTTCCAGAGAACCCAAAGAAGACCAGGGTGTTTTAGAGAGATCAGGATCAGACAAAGCCTTCACATAGCCCAAGGGCATGGGGACAGTGCTAGGTCAGGGCCTGTCTGGAACATGACTGTATGAGATGTACCCAGGGTTAGACACATATGTGGGATTGACAGGGCATGGTCATGAGAAAGTGATGCACTATGTCCAAGTAAAGCCAATACAATAGAATAGGAGTAGAATAGAATAGGAGTAGAATAGAATAGAATAGAATAGAATAGAATAGAATAGAATAGAATAGAATAGAATAGAATAGAACAGAATAATAGAATTTAAGCCCATTTTTTTCTTCTAACATTCAGTGCCATTCTGCCACTGACATAGTCTGCCCCAGAACTCCAAAAAAGCTACCTGCTTGGCAACATTAACATATTAATTATTCTTGAACCACCAGGTTTGGATCACCTATTATATAAAGGTTGTGATTTGACAAACCACGTTAATGCTTCTTTAGATTTTAAGTGTTGGTGAAGAAGCAATCTTGGCACTTGCAATATTAACTTATAAACAAGGGAAATCAAATATAATCTTAGAAATCTGATGTTCGTCTTCTATTTGTTAAGATTATACAACTTATTTCCCTCCCAGCCAATTCAGAAGAAGTAGCTCAACATCTCCCTCTCAAGAGTCAGACTGTACCAGCTCTTCCAGCTTGTCAGACTCAAACACACACATAAATAAGCACAAATGCACTCATGCAAGGATATAACCTCCTTCTTTCAGAAACCTTTTAAGGTGCACATACCTATCTGTATATCTCCTCACCCTAAGAAAAACCATAACTATTAGCATGTCTAAAATGCTCTTCTTCACACTACTGATTCATAAGTGGAAAGGAACTTTGAATGAGATCCTGTTCAACACCACCAGCTCAAGCTGAATTAATAATAAATTATAAAGAGACAGCAGATCTCCTAATTTAACAGGCACTATGGACTGCTTACAGAAACAGTTCCTCTTAGGTCGCAATATTCATTAACTGTGAATATTTTCAGTGATTCCATGGGGAAGGAAATGCCTCATAGAGTTGTAATGAAGCCATGTGCAAACACCTGGTCTTACGTCTATTCTTGTGCTGTTAGAGACAGAACACTTGATTAAGTGAATTACGCTTTGAGGTAGTGTGGCATTTCTTATATGGTAGTTTGCTGAAAATATATCTTTTATAGCAGTTTTGCTTGTGTCTGTCAGTTCTCTGCAAGATGTAGAATCTCTGAATCAGGTTGGAAAAGACCACTGAGATCAATGAGTGCAACCTATGGCCAAATGCCACCTTGTCAACTAGACCACGGCACTAAGTGCCTTGTCCACTCTTTTCTTAAACATCTCCATCACCTCCCTGGGCAACCCATTCCAGTGCCCAATCACTCTTTCCATGAAGAACTTTTTCCTAATGTCCAAACTAAACCACCTGAAGTAAGCAGCGTAAGACTGTCTTCTTGTCCTGTCACCGGTTGCCTGTGAGAAGAGACTGACCCCCATCTGGCTGCACCCTCCTTTCTGTTCATTGTGGAGAGCAATATCCCCTGACCCTCCTTTTCTCCAGGCTAAACAACCCCAGCTCCCTCAGTTGTTCCTTGGAGGACTTGTGGTCAAACCTTATTGCTCTTCTCTGGAGACACTCCAGTGTCACAGGGTGTGGCTTAACCACTGCTGAGTTCAGGGGAAGAATCACTTCCCTGGTCCTGCTGGCCCATTGCTGATACAGGCCAGGATGCCATTGGCCTTCTTGGCCATCTGGGCTCACTGCTGGCTAGTGTTCATTTCACTGTCATTCAGTAACCCCAGGTCCCTTTCTGCCTGGTCTCTGTCCAGCCACTCTGACCTCAGCCTGTAGTGCCTGAATGGCCTTGTTGTGGCAAAAGCACAGGACCCAGAACCTGGTCTTGTTGAACCTCATTGGATTTGGCCCATCAATTCAGCCTGTCCAGGTCCCTCTGCAGACCACTCCTACCCTCCAGCAGATTAACACTCACAGCCCTCTTGGCATCATTTGCAAATTTGTCAATGGTAGACTGAATCCTCTCAACCAGATCATCAGTAAATATATTAAACAGGACTGGGCCCAGCACAGAACCCTACTAGTGACAGGACACCAGTGGATATGGCACCATTCATCACCTCTGTCTGTGTGCAGCTATCCAGCCAGTTCTTAACCCAGGGATGGGTGCAAGCTTTTCCAGGAGAGAATCATGGGAGACAGTATTAAAGGTTTCACTGAAGACCACATAGACAATATCCACCGCCTTCCCCACATCCACCAAGCAGAGGTGAACACTCCATGTGTGGAGACACAAGGCATGACTCCATTTCAGAAGGCTGGTGTATTATATTATGATATATATTATATTAAAATACTACATAAAAACTATACTAAAAGAACAGAGAGAAAAGATTGATCAGAAGGCTATAAAGAACAAGAATAGAATAGAATGCATAACAAAATCCTGTGACTGCTCACAGCCTCAACACAGGTGGCTGTGATTGGTCATCAAATGAAAACAATTCACGTGGACCAGTGGAAGATGCACCTGTTGCATTCCACAGCAGCAGATAGTTATTGTTTACATTTCTCTCCTGAGGCCCTCAGCTCCTCAGAAGGGGAAAAATCCTAACAAAGGATTTTTCATAAAATATCATTGTGACAGTCACCTGGTCATAAAAGGAAATTAGGTTGGTCAGGCAGGCCCTGCCCCTCCTAAAAAACCCAGCTGGCTGGGCCTGATCCCTTGGTCATCCTCTATGTGCTGTGTGCTCACATTCAAGATTATCTGTTCCACAACCTTGCCAGGCACCAAGATCAGACTGATAGGTCTGTAGTTTTCCAGATCCTCCTCTCAGCCCTTCTTATGGATGAGTATCACATCAGCCAACTTCCAGTCATTTGGGACCTCCATGGTCAGCCAGGATTGACGAAAAATGATAGACAATGGCCTGGGAAACTCTTCTGCCAGCTCCCTCATCACTCTAGGGTGGATCCAGCCAGATCCCACAGACTTGTGAACGTCTAAGTAGATCAGCAGGTTACTAAATGCTTCTTCCTGAACTTCAGTGGGTCCATTTTTCTTCCCATCCCTATCTACTAGCTCAGGAGGTCAGCTGTCTGAGGACAACCTGTCTTATTGTTGAAAACTGAGGCAAAGAAGGTGTTAGGTACCTCAGCCTTTTCCTCATCTTTGCTAACTATATTCCTCTGCATGTCCAATAAAGAACAGAGGTTCTCCTTGCCCCTCCTTTTGCCATTGTCAGGATCTGATTGCTAAAGGTTCTTAGAGACGCCTCTGCCCAAATGAGACCATATGCCAGTGACAATAGTATGGGTCTGATAGTAAATATGGGAAAGAGGGGGAGAGAGAGAGAGAGAGAGAGAGAGAGAGAGAGAGAGAGAGAGAGAGAGAGAGAAAATAGGTATGGGGAGACAGAGAGAGAGTAACAGGGACAGAATAAGGAAAATTTCACCACTCCTTGCATCCCAACAATATTTCACTGATCCTTTCCTTCTTGGTGGTGAAGGTCTGTCCAAAAAGCATAGAATCTGATGGGTTAATATATGCTCAGGCCAGGTAAACCCAGGCACCTGCGTTGGGGGTGGTAGGGGTCCTTGCCATTGTCTCTTACAGCAGACTCCAATATTGTTGCATCATGTGCAGTCCTGTGGTGCAAGGCTTCAGGAATTCCTCTGGGGGGACACTTCAGGGGGGCCTTTGATGGATTGAGGCATGCTCTCTACTGCCTCTCATCTGAATGTCCCATGGATGTGGCCTTCCCAGGGTTGGGTGCTCCATAGCCAGATCACAATAAGGAGGATGGGTTCACTGGCCCTGTGCAGAGGTTACAACACATTGAAACTTCCTCCCCTCACCTTGGTTGGGTGGGAAATCTGTGCAAACCTGCTTCCAGCAAATGGGTCTGGTGGCTAGGGCGTCCCCCACCTGAAGCAAGTGAAAGATGATTCTTAGCATGACTGCTGGGTTTGGCTCTCATCCTTTTCCTTGTTTAGTTGTTTGTTTCAGGTGATTTAAGAAGGCGTTTCCCATTTAGCTAATCTCAGCAGTTTGACTTTCAGTCCAAAGTCCCAGTTCAGGGAGGCTTCTTTATGCAGTTTTTGTTACAATGAGCAAAGCTTTATATCAGTGTTTGAGGAATGAACTATTTCAGTCTCTGACAGCCATTAATGTATTTGTAAAACCATTTTTATTGTCCTTCCCTGAAGTACCAAATTATGTTCTAACAGGGTTTTTGCCTCTTTAATTTTCTTCCTGCCTGATCTAGTGACATCCTTAAATATTTCCTGAGTAGCCTGCCCCTCTTTCCAAAGTTGATATATCCTCTTTTTTTCCCTCCATTTTTTCAAAGCTCCCTGCCAATCCAGGCAGTCACCTTCTTTGTCAGCTCATCTTGCACTTAGGGACAGCTTGCTCCTGAGTCTTCAAGATTTCTTTCTTGGAGTATGTCTACCCTTCTCTGAATCCCTTTGTTTTCGGGAACTGTTTTCCAAGGTATTCCCCAAATTAATTTCTTGAAAAAGCCAAAGTCTGCCCTCTGAAAGTCTAGTGTAGAAGGTTTGCTGGTATGCCATGACTCAGATTCTCTAGATGTTCTGTGGAGGTCATACAGAATCTATGATTCAAGACTAAGTCTCCAGAAAAACTGGAAAGATTTCTATATTCAGTCTGGCATTGTGTATAGCCCATGAAAGCAGAGTGGAATAGGATTTGCCAAATGCTGTGAGAGTTGATTTATACATGTCTTGAACACATCATAGGAAAGAGCCATAGATGTACACCTCCCCATATGACAGGTCCTTCTCCATATTAAACCTTTTACATTCCCCACAAACTTGAAGCCATATTGACAGACCTCAAAGAGAGCCGCATTTGAGACACAAGATTCATTTGTGTTTACAAATTTACAGTACTTGAATCTTTGAGGGAGAAAAGTACCTGTATCAGCTACATGCAGGTAACATTGTAGATTAACTAAAACTGCAGACAAATCAAGGGAAAACTCAGTGTTATATTTTCATGGCATATATGGTCATTAAGAATATAACTTTTTACACCAAATCCCAACTTGTCTAAACAGCCTTCCTGAAAGAAAATTAGCCCACGTTAAGCATAGCCTTAAGCCCATCTACAAAACCATTGATTTGAATGACAATTTAAAAAGGAAAGCTTAGGGTTCTCCTAATTAGGTGTTTAGAGTTTAAAAACAAGCCAGCAATTTTGTGGAGTACTCATGTTTTTTTGGTAATATGAGACTTTTCTTAGCCTTTTTTAAAACTGCCTTGTGTTGAAGGCAAGATATCAAGTCTTACAAGTGTACTTTTGCTAAGAAAAGCATTTTCTTCTGCATAGGACTGTGTTCCCTGTAAAATATATATATAACTATAAAAAAGCTTATCATTAAATGTAAGTAGTTGAAATAGTCAGATGTTACACCCAGTGAATATCAGAGTAAATATTGTATCATATTAATTTATTTAAGGAGTTGTGAATTAACAATACTACTTTACTAACTTTTGCCATATGATGCAAGGAATAAAATAAGGCTAAGTGTGTCTGTTTGTAAATAAAGCATGTTCGTGTTCAATTCAAAAGATGTAACATTCATTTCACCTTTCAGACAATGAGCAATGCTGCATGTGAATCAGTCCAGCTGCAGACTGATGGAAAGACAGAGGAGAAAGTGATACAACTTAAGAGTTAGGCTACGAATGAAGGAACACTAGTTGAATAATTTACTACAAAAATACTGCAATTCACAGAATAAATTATTTTATTAATATTATTCAGCTGACTTCAGCAGTGAGACTAGCACATCATAATCTGACATTAAAATTGACTGCTTCAATGAAAGGGCATTGTTAATGAGTGTCACCTCTGAAGAAGCCTCTGCTTAGCAGGCTGAAAATCAAGATGATCTGTGTGAAAAAAATGCTCAAAATACTTTATTGGTAGCAGTCTATCAGAGGTTAACTCTTTAATATTAATGAAATTGCAAGTGTCAGAAAACAAAATAAGAGCTCAGGAAATAGTAACCGTCCTTCATTAACTAACAATAAAAACATTCAGTAAATCAACTTTCAGAGAAGCCAAGAGCAAATCTAATTTATTAAGGCTCTGACATCACAGATCACCAATCTCTGAATGGCTTTTCAGAAAAATTGGAATTCAGTTTGGATGCTGTGCATGTATAACTAATGGAGATGTAACACACATGCATTTTTAAATTATCCTCTAGGTAATAGAAGCAAGTAAATTTGAAAAAGACTGAATTTACTTAGAGGCAAAACTAACAAGACTATGATATGGTTTGCTGTCACGGCATATGCACTTATCTTATGTTTTTACATCTCAGTCTAATGGGACTGCATGGACAGCACCCTTCCCTTGTGGTTCTTCTCACTAACAGACTTCCCTGATTGTTGTTTGGTTTTGTTGGGAATTTGGGAGGCTGTGGGGTGTGTTGTCGTTCTTTTTGTCAGTTTTTTTCTGGCTGTAGTAATCTTTTTCCTCTGCATCAATAATGACATGAAAGTACTTCCAAACTGCAGACTTGCATGTCCAAGTGCACTGAATGCTGTTTGGTTAATTACAAATGCAGACTTGCTCTCAGAGGGAAAAACCAACCAAAATACTTTTACTTTTGATTATGCAGAATAGAATAAACCAGTGAGACTTCTTAATTACGATGTTAGCATGCAAGTTTCTTGCAATCTATAACAAACAACTATTGAGTGCAAAATTGAATCATTTGTGCAGTGCAAGCAAAAAGATCTTAGTACTAAGTATCAGGTGAAGTATCGGAAGATGGGTAGGCATTTTGAACAAAAGTTCTCTCCTGAGTAGCACAGTTTTCCATGTTTGGTTTTGCAAAAACAGATTGCACCATCGAAAACATAATTCTGAAATTTCATGTTTTCTATAGGTGGTAGTAAGACATAGTAGAATAAGATTTACAGAATTGGCATATTTTTTTTGCCCTTGCTCATGATCTCCATCCCATTGTGAGGGCCTACTTAAAAGAACGGATGCAGCCCTTTCAAACTTCTAATGTTGCTCAGAAAGTTTTGCAAACATTTTAGTTAGTGCTAATGTAGTCATTTTGCATGAGATTTCATCATACCTAAAAAAATTAGTGGATTGTGAGAAATGAACCACTTGTGTCTTAAAACATAATTCTTTTTCAGAGAAGAGTGTTATAGTGACAGGCAAATATTCATATCCCCTACAATGCTGTCCATCTACCCATTCTTAAGATATTCAATGTCCTATTTCCCTAGCTCATCGAGGTCCCTCTGAATGACAGCCTGATCCCCTGGTATAGGAGCCCTTTCTCCCACTTCACTTTCATCTGTAAAACTGCTGATGATCCACATAATCACCACCTTCTGGTGCTGACCACTTATCACTCTTCAGGTCAGCACATTGTCTGTTCATCTAGCCCCACCTTCATCAGCTTTTTTCTGAAGACCATATGGAAGACAGCCTTAAAAAAGTCCTTACTGCACTCTGCAAAGTAACATCACCACATATAGGAAAAAAAATGGACATGCCGTCATCATGAGTCACAGCTTAACAGCATTCAAATTTATGTTACCATGAGACAGGTTGTGTTTGTACTCATATATGACTGTGCTGAAGAAGTGTAGTTCAGTTACTACAACTTTATATCAGCTAGACCTCAACTTGTCTTGGTGGGTTCCTCACAGATCGCTTCTCAATGTTCTTCCTGTGCTGAAAACTTCAGAGCTGGACATAGTACCACAGGGGGTCTCACCAGAGAAGAGTAGAAGGAAAAATCTCCTCCCTGGCCCTGCTGCCCACACAGTTTTGGCTGCAGCCCAGGACATGGTTGCCCCTCTCAGTTAGGAGTGCCCATGGCTGGGTCATGTCCAGCCCCTCATCACCAGCATCCCCAAGTCATTCTTGGCAGGGCTGCTTTCAATCTAGTCATTCCTAAGCCTGTATTGAAACTGGTGGTTGCTCCAACCCAGGTGCAGCACCTTGCACTTGGTCTTGTTAAACTTCATAAGATTTCCATGGTCCCAGCTCTTGAGCTTGTCCAGGCTCCTCTCAAAGACAGGTGTTCAGGTGTGTCAACTGCACCACTCAACCTGATGTCATCTGCAAATTTGCCAAAAGTGCACTCGATCTCTTCATCTGTGCCATTAATGAGGATATTAAATAACATTTGTCCCACTACAGACCCCTGATGAATTCTTACGGGCTCCATAAAGTCAACAGATCAAACTTGATGCATGCAGAATATTTCAATGCTTTGATGCTGAAAGATCAGAAGCTATGAGAAATGTCAGGGTTTCAAGTAGAATGCAGAGGTATTCTAGTCTGTTTGATAGTCTGATATTTTTAAAGCAATTTCTTTCAGTATCAGAAGGTGGAACTGGGTAAATAAAGGAAGCTATATAAATAAATATATAGTCAAGAATTAAAGCTGGTTTCACATGATTAAAATCCAGTTTAAACTGCCTAGTCACAGTTAAACATGTTATTTAAAACTCACTGAAGTTCTATAAGTTTATTTACATTGAATAGTAATTACTCTACACAAATGATCTGGGGACCAGTAATTATTTATGGAAGAAATTAGCAAATTAGTTAAAATAATAAAGATCTAATGATTTAGTGAACTAGTTGCTGACAGCCAATAAACCATGTTTCATGTGTTCTGAATAAATTATCTTTTTAATTATCATCAGCTCTTATGTTTTGTTTGATGTCTAAGTGGAAGAGTTGTGTTTACAAAACACAGTGCTTTTACAAATAACATACAAATATAAAGTGACCCAGAGTACTTAAACAATTGATTATGGTAATAACATAAAGAGAAGTTCTGAAGAAATCATTAGATTCCCCACTGTGATATTCTTGTTACCAACTTCAGCTTTTTTTTTTTTTTCCCTTCTAAAATCAGACATGGTCTGGTTTCCAAGAATGGAGTGATAACATATTATGATTTCAAATAATGACATACGGTATTTGGTAGCATTTTGCATTAAATTTGAAAAAACCTGTATGCATTTTAGATATTGAGACTTGTTTGTGGTACTCAGGAGAAAAATATGTATCTGTTACTGATCAAATTTAGATGGTTTCTAATGTGAAAGTATTTCTTAACTGTGGGCACCATGGGCATATAAAGGTGGCTCCTCAGAAAATTATAAAGTGTCAAAAATTTCTGTATTTTAATTAACTCTCCATCAAAGGGGCTTAAAAAGTTATTTAACCAGTATTGCTTTCACCTGTTTATTAATTTCTTATACAGAATAAAATTTACAGTAATTCATAACAAAAATTATTTAATATTTTTTCAGTGCTCTTTCAATAAAGTTGAGCAGCATAGGAGCTTTCTAATGGAGCTTCTTCAAAAATTTATGACAAAAAAGAAATTTCCACCTATTTACATTTTCCCAAAGCTGTTTTCAGTCTGATATTGTTAGTTGTTGTTTTAACCTAAGAAAGAAACCAGAATGTTTTTTCACGAGTCATTCTCAACAGAACGTTAATGTTCAGTGAGTTATACAACAGATTACTTTCCTATTAGCGTCACCCAAATCAAAAAACTTCTGAAACTAAAAAGAAATTTTCCAGTTGGAGAAAGAAACCCCAGTTTAGCTATTTCCATTGGGCTGTCTGTCTGAACTTAAACCAAAAAATCAACAAAAGCTGTGTCTTTTTTCTTGGAGGAGTGGCTAAAGAGAACTATCACCAAAAACCACAACCATTTAATCTTACTTACAGTTTATTTGCATTCTTCATAAAGGCTCCTTTTTCATCCTGATTAAATTTTTTGGGATGATTTTTTTAATTCTTGTTTATAAATGTACTCCTATGTTATAAAAGACCAAATCAAAGAGAACAGCTAAAGAGATAAGTGAGAGAAATAATGATCATTATTTGGGACAGGGAATACCATCACAGACAAATTTAGATAGGGAGACAAACAGGAAATTAACAAAAGTCTTTTCTTCTGCTTTTTTAAGGAAAGCACAGAAGAAGACAAGAGAAAATAAAGCACTATAGAGTGTTTGGCTGGGCTTTTTTATGTCCAAATAGCAAGCAGTAAAATACTTAAGTGATAAAATAGAAATCTTGGTCAAAACCTCATCCTGACACATTTCAGTAAGTGAGATATTGCAAAATATTATATTGAATTCAACCTCACACGTGACCATATATGAAACATTGGATGCTGAGAATCAACTAACCACTAAACACCGACTACATTTGCTGGTGTCACCAATACTATACCTCTGCAGAGTGAGCAGACGGAAACTGATTCACAAAGCAAGAAAAATTTTGACTAACTGCCCTCATGGACTCAGGCTCTGTATTTTGTTTCCTAATCACCTTGAGAAAATGATTATATATCTCCCAAGGTGTGATAGGAGTGACTAAAGGAAATCATTCCATTCACTTCAGCAAACCTTTCACTCTAACCTCAGTGTTCTTTCAAGGAAGCTCCATTGATATTTTCCTTCCTATTTAATATATTATAGTGCACCTACAACCACAATAAAATGGTAAATAAAGTAAGACATCAACCAATAATAAAGGAAAACAGAATTCAGAACCTCAAAGACAGAAGTTAGTGAGAAGACTAATCACAGAATTAACTGGGTAACAGCAAACTCATTATTGATCAATTTTAGCAAAAAGGATTCTGAGTTCAATGAATTTTTCAGAAGTTGTGCCACACTGCACAAAACATTCCCCTTTTCTTTTCCAGGAAATAAAGCAAGGGTGCATGCACATAGACCTCCTCAAATGGAGTTGCAGTCTCTTTTCCAAAGATTTCTGTTGTGACTCCAGAGCAAACAAACAAGGAATTATTCAGTCCTACGAAATCAAATGCATTTCTCTGTATACAAAAGAAAGCACAGCTATTTATAAACTTCGGGATCTACAGAATCTGAATGCATCAAGGTTTAAGAGCCCTGATTTCAACTCCAGTACCTGAATTCTGCTTTAATTATACTTGAGGTCCCTCCGTCTCTTCTTGTCTCTCCCATGAATGACAAAGTCAAATCCAGGTGGTTCTACTAAGGTTTTAACAACCTCAGGGCCTTAAATAATCATAACCTACAAACATGTATATCAGACTATCTGCCTACTGCTGAAATTTAGAATTCCAAGATGTAGGAATGGTCCTGAAAAACACAGCTATTTTTCTTAATTAGATACTTATTTTTCTAGAATTAGAGAATTTTGTTTCAAAATCTTTACTAAAACATGCCTCAATTTCTTTATTTTGGCTATTATTAATAAGTATGAAATTTTCTAAAGACCCATTTAACCAGCAACCTCTAAAGCTGCCTTTTAAGCAGCAGAGTAGTTTAGTTTCTTTCTGTAGGGAAAAATGATCAGGCTTTGCTTATTTTGCCATGTCTGAGTTTTCTTTTATGGCAGAAATAAACAGAAACAAGTGCAACTGTCTTCTGGCTTACTTGGTTTCCAAAAATGAAGTTTAGATTTCAGTGTTGCAAGGGCAAACTTATAACTAAATATTTTTTATGAGAATTATATTGAAATATATAATTAATTTTGAATGCTTCTAAGTGTCTTAAGGAATTTTTTTCAGTTTTTGCAAATCTCTCAATCCATCCTACAAACGTCCAAGTCAAAAACAGTCTTTTCCAGAATGCAATCTGTCAAACCAGTTACTTTATATATTTAAAGCCAAGAGCAAAACTGATCAAATGAAGCTCTCATACTAAAAATCATTATTACAAAAGTAATAATTACAAAACTAATAGCAGGAAAATACCTTTATTTAATGATTTTAGGTTTCTAGCTATATATTATGAATATCAGTTCTTTCCTTGCCTTTCCTTCAGGTTCACTTCAGTGAATGTTCATTGCTTACCCATGTTTCACGTTGACAGTTAATAATCTCATGGATTTGCCTGCTTGTTTCAGGAGAATCAATCATGTCGTGTCAGTCCAACAAAACCTATCAAGATCACTAATGCTTTGTCCTGCAATCAAAATGTCTCTTAAACTGGCAAAACAAAATCTAAGGGGCAGAGAGCTAAAACAAAACATTTCTTTTTTCCTAGTCCTATGAGACTTCTCAAATGTGAAGAAATTTTAAATGTTATCCATTACAACAACAAACATGTCTACTCAACTCCATAATAATTGCTAAATCACTCACAATGGAAATAATCTGCATTTTTCTATCTACAGTGTAAGCACTGGCAGACTATAATAAACTATATGACATAAAATGTATGTCAGGGATAGCTAATCTGCTGGACCCAGTCTAGTATTTGAATATGCTCTGCATGTAGCAAAACTACTTCTCCTCTACTTTACTGAGCTAAGGAAAGAATAGTGAGTCATAATCATTACTTTCTGGCCATGGTACGATGTTGTTGAATAATTTTTAAATTACCCTATAGACCTTCAGTGTTACCCTATAGGCAACAAAAAACAGTGACAGGCCCTTCTAATTTGACTCAGAAATTAAAACATTGTAAACTGAAAATTCCTCAGATTTTCGTAGTTGTACAGAAAGAGCTTTTTAGAGCATGATAGAATGTTTTTTACATCTGAATTTAGACTAAAGGCACTTTCTTCTCTAGGTACTAATACTGAATTGAATACAATGTCTAACTAGTCCATATATGTATAAGACAAAAAATGCTTTGAAAAACATGATTAGAAAATAAAGAGGATATGGGAAGAGAATATGAGGAAATACTGATATTCATTTAAAGGCTGAGGTGTTCTATCCAGAAACAAAACCTGCTGATTAATCTACAGAGTTTGCAAGAAAAAGACAAAAAAATAAGGCAACTTTTCATTACTTAAATGCTTCCACTAGAAGACCATTCAGTTTTCATAGAATGAAAGAAGACTATTCATAAACTCAGAATATTCTACTGCCATAATTTTTTTTAGACAAGAAAACGCAACACTAGTGATAACCCTCTCTCCTTCAAATACTGTCCCAAATGTTGTCCCATAAACAAAAAAAGTAATATTTTTTCATTATCTTCAGTCTTTTACACTAAGATTAGTATGTCCAGTCCTCAGAATTTGTAGCATAGGCAAAGCTTTTCATTGATCACCTTCTCTTGAAATATCTAGATCCCATTGCTTCTCGACCTCTTACAGATGAAACTGTAGTAAAAGAATTTTAAAAATTCAGGATAATACTGTGATACTGAATGTGTAAGCCCTATTTCAAATACCTACAATATCATCACAGAACAATCCTGCTTGAAGATCCCTAAAAAAGTCAGTGAGAATGCTTTATTCGTCCGCTGTCACATGCATTTCCAGACAACAAAATTATCCTGCAGAGATATGTGGCTAATCAAGTAGGTCTATAATTCATACATCAGACAACCACCAGTTTCTACAAATAGATCTCACTGTTCTTAAAGGAAAATTATTGCCCCTCCTACACAGCTTTCCATGAAGCCCACCCTCAAAAATCAGGAAATCACAAACTAAACAATAAAAGTTAATGATCTTCTCAATGTGAGGCCATTTGTTTCCATCTTTATCTCACCTGAAAAAGTATAAATTGTGATTCCAGCTTCTCAGTAGTTAGCAAGTTGATCAAAATTCAAATGCTTCATAAATTAAATGTAAATATAGTATTCTGACCTTAACCCTGTGGAATTTTGAATCCTTAGCCTTCATTTGCTTGTTCTTCATCATTTCCCCAAACATTTCTTCTCATGTCCTTCAAAAAAGACAGAGAAAAAGAATTTGCTAAACTGTTGCATATGCAGAGATTCAAATATATCTGACTTGGATTTTCTCTTCCATAATTTTCAGCCCTCTAAAAACAGAGCCTAATACTGTGTATGTAAATGAGGGATTTCTAAAGCTAACTTCACAAAAGAAAAATTCAGAAAACACAAAAAAATTAATTAAAAAATAGTTATATTCCAGTATTATTTCTTGGCTCTGGCCATCCCCACAGCTAGACTGTCATCAGAAATATCAGAGGGCATTTTGGCTTCAACACTTTGTACAAAAAACCCTTTTATCAGCACTTACAGATTTGTGTATTGGCATAGCTAAATACAATTTTAAAAGCCATTATCTTTATTTTAGCTTATCATACTTTAATTTATTTGATGATAAATGAGTTATATGTTCAGACTAATTATTCTATAAAAATCAGTTTAGCCTGATCAACACTACAAGCAGAATAATAAAGCTATAAATTATGAGTAAATATGAAATTGATAGCCTGATTTGATTGAGTTGTTTACTACTCTAGGATTCCAAAGGCATTTATTTCACAAATGCCTACATATTAGTTAATAATTGAATATTCACATGATCACATGCCCCAGAGAATGGAAAAAAAAATTCAGTTTAACTTAATGTTTACATGTGTATATATATGTGTGGGGTAACAGTGATCTATTCTATGACAGATTATCTCAAAAGGTAAAGTGAGGTTCTAGTTTTCCAGCTAAATACAGGTCAGGTAAATAAGACTTCCTTTTCCAGTCTGTAAAGGCACTGTGATTGTTTCAGCAAGAAATTCTATCACCATGAATCTGGCTCATGTCAAATAGCAGGATTTCTAAAGACAGAGAATAAGCTCAGAGTGAGGTAAGGATTACGAGTTTCCTCTTGCAAATCAAACTTTTTTTTCCCAAAAACCTGATAAGGTTATTTAAATATTAATCTACTACTTTTTAATTTCTTTCGCTTTGAAATACCTTTTTTTTCCTACTATGGCATCCAAGAATGAAGTAATAGAGAAGTAAAAAAAAATTACTTGGCAGAATACCCTCCCAGAAATGAAAAAACAGCAGTTTTTTGGGTTCGAATTCCTATTTCAGATAATTTTTAAATTATGTTTGAATAGAATTTCAATACAAGAGATTAAAAGTATAGTACGAGGATACCCCGCCATCTGATGCTTAAGGAGGAAGATAAAGTCCCAGTTTCTCTCTCAGAGGCATTAATTTAATATTTCTTTCCTGAGTACTCCAACAGTACTCATCATTAAGCATTTTATCAATTTAAACATTGAATATATTTAATTTTTTTCATTTTTTCAATGACAAAACTGTAAATCTAGTTCAGCCCCTCAATTTGTACTGTAGTTTATTGTTGTTTTTGTTAAATGAAGCAAAAATCATTCAGTGCTTGAATGGTTCCACTTTTAGCTCCTTTTAAGCCTCTGGAGAAAAGACTCATTTTCAGAAAACCTCTGGGGTTTTGTCATCAGTAAAACTAGCCAGGAATGAAAACAGATCAATTAACAACAATGAAAATACTTCCCAAACATCCTTTCATGTGTTGGGCCCAAACGTTGTATCCATCTTACCAACCCTGTCTGCAACAGACAAGGACAATCTGTCTGAGCAGAGGTGCCACCAAAGGAGCTTAGCAACTTTACACATAGATGCGCCATCCCAATGAGAAGGAAACTAAACATGACTTTCGCACAAAATTATTAATTAGCAACACTGAGGAGGCAAAATTGGATCAGAGCATCCAGAGAAGGCTTAGGGTTTTTACTTACTTAGAGGGACAATAGGCCAAAAGCAGAAAAACATTGTCCCACTGGAGCTATAGTTGAGATGTTATTACATGAAGAAGCATGAAGAAAGCAAAGCTAGAAGTGTCCTCTGCTAGATGTTGCAATGCCTTCAAGAAATGTGTTTCTAAGTGAAACACAAGCATCAAAAGAACAGAAAATTATGCAGTCAAGATCAAGAACAAACACAATGTGTTTTTAAATTTCAGCTTTTCAGTAACTGAATGGAAGACCAAGAAAATATCTGACGATATTAAAAGGAAACACTTTCAAATTTAATGAGAGCTGGTTTTACATTTAAAATAGTGTTATAAGGGGAATGATTTTCTCTGCAAGAGGATTTTGGTTTAGATAGTTAATTAGACTTTCTGAAACACTAAAGAGGAAGCAAAATCTCTTCACTCACCTGAAGCAGGATAAAACAGAAGTGCCTACGGCTTGTAAATACACAATTGCCACTGTATAAATGAGAAAATCAGATAGAATAGGTAATAAGAAAAGACCTAACACTTCACAATATAACAAATCATCAACCTGGCTCTTAAAAATGTTCATTAATGCAATTTTACTCAATGAACTACATATTATGAGTATGCATACACGTTTGAGAGGATGTGTGTGTCAGGTTTCATTAACATTAGTAAAGGAACGGTTTCAGTATGTCTGTGGAACTCCTCTTCAAAGAAAGGAAATTATTTGCTGAAACCCAAAATTCTCACTGAACTCTCAGTCCTGACTCCTCAGTCCTCCCTGAGACAATTGATTCTTGTGGATATACATACATGTAGGGCCTAGCAATCTCAGAGATGTAACTAGAAACTAGCTGTGTTGTGGGGTATAAAATAAATATTAAGGTTTTAAAAAATAAGACTCATAGGAATTCCATGACATTATTTCCTTCCTGCAAATCAATTTTATTTGTATCTCTGCCAGACACGTACAAAGTTTAGAAGTGCGTACACTCCAATTCAGCTACTGTGGGATTGTTCATATATATATACGGGTATTTCACATATTCCTTTGACATTTACACCACTGGAAGATGTGCAAATACTCCTTATTTTCAGGAAGAACAAAACCAGAAAACAATAACAATGACAACAAAAACAAACCAAACCAAAAACCCAAAACAAGGAAACAATCAATATTAAAATTCAAAAACAAATAAACAAAACCATAAACAAAAAAATGTAAACACCACTAAAAACCACCCAGTCCAAAAATTAAAAGGCATATTGTCTCTTCAGTCTGGTCAGCTGTCTAAATTGGAGGATGACTTGCTTTCTACAGTGAGTAAATCTTCTATGTTATCACATTCAAATCTCCTCCACTTCTCAAAAAAATGATTTAGTGCACATTTCACAAAGATGAGAATGTCACAAAGGGAAAATCCAAACCTTGGATCTTCAGGTGTTTTATCAAATTTTTGATGCACATGAAAATAAAACTTAACAGCACTTATGAGCTTATAAAGATCTTCATATACAGACAATATTTCTGCAAATTAGCCAGAACGCAAAGAACAGTCCTTCAGTTTCCTCACTTAAAATCTGCAGGCTCATCAAAATCCTATGCAGGGATATTTATCAACTCCTTTATATGTTCTCCACTATCCAGAAATCTAAACCTCTCCCAAGTGCCTTGTACCAGACTTTATCCTCATTCCTAAATATTTTGAAGGAAAACCCAAATTTTTTTATATGTAAATACTTCAAAATTTGTTTCTATTTTATTTTTCTTCTCCTTTTTTTTTTCATTCATGAAAAAAAAGGATCTTCATGGAAAAATTGACTGTAGAAATCAGTTTTCTCCTAAAAACAGCAAGATCTCAATCTTATATCTTGCAGAAGTGAGACAACAAACAATTCTTTTGAAACAGAAATCATTTTTGCAGCACCTTTATACATATTAGTTCATTAATTGAGTACTATAATCAAACATAACAAGCTTTATCACTTTCAAAGAGGTGGGGAAAAAAAGGGAAGGAAAAAATTTAGCTTTATCATAATAGATTTTCAGAGATACTACATAGTTGTTATTATAGATTTAGGTGATAGGATGAAAGATCAGCCTGATATTCTAGGCTTTTCAGTATGCTTCTCAACGCATTGTGTTTATTTATGAGGTGATTGTTTTTGCTAAAACACATTTGATCCTTATGTTTACACATATTAATATTGTAGATCATTAGTATTAGTATTAATATTAGTATTTTAGTTATGTTTACACATTTAATATTTTTCAACTCAACTGCTATTCCCATTGTGTTCATCAGAAGTTCACTTATATTTGCCATAATTTTTGAGGTATGAAAATATTCCCCAAAAGTACTCACATTTGTGGTGAAAGCTTTCCTGGCCTATTGACTCAGATGCAGGCTGAGGGCAGGCAGGTTGCAGCACACCCACACAATAACAGTAATGGTTTCATTCTGTTGGCGTTTTGGTCCTTTTCTTTGGCAGAGTGCATTACCTATATACACTGAAGTGGCTACCAGCAGATGCTGTAAATTACTTCATCTGTCACTATTACAATCATATAATTCAATTCAAAGAATGCTGGAAAATGAGTTTTGTGTTGTTGATGAGGGAGAAACATGAGAGGAAGAGAAGCACAAAGTAGATTGTTGACTGCTGTGAAGGCAACAGTCTCCTTTCATAAGTCATGTTTAAAACCAGTATAAATATTAATTAAAGATATTCAGGGAACTTCAGGTTTCCAAAAAGTACTGCAGGACTCCTTATAGAAAAATGGAGTCTTAATGTCTGTCCTACGTTAATACTTCCTTTTCATGAAATGTGAAAAAAAATGCAGAGAAAAGATGTTCTTTACAAATAAGGAAGACACTGCATACCAGTTTCCTTTGTTAATAAGGTTTTTCTTGATAATAAAACACAGGTCAACCTATTACTCTCACATTCATTACTCTATTTTATGTTTTCCTACCAGCTATTAATTTCTGTTAGAAATAGAAGCTTGGAGGATTTGACTAAGTGCTCACATTGTTGTGTTTACTTGTATCTTAAGACAGGACTAACTTTTCAATCCTAATGGGAATAGCTTCAAATTGTCAAGCTCAATAGGGCTAAATGACACTCAAGAGGTTCTATTCTGGAGAAAGTACAGTTTGCCTTAAAGAAAACTCTTATGCTAGCCAAAAAGACTTTTAGTCCTCAGTGTTGGAGATTCACTAGGCTGCAGAGAACCTGGCCGACCTGCCACAAAGCTTTTGCTAAAACTATTTCAAGGGAGAAAATTGGAAAAGTATAACTTTATCCATACCATTTTGCATCCTTGTTGTATGCAAAAAATTGACTTAAAATAAAAAGCTGGTATCATTTCTGATTAGCAAATCAAAATATAAACTTAAGTTAGCTAGGAAGAAAAATCATTCCATCTACCCCAATTTACATCCAGAGTCATTATCAAAAGCAACCTTAAAAATTTCTTTGAACTTCTAAATCAATAAAAATAAAATCTCCCTTTAGCATGAATTGGCTGATTTAAGCAATGCACACATATTGACTCTTTGTAAAAAGAAATCTCACTTCTAGTAAATGCTTAACACCCTCATAAACAGTTCTGTTTTGCAGGACAAGATATAGTTGCATGAATGTAAATTATATAATTAAATTCATATGCCTGTGGAATTAATGAATAGAGCAGACAATGAATTTGACAATACTTCAGGGATAATTTTTTTTCTTTAAATTAAGAAACATTCTTTACTGCTCATAGTATATTCTGTCTAGCACTGATGTTAGAAGTTCCACTTGCAGGGTCCTCCTCCATTTTGGTTTGGGTAATGAGGACATCTTCTGGGAAGTAAGAGAATAGTATATCAGACAACGGGGGTTTTTCATCATTTTTAATGCCTTTTCTTTGTCACTTCAAAAGGCCTGGTAGGTCATTCAAGCATTGGCAGGTATTTCCTATTCCACTTAATCTCGCTCTCTAATTCTACTCCATCTCTTGGAGTCTCCAAGAGACATATTTCCTATAAGCTAACTGTAAAACAAATATTTGTCATCGTTATCAGTACACTGTCAATTCAATTTTTCTTTGAAAATAGTTAAGAATTTCCTCTGTGAATGACGACCCTATCCTTTCTTTAATCTCTCAAAGAGTGAAATACAATAAACTTCAAACTAGCAGGTAAATGGACTTCTAATCTGTGTTTAATAAATCATCACAGGATGACTGTGAAACAGCTTGATCTCTTTTGAAGAGCTCGTCATACTTTGCAAAGTTCTTCAGAAGTTCTTAGAGAGGTCTGAAGATATTCTAATTTAGGAGCCCATATAGTGTATGACTCATACTACCAATATCCCTCTTTTCCAGCAAAAGTGATCAGTATTACTATTCAATTTAGTTAAAGAGAGGAGAACTCATTTACAGTTGAATGCTGCCAAGATGAAATACAGGTCTTTCTTTAAATTAATGTGTTGAAATAATTACTAGTGAACTTCGTAAAATTCCAAGGGTCGTTGAGTTCATACCCTGATTATCATGAATGAGAGTACAAGAGGAAACAGTATGACACAATTGGATTGCCTTCATTGTTACTGAGATTATTTGTTAATTAGAAAACTCACGGGGCTCTAATTCTAATTAATTCTTTAATAATGTAAAGTGAATATCTGACTGATACATTTTGTCACATTATTGGTGAAAAACACAATTAGGTGTCACAATGCAGAATGAAAGTTCTTGGTAGTTCAACAAGCAGCACAGTTACTCAACAGAAAGTTGTTGACGTGTGAGAGTTTGTGTTGTAAATCCTACTTACCAAGAAATTGAAAATCTGAGAATGCCACTGCTCTTTCTGCTTTCTCATTTATCCTGAGCTATCAGAAGCTTTTATTATCAGCTGGTAAAAGGTGGCTCAAATCAGTGAAGCTGAATAGAGCCCTGCCAACAAAAAGTTGCTACAATAGGTTCATCTGACTGGTCACTCTGGTCTTCTAGTTCTCAGAGCAGCTGTGGGGGCCTTTTTTCTTTCTCCATATACTGTGCACAGAAGAGTGTTTCCAGTCTTTGTCTGTCTTGCCAATTTTTACCCATTTTAGTATTTGAAGTCTCCAGACCACTGTAAGTAAATCCATAACTTTTGTTTGGTTTAGGAATGGTCTTCATAAGAACACAATTGGTTACACATTAGTGAGGTAACTTTCTATAAACCAACACTCAATTCACTTTCAGTCATATAGATCTAAAATATCAGTACACTTCACACTGTTCTGCAAAAAAATGAGGACCACTTGCTGTCAGTATGACACCTTCTACATGTGACATGCTAATAGTCTCCATGAAATACAGAGTGAGAATGGGCTCACAACACTATTTCAGGCTCAATAGAAGGCAGCAGGAGGGAAATGAGGTGGCATAACAAGCACATAACTCTTAGAATGCATGAATTTGTCATATAGTAGCTAACCAGCGTGTTTTCTAGTGTGGGGCTTGCCATGTCTTATTACATATTTTGTAAAATTTCATTAAAATAACACACTTGATTCCATGTCTAGCAAAAGATAACCCTTACTTTAGGATTACACTTTAAATAATAATACCATCTTCTATCATGAATAGTCCTTCTGCCACCACTTTGTAAATGAATTTATTGTCATCCACCAGCTTATTTATCCAGCATTTAGAAAACAGTTATTTTTTTAAGAGAGACATCGCCAGTCTTTCTACTCATTCTTTTTACCCACTAGAAGTTAAAGCTTTGTTTTTAACAAAACTTGTATGTATTTTTTTGTTTGTATGTATCAATCATGTTAGTTTTATATGTTCACTTGTTTCACCACCATACCTATGTCAGATTGAAATTTACCAGCTGAACCATTGTTTGTTATTTAACATTTTTCTTTTCTTTTAAATCAAAAATTTTGTAAAACACCAAACATTTTGGAGCCTTTTTAAAATAACATTTTAGCAAATATTAATGTAATGTAAACATGTAAACCAAGTTACAGAGATAGGATAATTATTGAAATATTATAATTTATTTTCAGGAAGAGATCAGTGTTTGATATTTTTTCTTCCTTGTAGAGTTGTGAGTTCAGCACATGCTGAAGAGCTTTATTAAAGGAGAAGCACTGGCTCACATAAATGAGCCAGTGCTTCTCCTTTAATAAAGGAATGAGCCATTCTCTTAGCCTCAGGCCCTTTTTAGAAAAGTTCTTATTTCATCTTGTTTGAATGTAAGGATGAGAACCTCAGAAGGAACAAGGCATCTTCTTCTCCCTGGAATGGAGGAATAAAAAAAGAGGGACAGATAATATCAATCTCCAAAACTGGGGTGGAGTAGAGAGGGCTGTGTGAGAAGACTTCTGACCACCACAGAATTTGCAGGCTCCATTACTTAGGAACACCCCATTACAAGCATAAAAATGTTGCAGTTTTTTATGGCACAGGATATTTCTATATGCTGTGAGGAATTAGGGGAACTATGAAGAAGGATGTAGAAGTGTAAGCATAACAAAATAAGAATGTTATGTGACTGACACCAGCTCCGTAAGTTTTTATCAAACTGAAGTCCCCTCTCTAGTAAATCTTTGACAGTTTTTGTGTCCATTTTAGAAAAATGGAGTCCTGTTTTAGATTTCATATAATAATTTAAGACTGGATGAGAACTGTATGATTAAGAAACTATGACAAGAATGGGGAGATAAAGAAGAGTGATAATATGAGAAATGTGACTTCAGAGACCTCATCATCAGTTAGATAATTTCCATGATGCATGTCAAACTTACAACCATATTCAGATGGACAGAACTTATGAACTCCAGAAATCTACAGGATAATTTTTCATGCAAGAACAGGACTGAATGCAGAAACTGACTCATTCTTTTAAGCTCTAATATTTTTTTCTGTTGTAAGGCATGAAAATAATCATCTACCTTTTGCATACTTGCAAATGTAATGATGTGAAGAAAATTTGAACCTAGATTAACATCAACTGATTTACTACAAGGTATAATTCCTTTTGATGAATGCAACACAGACTAGATGGCATCAAAATATGAGCAGGAGGCCTTACACCTGACATTAGACTATGCTCTATGCTAATGGGAGGAAAAAATGATCTCATGACCTTCGTGACTGTAACACACAATTGCTATGTTCTCATTTCTAAAATTGTATCAGAACTAAGATTTTTCTCACTGAGGTAACTGTAATGGTTTAATTTCTAAACACTGCTAAAAATTGGAATTAAGGATGCACAAGTCATCTTATATATGAACTTACTGAATAGCACTGTACTATTTTGTTCCACTTAGGCTCTGTAGCTGAGATGACTTTTTGCAGGTCAACTTCCCCTTTTTCTCTATTTTCCTCATGACTAACTCCTGCAGTCATGGTTTGGCATTAGGCTGGACTGAATCAGGTTTTCAGAGTTTGAATTCAATCCAACGCTTTTGCTTGGAGCATATCTGATATATAGATATGAGAAAAAAATACATAAAATAGCGGGGTTTTTTGAAATAGTTTTTTTGCATTCACTTGGTAAAAATGTGATATGGTAGAGTTTAAAACCAGTTTGAGAAGAAATATGTTTTAAATACATTAGAATACTAGAAAAGCCACTGCAAAGTGTGCAGAACTGTAATATGCACTAGGTGATGGCTTTCTTACTCATATTACTGCAATGAAGGGCTCTGAGCCTTTATATTAAAACTATTTTCAATACTTTGTAAGTCTGCTGTAAATATTACAGACAGAAACTCAGAATAAAAGGTTTCCCATTGAAAATATGTAATTTAAAATTTTCTTTGGTTTCTGTTTGTTGGGGTTTTTTTTCCTTAATTGTGTCTTAGTTTATTTTGTTTGTAAATGCAGAACAGAATGAAATAATTTCTTAAGGCATTTTGCATTGAGAGTACAAGAATGCATTTTAAATATGATTGAGACTGGCAATTTTTAACATCTCAGCTGCATAGGCAAAAAAAAAAAAAAAAAAAAAAAAAGAACAGGTGAAATTTGATTATACCAGGGCTTGGCTTAGCTTTAGCTTTACTTCATTAACATGCTTCCTTCATGTGTTACTACTCCTACTCCTACTTCTACTCCTACTCCTACTCCTCCTACTCCTACTCCTACTACTCCTACTCCTACTACTACTACTACTACTACTACTAATGTATGTGTATCAGCAATTATTATGTATTATATATACTATGAATAACTATTCAACTAATACAAAGCAGTAAACTGCCTTTTAAAGTATCTAAGTAGGTGTTCAGTGTTTGTCAGTGTGTGTCAGTGTTTCTTGACAGCTTGATTTGCAAAACAGTTTTATGGAAGATTTTAAAGTCCTAGCCTTGACTTAGTTCATATATTTCACCTTACAGAGCACCTTACAGAGAATTAATAAAACGATCTCATTTGTGATCCATCAAGTTAACATTTGGTGAGTTAAGATTAGAAAAAAAAACTTGTGTTCCAGTTCACCTTGGTACAAAATTAATTGATTACTTTTACTGGTAATACAAACATGAAATTCATAACTGAGTAAAGCTCTTTGTCTTCCATACCTGAAACAGTTTATATCTCAAGGCTGGGGAGCTGATTTAAAAATTTAAACAATGAGGGCAAAATATTT
Source organism: Passer domesticus (assembly GCF_036417665.1). NCBI lineage: Eukaryota > Metazoa > Chordata > Aves > Passeriformes > Passeridae > Passer > Passer domesticus. The sequence goes on along the minus strand of NC_087512.1, from coordinate 40,611,530 downwards.
TACCAAAGTTATTCTTAAGTAGTAAGAGCACAGGAGAAAAGTAAATATGATGGCAAGATATTTCTCATTTCAGTATCTCCACAGAATTTCTTCAGAGAAATGTATACAAATCTCAAAAGAACAACTGGTAAATTTTCTTCCCAAGACACAGAGTGAAAATAATCTGTTTCTGTTATGAAATCAGACATATTTCTTTTAGTTTTCCAATTTAACCTTTTTCATACAACACTACATACATTCCTTAGAGTTATAGAATAAGGTGAGCTTATCTATAGGGATCTATCAGGTTCACAGAGTCTAACTCCTGGCCCTGCACAGGACACCCAAGAGTTACACATGTGTAACTCTGAGAGAATTTTCCAAGGGTCCCTGAACTCTCTCAGGCTGGTGGTGTGACCACTTCCCCGGAGAACCTGATCATGTGCTCAGTGTGAGCTATGTCAAGTTTTTGACCTTGAAAATAATTAGAAGCAGTAAGTTTTGCAATGGAATGATGAGTTTTTAAAAATAATAGTTTTGTCTTTTTGTAATCCACTTCAAAAATCCTTGAATGTATCTTTATTCTTTCATTAAGAATCATAGAATGATTAAGGTTCAAAAAGACATTTTAGGTCATCAAATCCAGCTGTCAAAGAAGGCACAATGAGAAGTCTTATTTTCCCTAATTATATTTCATTTATCTCTTCTCCATATGTTCACATTCTTCTTCTTTAAATTATGCTACTTAAAAATATTAAAATTTTCTTCTTTCCGTTCTTAGTAAGTTCAAAGGTGTAACTACAGATGTCTCAGCTAAGCTACAGAGTATTGACAAAATTCTTCACTAGAAGTATCAGAGGTAATCAAAATATTTTTTAAATTTATTACATTTCAGAATATATTTGTATTTTAGGGTACAGAGTGTTCCTTTAATTTTCAATAAAGAACTTGTTAGGAATTTCTTATTGTCTCTCTTGTTAATATTGCCTTAAGTACTGTATCTCAACACAAACTGACTATCACAGAAGTTCCCCAACACAAAATTTATATATTTGTTTGAAGTTTTCCATACTTGACAGTCATGGTCCTCTTATCCAATGACATACAATAGCACTTTTTCTAGTATTTCTCATGATGGGAAGGAATTAGTAAAAGGGAAATATAATATTATAAGTGCATAACTTGATTCTTTTGAAGCTTTTTCTAGTTTTAAAAAATGCTGACATTTCTTTTGAAATTGTAAACAGCTTGTTCACTAGCATTTATTTATGTGTTTGCTGTCTGCTCAAATGTGTCCATTTTGATAATAAGGGATCCAATCAAACACTTACTGATTATCTGGGTTCCATTTAATTGTGGTTTTGAAGTAAAACATTTTGCAGATCTAATTAGCTTCATGTTTCTAATTGTCATGGTTACTCCATGCACTTTTATATGCTATACTGTAACCAGCACCATTTCTATGCAAGTAGTATTTTTCAAAATAATTAATTCTGTCAGATATGAGATGAGATGTCTTATTATTTCTCCACATAAATTGAGCTTTGAAAGGAAATATTACAGTACTCTTTGTTCCTATCTCAGTTAACACCATCATTTCTTCTGCATACTTGCAATGTCCCAAAAGGATTAAAATTCTTTATTCTCTGGCCAAATTTATGCCTTAATCTTTGTACACCAATAATCCTCCTAGGGTAGATGCCAATAAAACCCATCTGCTACATTTATATTCTGATGGTAGTCCAACTCTATGCTTTCAACCATTGTGTTTGGATGCAATGTGCTATTAAGCAACTTCTGTGTTTTCCAATAAAGAAAGCTGTATATCATTGAATAATTAAGTAAGCCATTTAGAAATAGCATTAATATCAACATTAGTACTTGCTCCAAATTCCTTTATTGATCTTGTATCTTGGTTAATTTCTTCCTCTGCTGAACTAACTGTTGTAAATTGTTTTGATGAACATTGCTTTCATCTATTTATTTCAACAATAAATAAAACACAACACTGGCAAACTATATCCAGAAAATGTTCTGATGTTTCAAGGGTTGTGATCAGAGGTGTTAAAAGGCTGAAGAATAGGGTATACACTTGAATAACATAAGCCACCTGTTACTATTTTTCTATAACAGGTAGTATTTATTGTGCCTTCTGTCAAAACATATAACTGTTTCTGAACAAAACTTTCAAGCTTATTAGATAGGGGGGATTAGTATTATTTGTATTGTAAGACTGACACCACTTTTTTTTGCTGTTTGGACAGAAAGTTCTTCTACCAAACATATTGATGCTTCCTGTGAGCAAATACATGTGAATTTATGGCTTCTATCACAGCTGGCTCCCCTGACATATTAAAAAATCTAGTTCCATAAAATTGGAACGCAATGACTACATAAGAAAAAAGCAAGAACATTGTCTATATTACTTCCAGTTACGTGTGTTGCTATTTAGCCACAGATGACAGCAGAAACCCACAGAGCTGCTCACTCACCTTCCTCTATTCTTCCCCACTGGAATGGGGGAGCAAATCAGAAGGGTCTAAGTGAGAAAAATTGCGGGTGGAGGTAAAGACCATACAATAGATAAAGCAAAAACTGCACACCCAAGAAAAGTAAATAAGGAACTCACTATTCCTATTCACTTGCTAATCAGACAGCAGATGATTAGTCATTTCAAGGAAGGGAGGACTCCTTAATGCTTATTAATTAAGAACATATGGCCATTAAGTCCAAACTCCAAATTTCTTCATTTTTCTCCTTAGCTTTTACGTCTGAATATGACATCCATGGTATGGGATGTCTCTCTGGGAAGCTGGTGTTTGCTGTGCAGGCTGTGTCCCAACCCTACCATGTTCATGTAACATGAATAACAAAAAGGTCTCAATGCTGTTTAAGGGCTGTTCTGCAATAACAAAAACTATTTTAGATTTGTTTTGGTTACCTTCTATGACCAAAGCCAACTTTATCACAGCCAAAACCTGTATGATGAGTGTTCAAGAAACCAAAATCTGTTTCAGAAAATAGAATGCAGCTACTCATAACGCTTTTTTTTTGCCTTTGTTAGGTGCAGCAATAAAAGTAAGTTTCAAGATTGATAGTTCTAAAGATGAAGGGAAGGTGATGATAAACTTTATCTATCAACATCAGGCTGAACTCAGAACTGCAGCTAAAGCAATGGGTCTTATTATAATCAGAAAATTATATTCCAACAAGCCAATTGACTTTTGCTGCAATTACTGCACATATAGAACCTGAATAAGGTTAGGTATTTTACATGTGAATAACGACTCAGTGAATGATCCATAGGACATAAAATTGAATCTTGAACTGTGAATGAGAACAACAAACAGTAGACAGAAAATTATTATAATAATAAATTTTAAAAGTCCTTTGCATTCATTAGAACAAAATCATTACGCTGGTATTTCCTTCTTCATCAATTGCTTTTCTTTAGACTTTAGTGTATTACAAGAATGTCTGTGTCTTTCAGACCGAAAATAGCACTTTTAAAAGAACAAAACAAAATATTGTCTGTGAAAAGTGTCTATTACTGCTCCAGAAATTTCACTGCCTGAAAGGGCCCAACTTACTTCTTGAAACTGAAAAATTATTTGTTACCATAATTTCAGAATAATGTTTTCAACTTAAGATCATTTGACTTAGAATTGCCCCTTCTTCACAATAAAATCTTTGCACAAGTTCTGAATCACAAACTCCTCTGATCATTGTCTGGAGAGAGTCATCATTTGATTACTTAGAGAAAATGAACACACTTGAGCTCGTAACCTCCCATTTAAACATGCTAAAATCAGAAGTCATACATTTAAATAATTCTACCATCAGACACTTTTCAGTGGTGTTTCTTTCTCTGTGTTCTGTAGAACCATGCTACGGTGACAAAACCAGCTGGCAATTCTTGTGATTATTTTTTCAATATAAATTCTAACACCATCTTTGAGCTAATTCAGTATTTGGTATTCAGGGAGGAAGAAGAATGTCAAAGCACAGACTGGCTGCATCATCACTTCAAAATAAAACCTTTTCTGTCTTGAATCCATCAAGTTATTTTATCTCAGGTAATTACACTCTTTTCACTGATAGCACAAAAAACAACCCTTGTCCTATTCTATGAAGTATTTTTCCCAAATGAGCACAAGCCATTGATTAATAAATCTAATCATTGTCTTTGAAGAGGTATACTTTTTAATCCTATTCCAAATAATATAAGCATAAATGTAAAAGGAGAGACAATACCATGTCACAGGTTATTTGGCTGTGTGGTGTTCAGGGCTGCAGATTCTCTCCAGGAACAGTTGGTTGCCTGGAGCAACAATACTGCAGGCTGCATGTACGTGTCTGTAGATGCCAGGCTGCAGAGACTTTTTGTTGTTGTTAACTTAAGGCATTAGAGCTCTTAGGGCAAGACTAGGTAATAACTAAGCCTGATTTTATGTATGATTTTATGTATATGTATATTTTATGTATAGTTAGCTCCTCTTTAATGATCAAACCCAGCAGCTCTTACAGGACTAGTGTTCTTTAGCTGAACCTGAAACCTGAGGTTCATTCTCAGTGAAATGTGTTGCCAGATGGTGACATGTGGCTTACCAACACCCTGTGATTGGTGGAGCCATTTGTCAAAGTGCCTTCTTCAATTGTACTGTGAAGGACTTTATTGCAAGTGCCACAGATCCTGGACAATGCTGGGGCACCACCAGCTCAAGCTCCCACAGGGCTTGATGCCGCAAAGAGACACAATCTGCAACATCTATATCTGCTCTGGCGCCTGCTTTAGAGGAGAAACAGATCCAGATTCTGTGTTTGGTGCACATTTTAAATAATCCTGAAGTGCAAATAGAGACCATGTTCCAGCTACCATATCAAACCAGATCAAAGTCTTAACCTCTGTAAAATACAACAGCTATACTACAGTTGTAAGTATTTTAATACTTACACAAGTTGTAAGTATTAAAAAGGCACAGAATATTCTAATAGTGAAGTAGTGAAAAATATCTTCTGCACTCACATTGAAGTATCTTCATTGGTATGCTTTTTTTATGATCTCCGAAGCAATAACTCTTAGCATATATAGATATGTTGGAATAGTTTTGAGATGTAAATACTATTTCTCCAGAATACTTTGAAGCTCTCCTTCTCCTGAGTTGCCAAGTTTAAAGACTACAGCCTGCAATATTCTTATATTGTAAAAAGATATTCTTTAAAATAAGTAGAATAATTAATCTGGTGTACTTTTTCCCCATAGGTCCTCTCTTTTCTAAACAGGCTTTCCACTTTGAGAATATTGACTGTCTGTGATGCATGTATATACAAAAACACTGCAGAAAAAGAAAATATAGAAATCTGAATTAAAAAATCATTAACATTGCCTTATGTGCTTTAGAAGTGTGCCACTTTTACATGAAGACAAAACTTTGGCCATAATCACATATGTGTATGTAAGTTTAAAATTTGGACTTCCACTGTTAATAAAGAGTGTCAAACAATAGAGAGGATATTTTTGTCTAAACCCCCAAAATAAGGAGATTATTAGTCTACTTTTTGTTCTAGCATGGTGTTGCTGTGATTTTTTAAGTTTTTCTAAGCCTTCTGATATTTACATTCTTGTAACAAACTTTCTTACAAAATTTATGTAAATGTCATATTGTTTTACATTCTTTTATAGAGGAGGAGAAATTTAATAGACTGTAGTTTGTCCAGTGTCATTGCAGAGGTGGCACTGTCACCCTCCAATCCACTGTCACTTTTAGAAATCTATAAATGGAGTCACAAATTAAAAACACCTTTTCTTACCTTGGAATAGCTGCATGTCCACGTCGTGTTATTTCGTGTCCTATAGTAATAGCATGGTATTTCCTGTATGTAGCAATTCTGCTGTTGAATCATCAGATGCAGAATCATAGAAAAATAAATCACAGAATCCCAGAATGTCCTGAGTTGGAATGTACCTAAAAAAACATTTCCTGGCCCTGTACAGGACAACCTGAAGAATCACACCATGTGCCTGAGAGCCTTATCCAAATGCTTAGTCAACTCCACTGGTGCTGTGACCACTTCTCTTGGGATCCTGTTCCAGTGCCCAGCTACCCCCTGGGTGAAGAAACATTTTCTAACACCCATTCTAAACCTCCCCTAATTAAGCATCAGGCCATTACCTGGGGTCCTGTCACCAATCACCAAAGAGAAGAGATCAGTGCTCGACCCTCCTCTTCCCCTCATGAGGAAGTTGTAACTGCAGTGAGGTCTGTCCTCAGTATCCTCTTCTCCAAGGTGAGCAGACCAAGTGGTCTCAGCCCCCCATAGAGATTCCCTTCCAAATCATTCTCCATCTTCACAGCCCTCCTTTGCCTGCTCACTAATAGTTTTGAATTCTTCTTATATTGTGGCACCCAAAACTGTTCTCAGCACTCAGGTGAGACTCCCTCAGCTCAGAGCAGAGCAGGACAATCCCCTCCCTTGCCCAGCTGGAGATGCTGTCCCTGATGCACCCTAGGAGAGGGTTGGCTGTCCTGGCTGCCAGGGCACTCATGTTCAGCTTGTCACTGACCAGGACAGACCCCAGGTCCCTTTCCATGGCACTGCTTTCTAGGATCTCATTTCCCAGTCTGTCCATATATCCAGGGCTGCCCAACTCCAGGTGCAGAATCCAGCAATCCAGCACTTTCCTGTTGAACTTCACATGTCTGGTGATTGCCCAGACCTCTGATTTGTCAAGGCCTCTCTCCAGGACCTCTGCCTTTGAGGAAGTCAACAGCTCCTCCCAATCCAGTAATCTTGGCAAATTCCCTAGTGTACCTTTGAGTTCTGCATCCAAGTTGTTTAAGAAAACACTGAAGAGCACTGGGCCCAGGAAGGAAGCCTGCAGAACACCAATACTGACAGGTCACCACTCCCATATGGCCCCAATTACTATTAGAATAGTTCAAGGGTGCCCTACTTTTGAACCCCTTGTTGACCCCTTGCATGGTGTGTTTAACCAACTGTGTGCTGGACATTTTATCACTGGTCTTTAAAAGCTAAAATTCAGTCTTTAAAGGCTAAAAACACACTAGCCTTTGAAAGTTTTATATTTCAATTCATTTCAAAGAAAAAGTATCAGTAAAAGAAAGCAAGTAAATCATCTGCTTGAAATCAGAGCCTTCTTGCAATACCCCGAGGCTATACTTTGCTTCCAATTAATGTTTGCCTTTTTGGAATCATATACAAATAGCTTTTATGTTCATTATGCACAGCAAATCTGTCTAATGACTTTCTTAACATGTTCTAGTCCAGATCAAAGTATCTAATTGCTGTAACAACTTTAACTTTACAAGTCTATAATTCATGATGAGTGGTTAGTGGTTTCTTAAGTTGAACTATCACATATGAAGAGGAAAATGAACAAAATCCAGTATAAAGTTACATTATTAAGAAAATACCTTTTTAAAAACTATTTGTTATATGCTATTTCAACCACTACAAGAAAAAAAAAATTAATTTCATGTGATGTGAATTGCAGATACCACTTTTCATAGAGGATCAAATTTAGAAACAAAAAATTTAAAAAAAGAAAATGCATTTCTAACCATTGATATTGAATTTACTTTAGTTATACTTTTGTATTTTTCTGGCTATATATTTTCTTTCTGTTTTCTTTTTGGAAATACATAAAAGCAGCAGGAGAAAATGCACACAGAAAGTAAATGTAAAGGATGAATCAGAATAAAAGTGTACCCTTTTAGTCCCTATTATAATAATAGAACTATTAAAGGACATCACCTCTAGAAGTCAAAGGAGTCTTACTACTCATCAGTGGCAAATAAAATCAAGTTTCTGTGACCAAAATTAAGCAACATGAAATATTCATACACTGGAAAAAATATGGGAACATTCACAAGAAGCAAACTTGGAATAGAGAGAGAAGTTTTAACATACACACACACACACACACACACACACACACACACCTGCCCGACAAAGCTGCTTCACCAACAAAAGCAAAGCTAGCAACTCCAAAGTTTCATATTACTTTAACTCAATTTACACATCTCTATTCCCACATGAAAGAGAAAGAAACAATTTCATGTTCACTGAGCACCTACAGAGATTAGATGACATGGAAGTCAGGACATATCCAAAGTACCTTTTACTATAAACACTTGAACTCAAATCTCCTGAGGCCTTATTACTAAATGGGTGGGGATTTCACAGAGCATTTTAAAATTACACTTACATCAATTGGAAGTGGGGGCAAGGGGGTGGCGGGATAAAACTGCACAGAATATCTGTTCCAGTTCAATTTTACATGTAAGTCATGAACAGGCTGGGGTTTAGGTCTTTATTTAGGATTATACTCATAAACAAATCTCACTTAATTGATAGAATGGGAACAATTAACTGTACTGTTACTGAAGAAATTAAAATCTTCTTCTATACCCTCAAAGTACATAACTGCTGCTCAGAAACTGTAGAATATAGTATACTGCTATTATTTTCACTGTTCATAACTTGATTAATTCTGCCCACCCACAAACTCCAGCATATTCAAACTTTAATGAATTATCTGAAAGAAAGTAATTTCCCCTCAAATATACAATGTCATCGGGTTTTTTTCAAGTTCAGTATCAGTATTTTGGATGATTATTTTAAGCATTTACATTTCTTTTTATAAAAAATAAATTTTAAATCACACCACATAAAGGTCATTTTAGTATTTAACAAACTTTTTTTTTTTAATTTTTAATAAAAAAGTCAAAAAGGGGGTTTGTACCAGTCTGGGAGGAGAAGACAGTATAGGGAATTAGAGACAGAAACAAAGAAAGTGAAAATGTAAAAAAGGCTCAACAACAAATGACTTAGCTGTTTAATAAGATAAAGTAAAAAGAGGAATATAGACAGTGAATAATCTTTTGTTCCTTCAGATACTGGCAAACTGATATTTCTACTCCTGAATGGATATTTCTATCATATGCCATAATGCAAACATCTACCCTGTGACGAGGGGTTAACTGTGCTATTTGACTCCTCAATGTGCAACAGTCTTCCAGCTAGGATCATTATACTCTACCCTTTGATCCATACACAGTTTACTTTTCCCAAAGATCTTGTAAGCTACAGGTTATATCAATAGCACACAGATTTCTCAAGCCCTAAGTACAAGGCCAAACAGACCAGATATAATTCCTCAAGCACAATGCCTTGCAGACAAGGCTCCCAGAACAGAAAGTTTTCCAGAATTCAAAACATGAAACTACTTATAATTTCTAAAACAGAAAATTCAGCAACAAGCTCATCAGTTGAAACATCTGCCACTTGATATTGTTTATTAAAGGACTGGGAGTCATAACCTACATAAAAAATATGCTAAGTATTTTCTTTTTAAATTTTATATAGTACTGAAGTACCATTCAATAGTGACATTTCATTTTTATTTTAAGAGATGAATGTTGACAAAAAATACATTAAATCAGAATTCATTGATCCATGCATATACTTATATTCTGAAGTCATACAATCCTTCTTAAAAATTCAGGATCTACTACAGAGACAATATCAGAATTTGATTATCTGAGTAATAAAGAGTCTCTACCCCAGTTTAGTCTCCAAAACCTCTAGGTGTTTAAAGTAGAAAAAAAAAAAAGGTAGATGTAATCCAGTTCCAAGTTTTGTATTTTTCAAATCTACAAGTTAAAACTAAAATTTTCCACTTTTTTCAGTAATTTGAATTTCATCCTTGACCCCAGCTGAAATCATGGGCAAATATAAAAGGAAAGGAGAGAAAACATGCCTACAAGGCTGTAAAATTTATCTATATTTTTTTCTTTCACATTTGAATGAAAAACTTGCTAAGTAAATTGATACACAGGCTTTCATCATTACTCAAGTAGGTCATAATTATCCATACTTCTTATAATTTATATTAGTTCAAAAAATGTTTAGTGATGGAAGTCAGTAAACTCCAACCAACCACCAGATGTGAGAGTCAGAAAACTTAGTGTTAGTAATAATTAATAATAATAACCATGATCAAATATCTCATTTCAATGAATGTAACAGAATGAAATCACATACATACTTGACATGAATGCCATCCAAAAGCACTATTCAACTCCTGCTTCCGAAATTCCAAAATTCTATGAATATATTACTATCTGAGTGAAGTCTACATTTGTATAAGACTCATATGTTGTAAGAAAGAAAAAGACATAAGTTATTACCTAAAGCTAGGTTACAAAAGACAGAGTTATGCTGAGAACCCTTGGCTTCTTTGAAGAAAGTATGTGATCCTGAAATAAATGAGTTCAAATGTGCTGGACACAGCTATGAAGCCTTTTCTGGGCAATCAGTAAACTTGATCTCTCTCTGAGTGCCTCTACACCAACATCTATAACATAGGAAACTAACAGTAGTCACAAGTCTGTGTGCAGTTACATGACTGGGACCTCCTTGAGATCACAGAGACACTGTGGGATGATTCATGTGACTGGAGAACTACAAGGAATGGATGAAGTCACTTCAGAAACCACATGCTGTGCAGAAAAGAGTATATATTACATTTCTTGTGAGAGTGGAAGTGGAGTGGAAGTGCATGCAATCTCTGGGACTGTTCAGGAGCCAGGCAAGGACATACAGTTCAAGGTTAGCAGGCAGAATACTACAAGTCTTGCTATGGTGGGCATCTGATACAGGGCCTTCTTGAAGAAAAATGGAAGTAGCACATTCACAAGCCCTGGTATGCAAGAATTATTTCAATCAACCTCATGTTTTCTGGAAAGGCAATACCGTAGGGCACAAACAAACTAGCACTTATCTGAAGTGCGTTAAGAAAAACTTCCCCAGCCAAGCTGAGCAAGGAGAAAACAATGAATAGTGGACTTCACACTTAAAAACAAAGAAAAACTGTCCTTGGATGTAAAAGTTTTGAGCAGTCTTGGCTGTAGAGACCATGAGATGGTAGAGTTCAGGATTTAGGCAAGAGAATGCAAGGGAAAACAGCAAATCACAGCATGTATTCAGGAATGCAAACCTTACCTTCATCAAAGACGCATGATATAGGATACAGCCCTATAGAGAGAGGACTCTAGGAAAGTTGGTTGATACCTTCTTCCAGCTCAAAAAAGGTCCATCCCAACAAGCAGGAAATAAGCAGAGGTGGAAGGAGGCCTGCACAAAGGAGCAAGGAGCTCCTAATTGAACCAAAATAAAAAGGAATGGCAAAAGAGATTGAAAGAGGGACAAATAATCCAGAAGTGTAGAGATGCTGGTTAGTTTTGCAAGAATGGGGTAAAGAAAACCAATAAATACCTGCAGTTGAATCTACCAAGAACTGTTAGACAACAGGAAAGGATATTACAAGCACACAAACAGGAAGGAAGACATGGGAAAACTTTGGTCCATTGCTGAGTAAGCTGGGAACTTGATGACAAAGAACATGAAAAAGGTCAAGGTTCTGGGTGCCCTCTTTGCCTCAGTCACTACCAGTAAGATTGGCTTGATGCATCCATTATACCATGAGACAAGAGGGAAAGTCAGGAGGAGGACAGACATACCCTCAGCAGTGGAGGCCCAGGTTAGAGAGCACTTGAGCAAAGATGCACAAGTTCATGAGCCTGATGGAAGGATCTCTCTGTCATCACTGTGATGTCATCTCTGACATCACCATCCTCAATTATATTTGAAAGGTCATGTTAATTGGCAGAGGCCTCTGAAGGCTAGAAAAGAACAAAGGTCACTCCTGTCTTCAAGTACAAGAAGGAAAATCTATGGAATGAGCCTTAGTCTTCATGAATGTGGTGGAGCAATTAATCCCAAAATCCATTCCAAATATGTGAATGACACAAGGCGACTGAGAATAGTCAGCATAGATTTATACAGAGGAAATCAAGTTTAACCAAATTTTCAGAATTCTGCAATGAGGTATAGAGCTTCAAGGATAAGCATGTCACCTCAGTTTTAGGAAAGCTTATGAAACTTTCTCATCGTCAAAGATAATCTGAGAAAGAATAGTTTAAACTAACTAGTCTCTGCAGTCAGAGAGCTGCATGGAAAATTGTCTGAACAGCCAGGACCAGAGAGGGCAGCAGACAGTTCAGTTGCAGGGAGATCATTAGTTGTGTACCTCAGCATCAATACCTGTGCCAACACTAGCTAACTTCATCATCAATGATATGTGTGTTGGGACAATGTGTATGCTTGGAAAGTTCATAAATTATAAAAATTGGGAAGAGTGACTGTTATACCAGAAGGTTATGCTGCTATTCAAAGGCAGCTGGACAGGCTGGAGAACTGGGCAGAGAGGACTTAAGCAGTTTAACAAATGCAAATGCGAAGTCTTCCACCTGGGAAGAATTACCCCAGGCACCAGTACTTCCGGAAGAACAATCAGCTGGAAAGCAGTTTTGCGATGCTTTGCTTTCTCTTTCAGGGAAAGGACAGTGTCCTAGTGAGCAGCAAGTTGATTATGAGTCAGCCATGCATCCTAACAGCAAAAGCAGCCAACAGCCTTCTGGCCTGCAGGAGGAAAAGCCTTGCAGCAGGTCCAGAGAGGTGATCCTGCATCTCTATTCAATCCTAGTGAAGTCACATCTGGAGCGCTGTGTTCAGTTAGGAGCTCCTGAGTACAAGAGAGACATGGAGCTTCTGAAGCAAGACAAGCAGAGTGTGACAAGATGATTGAGGGACTGGAGCATCTCTCTTACAAGAAAAGCCTGAGAGAGCTGGGCTTGTTCAGCCTTGAGAAAAGCCAGCTGAGAGGGGCTCTTGTCAATGCAGGCAATTATCTGAAAGGACAGGGTCATGAGGATGGAGCAAGGCCCTACCTGCTGATGCCAAACAACAGGATGACAAGCCATATGCAGAAACTGGAGTACAGGGAGTTCCATCTAAGCATGTCACTGTGAAAGTGACTGAATGCTGCAACAGGCTGCACAGATATGTTGTGGAGTCTCTTTCTCTAAATGTATGAAGAACCCACCTGGACAAAATCCTGAGTAATATGTTCAAGCGAACACTGCTTGAGTAGGGAAGTTGGAGCAGATGACCTCCAGTGGTCTCTTCCAACCCTACCCATTTTGTGATCCTGTGAACATTCAGAAAAGTTAATAATCTGTTCAGCTACCTCAACTAAAATGCATAAAAATACTAAACAATGAGTTTTCATATTCCTAAGGCAGGATACTGTAAATTAATACAGTGCAAATATTCTAAAATTAAAATGCAAACTTTAATGCCTCAGTAAAACTATGTAGTAATAAGACTATAATAAGTGGCTTATCAAAAAAATTCATTTATTATTCATTACAATAAAACTAATTACAATTAATTTATTTTCTGTGCCTATGATTGTAAAAAATGCTTGATCTAGCTTAAGTTAATAAATATGTAAATGAAAAGTTACCAAACCAGGGTAAAAAGGAATTGGATGTTAACAGCACTCCACATCCTTTCTTATTTTGTAAATGTATTTTGTGCTTTGGAAACTTCATCAACTTCTTGTTCCAAAGCAACTAGTCTTTGTTTGCTAGTCTCATTAGTACATCCAGATATTTGCACACTGGGATTGTAGACCAAAGGAATACATCTACATGTCCAGAAATGAAATAATCTTACTGAAAAAGGGCTTCATTGTCCTTCCTGGCTAAACTACAGAATTAATTCTTCTGTGAAAAACTGATCTGTCATAATAAATCGAAGTGCCACCAGGTCTTCAGTTACATAAACTTAGTGATTCTGGCAAACATAAAAAGTCCAGTCGTTGGACTATTATATTTACACCTCAGCAAATAACCATGATTATTCACAAACACTCTATTCTGGAAAAATCTAATTTATATTTTTATGTCATTTCTTTACATCATTTATTTGTCAGAAAAACAGGCAATGGAAAGCACTTCTCCCCTGTCATGTTGGCCACAAGATCTATCAGTTGATGACAATGACATGCTACAATGTCTGTAGACATGACTGGGTTATTTTACAGAGCTTAATTTCAGTGTCCATCTCCTTCATGTGAGTTTTCTGAACTCAGTTCAAGAGGGGGATTCAAAGAAATTCCATCCACACTTAAAGAAAGCAGTACTGGGCCCCTTCTAAGAATATTATCTTCCTCTTTTAGCTAGTAAGTCCATGAAGCACTCCATCACCTTAAACCACGCACAGATTGCCACATGCCCAGCACTAAAAATTACTTAATATTTAGCACATACCTAAGGCACAGGCTTTGGATTTTTTACCCAACACTGAACTGCTTGGCATTCCTGACAGCTTGAAAGTGATACTTTTTCTCTCACTTAAATAGGATCCTCCTTCGGCAAAAAATTTGAGACCTACCAGTTTCACTCTCAAAGGAGAGCTGGGAAGATTAGTTTATTAATGTTTGATAAGTAATAAGACATTAGGCTGATAAGAGCCCTGGAGTAAACAGCAACAACAACAAACAAAACAAAATAATTATAAAGTTCAGAATTCAGATGATACATAGCAAATAAGTAATGCCATACAGTGAATGATGGTGATGAAAGTAAATATTGAATATCTTTCTTGTAATGAAGGAGTTTAACAGAAACAAACAAACAAACCAGTATCTGATGGTGTAATTAAGAATCAATCATTATATTGCTGTTATAGAAGTTGCTGGTTAAACATCTCCTTTTTGCGAAGTATTTGGTTTTGCAACATTAAAGCCTTCATTTTTCTAGGGTGTCTTTTGCAAATGAAAGTGTGTAGATAGTGCTTTAGAAGCTGCATTTCCTTAGAAGCTGCTAGTTTTAGACGTGTTCTTTCATTGCTCTTGTCCACAGAGAGCTGAGTCTTTATTTCAAACCAAAGTAGTTTCTACTTTGAGCAGATGTCTCTGCTCATCTAAAACAGCAGCCTTTTTCATGAGCATTGCAGGTATACATTTGACAACCTGTTTGTCCAGGAAGTTTCCCAGGTAATGCATAATGTGAGCCATAAACTCAGCAAATGCCTAAAAGATGTTTTATAAATTATCAAAAGCTAATCAATGCCTCACATCGAGAACCATATGCCCTCTCAGTGTCCAGGGAGAGACTGCCCCAGCAAGAGTATTTCACATTACTAAAGCAATATAAGGAAGAAAGAACCAACACAATGACACACAGCATAAGATTGCGTCTTTCATCTTTAATCAATCTCCCTTTTTGGTGTATAAATTTCAAAGTTTCATTCTGTCTCTGTTTGAGTAACTGTAACCTAATAGCTTAGATTACATCTGGCACACAGAAACTTTATTCTTTTGATATTCCTCTTTAATTATATGCCTTATGATTGCCAGTGAAATCATTATATCAACCAAGAGGAAGCTTCAATGCACCTCATTATACCAGAAAAAAAAGAAAATACACATTGTTGTGTTACTTGACCACTACTGCAATATACGCACAACTCATGATCACCCCTTGTTCTATAATGGGATTAAACCATTATGTGATTTTGCATTCATTTTCTATCACACTCAGGTTGCCTAAAGGACTGTATGGTAGCAAATTTCAATTTCAGTCAATACACTTACAAAGCTGTCCAGAAGAAACAGTTGTCTATACTTTGCTCTTATTTTTTTTTCTTTTTCTGTTAAAATGTACAATTTTATATAGTATACTCTGACAAAGCATGTTTAATAAAAAATTAATTTCACAGACTTCATTTAATGATCTACCAGTGGTTAACAAAGTCAATTAAGTAAAATAAAAATATTTTAATTGTTTGTTTTCCATTATGCTATTTATGTTAAATTCCAGAGATTCAGGAATTGGCAAAATGGATTAGTTGACACGTAATTTGAACACAGAAGACATAATTGTGCTTACCTTTGAATTTGTTGGGGGCTGATCAATGCATCAAATTAAGGACTTTCAAAAGGAAGGCTCTTGTCATCATTAATTAAATGTAATGCTGTGATGTTGTCAGTATCCCATTCCATTATTGTATAGTCAATTCTTATTTCAGACAGACCCTTTTTAACACAAAATGTGTAAAAAAGGAATTACCACACTTGGATGTCCCCAGTATTCTCAGGAAAGTGCTTTTTATTGACTTTTGAATGTTCTTATTCATGGGAAGAATTCTGGAGATTAACATACACCATGCACAGATACAAAAATATTCTCAGAGCCAGTAAAGGCAAAAGGATGCAGTCAGAAACATGAGCCGCACAAGACACTTGTTTATAAGTTTCAAACCAGATCTAGCTCAGAAGGCACAAAGAGGAGTGGAGGATAGAGAGGAGGAAATTAAGAAAAAAGAAGAAAAGGATAACAACCCATGTTTCCTGTTGGCGCAGCTCTACTCCTCACAATATTAAATATTCAAATGGATAGACAGTCCCAGTCTATCTTGGCACATAATTATGAGGCCACTTAGCAAATGTTCGGAAGGTTGATTAAACAGCAAAATCTGACATTCCCAAAAGGTGAGCGTTCAGCTTATATTTCAGTATTGACTTTTCTTGAACCAAGTCTCTCTGCAGGATACCATGTATATAAAAAATATTAATCCCTCAGGTGATTGCAATCAAGGCATGGGGGATCACTCATTGCTAAAGTGACTTAGATCACCTCACATGACTTCATACTTAAGTTCTTCTTACACAGTAATATAGATCAAAATTGTCAAGGATAAGAAAACAGGGAGCCAGTGACACTTCTATTACCCTGAGAGTCCCTTGATAGAAGCTCAAGTTCCTTGATACATAGCCATTGGAAATATATTTAAATGAAAAAAACATTTAACCAAACAGGCATCAGACCTCTTATAGGTATCAGTTTTCCTTGAAACTGAGCTCCTTGATATGTTGTCTAGTTAGAGAAACAATCCACACATACCCAAAACTAATATTCCCACATACTTGATGTATTGGTTTTGAAATTCTTGCTTGTTTTGAGAAGATACAAGACTGATGAATATCCAACCTTGAGTTACTTATCTTGAGCAGCATTTCATAAAGAACACCAGATATGACAAGAAAAATCTCTCTTAATGACAAGGAATCCAGCCAAAATAAACAACTCAGAATCTCATCAGAAAAAAAATCTCCTATGGATAATTTCAACATATTTCCATAAAATTAGATCTACATGTTGATTGAGGCATGGCAAAGCAAATTACTTTAAAAGTGTACACATTTTTGGAAGACAAGTGCTGACCACAAGAATCATTGTGCACCTAAGGGAGAAATAGAAAAAGCATATTTTTCCAGGTATTTCAAAATCTTTGTTTGTAATATGTTCATGTGGAAGCTGAACATTCAAAGACAACCAAGAGACTTAGGAATAGAAGTGCCATTAACTTTCAGTTTAATTGCTTCTCTGGATATCTCAGTGGTTTAGAAAATCTCCCCTGTAGATAATTAATCAGTCTATGTCCACGTTCAGTAGTGATCTCTGCTGATGGTCTTTTAAATCACTTTGGATTTTGTGTACCAGGTTCATACAGTCAAATATGAAATAATAAGAAATTATTGTACAGTTTAGTTGTTATTTCAGTATGCAAGCAATTTGCTATTATGGATTAATAACAGCAACCTTTTCTTATTTTAATCAAAACGCACATAGAAATTTTGTATGGTGTAAAATAGACAGTTACCACATTTTTCTTTCTTGCACACAAATCTTTTGCACATTGTTAGGAAAAAAAATTTTGTTATGAAAAGTAATGGAAGTACAAACACTCATCCAACACAGCAGAGTGCAACACTAGTCACAATTCTCAACCTCCATAGAAAATGCTGTTATTGTGAATGATTGAAAGAACTCTTCCAAACGTGCATGCTTTTGCTAATTTCAATGAAATTGCCTTGCTTTGCATATTTCATAATTAGTTCACTGAAAATAAAAGAGCTCAAACAAATATAATTTTTATCAATATCACATCTAAACACAGCAGGATTCACCCACTAAGGACATAACGTAGCACTTCAAATTATGTTTAAAGAAAAATCAGGAAGAGAAAATTAACCAGTATGTGGTAGTTAATACAGATTTTCTGGATATAGCCTCCAGAAAAAGTTAAAATTATTAATATTGTATATTCAGCTTTGCATCAAAATCTAAATAATTGGATACCCTGAATACTAGTCATTTATTTTGCTGTTAATTTTAGTCTTTCCCTTAATCTACTACAATCACCCATGGCATTTTTTCCAAGTTTTGTTCATGTAGCACTCAAATACTGAATTCCAATTTTAGGTAATACTTAACACGTATAACATATGTGTTAATAACATATACGTCTCAAGAAATAATAACATATTTGTCTCAAACAAAACCCTTTTCTCACTTTTATTCCTCTTGAGAAATCCCAAACAACCTATTCCTTCAGCATTTTGTCTCAGCTCTCTCTCTCTTGATCTGAAAAGCAAAAGTCAGAATCAACCAATATTGTCTACTGTCCTGAGAACTTTACTGGGACTCCTTTGCACCTGTAGGACAGAGACTTGGCTGAGAAAACAACTTGATTTTTGTTCATATCAAACTATTAAAGAACTTTTCTGGACTTTCTAGAAAATGAGTTCCTAATATAAAAGCAAAAAGCCTTCACAGAGGCACAAAACAGATGGAATGTGAACAAAAGAGACAACCTATAAAGCAATGGAAAGTAAAAAAACATGGGATCCAGAACAAAGTGGTTGTTGGGGCTTTTTATGTTGTTTTGAAACAAAATTCTTTTTTGAGTTTAATCTTTTATAGAATCATTAAAACTGTATTCACAGTCACAAGATCTGTAATCAGTTTTGTTTGTCAGAGTAAAGAACATTTTAGAGTGATATACTATGGCAAGAATGAAATTTGACAACTGTCCAAAATTTATTTTCAACGTTCTCCTCTTTTTGCTCTGATAAATAGTCCCAGATGATAGTTGATTGACAATAGCAAGCCTGCACATCTGGACTTCCATTCATTGTAGCATTTTGAATTAGAATTTTACTTAGTGATGGCAAGATTGGATAATGCTATAATTCTTCAAATGGAACCATTATTTTCAGTCTTTACTGGTGTAAAGTTTCAGTTATTGCATAGGCACCAAAACCCCTTTAGTCTGCAGCTTCTGGGTTGCATCCAACCAGACTTCAACATATATACACACTTACATGACTTTTCTTTTCATCTCCTTTTAGTAATTACTTGCTTCCATGGGGAAAACAAAGAAACTTTCAGGAAAACTGTGAACAGCATAGCCATGAGATACACAAAATATTCTTAACAAAAAGGTTTGCAGCTGGGAGAGCAGTAGCAGGTACAAGTTTTTATTTTGGATAAAACAACTTTGATGTTAATTTTAGAGCTTGAGTGTCTTTGATAGCCTCTCCATAGATATTTTCGAAATGCCTAGCAGCCCGCAGTGACTAATTGCTTCTCTGAAAGCACTGCATCACCTGAAGAAGATGACACATGCTTAACACAAAGAGAGTAGGAATAATGGTTTCAAAAGCAGCGTCTGAAAGAAGGTAATACTGCAGTGAAGAACCACAAGATGGTAGAGGCAGCTCAATGCCAGCCCACATTTGCTGTCAAGTTTTTGAATCTTACCTATTGACTTAAGAAAAACTATCTTCATTTATAAAGGTTGTTTTTATACTGATTGTGGGGAATGACTGTGAAAGCCACGCCAAAATCCTTCTTACTTCACTGGTCCTGCTACAGAGAATTACTTCACTTGTATTGAGAATTTATCTAATACCAGACGTTAAATATTATTTTTAATAAATGTTTAGGAAACTCAAGGCAAATTTATGGTAGCCATTGTTTACATTAGATCTGCTACAATTTGGACAGCATTTGCATAAGCAATGAAATCTGATATTTCTAGTGCTTAATACCTAAAGTAAGCTGCCTGTTTAAGAAGACCCCAGTCAGAGCTTCAGATTAGGATCGATGAAGTTATTCAGCATTTGGATGAGTAAGCATAAATTGGAAGGAAAAGAACATTGAATTCTATTAGAACAGACCATAATCAATAACAAAATAACATTCCTCAGAGCAGCTCTCCATAACTGATCTAACCTGCATACCTGTAGCATAATCAAAGCTCAAACCACATGCTTTTTTTTTCCATGGTTGTATTTAAGATCAGTGCTATGAAAATAAGGTTCTGCACTTCCTTCCAAATACTACTTCTCTATTGAAGTCAAAAAGTATTTTCAAGGCTCCTGTGGACACTTAAGCAGAGATATGCAGGCAGAAGAAGAGATATATAAAGATAGCTGATTTTATAATTCATTGTATTTACTTTAAATTCATAGCTTCATTGTTATATGCACATCCATTAAGGTTTTTCTTTAAGGTTTTGCTCAATCAACAAGAGTGCAATTGCAGTACAAATTTTATTATATCAAATTTTAATGTGTTGTCATCTTATTTGGTATGTATTTGTGGCTCTCTTTGGAGAAGGTGGAATGGGCTTTCTTTAATTCACTCATTCAGAAACTGTGACTGTATTCTGCTGACAATGTAATGATTCTTTAGTTTCCTGCTTTTCTTCTGAAGAAGAGGTATACATGTTAAACATGCCCATTAACACAGATCACTGGCATAAAGGCAGTTTGTTATGTGTTCACAATCGCAAAGGGAAAAAGCATGTATTATCTTTACTTAGAATTTCATTTTACTGCTGTAAAACTTCTGAGATTTTCATTTAGTACATGTGGTATTTTGACCCAAATTATCTAGTGTTTAAAATAAGCTTTACATGAATTATTTGTCTATAATTTAAGAAAAACAGTAAAAACATTTCTTTTTCCATCTTAATCACTCATATATATATATATATATATTTATATATATTTATATTTACATATACATATACACACACACACACACATACATACATACACACACACATATATATATATGTATATATATATATATATATATGTATTCAGGAGACGCCTGATCTGGTGTTACAAAGAGAACAAGGCTCAGTGAAGGGGGCTGGATAGGATGATCTTTTCTTTCTGTTTCCTTTTCAAAAAGAATTTTTGTCTACACAGCAGTGTGCAAGCTAGGCTAAACATAATGATGGGCACATTAGAAAATTCAGGGTTTGAGTCAGACTGCTCCTTGAAATATGTCTTCAGTTGGTACCAGTTCCTCAATTAAATGTATTTTGCTGCCTTTTCTGCATAATGTCAATATACATATATATTAACGTAGATTGAAAACCATGCTTTTTACTTCCACTTACTACAAAAACTGCAATACGATTTCCTAACTTGGAGAAACCCCTGAAGTCCCACAACAGCATTAACTTCCATAGTAATTTCCCTTCAACTATTAAGATCTATAGTGGTCTTTTCAATTTGTTTAGCTATTTATTTTTCCAACCCATTATTTTAAAATACAGTATATTAATTTGAAAATACTACATTAACAAAGAAAAAACAGTTAGAGATGTCTCTGTTCAGTAACCTGCTAATTTGCTTCCTTAAATCTTTGCCTGTTAGAGATCCTGTGAGACAAAATGCAGTGTCATTCACATTTATGACTTATAGCTTCATGAACAGCTTACATACCATTTGTGCAGATGAATTATATGCATGTTGCATATGAATTATGTATGCATGTTGCTTTTCCCAACAAGTAATTGAATATAGCAAAATATCAATGTAGTTATGCCAAAATGTTGAAAATTTTCTCAGGAGACAGTATAGTGTTAAACCACAGATGCAGTTTTATAGCCACAGTTTGCAACCAGCTTATGTTTATCTTGCACATGTGTAGAGAAGAAGAAATGCACAATCAGAAAAAAAAACAAAATTAACAATCCCACCATGTTCCCTCTCCTCAGGCCTCCCCCAACACCACCCAAAACCAAAGGCACAACAGCAAAATGTTAAACCTTTCAAAAGAAGTTAATTAGTAATTTCTGCTACAAAACCCTTGCACATCATGGGGAAGCACATAGTAAGACAATGGAGGTATTTGATGTTCTGGATACAGCCAGGAAGAGTCCTCATTTAACTAATTATATGAATGCAGGAGACAATCCTTCCTAAGTTATCTGGATGATAGAAAGTGGTCTAACAATTAGAGGATAGAAAAATATTAATTTATTTCCTGACCTACTCTCCCTATTTAGCAGTATTTCATCTCATAGAGATGTTTTTAAATATTTTGAAGGATAGGACCTCAGTGATACAACTACCAGACAGATCTCACAGAATTTAAAACGTGATGTGGGAACATGATTAGTTTGGCACACTTGAGTTTTGATCAAGGTACACAAGTCTCCTAAATTGATGACATTGAAAGTTGCATATTAAAAACAATGAATTCACAAATTTAGAATTTGAAGCCAGACATTTATTGTCATTAGGTAAAAAATGGTATAAATTCTAGCTACCCAATAGTAATATATAGATTTTTAAATTTTTTTTTTTAGTTTAATGGCATAAAACCTTAGAACTGATACAATTCAAAAGGAATCTTTGATATGATCACAAAACTCTATTTTCTCTTTTTTTAGTAGAAAAGACATGCATATGGCCTAGTCAATTCTAAGTAGTATTTTCTATTATATCAAAAATTCAGTTTCAATTGCATACAAGTAAGTAAGAAAAATGTATGTTATGTTACAATAGCAAAGAGGGATCATAATTTATCTAATTTATTAATTCCAGTGGTACTTCTATTCAAATGCATATTGAGCAGAGACAGACACTTCAAAGTAACAATATTGCTTTGTAAAAATATAGCAAACATCTTCTGTATTTGACAGCATTAAAAGTTTTGAACAATCTGCACAATATATGGCATAATTTCAGTTTAGGATGAATTTACTTTTAAATTAGTAAATGGGTTATTTACTCCCCTCTTATCTCCCTTTATGATTTTTTTGTACTTAGATAGGCCTACTGAATATTATTAATAATAATAATAATGCCTTCAGAGTATTTTAAAGTTTTTCAAAGTAATTTTTGTCATTCTTCCAATTTTTCCATTCTTTCCAATTCCACTATTTATAGGTAAGCAAATACAGATAATGCAAACAACTATGTTTCTAAGTGTGCTAGTGGGTTTGCCCTGATTTAAGGCAACAGCCTCTGGACAACTTTACAACCCCAGACATTCAGTCTTCAGAAATGCACATGAGCACTAATCACTGCCAGATTCAGCAGGTCAGGTGGAATACTCCAAACATTCTTATAAAAGATTAAAACCAAATTATCTCAGTTTCTGAAGTAAAGAAAGCAAAATCTGCATTTCCTTTTCCATTGAAAGTTCTATGTTCCTTGGAGCTGACAATTCAGAAATTATCTTTATTTCTTACAAATACAATTGACATATTTAGTGCCTCAAGCTGTCTACAAAATGGTTTCATATCTTGAAAACATAGCTTGCATTAATTTATAGACATATTCCCAACAATTGAAGCACACAGTCAAATGTAGTTTTATGATGCAAGACTTCAATTCTCTACATGCACTGTCAATGAGACTTTCCAAATTATTTTAATGGCTAAAACAATACACTATATACCATAGACTTTTTTGAAGAGTGCAAAAATTTCATCAGAGAATAACCAAAAGTGCTAAACAACAGTGTTCATGCAAACATACAAAACAGTAAGCTTCACCTCTTTTAAAGCAAATCCAGCTTTCTTACCATGCTCAGTTTCAGGTAGATTTTTTTTTTTTATTATTAATTTTTTTTTTATAATTACTATTTCCAATATTACTGTGTTTTCCTGCCATTTTAATGTCTCACTTACAATGCAAGTTGTTCCTCATATGCTGCTGTTTTAACAATATTTAGGTGCAAACTCAGAAAGAACTACAGAGCATTCTGAATTGGAATGAACCCTCAAGGGCTCTTGAGTCTAACTCTTGAGAGAGTGGTCTGTAGGGAATCAGACCCACAGCCTTGGTCTTCTTAACACCTAACCAACCAATGCTCTAACCAGCTGAGCTCATCTCAGGGTCAATATGGCCTAATTCAGTTTACTCTGCAACATAACTGGATATTCATGAAAATTATTATTGATCTGAGAATTAAGGTAGAAGCAGACTCCAGAATCTCAGCAGCAATAAACTGGAACATTTTTGCCCTTGCTCAGCACGAAATCACCAGCCGTACCTAGTCTGTGAGCCTGCAGTCTGTTTTGATATAGGTACAGTCTGTACAGATGTTTCTTAGCTCTGAAGACATCTGAATAGAAAAGATATGCAAACTTATGATGAATTTTCTGGTGCCACAATTTAGACTGAATTTTATGGCACCACAACAGAATTGGAAGAGGTTAGATTCTATTAAAGAACTCCTGCTAAAAAAAATTAAATACTAATTACATATTCTGCCCTATGTATCCTAATAATCTTGTGTCAGATATGATTGGTGATTAGGAAACTCCTGCCTCTCATTTGCCTCAACAATGTACTTTTGACATCAAGAATCTTTAATTTACCTGTGATGTCTGGTTATGTGATGCCATATAATGTTTCATCACATTTATGCAAGCGAGTAACATCTACAGTGACAAAAAGTCACTTGACAGAAAACACTTGGCAGCCCATCACCTAGTCCTTGTTCTGATTTGTAAATAAAGACTGGCTTTTGCAGACAGATGCACAGAGACAACTACAACAGCTTTGTTCTTCAAGGCAATGGATTACCTGAGTCTGTACTTCATAATCATTGGCCATAGCTGTTTATTTCAGAAAAACTTACTAAACACAAATATTTCAGAACAAATTTTGGCCTTTAAGTGTACTCATATTTTTTATGTTCTGATATCTTGTATATACTTTCTGTTACATACCTCTGATGCACATATGTAATATTTTACACAATATAATAGACAAAGTTGAAGAACAAAAAATGCAAATAATGATATGCTCTTGTGAGGAGAAATGAGCAAACAAAGAAGTCCCATAAATCAAATGCTAATAAATGCAATAAAAATTATGTAAATGAGCTACTGACTCACCAGAAAGTGTGATGTGCTAAGGCTGATCAGAAGATAAAGGAAAAGAAAAAAAAAGGAAAAAAAAATGTTAGGTGGTAAAGAAAGTTCTTTTCTTAATTTAATCTGGGGATTTAAATTTTCCAGAATTCATTCTCCAGGAAAAAAGGCCACATTCTCAGTGAAGGCTTTAATTTACCGAAACCACTAAAATTTTTTGTTTCTCCTTCTTTCTTCAAGATGTGAACATGCAAAAATGTTTTTTGGACAAAAAATACAAATGCCGAGGATCTCTCTGATAAATAAAAAGTGAAAATGATTCATTTACAAAAGAACTACAAAAACAACCCACACAGCTGTTTTCTAAGGAGGATAAAATATGACATCAATAATGAACAAATCTCCTCTACTACTGGCATCCTTTCTGCAAAATGCTTTTGAAAGTGCTCCCAAGAGAGAAGAATAAACTACTTTGTTTCACTTTAGGGAAAGGAAAAATATAAAGATGGATACAATAAGACCAACTGGCTTTCGTTCCTGTGGAATTCAAATCTGTACACAAGCGATTTCAGACACGTTGCCTGGTCACAGTGGCAGTGTTTCTGAAAGCCCCGCAAGGCAGCTGCGCTCTGGACAGCGCCACTCTCCACTGTGAGCAGGCAGCTGCCCAGGGCAGGGAGCCACGGCTCTCAGCAAGTTTCCATGCTTCAGTTTGACTCGCACAGGAAGTGTTGAGAGCTGCTTGTGCTCCCCGCTTTCACCAGACCAACAGGCTGGACCTGTTCAGGGCTTCAATCTGTTCAGACTCTATTCTTGAGCCAGCTATAGCACTCATGCTTTCCCCCACATG
The DNA here is from genome assembly GCF_036417665.1 of Passer domesticus. Classification (NCBI taxonomy): domain Eukaryota; kingdom Metazoa; phylum Chordata; class Aves; order Passeriformes; family Passeridae; genus Passer; species Passer domesticus. Next base: position 40,585,789 of record NC_087512.1, on the reverse strand, counting down.
CCCCCAGAGCTTGCGGTACAACAGGAGGAGTGCAAGGAGATGTAAGAAAGTAAGATAACAAAGTTATTTCAGAAATTAAACAGGTAATGCTTAGAATTTTTATTTTGATTTTACTTTCAGCAGCTGAATTAATGTCCATTATTACTGTAGCTAACAAACAAGCACATTGGGAAAGGCTTCTGAAGGAATTGTGGTTTGTTTAAATTAAATGTGAGACAGGAACTGCTGTGCCCAGATCCACTGTACACCTGTGAACAAAACAGAGTAGGCAATTAAGGCACTGTAGCTCCCCTCTTCAGCCCCAGTAGCAGAAGCTGTAGGATAGCCACCTACACATGGTTTGCGAGAGTTTTTTTTACCCAGTTTTCTCAGTTTGAAGAGTCTTATTATTTCTTATTTATTTTTCTCCTTAATAAGTCTTTCCACTACAATGCTTTTATGATCTGACAGCAGAGCTTGCCCTGTCTCTGCTATTTTTGATTAACTCACTTCAAATGCACTCAAAGCCTTGAAACTCTGGAGCTGAACACAAGGCAGGATGCTACAGAAATGTCACACTAACTTTAGAAAAAACTTACTCATCCCTTCCTTCTAGAAGTGAAACACAACCTATCACTTTCAGCCAAACAAACCTCCTGCAGTCAGAAGTTTTATTGCATTATTTCCCCCTCCCTTTTAGATAGGGAGAATTAAAAAAAAAGTATAGTCTTTAATCAATATCACATTGTAACTATGTCTATCAAGGTGTATTGAGGAGACCTACCTATAACATTATATAGCATTACACATGATAATGCACTACAATCCAAGAGTGTAGCAGCAATGTAGTATAACAGTGTTACTGTGCAACATACGAAATCTGCACTCTAGGTCATCCTCCCATCAACCAATTAGTGGGCCACATGTTACCTCCCAACCTTCACGAGGCTGTTCTAAACATAGAGAAACATATGTTTGAACTGTGACGCAGTTCAGTTCTCAAGGCAGCAGACAGTTTTTATGACATGTAACAAACATCTTGAGCTGTAAGGTTTTGCTTGACTACTTCATTGTAATGGGCTGGTTTTTTATAACTTGTAGTAGGTTCACATACCAACTGGTCAAATTTATCTTTAGTGCAAAGCCAGTTACTTGCATAGCTGTGCTCCAGAGATAAATTAGGAGCCCTCTGACATGTACTGTCAGCTATAGCACCACAAAATTGTTGATTAAAATGAGAAAGAAAGTGCATTCACTGTGAATAGAGCTGAAATGCAGCAAGTAAGAACAAATAATGCTTAGAAAATAAATCTTACTAGTGCAATGGTCCAATGACTACATAAGTTATTCCTGAATAATTTCTTCTTCCTATCTAATAAAAAAAAAAAAGCTATCCAGCACTATATAGATGTAGACACTTTTTTTTCCTTACTTCACAATAGCAGTCTCTGCAACTGAAAAGGAAAGCAATGTTTTTCCTTTGGTGGATTACAGAGTAATATACTTTTTTTTATCCTTACTAGAATTTTGCTATGACTTAGATATTTAATCTGTTCATGCATATTTATCCATATTTAAAAATCAGCTAATGAAAATTGCCTCTCACCTTGATTAAAAAGACCTTTCAGTATCTAAACTTATACTAATAAATATTAATCTGCATCCCAACAGGAAATCAAAACTGCCTTCTAATATTTAATCTGGGTTCCCCTTTCTTTCTCTAATTGTTATTTTGCAGACATTTTATTGGCAGAGTGATAGCATAGCCTTCAAGCAGACAAGTCAGCTTCTCACTGGAAACTCATAGACTCTCAATTTTGTAAACAACTCAAGTCTCACTCATAGCTTCTTAATTGATTTCATTTGTAGACTGTAAATGTTGTTTGCATGTTACTTCAAAAGGAAGAATTTAAATGAAGTGACAAAAATAGGCTCAGCACTCTGCAAATTGAGGTCCATCCTGCTTCCTAGCTAGCTTTTGTTTAAAATCCATTTCTATCCTGTGTTCTTTTCATGAGGTGTGCATTGAGTTCAAAAGGAATTGAACACTTTTGTGTGAGCTTATAGGAAAGATTCCGCATTATGCAAGGCTTCCCATGGAAATACTGCCACAGGCTAGGTTTTGAAGTAGGAGCTGCCCACTTGGGTAGTAACTATTGCATTCAGTATAATCTATTCAAAACTAAAATTTGTTCTTTGCCTTCTCATAGGATACTATTTAAAATACACTTGAAATTTAGAATACAACTTGCAATGCTTGAAAACATTTGAAAAGCAAATGAACATCTAGAGAAACAAAAGACCTATGTTTCTGTACATGTATGAAGACCAAAATATAACAGGTATGAAGAGCAGGAAAATTAGGCAAGATCAACTATCATTCAGAGGGAAAAAAAAGCTGAAGAATTAAAGAGGGCTAAGAAAAATAAATCTCAGTTATTTTGAGCTTCTGTGGGACTTTTTTTCGGGCAATATTTAATAAAAGTAACCTTTGGTGAATACTAAAATTAAATCTCCAAAAGCAATAGAGTATAATTCTATCACATGAACAAAAATGAGACCAATTCTTTGACACCACCTGTTCTTTTTAGTCATCAGAAAAGAGATATATCTCATCTGACTTCTAGACACTGAGATCCATTCCATCTTGTTTTCCTCAATTTCTAGTCAGTAAAGGGAAACAAGTACTTCTAAATGACACAATTCACCCAAACTATTTTGGTTATCAACCTTAAAAGGAGATGAATTTCACCCTAAAAAAGTCTGGGTTTTGATATAGTCTACAAAGAAATCCTGGAAAACAATTGAGGTATTCAAATCTGTATTATTGCTGACTGAAGTTCAAAGAAATGCTGGCTCCCTACATACAGCCAGCAAGAAACCTGAACACAACCTCTTGTTTTAATTTTTTTCCTCTCATTATCCCCATTTTATTCTCATCACATTTGTGCCAACAAAAAATACAGCCTATTTGCTGACAAAAGTTATATGTCACAAAAGCGACATACGTTTCTTTTCAGCAAATTTAAAAAGCTGTTCCAGGAAAGGAATGTAAGTAGTGAATGATCTTGCCTTTCTCACTCCTCAGCAATGCAAGCAACATCAAAATGGGACAGGAGATTTGAAATTTCACTCAATGCATGCAGCTTGTTTTTTAAGAGGCCAGGTGAAGAGGTAGAAAGAAACGAAACCTGAATTCTGGTGGTTCCAAAAAGAAAGGTCAAAATCTTTGAAAGGGGGTGAAGAATGAATGAAGCAATTTCCTTTCATTTTATCTTGCCCAATCATATTTTTTCCTTTATCAATGAGGGGGAATTTTTGAAGTATATCTATATAAAAGATTTTCAAAATGTTCAATCTTTGAGTACCTTAACAATATAAATTAAAATAATCATTCCAAAGTGATCAATACAACAGATCTTTTATGTTTCCATTCATTTTTTACACATTTTCATCCCACTTATGGATGAGTTCCAGAGACTTCCACCTAGTAATATGTATATCATTAGCATACTGTTCCATTAAAACAGTGATTCTTCAGACAAAAGATGCCTGTTAGAGATGGTCCAAAATTTTCTGGACCTACACAGAAATCAACTCAATGTAGAGAAAGAAAACTAATAAAAAACCAAACATTTTCTAAATTTCATTGATATTTTGGAACATTAAATGCTTTCTAGTCATCTAAAACAACAAGTATATTTGTTCAGAAAAAAGAGACTCACCACAAAGCCAACAAAAAACCCTTTATAATGGTTTAATGGTAATCACATAAACACCAAATAAATAGCAACTTTAAAGTAACTTTCAATTAATAAAGGAGTAAGCAGGTCCATAGCTCATTCTAAATATGAACAACCAAAGTGCCCTTCTTAACCAATCAATTATTTCTTGTTTCCATCAGTATTCAATATATTTCTCTTGTTTACGAGCTATGGATTGACTTAAAGTGCTTTGAAAGATGGATGAATGAATGACAGATATCAAATTCACTCTAGGATGAAATTCAAATTTCATTCTGTCAGGTAAACTTATTTATTTATTTTCTTTTTCCTCAGCAAATGAGGATAGGGAGAGTTACAAAAGAATGCATTGGTGTTGAAAATAAAAGAAGGAATCTTAAAGTTATCATTACTCCCTATTTTTTTACAGATTTTTTGGACAGTGGATGTAAAAAGCTACAGTGTGTAGTGTGGGATCATTTGTTAGGCTCATCCTTTTTTGCTGTTGGATCCCCTATCAAAATGTTGTCATATTTATTGAGCTCAGTGGTGTGGTTTCTTTGACATATGGATCTATGCTCTGACTGTACTGTCTGCAGACTGCATAATCATGGTGACATTTCTCTCTCAAGCATTAAAACAAAGGTAATATGTTACTAGCAGAACTTCCTAACATCAACACTTAAATCCAGAATGTTTTAAGATAAATACTAAAGCAAAAAAAAAGAATTAGATAACAAAAAATTTTAAATTATCTAATCTTATAGTCTCACCCTCTGAATTAGAATATTGCTCCAAATAATTAGAAGCAGATGGCTAAATTTTAGTATTCAGTGACCTAGAAAAAGAAGCCTACATCAAAAATGTGTGGAATGATGGTCCTGTGTACTTCATCAATAATAGAGTCCAGATTGTTGCTCATGTCGGGAAATCTTACATCATCTTATTTTAAGTATACATGCCTATCTTGAAAAGGCTCCCACGTTATGTGGAAAAAACAGCAACAGCAAAACCCTACAGGAAACTTATAAAGTGGAGAGAAGAAGCAGCCTACAAAATGAATTAGGAAAGCTGGTATCTGATAATGAAATCTTCCCTTGGTAAAAGTTTAGTAGTATTTGCTGCTGGAGCTATTTCCAGGCTCCACAGGGAGATATAAATAATAAGGCCCAAGATGATAGTAAAACAAGGGATTTCTTTGCTGCTGGTAACTTTAGGAAATGCTGCTGACAACATGCATAGCGTTCTCACAGTGTTTTACAGCAATAGCTGTGCAAACAACTGGGATCAGTCATGATAAGTTGAAAATTAATAAATCAGCTGCTAAAAAATGCTACTTATACAAAATACGTTAGCAAGACAATTACTGTAAAGTACATGAACAATTATTGTACATGAACAATTACTACTGTATGTGCATAAGAAATCATCTGTGCAAACAATAAGGAGTATCACATCTCAATAACAGCTTTATTGATAAAAAATATTTTAAGGAAGATCCTGATGAAGAAAAATGTGGGGCAGACTTAATCCATTTATAAGGGTAGAATTTGCAATTACAGGAGAGGATGGTGATACAGCCTTTTATTATCAGTTCCAAGTACTTCCCACCAACAAAACTATTGTCAATAGTTATTGAAATTATTGAAATAGTTATTGAATAAGTTATTCAAATTATTCACAATATATTTCATATCACGTTGCTGTTGGGGCTTGGTTTATGAAAAATACTAACCAAAATACAACAACCATTTTTTGGTAAAAGGTTAAAGCTTTCTTTAAAAACTCAACAGACTTCTTATATTGACTTATATGAAAGAAGTGAATTTCCCAGAGGCTTAACAGAGAGCCAGGAAACTAGATTCCATCTGCAACAAGCATGATCCAAACTGTGCAAATTCATGACTTGTTGTCCAACCTCATGAACTAAGAAAAAATGGGCTGGTCAGTTGTCTCATCTGAAGGTCAAACCCTAGAGAAATATTTGATTAATTGAACGGGAGGGGTAGGTAGAGAGGCCTAAAATTGTAACAGGCTAAAGCACTTAGTCTGTCTAGTAACAGAAAAGAGAAAAAAACTTACATCTGGTATGCATATCCTAGTTCTAGACTAGGAAAGGAAATTAGATCTGAGATACCATGAAAGACACAAGGGAGAAAGCTGCAATCTTTCCAGCTGCTGGCTAAGTGCTGGGTAATAGCCTTGGTCATCCAAACTGACTAAAATGTATAAAATTATAATTAAAAAGATAAATATGTTTGAAGTAATAGACTCTGAAAGTTGATTCAAGAAATGTTTGGAGAATAGTGATACAAGGAGTTTAAAGCTTCTAAAAGCCTTCAAAAAAGACTTACCTAGTCTTAGGCAAAAAGAGTAGCTAGGCTATACAAGATGCACAACCTATACCAGGGTCTACTGAAAAGTACGTTTTAAAAATGTGTTGCTTTTTATTTTGTCTCAGGCTGTACTTTTCTGGTCACATTAACACATAATTAAAGAGTCACAGCTAAAGACGTTTTGCACTGAAGGGGAAATCAGAATGTACCTCGAATGTCCAAGACAGCCAGGTGCTGCCAGACTTGTTAAAATATATTCCCTCAGAATCAGTCTTAAAGACGAAGAGAACATTGTGGGGATTTTTTGAGGCAGAGGCACCTCTAGACATCTCCTGAAGAAGAGAGCAGATGATAATTGATGTGTGCTGGAGAGCATGATGTGCAAGCAGAGTGATTTATTAGCAATTAAAACTGAAACAGGGAAGAATCAACTTGATTGTTTTACGACAGAGGTAGAAAGAAAACCCCATAAAACATTAGGAAATTGTTACTGATGATCTCTAGTGGCCTGCAAGAGCAAATGGTCACTTGGTATTTTGTAAACTGCATTTCAATTTAAATTGAATAAATACAGGAAAACAGCGGTTATATAACTGAGCAAATGCTGATCACTTAAACCCTTTATTTCATTGCTGAAGAGCCCAGCTTGTGATGGGACTTAGAATGACCTTTTCTTTGTTCCTTTAGAAAAGGCTGAGAAAGTAGTAGCAGGCTTATAAAACTCCAACCCAAACTACAGGGGCATGCAAAACTCACTAGTCCTTACAACAACAACAACAACTTTTTTCATTTTTCCCCCAAAAGAAAAAAACCTTACATTTTTTTAGGAATGACAGCTTTCAGGTACAGAATGTGAATGTTTAAATAGTGCCACATAAGGCTCCCAGCTTCCTTAAGCCATGAAACTGGTATCTTAATTACACATATGTTTTAACTACAAAGTAACAATGAAATTATCTATATCAGTACCAGTCACTTTCTCCCACTTCACCTCAGTAAGGCCCCGAAAGGCCCCCGACAACTCGCCAAAAAGGGTTTACAATGGTCCATATAGTCTGGGTTAGATGCACAGGGACAATACAATGTTCTCAAGAGGTCTAAACAAGACAAAAGTTTACAGACAAGCTATAGAAAATCAGGGAACTTTCAAGGTTTAGTACAACATTCAATCAACATAAGCACTTCTCACAGTATTAATCTGGACAATTCAACTCAGAAAAATTCAAACTTATCTGATATTAAGTCACTCAAAGTTTTCCAAGAAGAGGGAATTAGAAGAAGAAAGAGAGAACATAAAGAAAAAGACATATATAGCGCCCAACTCCTAGGTTCCAGCAGTGCTCACACAGAAGGCCCAAGACCGAGGTAGGATTCAGACATGTGGGACTCAAGTTCAGCTTTTAAAATCTGTGGGCCTTCGTGGGCCCTTCCCCTAGGTGGGACTTCTGGTCATTTGGCCACTCAGGAGCTGGGTTAGGAGAGAGTGGAGCCCTGCCTCTGGAGTGCCATGGCTGGCTCTCTGCTAGGCTGGGATACAGGCTCTTGGGGCTGCTGGGGCCTGACCTGACACTGCTCGCCCACACACACACTCATCCCAAAACGTCCAGAGACATCAATCCCTTCAGGCTCTGGCAACCCCCTCCTTCTACCTTCCTATTTAGTACAGCCCCCTTCAAAATTCATTTAGCACTAAAAAACAACTCTGTTACTCCTGAACTTATGTTGATACTGTACTTGCCCAGTAGATCCAAGTGTAGAAAATGCAGCAAATGCTGGCAGACAGAGCTCTTCTGCTGTAACAATTCTCACATACCCCAGTGGCATGTATTTAGAAGTCATAGATGCCTTCCAGTAGGACATAGGTGAACAGAATTACATTTGTCAAAGGAACACTGAAGAGACAGGTAGATACTTTTGTGTGCTCCAAACAAAAGAAAAAATTCCATATGAACTGCATATTGTGGAGGTTGAGGAGCTGTGGTAAGGATCAACAATGACCTCACACATTCCACTAAAATGGAATCAAGTTGATTCCACTAAAAATGACACAACATATATGTTTTTCTAGACTTCACCAACAGAACTGCACTAAATTTCTGAGCTAAGGCTCACAGTCCTTGAAGGATGCATGAGATCCTTCTACTGGATCTGCTAGAGTGTTCAGGAAAAGAGGGCTAGATATCAGTCGCTCCAGGTCCATCATATCTGTAGAAATAATTTGTTACAATTTTAATCACATACCATAAAGAAAGAAAAAAAAAAGCAATATACATTGTTAACTTAAAGTTCCCTTCAAGTATGATTGTCTATGAACAAACTGATTTAGGTTAAAACAGATGGGGAGAAATGCATTGCTCACTGTAAAACAGGGACAATGAACAACAGCTAAATTGCTGCCCAAAAGGACAATTCTATTCCCATTTCCTCATCAGGTGCTCCAGGACAGCCCTACTCTGTGGCTGTCAGCTGTTTGATTAGCTCATCTATCTCTAGTCTAGATTTGATGAGCTCATCTATCAGTGCACTGCTGCTGGGAAAGGGCTGCTCTTACCTCTTTGTGTCCTTCCTCCTTCTTTCCTTCAGCCATATTTTGAAACATCCTACACATCTTGTAGCAGCCCCAATGTGTGCTGGATCCTTCACTGGATCACTTCTTCTACCAACCCAACAGTAAAAGTACTGCAGACTGCACTTGATCTTGGATCCCCAGATCATTTATCACTGGAGTTTAATGGAAATGCATGGTGAGGAATAGGGAAAATGGATGTTGCATGTTTAATAACATGGTCTGTTTAACTTATTTTGGGTTTATTTCACAATGTTTTTAACTGTACATTCATTATTAGTGGAGGTGTTTTCTGAAACTCTGTTTGAGTTGTTGACCTTTGGGGTTTTTCTTTCTTTTTCATTGTTTGTTTGAATATTTTAGTTGAGTGTTTGAGTCTGAAGTTTGATGCATAAATGATAATTTTGCCTCTTCTTTCTTGTTTTGGTATGTTGATATTTGTTTCATTTCTGACTAATTAAATTATAGAAGCACATGTAGCTTGATGTTTCAGGCATGGCTTTTACACAGTCATCTTCTGGCTGATCTTTTACACCAATGAAAAGTCATGTTGTGCTGTGAATGTCCATTTGCAGTATAGATTAGCTGAGCCATCATTTTCATTAAACACAAACATCCAAATTTTTTTAACCTATTTGAGAGCTAAAGCTTCATTTTTTTGTCAGTTCACAAAGCTTGTTTTCCGTCGTAGTCCTAGAACTACATCTTACTGATCATCAGCTTTCTCGTTGTGCTGCACCACATGCTAAAGTAAATGCAACCATGTCACATTATCTTGAAGTCCTTCTTATTTTCAATAATATATGGCAGAAATCTCTCCAAAATGAAATCTTACATTATTCCACACTACTGAATTTATCACGTTTTAGACTCCTCTACTCACTCCTGCTAATTATTGCTTGTTACTCCTCTGCTTGCTGCTGCACTAGTGACTCTTCAACAGTGTGTTAAGAGAAACATTCAGAAGCCTCATCCTCACAGGCAGCCAGCAGCAGACTGCCAGCCTGTTATATATTTGTATTCATGTTACCACCTGTTCATAGAACTTTCATGTTCATTTACTTTCTTGGACATTATCACTTCACCCATTCCTGAACCTTCTGTCCTTTTTGTAGTCTGGATATGAACCATGCACTTTATGCAATTACATTTTGCTGTACTGAACACTCCTTGAAAGGCAGAACAAGAGGTCACAGAAGAAAGAACTGCTCAGTCCTGTCTCCCTTACAGTCATTATCATTTTGAGATGTTTCTTCTTTAAGGTTTTGGCACCAGAAAAGGCCAAATGCACATGGTTTCTGGAGATTATTTGGATTCAGAATATGAGAGTAAAGACATCTTTAGGGTATACTATTGCTTCTAGGCAGTTAAATGAAAATGTTTTGGATCTGTGGAATTTGTATAAACTGAAATTCAGAAGCCCCAGAAATTAGTTTTCAAGTGAAACAATACAACCACTCCACATTTTATTTCTTTGCTTTTTTTACATCTTTCCCATATTGTAATGAGAGTTATACACATTATTCAGCATAATCAATTTTTAAAAATCTCGTCTTAAATCCTTATAAAATTTTGCTGTTATTGCAGTTATTGTACTATATAGAAAGTTAGTGGAAGAACTCACTGGCTGACTGGAGGAAAAATAGTCTGTTTTCTCTTGATATTGGTGAAATATAATGATTAGTGTTAGCAACTCTTATATAAGACATATAGTTCAGATAAGAATAATTAATGCCTTCATAAGGAAAAGTATTTAAACCAGGGGTAGCAATGTGCCTTCAGCAGGTTTTGGGTGAAATAATATTTAAAGTTTTGTTTCAGTCTCGCTTTATCTTCATTTTCATTTGTGCCACTTTAAAAGGTTTAATAGCTTTAAAATACTTATCTAAACTAAAGAATGACATGGGGTTTATTCCTGGATCTAGAATTGAAGAGTTCAGATTCAGTTCTGAGGTGTCGCAAATCTTGTGTGCTTTAAAGAAATCACTTGATCTGTGTATGCAGTGTTCCACTTCAGATTATGCAGATTTCGATCCACTAATATTGTGGAATGGTGAGCTTCATTGTCTGAGCTAAATACAAACAATAATAAACAAATACACATAATGAACAAAAATATTTCAGCTGTAAGAACCTCTACTGATCTGTAAGGAACGGTCAGCAAAAATTAGCCAGCAAAAATCCACAACACTGATGGATTTAGAGGAATTTGTAATGTCTAATATGCAAGTTATAAGACACTTTAGAGAAGAAATTGTGTATTTTATGTAAACCTAATTCCCTTTTAATAATGAGTACAAGACTCACTGCCTCAGAAGGGTGACAAGCAATTACGTCCCACATGCAGAACAATTTTGTCTCCACGCAAACAAGAAAGCGTCACATTATATATAGGGTTGTATCTCCAATTTATTTAAAATTCTTTCCTCTTCCTGAAGTAACAGGATCCTCTGACCTGTACAGAACAGACAGAGATAATTTTACACAATAGTTTTTGGTGGTGCCACAGAGAGAAGAATAAAACAAAAATTAATAGTAACCTTTTCTCCAGGACTGAAACTGGAAACAAAAATAATGAGGATTATTTTCCTCACCTGGGAGGGGAAAAGAAGGATAGGACAGCTCAGTTAGCAAGTATACGGTATACTTAAGTTGCTAATAAACTTCCTCTTTGGAAAGGAGGTTTCACCTAATTATTGTGTAAATGGGGATGGGGTAATGTAAATGGGTGTGGGTGTAAATGAATTTCTGTGAAATGTTCTTGAACTATGTACAGTTGCAGTTTTATCTACTATCACAGAGAGTTCTATTAATCAGCTTAATTTTTCCAGTTTAATTTCTGACACAAAAGAATGTTTTTAAAAGTACTTACCACTTTCTCTTTAACTGCAAACTCTTTGATTTAAATATTTAACTGGGTATTATAGAACTCCAGAAGACTGTAGCTGCCATGATGGTGAAGTGGTACACAAAATTAGCATCAGCTTTCAGATTAAGATCCTGTATATTTATATACAATGTGTGTTTTGGCTTATGACTAGAGATGACAACAAACATCAGCTCAGAAAAATCTATGGAATTATCCACAGAGAGAATTAATCTCCATTTTTTGGAAGGATAAGCCTCTAGCTACTACAAATAATTTGTATCAATTCAGATGGTAACTCACAAGTGGTTCAGAAGTGTTTGTTTACTGCTAGCTGTTTATTTTATCCTTTATTTTTATCTACCTTGTGTTTTCTTTCAAAAAAAACCTGCAAGAAGACTCTGCAGAGGGATTTGGACATGCCAGATCAATGGGATGAGAACTGCATGGGGTTCAAACAAGGAGAAGTGTTGGGTCCTGCACTTGGAATGCAACAACCTCAGCTGCAGGCTTGGGAAAGAGTGTCTGTTTCTGCTCATCAGAAAGGGATTTGTAGTGCTAATTCACAGATGACTGGATAGGAGCCAGCACTGTGTCTGGGTCACCAAGAAGGCTAATGGCATTGTGGCCTGTATCAGCAATAGTGTGTCCATCAGGACGAGGGCAGTACTTGGTGCTGGTTAGGCTGATCCACAAATCCTGTTTGTAAACCCTCATTGCAAGTCAGTTTAGGACTCCTCATTGCTCTCTGCAGCTACCTGAAAGGAGGTTGTAGGAAGGTGGGGGTCAGTCTCTTCTGCCACGTCTCAAGTGAAAGAATAAAAAGAAATGGCTTTAAGTTGTGCCACAAGAGGTTTAGATTAGTTATTAGGAATAAAAAATATTCAGGGTGTCTGGAATTGCTCAAGAGGCAATTGAGGAATTGTGGGCTGTTGAGGAATACATCCAGGGCAGGTGGCTCGGTGAGCAGCTGCAGTGCCAGCTGCAGGTTGAGCCCTGGGTAGCAGCACCCCCAGGCAAGAGGCCGTGAACTGGCACCAGCCCTTTGCATAACAAAGGGCATGAGGACCTGTGGTGCTGTCTAGGTGACAGAACACTCAGACACACAGCAGGAGCCAAGGACTACAGACTTTCATATGCCAAGACTGTGAGGGTATAAAAGATCAGGATTTCCTTTGTACTTTTTTTGTAGTAATGATTTCACAAAGCATGAAGAGAAATTCTAAAATTTTGATGAGAAACATGAGCAACTGAAATTCTCTGTCAATTACTCTCTTTTTCTGCAGCTTAGAATGTTCTTTAACACTAAACTGATATTTTAAGTTAGTTTCCTAGCTTATGCTTTAGGATTTCTGAGTTTAAAAAGTTATGTATAGTTAATTTTTTTTTTTATTATGAGTGAGTAGCAAAAAAGATATTAATTACAGGCTGAACATTCATACCAAGTAAAGATGGTATTTAGAATTTTTAGTTCAGAATAAACCTAAGAAGAAAAATGTTTCTTTAAAGTTAAGTAATCTTCAAGCATAACAATAAATAAATAAATAAATAAATAAATAAATAAATAAATAAATATGGTAAAATCTTCACTGTCAAATTTCAAAGCATGAATTTCATATGAACAATTTACTGAGCATCTTGAGATAAAGTGACAAAACAAGTAATCAATATGATTCTTGGGGTTGTCCTGTGCCTGGCCAGGAGCTGTACTTTGATAATCCCTGATGGCCCCTTCCAGCTTGGGATAGTCAATGATTCTATGATCTGATCATTGCCAGTTAATTAATCTCTGAGTATGTAGTCAATTGCTTTATGCGCATATCAACATACTTTTGTGGACAAAAACAATGCTTTTTCTTTTTTTTTTCTTTTTTTTTTTTTTAGAAATTTGCACTTTATTAAAATGGAACCTAAGGAAAACATTCTTGTGGATTTTAAAGAACAGTAGAAATTACTAATATTACTCATTGAAAAAATTAAATGTCTTAAAACTGAGGAAAACATATCCATTCTCCTAATATTTTCTATTTCATTTTTGAAGTGGAGGATATTTTCTTGCACTAAATGTCAGTGTAAGTTTTGAGAAAATATTTCATGTAATTATTTCGACTTTTTAATTGAGTCTGATTTAGTTACAGATATTTTTCCACTCCAATGGACAAGCAAGATGTTGCTAGATGAAATATATTTCAAACCAATGGATTTAAAGGAAATGTTATAGATTATTAATTTAGAACAATCCCAATCTGAAAGCAAACATATTTGTAATCTTTCAAATCAAATAGGCCTAAATTTCATATATCTAAGAAGTTTCAAAGGACGAAGGAATTGTTTACAAGAGTTATTTGCAGAAATTACGTTGGAGAACAAAGCTGATTAATATCATTAGAACAATATCTTTGGAAATAAAATTTGCAAAGAAAATGAGGCAAGACATTCAGTTTGAATATTTTATTACATTCAATTGAAAATTTAGTTTTAAAATAAACTCAAACATCAAGACTCTGTATTTTTGAGACCATGAGTGGAACATATCCTTTTTGTTTGTGAAAGTTTACAATCAAACAAAGAATATCCATGTACACACAAAGATCCTACCAAAGCCCCAGCCTGGAAAGCTTAACATCAGCTTCAGCTACACTCTGTAAGAATTCACATTTCACAGACATTTTCTTTCCTAAATGTCAGCGGTATGCACACTTATTAAACAAACTGTCAACAACTGAAAAGGGTTTGCTCTCGCTGAATGTCATCTGCAAGTTGTTAGGAGTCTAATCTCACCATCTGACAAATGCTAATGGTTTAGCAAGGCAGCAGATCCATTCAATAAAGAAATGTTCCTCATGAACAGAGAAAGCACAAATGGCACCTTACAATAATAACTGTTAATATGACTTGCTTATGCAACAGCAATTTCAATCAGTCTTTATAAATCCGTGTCTGATGCAGACATTTACATTTCCGTTATTTTGCACATCCACCTGTATGAAGATTCCTCAGTCATTCATATTCATGTTCACTGAAGAAATAAAGCTTAAAAAAAAATTATAGTTCCTGAGCTGGAGAAATTAAATCAGTGGGTTTGCTTTTCAACTCTATTTCACATCTTCAGGCAAACAGAAATAAATGACGATTGCTGTCCACTGAAGGGTGAAGAAGGCAAAAGCACAGCTTTTCACAGCTCCTATTAAATTCAGTGTAAATCCCTTGTTATTTTGCTGAAGAAGTCTCTGTAGCTCTCTAACACCCTGGTTCTTTACTTTCCTTCTTCACAGAACTTTTTTTAAATGAAGGGCTATTTCTTAAAAATCTTATGGATGAAATCAAACTTGAATGGATTATTATTATTGCAAGAGAGACCCATTATCTGGGGAAGGGATGATATGGAAGAAAAGGGTATTAGAACTATAAAATCATAGAATGGTTTGTGTTGGAAGGAACCTTCAAAGATCACCTAGTTTCAAGGCACCTGCCATGGGCAGGGATGCCTTTCACTAGATCAGATTGCTCAAAGCCCCATCAAACCTCACCTAGAACATTTCCAGGAACTGGACATCGACAACTACTTGGGACAACCTGTTCCAGTATCCTACCAACTTACTAGTAAAGATTTTTTTCCTTCCAGTTCAATATTGTTACTCCTTTTCCTATCATTATTGTTCCTATAATTTTTTTTCCCATCTTTCCAGTATGTCCCTTTTGAATTTGATGTGTATGGAGTAAATGTTGAGATATATCTGTAGAGCAGTTATAGAAAACTCTGATTAATTGGTATGCATTCTTAATAGTACAGCTGTGATGGTCAAAAACCACTAAGGTCATAAAACTATCTTTAATATGGCAAAAATGTATTTTTATGAGGAAGGGGAAGACAGGATATACTTAGTCACACACAGTTTTATCCTTGAAGTCTGTGATTATTCTATAAGGACATAGATCACATTCTTGGTTAGTTTAATTAGGAGAGGGGTAAAAAATGCTTTTCATTTTCTGTGGATTGTCAAGTACAGAAATAATTATTTTAAAGAAGACTTTGCTATAAATGGAATTCAGTTTAACAGATCTTATCCAAATGGAAGTTAAGGTTTTTTGTTAAGATTTAGAGAGACATTTATATGCTTAAAATATCATAAGCTTTGCTAATAAGATTCTTCCTGTAACTTATCTTTTCCCATTTTCCTACATCTACAACTGATCCTACATTTTTCTTTGTTTTATTGAAATTTTATACTTTAATTCAACCTGTTTAAGATTTTTGCTATTGGCCATTACCTCCTATATTTTCTATTTTCACTTTGGTTGGTGGAGATTTTTTCCCTTTTTTTAAATATCACTGGAGAGACACAGAAGAGTGTTTTATTTACTCTCTGTGGAGTTAAGAAGACACTTCACTTGAACAATCAGTAGCCTTTGGCCTAGAATCCCTTCTGGCAATTTTCATTTTTTCTTTATGTAGTATTAGTCATTTTATAGGCTCAGACTGATCCAAATCAAAACTAAACTGTTTATATTAGCTGAGCAGAGAACACTATAAGCTTTCCATAGGAATTTTTCACTGTGTGCTATCATCACTGTACCTGTGGACAAGCTTACTAAAGTGTTGCAGAGATGTTCTCTCAGACACAGGGGATTTTTTTTTTCTATGTTAAAATTTAGTAGCTGCTTGCATTATTTTGGCAAATGGTCAAATTGGGAAGCTGAGGAATAGATTTATTTAACCAAGCAAATGCTAGTATTATCTGAGAAAAATGAATTGTTACAGTAAATGAAAGTCTAAGAATAAAATAAAAAACATTTTCATAATTAAATTAAAAGGATTTATTCAGTAAAGAATTAGTGTCTACAGAAGGAGAGAGAATACTAAAATGCAAGTTTCATTTCATGCAAATAACCACAGGCTGTGATCAGGGTTACTTTCAGACATTTTAAACATTTCAAGGTAGTTTTCAGTGTAACAAAATGTATTGAATTTGGTAAAAATATCTTCCCAAATTTTATTATTGGTCACAGTATCTTACTTATTTGTTCCTACAGTTTTTCTGTGAATTTATTGTCTTTATCTTAAAATAGATTAGGATCTGTGTTATTTTATTTTAAAAGCTATTTTAGATTTTCACTTCTCTGAAAATCAGAAAAATTCTGATCTACATAACCATGCCACAATACTTCAAAACATTCATAAAAGTAGTCATATCCTTCATGACATTCAGGTTAGGATAGGGATTCAGAATTCTCTTAACTGATGATAGAAAATTGTAATGGTGTAACTGATAATGTAATGCAAACACTCTCCACTGCAGAAGTGTCTCAGGAGTGACATCTGTTAGATTTCTTCACCAAATACTCACCTAGATGACATTTTGGATACATTACAGTAACTAGCAAAAAACCTCACAGAAATTCAGCTTGAGAAGGCCTCTCAGATCAAGATACCTTGAACTGATTAAATTCATTTTAGGTAACAAGATAGACAAAATTGAAGTTAAACATATGGTTTCATTATTCTTATTCCCATAAAAATATATAAAAGTGCATATTTTATTAAAATAAGTAAATCATCTTTTCAGAATGACTATACTAAAAGTTTAATCTTGAACTGGAGAGTTCTAGAGATTTAAAGGTAATGAAGAAGAAAATTATATACAGTATAGAAGCTTGTGTCCCAAGGAAGGAAGGGGAGCATTAAGCAAAAAGGGGCTGCCTAGATGAATCATCACTTTGTAAACAATAGAAAGAGATAGATTCTTTAGGAGGTAGTGTCTGAAAGCAATGAAAGTATGCATTAAAAAAGGCTTTTCCAACTATGTCTGTCCAATATCAATTTTTAATGTAAGAAATGGTAAAATAAAAAAAAAAATACACAAAAGGAAAAAACTGAAACTAGTCCATACCAACATACAAACTAAAACAAGCTCAAAAATTAATGTAAATTTTCATTAAGTAGGTAAGATATGAGAGTAATTATTGCCCTAGTAGGAACGATGAAAACAAAAATGTCCACAGCTGAGCTGGAAGTAATTTATACCTTGCTCTTGAGGGAATGAGGCAGGGGAGAGAGAAAGAGGATCAGATTATCACTATCCCAAAATAGTGATGGCTAAAAATTCCCAGCCTCTGTTATGAAATTTAAAAAAGCTATGGAACAGTCTCTTCTGGAGCATCTAAAAACTGTGAAACAGCAAATATGGTATTTATTCACACAACCAGAAAAAGGCAACTGTAGATCTCTGATTGAGTGCAAATCTATGCAGTTTTGCAAGAGTTTGTGAAGAAGATAGTAATCAAGGGCATGGAGAAAGAAAATGTTATAAAATAAAACACAATTTTTATCAGAGGTCAGAGTTTACGATATCAGACTAACCTAACCTCTCTTTTTCATAAGATAATTCACCTCTTAATCAATAAGAATGCAGTAAACATCTAGCTAGATACAAATAAATCTTTTTATTCAGCACCTCAGTAGAAATTATCCTGTAAAGTGATGAAATGCACTTATTAATTCAGAACCAGTAAGATGGTACATTGTGTGTCCTTGGACATGTGCTGGAAGCTGGGGGCTGCAGGGCCAGCCTCAGTGAGGAGAGGCTGCAGCCACAACCTGACAGCTGGTGCACAGCTCTGTCAGACCCACTGCAGCACACAGCAGAGCCCTCAGACAAGCTGATGGCACCTGTGGGAAAGCATATTTAAGAAGGTATAAAAACACTTCACAACAGCTGTGAGAGAGAGGGGGAGAGGTGTGGGGGAGCAAAAAAAAAGAAAAAAAAAAGTGAGAAAAAAAGTGGGAGACTACCCTGCAGACACCAAGGTCATTGAAGGAAGGAGAGGAGATGCTCCAGACATTGTAGCACAGATTCCCCTGCAGCCCATGGTGAAGACCACAGTGAGGAAGACCAGGGAGTTCTGCAAGGGGGCAGGTATGTGTCTGCAGTATCCATTTTCAGCCAATGGAGAGCCCTGTGGCAAAGCTGGTGGGCACGCCCTGGGGGAAGAAGGTACCTGTGGAAAGCTCACCAGCACAGTTTCTGATAGAAACTGTGGCCCTTGGAAGACCCATGCTGGAGCAGGTGAAAAGGAAGAAAGTGCAGCAGAGAGGAGCTGTTAAGTTCCCATTTCCCTGAGCCAGGGAAATAGAGGATAGGAAAATATAGAAATGGAACAGAGCCTGAGAAGAATGGGATGTGACAAGGACATTTTAGTTTTTTCTTTTTTTTTCTCAGCATTCCTCTCAATTTTTCATTGGCAATATATTAAATTAATTGCTTCAAACTGATTATTTTGCCTGTGATGATAATTGATGAATGAACTCTGTTTATACCTCAACCAACAATCTTCTCCATGTAAACTTACAAAGCATAATGGTTAATATCAAAAGGCTAGTTATTACAGTAATGGAGTTGGGAGGGCAAACTTGACACACACACCCCCTCACCCACCACCCCCACTTTCATTAGTTACATCCTTGTGATATGCACCTATGACATTGTAGATGAAAATGTGCAGTTGAAGAGATGACTCACATGATATTGTCCTGCACCCTAGTATAACAGACTGGGAATGAGAGGTAGGCACACAGTTTTACAGTTGGGTTACTGGGGACAGTGACAAGACAGACCTTTTGGTCCTGTTACTTTATTTTCTGCTTTTTCTTTCTCCTCTCTCAATGTACCTCTTTCCTTCTCTGTGATTAATTTCCATCCTCTTTATCCTGCTGAGCAGAAAGATTCATGCTAGGGTACAGCACTTTGTGAGAAGACCAAGTTTTCATCATTGAACAGAAAATCTGGCCTTGTATCCGAGTTGTTGTAGTAGCAGTTGCTATGGTGACACACAGGTTGCTACAGTGGCTCTGATTCTCCCTCACAATTTCTGGCTCTATGATAAAGCAGTTGTTGCATCTGTGAATGTTTTTTGATTAGTTTTCTTTAGGGAATCTCTGTGAGGCCTTAAGCTTTTCATTTTCTCTTACCCATTTGTATGGATAGATTATGTCAGTCCTGACTGAAGCTAAAAATCAAGGCATGAAGCAGAGGCACTTACTAATTCCTCTCAGATGATTTCTATTGGTATGTTTGGCTGCCATATAATCAAGGAAAAGGGGAAGCTGAAGAAGCTCAAGCTTCATTTTAATTCCCAGCTAACCTGGTTCCATTTGCTTTGTACTGAAGGCAGGTAACGATGGCTTCTAAACTTCCCAGTTTGGCACTGCATATACGAAAAGAAATCTCAATCTGTTAGTGTTTAGAACAACATAAGAAAAGACCAGATGATTATAAAAGTGATTACTGTATAACCCCATATTAGGTCCCTTGAAAAGCAAGGGAAAAATAGCTATTTCCATCCTTTTCCATTAATACCTCATTATGTTCACACCCACTTATAGGTTAAGCAGCAGACAAGGAGATTTGATCACCAGTTTGCAACAACTTCACTGTTCTGACATGACAGCTTCACATACTAGAGTGCAGAAAATAAGTTAATTCCTGTACAAACAGGGTACATGCTCATGGGTGCAGCCCTGAGTTATTATTGAAGTAGAAAGAGAAGATAACTGATTTGGTTTTTAATTTATGTTTATCCTGCTTAGGGACCACATAAGTAAAGGCAAGTTGTTACATTGCTGCAATGTTTCCAGCCTCATCTAGAACACATTAAATGCCAGTTTATTTCTTCTGTCAACCATTTTTTCCCTGTAACAGCCAATAAATAGAACAGCACGTTTCATCAAATATCTTCTCTAAATAACTTTTACTTAAATACATAAGGAGACACTTTCTCTCTCATTCTCTCATCTCTCTGATTTCTGACACAATCAGACAACTTGATTTTTACCCTTTTTGTGCTCTTTTTTATCAGCTTTCAAGCTGTCCTCAACAGGTTGTGCAGCCAGTGTCCAAAAGCACTTCTATTTTATGATGCACCAGCTGCTCTACGATCTACTGTACAGTTGAAGAGGTCCATTCTTTTTCCCAAACCATGAGTTTTTTTCCCAGGGTGCATCAACCAGTGCCTCAATCTTGACCGTGAACTGGAAAAACTGTTGAGAGCTTTATTCAAATTCCTGATGATTTCTTGGAGTATTTAGTTTATTTTTTATGCATATCTCAGCATGATCCAGATTGTTCTTTACTTACCTACTTTTTCTACAGCTCTCCCAACTGCTTACTGAGCAATTTTACTGATAAGACTTATAAAATCCAATTTAATTTCAAATAAAAATCAAACAATTCAGAGTGAAAGAAGAAGGGGAAGTCAGATTTTTGTTAAAGCTTTTTTTTGAAGTGGTTTATCTGCTGTTAACTTTTATTTTTGTACTGGTTAAATTACAAAAATAAAAAATATCAAGTTATAAATGCCGTATTTGGATTTGAAAATGAATTTCAGTTTTTCAAATATTGTTAGCTTTTGTTTTCTCTTTTCCTCTGTAAATCGATGTCTCCTGCAAAGTGCTATTATTTCAGTAGAAGAGTTTTGCAGTGGCTAACTTCCTAACAAAGTTTTTCTGACTTATTCTTCCTACACCTGTGACTGAAATAACATAGCAGCTCTAGGTAGAATTGCTTAATTGAATCTCTATTATTTTCTTCTTCTTACTTCTTTTTATAATTCTAAATCATAGTCTTGTGTTAATCTGAGTGCTCTTGAAAGTGAAAAATACATAATTGTTTTATAAACCTATTTTCTTTTCACCACTTAGGTAATCGTATAGCCTCTAGACTGATGATATGACAGCATCTTTCTAGCTCTACACAGTCATTAGAAAGGAAATTTAACCATAATCTCAGTCAACTTCAGGCTACCACTGAATAGAAATGTGGTCTTGTATAAAACATGCCTTACAACAAATTGGATGTGACAAGCAGAGAAGATCAGTAGATTACAGTTCTGAAATTGTAAGAAGAATGGTTATACTCTAACCTATGTTTGTTACAGACTTTGCCAGGACAATAGAGGAGTCAAGTGTAATTTTCTATTCTCTTCACTGTCGTTGTCCAGTAGAGACATCATTAAAAATATAATTTCTAACAGTATCATGTCAAGTAAATCAGAATATTGTAATAGGAAAGTACCTTGGCCTTTTCACTTCTTTGCAATTTGATTGGCTTGTCATTATACTCCTTCCTAATATTTGAGTGAAGCTGCAAACAGGTAAAGAGCTGCAGTGCCAGCTAACCATGAAATTGAACAGGTCAATGCATCATGACATTTAACATCCTATTCATTTGTTTTTCTCTTGCAGTACAAGTGCTGAAACAGAAACTGTGAGAGACATATTTTTCCTTTTTGTCATTAATTAGACCACAGATAAAATTGTGGTTTAGCTTTCCTTCAGATTCAGAACTGTTGATCCTTGATTTCTTTTCACCAAGGAAAATAAATGAATGCAGCAAAACTAAATATTACTTTTGTTGCCCTCTGTGATTAAAAAATGGATATTCTAAGTTTAGTTAATATTTCTGTCTTCATATAGCACACACAAATTTTATTTATAAAGAAAATAGTATTTCATATAGCACAATCTTCCCTGTGGTCTTCAAAACTAGAGAATTCTTCTTTAATCCATGCTGCCTCACAGAGTGATTTAAGATACTTCTACTAGCTAATCTAATTTTTCATTACTTTATCACTTTCAAAGGTGTGATAGGGATGCTCCAAAAGATGGAGAAAGCTAATAGACTCTTAACCTCTGAATTTTCACTGCTTTAAACGTGCACACAGCTTCAATCACAAAGCTGATGACTATTGTTGCCAAAGAATACTGAAAGCTTAATCATGGAATGTATTTCATATGTAACAGAAAGCAAGGAATAATGAAAGCTACAAAATGCATTATCCAGAGATATGACTGTGATTCTCTATTGATAAATATAGATTTGTATATACCTCATTGATTTGAAGTACAACTTTTATCTGTGTGGAATGATAGAACATAATGAGTTTTCCTCCTCAAATTAGCCAAGGCACAAAACTTAAAATTTGTGTTTCCTTTATGTTGGAGAAGAATAAACAATATGGGATCCCATATAAAGTGTTCTGGGACTTGAAAAATTTTTAATGAATTTCAGTCAGGAGAGTGAATTTTTGGTGTTTCAATATGCTGAATTATGTGAAAACACTGGGCTTTTACCTTTACTAAGTACAGATTTCAAAATGCGTGAGAAATGAACAGAAATCTGTTCCACATGTTAAACTATCAATACTTCCCAAATTTAATAAAATATTTTCAAATATATCTTTTCAAGGTTAAGAGAACTGCAATGAACATTTCTTTTTCTTATTCTCAGTACTTAATAAGAATGGCTAAGAATGCCTAAATAATGACACATTTCATAAAATTCAGGGTTCTTCTCCTTCTTTTTCAAAATAATTGCAAAATGCTTTTTGACTGAAACAGACACAGGTACAAGTAGCACTATGGCTAGTTGGAAAGTAGAAGTCAATTTATATTGAGAATTTAGTGAACTGTCTTATGATATTCTAGGTCTACTGGTTTAGTAAACTAAGCACATGAATTGATGCAGATTAATGTGGTTCCACAAAAAAAAAAAAAAAAAAAAAAAACACAAAACAAACAAACAAAAAACCCCAAAACAACAACAACAACCAAAAAAAAAAAACAAACAAAAAAAAAAAAACAAAAAAAAAAAAACAAACAAACAAAAAAAACCACATTAAAGTAGCCAATGACATTGCTAGGAATTTGGTTTAAAATATTATTCCCAGGCATAGAGCCAGACTTGAAGCTAGAGCAGACTTTTACCTTCTGCTAAATTAGAACATCTTATGTGTGTTCTAAGCAGAATTGCTGACACAACCTAGATCAAAACAGGCTGAAATGCATAGCTTTAATAGAGTTTTGCCATTAGCATAAATGGCTTCTGCAACACAAGCAAAATAAAAGTCTCTATTTACTGAACACAGCACAGTTTTCTGTGTTTTTATCGTTTGTGATTTATGAAAGAATGGATAGCATTAAAACCAGCAGGCTTTCCAGAAGAAATAAGTGTTTCAGCAAATGACTTCTAAAAATTAAAACCTCTACTCAAACTCAGATTACCGATAGTCATGATTTAGTCAAGAACTTAAAAATACATCTAAGAACTTTCACATGATTGGCTATAAAACATCAGCTTTCTTCTGTTTTCACTTCTATAGATCTTATTTCTTGTGAAGGACTGAAAATACTTGGCTCATTAAAGCCTACTTTGCAGAGATACAGATGCAGACACAGTGTAGTGCAAACTTAACCTAACTGGGACTTCAGGTATCATAACTGTAGCCTGAGGGAAGAAAAATAAATGCTGAGCAGTGGAGGTACAAAGGCATATCACTAGGTTGCCACTGCAACCTAAACTAAGGTCCCTTTCCAAAAGCCCAGTTTTGAGAGACGGTAACAAATCTAAAACCATTGCCATTATTCTGGACTCATGGATTGTTATTTATTCCAGGTAGATTAATTTATTCCTTCTATAATTCTCCCAGCTTTTCCTTCATCTGGGAACAGCCAGGCTGTGAACCTGTTGATGCTCTCACAGTTCCTTGAAAGCTGCTTTTGCACTATGGAGGTTTCATTCTAGCCCCATGTTTCTTTTCTGTAAAGCAAATGTTTTTCCTTGCCTCCAACCCTGGCTGCATGCAGGATGGCTGCAATCTTTTGACAGAAATACAACTTGACTAATATATATAGACTGCATTCACTCTTCAAGGCATTTCTGCTCATATTTCTGAGCTTCCAAGACAAGTGACAAACTTAAATCCTCCACATGAGGCATAAGAGATACTATGTTAGATAGGATTAGACAGATAATCAGGGTTTCAGAAGGAGGACTTGGTTTTCTGATGGGATATTTAAATATCTAAATCTTTTTTCCAGACCTGTGTCTTAGTTTATGTCTTCCTTCTCCTCTCTCCCCTTCTCCCCCACTCTTTCCCCTTCTTCTTTCTTTCTTTCAGAGAGCAGAAAAATTAACTCTGCTTGTGCTGTGCCTTGAACCCAGGTATGCCACTGTGTAAACAGCATCTATTATGTTGTTTACGATAGCACAGTTGTTGTAAAATAGCTACTGTTTCTACTACCACTACTGATACAAGACAGGAAAACAAATGGATAAAAAAGGATAAGGTAGAAAGAGAAAATTAGGTCATTTGGGCTTTTTCTGTTCCACTGTAGAATATTTATCTACTAAACAGATTTTACTGATTCTCTTAAAATAATATTTCAAAGCTCCTTATCTGTCTTTTTGCTGTGACATGAAAGTTCCAGTGGCACTCCCAGTGTTTAAAGGAGAAGCTGTTTACTCCAAACTGAATTAAAAAATATTTGTCTTAGAATGCCAGGGGGGAAAAAAATCATAATCTATTTTATATGATACACTGTTGGCTGTTGTTATGTGAAACAGTTGGCTGTTTCTTTAAAAGGCGGCACCTGCAATTTCTGCATGTGTTTCAATTCAACTTAATATACTGCAAATCTGTAGCCTTTCTATATAAAAATAAGCTTTGTGATATAACCAGCCTCTTAGGTAACACAAAAGACAAAATTATCCAATGTCAAACATTTTAAACTGTAGAGTTTGTGGCATTGATTGCAGAAGAAACTACCTCAAGGCAGGAACTGATTACCAGGTTAGAAAGGCAGGACAGTTGTTTTAAGCCTTGACATTCAGGAAGGTGCAGTGGTAAAAACTGGCATGGTTCTCAGATATGATAACAATGACTTTTAAGACAAACTACAAGATTAGAGTTGAAAGTTATTATTTGTGCAAAATTGTTAATGTTAATGTTGTATTAATTTGTTTTTTCCAAAAACATTTTCAATGGTGAAAAGTATGCTTTTGTGTGATATTTGGTTTGTCTGATTTTAGGAGTCATATCCTTTTGATCTTCCAGCAATGATCTATATTTTCAGCTAGCATGGTAGTGAAATAAGGAGGATGCCCTTCCTATAAAGGAGCAGAAAAGAAGCAGAGTGTGTGGAAAGTAATGGATAAAGCAGATTGCATAATATAAATCTAATTTTAGTTGTTCATAACAACTCGTCCTTGGCAAATTGAAATGAATTGAGAAGAAATGTGGAGCAGCAGCTCTCTTCTTATCTTTTCTTTTAGACAAATTCAGAAAAAATAAGTACTATACTCATGTTGGGAATCATGGTGACCTTTCTCAATCACTCTAGGACTATGAAGGATGGATGCGGAGTTTGGCAGTGCATTGGTCATAGTGGAAGGAATTATGCTTTTAATCATGCTTAGGAAAAGGAAACTGTATTTAGAAAGTTACTTAAAAACAACTTTTCACACCTTTTCATCATATTCTGTAGTGGAATCCTTCAATTTCTCTCTTTCTACATGTGCCTTCTTTTCCTTTGTTACTGTCACTTAGGTTCTGTTCACAACAGAACTGGACCACTGAACACAGTGTAATGCAAATCCAAATGAGACTTCCTTCTTAGGATCCTTTCACAAAATCCAGTAGAATTGGCCTGAAGAACTATGAATGGGAGGTCCACCATCCTTTGCTAATACAGAAGTTTCTTTCTGAAAAACATCTGGCAAGACAGAAAGCAGAAAGAAGTAGACCAATTGTGACATTTAGCTGAGTGACAGATGAGCACAAAGAACAAAAGACTGGGGACAGTTCTGGTGCTCCCAAACCCAGCAGGTCCGGCCTGGGACTGGAGGGATGGGAGAATATAAGGAAGCAAAGGCTGGTGGCTACAGGTCTGTTTGAGATTCCAGAACTGGAAGTTCTGAACACAAAATGTTGCAACTACTTTAAAAGTGAAGATGTTGATCTGGACATAGAGAAGCAGTGGTTGCTGAAGGCCTTGTTTCAGGCCAATCATCCAGCACTTACTTGACTAGAAGGCTGGCAAGACTGTGATTGGTTAGGCAAAGACCATGCAATGATGTTGCAAGCATGATGTTTAGAGAATGAATGGATTCTGGCAGGGAGAATTTCAAATCTCCGCTGGAAAGAAAGTTAAAATAAAAACCCAGCAGTAAGAAGCCGTTTGAGTGGACAAGCAGTCTAAGGAAAAGGAGCAGATATAGCTGAGCATCACTGTGCTGGCTTAATAAGAACACAGGGATGAAAAGAGAAGAAAAAGAATATATAGAGTAAGAGAAAAGACTGGGCATTTAACGCCAGATAAGACAGGTGCAGCAGAGATTTTGCCTGAAGAATAGAAACTGGAAAAGAGAATACAAAAGCAACATGACTGGGAGAAGAAAATTGGTTTGGGAAGGAAGATGATTGGAAGACGAAAAGAGAAAACAGTAATGGTGTCTTCATGCCTGCACATTGTCAGATACAGGATTAGATTCAGGAATTAAAGCAGAAACTTTTAAAAATTTTGTTATAATTCTCTTATCATCAAATACAAAAAAAACCCCCACTGACCACTGACAAACTGACCACTGCTGCTGTATCAGCTCCAAAGCTACAGTCCAGTGCAACAGATCCAGTGACATTGATAACCAGTGCAGGTGAATATACATTAAAAAACATTCACTTACCCACAACATGGCTGACCTTACATTTGATCCCCTTCATCTACAATTATAACGAGCTCAAAGGGAAATAACCCACAGAAATTAATGTTCTAAGGTTACTAAATAGGGCAAACATTGTTGAGATAGTATTTTGAAAAACTGCTCATTGCAGTCACTAGGTAGAGGCTGTAATGGAAAAAAATAGCAGGAAATTAAATACCGTGTCATAGCATACATGTTGTAGAGTTAGATTAAGCTTCTTAAAACTACATTTAACTTTGACTTTTACTAAGTTTTAATTGTTCTTCACCAAAATTAAGTCATTTTAATGTAGCTTTCTGAGCAAAATATTTTTTAAAGTAGCTTTTTCTGAAATTTCTTGATTCTCTTTTATTTAATTTAAATAATCATGTTAAATACCAGCTCTGTTTCTGACATAGAGATGTGTCTGGAAAAGCTGGAAGAATCAGATATTTTAGGCAGTTCTCTGCTTGTAGATATGAAGCAGCTGTAACCTCTTGACAGATCCAGCAGAGACTTTGCCCCCACTGAGAGGATGCAACATCATCCTGCTGCATCCCCTTTTCAGCTGGATCCTGCATATTGATGTCTGCTTGTCATATTCAAAATAGGAATGGAAAAAGTAATTATGAATAATATATAATACAGTATTAGCCATAACTGCCTGTCAGGGTTTTAAAATATCTACAGAGTGCAAAAGATAATCCTGAAAAACAGGCAGCTCAAAAAACCAGAGAATAAAATGCCAGAGTTTTATTTCATGACTTTTGTCACTTGACCCCGGTTCATAGCTTGGCTGCAAAGATGCTCAGATTAGACAGAAGTGAAGGGTACCAATGCATAGATAAGCAGACTGACAGGCAGAGAGAGACTTTTCCCAGTTTAAAAGGTTACATGGTTTTTGTCACAAACTTAAATATATTCATGTCTGCCACACATGTATATGGACAATTCATTCACTAATCCTCGTTACCACTATGCCATGAAGATGACTGTCATTTAAATATTCTCTTTGATACACTAAATGCAAGATATCACAACTAGAAGCAATAGTATTCAGGACAATTACTGCAGTACTAGATATTTTTTGCATTTTGCCTTTTGGTTTTTCTGCAGTGGCCATGTACACAGAAATTGCAGAGCTGTGGATGCACATCCATTTTAGTCATGCCAGGTGAAAATTAAAGCATCTATCACCCTCTGGAGGCTCCCATGACTAAAATAAAAAATTAACCCTTCATTCTTCCTTTGAGGACAGCAACCAATTGGACAAATTAAGTAGAGTATAATATATGAAGTAATATATTCATCAATTCATCCAAGAGGACACTGAAGCAAGTAAAATATTACTGTTTTTGTTGTTTTCAGTCAGAATGATGGAGTGGCAATAAGTCATTTTTCTGCATGGACTAGCAACTTTTGTGCATATTTGCAAGGTGGATATATGATGGGTTTCTTCTTCTGCTTAGACCAAAGTGATTATTTTTGTCCATCTTCAACTTAGGTTATTGCATAGAGGCATGCCAGTACTTTCAGCTGTTACTATTTACATACAGTTTTTAGAGCAGCAGAAATACTGTGTTTAGCACTTACAAAAAACTCCATCAAAAGCTGCATAAAAATAAGATCAAGCAGCCTCTGCTGGATTCGGAATTAAAACAATAAGACACCTTATACCTTAACACTGTACTTAACAAAGTGAAATATAAATAAATAGGCATGTAGGAATCAACACATTCACATTGCTTCACAGCTTGTCAACAGCTGACTTCTTTGATAGTATCAATGCATTTGTAAAATTAATGTAGTTAAAAAAGCCATTCAATGTTCCTATCCAATATGCTGGATACATTGCATTTCAGACTTTGATCCTTCCACACCACAAACCCAAAAGAAATAACTCATTTTTGCTTAAGAACATGAAACTGTGCAGTGGCAAGGACTGTGGTCAGGGTTTGACACTGTCTAAAAGCCAAGCACCCAAAAAAATAAAAAAATTTACTCCTCCTCCAATACAGTTGCACAGAGGAGGTGGAAAAAATGCTGAAGGGCATACAAGCAGGGATAAGGATTAGGAGAAAACATTAAAGGTAAAACAGGCATAAATTTAAACCATATAAAGAAGAATTAATTATAGAATTAGAAGAAGATAACATGGTTGCCTGCATTCACAATATGATTTCTCTCACACAGAATTTGACCCACTCACAATCTTTAAAATATGGCATCAAAGTTTTTCATTGCCGCTAGATCACAAATATGTAAGGAATTTTCAGGTAAATCTTTCCAAGACACCCAGAAGTGTTAATACGGTGTCGTTGAAAAACATGCGTTAAAAAGTACACATCTCACCTGTTGAACTTCTGCAGGACTTTAAAATTCATATAGGGAACAAGGCTAAAATGTCCTAGAGTATCTCAAAATCATAGAATCATAAATGATTTGGGTTGGAAGGGACTTTACAAAACATATAGCTCCAACCCCACTACCATGGACAGGGATACCATCCACTAGAGCGGGAAAAGCCCCATCCAGCCTGGTCTTTAACACCTCCAGGGATGGGGAGTCCACAACCTCACTAGACAACCTCTTCCATGCCCCACCACCTTTACAGCAATGAATTTCTTCCTACTATCAAAACTAAACCTACCATCCTTCAGCTAAAAGCCATCACCCCTTATACTGTCACTTCAATTTAATACCTTTGTAAGAAATCCCTGTCCCTCTCTAAGTGGAAGGTACTGGAAGATCTCCCCAGAGCCTTCCCTTCTCCAGGCTGAACAGCCCAAACTTTCCATCTGTCCTCAAAGGAGGACTCTTCTTCTGAGCCCTCTGATCACTTTTGTGGCCCTCCTCTGGACTTGTTTCAACAGCTTTATGTCCTTCTTTTGTTAGGTGCCCTGGAGCTGGACACGTTATTATGGGTCAGGTTTTACAAGAACTTCCCTCCTTAAAGGTAGCTTGTTACGTGCAAATGAAGTGAACTTTTGCTGTACTAAAAAAAGAGGCTTTATTTTTCAGTGTTGCAAAATATAGCATCATTATACTTCCTTGGCCTTCCCCTTGATATCCTGATGGGTCATTCTTTTATTTCTTTGATTTTGATCAATTTGTTTTGAGCTGGCTCTGTTTTAGACCACAACTAACAAATAAAATGCCTGCAACCATAAACTGTCTAAATTTTATTCCAGTTTTCTCTAAACTGACATTTAAGCTTCTTTTTCATCCTGTGTAATATAAAGGATAGATATGACTGTTAGAAATTATAAGTTTTTCCTGATTACTGCCAAGACTAAGCCAAAGCTTTTCTGACAGCTGTTCTAATTTCAAGCACGAATATAGATAAAAATATACAGCTTCTAATGTATTTCCTCCTACTTACCACTCTATTTTCCAGCACTAGACTGGTCAATCATAAATGACAATATAATATAATAATAATATAATCATAAATAATTTCAAAATTAAAAAGATATCTCAATACTTCAGCATGTTATTATTTCAACAGAATGCAAAACCAAGTGAAATAAGGAAAAAACCCCAGAACTACCATAGAAAAAGAAGTAATTCAGTAGAATTTCCCCTACTAAGTAAAATTAATCCATTTTTCTTCCTTTCTTCATTTTGTTATATCTCCCATGGATTTCTTGTTACTGTAATTGTTGTTCTGTATCTTTTGTAAGAACGCCTGGAAATATAGTTGCACATGTTATCAAATATTCTTGGACCAGAAGTATAACTTGAGTCCCAAAATATTTGTCAGTTGGCAACCAAGATCCGTGTACCAACTCAGAACTGCAGATCATAACTATGATGAATCAGAGGAAAAGCAGAGAATGACAGGTTCATACCAATTGTTCAATGAGTTCAGAAGGGTAAAACTGGAGATGGTAATCTTACAGATATAGAGAGAAGCAAAGTTGCAAATATTCATAAAGTCTCTTCTTTCCAAAATTATATTAATAAAAACAAAGCCAAAAGAGAAAAATAAGTTCTCCAGATCTACCATGCTGTTTTACCCTTCCTCCTTCTACCCTTCTCCTCCTTCTGTTTTTTAAAAGTAGATACAAATTATGTCAAGTTTTTGGATCCAAGCAGAGTGGTGTTTCACAGCTACATTAACAGTGGATCTTTTCCTCAAAGATCTCAAGTCCATTTTACTGTTTGGTCCATATATCGACACCTGAGTGCTTGAATGTAATTTATTCCTTGCAGACACCCTACCAGCATTTTTACTGATATGAATTTTGCTTATGGACCCATTCTGCATTTTCTGTCCAGCTATCTTTGAAAGCCAAAACAAAGAGCAAATTCAGCTAAATGAAAAATACCCTTGCTGTAAAAACAGACGTTACATTTACATCCACACACATTAAAAGGTCAGTGTTTTATTGCATGGATACATACACTTTTTTTTTTTTTACATTCTACAGTACTTAGATCAAAAGTTGCTGAAATATATGTATGCACTTTGATGTAACTGGAAAAAATGTATCTTTATCTCTCAGGATCACACCAAAGCTAAAGACCGGAAGTCTTTAGTAGTGTTTGGTCAAAAGCAAGATTTGGTTTTATCCAAAACCAAAATTATATATACAAAACTATCAATTCAAATCATAACAGAATTATCTACTGTTCAACATTCAGGAAAAAATAATGGATTCTAAAGCATTTAAACACCACATGAATACTCATTTTCTCTTCATGTATATGGAAAATAATAAAATAGCTCTGTCCAATTTATTTACACTTGTTGGGATGTAGTAATTTAAAGAAATTTTTGGGCCAAGTGACCCTCTCCCTGTAGCATTTAACCACCTTTGGTAAAAAAAATATTATTCGGTACCAAAAAAATTATTAAATGTTTCTTTGTCTTTCCAAATGGAACAAGAAGTAATAGCTGGATTAGGATGAAATTGGATTTTGGAGATGGAAAAAGGAGATTGTTTTTCTTCCATTCAACCGCTGAAACTTAAAGGCTGGTTACTTGTGTAGCTCTGCTGTACACTGAATGCAGCCTCTGCCTGATAAGATTTCAAGCACACTCTGCAGCAGTAGCAACTCAAGCTTCTGCTGCCTCCTCGACTTTATGTTTCCTAGGAATAATGCCAAAAGAATGAAATGAAAGTGCATCAGATAAGAACACTTAAGCAGAGATAAACTACATTTTCAACTTTAAAATCCCTCTCAATCTATTTAGTTTATCAGAGATGTAAAAGAAAAAGAACTTTTCATGGACAAGGAACAAGGAAAAACTAAAAGTTGGGAATATCATTCCTCCTCCCCCTAGAAGAGAAAGGAGAGCTTTTCTCCATCAACAGCTCTGTGTACCTCCTAATAAAGAGGCAGTTGTCAATTGCAGGGAAGTATTCAGTTTAGAATTTTTGAAAATAGAGTTTTTAAAGTTTTTTCTTGTGAAATTGGCACAATCAACTTTTTTTTTTTTTTTTTTTTGGAAGTTTATAAAATATAGGTATTCAGCTCATGCTAGAACAGTGTAGTACACTTTTTGACCTTGAAAAGGCTATAATTTCTTTTACTGCTATTCTCAAAGATAACAGAGGGAAGAATGAATGCATTTGCATGACTAGTGCAATGGAGTTTTATGCTCCAGAAAGGAAACATATTCATCCATACTCTGAAGGAAAGATATAAAGATCAGTAATGAGGATAATGATTCCAGTAAGTCTCCCTGAATATTGTTACTGGTAGAAACACATCCAGGAATATCTTCTGATTAAGTAATTGCTATTGGAGTCTCAGCCAGCCACTGGAACTAATTCTGACTACTTAGTAGCCATTAGGTAGTCCGAGAGACAATAGGTCAGCAATTAATAAAATTGGGGATAGAATAATTGCTTCGCCAATAGAAATTATAGGCTTGCTCCTGCTTTATTACATTTAGTTATCCCTTGCTGTGGTTTCCATTTTCTTTAAGAGAAACCACAAATATCTAAGCTTCTTTTTTCATATAAGAAAAGTATTAAAAAAAGACCGTATTAGAAAAAGTCTTTGGTGTTATAATTTACATGGAAATGGAGTTACTTAACACCCCAAATACTGAGTCCATAACATAAAAGTGTTAGCATTTAGAAGTATTCAAGACCAGAATGTGGCCCTAATGAACCTGATCTGGTGCGTGCCATCCTTGCCTATGGCAGGCAGCTTGGAATTAGGTGATCTTTAGGGTCCCTTCCAACCTAAACCATTCTATGGTTCTATGAGTCCATGAGGTTATGATTTTATTAAATTAATTCCCAAATGATTCAATTTCTACACTTTGACATTTGAGATAACAGTGTATAGTAATTTATCTACACTGTCTATAGTCAATTTAAACTCTAATCCTGCAGTAGTTTATGTGCAATCAGATTCAGTACCATGAGCTTTCAGAGAAAATTCAAGGTACAAAGATGTTAAAAGGCTAATTTATGATGTACTACCCTGTATTCCTAAAGATACTGTCCATATACATTAATATTCCTCTACCAGGGAAAATATTTTCCTCCATCTGCTGTGATATATATGTAAGTTTAATATATTTGTAACCATGCCATAAAAATAAGTGGTCCAATGTTCTTTTCTTTTCCAACTCTGTAGAAAAAATACAATGAGTCTGGACACAAAAAAATCTCAGTACAATGTTGACAGCAGACTCAACCAGAATACATTGAACTCTACAACCCTGACCTAGCAAAGCATTTCTGTACCTGCTGCATACTGAATAAACAAGTGATCTCATGGGTTCTACAGGACTTACTAACACTTTAACTCAGAACTTTTTGGTTTGGGTTTTTTCTGTATGGTATACCACATTTGAACATTAAACAAGAGATAATGCAAAGCACAGCTGCTAAGACCCTGGAAGCTATGGAACCTAAACCTGGAAAGACAAGCTTAAATCAGACATATTAAAAGATATTTTAATTTTAGAATATATGCAGCAAATATACTGCTAAACTTGGGGATTTTTTTTCTTCTTTAGAAAGTACAATAATTTATTTTTTTTTTAAGTAGGAGCTTGATTTTCTCCATAAAAGATTTCTGTGTTCAAAATCACTTTATGAGAAAAGGAGTTCTAAAGTTTGCATGAAAGACTGAACTTTTCCAGCCTTCTAATGCTTGCTTGAGTGACGGAACAATATTATTCTGAAGGTTGCACAGTGACTCTTTGATCTTAAAGCTTGTAAAGGCCGTCTCACATGTGCGTGTTCTAATATTCACTGATAATCTGACTTGAACTTCAAGGCTATAAGACCTTGGATCAGTGATTTGCAATTCAAGTGCCTAAGAAAAAAAAAAAAAGAAAAAGAAAACCAGCTTAGTCTTATTAAGTGCTGTTGTAAAGCTATTGAAAGCAATTTTTTCTTAAGCAGCTCTGAAGGTCTGCACAGAAACTTTGCCTACATAAATACATAGAGAATGTCACAAATGTCAGTGTGGGCTCCCTTGAGTTACATTTTACCTCTGCAAACCCCTAAGAAATCCACAAAAAATTTTAAGCTCAAGTTAATAAAAATAATAAAACACTTAAGCAGGTAATCTAAAAAAAGTAGTTTAAACTGCATCCTTAAGCTCTGCTCCTTTATTGTTATATGTTGTTTTTACTGCAATACTAATTGTGAACTTTCTGGATAGGATTGTCATAATGCAGTATGCTGTGCAGAGATATAAAAGGGAAATACTGTTAAAAACTTTTATAGGAAAATGAAAGGCTAATACTAAATCTGGACAAAATATAAATTGTAAAGAGACAGCCTGAAATTACCTGTCATTTGTCTGTGTAAATTCCTCTGGCTCAGAAGCCCAGCCTGATCGACAAGGGGTCCTCCAAGGCTTGACTGGTCCAACCTGTCATGAGAAATGTCCTCAGTGGAAGGTGACTGCACCGGCAGCCAAGACTGTACCAAGTCATAGAAACTACTGTTCATCTTGCACTGAAGCAAATGGAAAACTTAGTCTACCATTTGTGCCCTTTACAAATCAAGTCACGCCAAAGTTCACTCAGACTGAAATACTGTTCTATTTTTTTCTCTGATTTTCCATCCGTCTGCTCTGTCTCCTTTGGCCTTCTTCACATTTTACATTCTTTTTCAGTAACTCCATGAAATAATTATGCCATTTCATCAGTTTTCATGTAATCACTGTTCCATTTTTATTTTAAAATACAGGGTTTGCATCAGTGATTTTCTTAATTACTGTCATAGGTATGAGGTAAAATATACTTATTTCTTTTCATTCAAGGTTGTGTTTCCCAAAGATCAACAACATACATATTCGAAGATGGGCTTGAAAGTACACTATGGAATATAGAAAACAGTATTGGGTTTGCAAGGGGAAAAGACAAATTATTGTTATCCAGAGACCCACAGCCTTCAACAACTTTGGTTTTGTTTCCTGTATTTCATAGTAACAGTAACCAGTGCACTGAATGTATATAGCAGTCTTCCAAAAGATACTGATAAGCAAAGAAAAATAATTTGGTAATCCTTGTGGAGATTATTTAAAACAAACAAGCAAAGCTACTACAAGCCTTAGAATACTGTATAACAGAAATAATTACCAATTGAAAACATTTCAGAAACATCAAAAATAGCAGACTAGTGTTACAGACCCCAGTTACCTAGACTGAAAGGATGAGTGTTACAAGTGAAAGACATGCAATAATAATTTAGTAACTAAATCCATTCTGTGTTTCACTAACACAGAATTCATCAGAAGTCAAAGCCTTGCAAATAACAGGATGGAACAAAAACAAATGCAAAAAAAAAAAAAAAAAAGGTGAAACTGTGGTTTGGGCTTGAATTATAAGACTTTATGATAGCGGATGATTATTTGGCTCCCTATCACACAAAGTCAACCAATAAGCAAGGTGCTTTAAGTTTTAAAGGTACAACTCACACACACCTTTATCTAGTTTTCTTAGATAGCTACACATGGCTTAAATTATTTTTAGGAACAATAACATCTTGTGATATGCATTTTTCCCAGCAGAAAATCACCTTGGGTCCCAACACCACCCCATCATATTAATCCAGAAGTTCAGCCCTGAAACTCGGCCTAGTGCCCCATACTTTTCTGCAGTGGATCTGCAGAGCCAATTCCTCTCCCAGAGATCTAGGAAACATAGTCTGTGAGGTTCCCTACATTATTTCAAGTACCATATAGAGAAAAAAAGAAAAATCATTGAGAAAAATAGGCCCACATTTGAAGTAACAGAAGAACTGTGCATTCTCTATACATTTTTTTTAAGGAAACCACACACACAAAAGACTCCTAGCAGTAAGTAATTGTTGCTGAAACATATGGTAGGAATGCATTAAATTTAAGGGTATATGACTAAAAATTTTTCAAGTACATTATAATATGCAGAACTAGACCTTAATTTGTGTTCTCTAGCTAGAAATTACTGTACTGTTCCATCATTGCAGTTTTACAGCCTTCATATAATCTTATAAATGTGGATGCACCCATAATTTTTTCCTTACTTTCCAAGTGATAGTTGCTGGTTTTTTGTACTGTATTTCTCTTCTTTTTGTTTCCTCCAGCTGTTCAATCTGTCAATCAAAATTCCACCTTCTGTAGGATAAGAAGGGAACAGCTTAAATTTAACGAATCTTCACTTTAGGTGAGTTAACAACACAGTAGGAAAACATGATAGGTAGATAGATAGATAGATAGATAGATAGATAGATAGATAGATAGATAGATAGATAGATAGATGATAGACAGAAAAATTGGCTTAAGAAAAGAAAAAGGAAAAGGCAAAAAAAGATAAGTAAATGTGACATTACAATTAACAACTACAAGTCTGCAAAATATCTGTAAAAACAATAGGTATGCGGCATGTGATTAAAATGCA
Organism: Passer domesticus; assembly: GCF_036417665.1. NCBI lineage: Eukaryota > Metazoa > Chordata > Aves > Passeriformes > Passeridae > Passer > Passer domesticus. The sequence continues at coordinate 40,548,943 of NC_087512.1, read as the reverse complement.
GAATTGTACCATAAATTCAGAATGTAATCTCATATTTCAAATTCTATCTAATATCATTCAGAAATTCATAAATTCAAATTTAATTTATTTGCTCATTGTGACACAATAGGAAACAAGCATTTTGCCCTTTTAATAGAGACTTTGCTAGTGGGAGTACCAGCTGTTCTCCAAGCTTCTGTACTCCAAGGAATCTTAAAAACATCATACATCTTTTTATGTGTAAAAACAGTTGAAAGCTGTATGTGTAATTATTTTGTGCAGTCAGGTGAAGCTAAAATTCAAGCGTAATCAAGTGGTTTATACCTCTTACTGTTTTGTCATACTATTTTTTGTAGTTTAAAGGCTTCATTTTTATAACAATGAGCTAGTCATAAAAATGAAATTTTATTATTAGAAACTAAAATTATTTTAGCAAAAATGACTTAATAAAAATTATATAGATATATACCTATATAATTTATATGCATACCTATATTTGTTTTGTACAATAGAATTTTATAATATATTTATTATCCCCCTTATTTCTAGTTAATGTACTTAAGAAAAGGTCACATTAGACACAGGCTAATTAATTATTCAATATTCAGTTATATTGTATTTGCTAAGCAAACCAGTGTTCAACACCATAAAGCAAGTGATTAGAAAGGGTTTGTAGAACATATCCATAGCTAGGTATTTAAACAAATATGTGATACAGGAGATACACTCTGCTGCAATAGAAAAAAATATACAATGCAAGCCATAATGTGTGTCATGTTACCCATACTAAATTTTGACTACACCATCCTATTATTGCATTTTGGTGAAAATTTGGTATTAAACTTGGCAGCCAACATTTGTGGGTTAGTTTCCCTATATGTCAATCAAGGAAAATAAATTTCTCCAGAGGACAGTTGTTAATGTAAATACCAATGCTCTGCTGCTAATGTTAGGAAATATAAATATGATGTGCTTCTAGTGACTTCCCAAGAAGGTTTTATGACATTTCATGTCATTCAGTTTTGCAACTCACTCAGATCAAACTTACGTAGAAAAATTTCTGGGTCCCTTTTTACTAAAAGCAGGCAACTTGCATTTATGGCTCATAATATGCTACAAAACAGACCATGCAATTGATAAGCTTACAGCAGATCTACTTTGATATCTTTGGTGCTACATTTTTCACCATTTATTTTTCATCTCTGTACTTTTCATTTAGCAGAAAAGGCATAAAATAAAATCAAACTGACCTAGAGCATTGAATTTTGCAGGCAAGGAAAAGTAAAATATGAAAGTAAGGAAGAAATGGCAAGTGGATCAAAATGCTTATTTAGTTAGTATAGGTCAGGTGATTTAATTTGTAACATATTACCTCATTGAAGTGTTTTCTTCTTTTTCTATCAAATAAGCTTTCATAAAGCATATGATGTGGTTTTTCATAGCTTCATTGCAAAGTTTCATGTAATTCCCAACTGAGCATGACCATTGACAAATTCTTAGATATTTTTTATTTTGGAGGCTACGTGTGATAATCACCTAACAACATGAAACAGAAGGCTTATAAGGCATGAAGGACTATTAGGGGAAGTTATATAGCATTAATGTCCTGATGATGTGTGAAGGTCATATATTAAACAAATTTATTAAAACGTGTGTAACATAGAATCATGGAATGTAAAGGGGTTAGAATGGGTCTTAAAGGTCATCTAGTCCCACCATCCAGTCTCAGAGCCTCATCCACTCTGTCTTGGACATTGTCAGAGATGAGACGTCCACAGCCTCCCTGGGCAACCTGCATAGTAAATTTCTTCTTAATATCCAACCTAAATTTCCCCTCTTTCGCTTTGTACCCATTACTCCTTGTCCTATCACTACTGTTCCTTATGAAGTGTCCCACTTCATCTTCCCTGTGGGCCCCTTCAGAAACTGTGAGGCTGCTGTGAACTCTCTACACAGGCTGAAGGATATAAGGTCTGAGTTTTCTCAGCCTGTCTCTGTAGTGGAGATGCTCCAGTCCTCATCAATTTCCTGGCTTCCTCTTGACTTGCTCCAATAGTTCTATGTCCTCCATCTTGGGGACACCAGAGCTGGAGGCAGCACTCCAGGTAGGGTCTCATGAGAGCAGAGGGCCAGAATCCCCTCTCTTGACCTGCTGGTCACACCTCTTTTGATGCAGCACAGGATGTTAAAGCCTCCTCCATCCCTATCTCCTTTCCCCCCCCTCTCTCTCTCTCCCTCTCTCTCTCTCTATCTCTCTCTCTCTCTCTCTCTACCTCAATGCACTGTTGAAGAAAAATCTGTGCTACAGACTTTAGAATTTGTACCTTGATTTGGGCAGTGACATCTCTCTAATAATTTTAATAATCAGGTCTTAACACAATCAAATCCATGTCTCTTTGTTTTGGAGATAAGGATGTTGTACAGGACAGTGTCAAATATGTTCACAACTGTTTTGTCACATATATGCACAAAGTGATTTTTTAATTGACAATTCATATTTTTCCAATTCTTATAATTTAATGTATTCTGAATTCTTATCTTTGTAGAAAAATTCTGGGGTTTAGGTGAGCAAAATAATTACAATACAAAATACCCTACAGTGATAACATTTTTTAATATGAAGTAACATTATTTCATAAGAACTAAGAATGAGAGGATAAGAACCAAATCCACAACAGGCCCATAAAAATTCTGAAACTTCAGTTCACATATAGACACTTCAGACAGCTCCAGCTCTCTAAAGAACAGGTAAACTACAGTACCTTATTGTTTACCTTGGGGTTTTCCATGTATTAAAAGTTGTGTCTGTGACCAGTATCTATTTCACTTCAACAGGTTTTGGTTTCTACCTCCTATGACCCGAAATTATAAACTAGGCTCCGGATCATTGCTTGTAAACAGCAGAGTCTCTGAGGTCTGCAGTCATCAGCTGAGACACATGAGCCATCATTTTTGTGATCACTACTATTGCAACCAAATTTAAGACACTTAATTGTGAGAAGGCCATTTGTACAGACTCTCAGACACAGCTAAGAACTCAGTAGGTAGGTATCTTTCAGTCTCCTTAATTTTCTTCCAATACAATACCTAAAGAACTGTAACAAGTAAGTACAATCAAGCTGCGATGATGAGACCACAAGAACTGGTATCTCTTGATACAGCAAATGAGTACCAACAGCTGTTTATAACATTAAAGATTTCTAAAGCATCTGAAAATAAAATGAGGCATAGATTGGACTAGCAGTCTAGTCTTATTTTGTAAAAAGTGTATTATGTTTCTGCTCTGGTTTTACCTCCTTCAGAACAAATTGCAACCTGCTATTGGACTGTATCTTTAATGTTCAGTGTTTGGCTTTTAATAGAGTAAAACTGAACTTTGAAAGTGTCCTGTTTAAGTGAAAGCTTAAAGGATGCTTGTGTTCCCACACTGTTTACTCTCATCTGGTGAAATACCAATACATGAGTTACAAGATGAAGTCTCTTCACAGACAAAGCCTTGACCTAACATTCAGACACATAAGTTTTGTTGATAGAAGGCAGATTACACAGTTGTTTACTGTGCCAGAAAGGAAATAGTTGATGTGGGTATGCCTCCACGTAACACATTTCTTTACGAAAAGACGTTTCTGTATTCTTTACATGATCTGTCATGTTTTCAAAAGCAGCTGTTGACAGACTGCTAATAGGAGCAGAGGTCTGCAAAAAAGAATATATACTATATTGTGCATGCTTAGGAAGATTCAGTATTAATCCTGAACTGCTATCATGGCTTTTCATATGTGCAAGGAGATGTATCACGGAATACCTTAGATCCTTGGATGCTCCTAAAAGGCTGCACTTGAACAGATGGTCCAGACTGCATCAAACTCTGTAGGTCTGGAAGGAAAAATGGGATCCATTATCACAGTGGAATGATCATCTACATTACTGTAGGGTTGCTATAGGTTGCACTTTTATTGATGGTTTCAACATGGTAGTATGATGCATTGATTTTTTAACATGTTCAGTGCTTCCCAAACATCTCTGTAGCTCAGTACTTTTTAATAATAATATACAATATCACCAGTATATTAACAATATTGATGCCATAGGTTTTTCTGCAGATGAGACTGTATATTTTCATAGTGAAAGGGCTTTAAATTCCTTGCTGTTCATGGGAAGGAAAGTTTTTCCTGACATGGCATACACATCTGCTTGAACAGCTACACATCTTCCCACACAGACATGAAATCTGTTATATTCATGTGACAGTTGTAGAAAGAATATTATATATTCACTGAAATATGAAATAAAAATCATCTTTTAAAAAGCAATAGATTTCTGCTGGGCCTAAATCTGTTGGTTTGTGAGTAAACTCCCATGAGATTCATGCAGAAACATGAATACTTGTGAATTCTTGAATAGATTTGAAAATTTATGATGCTTATACTCCACCTAAAATACCCATGTCACTAAAATATCCCATGGTCCCAGATATTTAATAAAATCACCTCAGAACTATGTCTTTGTACTGCAGCACAACCTCTTCAAGTAAAGACTAGAGCTTATTTTCTTAAGAGTTATAATATCGTGGTCTTCCAAAACACTGACATTGCTGAAATATTTATCAGATCTCAAAAATATTAAAAAGTCAAAAGCTGCCCACCTCTCATCCATACATAGAGATTCCTACACTGAGTCAGCTTCAGTACTTTGAATGGTGTATGGCTATATAGTGGCAGTGATTTACGTTTTCTTATAGGGAATCTTATTATTTATTTAAACATATCTTAGGATTCAGGAATTGTACTGAAACTGTTTTCATTGTATTGATTGTCCTTACAGCACTGAGTACTTCTTATCTATCCAACTCTTCTGTTCTCTAATTAGCCACTCATTGTGAGAAATGACGTGCTTCAATTTAATTAGCTTGACAAACATTCACATTAATCTGCTGATATTTTTTCAAGCAGGATGCCCACACAGTCTCAGAGATGTTGCAAAGATATGTTTTTGCCTTTTGTTTGTTTGTTTATTTTTTCTCTTTGTTTACTTAATCACAGGGCTGACAGAGAACCACAACTGCTAACAGGTATTATTCACTGCAAAAGGATTGTGTTTAATTACTTAATGTCTTTCTGATTTAAGGAGTCCATATCATTTATTTAATTAACATCCTACTATAATTATTTGAATGCTCACAAATTAATTAAGAGATTCTTACCTTTTGTTAGTTCAGTAACATCAAAGGAACATTCTGAGAAAAAGCAAAATTTACATAGTAAAGGCAATCCCATCCTAGCTTCAAAATCCACATTGGAAAGACAGTAGTATATCCTAGACATTGCACTGCCTTTCTGGGTAGTACAGTAGACAACTTTCTGGCATTCTGAATTGACAGGTCCTCCTTTATGATACCAGTATTCACAGAAAATTCACTTGGCATTCAGGCAGACATTCTCTGTTTTTCCATGTTTATGCTATAATAATTAGTCCTACTGAAAAATGGAGAGGACTCTGGCATTGTTTGCCAGAAATGGCAATTTATTTATGTACCATGAATTAACATTTCAAACTCTCTGCTTTTCTCTATGAATCTGAACAGGTGGTTTTCAGCATCTGATACACCAAGCTTAAAAGCCAACTAGGAGCAATTTGCAGCAATTCTGGAGCAAAATGGCTCCTACTTTTCTTACGTGGAGTTATCTGCTTAACTTTCTGATCCTGTATCATGCAATCTTTAAAACTGCAGACAGTGAACCGGCCATGTCACTGAACAGAAAAATTAGAGAAAATCGGAACTTTATAAATACTTTGACAAAACTGTACGTAAAACCACTTTCTGTTATTTAGATTTTCACCATCTGTATCAATAGGGGAAGAATCCATACTTAACCATTTCCAAAGTTTTTTAATTTTATCCTTTTTCATGAGCTTCCTGGGAAAAAGTACATAGGATTTGCCAAATCTGCTAAGCTTTGTGCTGTTGTAGTCCAGAAACAACAAGAGGTGGCTTGCTGCCTAGAGGCCAGATAAAGCTTTTCACTTTAGTGGTACTGACACTTAAAAATATTTGGCCAGTGATTTTGAGCTTTATTTTGGAGAGAAATAAGCTGTAAATACAAAATTTTAAGTACCTGGTTTCTTAAATGTCAATTAATCACCACTGCTGAGAAAGGTCCAGGATAAGGCAACAATTTTCATAAAAGTAAATTGGCTGATTGAAACCACAGGCTTGATCTCATGGAATTTTTCATTTGAGCTGCTATGGAACCAGTGAAGGAGAGGATATCCACATGTCTTAAGCACTGCAAAAACAGTTTTACAAAACAATAATCTATGTAACAAAAGAGTGTAACTCCTAAGATGGGAATTTTGTCACTTTTAGTATGAAGTCTTTATGACAGGCACTAGCTAAGGAATTGTATTCTACATTTATAACCTTATATAAACATCCTGAACCTGATACTATTGCAGCTTTTTACTCAAGTCTCATCCATGCCTAAAATTGCTCTGATACCCAGGGAGAACTGCAGTCTCAAGGATTTCCTCCTATTGGTTCTTGCTTGGTATAAACTCCATTGTATAGATTGAGTGTATCAGTTTCTCCTAAAGAGAAGGAAATAATTAGGCTATCATTTTTGCTTGGGTTCTTTCAGTTAGAACTGGAACCCTTGGATACGAAGAAATACGCTGGATGCAGTTGCTCGAACATCACACAGCAGTGAATATACTAACACAGCAGCACAACAAATTGTTTTTTCCCTACATGTTTCTTTTGTGTTTGATGAATATGAGAGGATATTGTGAGTGGAAAATAAATATCTCCTGTGAAACACAAAGGATCCCTTTAGCATGTCGGTGCACCATTTCTACTTAAATGAAAGTGAAAGAGGTATATACAAGCTAGAGACATACTGTTTATATACATAGGTTCTAGTGTGTGGTTAGGTAATTTGTCACAGCTTGACAGGAAAGAGTCAGCTGCTTTGTCTCTAAGTTGGTCTTGAACTGTTCTCCACTCTTCAGATACTGGACTCAGGTCAAACATTGTGAAAAGTGATAAGGAGAGGAAAAAATCCTGAAGTGAACTATACTGCTGGTTAGATGTGATAGTATATCTGAGAGGAAAAAGTAGCAGCAAAAGCAGTACAGAATTAACAGGATGAGGAGCAGTTATGGGATGCATACCAAGTATCCAACTAAAAGTAAAAAAAAGTTAGGAATAGGGTCAAAATTTCTGGTATTTTAATTTTTTGAGGGTTAAGAAAACACACCTTTCCTATTTGAATAAATGTTGTTGTGAAAAATACTAAGAAAATTTTATTCTTCAAACACATTCATCCAGGGTCATCCTCGTGTAAGCTTAAAGACCCTGTAGGTGTAATGAACATAGACCACTATATCACAGATTTTCAGACTAAATTATCTACAGCTTTAAGATGTTTGTCTTTTTTCCCCAATCATTCCATTGCTTAGTTTGTTTAAATTTTTTTCCCCTAACAATCATAAATTTCCAGGACACATTTATTTCAGGTTTCTGCTAATGTTACCCTTTCACCACAAAAGCTCTTCTTCCTCTTTTGTGGTGAAAGGGTAACATTATCTTTGTCCTTATCTTTGGACATATTTATTTGTATCTGTCATGTGCCTCCCAATCTGTAATTTACAGTACAGTACAAACTGAGCTCTTTATATCGCCAGTCATGAACAAGCTCTTCATCCACTTTATTTTTCTGTAGCTCTTCTCAGGTAATGTTCTAGGTTGAAATCCATTTTTCCTGAATATTACCTGAACTATATGCAGTACTCCAGATTTAAGTCTAATCAATATCCTTTTCAAAAACATTGACTTTATTTCATCTCTTCCAGAACTACTTTTCCTGACTCATTCTAAGGGTGCATTACATGTTTTATAGTCCCATCACACTGATAATCAGAGATAAGTCTGAACTAGTCTAGTCAGTCAGGTTGTTCTCTACAGACATCATTTCTAACTCATCAGGTTACAGTTGAAATGACTGTGATTAGATTGTCAGCACATAATTTTCCACTGTTGCATTTTGTGCCCTATCTGCTTACAGCACTCTTCCTCATCATTTAGTTTCTATAGCTAAATTACTCTCTGCTACTAGTTATAACAACTTTTAAGGTCTAATTCCACTGACCTGTAATATGTTCCCATGTGAAGGCTTATCCTAAGTTTCAGATCTTTAAAAAATTCTTTTTTTTGTTGAATATTATCTTTAAGTAAAACTCAAAGTAAAAAAAAAAAAAACTTAAAAACTTAAGTAAAACCGAGAGGTTTTTTTCCTAGTTCAGCATTTTATATCTTTCTTGAGAAGGTGGTTTTATCATATTTTAGCAAATCCTTTCCTACATGGATTTTGTATCTTATAGGGAATAGATTCCTGGGAGCTGCAATGCTTATTTGTACAGAAACTCCACTGTTTATGCCTTCCAATTCCCAGACTCCTAGACTAGAGCACTTTTTCCAGCTAGTTCCTTTACCTGACTGATCAGTTCCTTACCATTTCACTTAAACTGAATCTGTTTGTGATGACTTCATCTAGAATGTGTTAGCCAAAGCTCATTCTTCTCTAATACCCTAATTTCATATCAAAAACTAAACCTGGTGTGATAACATTTTTTGCTGATTATTTGCAAATATTTGGTGAGGAAAGTTGTTAGCATTCTCATCCAGGAATTTCAAACACTATCAATATCAAACATTTTTCTGGGAAAAATAACATTAACATAAAACTATCCGTAACATTTACCCCTGGTGATAGAGCATGTCATGATCAATATCTCCTTCTGAGATCTACAGCATTTCAAAACATCATTCACCATAAATAATCTTGTCAACCTTTCACAATCATGACCAAAAGTGGTTGTTTCCTCTACTCCATCTATCTTCATTTTAATACAGTCTATCACAGCACACATTTCCAGTGAGTCTATTTTTCTGATACTCCCCTTGGTGCTGTACTTCCTGGCAAATGCCTACCTACCTTAGTATTCCTGCCATCATTTTTGTCTACATTAGCTCTGTTTACTATGTCACTGTCAGCTATAGCTGGCCTGAGTGGTAACATCTCTGTATAAATATATCCATTATTTCTGATTTCTTCAGCTACTTCTACAAGTTACAGTTCATAGCAACACATAAACTGTCTTTTTACTTCTTCTAGGAAGTCTTATTACTAACTGTTTGTAGACTCCTCTCACAAGTATTGAAGCAAATCAATCCTACTGTATCTCAGGATTTGTCAGCCCAACATCCCAGGGGTCTATGGTCAGGTCTGAGGCACTTGGAAGAAAGGTTTTCTTCAGGAATGCTTCCAACAGCTCAGCAGCCCAATCCTCCTTAGAGTAATAATCAATATAATCAAAACAACTTGTGTATTTAAATAAATAGATCAATTGGTTCTTTAAAAGACAGCACCATCCATGCTGTGAATTGCTGTTAAGTCAAATTCTTAAAATATTTGACACTTTTAGTTCAGAAACTGATATGCTGTATGATCACACAGATTTTTTGCTTCAGCCACTAACCTGAAATTACATTCTTCATTCGTGGATTTTTTTTTTTTTTTTTTTTTTTTTTTTTTTTTTTTTTTTTTTTTTGGTAAATCTTTTACTGATGAAGGATAGAGTCATTCAGTCATTCTGGACTTTCCCTATATAGTAATATATATATTGACATATAGGTCATACCTGGATTTATTCCATATAAATAGGACTTTGCCTATACCAGCAAAGTAGTTTTCCATACTGGTTACTACTATTTACTGTAAGGACTCTCTGCAAGGCCTGATATGGAAGCCATAAATTATACAAGGCAATGATTTTACTGTATTCTTTAGAGTGAACATGCAGCATTTAGAGGATGGCCAGGAATCAGACCCAGTCAGGATGGGTTTAGGAGGGGTTGGTCATGTTTGACCAACCTGATCTCTTTTTATGACCAGGTGACCTTCCTGGTGGATGCAGGAAGTGCTGTGGATGTTGTGTACCTGGATTTCAGCAAGGCCTTTGACACTGTCTCCCACAGCACACTCCTGGAAAAGCTGGCAGCCCATGCCTTGGACAGGAGCACTCTTTGCTGGGTTAGGAACTGGCTGGATGGCCGGGCCCAGAGTGGTGCTGCATCCAGGTGGGGCCAGTCACCAGTGCTGTCCCTCAGGGCTCTGTGCTGGGGCCAGTTCTGTTCAATGTCTTTATTGATGACATGGATGAAGGTTTTGAGTCTTTCATGGTAAATCTGCAGATGACACTAAGCTGGGAGCATGTGTCAATCTGTTGGAAGGTAGGAGGGCTCTGCAGAGAGACCTGGAATGGCTGGATGGATGGACAAGAGTCCAATAAGATGATGTTTAATAAGTCCAAGTGCTGCATCCTGCATTTGGCCACAATAACCCCCTGGAGCGTTGCAGGTTGGGGACAGCGTGGCTGGACAGTGCCCAGGCAGAAAGGGACCTGGGGGTGCTGGTGACAGCGGCTGAACATGAGCCAGCAGTGAGCCCTGGTGGCCAAGAAGGCCGAGGGCATCCTGGCCTGGATCAGGAATAGCGTGGTCAGCAGGGCCAGGGAGGTCATCCTTGCCCTGTACTCGGCACTGGTGAGGTCATACCTTGAGTGCTGTGTCCAGTTCTGGCCCCTCACTTTGGGAAGGACCCTGAGACACTTGAGCGCGTCCGGAGGAGGCAACGAGGCTGGTGAGGGGCTTGGAACACAAGGCCTTTGAGGAGGGACTGAGGGAGCTGGGGGTGTTTGGCCTGGAGAAAAGGAGACTCAGAGGTGACCTTATTGCTCTGAACAACTCCCTGAAGGGTGGTTGTGGTCAGGTGGGACTTGGTCTCTTTCTCCAGACAGCAGCTGACAGAACCAGAGGACACAGTCTCAAGCTGTGCCAAGGGAAATGTAGGTTGGATATTAGGAGAATGTTTTTTACAGAAAGGATGATAAAGTACTGGAATAATTTGCCTGGGAAGGTGGTGGAGTCACCATCCCTGGATGTGTTTAAAAAGACTGTATGTGGCACTCTGTGCCATGGTCTAGTTGAGGTGTTAGGGCATGGGTTGGACTCAATGACCTTGAAGATCTCTTCCAACCCAGGAATTCTGTGTGATTCTCGGATTCTGTGATTTGTGTCACTCACATATCATGTAATTGACTATTGATTTTAGTATGTTTTGTTAGTCTTTATAGAATTACATAAGTAGCCATCCATTTTTTCCTTACATTTCTGGTATTTTTAAATATAATCTTGCTTAGTAATTCTAAATATGTTGAAGAACAGAATCTCTGTAAAGTAGAAAACATGCAAGTACAGTCAGTAGCAAAAGGAACTTGTCTACAAAATTCTAGCAATGATAAAATGGAACTAACAGTAAGTGAACTCGATATACTAAGTAAATATATATGTATATGGTAACCTGGTTTCCTAAAACTTTTGATTAATGTGGGATTTATGTACATATGTTCAATTTTGTTGTTCCTGAAATTTCAAAGCAGTATATTCCAAAAAGTAAAAAGTACAATAGAGAGAAAAGCAGACATTGATTCCAGTGTAATGTGACACTGTCCAACAATTTTCCTAATGGTCATGGGAAAATGGCATCAACTATATATGTACTACACTGATAGTGAAAATTTATCCTTTTAGCTGCCCTGCTCATTTTTGATAGAGACAACCCTTATCTTTAAGACAGGATTTTCAAATAACTTATGTCAAATACTTATGCCCATTTCCAAAAAATACATATTTCAGTAGAGCTTGTATTCTTTTTTTAAGAGTTCCTAACACTACCTTTCTAAGGTGCTTCTGTTTTCTTCCAGTAGAATTTGTAAATAATTTTGTATTCATTGGGATAATCATGCATACTGGCCATTGGCACAGGGAAAAATCCCAACGTGCTAACACTGAACATAGATATAATTAATTAACCACCACTATGGCTTACAACTGAGTAAGGAGGTCAGCTGTTACAATAGTTTCAAATAAATAAGGACTGTATAAAAAAGGGAGGCTGTTCTCATTTCTGTATTTCTTTCATTATTCACATGGGCTGAGAAAAAAAACACTATAGGCTCACCAAAGGAAAATATTTTGAAACAAATCAAGAAACAACTAAATTAAGCAGTTTACAATGTTAATATTTTTCCTTACTTATATTAGCAAGAAGGCATGATGAACAGTTTAAAATTAGCAAAAATTATAGGTTTTGTTCCAAAATGGCTAGATTAGCTGTGAAGTAACACAGACAAAAATGAATGAATCATCCTTTATCAAAGTGGTTTTATGCATACCTACATGAACTATTCAACATAAAGTATTTTTCACTTGTTTCCCCTGAGGAAAAAAGTGTGCTGTTTCTAAGTTCCTAGCTTTACTATTTCTAGTTTATAACAACATCATAACAACTGGCAATGCTATCCATTCACTTAGGCACTCAACAAGTGTAGAAGAACTATTATAAAATAAGTAATCAAATTCATTGCTAACAATCACACAAATAAATATAGTCAATTTTATGCTGAGAATAATGTCCTGCCTACTGAGAAGGGTCACAAGGGAAATTTCCACAGCTGGAAATGCAGCTATTTTGAATTTCATTTGTTGATATCAGATTAAAGTAACTTTATTGTGCCAAACCAGATGATGCCAAGATAATTATGAATGTCAAGGAAGGGAAGCGATGCCAGCAAATCCTAATGAGAAATCACAGTGAAACATGTTTTCAGTATCCTAGATAGGACTCAAAATAGCATGGAAACTATATGAAATACAATTATTCAGAGCACATTGTTACAGTAAATGCACTTTTAAACCATCACATAAGAGATCGTTCAAAGAAAATGCAGTACCCACTGGAGGAAGAAACAGGATAAATAATTCATCAAAGCATGAACTGAACTGCTTTTTTTGCCCTGTGCACTGTATGTTTTGAAGTCCTCTGATAAACATTTTGCTCAGCTGCTGTGCCAATAGCAATGCCAAAATAGTCAGAAATGCTTGTAGTCCATCTCTCTTGGTAGGTAACTCTCTGTTCTTCTTTTCTAATGGAATGACACTGAAGACTTGCAGAGCTTCTTATTGGCAGAACGTCAAAGATAAAGATTTTGAGATCCAGAGCTCACTAGGCAGATGATTATCTTTTTCATCTCTTCATCTCCATACAACTGCTGTTGTATTCCAGAGGACTGTATAACACATGCACTAAGATGTGTTACTGAAAGCTGAGAAGCTTTAGGTAAGTTGATTAAGGCAATTCCACTATGATTTGGAAATATGTCTAGCTGTTTAAAGAGTGCAGCATATCACTGAAAGAGTCCTTACATGATGTACCTAGGATAGCTTGTCCCACGCTTAAAATAGATGGGTTTTGGATCATATATCCACCTAGGCATCTACATTTCAGCAATTTTGTTTATGCATTAGAACTGGATATAGTAGCTCAAGTTAATTCTGAAAGAATGCAAGCTAATTTGAATAGCAGTGGCAAAATTCCTTTTAATAGAATATTGCTGCTAATTTATACAACCATAAAACTATTTCCATAAAATGGTGATAACAATTGTCATAACCATACCACTTGTAACAACCAATTATTCTTCACTGACTTCCAGCATACTGTGTTCCATCATGTTGCAATATGAATGGTCTTTGCAGCAGCAGCTGCATTTAAATCTAGAAATAACCATATCTAAGTGCAAATCCTGAGTCATTCAGATTCAGTCCTTCCTGTTCACAAGCCTGATTTCAAAACGTTTTTTTATCTACCAATTTGTCTAGAGATGCTTCCAATAAAGGGTTTGCTAATTTACCACTTAGTTTTATGAAGCCAAGATTTTTCATGAATATCCATTGCCAAGAGTAATTATGACAACTCTCTGACCAAATATAAAGCTCACATTTGCTCTTACTCTCAACCAAAGCTTTTTCTTTTATATTGATACCCAGTGAGGTCTTACTAATGTGATCATTTTTCTGCTCCAGTGGTTCCAGAAATGTGTCCAGAATTGGACACAGAACTTCAGACACAGTCTCACCAGACCGGAGTTGAATGACTAGATAATTTCCTGTATATTGCACTGGCAATATACAGGAAATATACAGGCTGCATCATCCTGATGCAGCCCAGAACACCATTGGCCTTTTTGGCCACCAGGACACACTGCTGGCTCTTGGACAGCTTGTTGTCCATCAGGACCCCCAGGTCCTTCCCCGCAGAGCTGCTTTCCAGCTCAATCCCCAGTCTGCGCTGCATTGTAAGTGGCATTACACCTCTCCAGGCACAGAACTTGCAGACTTGCTTTTGATGAACTTCAGTCCATCCAGCTCATGCTGACTGAGGACACAAACATCTGCTGTAGCAGACACTGCTTCAAGTTTTGAACCATCAGCAAGTTTGCTGAGGGTACACTTTGCCTCTGTTATCCAGGTCACTGACCACTTGGGAATACAGCTATAGGCCTTCAACTTATCACAACACCCTGAGCTTTGTCAGGGGGTTGCAGCCAGTTCTCAAACCACCTCTCTGTCACTCCTTTAACCCACATTTCCCGAGCTCACCGATGGGATGTTATGGAAGACAAGTATCCAAAGTTTTGCTGAAGTTGCGGTAGGCAACATCCTATGCTCTTCCCCCATCTGCACAGTCATTCTAGCCTAGAAGTCTCTCAGGTTGGTCAAGCATGTTTTCCTCTTGGTGAATCCGTGTTGACTACTCCTGAAAACCTCCTTTTTCTCCCCAAGTAAATGACATCAATGATAAGCTGTCCCATCACATTTCCAGGGATGCAGGTGAGACTTACTGGCCTGTAGTTTTCTGGGTTCTCCTTGCTGTTTTTGAATACCAGAATGGCATAACTCCAATCTGCAGGCAGCTCTCCTGTTCTCTGTGACCTTTAAAAAATTATGGAGAATGTCTTGGCAATAACATCCACCAACTCCCTCAGCACTTGTGGGTGCATCCCATCAGGGGTCATGGATTTGTGGCTGTCAGGTTTGCCTGTATGATCTCCCAAATGATCCTTCTTCATCAAGGGAAAGTCTTCCTTTCTCCAGACTCTCTCTTGTTTCCAGAGTCTGAGGTTCCTGAAGGCCAGACTTAGCAGAAAAGGTTGAAGTAAAGAGGGCATTTAGTAATCCACTCTCTGATTGCCACTAGGACATGCACCTCATTCAGCACTGGACCACATTTTCCTGATTCATTCATTTGCTACTGATGTACTTGAAGAAAACTTGTGATTGCTGACATCCCTGACCAGATTTAATTCCAAATGGACCTTCACCTCTTTTGTCACATCCCTGCATACTCTGAAAACATTCCTATATTTTCCTCAAGTGGCCTGTCTCTTTTTCCATATTTTGTAAAATTGCTTCTTCATTTGAGTTTTGCCAGATCCTCCTTGCTCATACATACAGATCTCCTGTCTTCTTCACCTGATTTCTTGCTCACAAGGGTGCACTGATCTTGAGCTTGGAGGAAATGATGTTTGAATACTCACTGTCATAGGCCCTCCTACCCTACAGATCCCTAAGGACTAGAGATCTTACAAATAGGTTCTTGAGGAGGCCAAAGCTCTTTCAAATTCCAGGATTGCAGTCCTACTTATTATCCTGTTTCCTCTGAGCAGGATCCTGAAGTCAGCATGTCACAATCACTCCAGCCAAGGCTGTCCCAGTCCCCACATCCCTAACCAGTCCTTTTTTGTGTGCTGCTTCAAGGTTCAGCAGCATCTCTTTCACTGCTGGCTTCTATACCACCTATGTCAAATGCTCTGGATGTATATATAAGTATATATATGTGCTTTCAAATGTATATAAACATACAGAATGTCTTAAGATAGGAAGAGATTAAGATATAAAACTAATTGCCAAAAAGTCACCATGAATATGCCAAGCAATTTTTTGAATGCTTGGCTTCTACTCAAGCATGCAATCACAGACTATTTTCTAGTCTTGTTTATCATTTGGTTTTTTTTAACTCTGGCTATCTCATGTTTGTAGGTATTTCTAAATCTTATTTTATCCCTCAAATTATTTTTGTCACCTTTATGCTTGAAATTAATCTGAGACTATCAAAATCTTTCCCAAAAGGAGTTTTAAATTCAGTTATCACATTATGACAAAACCACATCTTTACAGGAATAACAATAATCATTGCCTCAGCAATAAAAGACACACTAGAGACACCAAAGGTTGTACACATGCAGCAATACTTTTTAATGTCACTTAAGCAAGCAAACAAAAAAACAAACAAAACCCAAAAAAGCAGACAATAGACTTATTTTGGGGTCAATGAGTCTTTTTAGAATTTTTTTTAGATTCTTTCAAATTTTTTAATTGTTGTTTGAGTTTTTTAAAAGGCCTTTAAAATAGATTGGATTAATCTAACCTGAAAATAAATGAATGTGATGACCTTGATCAGGGGACAAAAATGAGCTACTTCACACACAAAACACATATCAAAAACAGCTGCTATATTGTAAGGCATCCACTTAGAGTCAGTAAGCAGTTTTTACCCTTATGAATTTGAATTAATTTTATGACTATGTAAAAATGTAGCTTGGTAACTCTTTTTCTTTTATCAAGCATTTCAGGAGAGGTGACAAGGGAATGTAAAACTTTTTCTATGAATTTATAAAAGACAGCCTCCTATTGGTTTGTCTATCACTGTTGTGTATTTAGAGTTACAATATATGAAGTGTGTATATTATTTGGAATCATCAGGGTTTTCCTGCACGTGTTCTATTACTCTAAGTAGGTCAAATTTGGTTCTTGCAGTTTAAACTATTTCCCTTCATATGGAAAAATCAATATTAGTTTTAAATCAGGACAAATAATATTTCTATGCACAAAATAGTACTGAACATACACATTTCCATTAAAAAAATGCCTAAAGGAAAATAGCCAGTAAGTGAAGTATTTTATCCAAAATTATGTACTTAAATTTACCACTAGCCTCAGGTCTTGACCAATGTAGTACTAATGATAGAATACTGATTGCCTTTAACAGACTTTAAATAACTGGATCAAGACCTTTACCAAATCCAAGTCTTGCAGAGTAATAGGGAGAAAATGCATTTTTCTAGCCTGTAGAAAAGAAAAAATTCCTTTCTTTGAGGTTTCACACATTTCCAAAAGTGGAGCGAGTGTCAAAGACTTAGATTTATACAGCCTTTAGCTCTCACCTCTATCTGCTTGCACTTATACTAACACGTTAGAGGATTTAACTGGCAACTCCAAATAGCTTTCTAACAGTAGCATTGCTCATCTCTCCCAAATTGGAAAAACAATCCCAGAAAACATGCTTATAGATTTCTCTGAGGAAAAAAGCATAGATGGGGAAAACAGAGAAATCAAGGCACTCCTTTGAGTCCTGCCTATTGCACACAACTGAGAATCATGTTGAACAAACATTGGGCGTTGGTTTTTTTTGGCTTTTTGCTTGTTTGTTTTTAATGGAAGTTCAAATGTGTGCAGTGATCTCTGCCTGAAGCAGCTACTTGTTTGTATTCCTGTCCAATAAAGGAGTAGCAATATCTCCAGAGGCAAATGTAACTGAAGTTGCTAGAATGGTACAGGATGAGAACAAAAAATTAGATGCAAGCCCAAATAAAGACTCAAAACAACAGCACAATCACTCAATTTTTTTTTTCTGACTGTGCACAGCAGTGTAGCCAAAGAAGCTCAATCCAAAACCATTTCAAGCAGAGCTGTTTCAGAAGAAAGAAAGGTTATCAGAAGGAAAGGCCACAGCCACAAATGTAAAATAGGCTAGCTCGCTCTCATTTCCAAAAGGTCTCTGTGGAATTTCTTACCCAAGTGTTTCTGTGTCAACACTTGCTCCTTTCTGCCTGGAATCCTACTGCATTTGTGTTTTTAAAAGAATTTAGAATGAAACGTTTTTGAAACACAGGTTGTTGTCTTTCACTATTTTCCAATCAAATTGTCAATAATAAGTTTTCTGAATAAAAAATTTTCAAGCACTCCCAGCAATAACAAAGGTGGGGTGTGAACACATTTGTTACACTCTTGCTTTTCAAACTTCAAAACTTTTCCAATTTCAGAACTATTAACAATATTATTTTTAAAATTTTAATACATAAAATAAAACAAAACAAAATACAATAAAATAAAATACACAAAAAACCTCTCCACGCTAAAAATATTTTTTATTGAAACATCTCATTATTCCTTTTCAAAACTGAAAAAAATGCAATAAGGCAAGACCAAAGTAAGTCTCTTACTAAAAATATTGTGCTAATATAGCAGTAAGTTCCAAAATCAATTTCAGATCAAAAAAAATTTTAAATAATGGGTTGAAAAACAGATATTGGTACAATGAACAGAATTATTCTGTCTTCATTAAAAAAATAGTGTCCCTACGTTCCTAATTCTACCAGTTGCAGTCCACATATAACCTAGAAAAACACAGGAGTAAAACAGAAAAAAGACAAAAATAAGTCAGGGAATAGCTGAACAGGAAAGCCTATTTATACACAGATTCTGCCCCTCTTCCTACTCTAACACAAGCTGTCTTCCATCTTCATAAAACCTTTAGAGGATTAATTCAAGCAGTAACTGCCACAAAAGTATTCTTCAGCAGGCAGCACCATCCTAGAATGATCAGCCCTGACAGAGAAGCTATTCTGTCATAAAAATCAGAAACTGAGTTGTTCCAGACCACATAACTCTGTAGTGAATACGTTGTAGGATATACCTGATCTGCAAGATTTTAACAACGAAAAGTGAATATTCCTATGAAGGAAAATGAAAAGGACATACCTGTTAGGCTGCTGTGGACATGCTATGGGTGAGACACCCACAACATCCCTCTTCTGCTCCAGGGATGTGCCCAGACTTCATTGATTCTCAAATATTTCAATCTACAGCAGCTATGATGGACAAATTGATGGGCAAATCTAAAGGTCTCTATAGTTTCTTCCCTCTCTAGAAAACATGAAATCAGTTGCTCATAAATTCAGTGTCTTTGGGTGCACAAAGATTTTGTGTGGGTCATAAAATGGAGAGTAACAGGGTTTTTTCCTTTTTCTCTGTTACCTAAGTTATCTAAAGGCTGGCATATTTTTCTTATGTTCCACCCACACCTGGGGAGGATTTTAGATGTATCCTGCTCTTTGCACTGCCAAAGCCCTCTCTTTAAATGTCAGACAGCTTGCTTAGCAGAACAGAGCATTACAAGCTCAGTTTTAGGGCAACTAATAATGCTTGTAATAGACATGATCTCTAACGTGAGTAAAATGGCAATTAAGTTTATGAAATGTGTAAAGTGCCAAATACATTTCAACATAAAAAGACATTGAGAATGATAACTTTTATTACTGTGCAGATCTCTAACGGGTCCATCAATTATAGCTTTTGAATATTGTTGAGTGATAAATCACCATAAATGAGGAAAAACATTTGTGGCATTTTTATCATGAATGATTACACAAGGAATGCTCTTGGGTTTACCTGCTACCTGTGGTTTCACAGCTGAATTCTGCACTCTAAATTAACCTCTGAGCTAGTTTCTGGCGCCTTGCTTCACCTTCTTCTGCTGCCCAGGGAGGAAAAATAGCAAAAAAACCCAATTGAATAATGCTGGTTGTGGACAAATTGGTATGTCTCCAGCATAAAGGAGATCTGAAGTCATTTCCACAATGTGTGTGTGGTTTCCATTCCTCATATTAGACTGCTTCCTTAGGTGCAACTGGCATAGTACTCATAACCCCTCAAGAACTGCTCTTTTTGCATAAACTCAAAGCAACAGTGCCAATCTACTCTGCATTGGAAAAATAACATCAGCCCATTATAGGATGAGAATGGTCACCTCACATACAGGGAGGGACAAGGCAAAGGGGTTTAATGCATTCTCTGCCTCTGTCTTCAACACAGATGACAGACCGGTGCCCTCAGCTGAAGGACCATGACTACAAGAATAATCATTCCCCAGCTGACTCTGAAATTTTGTGAGATCTGCTGCTCCAGCTGGATCCCTATATGGTTAAGGGCATTGATGGGATTCACAAAGAGTTAGCTAATGTCATTGCAAAACCTCTCTCAATGATTTTTGAATGGTCTTGGGATTCCAGAGAGGTCCCAGCTGACAAACATTGTCCCAATTTTCAAAGGCAAGGAGAAATTGCAGGCTTGTCAGTCTCAGACCAGTGCCTGATAAAGTTATGGAGAAGATTATTCTGGGGATGCTGAAAAACATCTGAAAGGCAACACAGTCATTGGTCACAGCCAGCACAGCTTCATGAGAAGCAAGTCCTGCTTATCAAGCTGGTTCCCTTTTTTGACAGGATGACCCACCCAGCTGATCAAGGGAAGCCAGTTAATGTTTTGATACCGTCTCTCACAGGATCCTTCTGGACCTAATGTGCAGCCCACAGCTGGATAAACACATCATGGGATGGGCAAGCAGCTCAGCTGGGTCATGGGTCAGGCACAAAGGGTTACAGTGAATGGGGTGACATCAGACTGGGAACCTGTCACTGGTGGGTTCCACAGGGCCCCATCCTCAGCCCTCTGATCTTCAACATCTTCAAAAGTGATCTGGACACAGAAGTGGGAGGAATACTGAGCAAGTCCACAGATGATACAAAACTGGGAGGAGCTGGTGAGTCCCTCCAGGGCAGGGAGAGGCCCTGCAGAAACACTTCCACAAATCAGGGGTCTGGGCAATCACCAACCATGTGAAGTTCACCAGGGGAAAGTGCTGGATTCTGCATCTGGGATGGGGCAACCCTGGATGTATGGACAGACTGGGAAATGCTGTAAACAGTGCCATGGAAAGGGACCTGGGTTCCTGGGAAAGCAGTGCCCTGGCAGCCAGGAGGGCCAGCCCTGTCCTGGGGAGCACCAGGCCCAGCATTGCCAGCCAGGCAAGGGAGGGGATTGTCCTGCTCTGCTCTGAGCTGGGGCAGCCTCACCCCGAGTGCTGGGGGCTGGTTTGGGCACCACAATATAAGATAGATATTAAGCTATTAGAGAGGATCAAAAAAGATGGAAGGGAAGTCATATGAAAAGTGGCTGAGGTCACTTGGTGTGTTCTGCATGAAGACTGAGGACAGACCTCACTGCAGTTACAACTTCCTTATGAGGGGAAGAGGAGGGGCAGACACTGATCGCTTTGCTGTGGTGACCAGTGAATGGTCTGAAGTTGTCTTGTGGGAGGTTTAGTTTGGGTATTAGAAAAAAGTTCTTCACCCAGAGTCTGGTTGGGCACTGGAACAGGATCCCCAGGGAAAAGGTCACAGCACCAAGTCTGACAGAGTTCAAGAAGGTTTTGGGAAATGCTCTCAGGCATACAGTGTGACCTTTGAGTATGGTGCTGTGCATGGCCAGGAGCTGGACTTGATGATCCTTGCAGACCTCTTTCAACTCATCTTATTCTGTGATTTTGTGATTCTGCATTTTGCCTGGGAAGATTTAGAATCTGTATTGAGCCAAAGATTGTGAGTGGAAAACTGTTCAGAAATTTTTCCTTGCTTCCACTTATATCTTTCTTCCACATTGTATACTAGTAATATCTAAAAACAACCAATAACAAATCCATTCAGAAAGTAATGCAGTAATGCACCAAGTAGTTCTTTTCATCCTCAGGACAGAATTCAAATCATCTTTATTACCAGACTTTGCCACCTGACTAGGCCATTTTGCAATCTTGAAGAGAACCCTAACACTGACACATTAAACCTACATGGTGGTTTTTCAGTGCCTGAAACTGACTCACAGAAGACATCAGCATTCCTGTACACCTCTGTCACCGGAGACTGAGCCATTTGGGCAAGCTTAGACCGTCATTATGGCTTTCTTTGAAAACAGACTTTTCCTTCTCACATTGTACACAGCTGTTGCTGTATTTCAGATTCACTGTCTGACTATAAACGATCCTCTGTTTTTTCATGACACACTGATCCCAGAAAGTCCTTGTCCCATTGAAGGGCATATTCTCTGAGTTGTCTTGGGCAGGGTCTGAAGTCAGGGCAGCAATAACTGCACCCCACCTTCCATGTGGACACACAAAGTGCCTCTCTCTGAAGTGCTCTGTAAGTGCTGGCTGTGAGCTGCAGAGCCTTCACCAAGTGTGGGTACTGGGAGCAATGTACCCAGCGCCTGTCTGGGGGGTGCACACTGGAACCATTCCAGAGACAGCATAATGCTTACAAACAATGACTGCAGCGTTTCCAGGAAAGCATTTTCCAGGCTTCTTGAACACTTACCACATTGTTTGGTGGAATACGTGCAAACATTGTACTCTGATTTGGTAACCTGTTTTTCTCATATTTCCTGAAATCAAAATTCTAATTATTTATTCTATACTAGAATCTGAAGGCAATTTCACAAATATTAAAGCACTTTTGAGGAAAATAGGAATTTCCAGCTGTGGGAAGGGGAGAGGCAAATGTACAGACTACTTGAGGATGAAAAAAATAAAATTTCATTACCCCAATACAAATTAAAAACAGAAATTGCCTGTTCAGGTGAAAAAAAGATACACTTGTAGAATAATTCCTCTCAAATTTATGCTTAGTTCCCAGTTTACAGTTTCATCTAAAACTTGGATTTTAGCAGCCTTGGTTGGTACAGGCAATAGTCTGCTTTTATTAAATGTTTTCAGCGGGTGTCAAAACAGAATTTGGGGTGTCAGTGCTTCAGGATGACTAAAACACATGAAAGCCAGAGCAACTTTGTCAGGTAGAAAAGAAAATTACTCTTTTGGAAGGTGTACAAACTGACTTTATATGTGCACTCACACACACACACGCACACACAAAGTGTTTTATTTATATATTCATTATATATACATTTATCTATCTAGCCATCTAATTGCAAGTCTTTGTAATTTTGTTATGAATTTCATAGAGAAAAAGGCAGATTTTTAAAAAGTAAGCAAAATACAATGTGAAGATACTTTTACTGAAGAGAAACAGCAAAGATCTTTCTAGTTTCAGAGCTTCTGCAAGTGCCATATGGGAATCTTTATTGTTCTTAGCATCTTCAATTAAAGTGTGGATTGCAATAATAAGTAACAGCTGCATGGGAGGTGAATCAGGAAGTCAAAGAGGAAGTTTTCAATATTTTCTGGGAATGTTGACTGTACCAGAGAAGGCTAAAGCAGTGCTCCTAGATGCTGGGAGGACTGCAGTGGGAGGATACTTGCTCTTGTAATTAAAGAGGTGTAGCAGAGGGAATCTTTCTATAATTCCCCCATGGAGGTACATTGCCTTTGAAAGACATATGGTTGCCAGGAGCCAGGGCTCCAGCAGTACAAAAACTTTCCTTTCCCAGCATGGCTCATCATTAAGAGCATCATAATTGAGTACTCACAGTATTAAAAGGCAAGAAAAAAGTTCATCTGGGATCTGATCCAAAGCACACTGATGTTAAAGAAAAAAATCTCACTGATACCAATGAGATTATGGTCAGACAACAGTGTATTTAGACAAAAATTAAAAAAAATCTTTAGCTGAGAATTGCTATTTTCAACAACAAAAGACAGGTAAGGGAATTATGTAAGGGTGAATCAGTGTATAAATTACCTTTTTAGTCCAGAGATAATAACAGTAATAGAAAATTTTAGTTTTCTAGTATTTATGTTTTCCTAGTTTTTATGTACATCCAGACACAGACTAACAGAGAAAATAGCAGTCTTGTAAAACTGATCTCTTTAGCTGATAAGAGAACCATCAAGTGACTTAAAAGCACAGAACTCTTGTCAAGGGAAGTAAAGAATCATGGGACAAGGGTGGGAAGCAGAAAAGGACTGTTGGTATACAGATACAGAAATGAGAGGTCAATGAGTATAAAGGAAGATGAGAGTAGATAAGTTTTTGTTAGATGAAGAAAAAAGAGAACAGGAAGAAAATGCTACAAAAATAAAAGTCCATTTGACATGTTTAGAGGGGGTGGGGAAAAGAGCAAAGATACCATGGAATTTTTTCCTTACCTACACTTAGACTGTATAGAAAAGGGAAAAGGAGAGAAAACGGTGTCAGCTGAAGCAGCTGCACAAAACTATCATCACAGCAGTGAGGTCACTGAATCTGGGAAAACACTTAGCAGGGAAAACACCTCTAGATGAGGTGCTATGGGTAAGATTATAGGAAGGTTTTGTACATATCAAAGCAAAACCTCTGGTGATAAATGGGAATATGGGATGAGCCATTGTGCTCAAGACTGGATTTAGATTCCCTCATATTAAAAGGAGAGATTGCTATACCAGAAGTTACTGTCAAAGATTTGTTGTGCAGTGAGATATTGCTTTATTACAGTTATTAATTATCTATCTAACATGTTTTCTTCCTCAAATACAAAGGGCACAAGGCTGTACCTTGAGTCAAATCTTGTGACATATAGCTTTCAAAACCAAAGACCTTGGCTGCGTCTATTCTAGATAGTTTAGGTATATGTCTTACAGTAGATAATATTTTCACCTATTCTTGACTTGGTTGGGGGGGATTTTTTAGTGGTAAGAGTTTCATCCCTCAGCTTTACTTAAGAGCAGTGCAAGAATGCAGCTAACGATATCTCAGTAGGATTTCCTGAGGGGAAGTCAAAACTTCATACCTTTACTAAAAGGAAACTCTAGATTGAGTTCTGTCAGCAGAAAGTGCTAGATCTAAGCCTCTGCAGCACCTCAATTCCTAAGATCTATGAGTTTGATCTACAGTAACTACACACAACAACCCACCAACACAACTCTGACAAATGCAAACAGATCCCTCCATGCTCAATTTCCCATCTGGCGCTCAGAAAGGAAGTTAGCATCAGATCTGGGTCACTGCAGATCTGTCTGAAAATACATTCTTTGCAGAAGCTTTCTGGCTTCTGAATGGTAAAAGGAGATGAAGAAGGATTAAATTTACTACATTTCTTCAAGATTATTTTACACTT
Organism: Passer domesticus; assembly: GCF_036417665.1. Taxonomy (NCBI): domain Eukaryota; kingdom Metazoa; phylum Chordata; class Aves; order Passeriformes; family Passeridae; genus Passer; species Passer domesticus. Next base: position 40,524,063 of record NC_087512.1, on the reverse strand, counting down.
CTGTGAGCTGAGAATTTTTTTAGGTAGAAAGCCACAAACGTGATTGACTGCTGCTTTTACAAAGTGAAAGAAAATTTGTTATAAAAGGCTACAGAGTCAGAATGAATGCTCAAGAATACCAAGAGGCATAGACTAATGTTAGGATGTATTGAAGCTTCATTCTCACTTTTTCTTTTCATTGTTGTCTCTTGGTCTACTTGAAACTCACCCGCATGTAATCACTTTTTGATTTTACACTATCATCATCAACCTGTTCCAAAACTCTGTATACAGGTAGTGCCTTAGTGCCGACCAAATTTATTCCCTTTACACTAACCCTTCCCTACTTGTCATTGTCAAAGAAACACTAGATGGCATAGAAAGAGTAGAGTACCAGAGTAAATGAAAGCACACTATATGGACACTATAGGTGTGTCACAGCATGATATTTGCATATACATCCCTGTGCTGAAGGAAAAGAATAAAAATATCATATCTCAGTTTTGAGAAATAGTCATTTCTCATTAAGACTCCAATGGTGGCAATGATTCCCAGAAAGTTCAGTAGATTAATGATTGAACTGACAACAGATCTTCTAAAAAGGAAGACTATTGCATACTGAACCATCTATTTTGCTCTTTCCTTCCAGGTGAACTGCAACTATCAGGATGCAGGTCATGCAATTGACCAATACAGTGGTGAAAAAATATGTGAGTGACAATCACCAGACCTGCTTCCAAGCAATGAATACAGCTAAGAGAGGGAAGTTGATATTTTGGTTATTTCTGTGTTTTGAGAATAGAATTTTAAAAGGCCTCACATATGTTTACAACACCCTCTCTCTTTCCATTTTAACAAAGTGCTGATCACTCAAATGTATTAATTATGGGTGGTCCATATCCATTATTATAATTTTTCTTTTGGAAAACTAGAAACAACATAAGAGCTGCTGATCATCACTCATGGATGAATGGTGTAAAGATCAGCATTCATGCATTTCTGCTGAGAGGCAGTAACACTTGCTTGAGTTCTTGAACAATTTTGCAGCACATCTTCAATATTTCCAGGTTTAAAGGGCACACCAGCACTCCAGCAGAGGGGGAGTTTTCTAAATAATAAATACCAGGAAAAATCATTATTAAACATGCTTTTATAACACAGGTAATTATAACAAGAGTTTTTACTGTTAGTCTCTGAGGGGCTTTGTTGTGTGAATGGGAAAAGAAGAAATTTTAAGGATTTCTATACATGTAAATCATAAAGGAACAGAATTTATTCTAGTGCAATTACTAAATGTCTGCCTTATTTACATTTAATGTTTTCTTCCTCTTCTATCAAGACAGAGCAAAAAATTTAGTCTTGAAGTGACATCTGTTTTTTTATGAAAGTTTGATTTCCTCCTATGAGCAGGTTTCCCAATGTCTAAGAGAGCAAAGTGGGCAAAACAACTGTTCCAACTTTAACCCAAATGCCATCCCAGAGACGTTACAGAAGTTTATACTTAAGTCATAATTACCCAGTGCAAGAATCTCCCCCTCAAAGTCTTTAGAAGATTTAAGGACTAGAACAATATTACCTTAAAAAAATCAGATTTTTAATGTGTTCCTTTATCTGTGTTCTCATTCTTACATTAGCCCATATTTAACTTCTGGTTCCAAATTTATAATTTATTTATGCATTCTGAGAAAAAAATTTATCTCATTCTAAAACTGGCTCATTGAAAATACTGAACATATTATTTTTATTATTATTCGGGAGCTTAGAGAGGTGGATAACTTGAAATTTTAAAGTTTCTCTTTATTACTTAGTGTACAAAAACAAATCCTCAGACTTTATTAGTTCTGTTATATTGATTAAGTTTTCCTAGATTTAGTTCTTTATAAAAGTAATATTCACCAAAAAAAAATTAAAGGAAAAAGTAAGGCTCTATATGGAAAGAGTTGTGATAGTTTGACATGACAGATAATAAATTACTTTTCTAAATAAAATAAGCACCATATGTACCAAGATTTTTTAATGCCCTCATACAATAATCTAAAAACCTCTATTTTTTCTCCTTAAACAAACCAAACACACTAAAAGAGACCCAGCAATATCATATTTGTACTGTGAAATATGCTCAGCATAACTAGGTAGAGCCACTACAGAATTTTCCTAATGGCTGAGATCTCAAAAAATCACAATTGCAACTGACACTAATTGGGGCCCTTACTGGCAGCCTGAACAAAGAGACCATGGCTTAGTCAAACATAGCTACTAATCCTTAACCCAGGAGGAAGTCTCTCTAGGTCATTGTTGCTATATATCATTTGAACTGCATGGGCAGGCTTGTTTTACAAGGCATGGCCAGTGTCTGTTTTACATCTGTACTTTCAGTATGTTTCTGTCTTTCCCTTCCTTCTTAAAGAGCATCTGTTTACTACACTGAAACACAGGTGTGCCCTAATCACCTAAATTGTACAGAAAGAGGAAGAAAATGGGAATGTTGATAGCATAGCATTTGGAAACTTATAATACTGTGCATACTCTAAAAGGCAAACAAATACTTTGCTATAAATTAAAAGACAAAGAGTAGATTAGTGTGGTGCAATAAATCATAGATAACAGAGAGCTACGGGAAAAAAATTCTTCACTGGCTGATTGGGAGATATCAGCCAAGTTACTGAAGTCTGATTCAGTCAAATGATCTGCAAACCCCTGTTATCCTTTAAGTCTCTGTAACTGTAATTTAGGATGGAACAGATCAGCCAGAAGGACGCAAATTATGTTCTTTTTCAAACACTAGGATGCCACCCACAAGTGATTGCACAGTTCTATCAGTAAAATGCTTTAATCTAATTCAGAGCATGTTTGTGCATGTTCTTCCCCATCTTCTTCCAAATCCAGGTAAAGAGAACAATCTTAAGAAACAAATTCCTCACATTAAATAGAGCCCACTGAAATAAATCAGTTTGAGAGAACAGGAAAAATACAATCTGGCATAGCTAATCTCATAATTTGCTTTGTCATAGTGAGATCGGATGTTGTTTGAGATATATCAACATAGACTCTACCAAATTAAGCCTGCCTCTGATCAAGAAGAGCTGTAAGGCTTGCCTCCTAAGACTCTGTATTCACCAGCTGTAGAGGGGATGCTGCTGTGGACCAGCTCTGTGGGTCAGTGCAAAACCCACATCACCCTGAGATGAGTCCTTATCCTGCACACAAGTTTCAGGTTTCAAGGTCAATCTAAATTTCTGTGCCCTAGTTCAAAGCAATTGATAAAACATTTACTTAATACAGTGAGAAATGTGCTAATAAGTACATTCTGCTTCTCATTATCTAAAAATATTTAATGATGGCATCGCAATTATCTTAGATATGCAATAGATTCTACAAGGAATTTCAAATAATTGCTTTTGCAGTTACCCTTTCTCTCCACCAGCTCCTTGTATTAAAGTTCATTTAAGCATAATTTCTCTTAAAATATTTTTGAAAAAGTGGAAAGAATTTTCTTGATTAGATAGCTTAAAATTACATTAAACTTCCAAAGTTTAGCACATAACTTTAAATAACAAAGATATTGCATTTGTAAATGATGTGTGTTCTTATCCTTCTCAGGTTTTATGGCAGGGTTTCAGTATCCTCATTTTGGATTTTTTCCATTATGGTTTCTTTTTTTTTTTTTGTCTTTCTTTTCATCTTACTTTTTATTTCCTTTTTTTGAGCAGGGCTGGGTTTGGTTTGGGTTGGCTTTGTTTTGTTTTTTGCGGGTCTGGGGTCTTGTGGGTTTTGGGGTTCTTTTTTTTTTGCTTTTATTTTAAACAACACTTGCTCCATCTAGTGGCAGTTTCTCAAGGGAGGGAAAAAAAACAGAAAAACTCATAAATGCATATAAAATGCATACAGAAATAAAAATCTTTTCTCAAAATCAGGAATGTTTCCACTCAGATAACTTGGCTTGTTTAATAGCTTTTCCCTTTAACAACACTTTTACATTACACAGAAAGAAGTAAAAGCCATATGAAAACATATTTTCCTCACCACAAAATAAAAATATAAACTATTTTGGAGTAAAAATCCACTATAACTTCTTGTATATCATCAAATAGACGAAAGCAAATATTTAATTTTTTAGCTCTACAAAGACTTACTACAACTATCTTTAATACACTGATTAGTACCTTTTAGTGATCAATTCTATCCACAAAATATCTTACCTTCCTGACCGTCCAGCTCTACTTGGGGTGCATTTATTGGTGGTGTCTATGTAGCTAGGCCTGTTACCTGATAGAATTGTTTCACATACGCAAGGGAAAGGTCATTCTTAAACTAATTACACTGTCTACATGGTGAGAAAAACCTCTTCTGGCCCAGCTTTGTCTCACAACAACCTCTTGATAAGCAGCTGTGAGCAGCTGCAAGAAGATCTGTAAATTATTTTCTGATGGCAATAACTGAAGTGCTAATGGCTGGAGATTACTGTTTCGCAAATTTTTTTTTTAAGTAATTTCCATATTAGTTACAAGATGTATTTTTCCCCATGTGATAAAAGCAGTCATTCTCACAAAAAAGTAAGGACTCAGGGCACAGTTGATTCTTTCAAATATATGTATTTTCTGTCATAGCATGTCCCTAAAGAAACACAGGATTCAGATTGGTATATCTATGCTCTTTTTGGTCCATTTATATCCTCTTATTCCTCTGCTTGAAAACATGAGGAAGTATTGCCTACAATTCTGAACTTCAAATCAGTCCATCCTTGACATATATGTTGCCAAATTGGATTAGTCACTAAATTTCTCCATATCTGTTTTCCAATCTCTAATATATACTAGTCATTGTAGAAATTAATTTCTGAACAACAGTTGAAGCTGGCTGATATCTCCTGTAGTTTTCCTAAAGGAATCCAGGGGGCAATTCAAAGGTATAAAATTAATTGAGAAAGGCTAATTAATTCACATAAAATGGGTTTTTATTTCAGCTGGTTTCAAACAACATCATTTTAATTGGACTTGTTAATAAAACAAATTACATGAGGGCCACTTAGTTAAACAAATAGGCTATTTAGGAAGGTGGCCATAGAATATCATTAAAAATATACTGTTCTACAGGCACATTCATGCCCTACCCTGACCACTCTGAAGGAAAGCAATATGTGTCTTTCTGTTTTCACACTATGCCATGGGCATCAAGTTAAGGAGGCAAGACTTCCAAACACACTGCAGTGAACGTTTGACCAGTCAACTCTGCTCAGGTCAGTACCATTTTCTCTGCCATTAATTGCTGTTTGCCAGGTGCAAGACCTAACAGCTGTTGGTGTAGCATTCTGCCCCTCTGAATACTGTGGCATTTATTAAAGTGAATGATGTAAAAGTTTAGCTAACTTTTTAATCCAGCTTTAGTTACTCTAAGCACATTCAGCCAAAACCGTCGTTCTTGATTGCCTTGTGGATGTCACACTTATTGTACGTTCACTGAATTACTAGAAATTCAAGCCTCCCGCAATCACTATAGGCAATAAGAGATCTTCATTTGCCATCTGTAACCACTGCAAATTTGTCTACAAACCCTCACACTTTCTCTTTTACTAGGTAACGGAATAATTCAAAAACACAAAAATATGTGAGAAAAAGAGAAATTGTATCCAGGACTATTCTTCAATTCTCCAGCTAAAATGAAAAAAGAAAATTCATTTGAAGCTTGGCATTATTTCTTTTTCTTCTTTCTTTAGCAGAAAAGGAAGGTTTAAGATTAAAAAATTGATATTTTAATTCAAAACAATTGAAGAAAACAGAAAAGCTGGATATAAAAGGATCTCTTTTCCAATCACAAAATGGTTTGAATTGATATATTGCCTTCACCTCATGATGAAAAGATTTGGGTTTTAGTTTTCCCATAGCTATAAAATGGGAGAATGTCCCAAACAGCCAGCTAACATGTGGTGTCTGCTGGAACTTGCAAATCTATTCACCAATGAAAAAACTGCAAACAGAGCATTCTGCGTGTAAATAAAATAGGAAATGTGTACAAGCAGAAAAACCCATTTCCTTCCATCACAATCCATATTTTAAGACACAGAAAACATTTGACAAGGGCAAGAGGAGTTATCTCACAATAATGCTGCATGATTTGGGACAGACTTCTAAGATGCAGACTTTTGGACACACATATGTGTTCTGAAATGAGTAGAAGATAGATAGGCGACTCTAAGGAAATGGAGGCAGTGTCCTTCTCAAATGTATATCTGTCACCTTCATTATTGATTCCAGTCCCGATATCTATCAAATACACTGGATTATGATGGGGGATAGTACTGTTGGGAGGTGGAGGGATTTTTAAATCTCAAATATCTGCAAACTGGCTGAAAATCATGCCTTTGGCTAACAATTGGTTTGCCTTTTTAGGATTGATATCATAAAGATTTTAGGCCAACAATTAAGGATTCTGTTGTTTTGAAACATTAATGGAAACTTAATGGAAACATTTTTAATTTTTCAGTGACATGGTATTCAAAGGACTCTTGGGAGCTTCTAGTGACCTCTACCTCAAGGAAAAGTATTTAATTGCTGAAATAATGGCATGTTGGTCTATTTTCCTGCCTAACTCCATTTGCAAACAAGAAAGAGCACGTGCCTGTGTAGTGAAAATAATTCAGATAGAAGAAATTAATGGATTACGGGCATTGAGCCATACAGGAACCTGTGCCAAAATATGGAATAACTAAACATTTCTAGAATTACTGCTTTTTGGCATTTATTTTTGTTTTGGGGTTTTTACTTATGTCTGCAAAGCAAGTTTTTAAAAGTGTCAATTTTACCTAAGATAAATTAAAATCTGCTTTATTTGACATTTAGATTACACTGGTTATTAAAAGTATTCTCCCAGATGATAATGGAGAAAAAATGAATGCTGTCCACAATCGTTATTATGTCCATAATCATTACCTTAGATTCACCCTCCTCCAAATTTTTATGAGCACATTTTATATGAAGTTAAACAATGCCAAAATTATTCTAATGGTTCACCATTTCTGTGCAGTTGTCTAGTAGTCCAATTAGCCAGCACTTACACTGGGATGTTTTGACTGGATTAATTGATTGAGCTGAGCTGAAAAGGACTCAGCCTTTATGAGAAGTGAAAGTAGTAGGGATAACTGCAGCCTTGCAAATTGAATAGATGATTACTCATTAGGTCTGTTAAGAGACAAATGTTCTCTTACATTAATCTCAAGCAAATACGTCATATTGCCATATCTTGCCCCAACTGGCACCAAATTCAATATAGTTCTACTCTGCATTGCTTTGTACCAGATTATACAAGGGATTTTGTGTACAAGAGATATATCTGAAGCCATTTTTAAGAAAGGAAAATGTTGCCACTAAGAGAATTTAAGCCATGGTCTCTTCCTATCTCTCAGGTGAATCTCCTAGAGCACTTTTTCTTCAGGCAAGAGTGGCAATTGTCCTTTAAATTCCCAGTATCTAAAGCTGTGCACAGTCTTCCCATTAACTTCCAACCTACCCATCATTGTGTTCCCACACCCACACAAAAACGGGATGAGTTTATTTATAACTCTACTTACTATCTCTTTTGCTTCAGGGTGTATGAATACAATTACCCAGTCCTTGACTGAAAAAGTGATTTCTACCTTTCCTTCAGTTACAAAACTTGCAGCTTCTAAATCCAGCTGTCTCAATAATAGCTGTCTTAATTTTCCACATGCATGTCAGCAAATTTCTGCATGCACAAAGGCAGACTTCCCCTTCTCAATTCAGGATGCAATTTTCAATTACCTTCTCATGGTTTCCAGCTACAATCTGGGTTTTCTGACTGCACATAACCCCTGACCTGTTGTGATAAGAACCACTCCTGTCTCAGAAAATGACAGTCTCTCACTATCACTATATTTTTAAACTTCACTTTAACACCTCTTCTCCCCTTTGATATATTTGTGGATATCTTTCCCATTCTGTCCTCATGGGTGAAGGATTTCATTTGTGTGCTGAATAGAGGTTTTTTCACATTCAGAAATTCACACCACATAACCAACTTGTCTGTTTCTTTACACACACACACTTTGAAAACTTGAATGTATTGTCCTAAGTTTGAATTTTGAGCATGTAAAAAAAAGTTTGCAATTATCTTTCTGCTCAAAAAAAAAAAATAGTGATACTAAAAGACTCTCTAATGTATCTTCCTTCTCTCTTTTTAAAGTTAGATTTGACAGATGACTGACATAAGCTCCCTGGCTATATTAAGACAAAGCAAGTTGCCTGAGTGGCTTCTCCAGCAGCTCAACAGTGTCAGCAGTGATGCAAGAGAAACTGGAGATCACCATTAGTCTTTAAATTGCCCTACAGATTCTGGACAGAATCAGCATAAATAATATTTTTCTTAACCTGTCAGAAGTAAGGCCAAAGTGTTTTTTACATATGATACCAGTTGTATCACAAAGTTCATGGCTGTGCCAGAGATTCATATGCACACTGAAGGGATTAAAGACAAGCATAAAGAGTAACATTTGAACAAATGTCTCAAATATTCTGTAGTGCACCACTTGGATGCTGGGGTAAAAATTTGCCTTAATCAAGCTGTTTTCAAACTAAAGGACAACCATCTTTAACTGGAGACAGAGTTTTTGTGCTGATCTCTTTCCCACTCCATGAGCCACCACTGTACAACTGCTAAACTCAGAAAATTTACTGAGAAACTTTGTGCAGAAACTTTGCCCAGGCACACCTGGACAGACAGATACACTCACCTGCCTTCTTGATGTCAACAAATTTCCAGAATCTTCCAGAGAGAAGACTGACCCTGTCCAAAACTCCTTACAGAGGATGTACTGGAGAATTTATTGGAAGAACCAGAAAACAAATTTTCCATGCATACATTGGCCCCTACCCCTGACAGTGCAGGACTGTGTATCATGACTACAGGCCACAGACACACACATATCATCGGAGCCATGGGTAGTGATTATCTATCTATCTATCTATCTATCTATCTATCTATCTAATCTATCCATCTAATCTCTTCTTATATCTATTTCTCCTCTTTCCTTTGCAATTTTCCTCTCATAGGATGATCATAAACTTCAGAATGGCTATAGACCCCTTTTCCAATACTTATTTTCGATTTTCGAGTTAGATTTCAAAGCAATTTCTCAAATAAAATTCATTTTAATACCATTTAGTTAATTTGTTTTAAGCCATCCCAATGAATCTGTTAAAAATGAACCCAGTTGCTCTGCTTCAGAGGTGGGTCACAACCACCCTTGGATCATTTGTGTGTATTAACAGACCTTAGCACAAAAAAAGACAGGTGAAAAAAATTTTTCAGTTTCAGAATGATGTATGGTCTAAAGTTCATGCAAGATGCATAAAAATATATAGAATATATAGCCCCTTGCTTTGCTGGTGAGATGATTTTTTTTTGTTGGTTTTTTTTTTTTTTGTTTTTTTTTTTTTTGTTCAAACAAGAAGATTTTTTGCATCAAACAAGAGGAAAGAAAGGAAAAAGCTGTCAAATTTTTTAAATGGTAGAAAATTAAAAGTGTGCTTTCCTCACAGCTTATATGAGATCCCATATTTTGAGAGGTCTGAAAACTCTTGAGATTTGGATTCATCTGAAAAAGATGCTCTGAGGAACTCCAGGAACAGCCTTATTCGGTTAGGTGAAAGTTAAATACAATGTCAGCCTATATGGAGTAACACAGTGATAACACACATTATGCTCCTATATTGAAATCAATGGTTCACAAAGTCATTTAAAAAAATACTTTTAAAACATGACCTGTAATTAGCTGTTGAATACTAATGACTCAGCAGGTTACAAAGGCCAAGAATTTAAGTGTTAGTAAAATAAATGAAAAAGGATTATACATTAATTTGAACATCACAAATAACCAGTGCCATAAATGTAGGCCTTTTGCCAAGCACTAGCTTGCAGTAACAAGGATTAGTGAACTTTGAGGGCTTCTTAATAAATTATATAAGTAACAGTGGGTAAAGCTACAACCACCCAACACAGGATGTTTCACAGAGTGAGAATGAACCACAGACCATTTAATATACCACTTCCCTGCTGAATGTCAGAGTTAAAGGGGCTACAATGTAGAAAGGAAGTATTCTACAGAGGAGGAGAATGAACATATTACTTTGCACAAACAAATTTTTCCATATATTATCAAATTCCCAGGTCACATCTCTCAGTCCTACAAACAAGCCTGCATGTTGGTGGTCAGACCGAGGTTGCTTTTCTTTCTTGACTGACCAGAGTCATCATTTTGACTCTTCTGTTCTCACAGCTCCACCTGGTGCTGTTTCTGGATCACCTTTCACAGAAACCCTCTTAGTGTTCAGTTTAGGAGTACAACAGTCCAGATTATCTACAGGAATCCAAATATATTTTTTTCTAAAGAATAGACAGAGACAGACACGGAAGAGCATACACTGAAACAATTGCCTCTGAAGAACTGTCTTTTCACACATTTTTTTCGTCTCAGGTTTTCTCATTTAGGGAGACTGGGTAGACAAGGCAGCTTTCCAATATATAACCAAAAAATTTCTCAGTGATTTCACAAAATCCACCTTTACTGTATTTATCAGCAAAATCCTCTCCAGGATCTCAGATCATAAGCGTATATTATGCCTTCAAACATGGGTTCACTGGATTGTTCTTCTGGTGCTTTTAGTTCTCCATCAAAGGTCCTTTCTCTTAATGGGCCTTCATTCATCTTCTTGTAAAGAAGAAAAGCACTAGAGGATGTGCAGCAACTGGACATCTCTGTGGTAAGGTGACAAAAAACTACCATTAAATATCAAAAAAAACCCCTTCAACACGGAGAAAGCAGAGCAGTTGCACCTACACAAGGCATCTAGAAACAACAGCTAATAAAAAATAGTTACAGCAACATTATTTCTACCTTACACTCATGCACCACAAAGAAAAGGAAATAACTTGTATTTCTGTTAAATATCATTAAGAGGATATTCATTGGCTCACTAGCATCATCTCAATTGTGTCTGCATTTTTCCCTGCTCTCAATTTCTCAGCATGGCTGATGACATCCTAAGAATCAAGGCAAAACATCAGATAAGCCTGCAAGGTGAGGGCTCTAAGGAGAGGCTGACCTCTCCCAAGAGATGGAGCACAAACTAATTTCCGTTTTCAGATGTTTCCAAAGCACAGGCCCATGCACAGCATCTTTGTAACAAAAGCCACAGAAGTGATCACATCTTTCCTGTGAGAGACATTTGACAGAATCCCTTCATGACTTATTCAGCTGTTGACAAAAAAAGCTCATATATCCGTGGCTCTGCATACATTTTAAGTAAGGCAACAATTTAAACCAAAATTTATGTCATATCATATTTTCCAATGGGACAGCATATTGAAAACCGGCTTCTACTTCTTTAGTCTTTCATAGAACAAAAACTTACCCACATTCAAGTATTTAATTTATGATCTAAACTTTAATTTCTACAGAACAAAAGCAATCCTGTCTTTTGTAAAATAGTGATAATGCATTTAAATGCACAGGTCAGGTATTGAGCACAAATTATTCCTAGCATTCCTGAAAATATGTCAAATATGTATATATCATTTTAATGATAACAGCAACTATAATGTGTCAAATCTGCTGTTTGTCTCAATTTTTGACAACTGTTGTTAATTAGGATCTATCAGATTAAAGTAAAGTATGACATTTTTCTCTAATGTTTCCCAAGAGCTACATATAGCACAAAGAGCTACATTTCCAAGAGCTGCATATAGTACAAAAGAAGAAATTAGCATAGAGCTACTAAAGTATTATATGTTAATTAGGTTTTCTGTCACAGCAACAAATGTTTATTGACAAAATTTCATGTTAGATGTGGGAAGGAAAAGGGAAACAGGAAGCAAAGAGAAAGAGGATGGTGAAGGGGAAGATGCTGAAACCCAAACAAACAGGTATTCCTCTGCCATTTTAAGTCAATGAGGTTCAATCTGTTGTCACATAAAAGACACTTTTTTGACTAAAAGTTTAAAAAGTTTTAAATAGTAGAGTGTTGAACATTTTACAGCCCTGATTTATAACACCCTAACAGAATTACAGCTATTCTTGAGATGGTCAGCAAACTGTTTTTCACATTCAGAGCTGCACTTAAACTGTAACAGACAATGTTTTTAAGGATAAAAATTAGACTTATGTTAAATCTTAGCACTTCAGAGTTGTAGCGCTCTTGTCTCTCCTTAGATAACCATAATACTAGAAAAAAAAATATTATTTGAATGTAACTACTCATTAACAACTCATATAAGTTGTGTTTTGAAGTTTTGAAACATACATATACATGCTACACAACTATTTTGAAGATGCATTTTCAGTGACTAATTGTGTCCAAAGAGGCAATAGATTAAAAAAATTGCCAGTATTTTACAGAAAAATTATTTAATATAATCTGTAGTGTTTCTGCTTTAATTATTCTGGTAAAAGTTTAAAAAAATATCCTTCCTTTTGTTATAGTGGGACTTATCCTCACAGAGAAACTTTAAAACTGGCTGAAAAAGTATCTGTTTGGACAAACTAATACAATTTACCATCTTTTACAGAAACCAATAGATTTAAGCATCAGAAGAGGGCACAAAATATTTGAATAATCCACAGTAAATATTGAGAATTACTTTTATAATTTTACAGTTCTACATATGCAGACTTATATTTGTACAGTCAACTTATGGGTTTCTTCTAATCTTACAATGTTTTCTTAAATTCCAAAATAAATACAGATTCGGAAGTGTAATTGCCTTATTTCAATAGTCACTTTTATTTCTTGAAAAGTTTCAGTGAACATGGATTTCATTAAGAGGGAAATAACCTTTCGGATAGTTCAGAAAGTCACAGTCAGAATTTTTATTTTTACATTAGATATTTTAAAATAAATACATATTGGCCATTACTTAATTGGAAAAAAGTCAAGTTACACTTGATTCAATCATTTTAGATTAAAGCTAGAGACACATAAATAAAACATTTTAAAAACACCAAGTTTAGACATATATGGCAATGGAAAACAGACTTCTTAGGTGGATTTATTTGGCTGGAATAGATGGGTCTTGGTACTACTACTATAATAAAAGAAAAAATCCTATAAATCTGTATATTTTAAAAAAATATATAAAATATAATGTTCAAATGATGTTTTGCTGAAGATCAAAAGACAGCAAGAGTATTCTGTTCTTGTATAGCACTGGACAGTAAACAGTAACAGACCGTAAATAACAGAAGTGAGAACTTATCAGTGACCTAAGCCAGCTAAGCTGTATTCTAATGACAAAAGGTACCCTCTAGACCTTTTCCCAGGAAATTAAGGAATTCAGAAAATATTTTGCTTTTCCATTCTGCTTCTAGAAATTTGGTTTACTGAGTTTTGTACTATCCCAACAAAAGCAATACTGCAAACAAAAATCTGAACTTGTCTCAGGATTCCTTTCAAGTTTAAAACCACAATAACATTGTTTCCAGAGGACATAGAAAAATACATTAGTACTCTGACATGGAAACAAGGCCATAATACTCATCTAAGCACACCAACTGATATTTTTGTGCAGAACTTTACATTATGGCGGCAACTCACATGCTCAAACTGCTCAGAAGTTTCTTATTGCCTTGATCCATGAGTAATCTCCCAGACACGTTAAGTTCATTTAACAGCACTTTAGATGAGTTTAACAGCACTTGTTAGTCAAAAGGTTAAGTTGTTCCCAAGGTACAGTTCCATCCTTCTCCACATATCTTTATTAATTATGGGGCTGCACATTATTGGGAGAAGGATATTATTCAAGAGGGATAGATAGCAGCGTTCTTTACAGAGGAAGCAGATTAAAAAGTTAGAAATTAACCTGATTTTATCATATATTTTATTAAACTATTCATTTTTCTTGATAATGGCTGTTTCCATGGCTTTCAAAACTCTTTCTAACTATTTGTATTCAGAAACCTGTGTGTGCATCCCATCCATATATGAAGTGCAACATTACAAAGCAAAGCCTCAGGAAATCATGTATTCTACTCTGCTGGAAAAGTTGCTTTTTGATTCTGCAGGCTATCCCAAAAAGACAGATGGGCATCTACACAGGCATTGAGGATGCTTCCTTACCAAACACAGTAGAATGTCATATTCCAATCAATTGACTAATTCTAGCACACTGTAAAGAAATGACAAATTGCTGAGATGATGCACCATATCCTCTGATACCTACTTGAGTGCTTCATAAAGTGCTGTAGAGCTCTGTAGGGGTCAATGAGCACATTTAGAGGCAGGTAAAATACCCCCAGACTTTGCAGCCTAGAACTTTGCCACTGTTGTCAGCAATATACTTTTCTACAAATGCACTACTGGTAGTACTCACAAAAATTGTTTCTATTTGAATATATATATTTCCTTTTTCTCCTTAAATAAAAAGAAAAATAAACCAATTTTTCATCACAAAAACTTTCACAGTTCTTCTGTGGAAGACTGTGTCAAATCTGCCATTTACCTAAACAACAGCAGAATTTCACTAGTGTCAAGTACTCTTCAAAAATCCCAGTCTTCATCTCTATTGTGTTGAGAATACATACACAAGAAGGATCAAATTGTTACCATATAAGTTTCTTAACATTTTCTGCAAGAGATAGCAGTATTTTCTTGTTTAATGAGCTGTGACATTTGGTGGTGAAATCAAACCTGTTGCTCTAAAGCTTGCTACCCTGCAAGATCTGATGGAGCAAGCAACTGAAAATGTAGATGGATTTTTTTTTTCCTTCATACTGTGATGCAAAACAAATAAAAAATTAAATGTAAAATCTATACTTCCTTTAGTGTTGAACCACAGGCATACACCAGAGAAACATGGCAGCATCTTGAAACCCCTCAGGTATTTTTGGCTGGGATGGAGGCGAGAGCATAAAGTAAAGATTGGAGTACTTTTCTTGGTCCTCCACCATTGTATGGCTATTGCCCTCTCTTAACATGGCTTGAGAGGTGGACAGCAGGTTTGTTGGATGGGTGGGTGGCTGGTTATCCTTGCACCTTTTTCTGTACCTGTCTTCACACAGCAAGGAGGAGGACATTTGTTACTGTTACTGTGGTTTCCACAGGTGCATTGGTGTTCCTTGGGCTTGGTTTTGAGGGCAGCAGCTGCATGGTGTAAGTGTGGAGGAGATTATCCATCTGTAAGAAAGGAGAGATGTAGAAGAGGGAGGAGGCAGATGTCAAAGGTTTTGAGAAATATCAGTTCCACACAAAAATACCTCAGAAATCAAAAGAGAAGAAAAATAGAAATCACTAGGGGCACAAAAAATTAAACAAATATAGCCTGATAATCTATAGTAAGAGATATGGACAGAGTTGTTGTAGAAAATCCTAAGTGGAAAACCGTTAGAATTCATAATTGAAGCAAAAATGCGTTTGTAATATCTGAGTGTTTCCTGGCTAAAAAATTTAAAAATGCAGGGAACACTGGCTGACTGTCCATGCAGAATGCCCTAAAGCAAACCAAAGAGAATCACAATTTCAGATTGGCAAAAAAGTTTAATCTCTGAAGGAAGTGAAAAAACCCAAACTTTTCTTTCACCAAAATATTAAAAATATGCTGCACACTGTCCTCTGCTGCTCTACCACATGGATGTTCATTAGGTGATTTACAAATAACAGCAATTATAACTTAACTTCCTTAAATGTTCTGAATGAAAAGACACTAAGGGACTGAAGGATGGCATTGGAGAGCTTTTATCTCTGTGTGGTCTTGAATGGAAGAGAGTTAAAATGTTCCACTCTAGCTTGTTATGGTGCTACATTTTGGGTTTGTGCTGTGCTTATTGTTGGCAATACAAGGCAGTTTTCATTCCTGCTGAGCTGCCCTGACACAGGGTCAAGGCCTTTTCTGCTCCCCATCCCAGCAAGCTGACTTGAGCAAGAAGTTGGGGCAGGTGACATGCCTGTGACAGCCTACGCCAGCTTACCAAGTGGATATTCCATACCACATGAGGACCAGCTCAGTAACAAAAATCTGTGGTAAGAAGAAGGAATGGAAGACACTTAGAGTTATGGACATTCACAATAACAGCATTTGCCTTCCCAGGTGGCTGTTATGCATGGTGCAGACTTGCTTTCCTTGAGATGATTGAAGACCTGCCTGTCTGTGAGAAGTGGTGAGTGAATTCCTCGGTTTGCTTTGCTTGCTTGCACAGCTTTTACTGCTCTTTTGACTCTCTTCCCTATCCCTCTGAGTGAAAGTGAGTGAATGACCAGCTTAGTTGCTGGTCGGAATGTTAGAGATACTGGCTGATAAGATCAAGTTTTTCTACACAATGTGAAAAATAAAATCAAAGAAATTGTTTTCTCTAAACCAATTTCTGTATAATTTCAAAACCTGCATTTCTATACCAAAATATGCTCTTCCCAGATTCAGCTGAGGTTTTAATATTAAAAAATTAATATTTGTTTAATTTTATTTGTTCCCAGGTATTTCCTGGGGACAGTCACGCAATCGTTATTATTCAGAAAATAATAATGATTTTACGTTTATGAATTTAGAGGTATGAGGATCAGGCATTCTTAGTCTGCATTTTTCACCCCAACAATATAGAATACCTATGTCAGAGTTCATCTAAAGTAGCCAATTTGCAATAAAAATATATATATATAAATATAGTTTCTAGTTACTAACCTTTTATTTACATTGCAGCACCGGGTTCATTATCTTTAATAGATTAAAATGAAATAAATTTTGTAGATAGTGAATCTAATTTAGTGACTGAATAAGATATCTGCAGGAGAAAGATATGGATTTATTTGTGTGTGATAAAGGTGAGAGAGAGTTCTATGCATCTTGCAGAAATGCCAGTAGAAGTATGAAGTTAACAGATGTCTGATCACATGGGGTTTTTGGCTTAGGCTATGTTTTGGAAAAGTTTTGTTAATAACTGCCAGTAGTACTAATGTTCCTTCAATCCAGCTGTACAAAGCTTTTTTAAATTTATGTAATCTAGCAATATTTGAAATCTATGAAAGTGATCAGATTAATAACAATATATTAGGCCTGCTAAAGCAAGATTTTTTTTTAATAAGGGAAACCAACTGGTTCAATACATCACAGCAAATGCCAGAAACATAGATCAGTAACATTGAAAAAAGTCATATCCTTGTTTTTCATGGCAAACAATTCTAGCAGTAATCAGCCATTTAATACAATATCAAAACCACTCTAGAGAAAGTCTTCTTGCAAACAGGATTGTTATTTTCTGTTGAGTCTATGAACTAACACTTGCTTTCAAAGATTATTCTTTACAATAGATCTCCTATGCTAGAAATAATGGGGAAAAAAGCCAAACACAACAACAAAAAGACTTGTAAGGAATTCAGGGATTTTCTTTTCTTTTTTTCTTTTTGTGTCTTTAACAATTACTCCAGCAGAAATATAGTTGCAAGCAACTTTCAGAAAGGCTGAAAAAAGAACATGAATTTAACTGATGGCATGGTTTTGCAAATTATACTGTAAATAGAAATAAGGCTCTCCAAGAGCATCATATAAATTGGATTCTTTCTAAATTCCCAGAGTGGTTCAGGGAAAAGCTATCTGTATTAAACAAGTATCCAATTTTTACTGTTCAGTCAACTAACAGCATCCAGCTTCAAAAAAAGCTTTTGAAGAATTTACAATAAGCTGGAAGGCATCCAACAATTACAGAAGGCAGAAAACTTAACAAGCAGGAAAAAGTTAAGTGTGATACTACTGCTTCCAAGCAATGCATCCTGTCAACATGGACATCAGGAAATATACACAGGCATATGCTTCACGTGTTGACATACATATGAATGCAAGCATCAACTTATAAATTAGTATGAGGAACAAAGCTGGTAGTAGATAATGACAATTTGCAAAAGCAGACAATAATGCAGACTGGATTCACAATTACAATATAAAATTTGTGTATGATGTGCCATACTGCACAAGACCAGTGATTGCAGACAGAATATTAATTTGCAAAAAGGTTTAGACTTCAGGATAATTAGAAACAGAAGCAAAGATAATTGACTAAGGTATCATAGATACAGCAGAAAAATCACTATGAAATAGAAATCACAGATATAAACAAAAAATTATCCTAAAATAAGAGCACAAAACCAAATCTTCCTAAAAGTCTTTTGCACAGAGCTGCATTAAAGAATATTTTTACAGGAGTTTTGGGCTTACTAAATCAGAAATAAAAACCCATTTATACCACAAAGCCAAATATTTCACCAAACCCACAGATACCTATAGGCCCGATAGTCTTTAAAATCATGGGATGTGATTTTTTTTTCACTTATGTAAGATACACCACAAAAAAATTCTTCTTTTATTTCACCCAAACTAGATGTAAGAATGTAACACAAATATTTTTTAAATCATCTCCAAATTATATTTCTCCTTCTATCATCCAAACAATACGACTTGTCATACTGTGCCTCCAGTTGCAAAAGACAAACTTAACACCTCCACTTCAAAAATAAAAATAATAAAAAATGAAATTAAAAATAAAAGAAAGAAGGAAGCATTACTCCAATTTTTATTTATTTTATGTTTATATCTCAGAAAAGATCTCATCATGTGTTCTTTTCTTTTACTGGAAGGAACAGGTTCAATTAAATAACTTGCCTGACCAGCAAAAAGACATTAAACAGCCAAATAAAAAGACATTCAGCAGACCCCATGTCTGCTGAAAACCAGTTGTGTCATCCACAACTCCAAGACTGTGGGTTAGAAGACTCTTGTGTTCTTTATACCCCTTCCCACAAAGGATGTAGATCTTGGTGTCTAAAAAGCAGCTGCTATTTTTAAAATCCTACAAATTTAGAGATTTCAATAGATTCCAAACTCAATAGTTTCTAAATTCAATGGTTTCTAAAGCAGACAATATATTAATGACTACCTGCAGGCCAGGAAGGCTTCAAATGGCTTAAAACCAAACAGGAGAAATCACACCTGGGATAGATAACAGGAGACTTATTACATAAAAGAAATTTAAAAAATTTGAATGGTTTGTAACCATTCTGGTTGCTGGAACAAACAAGATCTATAGAATACAATATATCAAAACCTAAACTAACATTCTGGCTGAAGTGTAATGCATTCAAACTTGGGATAGAGCCATTTATAGTGTCATAAACAAATTTGTAACAAATTCAGAGAAAAAAGCACCGCCAAAACTAAACCAAACAAAACAAAAAACAAACAAAGAAAGAAAAAACCAACACAAACAAGTCAACTCCAGTGGTGGAGTTACTAACTCACTAACTCCTGAAGATGATGGTTTCAAAAATATCCCTCCAGAAAGTTATTATTGAGATCCACAGAGGACCTTCCAGCAATGTTTGCTCCCTCATATTCAGAAACACAAGCCTAAAAATCTTGCCCAAACCCATAAATATTTGATTTCACAAGATAGATTCCACAGCTTCAGAAGGTCTGCTCTGTTACATTACTAGGAGATCTGTTTTATTAGGGAAGACTAAATCCTCGGAGACTGACAAAACACAACTTTCCTAACAATGTTTCTCAAGACAGCAGATATACTTCAAGCTGCAAACACACATGTGTGTTTTTATTAGGTTAATGCACATAAGCATGTGTTTGCTTTAACAAAAGTCACAACAGGTGATTTTGTCTTCAGAATGAAGTGGCTTTTCTCCTTTCTACAAAATTTTAGCATTAGGAACTCAATCTATAATGTTAATCACAACACTTTCTACTTAGCAATAAGCATTTGAACCCAATGTTTCCAAAAGTACCATCCCAATTCAAGGACTGCAGTACAATCCTGGGAATGAAAAAAAAAAAAAAAAAAAAAAAAGAAAAAAAAAAAAAAAAGAAGAGGCCCTAGCCAATCCATTTATTTAGTTTTGTACAAAGGAGTTAAGTTGCCCTGCAGCAGGGTAAGAAAGAGGATCCTGTACCCTCCCAACATTGATTTCAGTACCGGTTAGGATATTAAACGAATGGCACTTGTGACTCAGCTGTACTGAGCTATTTTTGTGATGAAACGGTGTAATAAATCCAGCTTAATTTAATGGGTACATTTTGCTTACAGCTAATGCTTGTTACTGACAGAAACTCAATTCCAAGTTCTTTAGGCGAGAGACTGTCTTTTCTACCACATATTTTTAACATGCAGGACAAAAAGGCTGAGATTCAGAACAGAAACAACTGCAGCAGACAGAACCCACTTGTGAATCAGCTTGACATTTGCTCTAGACAGCTATTTCAGAACATTACTGTTTAACTTTGGGTCATCCAATTAGACGCATAGTAACTATGTACAGGGAGAATCCCTGGTGGCTTTGTATCATGTCCAGAGCTGGTAAATGACAGGTTTTTCACCATCAAATTTGCCAATGAAATATTTTTACAAACTTCACGGTGTTGGAGACAAGGGAAAAGAATTAAAATGCCCCCTCCCAGCCAGTTTCTCCATTCTTGCTCTCAATTACTTTTGAGTTCAACATTTCATTTTCAAATGTGCCAACTGCAATTTAATTAGGCAGCAAAGCCTCAGTACACAAAGCTAGTCTGAAGAGTTATGAAGATTATGAAGATTTAGCTATTGCTTCACTTTATGGAGCTGTAAGTAGGAATGTTACTCTTGCCAGCCTTTTCTAAATTGAATATGACAGCTTTGATTTTTTTATATGGAATATAATACAGGTTGAACAGTTGGATAAGCTACAGCTTTAACCACTTACAAGGTTTTGTGAAATATTAAATCAGAAATTTATTTATCATATAAGCTATATGCCTTTCAGTTGCAATCAAAAAACCTCAAAGCTTGAATAGATCTCATTTGTAAAAGTAAATACATAGTTGTACATGTAGGATTGTGTGTTTATGTGTAAACACATAGTATATACAGGCAAAGGGAAATCACATATAGTCACATATACAAGTGTGCTTGTGTATACCATCTCTCATATACATGTGCACAGAAATCACTGGGTGCAGTTGCTTGGGTTTGGTGGGGTTTTATAAAACCTCAATGGAAATTCAAGATGCCTGTAAACTTCCTGACTCAACATCCTTCCACAAATTCCTGTAAAACCTTCCTAGGCTTTATCTTATGGTACATCAAACAAGAATGGAATGGAATGGAATGGAATGGAATGGAATGGAATAGAATAGAATAGAATAGAATAGAATAGAATAGAATAGAATAGAATAGAATAGAATAGAATAGAATAGAATAGAATAATAGAAAGAATATACTTGTTCCATTAGCAGGGATCTATGGTGATCATCTAGTTCAACTGCCTGACTGCTTCACCAGGGCGGACCAAAAGATAAAGTCCATTATGAAGAGCATTGTTCAGATGCCTCTTTTAAAGAGATTGACATCTGTCATCTGGACATCAACGTATGGTATTTTTTGCACCTTAACTCAGGCACAGGCAATTCTTATCATTGGATCACAATATGAGGGCAGCAGTATGGTTGCTTTTTCCTGGCTGCTTACCAGCCAGGAAGCCTGATGCATGTACTGCTGCCTGGCTTTTTCCCTCCCCAAGAGCAGGACTTCAAACTTCTCCTTCATGAACTTCTGGAAGCTCCTGCCTTGGCAGGGTATGACCCTGGGTGACACAGAGAGCAGCACCAAGTCGTGACTCCAGGCTGGGCAGGGAATTGGTCGTGCCCATAGTGAGGCTGCACTGGGCAGCACAGGCTGGTAGGAGAGCAGAGAACCAGGATGTGGGGGCAGGGACTGGCACTGAAGAGCTTGTGAGTGGCCTGGGGTAATGGGCTGTGGGGCACAGTCTGGACCTGGAGACCCTCCTGTTGGGGGCTATTTGTCCTCCTCTGGCCCTCAGTGGAGCCTTCACTGCTCTGGCTGGAAGTGGAGGGCTGAAGCACAGACTCCCCTGCTTCCTTCTGAGTCTCTTTGTGCTCTGCAGGGATGGCAGTCGCAACAAACGGAGGGCTTGTGGTTGTCTGCAGCTAGCTTAGACCTCCTCCACTGTTCGTGGAGGAGGTGTTGGGGAGCTCACTGGCACTGGCTCTTGCAGCACTGCTGAATGAGGATGGAGTGGGAGTGAGATTCTCCTCAGGAGTTAACAGGGCCGGGACACATGCAGACTGCTCCCTTGCTCCTGGTGGCACAGGTGCCCTGCCAGCCCAGCAGATGACAGCCTCTGTGCACCATTGCACAGCCATAAGTGCATGCTGCTGCGCAAATATCACCATGGCAAAGACCTTCAGCTCATGATGGACACAGGACCGCAGAGTCTGGAAGAGTGTTGCATGGCTCTGGAAGTTGTTCATCCATGTGAGGGCCTGGAGGTTGCCCCCAGAATGCCTGGCTACCTTTCTGAAGCTCACCATTAGGGTGCTTCTTATCCTTTTCCTCGTGTCTCCAACATAATATTTGTCAGCTCAGAGAAAAACACTCCAACTCTGTTCTTATGCAGCATACTGTGGCTTGTGCCCAAGGACAAGACCATTTTGCCTAGACCTCCAAACTCGCAAAGCTCCTCTGAATCCTTAAGAAAATTTATTTCTTTTCATTCCTTCAGGCCTGGAGGGACCTGCTCTCTCAGTTGTGAAGGCACCACATGGTACTTTTGCTGTGTGGAGGAGTGGCAGCTGATCATGTTCCTACTGAGCAGTGTTCAGCACGAGGTACCCAATAAACCCAGCTGCCCCAGGAAACAAACATAGGTCACTTAGACAGCCTACTTTTGGCTTTTGGGTTTGTTTTTTTTTTAGGTTTGGGGAGAGGAGAGGAAGATTAAGAAAAATAAAAAAGCTTAAGATCTAGAAACTTAAGGTCTTCCTCTTCAACAAGGCAGAGTGGTACATATATTGTAGGAGATGATTCCATGATTCTACCTACAATAATTCAAAATGTATTATCTAGAGGGAAATTAAAGTCTGTAGTCTTCTAGTTTCCTGAAAAATTTCACTGGCAGTGGAAAATCTAATATACAAACTGAATATTTCACCGAACATCTGCACTCTCCAGGTGCACATAGGATGATCTTCATACTCATCTCATAAATATTTACATGACCTACAAAAATATTTCTAGATTCACTCTCAATTCCAGTAACATCATAGAATACTTTCTGCAAAACTTCTTAACCCATATAGTGCCCTGTAGCCTAGTGGCTAGCTGTGGGAATTCTTGACAACTCTAAAAAATATAGATAAAACATAAATTTTATCTCTCATCAGAAGAGCATAAAGAGTTTTATCCAGAATTTTTCTCTGAAGACATTTTGACAGTCATGAATCTCACTTAAGGAATGCCCAAACTCATATATTATACTATACTATACTTTCATCAGTGGAGAACCTGGCCAATTATAATATGAGAATTCTAAGGGGTGGGGGAGAGGGAAGGAAGAGAAAAAATGACATAATACTCCTTTAAGTTGTTAAAAAGTATGGCTAACTGATACAGCTCCTAGCATACCTGTAGGAAGCTGACCAACTTCCTTGGCTTCAGAGATGCAGAGTCGATTTGTGGGCCCTGAAAATACAACATTGTGGTTTTCAGTGCTAGGATGTCCATAAGTCTAGGCCTTCATAGACAACAGTTTTGTTCCTGGAACTGCTGTCCAGAAGCTAGGTAAAGCAAATTCTGTCAAAGTTGTTTATTACAAATCAAAAACTCATATGTTAAAAAAACCCATTATCTTTGTATTATTACTTTTAAAGTGAATTAACACAGTATTATAAAAGCACCTGCTGGAGGAAATCCTATGGAAGCTAAGATTCAGACTATCCTGGCACCTTCAAAAGAGATCAAAGTGTTGAATATATAACTGTCAGACAACTTGCTTTGTACAAATGTAGCATTGCTGGACAAAATCTGGCTGTTGTTTATTCCCTAAATTATTATTTTAGTTGCTAGAGTTCAAAACAAACACAGATAAACTAAAACCTTAAAAAGTTTATTTACCTGTATTTTTTCTTTAATTCATAGCAATCACACCAAAACAAAATTAAAATTACCTGAACAAAAACAGTGATTTTAATATCCACAAAGTGTCTGTTCACACCTCATAACTAGGGTGGAAAGAATAAGAATAGCCAGTCTGATAACTATTAAACACAGCAATCACACTGTATTACTTGTGAGAAGACATATTCCAGATGGGCTTAAAATAAATGAAACACTAGTTAATAAATGTACATCAATATGCCATTCTAATCTAGGTTTTTCATAATACTTCTCATAGTAATACTGAGATACTGAGATGCATTTTCACTTTTGTACAACCTGTCAATTCCATCTTAAGGCTTTTTTGTTTCTGCTGTGAATATCATCCACAGTTTCAGTTCAGTACCATCTGCTATACACCTTAGGACTCCCAAACAACAGCCTTTCCCTTCAAAACAGCAATCATTCGAAGTAATAAAATCCCCTACTGTGTTGGTATAATTTGGGAGGCATCACACAATCACAAATTTCATTTAATGTTTCTCCATCATCTATTTTACCTACTTTTTTCCTTCATTTTTATTAGCATTTTGAGCATGCTAAAGAGAATTGGTCACTTTTTGCCTGCTGATTCAAAAGTGATAAAACGTGCAGGAGAGACAGCGTGTTAAATTTTCTGTGCTGCGATATTGTCTTGCTCAGAGGTTTTTGAAGAATTGTCACCTTTCTGGTAACCCTTGTCATCAGTTCTTGGGTTCTTAAAGACAAGAAAAGAGATAAGGGCAAATTCCAGTGCTGAGGTGGCAACTGGTTGAAGACAACTGAGTGAAGACAAAGATAGGGATTTTTTTTTAAATGCCCTTTAAAACTATTTTTCAAATGTTTCAAACACTCAGTCCTGATCTGACAGGAAATTATCCAGTTTAGAAATTTTCCTTAAGCTTGAAAAAATCCTTTAACAACCCTGTAGAATCTTCTATATTGGGGAAAAAAAAAAAAACAAAACAAAAAAAAAAAAAAAAAAACCAACCACGCACATAGTTGCATTTTCAAAATGCTTCCAAGAGCATATCAGCATATCACAGCTCTGTGGTAAGGCAGTATTACTCCTTGTGGAGCCAGAGTCTCAGAAGCTGAGATGTGTGTGTGGTAGGGGTACATAAGTTGTACCAAAACAAGTGAGTTTGCACCAGAATCATCTACCAGCTCTTTCACAGACTGGTAAAGTTAAACGAGACTGTGAAAGGACTGATTCCAGAATCCAAGCTCGCTTCACTAGCTGTTGTTTTTTCTACAGTCTGCACTGCAACCCGTCCACACACAAAGTACTTGGGAGCTTTGCTTAGTTTTCATTAGTACCCAAATCATATCATCTAGCTTTGTAACTCTGTGCATACTGAGTTTTTCCTGTTCCAGAGTTCAGCATCACAGAGCACAAGTACTCACAAGACTAGACTAGACTGCTGTATAATTAGGAGTGTTTCCATCACAGGGCACTTCAAACATCCCTCGTACCCATAACATTTAATTTTCTTTAGTTTGCTTATTGATGCAGGAAATTATTAAAGCAAAAATTAAATGAAAATTGACTCCAGCTATGCTAAAAATGTAAGTAGTTTCTCAAATGTTTAGTCAATTCCTGACTGAAAATACAGTGTGTTTTCTGCATATTGCAAAAGAGAAGAGCATAACAAGATTATGAATTAAGGCAGTGTTTGAGGAGATATGAATAGCTAAGCTGACCTTATCTACTTGAAAATAACCAGAACAGTGGCTATGGTCCAGAAAACTTACTTAGCAAAAAGCCAACAGTAATCAGGAGTGTTTGGATTCACACACATAAAATTTAGATAGTACAATATACATCAGGCTGGGGCCTTTTTCTTTTTTTTAGCTCTCATAGA
This sequence comes from Passer domesticus, assembly GCF_036417665.1. NCBI lineage: Eukaryota > Metazoa > Chordata > Aves > Passeriformes > Passeridae > Passer > Passer domesticus. The sequence goes on along the minus strand of NC_087512.1, from coordinate 40,498,257 downwards.
GAAATGCAGTTTGACTGAAAAAGCCAATAAAATAAAATTCCAGGAACCACTTACTTGAACACTTACTAAAACCTACAATAAGGTCCAACAGCTACTATGAGATGAGAAATAAAATTATCCCTGTTTGCTCTAGTCATGGTGAAAAAATAGCAAGGGTATTCTTCTCTATTTATTTTTCTCTTTTTTTTCTTTTTTTTTTTTTTGGTTGGTTGGCTGGTTTGTTTGTCAGTTTCATTGATGCATTGGTTAGTTGGATGATTTGTTGTTACACAACAAGTTTGCCGTAACACAGAATTAAGAGTTTTGTATTTAATCATGAACTATGTCATGTCACATACAGGTTCATAGGTCTGCACAAGAATTCTACGCTTATAGGATCACAGAATAGTTTGGGCTTCAAAGAACCTTAAAGATCATTTGGTTCTAACTTCCCTGCTGTGGGCAGGGACACCTTTCAGTAGACCAGGTTGCTCAAAGCCCCATCCAATCTCACCTTCAACACTTCCATAGATGGAGCATACACAACTTAGATAGAAGTGATGAAAAATTAAACATTTGTTTAGATACCATTACTTTTCAAAGCCAATTCCCCTGCAGCAGTGAGTTTTTTACCAAGCTTCAGGGCTCAACAGTCCACCATTTAGTTTGAAGATTTTTGACAAAGCAAGTTACTACCACATGCTTTTGAAATTAGTTGCAGCCTGGTCCTCTTGGGTAATTTCACAGTCATCTGTGGCCCTTAACATCACGTGCTCTTTATCTTTCACTTCTTATGCCAAGGCATTAGTATGTATCCTATGTTGGTTCAGTAGTTCTTTCTTTTAATGTCATGAATTTTGGGGTTTTTTTCTGAGAATAAATACTTCTTTTTTAACCTTCTGATCTTCCTATTAAATGAACATGCAGCAGGAGATAGCAGAGAAATAAGAAACTATATGTTAGAATCAACAGCAAAAAAAATTTCTCCTTCATAACTGCAGTCAAAAGCATTCAGAATACAAGCTGGGAAGACAATTGTACAGAAGACATTTTGGTCCTCTTTGTGCAAAAAATTAACTTTGTTAAGTCTCTGTGTTATTCTGTCTTAACTTGAATTAGTTCATAACCCAGCAAGATTTGTTTGGTTCAGTTGAAACCTTATAAAAATGCATCTTACTTTCAGCCACAGTGCCAGAAAGAAACATGAGATACTTCAGCTCCATGACTTTGTAACAATATTTACACCATAATTTTTTTTGTTCATGTATTAGACACTAAGTAGAGCATAAACAGGGACTATACAACGTGTCACTTTAAAGCAATAGACAAACTTATTACTTGTATATATCTTCCCTGGAAGATATAAGGCTCTCATACTTAGCATCTGAAGGCCACTGTTTAAAGTATAGAACATATTAAAATCAATTTTTATTTACCTGACTTTGAAAATGAGTTACTCTTTTAATCTCTATAAATTGAAAAGCTATGTTTTAGGTGGTGGTTCTCTCTGACATCAGAATTCACAAGCCCACTTGCGTGAATGCAAAACAAGTACAAAGGGAATCCTGCACACAATAAGGCAAATCATCATGCTGATAAAGCCCCCGTGCCATCATCACATCAATGGAGAACATAGGAGCCGATGACACACGATAAAGAAAATTGCATAGAAGAGTTTGAAAAACAGATGGAAAACAAAAAGCAAACAAACAAAACACCAATCAAAACCAAAACTAAACAATCTAGCTTTACTTGTGATTATATTTAATGCTCAAAAAAATCCATTTCCTTCTTCTATTTCTTTTTAACCAGTTTAAAAATATGGAAATATTTTCTAAAAAGAGGGCCACCCATGGAGTAACTAATTCATATTATGGATGAATTCCACTGGAAAAATGATAATTAAAGCAGGAAATATTTATTTTGTGTCAGCCTCAGAATAAATGTAAACTGTTCTCTCACGTGCCTTGAGAAAAAGTAGGGAGAAAAAAAATCTTACTAATTGCAAACAAGTCTCCCTCTCTTCTCAATTAAAATTTAAACTAAGTGGAATAATTGTACATATGGCATGCATAACAACAGCAACAACATCCTGTTCAATTCACTGCAGTGGAAATCTTATCCTGCTGTTAATGGTATATATTGTCACGAAATTTTAAAAAATGAATTAAATAAAAGGCAAAAATATGCTCCTTAAAAATCCTTACAGAATGAAAAAACAAGTACCTGACAGGACCTCAGGAAATATGTTTATGACCATCAAATATGACCTTTATGGTGGCCAAAGGTTTAGCAAAGGATGACATTCATCATCATGACATGCACAGACCTGTTTCCAGGTGCATGCAATAATGTCTCCCAACAGAGGCGGTGCAAGATGCAATTACAGCAACACCATATTTTTAAGCTTCATAAACTCAAGATCCCAACACCATAGGAAAGAACTACAAGTTTTGAGTCACATAATATTAAACTGAATGTTGTGATCTCTATGATTAAATGACAGATTATTCAAAAGGGCTGTTTGTGAGACTCTGACAGCAATTTTTTTTTTTACTGTTGCTGACTGGCTAGCAAAAATTCTGTAATTTTTCTACAGATTAATATAATATTTTTCATTATTTGGAACATCAGTACCAGTATCAAAATTTTCAATGTATTTTGTATACATAGGCAGTCAACTTCTCAACAAAAAGACCTCAGTTCCTTGTCTATTAGAATGTCATGAAATGATACTACAAAATTCATGACCATGATCAACACACATCTTATTGCTCAGCATGTTTATCTGACTACTGTGTCATATGTCATAGGTCTGAGCATTACAGTATTTTCTTTCTTGATGTCCATTCTCATTAATTCCTTTAAGCTGTATGTAATGCAGGTTCTAGAAACACCAGATTATCTTTTAAACAAGGTTTTTGCTGGTCTAAGACTTACCTAATTGCATTTTTAATAGAAAAAAAAATACACTGTTCCATCTAAAAGAAAAATTACCAAAAGTATCATAAATAGTTTGTAATCAGTGTTACATGGGTAACAAAAAACTATCTGTTTTACTATGCTTTGATGGATCAGGGAAAAGCATAAACCATTCACACGGCCTTTTAAAATCAGATTTTTGCAGTAGCTTTCACAATGTAAGACACATTTCTAATCATATCAAAATTGAATATTTCAGCTTCCATAAAAAGATTTTATTGCAATTCACAGATAGCTAGCATCCAGCCTGCAGTTTCTTGGTTTCGCAGAATTCATTTCCTTACTGAGATGTTAATTCTAATTCTATATATAAGAATCTGTTGCCCTAAACATTACTTGAAACTAATTTCCTTTTATTCTAATGACTTCTCTTTTTATTTGTTTGGTTTGAGATTTTTTTTGTTTGAGGCTTTTGATGTACAAGCCAGCTGTGTTCTTTAAATGCACAATATGATCCTCTAAGATCATGGGGCTGAATGAGAGAGAAAGGAAAGGCAGGTCTTATACAGAAGGACACACTAATTCATCACCCAGTCAGTCTTCATTGATTAGGTTACTGTCAAGTCTTTATTTCTTCTACCTCTTCCAAAATAGTGATTTCTTCTTGGAGATAAGTTGCATTAATTTTCTGAAGCAAAGTGGAAGTAGACATGGAAACATGTAGGCATGGAAACAAAAAGTTGTGTCCTTTAGGGGAATGACAGTCCAATGTCTAACATGAAAATATCTGATAGACATTTCATGGCTATTCAGAAATAGCAATCTAATAATTATGCAAATCAAACCTTTCTCAGTCAGAGTGCAGAGATTTACATAATTGAGAAATAAACATGCAATTATGGGTCAGTGATGGCACAGCATCAAGGTACTTGAAAGGAAATATCTCAATATCACTGTATTTAAACCAAAAACACTGAGTTATGGAAGGGCACTAGATGTAGCATATTAAGCCTGAGTCTACAGAAATTAAACATATGAAAAATCTCACTCGGTGCACCAGAATACAATACAAATCCTCAGCTGCTAAAAGCCTACACAGCTTCACTGATTGAAATGGAGCTACATCCATTTCAATACCTAGAAACAGAACACTGGTGGAATAAGTCTGTGCTGCGCAATCAAGATAAAGACATTGAACCAAGATAAAAGTTCCTTGAGAATTACAGCCTTTCCCACCCTCACCTCCCCCTCACCCCCATTTCCTCAGCAGAATGAATATTGTTTCGAACAAGGATTACACTTGATGTTATGAAGACCTGATAAATTCTCTACCAGTACTAAAGGTGTGAGTGGAGCAGCAGTCTTACAAGCTCTCTGCTTACACAACACACCAGCACCCACAGACTTAGTGGCAGATGCTTGGGCAAAACCTTTTTGCCTAAAGATGGGGTTAAATGACGTTTGCTGGTGTAATCTTCTTCCAGTTACAAGAGTTAACTGCCTGGCCTACTTAATTTCATTTTAAATTCCACAAATGCATAAAAAGAATGTTTGAAAGTTAAATATTATTTTTACTTTTTTTTTAATTCCATTAAGAAGAAGTAGGGGAAAAGATGCCTGTAATAGGAAAAATAAACCTATCACATTTTTCCCAACATTATTAAAAAGACTAAAGACTGTTAGAGGCCTCACAACAGACTGTGAGCTAATTTTCAGCTAATTACTAAAAGATTATATAATTTTCTATGCATCTCTTCGGACCCTGAAAGTTTGGACCTCTATTGCTGTTTGGGATTTTTAGATTTGTCTTTTCTTCAAGCAAGAACTTCACTATGATTTTTCAGCTCAGTTATCCTACTTTCTGAATTATTTATTTTCCTGCCAAACATTGTTTCCACCTCTCTCTTTTTTTGCTTATGCTGGAATCAGTGCCATCAATCCCTTGTGTCAGTCAAAGGAAGGGAATTAATGAAGTCACATAATTTTGTCCCATGTTGCAGACATTTCTTAAACCATGTAGCAAAAAAAAAAAAAAAAATCATGCTAGACTCAAGAAACCAGATTACAAAAACACACATATAGTCTGTATTTGTTTGCTGGGACAATGAGCTGGAAGAACAGGGAAAGATTTCCCAGAGTGAAAGATGACTATTAACCTTTTGTGGCACCTCATACATTATATCACAGAAGATATAGGAATTTCCAGTTTGAGAAAAATATCTTTGTCCTTACCTTTAGGATTTGCTACTTTCTGTTGAAATTTCTTCCATATACATAGCCAAAAGAGGTCTGTCCTTTAATTCATCTGTTTGCTTGATTTTTTTTTTGTTTTGTTTTGTTTGTTTGGTTTTTTTTGTTTTTGTTTTTGTTTTGCAAAAACCTAAATCAACCTACAGGATGATTTCTGTTTAGGTGGCTGAAACATATTTGAAGGCAACCGAAATAACATTATCACATCAATAATGAATGTGCATATTGGGCTTTTGCTGTGTGTAGTCTGCTTCCTACCTGTTAGGTTACAAGAAATTTTCTTGAAAATCTTTGTTTTCCTCTGTCCACTTTCACTATGAATTGTTATTTCACAAGCAATTAGAAAGGCATCCCAGAAACAATACCTCTTTAAAAACTTCAACCAAAATATGTGTTCTCTTTTGTCAATAAGAAACATATACTTCATAATTATAAACTACTGGTTATAATAAAAACCTGCTATATCAAAATATTTCTATAAGGCAGACTCAAAAAAGACAGCAAACATAAAACAAAGAATGACTCAAAGTGCCACATTAAAACAGAGAATGTGTACCATACAAAATTTTAAATCGGCTTTATATCAGCACTGATTTTGAAAGGAATGTATTTTCTCTTTTTGAGTTGAAACAGGTTTTTTTAATAAACAGAAGAATTTAAATACAAGAAATATATTTTTATGCCTGTGATATTCAGTGACTTCCCAGTGGCCTTATACTAGTGTTTTCTGCCTCATGTTTATCCTACTTAATCTTTCTAAGTTGAATGTTTCTGCAGAACATTTAGCAAAAGCTATTATTTATTTTAGCAGAAGCTGTAAACTAAATCTATTTCCACTCTTATCTGAAAGATAAGTTCCACTTTCTTATCTGAAAGATCCTATAAAATATGGGCACTTGTTTTCCTTTCATTCAAGATGGTTTGAAAACAAAATATAATCCAGAACTGAGTCCAAAAAATCCCTCTTCTCCTTAGCTGCACAACTCAGAGTGACCCTGAAAACCTGCACTTCATATATTCATAAAATCACGGAATTGTTAAGGTTAAGATTGGAAAAGATCTCCAAAATCATTAATTTCAACTGTTTAACTAATTCCTTTGTGGTCATCACTAAACCATTCACGTTTGAAAGTGTTCACCTTTGAACACTTCCAGGGGCAGTGATTCCACCAGTACCGTAGGCATTCTGTTCCGAAGTTTGAACACTATTTCAAGGAAGAAGTTTTTTCTCATTTCAAACCTTAACTTTCTCTGGTGCAATCTGAAGCTGCTTCTTCTCATTGTGTCACTCTATTTCTTGGGAGAAGAGGTGGACTCTCATCTGACTACAACCTCCTTTCAAGGTAGCTGTAGAAAGCAGTAAGGTCCTTCCTGTCCATTCTTTTCTCCAGGCTCAACAATCTTAGGGTCTTCAACTGCTCCTCATGTTGCCAGGTGAAGAATTGCTTGCCTCTAGTGAGTTAATACAATGATAATTTTGCAAAATCATTAGGCCATGGAGCTGCACAGTCAAAAGTTATGATCAACGTTAACCAAGGAGAGGAATAAGAAATTACACTTCATTGATCTAAGGACTCACAAAATAATTAACTAGACCAGATATGTTAACTTCTCTCCTAATTTGGAAAAATAACACCTGTTCATCATGTGTTTGGAAAAATAACACCAGTTCATGACCACCAGAGATAACCAACAACACTCTCAAGACAGAAGAAGCTATGTCTTGATAAATGGAACATATGTTAATGGCTTTGGGGAAATTACCATCACATATATGTTTCTTCTGGGAAAACCTATTAATAGGTATGTGAAATATAGTATGTAAACAGAAGCTTTTTCCATACTCAGCACCTAAAACAGGTGGAGCTATCCCCTATGTAACTGGTGTCACAATGAAGAATGCCCTGGTTCAAAAATTATAATCTTAAGGAGTTTGCTTTTTTGCTGGTTTTTGGCAACATTCATAGAACTTGGGCTCCCTATCCTTCCCCAGCTTTGATTACCTTCTTCAAACTTGCTCCAGCACCTCAATGTCCTTCTTGTAGTGAGGGGTCAAAAACTGAATACAGAATTAAAGGTACACCACCACTGAGTACAGGGAAACGATCCCTTCCTAGTCGTGCTTGACACACATTCCTGATATTCGCACTAACAATGGCAACATAAAAACGTGACTTAGCTTCTGTGCTAATTAAAAGCTGTAAATATTTTTTCTTATCTTGGTTGTCTAATTGCTTTAGATTTTGCACACCTCCTTAATAAGTACACGGCATCAGCAGCAGTACCAGGCTGCTGAACAAAAGGAAAGAGAAAACCTCTACAGCTGCAAAAGTAGTAGCAATCAAGACCCTGACAGTAACATATGGCAAAGAAAGTGAAAGTACTGGAAATTAACACTAAAAGGCTATTTTAAATTTCACCTTGTAAGCTTTTTAATTAAAAGAGCAAGCTAGTTTTTTACTTCCTGGTGGCTCCTCCTGGCTAAATTTTTTAAGACAGGCAAGATGTGTGGTTGAGGTTTACTGTGCTTAAACAAACTTACATTATTCAAACAGGTGTTGTTATAAGGTGAATTAGGAACCCAGAGTTTAGCAACAAATTTACATTTCCTTTTTGGTCACAACTTCCAGCAAAAGAATGATACTGGTCTTAACAAAACACTTGATTATCTTGCTCCAAAATGCATTTCTGTAACAAACTTATTAATTTCTGAGAAATGAAAGCTTCACTGTATGTGCTTTCTATTCTTCTGTACAAAAGGAAAAAAAATTCAACTGACTAATCAAATTCACTCTGAAATATAAAGAGTTCATAAAATTAATGTTTCTGTCTGATGTTTGTATTATCATTGTACTGGATTCAGCCAGGATGAAATTTAATTTCTACACAGCAACCTTTTGGGTGCAGTGCTCTGCATTCATGGTAAGAACACTGTTGGTAGCACACCTGTGTTTTGTTTATTGCTGAACAGCGCATGTTTGCACAGCATTAAGACGTTCTCTTCTTTCCCTTCTTCCCTGTGAGCAGACTGAGAGTGGTGGGCACACAGCCAAAAGAGCTGACCAGATCTGGCCAATGCATTATCTCTCACCATATGACATCTTGCTCAGCAATGGAAGTTCAGGGAGACAAGGAAGGAGGGATCTTTGTGGTTCTGGTATTTGTCTTCCCAAACAACCACTATGCTTTTGCCCTGCTTCTCAGGGAGCAACACCATCTGGGGAGTGGCAGATACCCCTCATTTTCACTTCCATGCAGATTTTACTTTTCTTATTAAAATGTCATTGTCTCTACCTATGAGTCTTCTCACCTTCTTTCTTTTTTGTCCACATTCTGCAAATGTGAATGAAGAGCTAGGAAGATGTTCGCAGGGGCAGCCCACCACACTCACTCCATGATTTTAGATTATTTTTTGCACTATCCATTCACTTTAATATTTCCTCTCTACTGCTTGCCCTCTCTGTCACTAGAAAATCTTTACTTTTATACCTTCATTCCCCCTTCCCCTTCATATTTCCCTGTGGAAAAGTGTGTTTGAACATTTTAAAAATACAAGGATAATTCAATCAGACAAATGAAACAACTATGTGTGTCTCTGATGACACAAAAAATTAAGATTCTTAAACAGAATTTTAAGATATTTCATTTTCATAGAACCATAAAATGTGCTGAGTTGCAAGGGACCCACCAGAATAATCAAGTACAAATCCTGGCTCTGCGCAGGACCCCCCCAAGAGTCTGAGAGCATTGTCCAAATGCTTCTTGAACTCTGTCAGGCTTGGTGCTGTGATCACTTCCCTGGGGGAGCTTGTCCCAGTGCACAAACACCTTCTAGGCGACAAATCTTCTCCTGATATCCAACCTAAATTTCCTCTGACTCAGTTTCAGGCCATTTCCATTATGAGTTTCCCCTGCCACTGATGAGTATTCTGAGGGTGGGGGAAGGCATATGTTTATGGTTTGGGAAATATTTAAGAATATCCATATAGATATCCCTTCACATTCTTGTAAAAAACCACAAGGACTTACCTTTGAACCTAATTCAAAATTTCCAAAAAGATAATCTGATTTTAAGGTGGAATATTTCATGATGGCAACATAATAAACATGAAGAATATTTTAAGAGACATTGCAAAAGTATCCCATGGGTTTTTACATAAAATTTTCTTGTTGCAAAAAGTTTTTCTTAAAAATGAAGTACATTCATTTTCCTTCATTGCAAATAAGTGAATTAAGTACTTGTAGAAAACTGAAATCATAATATGGAAGCCCTTAAATGTTCTATGCAGTAAGAAATTAGTTAAAATGTGAACCATGTAACTTCCCCTTGAGCATTTCTAATATGATGAGAAGAATCAAGATTTGTCAGTAAGTAACATGATGAAAAATCACCAATGTGGGCATCCACAGAAAAACAGCATTTTTTGTACATTCTTGAGTATGTGACAAAGCTGTAATGTTGCTCCACGCACAGTGCTGAAGCCTGTACAGCAGGCTGCATGCCACTTTATTCAGCAATATATAAAATTTAAAAAGAAAGAAAGAACAAAATATATTTTTTTAAAAGGGAGTGGTGGCTGTTACTCACAACAATAAGAGAGAGTAGACATCCTAGAATCAATGCAAATACCATTGAGAGTGAACTTCAGATCTTACAGAGTAAATGAAAATTGTTTAAGAATGAAAAATGTTGCTGATGGTATGCATAAGAGAATTATGTATAAAGACAGGGAAAAAAAAAAGGGCAACCTTGATACAGAACAAAACAAATATAAACATTTATTGGGGCAACTCACTACACTCACTCTATGATTTTACATTCTTTTTTGCACTATCCATTCACTACACAAAATTTAACAGGGAGAAGGAAGTTTCTAATTTTCAGAATATGAGGCTTGACAACAACATTTGAAAGCATTGATAATGTGAACTTGGGAAAAGGGAAAGGATGTCATGACATTTCCGTTTCTGCTTGGCAAGGAAAACCTGCATTCATAGATTTTGAATTAAGTTATGTCTATCAGAAGGCAGGTTGATGGAGCAATTTTTGCAATAAGACATATGAGTCTTCCCGCAAAAAAAAAATGTAATTTAAAAAATTATTCTTAAAGGTTATTATAAGATATTTTTTAATAAAAAACTGTAAAGGCTGGGCAATTTTAAAATAATTATGAGTAGCCAACTTATTCAGCATTCAGTTAAGACCAGGCAATCAAGTCAAGAAATACACTGATGAATGTGGTAAATCAATTACAAACTTCATCAGCACATTCTCTTAATGGCTTGTAAGTTTGGTATGACATCTTAGAGGACTTTTTGTTAAGCAGAAAAATTCACTTGGCATGTGGCATTAACACCAATGCTGGTTTACAAAAACAATGAAAATAAAAATACTTACAATGGCCAGTAAAGGAAGAAAACAACAACTATTGACTTCAGATAAACAGAGCACTTGTTCTGCTACTCTTTACCCAGCTATATCAATCTAAATTCTATGGCTGCTTTCTTTTGATATCTTCTGAATTTTTTACCAGATATATTAGTAATATCAAATTATAACTTCTTTTATGAGAAAGAACTACATTTTCAACCTCAAAAATGGCAAGAGAATAGTAGTTTTCTAAAACAGCAAAAAATGTGCTGAAGATATCTGTAAACTTAGGGGTGAAAAAGAAAGAAAATATATATGGTCCAAAAAGCATGGTTGAAACAAGGAAAATATTAATGTAATTTTTTAATTGTCAAGAAAAACAATAAAATAACCTTGTGAAGTTTATGCAGCCATTATATAAGTCAGGCTACTTTCTATATGACATTAAAGCTGTGGTAATAATCCATGGTACTCCTCTGTCTTTTTCCTGTCACATGATTATTTCTACAGATCTCTTCATGTAATTGGTGTGGAAGGCAGAAAGAGTAAGGGATAGCTCACATTTCTGAAAAGAAATCTCACCTCTCAAGCTGAATCAACAAGTTTCAGAAACCTCACAGAAGAAAAGTTACTAAGAATGGTGTTTCAACTATTCTAATGAAAGATGTCTTCACTGAGACAGAGTGAGATACTACTGGAGTGAGAAAACACAGGGGACACCCATTTTTGGGACAGCAGGGTCTGTAAGATAATTTGGCTAGAAATCAGTCAGAGAGTACTTATATTATGAGTTACAGTCACTACAAGCCCAAGTAGTCTATGGAATCCACGGGATATTTACAGCTTAAGAATCTAAAGACATTGCCCTAGAGAAATGGCAGAGATAGTCATAGGAAATGTGCAAACTGGAGGCAAAGTGAAACTATTCATTACAAAGTGAACAGCTCCAGAACTATTCAAAAAGCTGCATGCAGTATAATAATAATCATACTGTAAGTTCACATTTACTTTTTATTTTTGTCATTTTATATAAGGATTTTGGAAGTAGAGGAAAGACCTACAGTGTACTTCACAGTCTTTTCCACAGTGCTGGAAGTGTCGTCTAGATACCTTAGACTTATTTATTATGCTAAATAATCCCTTTCAAGCAATTTCATTGCTACAATGCACTCACTGGTGTAGTCTTCTCCCTTCAATTCTACTCAAACATCTGATTAAAAAGAAAAATAATGTGAACATAAAATTCACGCTATTTTCTTTAACTAAACTGATTTGGACAGACACTAAAATGCAGAGAAGTGTCTAGCCTAGGGCTTGATACTGCAAAAGAAATTAATGTATATGAGTGTATGTAATTTTCTGAAAATTTCTACCATGACATCAAAAGACAAAGCAGATATGCGAATGTTTTTCCCTTGACAAAATGCCACTGATTTCCAAGGCAAGACTTATATGGAATCAGTCACTCCAATGCTGCATAGCTTCCCTTCTAATAAACCTTTCTACATCTAATGTACAGCAAGGCTTTATATTAAAGTGCTAGATATTACAGTAATCTTCAGAAGCACTAAAACTTGGGATCAAAGTCTTTGTATTCTAAAGTATACTTATGATTCCTAATAATTTTATTAAAGTCTCTCTAAAGTGGTTGTGAAATGGGACTAACAGAAAGGTGTAACACATGTTGTTGTGCCTCTAGGCCATAACACCAATCCCCAGGATAAGGCAAACAGCGATACATGTAGCATTTGCGCTGGACAACCCCTTTCAGCAGCTGCCTGCCAATCCTGGGCATGCATCTTTTCCCCAGCCAGGCAAGGAAAGGACAAGAAATGCCAATGAACCAAGGTGCTGTCCACAGCTTGCCCTACTATCAGTGCATTTTGCAGAGCACAGCAAGCAAGGTTAAATACGAGAATTTAAGATTGTTGGATGGGTGGGAGCTGGGCTTTGTGAATGTGGGGATTTGTGTGGGAACAGTTAGCCAGATTCTCCCAGGGTTTAGAATAAAATCAAGGTATACAGTAAGAGCAGGGAGAAGGGGCTGGAGGCTGCTACCTGTGTCCCATATTTGACAGCATCTCTCAGCTCCAGCTACCTGAGCCTCTTCTTTGTTCATACCGGTTGTGGTGCCAAAAATATGTCACACTAAGAATCTCAACCAGACGAAAAGCAAGTCTCCCCTGCACTTAGCTGCCACTTCTTCAGCACTCTGCTGTCAGACAGAAGACATATGCGTTGGTAGCTTGCTTGTCACCACAAAAATCTTCCACATACAACACTTGTCTCACTATCTGCCCTTACAGACAGCCTCTATGGCCCCCCATGTGCCCTACAAACTAGGAGTAGTTTGCATCTGGCTGAGCTGGAAATTGCCTTGCACTTACTTTTAGACTCCTCACTCCATGTCTGTATGTGTGACATGGCTACAATAGTAAATTTCCTACTCACATTATAAAAGACAGAACAATACTAAGCCATGTCACTTTCTACCAACAGGTGTAATTGCTATGCTTTCTATGTAAAAGTACAGCCTCTCTAAAATGAAAATTTCATTCCCACAAACAGAGGACCACAGAGATTCAGAAAAATTACCTCCTGCTTCCCACAATGTAGTACTTCTTAATATGTAGATTTTTTGAAAGAGAGATGGCTAATTTGTATCTTGAAGGGACACATATGAGGAGCAGATAAATCTTTTGGCTAGAAATCTTTGTAAAACTTCAGGAAGTCAAGCTCATACGAGTTTGAATGCATACTTTTTTTATAGACCACTGGTAAATGATAAATTTATAAAACTCTTTCACACTGAACTTAGAGCTACATGGACTAGAGCAGACAGCATATGGTCTTTTTTACCTTAAAGAGACAATCTCTGTGACTACGAAATACTACCCTGTTTACCATATCTCTCAAAACCAAAAAAAGTCCTACAGCCTGTATCGTCCCTGCATTACAGGATTTCTGCTAGAGAGTCAGTCCTTATTTTTTTGCCAACAGATGCTAAATTCTACCTGCAGGAATAGACAGATAAAGCTAAATTCTAATTGGTTGTCTGTACATTGCTTTCTGCCACAGTTGTTGCTGTATCTGGATGCAGGCTCCCAGAATGCCCCTTTTGGTCAGAATGAAGACAAAAAGTAGGTTCTTAAATACAAATCTATTTTAAAGCTGCATAATACATAAGTAATAAAATATAAGGATGAAATTTATAATGAGACATGAAAAAAGGTAAAACAAGGACAAATCATACTTGATAAAGGTGTTTGATAAGAAGTAACCTTGACTGTAATAGTGAACACAATTTCAAATTATGCAGTACTAACCTAGTCTTCCTTAATCTGTTGATTTTGTTCTGTTACTGTTTGGTTTAGTTTCCATTAAAACTACCTCTATTTGTAGTTTAGATAAAAATTGTGCTCACGCTTCAAAAGACCTACATCAGACATGACTCTGGAATCAATTTCTAAATAACAATTTGACAAGATAGCCAGAGCAATTATAGGGAGGAAGAAGTGCATAACCCCCACACAAATTCCAGTACCTATGAAATTAAAAAGCTTCTTGAGGTATTCTGGTACAGTCTGAAAACCCTTCAGACGTGGAAGAATAAACCTGTTTATAACATTAACAACATTAACGTTAGCATAACATTAGCATATAACATTAACAACATAAACATTATCAACATTAGCAGAGAGGGAATAGAAGTCACAATACATTTTGAAATTAATAGGTATTCCTGGCTGAAGATGTACATTTCTGATACTTTCCAAAACTCCTCTCTGATGTACCATGCAACTATTCTCTCTAAATTTACAGTCACGTAAAACAACAACTGACCAAAAAACAAGTGAAAAGTTTGAAGCTTAAGATCCATGCAGCAATATAAATTAAAACCTTTCCAAACTTCCCAAGTCTACAATCATGCCTCTCAGACAATAGAAGACTATTCATGTAATTCAGAAACACCTAGAGAAATCTGTTTTGTAATATTTTTGGACTTTGTCTTTCCTAAAGCCTCAAGCTTTTTCCTCCATTCACACTATTTATCCTGAAAATACCTCATATTGCCTCCTAGAAATTTAGAAAATTAAATAGGAGAAAAATGCCACAAAACTGAAAGGCCTTAAAAAACTGAGCCTTGCACTTTAGATTGCAATAACACATTGAACCATATTGAACCATATTGAACCAAAGTGCATATACATCAGTGTTTCCTTCCAATCAGCTGATCCTTGATGCTGTACAGATAATTAAATTTATTGTTTTAAAATATTGAAAATACAATAGTAGTTACCAGTTTTCCCTTTAAATAATCTTTCCCTTTAAATATGGCTTGGTTAAATTAAAAATTCCAATGGAAAACTTGTCCAGAAATGTTGATCTCTCTCCAAAATAAAAATTGTAATAATCAGTGAATTCTCAGTCAGTGGTTAATATGTCTTGGGTTTACTTTGTTTCTGATATTTTTATGTCTATATGGTTTTCAAATAAAATATAGAAATATATTATAAAGAATTCACTGGGAGTTTTGGGGAAGGAAATTAAAACCATCAGCCAGATATGAAAGCTGTTGAAATTAGTAACTGCACAGAGCACAAGGAATGGACTGCAATTCCCAGAAGATTGCATATAAAATGCAATACTTAAGTATCACAAACATGGCTGACAGATTTTTTTCCAGACTTCATTCTTATTCCAGTATTACAGAGGTGCCACTTACAACTGTTATTATGATAGCTCACAGCAGAACTTCCCATGTGTATCTGCTACATTGATCTTAAATGGATCAGAAAATGTCAGGAGCCAACAACTGAATAACCTACAATGGATAACCTACAACTTCTCCACAAGCTACTTACTAATGAGGCAAGGTTGTAGTTTGGTGAACATTTATTTCAGAGGAAATGCTTTACTAAACCCCTTTGTGATAGTAGAAACAGTCAAACAGACAGAGAATTTACTAGAATTAAAACACCCAAGAAATTTAATCCACTTGAGTTCCCTGAGGGGACTAAAAGCAATATGAAGAACAAATTATGCAAACACAACACTAGAAAAATAAATTACTGTCAAACTCTGACCAAGATACCTTACTGGTGACTTCAGAGATTTCATCTGAAACTCTTCTCACCTTCACTTGGTATTGTATGTTTAAAACTATTATACTTATTGACCTGAGCTTCTCAGAGCTACTCTTTTTCTGATTTGATCTTAAACACAGAAAAAGCCACTTGTATTTTTTTTCGACATCAAAAGCAAACACCTCTAACAAAACTGTAGCATCCAAGGACACCAATCCAATGGTGAAAAAGTGTCCACCTTTATTGTAAAACCTTGTAATACTAAAGACAAAAAGAGGAGTACTACAAAACACAGGAAACAGAATCCTGAGGTCTTTTTCGATTTTTCTGAAACTGAAAGCCGTAAGTATTTTGGCTTAATAAAATATATTCTTCAGCTAGTCCAAAGGGGAAAAGCAACCTGGGACATCTTCTGAGCAGAAGCCTTTCTTATAGGAAGACTTTCTAATATATACAAGGCATACTTGTAGCATAAAAGCAGATATATATCTTTTTATCCATATCAAGGTGTCATCAAAGATCACTTCAATGCAATTAAAATACTATTGCTTTCTTTATACTTTCATTCCTGAATCATGATGAACCATGATATGCCAATGTACCCTTTGACAGACAGCTTCCTTAGCTATAGCGAAAGTAAACCTGGCAATACTGATGTCTTTAAAAACTAAAAACAAAATCACTCTTTTTTCTTTTTCCCTTAAATAACGGCTTAATCTCCTTTAGTTGGCTGTTTTTATCAAGTGTTGTCAGTAGTGCTTCCTAAAGTGGCCAATATGTGACCACTGAACTCACCTTCTCTGAATGCTTTCAGAGCAAACAGATGACCTGGCATACTTCTCTGGGGCCAGGGCAGCACCACAAGCTTGGGATCAACTTATTTTCAAATATTTATCTTGACAGAAAGTTGTGTAGATACCACAGCTACAAAAAATCAGCAAACATTGAATAAGAATGAAACACTGAATAATATTTTATCAATTTATAGCCCTACTGTGTAACAAATTGGTTTTTGCAAATGTATTGTTTTATGTCATTACATAATACACAGGCTCAAAGGGTGACTGTGCTACAAATTGACCGAACTTATGTAACAAATGAAAAAGAAAATGCAATGTTGTATATGCAAATTTGAACTCAAATATTGCTCGTGTATAGGCTAAAACTGGTTTTCAGTTCTCTAAGATGATATTCTTCTTTATAGATCTATTCACCAGGATTTGACAGCCAATTTAATTACTTTATAAATGTCACTGTTGATTTTAGGAAAAGGCTGGAAGCATTAGTGAAAAATAGAAATTCCGAACATAGCCAAGGCAATATGTTTAAGATACAATAGCATTTTAGATATAAAAAGCATCTTTACTAAGATTTTGCTAAACCTTCTGTTGTTACATACTGCATACTTGAGTAGTTATGGTGCAGCTGGCAAGAAAACAGCAAGTTGCAGGGAGTAGTAAGAGACAGCAATGATCCTTTCATATTAATGACAGTCAGAGTCAGCAGATAATGAAAACACCATGCAAATCACCTATTTACACTCAGCAATACCAGAGCTGTTAATGGACCACTGAAGTGAAGAAGAGAGCAAGCTGTAGTAGAGAATGTAGTCACAGCTGGAATCAGCCCAAGTAGCAGATTCAGCTATTGAAAAGAGAGGAGACTCTTCCTGAATTGCTCAATGTACAGTAGTTACTCTGGAAGAACAGAGCCAGAGTTCTGCTGAGTTACAGTTCTATTTATGAGGACCAGTTCAAATGAGGTCTCAAAATCAGGAGAAAAACCTTTACTTTCCAACCTCCTCCCATCCATTATAAAGCAGGAGCTAATCTGTGCAGAAAGTGACACCAAAAAAGCATGAACATTGCTAGTAATTGCTGATTTCTCACTGAGAGCTGCTGAAGTACCCATTTGCCATCTGGACCTCTCTTGAGAGGTTTACTGTGTACTGGGGGCTCACATTCCCAAAGACACAAAGAGGCTGCCCCACCTCATAAAACCAGAGGACTACCATGCACTCCTGCTCTTCCACGCAGAGCCAAATTAGGCTGCAGCAAAGAGTTTGCAAAGTATCAAAAGGGGCTTCACATCCTTCAGGGAGATGTTGAAGGGACCAGAACCGTGGGTAGTGTTCTCCTCTAAATCCCTAGCTGGAGAGTGGGGACACAGAAAGAAGATGAATGGATCAAGGGAATGGTTGACTGCATGGCTGATACCATGCTCAGGGTTTTGGCTTCTATGATCTAGGATGCACCCTTGAGAAACAGCAGACAGTCAATGGGGCTCACCTGACTGGGTGAGATGAGCATGTTCTAGGAAAGAACTGGCTGGACTTCTTGGCAGAGCTTTAAACCACACTCAGCAAGGGAAAGATATATATTTCCAAGTGTCAGAGAAGAACAAGGAAACAACAGCACTTCCAGGAAACAACAAGGAAATACCTGTAAATCATGAGAAAGAAGAGATCTCCAGTGCAGAAGGGGTTATATCTATGTAGGCCAGAAAATAAATTCCAAGAAGAGTGTACTCCCATCTCTGGTAGATGAGAAGGGAAATCTGATATCAGCAGATATGGAGAAGAATGTAGTACCCAAAAAAAGCTCTTTGCTTCAACCCTCTCCCATCACCAGACATCCCATGTCTCTTAAGTCACTGAACATCTAAGTGGGATGGGGGAGTGAGTTCTCTCCTACTGTCAATGAAAAGCAGGCTTGACATCACTTGGTGAAGCTGAATAATCACAAGTTTTAGAGGACCTGATGACATGCATCTGGGATCCTAAGTGATGATGCTGTTGCCAAGTGCTTCTCCATCCTATGTGAAGAGTCATAGCGAACAGGTGAAATCTCCAGTGTTTGGAAAAAAAGAAGCATCACTCCTATTTTTAAAAAGGGGAGAAAAGAAGACACAGAGAATTGCAGATTGGGGAGTCTCACTTCTGTGCCTGGGAAGACCATGCAGCAGATCCTCCTAGAACATGTTTTAAGGCACATGAAGGAAAGTGATCTGAGGCAGCCAGCACAAGGACTGCCGGTAGCAGAGAGGGGTTGGATGAACTGGGCTGACCCTGCAAACTCCACACCCCCTCCCTCAAGCCCTCAAGTCATTAAAAGAAAGATGATAACCCTTCTGCTTCTGGCCCCAGCTGAACCAAGGCTCCACAATAATGTGGGCAGTATGGAGTTGAACAGCCCCAGAAACTACATCCCTTTTTTTCTATAACCACAACACTAAGGGCAAATTTTGCCTGGCCAAACCGGTGGCTTTTTGTGATGGAGCAACAGCAATGGTTGGCAAAAAAAGACTGACCAATGTCATCTATCTAGACTTCTCCCTGGCATCTGACACTGTTCCACACAACATCCTTATCTCCAAATGAAGACCAGCTGTCTTTGAATTGGACATGAATTTGAAGTTGGACTGCTTAGTAGGTAAGAATTTGCTGGACAGACACATCCACAGAATTGAAGTCAATGTCCAGGTGGAACTGATGAGTAGAGATGTTCCTCAGAGCTCTCTGCTGAGACCAGTGCTCTTCAATGTCTGTCTCAATTACACAGTGAGGCCAAGTTCTCCCTCAGCAAGCATGCGGATGAAACAAAGCTGAGTGGAACTGTTGGCACATCTGAAGAATGAGATATCATCCAGAAGGACCAGGACAATCTTGAGAAGTGTGCCCATGGGAACCTCATGAGATT
The DNA here is from genome assembly GCF_036417665.1 of Passer domesticus. Classification (NCBI taxonomy): domain Eukaryota; kingdom Metazoa; phylum Chordata; class Aves; order Passeriformes; family Passeridae; genus Passer; species Passer domesticus. The sequence continues at coordinate 40,478,950 of NC_087512.1, read as the reverse complement.
CAACAGGGTGAAGTGCAAGGTGATGCACCTGGGTCAGGGCAATCCCAGATGTGAACACAGATGGAGAAATCGTTGAGAGCAATCCTGATGAGGACTTGGGCGTTGTGGTGAATGAAATACAGGACATGAGTAAATAACGTGAACTCACAGCCTAGAAAAAAACAACTGTGTCCTGAGCTGCATCAAACTCAGCACGTCCAACAGGTTGGAGGACGTGATTTTCTCCCTCTGCCCTGTCCTTGTGAGAACCCACATGGAATGTCACATCCAGCTCTGGGGTCTTCAGCACAACAAAGATGTGGACCTGTTGGGAGGACCAAAAACACAAGTAGAGGGTTGTCTTCTGTGAAGACAGGCTGAGACAGCTGGGTTTGTGCAGCCTGGAGAACAGAAGACTTTGGTGAGATCTTATGGCAAACTTCCACTATAATAACAGGACTTAAAGAGGGAAAGCTATTTTTAATGCAATCTGATGGTTTTAGGTCAAATGGGGAACCATTTTAAAATTTATATCAGAATTAAATTAAACATTAGAAGAAATTCTTTACTCAGAGTGTAATGAGTCACTGGAACAGAGAAATTGTGTTCAGAGAAAGCGTTCAGTGCCAGGCTGGGTAGAGCTTTAAGCAGCCAGGTCAAGTGGAAATTGTCCCTTCCCATGGCAGAGGGAGGTGAAACTAGGTGATTTACAAGGTCTTTTCCAAACCAAGCCATTCTATGATTCTATGAAATCTTGCACAAACCAGGACCTAGAGCCTACCTCCTCAAGAAAAGGCCATTCAATTTTTTATTTTTCTTGGTGTTTCCATTGCAGAAAGTAAACACAGTAAATCAATTCTGATGTTTCATAAATGCTCAAGAGGTGGGGATGGGAAAAGAATGTATTGTACAGTGTTAACTATAAACTAAGCCAATATCTGATGCTAGACTATGTTATTCCTAGACATTCATTAATTAAATATGAGGTTATTTGCTATCCTTATAAGTTTGTCTTCCTGGCTATCCTTAGAAAAAAGGCCACAATACACAATAGTGAAAAGAAACAAAATCAAAAATGATTTTCTGATTTACTTTTGCACATTGAGCCCATGAGTATTCTAGAAGACGCATTTCAACTCCTCCTAGTCTTGCTGCTTTGAAATAGCAGTTACCTGTAAAGTAGAAAAAAGTGTTGAGTTTTAGGAGGTGTCGTGTTTGGCAGCTGTAGAAAATGCAGTGTGGAAGAAAAAGCACATTGTTTTCCTTAAGGTATCTAAGTATCTGTCATCAGAAGCTTGTAAATAACATAAATTGCCGTTGTACACAAAATTGCTGTTATTCATAAAATTATTCACTTTCAAAAATTGAAAAAATATTAAAATATTAATATTAATATTAATAATTAAAATATTAAAAAATATTAATATTAAAAATATTAATAACAGAATTCTCTTTCGTAGTATTGTTTCCTAATGAAAGATAATAGTTTAAAGTATACTTGCTAGTAAAACAGTTAGAAAAGCAGTACAATTAGATCTAATTAAAAATTAAGTACCTTTAGATATTCATATTTTTTTACTACAGTGGAGGACTCTGATAAAGTTATATTTAACATCATATGATAAATATGCAAAGGACATGGAAGTATGACTTAAATGGAATAATGCTGAAATTAGGTATTTCAGTAACAGGTGGCAGCTGGCATTACCCACTGCACATCTTAAGTGTAATGGAGACCATCATACTCCATCTTCCCCTTAAAACAAAGGTATTTCACAAATTCTGTTAACAACAGTGACAAAAAAATTCTTATCTATGGATAACATTTCAGGAAGTAATGTTCTAGGAGAGGTAGGAATAAAAGTTTTCAGCCCTGTGAAGGACTTGGGGATACTAATGAATGTAGAATAGACCATGAGCTTATTATGTGTTCTTGCAGCCCAGAAAACCAGCCTTACGTGCAAGAAAAGGAGCAAGGCCAGCAGGCTGAGGGAGGTGAGTCTCTATTCTACTCTTCTGTGACTCCGCCTGAAGTACTGCATCATTCTCAGCAAAAGGAAGATGTTAGAGTACCCTGTTAGAGTAGATCCAGAAGAGGGCTACAAAAATCACTGAAACACCTCTTCTTTGAGGAAAGAGCTGAAATACCTCTCCTTTGAGGAAAGGCAGAGAGAGTTGAGGATGTTCCGCCTGGAGAAAAGAAGTCTTATTGCAGCTATTCAATATAAATAAGCTTATGAGAACATTAGAGAAAGATATTTTTAGCAGGATTTTAAGTGACAGGACAAAGGATAAGTTTCAGTAAGAAACTGAAATAGGGTAGCTTTAGTCTTAGATTGGATCTGAGGAAGAAATTCTCTGTGACAAGACTGGAGAGTCACTTGATGTTTTGGGTGCCCCATCAAGGGAAATATTCACAGTCAGCTTAGACGGGGCTTTGAAAAACCCAATCTAATGAAAGACGTCCCTGTCTATGAGAGAATGATTGGGATAGATGACCTTTGAATGTCCCTTCCAACTGAAATCAGTCTGTGATTCCATGAAAATTGGATTGAAAGGTGTCTGAAGTCAAGTTGGAGAATACTGTTTGGACCTCCTGTATTTGCATTTTCCATGACTTAATTGTTACAGATTTATTTTTTTTTTAAGAACATGTTAACCTGAACTTAAATATTGCTGGTGATTGAGAATTTGTATTTTATAAATAATCTCATGGTTCCTTTTATGGAAAAACAGACCTTTTTTTTCTAATTCAGATATGTGAATTCAAGTTTTAGTCTTCTGCCTTATGTTTGCCTGCTGCATTAAAATGTCCTGCTTCTAGACAGTGGTCTTGCATTTATAAATATTGACAAGCAAATGGACTTGCGAACAATGCTGTTCAATTAACTTAAAAATGCATGGATTTTATTTATGCTAATTTTTTGTTTCTGTCTCCAAATTATTTTTATCAGTCTTATCTGTGAATAGAAAAAAATTTTGAATAAGATTAACAGCAATGCTAAGGACTAATATGACTTCTCTATTCATGTGCTTTCTGTTTATATATCCAATACTGCTGATAGAATTTGCACTGGCACTTTTGTTTTGTTATCTGTGTTTGCATCCCTAGTTTTTCTAGTTGCAGCTCCATTCTATAAATACAGCCTTTGTGATTTCCATTCCTATAATTTTCAGTGGATCATATTAGACTATGAGAGATTTTAGAAATAGAATTTCAACCAATATCAGATGTCTTACAGAAGTTTATTATATCAATATCAATAAAATAAATTTATAATCTCAATAAAAGAAAGTGTGGTAGGATAGTTTCACATAGCCTAAACTCTCTGAGACCAATTTGACACTATTTTATCCTATTTCAATTTGTCCTTAATGATAAAAAAAAGTCTTCTATTATTCTGCTTCAGATCAATGCCAATTTTTCTAATTTTTTTTAACTTCCCCCTGGATCAGAACTTGCTTAAAATCTGCATTAACATATAGAGACCATTTTGAATGGGTTTCATTTTGATAGTAATATAAAGAAGACTGCAAGTGGAAATAACACACCCACTATTTAAAATGTTTTTTTCTTTTAAAATTTGAATACTAGAATATTGAAAAGAAGACATCTAAAGTTCTTTTTCTATATGGAAGCCAGAGGAGCATATCCTTCATTGCTTTGTGTTTTAAATATGGCTACTTAAGTGACATGCTAATGCACAAAACTGAAAACAGATCACCCATAATGAAAAAGAAAGATGTAAATATTATCTCACTTAACGGCACTCATAAGTTCAGGACCATTTAAATTATATAATTTGAATCTAATTTGATTCTCAATTCTCAAAGTCTCAAGATTTTTAGATTAAAAAGATTGCTTTATTAAACAAAAATACATGTAAAACTAGGTTTCTGAAACTCTACTTGATATACACTTAAATAATTATATATAAACAGATAATTAAATAGCAAGCAAAATAATGTTTTAGCAGCAAACTCATTCTTACACTACTTGGAAAATTCCAACAAATGTCCACAAAATCCTGTGATCTGAAACCATTAATATAATACCTGTATCATCATTTTGCTGATAGTATTAGCTGACACCACTAAGTGCCTTAAAATCTTACATAGTATACAACTATACTACAAGACTGCATAGCGCAGAAATCTCAGTCACATTGGTACTTGGTTTTGCAAAGAGGTTAGAGCTTAAAATATGCTTGAATAAAAGAAGTGCTACAGCTTCTATATGTAAAGTTGTTGAAACTTATCTAAACTGAAAATTCCAAGAATAATTTTCTTGCAGAAAAGCAAACTACAAGTGTGTTCTAATTTCAATATTGTAAATACTTAAATGTGTATTTGGTCTTAACAACAGATCACATTCATTTTCTAAATCAGTTTATCCCCTTTTATAAAATCAAATCTCTTCCTAAGATCATATTTTGCATTTCGCTGTTTCAGCTACAACATACAATGTCTTCATTCTTCAGCTATGCCTGTGTATACTTAGTTACAGTGAATTTTACTTTCAGAGGGTCTACATGCAAATTAGTGGCTGTTGCTGTGAACTTGAAAATAAACATGTTGACTTAAAATGTGAAACAGCATCTTATGAATGTTCTACCACTCCTTGTTTTATCTGTAGTTACTTGAAAAGCCTACAGAAAACAAATAAATAATTCAATATGATTTTGATGTCATTCTGGCCATCTATATTTTCATGTGTTTACTATTCAGGTGTATAAAAAGAGAGTTATTCAGAAATTCAGTAGAGATCTAGAGATTTTTAATCTTCAGAGCTGGAGACTGAGCATTACTTTTGTAGTGTAGGAAGGAGTAGACTCTGCAAAAAGAGAAAAAAGAAATAAATCTCAGACTTTAGCTATGTAATCCAGCACAAATAAATGAAGCCCTTAGCTAGAAACAGCTGGATTTGGTCTTGTTTCAAAGGTACTCTACAAATTATCTCTGTGCTGTCTTTCAGAGTTTCTGCCGGTTCATATTTTATAGAAGATATTCCTTCTACAGTCTGCTTTTCAAAAGCAGGTATTGGCATTATCTGTAGCACAAAAGTTCAGAAGCAGGAAATACAAAAGTGATTAATGATTCAAACTCTTCATAAAAAACAGTGAAGTAAGTTCTGTCTAGAAGGAGAGAACTGTATCTCTGAGCAGCTTTGCCCCACAAGAGCATAAACCTGGCCTATTCTCAATAGGGTCTAATGCAGGTTTCAGACAGCCTGTCAGACCTCTACATCTCCTGACTCTAGACACAACTTCATCACTACATATTTTATGGCTGTCTCTACAGCCAAATTATCACCCAAATTTTTCCTCCATTGCATTCTTCTCTCCATTTTAACCACCATTGTTACCATTATCAAAATCCAGCACTTTTATTGCAGACTTCAATTTAGAAATAGACAGAATGAATATTCATATCCACAACTTATAGATGTTAAGGAACAGAAATCCAGCATGAGAACATGAAACATATTGTGAAGTCACACCCTTTCTTTATATTTCTCTTTTAACAGATTTTGTAGGACCACTATTTAGACCACTTAAATTAAACACAAGGAATGAAAATCTACTGTAAGATTCATTCCACAAAAAGTCCTTTCTACACACAAAATATTAAAGGAATTAAAATGAGCCTGTGGGGTACCCTGTCGCACAGGAAACTTTCCTCTTTTTTCCTTACGAATCTTATTAAAGAATACTCAAGAGAACAAGGATTTCTCTATGATGGTAAATATAAAACAGAACAGCAACATGAAGAAATGTGTAAAGTTGTGGGTGCTATGTAATAAAGATAAAAGCTTGTATTTTACTATAATTGTACAGTGGTTAAATAGTTAGTACCTTGAAGCTGATAACATTGTCAAAGAATATTCTACCAAAGAAGATTCTACAATATTCTACCATTGTCAAAGAATATTCTACCTCTACAATGAGGCTTTCATATATATACTGATCTTTTTGAGGAGGAGAAGCATTTCTTCAGGAATTCAAAATCACTAATACTAATCCCAAGAGAAGTAAATAAATCTAGAGAATGAGAATATTCTTTCTGTACACCATTAATTATTTGAGATTAAGGCATATACCACACAATTAATTTTGTATACATTTTTTCAATATCTGTGGTCTTAATTAGGGTCCAAACTTTTAACAAAGCAGATTGGGCATTTCATTATTAGTCTTATTTAATACCAAAAAAGACAACCAGCGTTTAATGGTGTATTATTTTTCCTCTTAAAAATGAATGGTCACAATATCTGTCTGCATTTATATTCAAGACAGAAGAAAGGTTACTGCAAATTTACACATACCCCTTTCCCTTAGGTCTTCAATGTATGCTTTCATAAACTCTTTCTCAACTTGCTCACGTTCACGTTCATTTTCTACAATTTCTTCAGTGTCTTCACATACAATCGTTTCAACAGGACTGTCCTTGAGACTTACAAATCTAGACAGAGATTAACACACAAATGTATTGCAGGTAGCTGAACATCACTGGCCATCATGAATGACAGTTTAGAAATTGCTACCAGAGCCAGAAGCAGAAATGTAAAGAACGTTAGCTCAATTTTGCAGTATGGCATAGTTAGGATACATCTACTATAGAAATACAGATTTCAAAAGGAACTTTCTCTATAATCCACTTGCCATATAAAAATTGTCAGGTTTATCTTTTTTCCATCTATCTACATAAATCATTCTTTGTAATAACAGGTATAGCTCTTATTATGGAGCTTCTGACCAACTACACTGTAATTTCCCCATCTGTTAATGAGCAATACGAACTTCATCCCAGCAATATTGCCTAGCAATCTGGAATTTTGCCAGAATCTTTTAGCTGCAATATGTGCCTCCATTTTTTGGTTATTGCATTATTAATCTTTTACAATGCATGACAGGGCATGCGTTACTTTGAAATTGAAAATATTATGAAGGTACACTTTGCAGAAGAAAAACTAAGTGGCTACATAAACAACTTATATAATGTGCAAATAAGTGTATAGCATTCTGAAAATCTCTGATTTTCACTCCAAGAAGGAAAAAATAATTTAAAAGTTGTTACTTTCAAAAGAACAAATGTTCCAACAAATCATATGGTTTTCTAAAATTCTGATGAATTGTTGTAAGTTTGTGATCAGCTGACTTGTTTGGCCCAGGTTTGGCCCACCAAACACCTCTCTCTGCCCCTCTCTTCAACTAGGCAAGGGGGAATAGCAAATGAAAAAAAATGTAGATAAGCTTAATGAAAAAAGTAAAACCTATATAGAAGAAAAGCAAAGCAAAGCAGAAAAATTACTCTCTACTTTTCAACAGGTAGTGTTTAGCTACTTCCTGGGAAGCAGAGACTCAGTATATGTAGCTGGTTTCTTTGGAAGACAAAAACTTCAATAACACATGATCCGCCACCCCTCTTCCTTTCAGCTTTATATACTGAGCAAGAAACCATATGGTATGAGAACATCCGACTGGCCAATTGGAGTCAACTGTTCTGGCTGGTGTCCCCAGCTGTCCAGGCTGTTTCCCCTCCCAGCCTCTGGCTCAGCCTACAGTGCTTTCTTAGGGAACAGTTGGAGAGACAGCCTTAATGATGTGCCACCACTGTTCAGCAACTGCTAAAAACACTGATGTGTGATCAACACCTTTCTAGCTACCAGTGCAAGGAATAGCTCTAAGAGGGGAAAGGTAATTCCATCCACAGCTAACTCCACTCTGAGCCAGACCCACTATAGAATCTGAAATGGTTCCATAATCAAAAACATGAACATTTTCTGCAGAAATGCAATATCTCTGTAACTGCAGACTACAATTTAGTTCTTTTAGTCTTATCCTGCATGCAGCAGTAAGGTGGCATTTTACAGCAAAGAACTACTGTGACCTTACCTAACATTTCCCTAGCCATGTCTCCCTCTCCCAGCAAGATGCTTTTGTCATCACAGAGGTTATCAGCAGCTAGATTCCAGGCTACTAGTCCCACTCTGAAGCATGGTTTTGCAACTCCAGAGTTAGAGCTGCTATGACCAAGTCTACCCAGGAATATCAGTTTAGACATAGAGATGCACAATGTGGGTAACTGGTAGATGAAAATCATGAAAATGCAGATCCTCTGTAATTTCCAATCTTTTTAGTGCCTCCTTTATCACTCTGATATAAATTAGGTCAGAATTTCTAGAAACATGCTGGTGAAAGCCTTTCTTCTGGGTGTATCTTACCTTATTTTCTTAAGAATATTTCCCTTTCTCTCGCTCTTTTACTTACTTTAAACCTGTGGTTGACTCACAGATGGCTGTGGGTATCTCAACCAGGTCATCACCACTGGCAACTAGCAAACTGAGCTTTGGCATATTGACAAGAGCTCGTGGAAGATAAGTCAACTTGTTTTTCTGTAGGAGGAGCGTCTGCAATTCATCTAACCTGTAAAGATGTCAAAGATAGAGATGTCGTAAGTTATTTATTTCAAACAGCAACATCTAGCCAAGATAGTAATACTGACTTGATGTTGTGTATAATAAGAGCAATTGCATGCAACATCTTTGTCTCTTTGTCTTAAAAAGTTGCTCAAACACTACTTTCACAAAATTTCATCAACTTCAATGGAAATCTTCAGTACTGGTTCAGCATTATAGTATTAATAGCATACCTCTGGCAAGTAATCAGAAGCAGGCTCAAGATAAAAGGTTACAAAATTTAATGTGTTTTCATACAGAAAATGTGAACAGAATATGATATAAAGCCTCACCATATGCATGCTGCAACTAATGAAAAATACAGGCCAGCAGGTCACACTTTTGCCCATATGCTAGTTTCTATGAATTAGGTATGTCTGTGGTAGGCAGTACATCTCCATCTCTACTCTCCACTAGTAATTAATACTGTGGGGAGCAAGAGAAAGACCAGCTCCTCGTCAAAAGGTTCTTGCAAGTTGTCCCAATGAAATCAATTTAATGACAGTGTTTTGTGAGGAACTTTTGTTTTATTTCCCCTGGCTTTTCCTAATGCAATAGAAATTTGTGTCTGTGCCTTTATTCCTTCTATTAGGTAGAAGACAAAGAGCATAGCAAATTGATGAAACAAATTTGTCTTATTTGACTGGGAGAGTCCATTCCTAAAACACTGTTGGCAGGCTATTCTTATCAGGCCCATGCGGTTTGTTTGAATTCAGGTGAAAATATTAAGTAAGGCTTCAGTTTACTGTCAACTTATCTTTATTAATTACAGACTATCGTAATGATATTACAGACAATTATAATTCACAGAGGTTCTTTGACACCACAGGCATTGAAATCATAAGTCTGAATGAGAGTATTAATTTACTGATGCAGGGGTTATCTTGACATTTTTTAGTCTTCTGAGCCCAAAGTCAAACAAAGAAAACCTTATTTTTTGTTGTCTGATGATGATATTCTAGCATCAAATCTGGCAACTCAGTACAAAATAGAGAGGATAAAATGTAAAAAGGGAATAATTTGAAGCTAAGGGAATATAGGTTATAGGGGAAAAAAAGTTCTACAAGTTGAAAGGGTATCCTTCCTTAAAAGAAAAATATCCTCTTAGGAACTCTTTGAAGTTAGTTAAATCTCTGGTCAGATCCCCTGGGAAAAAACGGCAAGCTTATGTTGTTTGGTGTGAATTACTAACCCAAGTTAAGAGCAGTGCTGCTGTCAGAATAATCTGTGATTACACCATGTCCCAGAAAAGTCTTTTTGCCCAGCAAAAAAGGCCTTGCGAAAGTTAGGAGTGAATGAGGTTCCTGTGAAGTTTATTCTGCCTCAGGGATTTCTATTCCCAGATAAATAAATAATCTTGAATATTTTTTAATAAACTTCAGTTAATATGTTTTGGTTTTTTTAACTTAAGGCTAAGTAAAGTTTCATAAACCAAGTTGCTGCAGCACTCTGGAGTGAATAGTTAAGCTTAGGGATAAAAAAGTGCTTTCTCAGGCAGCAAGTCCCGTTAAAGGGATCAGAATTATTTTTTAAAAACTAACTCAAAGTGGTCATCTAAACTGGGAGAATGAGTGCACACATTCGTACTTACTTTAGAGTAGAAGGGGAGGATTTTCAATGGGGTTTTTAATTTTACCAATACTTTTCTTCTTTACTAATAAAGTTTATCAGGCTCTTTGAGTTACTTAAGTATGCTTTAGTTCACCTTCTCCTCCCCATCTACCCTCCAGAGAGTTACTGCTGCCAATTCCATATGGTGAGTTCCCTGCGATGGAACTGGAGCAGAGTATATCCAGTAAACTTCCCAAAAAACCAAAGTCTAGATAAAATAACAAATTATTATGAAAGCAGCAAAAAAAATGTTTTGTTAACTGACCACCATCAATGAGCTAGTAAAATTAACTTTTGTTCTCAGACCCAGTCCATCAATCACAGAAATATTTGCATGCAAAAATACCTGATACATTTCCATCAACAGTGTCCCTTGGAAGATTTTACTTTCTAAATTCACTTAAGAGTTCCTATACCTGTCATTGAATTAAAACATAAACTACCTGTCTATGTCTTCTGGGAGATCCTTCAGGCTGTTGCTGCTAATATCCAACCACTGCAAATTAGACATCCGGAGAACACAAATTGGAATAGAATGGAACTTGTTTGCTGACACATCCACAAATGTGAGTTGTTTCAGATTACTTAGCTAGAAAGAAGTGGTGGTTTATTTTAGTTACTTTTTGCAAATACAAGAAGACATTTCATTCATCAACCATTTTTATTCCTCTAAAAGCACTTAGGAAGATAAGAATCCTTTTTTTTTTTTTACTCAACCATTTTCCAGCCTCGTCTGTTAGTCATCACTTTATTTAAAAAGTAATTCAGAAATGCATACCCCCCAAATTGTTCATCACCTTTCTAACAGCATCAGGGGATTGGATTAAATTTTTATTCTTTAAAACCTACAGGTTTAGATGACGGGTCTGGAACCAGAAAATTAGTTGGTTTTGAGATAACAAAAGACAATTTTTATAACTAATATGCTACCATTCTCAAAATCAGAGATTTGATAGCCCCTATCAAAATTACAAAGATTCCCTTCACTATAACTCTACTGTGCACTTAGAGTGTATTACCAGCACATGATTAGAAAATTAAACTATCAATCTAAGCCAACAGATAATTAGGTCCAATATTTTTCAAAGATGTTTAAAAACACATCTTCCATACCGCAAACTAAATATATAATAATTACACTAGATATTTTTACTGAAATAATTTTCAAAGGAATTATATTTTTATGTAATAAACACTAAATGCAATGAAGATTAAGTACAAATGTAAAATATACTTGTCAAAGAAATTAATGTCTTGAATAGAGTTCTCTGTGTAGTCAATCAATTATGCACTCTACCAGTGTTCATAAAACCATGCAGCTAGTTAAAGTGAATGTCAAAGGAGTATAAATGTTAAGAAACAAATTACTAGAGAATAGAAATTGTATTTCTGAGGTTCTAATCATTAGTCAGCATCACAATCAAACTCTACAGATCATGATACAGAAAAAAAAGCAGCAAAAAACTTTCCTTGGCCTTTACCTGAAGGTGCCTTAGAATATAGGAAAAAAAATCTCAAACCAAACACATTTACCTCTTTCAAGGTGAGCAGAACACACGCAAAAGATAAAATATGAAAAATTATAAAGTAATAAAATACATTATGAATCCCTGAAAATTATTTTTAATTATTAATAATTAAAACCAGGAGTTTTTTATATTATCTATCCCAGCTCCTTTTTATTGTAATACTGCCAGACTTTCATCTTAATTTAACTCTTGCTATTTAAAATCCTCATATTCAAAGCACGGTGCTGTGACAGAGCTAGTTTCTTTAGGGACTTTTTGATGGTGGTTTTTTGTGGGATTTTTTGGGGGTTTTTGTTTTGTTTTGTCCTGGTTTATGGTTGTTTTGTTTTGTTTTGCTTCATTTTTTTGCAGTGTAGGGTTTTTTGCTGTTGTTGGGGGTTTTTTGTGGGATGTAGGTTTCTTGTTTGGTTTGGGGTTTTGTGGGTTTTATTTGATTGCTGTTTCTTTTTTTTCTAGTTATAGCCTTATAACCTGCAGAATCTTACCATCTTGAGAAATATTTTCAGGGATGTTTACTGAAGCTGTCCTATACAAACAACTACACAATGAAGTTTATCTTTCAAAAATATAATAGAAGTTCAGAGTTCTTGAAGTCAAAGGTATAATTTCAAAATGTCCTCCCCACTCTTAAAACAGTCCTGGTGAGTCATCACCATGGATATATCTCAGTACAGATTCAGAGCAGGCAAACACATTTTATTGTGACACTTTTTACTTTCCAACCATTTTGTCATTTTGGGGACTGACTAAAAGCAATGAACACTCCATCATATTCTGTAAATTTTCCAAATACTGAATCTGTTTGCCAGAAAAACAGAAAGCACAGAAACTCTTCTAGAATGTGAAAAGAGGACAGTGTGGAAAATAGCTGGCACCATCTTTATACCACATTATCTTTGTGATTTCAAAATATTATTACAATTTCAAATCCCAAGCAACATATAAAGTTTCTCTAAACTCAGAATTACTTGCTAAAACTGTTAATATGTGTATTTCAACAAAATCTCCACCCAAAAATTTTGCAAGTACAGAATTAAAATAATATCCCACAAGCTTAAATGCCAACCAAAATATTCTCAAACCAAAGAAGAAAAACCACAAACTCTAAATACAGAGTAGCAGATACCTGTTAAAATGTACTTTCTTTACTGTTCACTCAAGTTCCTAAACACTTTACTTGCACACTGAAACAACTTGGTAACATTAAGATTAGATGGTAAATTTATATTTCTTTAACTAGTCTTCCCTGAAAGTGCTTTATTGAATTAAATATTACAAGCTTTCTTTCTATAGCAGTATTATTTTTTTAAGAAATATAGCTGTTTCTTCCATTTTTCAAATAGTATGGTGTATAGATTGGTTTAATACTTTAATACTTGGTTGGATTAAAATACACATTTTCAGGGGTTTGTATTCCCATAAAAATGTAAAAACAAAACCCAAGGCCATCTACTCTATCAATACAGATTTTGGTTCAGCATGCCAGAAATCATTTGGAGCCACGTTATATTGCATATGCTGCAAACCCCCAGTACTTGTGTTTTGGGGTAATATTTAACAAAGCTGTCCATTTTCTGAGTATGTTGAAACCTAATGGAGTTTTTAATTTAATATCTCCATGATATATTACCAACAAATGCCTTTGATAGATGATGTATTGGAAATTATGGTAGATGTGTATTATATTTTCTGAAGAAAGCACTCTGTATTTTATTTCTTCTTAAAGGACTGATGGATTTTTGCAACATTTCATTTTCAAACAAGCATGGCTTCCATATAATTTTTAAGTTACCATTCAATTTTGCTTGACATTGATTTTTACTATTTTTCTTTATGATGCAACTTTGAATCAATCACTATATAGACTTTATGCAAGTTCCATTAAAAAAAAATAGTCATATTTAATAGTCTAGCTACCTGGACAGACTTATTGTGGTACTTATGTTTAATCATTCTTGTCATTTTTCTTTGACAAACTGCACCATTTCTCTTCATAATTTTGTTTATAGTATTATTTCAGATAACATTATAGAAGTCCACTGCTTCTTTTTCTCTCTGGCAGTTAAACCTCCAGTTGAAAGAAGAGGACAACATGTCCCAGACTGAACTATTATTTAACTAATGGGTGTGGTTTTATTTTTCTTCTGCTTTTTTGCAGTGAAATGCCTTTGCACATAAGGTTGAATGCTTGTTTACCATGAATTGCCTTCTACTTAGTGTCAACACATTAAAAGGTGCAACATTATGTTAAAATACCATATTTTTCAGTGACATGTAAATAACAGAAACTACAACCCATCAAAGTCAATACATGATAAGACATGCAAAGGAATGTCTATCCATGCATAAAAAATACGCTTCTGCCCAGAAACTTCAGAAGTGACATCAGAGAAAATTTGTACCACTTCAGTAGTATAGGCTATCACATATATTGTTTCCCATAGATTGACACTCATTATTAACCTGCAGAACACAGTAGGATATATATGAAAAAGAAACACCCTAGGAGCAAACTGCATAGTTGCCCACTTAGATATGACTTCAAACAAAGTGCCTATATTTTCTTTCCTTGAGCTGTAAGTGTAACCTCTTCTATAATCTCACTGACATTCATGGATAAAAGAACAATTACAGAAGTTTAGTACAAAAATCTTTAGAGGCAGAATATACCTTTCATAAAGATATAGTTGTATATTTATAGCCCAGTTCACCATCAGACTTCTAAACTGGACTCTTAAACTTGATAAGGCAAAGGCATTCAACAGTCAATCCAATGGCTTAGAAACAGAGCACTAATTTCATGTGTTTTGTGACAAAACCCTCTGAAGCCCAAAGACACGTTAAATCAAGTGGCACTTCATTGGTTGTATCTTGTGCAATGCCTTAAAGAACACAGTTGTCTGTCTCAAACACTGTTAAGTCCTCTGTTAAGGAGAAGGACTTTGCCATGGGATGAGATGAGATGAGATGAGATGAGATGAGATGAGATGAGATGAGATGAGATGAGATGAGATGAGATGAGATGAGCACAGAATGGAGTGACAGGATGGCACTAACTCTAGGCCTAGTGTAGGTGAGATTGGTGTAGTAAATCCTGGACAATGCATCCAGAAAAAAATTCACACTGCGGTAAACTCTGCAAAGAAGAAACTGGTCATGGGCTTATAACTAGTCAAAAAAAGCTCGCTCCAAGCTATGGTATGGATAGCATCCATAATCACTGAAGCCCCTCTGAAGAGACCTCTGTGGATACCTGGATGTTGGACAGTAAATTAAGCCACCACATCAGGAGCTTGAGATAAGATAAAGGTGGTGCTATTGTCTGAGTGTTATCTCATGGGAGAGGTTAACAAAGTTTGAAGAGAAGAATCTATCACTGATAATGACCACAAAGAATGCAGAATTTATGAGCCTCAAGGAAAGCCAACTCAGCAACTGTGCTGAAATCATCTCTGTCTGGATAAAAGATAATTCCTGCAGGGGAAGATCATGAGCACTGACTCATAACCCACCAACCCAAGAATCCCACCAACTCAAAAGGAGAGAAAAACAAAGAACACGAACTTGCTATCATTAGAAGTGAGATAATCTTGTGACCAATAGAATAAGAGAATAGTGTAGCCAATAAGCATTAATTCCTTCATTTGCTTAAATGAATACGTAATAAGTAAGTGAAGAGTTTTGAAAGATATTAAGAACCGGACCACCAAGAAGCCCAGGGTGATTAAGGACTGGAGGGAAGCTGCTGGATTCACAGGTGGCAAATATCTTCTACTTTATATCTCTTTCCCCTCTGGCTTTTCTACTTCTTTCTTTCTACCTCACAATGCTTGATAAATAAAATCTGTGTTGTTGAGTTCAGTGCATGGTGTTGTTTGCACTTTAATTAGGGCAGAGGCATTTCTCACTGATTGGATCATGACATCTTGGTAAGCTATACCCAAGAAATGTAAGTGAAAGACAGCCTTCACTGTGATGGCATCATTCTGATTTTGCAGTGTTAAAATCCTAGACCTTTTGTAGTTAATCCACCAACAGACACTGTAATCCTTATGCCAAACCATTTACTTGGAAGCTTAACATTGTCCCCTTTCACTGTTCATCATTTTATCATCCAAACAGCTAAAGTTTAGTGTCTAATAGGGTAAATATAGCTATGATAGTCTTAGTATTAGAAGTTCATAGAAAGGGACTTTGCTTGTTATTAAAGCAGGTTTTTTGTATGCACAAATCTTTCATTAGCTCTATTAAAAAAAAAAAAAAAGAGAAAATCAGTTTCATTCAATACATTCACAAAATACATGCAGTACATGCAACACAAAAAATGTTCACCAAAGTATCAGGTATCGATCATTCACAGGTGATTGAAGAATCACCTAGTAATAAAGGCAGGACTATCATCATACAGCTAAAATCCCTAAGAATGTGAATTACATATTTAAGTCTAAGTATATTAGTTGTTCCAAGCCAGCAGAAGAGTCACATTTATGCAATTAAGTACCCAATTAAGGATTTTCTGGGCTAAAGCCAAAATATGTCATCTGTCTCAAAAAATAAAATTATGTTGATTACTTACGTTAAATTTCATAGTTTTGATGTTGCAGCTACACAGTCTGCATATATTATTTGCCATCATAAGCTTTGCCATCATAAAGTCGTCTCATATTCAAATTTCCAAAACTTGTAAATAAAGGACACACTTTATAAGGGAAAACTAAGTTCTACCAAAGGTCAATTAAAAAATTTTTATTAACTTAAATAGGTCCAGTAGCTCACTTTGGGAGTGTACTCTTCATATGTTTCAATTAAAAACATTAGAAGAGGAAGAAGAGCAATGTCAATAGCATATGGACATTAACTGACCTATCCAGCATGTTTTTGCCTTTGAACCTATCAAAAGACTCTTTAAAGACATATTCTGTTCCTTCACCAAGAGATTATCAATATTGCTTACTCTTACAACAGAATAGAGACAAAGCCAAAAACATTTTTTTCATTTCTCCTTCAAGGTGTGTAGCAACTGAAGAAACTCTATTCAGATGGTACCATCTTAATTATGATTTAAGCATGTACAACTATTCTGGTTTGCCATGACAACACAATGCACCCTGTGAAGTTACCCTTCTGGTTCAAGACTGAGTCTGCTCATTTCAGCTCATTCTGAAACCCAGAATAAATCACTGTTTTCCAAAATGGGATGTGGGAAAAACATCCAAAAGATACAGAAATTTTATTCTATAGCAACTTAAAAAATTATTATAAACAAAGATGACAGTTCAAAGAAAGAATTTTATCAATGTAAAACAAAACAGCCAATGTATTATAAACATTGGCTGTTTTGTTTTACATTTATAAAATAGTAACAATTCAGTTCAAAAGAAAAGAGTCTCAAGGATGTTTGCAGAGGTAATATCAGCACAAGAGAACCAAGTAATGATGCAATATTGGATGCAAAATAAACAATTAGAAAAATTGTAGGAGAAATTCACAGAAATAAAACTAAGGATGTGGTTCTGTAGTTCTAATTTGTTACTATCATCCCATTTCGATGATTGATTATTAAATTATTTCACCTTATATGCCCACTGTTCGGCTGGGCAATGACAAGAATCTGTATTCTACAACTAATCAAGCAGAGATAGCCTGATAAGCTTGGAAAAAAACTTTCATGAAATGTCAGCCACATATCAGCTTATTAATATATTAAGTGGAAGACATAATGTTATGGCAAAAAAGATTCTTCTACCTGAGCAGCAGAGGTCAGAAGGTTTGCAATTGTGAGCCACCTTTATGATACCCAGAATAAGCAACTCTGTGGTTTTATTGCTTTGCAAAAACCAGAAATGGTGGAAATTCTTTTCACACAGAGTAACTTCACCAAAATGCACAAGATTCTTGCTATTTGTGGTGCTGAGAACTAAACTACAGCCATTGGGAACAATTGTCTAGCACCAGGACAACACTGCAACTTGGATCTGGATTTGTCTTCTTGAAGCAGGAGTTTTGTAAACAATATCCCCAGATTTGTGAAATTTACAATGGAGATAAGATTACTTTACACACTGTGACACATTAGAATTAGACCATGTCTAGTACAGCATATTGTTGTAAAAATATCCATTATAAAAATTCTTTTTCTTGTAACTTCACAGGCTACATGTGTATGACACAAACCCACAACTGAGGACACCATCAACAATTCAACACAACAGGTCACTGCTTTGTGGCTTGACAAGATTACAGCAAATTTTCTCTTCCTCCTCTTCCTTCCTTTTTGATAGTGCTGCTAGGCACACAGGGGTTTTTTATTTACTTTCCTTCAGGCAGTGGAAAAGCTAAGAGGAAAAATTTTGACTATATCTCTTCCCAAAGTATTTTATTCTCCCTATTTTATAACAGTATTTCTAGGAAGTTTATGTTGTGCTTTGACATAAACATGCAAAAACAAATTGAAAATAAAGCTAATATTATAAAAATAATCAGATATGCAAGAGGTCTTTTCCTGACTTGGATAAGAAAGCTAAGGAATGGCACATATATTGTGTGTACAGTGGTCAGGATTTTGTACAAATAGATATCTGGCTACTTTCTAAGAATTTGTTGATGCAATTAAGAGCATGAAGCTGTGAATTCTTACAGTTCTTAGTGCTTCATTGCTATTTTATACTGTTCCATCCAGTCTGTGACTGAGTAACCTTAGGGCATCCATTGAATTATGTGTTTATTACTAGGTATCTGATAAATATAAAAATGAATACTTATTCCTATACTTAGTTTAGAAAGCTTGCAATGAAGCTGGACTTTCAAGATGCATTTTAGAGGTAGAATTCCCCTAATGTGAAATTTATAGAGATGTGACACAGGTTCTGGACAGCAGTACTCTAGTAATTCTACTCAGCCATGTAATTTTTGGTAGGGATGATTACATAGCAAGCCTACAAACATCATCTGCTTTCCATTGGAAAGTCTGGAAATTATCTTTTTCTTGGTTTTTTTGGCTGGTTGGTTGATTGTTTTTTCTATTATACACTAATGAAACATTTGCTGAAATGTTCTAATAAAAAACCACCTGTCTGCATAAAATATATCTGGCCAGGTCTTCAGTGTAGCCAAGATGCTCTTGTACTTCTGGGAAGCTGCTAAGTCTAAATTATATCAAGACCTCTTCCATTGGCTCAGAGTACCTCAGGAAGATATAGGCAGTAATACAGCTGAAGGCATGTTCCATAAGCCCCTTGGATTGCTAAATATTGTCCTGTGTCTCTTAAACAACAAGAAAAAAATGGCTAACAAAATCAGTCATCTGGCCTGTCCCAGCATAGCTGTTCGGAAGACAAATTGTGTAGAATCAGGTATCATGGTACTGAAACAGTATAAGCTCAGATACATTTTACACTTTTATTTCTATGTCCTATATCAATATAAATAGCTTACAAACAGATATTTTACTACTCAATTCCCTCTAGATTGCATCCAGGCTACTTATCTTTGTTTAGCTATGTATTGCTGCGAGGGGCATATACAGCCCTAGTAATTTTTTAATAATAAACCAAAAAACATTGATGTATTTGTGTACATCATGTGCAATATCATATCATATTTTCTGTGACCATGACATTTTACAAATACCTATATAATGCTTTGAGCATATAAAAACATGAATATAAGAAAAGAAAGTATGACTGCTGAGCAAATAGAAGTAACATTTAACAGCATGCATCTGAAGCTGTCAAGATTTTCACAACTGCAAATAAAACCTACTACTGAGAAGTGCAAGATAATGCGAGAATATTTCTTAAATTGACTGAAACCTGGGAAAAGATGGAAAAATGAAAAAAGTAACTTCATTAAAGTCTTGCACTCACTATGCATTAGTGTAAAAAGAGCAAATAAATCATTGGATATATATGTAATGTGATGTACAGTAATTAATCCCAAATTACTTCCCACTAATTAAAACACTACACACAAAACACCATAATTCCCAATTTTTCTCTAGGTGAATTATGGGATTTGGAGATGAACAATAGATAATAACAGAATGAAAATACTTTGTTATTTTCTTTAAATTTTTGGTTTGCAGTAGTTCTGAAACCTAAATCAAGATTAGGAAAAGCTGTAAAGGTTAGAACAATTGAGCGAGAAATTGGTAATTCATGATGTATTTTTCCTTGACAATGTTCCTCACAAGAGCAATATAATCAAAAAGTATTGCACCTCTCAATAAAATGAAACCTCTACACAATTAGATTCTAGAATTTGCAACATGTTTTTAAATTACTTTTCAGAATTCTGAGGAAACTGACATTTACACAAATAATGAAAACTTCTGTTTCTATGTCACAGTCCAAAGAAGCACAGTCAAATTGTTTCAACCTGAGAATATAGCACAAACACCTCACCAGTGTTCTTGTAAAATAATACTGCTTATTGAGATTTCAAATGCCATAACATCTAAAAGTTTAATTTTTAGTAAAGCAGATCTGCAATTTAGGGTTTATTACTCTACTGATATAATTAACAGAGCACAAAGAACTGGAAATAAATCTCTGTGATGCAAAGCCCTAAAAAACACAGTAAGAGTTCTCTATTGTGCTGTTTCAATAAAATTAATAGTCACTACAAGCAAATAGAAAAAAGGAACAGAAACACTGTGGCAGGCAGTCACTTCCCAAGGTGAAAAAGTACATCACAGAAAGTATAACACAGGTTTCCTGATTTCTAGTCTTGAGATGCTGAGGATCACTCCAGGTATGTGATATAACAAGTATATCAAGACTTTAATTATGGCAATGCAATTAATTGAGATCTAAGATTACCTGTGTTTTTAGAACCTTCTAGTTTCTTCCCTTTTTTTGAAAAATGTAGTTCAACACTCTACACTTGTGTACATCAGATTAGGTCCTCTAATCTCAATAACTTTTTTTGTTGCCTCTAACCACTATTTCAAAGACAATTTTATATCTGAGAATGAAAGATATTTCAGCTATATTAAAGATAGTTTGAAGTAGCTGGGCCTCTCCTTAAACCAACTCTCTTCACTGAAAGGATTGTATTCAAAGAGAAACCATAAGGGCAGAAAAGAACAGCAAATCATGAAGTGGTGATGCCCACATGTGGTCCAGACACTTGTAGCCCCTCTGCTACTACTGTCACACCCTTCAGACATAATTTCCAACTGACCATGTCTGTATTTCAAGATGAAATGAAATAACAGCCTCAAGACTACATCGCAGCCAGCATAAGACATGGCTGAAGCTAGAAGTCAGCAGCAGCTAACCCTCAGCAGCTGTCTGTGGTGCATAACCTCCCCAGTCACGAGGCCATATAATTGTGTATCATGTAACCAGACACAGTCAGGGGAAGTCCTGTTGCACAGTCGTACACATTCTGCACACAAACTCTACACACAGGCAAGCACTGGTCACTTATACCCAACACCTGCACTGCACAAGTAAACTGGCACATGGAATCTCAAATTTTGAGTCAGAGAATTTTGCAAACCAAGACTATTAGTATCACCTTAGATTGTTCCAGAAAGAAACGGTTTGGTGTGGCTACAGTGATAACGGGTGATGGGGAATCCAATAGAACACATGTCAATTAAAAATAGATAGGAAAAACAAAAGATTGATTTTGCAAAGTAAAGATAAAAGAAGTCTGGAAATCTTATTTTTACAAAGCTGTGTTTTAACCCATCCATGACCTCTATAACATTTGCTTTTATTATTCATAAAATTACACATCTCCTTCTAAACTCCATCAGTAGTAAATGGCTCTATGACAAGTAAAAATAATGATTTACATGGATAGTCTAAATAGCAAGTGAAGAAATGTCTCCATTTTTTGTATTTTTCTTAGCTTTTCAGTCATTCATTTCTTAACCTGCTTTGTACTACAGTACAGAATGACAGAAATCCAGGCTTGTGAGTTGGCATCTCAGGATGCCAAAAGCAGGAACAATTGGGACATATCCTTCTTTGAATTCCCTCACAAATTCAACATCTCTTCCACTTCACATTGAGTATAATTCTATGCTCTTTTATCCAGGACTAGTAAGGCAGAGATCCTACCCAACTTCTGTATGAGATAAAAAAATACTGGAATGATGTCTACTTTCAACTGATCAGGCTATCTCTGTCTTCATACCTTTCACATTGATCTATGATGATGAATAAAAATTACAGTCAGCCTTACCAGGTGTTTTGTACAGCTGTGAAGAGTTGATCAATCATGTAACTACCTGTAATTAGTTAACAACTGATAAAAATATATTCCATAATAAATTAAACACATTAATTTCAATTATACTCTCCAACTTTATTCTTCTTAAGAAATAAATAATACCTCTCATTTTCTGCACTTTATGGAAAAAGCATGCTTTTCTCTCCCTTCAACTATAACTCTGTTTTGATTCTCATCAATCCAGGTAAGTTGGCACGAGAAACATGTTTCTGCAAGACAAAACATGCAAGTATGGTAGTGCTATGCATTTGTTATGCTCTCTGCTTCTATTCAGTAACTGTATAAAATCTGCCTCAGATTATGTCACAGATGAATGGAGGATATATTACTAGAATTTTGAAAACCCATTTTGCAATTTGGAGCTGTTTTGAGAGAAAGCAGAGCTGGAACAGTACCAAATACACTTTCTTACCACTGAATTCTTTTACGGTTATATTCAAGCTTTTTGTAATAATATAGCCATGTTTTAATGCTCACATTATGCCCCTTTGGTCATTGTTAAGTCTACCCTTGTGCTGTAAAACTACTTGTCTGTCATTCCCTATTACAAAAACGTTTTAGACTGTGAAAGGTGATATTGCTTTTACTGAACTAATGTGAAAGGTAAAGGAAAGGTTACTGGCACCACAGCGTTGAGGTAAGCACGGGTCAGCTCTCCAGTGAAGAGGACTGTTATTATTAGCTGCTGGCTTATTCTGATAGTGGAGTGGTTTTTAAATGATGCTATATAAATTAGAAGGCTTTGGAAGCACAGTGTCAAGGGTGGGATTAACTGACACATTTTCCCATGCTTAACCTCATAATCCTATTTCCTAACATAGATCCATGTCCTTCTTTAGCCCCTCAACTATTAAAACATTTATAAGAACTCTGCAGCAGTAAGGCCTCTGAGAATCTTTTCTGACACCTAACACCTTTGCACCTGCTTTTTTGGATTTCACACCCCTCCTGTCAATGTTTGATATTGCATCTTATACCAGATCCACAACACAGCTGTTGTTTTTCATGGATTGACACTTTGACCAACTGCATTGGAAAACAACTCATCATGAGCTTTATGCAAATTCAAAGAGAATATAAGCCCTGAGCAAAGAAGGACAAGATGAAATTCTGTCTAATGGAGATGCAACCAAGCCAAGCAATTGGAAAACCCCTTCTGATACAGAAAAATGTACGTATAGAAATGATGGCCCAATTACAGTCAACTGGACTCTTCCTAGTGATTTAAAATGAAAAATTTACCAGAAGTTGGCTTCCCAGTTCCCAGTTAACCCCTTTATTACAGCACTCCTCTCTGTTTTGTGGTCCTGAAAAACCCTCACAAATAAAATTCTATTTTTAGCAAATTCATATATGACTCCTTTGCAACTTGCAACCATTTTTAACAAATATGATACATGGCTCCTTTACAACCTATGAAAAATTTTACAGATGTAAAGATTCTTTATGGTCCCATTTAATGAGACAGTAAGGACCTGTGGGTGAGTTCTTCGAGTGCCTTACTGGATGGTGAAACCACTGGGAAGTTAATGTCCTGTACATTTGATTATATTTATATTTACATTTGATTATATATTATATTGTCACATGCATTAAAAAAATAGTAATGAAACAAGACAGGTTTGGAAACATACAGATTTGAAGAATAATGTGCTGGCAAAACAACCTAATATTTTACATTTATATAGAGATGGCTGGCTCTCACCTACCAGGTAATGGCTTTGAGATGTGTCAATCACTGATCACAAAGACAAGAAGTTTTATGAAAATGCCCAGTGGGGACTTATTTGAAGCCTCCACACACATGCATAGAGCTTGTGCCTCTGTTCTTCCTGCAAAATGTATGACTTTGATAAAGAGGACTGGACAGACTAACAAAAAGAGGACAAAAGAGACTGAAAATTTTCCAGTTGTTGAACCACAGTTTTAAAATATCAATTGGAATTTTATTAATGTATAAATAGTTATTTATGTCTGTTCTGGGTACTGTTGTGTTTGAAAATCATAGGTGACTAATGTTAGTGCCTAATAAATCCCTTCTCATGTCAGGGGTTTTTTTAGGGTCACACCTGTTAGCATTATTAAATGATTTAAGAGACAACTATTTATAATTATATTTTTCAGGTAAGCAAAGGAGAGAAATAGCACCAGTTATAATTCCTGCGACCATAGAAAGCCTTTCTAGAGGGAATGTATTCCTGGACCCGTAGGTCATCAATGCAAGTAAATTAATTGGTGACACAAAGATTAGAAGCAGCCTGGGCTGCAGTTATCATATACTAATGGAATTCACAGTCCTGAGGAATATGAGTCAGTTGAAGAGCAAAGTCAGGACCCTGAACTTTAGGAAAGAAAACATCCAGCTCTTCAAGGGCTTAGTCAATAGCAATCCCTTGGGAAACTTATGTCAGGGACAAGGGTGAAAAACAGAGCTGGTAGACATTTAAGGATATTTTCCATAATGCACAAGATCTTTCTATGCCCAGGCGTAAATGATCAGGCAAGGATGACAAGGGACTGGAATGGCTAATCGGGGAACTGCTGGTAAAACTAAAGGGAAAGAAGCAAATACATATCAGAAGCAAGGACAGGTAACCTGAGAAGACAATAGGAACATAGTCTGTTTGTAACGAGTGAGGAAGGCCAAGGCGAAGCTATAAGTGGATCTCTGAATCCTTATGGACCTCCATGGGCTGCAAAGGCACAGCTACCTCCCCATCCTCTGCATCATGGGCTGCAGCAGAACCTCAGCTCTGACACCTGGAGCACCTCCTCCCCTTTCTTCTGCACTGACCTTGGTATCTGCAGAGTTGTTCCTCTTGCATGTTCTTACCCTGCTCTTCTCTGGTTGCAACTACATCTGCACAATAACTTTTATTTCATTATTAAATATAACAGAAGTATTGCCACCAATTCTGACTGACCCAGCCTTGGCACTGGCTCTCTCAGACTTGGAGGAAGCTTCTACGAGCTTCTGGTAGAAGACATTCCTGTAGTACCCACACTACCAAAACCTGGCCATGCAAACCCAATACACTATGCTAAAGCACACAGAAGACTGGGAGGTGATTCAGGACAGCCAGCAGAACTTCACCAGGGAAATATTCTGCCTGCTCAGCCTAGTGGCCTTCTACAGTGGAATGATTCCAACAGAAGATAAGGAAAGAGTCATCTGTATGGATTTCTGTAAAGCCTTTGAAGGGTTCCCCATAACATACTTCTCGCTGAGATGGGGAGAGAAGGATTTGATTGCTGGAGTGGTCAGCAAATGAGGAACTGACTGGGTGTTGTCATCCCCAGTGTACTAGTCGATGTCTCAATATCTGGATGGAAGTTGATGAGAAGTGTGCCTCAGGGGTCTGTATTGGAACAGTGCTATTAAATTTCTTCATCAACGATATAAGCAGTGGGATCAAATAGACCCTCAACAAATTTGCAAATGACACCCAGCTGAGTGGTGCAGTTGACCTGTTTGAGTGATGTGATGATGTGATGTGATGTGATGATGTGATGTGATGTGATGTGATGTGATGTGATGTGATGTGATGTGATGTGATGTGATGTGATGTGATGTGATGTCACCCAGAGAGCTGCAATCTCATCCAGAGGAACCTGGACTAGCTTGGGAATCAGGGCCACATGAGCATAATGAGATTTAGTAAGATCAAGTACAAGGTGCTGCACCTGGGTTAGGACAACAGCACAGGCTGGGGATGAGCAGATGGAGAGCAGCCCTGGGGAGAAGGACTTGAGGGTGTTGGTGGCTGAGAGGCTGGACATGACCCAGCCATGGGCACTCCCAGCCCAGAAAGCCAAACGTGTCCTGGGCTGCATCCAAAGCAGTGTGGGCAGCAGGGGAGGGAGGGGATTCTGCCCCTCTGCTCTGCTCTGCTGAGAGCCCACCTGGAACCCTGCACCCAGCTCTGGGGTCCCAGCACAGGGAGGACATGGAGCTGTTGGAGTGGGTCCAGAAAAAAACAAGAGAAATTATCAGAGTAATGAAAAACCTTCTCTGTGAAGACAGGCTGAGAGAGCTGGGGTTGTTTGACCTGGGAGACAGCAGGTTTCAGAGGAGACCTCGCTGTGACCTTTCAGTTCTTGAAGTGGACTTCCAATGAAGACTGAGACAGTTTTTAGTAGGAACTGTTGTGATTGGAGAAGGAGTAATGTTTTTAAACTAAAAGACAATATAAGGAAGGTATTTTTAACAATAAGGGTGGTGAAACACTGGTACAAGTTCCCCAGAGAAATGGTAAATATCTTATTCCTAGAAATATTCTAAGTCAGATTGGATGGGGCCTTGAGAAACATGTTCTAGTTGAAGATGTTCTTGCCCAGGGCAGGGGGGCTGCACTGGATGATGTTTATGGATCCTTTCCAATCCAAACTATTCTACAGTTCCATGATTTTGAAAGGTCTTCATGTCTGTGCTTGCTTATATTAGGACTTAGCTGAAACTGTGCATCAGATATACAAAACAAGATTTAATTTGATCTTTTGAAAACAGTGTGTTAAAGAAACCATGAAGCATAATATTTTAATTTCTCTGAATTTCAAAGATCAGTATATACAGAATTGACATGAAAATGTAGGCATTCATAGATACACACTCTGCTTGACAAATTATTTATACCCTTTAACATTCTCTAATTCCTTCATTTTGCACTACCCAGATGATATAGAAAAAATTCTGATCACTTACTGAAACTCCTCAGATGTAGTACTGAACACTATTCAAGGCACAGTGACTTCGAAAAAAAAAAACTTTTTAATTAATTTTGTGTATCACAATATCTAGTGCAAGCATTTGTCTTGCTTCTGGTACTGTGGAATGACTTGCCTGTCCTGTGACTGACAGCATGTGCCGTACCAGATGGCACAGCTGGAGGAAATTAGAACTTCTTCATATTCCCTCTTTTCTCACTGAAGTTCCTTTGGGTCACATAGATACTGTTGGCTGCAGTACCATTATTGGCATAAAACAAAAGGAGTCCACAACAAAGCTGTCTCTTTGAAATATCATGAACAGGAAACTCTAATTATGTGATTCAGTAAATAACTGCAAAAAGTAATACTTTCTAAAGAAAGCCTAGCTGAAAATAAGGTCAGAGCAGTTTTTCTATGAACTTTAATCAGTAAATATATTATTTATAATACAGGTTTTTTTCCTGGAAGTAGAATTTTATTGCATAACCTCTATGATGATAATAGTTAGAGGAACACTATCCAACAGTTGAAATACAAATACCAGCATCATGCTAACTATTAAATTCACATGCAAAATAGACAAGAAATTTGGAAATAAGTCTGTCTATCTCCTTCTCTCTGTAATTACTAATATATAGTATCCAGTATAACGACACTGTGATGAGAGAGGGACTGGATAAGGTACAGGGCATGCCTCTCCTGAGAATCTCATCTAGAAGAACACTCCTCTCCATCTAAGAATCTTGCAAGATATGTGTTGTGCCCTAAACCTCATAGAGTACTTTCCTCTGTTAAACTTGGCTACTGAGTTACAAGCTGACTACATAAACATTATGTCATGTAGGCTGACTTTTCTTATATACACTTATCTTTTATTCCAATTTATATTTTCACTATATCCAGAGGAAGACATTCATTTGCAAGTGCAGCTAATATAGATTTGAACTCCACAGCAGATCCATAAACTTTCTCTGCTAAGTTTTACTTTCAATTGATACTAATCAAAAACTGATTTTAACTAATATCTAAAATGTTAGACATAATATCTAAATATTTAATTAGATAATTTCTAATAAATATCTGAATCTAAAAATATTGCACATCCAAAAATAGAACAAATTTTTAAAAATTGAAAGCTAGACCTTGAAACAGATTACTCTTCCTTCGACATCGTATGGAATGGTATGAAGTCTTAATCCTTCAGAATGTAAAAGATGAGAGCACACATCCTCAATTTTTTTTCATGTAGCATCAGATTACCTCATTTTAAGGTTTAGTGAGATGACTTAGAGAGTGCTGAAAGTGGTCTTTGCAAACAAAGAAAGAGCTTTTTGCTATAAATGAACAGACAAGTGAGCAATGTACTTTCCTCCTCATGCTATGGCACAAGGCACATCCCTCAAGGAACCAAAGCATACCCAAATAGAAATAGTGAAAAAGCCTAGGCACTTGGACATGCATGTTCCTGACAGGCTGATATAGCTACTCCCTGAGGTGCGTTTGGGCTAGAATGATGCTATGGTTTAGAATGGGGTGTCTCTCTGTCCATTACTCAATGTAAAAAAAAAAAAAAAAAAAAAAAAAAAATGCAAGGAAAAATTAGACTTCAATAATTTCTACTGGGCTGCAGCTGGCCTTTTTAAGTTTTACACTAAAGAATACTGATGCCATTCTTGCACACTCCTTTAATCTTCCCAGAAGGAACTTTTAAGGACTTGAAAGTCAAATAAAAATTTCATTTCCTAAGAGAGGATAAACAGAAAACAGTTTTATTAACATTCTATGTTATTTTTTCTATTGGTTGCCAAGTTTTCTCTTTCTTCCTAATGTTGTAAAAAGAAGCCATTCTCCTGACAAAACAGAGCTTGCACATATTTGCTTTGTTATAATCTCCAATTCCCAGTACTGACTCCACGTGAGAGACACTGCTAACCCTTATAAGCATTTCACTGGATTAATGGATGTTAGCAACAATTCTATTGGACAATAAATGATACCATCTAACTTGTGGTCATTAATACTTGTATTGCTTGCCCGTGGCAACACACTGGCAGTGGAGTTCAGGGGAAGACGCTCTGCAGAAAGACACCAGAGGCTGCCCCAAATGGATACCAACAATTCCAGATGGCTCTAATGGACCAAGCACAGGACACAGCAAAGCTCTCAGCAAAGTGTGTATGGTGCCACTCTAAAACCTGATTTAACAAAGAGGAAAAAAAATCCACCAGAGAAAGAGGGAACATAAAAAGAGTGAGAAGGAATACAGGAAATATCAAATCAAAGCAGGAGGAAGTGGAGGTCCTGCATGGTGTAGTAGATCTCCACACTACAGCTCATGGAAGACTCATGCTGCTGCAGATGGATATTCCCGGAAAAAGCTCAGCCCATGGGGACCCCACACGAAGGGAGATCAAAAGGAGTGAGGATGAAGGAGAAGCAGCTATAAAGCCAGCTGTGTACTGGCTGTAACTTCCCTTGCCACCCTGCACTAATCAGAGATGGAAGAGGAATCTGAAATGAAGTTGACGTTGGAAGAGAGGGGAAGATTTTGTTTTATTGTCTTTGTTTCTTACTACTGAAATATATCTTGACAAATATTAATCTTTCCAAAGTACAGTCTGTTTTGGCTACAAAAGTAAATGAGAAACAGTCTCCCTGTCTTTTATCTTGATCCATGTGATTTCTCAAAATATTTCCTCCCAGCGTCATGCTGAAGAGGGAGATGAAGTGATCAAGCAGGTAGGCATTTGGCTATTCAAAACTGGCCCAGGACTATTTTTCTATTTCCCCTTTTTAGACTATTTAGACTAATTCAATATTTTAGTTCATTAACCTGTTATCTGCTAATAACTATAACTATTTATCTTAGAGTCAACATTAGTCACCTATTATGTTAGCAAGGATTCTGATGCATTTGTTCTGAATAACACAAGCCAGACAGTATGCTAAAGGCCAAACACTTAGCAGTATTTCACATCATTCAAAAAAAGTGTTCCTTTAATTGTATGTTCAGCTTCCAAAGCTGACCTTGAAATGTTGATTCTGAGAAACTGAGTTTATAATCTAAATCAGAAGAGCTTGTGTAACCTCCCTCCCAGATCACTACAAGTATGAATTGAGTTTCAGCCTCCAGAGAAACACAATAGATAATGTCAATATTTTTCTTCTTGACCTTTTGTACCACACTAACATGATGTTGCTTGCAGTTTTTACCATTGTATAAAGTTATTTGCACAACTCCATTTTTTTTTTCTGTAAGTTTTAAGTGAACCATTAGGCCATAACCTACACTCAGTTTTGTGGCTTTCAATTTCATTGAACAGGAGATTTCAGGAAAGAAACTACATTTTAGACCTCTCCAAAAGAAACATTGGTCTCTCAGGCTCAGCTCTGAAAAGACTTACATGCACAGGTAGGATTCCATGCAAAGGCTACCCATAATGCATAAACATGGGTAAATCCTTGCACTACAAGACTGATAATTTTGTTTAATTCATTTGCCTATTCAGGACATATGATTTCCTGATTCCATTACGATTCCTTTTTACTAGTTAAATTCTATCTGTTTCATTCCCTGGTTTTGCTATGCAAAGGAGAAGAGGCAGGAGAATGGAGACCTGCACTACTTATTCTGTTGCTAGCATTTCTTTTTCATGTCCATGAACTTTCCAGTGGGAAAGTTCACTCTTTGTTTCTGTTTTGTTCACTCAATTTTTTTAGCAATTCTTTTTAGATAAACTTCTTTACTATAAAAAGTCAGTGGAGAAAATTAATTACTATTACTTTCCTCAGAAGGGAACATAAGCAGGGCTAAATCAGACCTCACACAAGTTTAATCCACTCCAACATTCCAATTGCCTGTGAATCACCAGTTACAGATGTTTAGAGAAAAAGTAGGAATCAGTAAAGAAGAGCCTGACACTTTTCCCTAAAGATCCCTCTACTCACCCCCCAGAAATCAGAATATTAAGAACTTGAAAAATACAGATGACAGCAAAAATTGTGGTTAGGTACCAACCAATTATTTTATTTCCCCCTGACAATAAGTCTCAGAGCAGCTGTGGCAGAGAGCAGTTATGCAGCCAACAGAAAAAAAAAAATGTTGGTGGATGCCTGGGAGTTCTTTTCTCAGTCTATTATACATTCATGCCATTCCTCACATGTAATATCCTTTTCAGAGAAATATTTGTGCTCGTAGCAAAAGACAGTGCTGTTTATAGAACTTTCTATACAGTTTTTAAATGAAAACAGACACAGGGAACAAAGTGTGTATGTGAATTTGACTACAAAGATGTACTTCATTTTTACAGAAAACAGCTATTTGCAGCCTGCTGCTTATTACCACAGTCAAATCCCCTTTAGGATCCTGTCCTCCTTCATTTATCAGAATATATACAAGTAAAATTTAGTCACTGGAAAAGCAAAACAAGGTACCTTGGCCCTATTTAAGTACTTCTAAGGCATTTTCAATGATATTACTAGCAAAACATTATTGTTAAAAACTTCATGGAATATGATTTAATCTATTAAGAAAAGATTTGAACATGAAACAAACATAGATTTTTGTCTTACTTCAAATGGGAGCTCTGTTATTTCCATATTTCCAGACAAATCCAGTTTTTCTAGATTCTCACAATCACCCAGTTCTGGAGGAACTGACTTCAAATTATTGAAACTCACATTGAGCACTTTGAGGTTTTTTAAGCAGCCTGTGAGGGTAAGATAATTCAAATCAGTGTACTTAAATTTAAAAAAAAAAAAGAGAGAGAGAGAAAGCAAAAAAATAAAAGGTATACTCAGTTAAGCAAAAAAAAAAAAGCTCCTTATTGTGATGATGGGTGAGATTAATAAATATTTTCTGCAATAACATTTTGAGGGGCAATAGTGCCCTTAATTAGCAATGTTTTTGGAGAGTGTTTGAAAGAACACAACAAAGACTTTCAAAGGTCTTGTTTCTTCTAACAGTGAGATACCTCTTAACCTCAGCTGAAACTAGAGAAGTTGGCTTTTGGCTTGCCCACTGTAGAAAATTTGCCTGCCAACTGAAACACCTCTTAGCAGCTTCTATACAAACTCCTTGTTGAGAACAATCACTCCTACTAAACTTACAGAATTCTATCTTTAGCGTCCTGCATTGCACACTTTTGATTATATAATGTATGTGTGCATGTGTTTAATTATTTTCTTTATTGTGATTTATCATATCTTTAAAGGCTATGATAATATTCTATGCTACATTTAATAACAAATTCTTTTGTTTCTTCAAATTTTAAACATTACATAACTGTCAGCAAAAGGAGGGTTAGAAACATAATTAAAATGCAATATCATGAAAAAAGTAAGTAATTCTGTGATATAACCAAACTGGAAGACATTTGAATGCATAAAGCAGCTAATGTGTTAGTAAAGGCATCATTAAATACATAACAAATTGAGAACTTTTTATGGAAGGCCTGGTTGTTGTATTACATGAATGATCACAGAATTGCAGAATCACAAATGGTTTCATTTGGAAGGAACCTTCAAAAATCATCTAGTACAAAATAAGAAGTCCTGTCTAACTTGACTGAATACTTCCCATGGTGAGTCATGTACAATTTCTCCAGGCATACTGTTCCAATGTCACATCACCTTCATCATAAAAAATTTCTTAGGTTCAAGCTACACCTACTCTCTTTCCATTTAAAGCCATTGTCCTTTGTCCTGTCAGTACAGACACTGGTAAAAAGTCCCCCCCACCTTTCTCATAAGTGCACTTTAAACATTGAAAGGCGGCAATAAGATGACAACAGAACCTTCTCTCTTTCAGTCTAAATACTTCCAGCTGTCTCAGCTTTCCTTCACAGAACTGTTCGGGACCTCTGGCAATCTTCACAGCCCTTCACTGAAGCCATTCCAGCAGGGTCATGTCTTTCTTATACTGAAAGCTCCAGGACTGGATTAAGTATTCCAGATGGAGTCTCACAGTGACACCCTCCCTTCAACAAAATGGTCACACTTTTTTTGCTCAAGATACTGTTGCCTTTCTGGGCTGCAAATGCATATTGCCAGCTCGTATCCAATTCTCATTCACCAGTATTCTCAAGTCCTTCTCTGTGAAGCTGTTCTCAATCCATTCACACGCAGACTGGACTGATATTAGAAATTATCCCAGCACATGTGCAGGATCTTGTACTTTCCCTTGTGGACTTCCATGAAGTTCACATGAACCCACCTCTCAAGTTTGTCAAGGTGGTCCTGGACCGCATCCCTTCCTGTAAGGATATCAACTTATATACTCAGCTTGTTATCATCTACCATATTTCCCTCTACTAACTTATTTTCCTGTAGTATTCCCTTCTACCCAGTGACAGAATACAGCATTTAGAAGGAAATGGAGAAGTAAGAAACACAAATGCAATTCAGTAATTGGAAACTGGGAGAGAACAGTATCATTGTCAGCAGGTTCTCAAAGTAGACTAGCTATTTCTAAAGCAAGACAAGACACACGTCAACCAAAAACTTACATTAATCAGACTCCCAGGTCTGGCCAGGACAGGGCTAATTTTTCCAGTAGCTGATAAATGGCATGGCCAGGATCCAAAAGCTATTCTATACTACCTCACATCATTGTCAGGAGTGGAAGAGACTTTCTTCCAGCAAGAAGGGGTTCTGGTTTGGCCAAGTAACCCTGACGGAGGGAGCCATCTGATTTATTAATTTTTTATTGTCAGGGTTGTTTTCTGTGTGAATCATGTCTTTTGTTGTAACTTCTGTCATTAGTATTCTGGTTGTTACTGTACATTTTATTAACTTATTGCTGTTTCTGGAAAATTTTTCTTTTCTCAGTGTATAATCTTTGCTTTTTGTTCCTCCCACTCTCCTCTCCAGAGTGCTACAGGGACAGGAGAAGGGAAAAGCCTGGGAGAAGATGGAGCGGTGCATGGTTTGAAGAGTCTTGGAGGGCCACTGAATTCAGGGCATACCATTCCTAAGTCATATCAGTCTTCTATTTATAACAAATTTTTTTAAAGAATCTGGTGTTTCATTAGATTTGGTTGACACTGCCGAGTACAAAGTGTCCTCAAGTCAGTGTCATAGTAGTGCTCTTATCCTTAAGATATTAACATTTAATTAAACTTCTTCCAAAGCAACTGTTGGCTTAGAGTTGCTCACCTTATGCAATCTCTGGAAATCCTCACCAAGGGCTATTTAGTGCTTCTACAGAAAAAGACAGAGAAGAGGCATAGGGAGTAGAAAGTCCTACTTTTTTTCCTGAGAAATTGCTGTGGCCAAAGCCAGACACATGCAGTTTGCTGGCCAACACTAGCAGTCACCAGATCACACAGCATTTTACATAAACCCCATAGTTTCCCTTAGACACAACATTGTTTTTAAATGATGAATGGATCACCCAAACCATCTCACATATGGCAGACAAGGCATATGTTGTGGTAACTCTGTTACCTTAATCTCTACAGGTTACAACAAAGAAAAACAAAGTCTTCCACCCAGCTTCCTTCCAGTTCTAGCTCTGCCAGAAACTAAGGTGTATTTCAAAATTCAGCTTTCCTTTTAGCATGGTGACCTTGTTTTCCTTTGCTGTAAGATACTGTTTTAGTTAAAATAGAAGAAAATATTTTTGTAAGACTACAACAGGCATTGTTTTGCCAGTACACTACTATCTGACAAGGGCCGTTTAGGTAATAAAACAATTTAATTGTGTCAACATGTGAGCTATATTTTAAGCACCTAAAAATAATAGCAGTTTAGTCTACTGATAAGGAAACCTCACCACATTTACTATCAAAATGTACATGAAGATATTATATCACATGCTAAGTGTCATGACCATGAATTTACCACTTCATGCAACAAAATAATGATTAAAACAGAAATGCCTTAAAACTAGAGAATCAGAAAGTCATAATTCACTTCCTCAACCAGCTAATCCCGTGTTAAAGGAGAGCAAATCCCATTGGAATGAAAGAAGAACCGCTTATTCAATAGCCCTGGAATGTTTTGCCTGTTCTTTCACCACTGGAATATTGTACTGGTTCTGTCTGGAATGGAGTTAGTCCTTCTCATAGCAACTCATATGGTGTTATGTTTTGGATTTATGACCAAACAATGTTAATAACTGAACAGTGCTAACTCAGCAAAAAATTTTTTTCTCACTCTGGTACCCCAGTGAGTCAACTACGAGTGGGCAAGTGGCTGAAAGGTGACAGGGCTGACATATTGCATCCAAACAGACAAAAGGAATATGCTATAGCATATAATGTCACGTTCAGCAGTAAAAGCTGGAGACAGGGGTTGAATGGCAGTGAGTTTTAAGGTCTCTAGTGCTTAGAGACTGAATGTGGATCAATTTGTGGTGAGCGAGTGCTTTTGCATCACTGGTTTGTTTACTTCTTCTTTTTAAACTGTGTTTATCCTGATGCATGAGTTTTCTCACTTCTGCCTTTCCCTTTCTCTTCCCATCCTGCTGTGGGAGACTTGAGTGCGGGGGACTGAGCAACCTGTATGAGGCTTAGCTGCCTACAAGTGTTAAACCACAACAGATGTTGGTAATTTTTCAGTCACTGAAATTTCTACCTCTCAGAAGGTAACCCATTAGGGGTTAGTTCTTCATTAGTAATTGAAGAACTAACCCCTAATGGACTACTAGGCAAGGCACCTGGTGTTACCAACATGCTAGTCACTGTCTCATCTAACTTTGTTCAGGTGGTCATCTCATGCATTGGAGACATGGAGCAGAATCACTTATGAAAAAGAAATCACAAAAATATAGCAGCCTTTCTGGGTAGTGTGATGGATTCAAGCACATCATTCTCTGCCTGTCTTTCACAGCACCTAACATGTATGTCAATGTTCCCAGTATGGTTTGCAGGTATGAAAAAAAAGATACCTAAAAAATGCATCACATTTTTTCTTACCGTATATAGTCTCTCTCTAACATGACAGAAGGGCACTACAGATTCTACAGTCAATTTACAGTAATTGCTGACTATGATTATGAAAATTACTGGGAAAAGGCAGGAGTCATGCAACTGAATTTTTTTTTCATAACAAATGCAGGGCAACATAGATTAATCGGATGAAGCTTGCCAAGATCTGCCTGCAGGGAGCAATCTGGGAATTCTATAGGGGCTATTTTTCACCTCTGGGCTCTTCAGTGAATTAAGTTATGCCACCTGACAAGTGAGCAGTAGTCAAGAAATAACACACCCTCTAGGGCGATAAGACATATATATAAGACTAACCAGGACCTCCTGGATAAAATCCTTTCATGAGCACTTCACATCATCACATTTCTTTCATTTCTCAATTCCATTTGAAAAGTAGCTTATTTTTTGCATCTGCTGCTGTTATGGTATTATAAGAAGTTACTGAGTTTCTTAATTTTCTTTATTTAGAATAATCTTCAGATTGCTAGCCTAAGTTTATTTGTAGAAGTTTCCTAAACATTATTTTGTGTAGTTCATCTTTAAATAGGATTTTTTCCTTCACTGGTGTTAACTTCTGATATTTTCATAGGTAACAGACATCTCAGAATTCATTTTACTAGCCTGAATAAGCCATTTTTTCTAGTCTCTGCTGACAAAATAAAAATTCCCCTCCTTAAATGGTCCTAATAGACATATTTTGCATCTGTTCTCATCTAAAATTACAGGATAGTCCTCCTGTGACTGCTAGATTTGGAGTTTCATTTATTTCATTTTTTTGCATTTAATGATCTCTGACATGATGCACAAAAACTGAATACATGATCTTGAGCTCAGCAACTGTGAATTTAATCTCTGTATTTTTTAGAAGCCTATCTGCTCATCAGTCTTACCATATTTCCACCTATTTTGCAGAGACAACACACAGACAAACTGTGTCAGAACATTTCAGCAACCCTGTTCCTGAAAATTGCTAAGTGATAAAGTCAAGACTGATCCTTAAGAAAATCCACAAATTACCATCTTCATGACCAACACCTTCTCTTTCTAAATAAACACATTTTTTTTGCCTCTAGTTTAACAAGTCTTTTGCATATTTTAAAATTGTGGCATCAAAGTCCATTCTGTTAGAATCAAACATCATTTTCCAAACCTGTCGCGGAATACCAGGTAGACAAGATTGAAGCTCAGTCATATTTTCAAAAGATAGAAACCAAATGAGTTGGGAACAACTTGCTTTTCCTTTATAAATTTTTTATTTCAACCTGGTTTCCATTCAGCACCACATCTCTAATGACTCCTTCCCCTAAATAACTGTTTAAAATTTTTGTAACAGTAGATAAAGATAGAGTTAGGCTGTATGAGCTCTCAGAATGGTAATCCAGATTACAGAGTGAAACCTGCTAGGCAAACTTTATCAGAGAGAAAGCACAAATTTGTGACTATAAAAAACATCCATGAAAATGAAAGATTCTCAAATCCTGTGGCTTGACCAAAGGAGCACAAAAGTTTGGAGGGATGAATTCCAAAACAGTCTTCAAATACCATATACATTGTCATTTGGAGGAGGGGAAATAAGGGTGGTAAAGCAGTACGGACTCTTACAATCCTGAGGCCTGCATCTAGGGGCTTATTAAGGTCATCTTAGTCAGAAGTTCTCCACAGTCTTTGGTAGGGTGCCCAGTAAAATCAAGCTTAATGAGCACGTAATACAGCCATTGAGGCACTTTAGGAGGGGAGGGAGGAGGTGGCATCCCTTCCATGACTGCACAAATGCAAAGGAGGATTTGGCTCCCACAAATGTTACATATACATTCATATAATATTCAAGCACAACTTCTGAATTAAAAGTAGTAATAAAGTAATAAAGTAAAATCATTGTTGTACAATAGTCTTTTTAACTATGCTTAATGTTGCTGAATTTTCATTCTATAAAATACGTAAATTCTAGAATTAAACAGCTAACACCTCTGTGTTTTCCATGGAGAGGCAGTAAAAGCCAAAATTAAATCCATGGTCTCCCTGAAAATTTCCAAATTAAGATTATTTTTTAGATGGGAGATCCAGTGTCATAGTTGTTGCATTTATTTACAGTCTAAATTTTTAATTCATTTTTAAAAACCTGAATTCATAATTAAATTCTGTAATTTCTTATGAGCAATGCAGAATTCTAATAATGCTAGTACAAATTCACCTTTTACACAAGCCTACATTAGTGGTTCTAACAAGATGTCAGAGACAAAATATAGATGAGGTTACAGAATGCTTTTATTATCTAAGGATCCTATTCAATGCAAATGTAGATCCACTTGTAAAATGCTAGACAACTCTTTACATTATCTGCAAGCATAGAGTCATTGAATTATAGAATGGCTTGAGTTGGAAGGGACCTTATAAATCATCTAATTCCAGCCCTTCTGCCATGGACAAGGCTACCTTTCACTAAACCAGGGTTCTAAAAGCCCCATCCAGTCTGGTCTTGAACACTTCCAAGGATAGGTCATCCAGAACTTATCTGGGCAACCTGTTTAATTGCCTGGTCATCCTCAGAGGAAAGAATATCTAATATCTAAACTAAACGTACCCGCTTTAAGTATATGGCCATTACCCTTTGTCCTGTTAATACATGTCCTTGTAAGCAGCCATCTAGTTATTTTTATAGGCCTCCTTCAGGTTCTGAAAAGCCACAGTAAGGTCACCCCAGAGCCATCTTTCCTACAGGGTGAACAAGCTCATTTCTCTCAGTCTGTCATCATAGGAGAGGCCCTCCATCCCTCTAATCACCCTTGTATCTCTCCTCTGGACCCACTCCCACAGTTCCATGTCCTCCCTGTGCTGGGACCCCAGAGCTGGGTGCAGGGTTCCAGGTGGGCTCTCAGCAGAGCAGAGCAGAGGGGCAGAATCCCCTCCCTCCCCTGCTGCCCACGCTGCTTTGGATGCAGCCCAGGACACGTTTGGCTTTCTGGGCTGGGAGTGCCCATGGCTGGGTCATGTCCAGCCTCTCAGCCAACAAGCCTTTCTCCTCAGGGCTGCTCTCCATCTGTTCATCCCGCAGCGTCTGCTGATACCAGAGTGTGCCTCAACCCAAGCACAGCACCTGGTACTTGGTGTTGTTAAACCTCATGCGATTCACGTGATCCCTTCCAGCCTGTCTACTTTCTTCTAAAATGGGCACAACATTTCCCATCTTTCAGTCAGCTGGGACTTTACCTGACTGACCTAACTCCCCCAATCCCTGCCCTCGGTGCCATCCACTCAGGAATTGTGAGAAGAGACGCTGCTTTTGAAAACTAAGTCCCGAATGTCCTCATAAAAACAGTCAACTTGCAACACCAGTGTTTAATACTTCCTCTCCAAAGGGAGGATATAATCAAAATTTTCCTGTGTTTCATACAAGACTGAGCTGCTGGGAAAATAACACTGAATACTGAGTAAATTACAAAGGTAATTGATGAATTTGCAGTTCCTCAGAATAGGCATTTAAGATGAGAATATGTATTTTCTTCTCGGAAACTCAAAACACATTGGCAATCTCATTAATAGAAAAAGCTATTTTAGGTATCAAGAAGTCATTTTAAATTCTATTAATAATAGTTTTCCCCTCTGAGTTATAGAAAATTGGATTAATGATATGAAGAGAGGAAATTTTATACTGTGCAATGGAAAAGAGACAAAAATTCACTGTGATTTCTTAATAAAGTATGCACCAAAAGCAATTATTTTTAATCCTCAATATCTGGAAAATCAGAAATGGGAGAGGACACAGTACAAGTATTTTGTTAACAGCTCTTTGAGAAGTATAACTTGTGGAACAAAAAAATCCTAGTATAACCTTACAGTTCCATGCCAGCACAAAGGCTTTGGAAACAGATGATGAACTTCAGTCCACTACTTCCTATGTGAGTATGAGAATATAATGTTGGATAGTTTCATTTATAGCAATTACTAATGTACTAGCACTGCTTTACATATAGCAATTGCACTGCAGCCACAGAGTCAAAGCCAAACCTGTAATCTCACTCAGAAGACAAAGAAAATCCCCTGGCTACATGCCATTCATTATTTTTTCGCTGTTATTCCTAGGCAAAACATTTTAAGACAAACAACTCCATTCTGCAGTTTTCTTTCCTTTTATTTTCTTTTTTTTACAATTCTGATTAAAATATTTATTCTTACACAAAAACTATCAAATCAAAAATATTCTCATCTGTCTTCTATTACAAACATGTTCTTGTTCGTGTATATATTTGACTATGAGAATGCGATATGAAATATCTGATAATGGATTCAACTCTTTCTTCTCTCTGATTCAGGGTGGTGTATTATCTTCTAAATCTAGTAAAACAGGAATATGAAAGTCAATGTTCCAGAAGTCCAGAAACTTCTACTGCAGCAATAATTCTTTTCATTGAAAATATTCTTATCACCTGATCTTCTCTCATACATTTACCTCTTGTGAGAATCAAAAGTTGTCATAATATGCCTCACCAGGTTATCCTCTGCTGGATGATTTGTTGATCTAAAGTTGACTTCAATTCTGTCTGAAGATTAAAGACTCAACAAGATGTATGTCACTGCCAACATCAACTATCTGTCATTGCTCTCAAGTACATTTGAGCTGTGATATTTACCTAGTTATTGCTGTTTTGTAAGCAGAAGACAAAATGATGTATACCTTAGCACTTAACCTTTCCAGACACCTTACCCTCTGATTTAACACTAAGTCCTCACTCTTTGCTTAGAGCTCCCAAATCAAACCCACATCAATAATTTTCCTTGTGAAAATTTAGTAGCTAAATAGACTTATATACAAGTATACTTGAAATATCAAATATTTCATTTAGAAGCAGTATTCAAAAACGCTAAAATATCCAAGACCTTCCATAATATTGTCTTATGAAAATAATTAACATTTCCAATACACATTAATATTCGTCTCTGTATGT
This sequence comes from Passer domesticus, assembly GCF_036417665.1. Taxonomy (NCBI): domain Eukaryota; kingdom Metazoa; phylum Chordata; class Aves; order Passeriformes; family Passeridae; genus Passer; species Passer domesticus. The sequence goes on along the minus strand of NC_087512.1, from coordinate 40,438,548 downwards.
ATATATAGTACATTAAATAAAAGAACAGCTATTTGAAGTTTGCAAGCTTATCTCTTTACACAAACAAAGAGAGCACTACAAAAATTAACACAAAGTTCCTCTGTAATTTGTGCCATAACAAAAAGAGCAGTTTCAGTGCCGTACTAACAGGTGAGCTATCAACACACAACATTCAATAATACTTAAAAACATCAGGAAGATTTGACAAAAAAGTGCTGAACAGTTCAGGTACAGAGTCTTGGAGTGGATTTTTGTATTATTTCTTCTTAGACTACGTGAGTGATTATGCATTATTTTCTGGATAGGCTAGAATTACTACCGTGATATAGAATTATATAAGTTACATACATATATATATATATATAATATATATGTATGTATAAGTATCTATAGCTTAGCAAACTCTATGTTTCCACTGAGGAATTATTAGATTTAATGAATCTTGAAAAACAATATTTCTGAACAAAAGTTCCCAGGTAAGAGGAGGATGGTGAGTGCTTTAACACCATGTTTGAGGGAAGTCCTACAACAAAGCGTTTTCTAACATTCTCCGGCCTTCCAGGCAAACATTTGCATAAAAAAAGCAACAAAAGTATTGAAATAAATAAATCATGGGTGTAAGCTAGTGAGATAAACGTATTGGAGGAAAAGTGAATAAGTGGGAATTACATAAAAGCTATTGATGGGCAGAAATCCCATCATGTTAATGCAATTGAAAGAACAGTGATTGCTGCTAGAAACAATGAGACCTTTTTCCTTGTTTCCCAAAAAGGGTCTGATAAAGGCTCTACATTACCTTCTACTAGAACAATCTACTTGTCCCCTGAACATCAGTGGTGTTCCCCAGGGCTCAGTGTTGGAGCCAGCCTTCTTTAGAGTCTTTATTACAGAATCACAGAATCACTGGGTTGGAAGAGACCTTCAAGATCATTAAGTCCAACCCAGGTCATCAAGTCCAACCCAAAGACATTGAGTACAACCCAAAGTCACTATTGTTGATCTGGATGTGGAGATAAAGTGTGTCCTAAGTCATTTTCCAAACAAAATTTGGGTGGGAAGATTGATCTACTAGAGGGAAGGAAAGATATTCAGAGTCATCTGAACCAGGTGGACAGTGGACCAAGGACAATTATATGAGCCAGGTCCTGTCCTTGGTTCACAATAGCCCCAGACAGCTCTAGAGGCTTGGGGAAAAGTAGCAGGAAAGCAGCTTGGCAAAAAGCACCTTGTTGAAAGCCAGTCAAACATGGTCCAGCAGTGTGCCCAGGTGGACAAGAAGGCCAAAGACACCCTGGCTGTATCAAAAATAGTGTGGCCAGCAGGACCAAGGAAGTTTTTGTCCTATTGTACTCAACACTGGTGAGACAACACCTCAAATCCTGTTTTCAGTTCTGGGCTCCTGTCCTGGTTTTGACCAGGACGGGGTTAAATTTTGTAGCAGACAGGAGGGGACATTCCTAACACCCAGAGGTTATTCTATACCACCTCACAGTTTTTCAGGGGTAGGAGAAGGCTCCCTGCTGGTCAAGTAAGTGCAATTGGGTGTCACTGCTTTGCTCTGTAACTGACATTCTAGCTGTTTCTAGTAAATTGTTCTTATCACAACCCATTGTCTTTACATTTCGTACCTCAAATTTTCCTCTCCACATGGCTGAAAGGGGAGGGGAGAAGGAGACAGAAATTAATGCTTTAGTGGGACCATTAAATTGGGGAATACCATTTCTAATCCACAACAACCCCAGACACTGAGGTGATGAAGATTGTCCAGAGAAGGGCAACAGAGCTGGGGAGCACAAATTTTATGAGGAGCAGCTGAGGGAGCTGATATTGCTGATCCTGGAGAAAAGAAAGGGGAAATTATTGCTCTCTACAACTGCCTGAAAAGCAGGGTGTAGTAAAGTGAGGGTTAGTCTCTTCTCCCATTTGAAAACTGGGAAAAGTGAAAGAATGAGAGGAAATTACTTCAAATTGCACAAGGGGAGTTCTAGATTGGATACTAGAGAAAAAATTCTCCACTGAAAGGTTGGCCAGGCATTAGAACAGGCCACCCAAATAACAGGTAAAATTACCATCCTTGAAAATGCTAAAAAAAAAGGTGTATGTGTCACTTAGGGACATAGAGATGAACACAGTGAGGATAGGTTTATGGTTGGCCTCAATGACCTTAGAGGCCATTTCCAATCTTAAGAATTATGTGATTCTGAGATTTGTATTCATGGCTTTATTGTGGAAACAGATTTTAATAGCATTAGTGGTGGGGTTTTTTCTTAGGGATCATTTTCATTAACAATGCATAACATTATAAGAATAAATAAAAATTTTCCTGCTTCTACCTGCCTCAATTGTTAAGCAACAACCTCTTTTTAATGGTTTAGGGTAGTGTCTGGCAGGAAACTACCAGTCTTTTCCCTTTCTTCCATGCTATTTCCACTTTCTTCCAAACTAAATCTTACAAAGTGTTTGTTAATTAAACTCACCGACCTATCTGAGTTCTGCAGTCAAAGTGCTGATAAAACAGTGTTCATTTTATGTTCATTATCTCCTGCTTGTGTCCTGTTTATGATCTGTTAGTGTGTTTAGATGTCAGGCTAAAACTATAAAATAGATCTTGAGGTCTATGTAAAATTTTCTTTCTAAAATATGGTGTTAGTAAATAAATCAAAAGCATGAGTGTTACTTGACTAATAGAATACTAAAAGAGTAGAAAGTTCCAGCTCAGATTTCTGTGTTTCAGGATGCTCCACCTCTTCCTGTTTTTCTTAGTTAACTTTTGATATCAAGGGAGGTGAAGATTTTAGTCTTTAAGCTGTTATCTCAGTGTACATAAGGAAGGTCACTCATGGGAAAAGCTCAGGACTACTGTATTTAAAATCAAAGGCTGAGGTATTAGTACACCTAGGTGCATAAGCTTGGCACTGGTGAACCCACAATGAGCCCAGTTTCTTCTGCTCTCAAACATGCCACCTTTTATAACTATATTTTTTCCTTGTGAGAGCAGCAAATCCCTCTCAATACCAATAACATGTGTCAAACAAGATTATTATTGTAATACCTAAAAACTTAGGAGAGGCAAGCATTAAAATCATAGTTATGTAGCTTAAAATGGCAAGGGCCAAAGTATTTAGGCATTGAGAATTTGTTTTTCTAAAACTTATAACACCAGGTTGAGTAGATTTAGTTTAGATATCACAAACAAATTCTTCACTGTAAAGGCACAGGTTGCCCAGAAAAGTGTGGAAGCACCATCCCTGGAAACATTCCAGGCTGGGTTGGCAGGGGCTCTGAACAACCTGGTCTAATGAAAGGTGCCCCTGCCCACAGCAGTGGGTTTGGAACTAGAAGACCTTTAAGGTCCCTTGTAATTCAAATTTTTCTATTAATCAATTAATCTATTATATATCTCTTTAATAAATTAAGATTACTACTGAACTTTTAAAAAAAATGAAAATGTATATTTTCGCAGGATTCTATTTTTATTCCTTTTTCCCATGATCTTATGTTTCAATTTATCTTGCTTGAGGCTTAAAACTCTGTAATATTTCTATTTTTCTTAATCTGTAAGAAATATAAAACACCACCTGTTCCCAGAAACAACTCTCCATTTGCATGAATACAGGCAATAACTTCCTCAGAATCAGATAACAAAAATGTCCTAACTTTTTCTTATACTGTATTCATGGTTCTCAATACAATTTTGCAAATATAAGTAAAGCCAGAGAGATATAAAAATGTAGTGGGGACTGTTCAGTGTAAACGAGGAAGACAATTATCAGTAAATTAACAAGAATATCCACAGATGCTCATTTCCTTGCAATAGAATTAAATAGTATGAGTGTAAATATCTGAATATCTTGGACCAACTCACCAATCTCTGCTGGAAGATGGTTGATTTGATTTTTTGACAGTTCCAGTACTCTCAGGTCTTGAAATAGTGCAAGGTAGGCTGGAATGGTCTGTATCAATGTATTGTACACATGCCATTCTTTTAGATAGATCTGTTCTTTCAGAGAATCTGGGAATTCCTGTAAATGAAGTAAGAAGAGGTAAATAGAAAGCATGAACTTAGAATTTTGTTACCCTGTTTCCAAATAGGGAGAAAAATGCACTTTGCCTTAATTATCTTGATGTAGAATAATAGTTTGCCAAAGCCTTACAGAAGCTGTCTGCTTTTGAGGAGCACTGCAGCTGTCTTCATCACATATTCATTTTTTTAACTCCTAATGCAATTATTTGCTCTAAAACAGAAACCTGTTTGAAGAACTCAATCTGTTTGGTGTCTCACACATTATTTCATTTTTCCAGATGGAGGATTTCTTTAAAACACATTTCAGTGCTTTAATTCACACATCAAGATGTAGTAAAATGCAGCACAGAACAGGAGAGTGCATAGAGAATATCTAAATAGGGTTTGCTAAAAAAAAATAGGCGTGATTTTGTTCTGAATGCCTGCCAATGTTTCAAAACTTGTTTTCCAAGAGGGAACAGAAACCATTTCAGATACTATACACACATATCAGTTGGCTTAACTTCCTAAGATGTTGTAGCAATGTTAGAAAAAATGTAGAGGATTTCCTTAGAAACAATGAAATTGATTTTAAAATTAAAAAAACAAAATTGAATTTTAAATCAGTCCACATTTGCAAGTAATTTTTTATCTAGTCATGCAGAATCCTTTGCTTTCAAATTTCAAAATAATTTTGAAATTTCCTGTAATTTATGAGTTATTTTCAGATTATTCTATTTAACAAAAGTCTTCAATTTATGAATGAAACCTAAATTTATAAAGTTTTATTTTAGTACAAAACTGCTTTAGTTAATTGGTAATCACTTCAGATGTACATGTCTTTGTTTGAATTATGTCACCAAATTCCTTTAACTTGAAAAAGACAAAAATCAATACCAAAAGTTGAAGGTCAGATCATTTAACTCTCACTTTCTTAAGCATTGCATAATTTACCAGTCTGTCCTAGGTCTTTTAACACTGTTACATGGTAACATGTGGAATAAATAACCTGGAAGAGGTTCTGCCACTAACTTTGCCCTGTATTAAGAGATGTGAGAGTTTTGGCTTTTGATTTTTTTATTAATTTCAGATTTTTTTTCCTATGCATGAAGAATATGACACAGTAGGAATTACTGTTTTTATAAAGGATTTGCCCTCTTCTTTTTTTTTCCTAGATTTCATAGCTCTCCCAAGAAATTTGTAAAAATGTTGCATTTGAATTTTTTATTAATGCTGAAATTCTGGATTAGCAATTGCGCTACTTAACTCTTAGTTAAATTAAAAAATCTAACTGTAATTATAGATATGACGGACTGTTGATCAGCAGCCATTTTTTGGTTGTTATTGTCTCTCATTTCAGTTATTTTCAAATTTACACATGCTGACATAAAACCTATGTTTTTTTCGTTCTGGCTTGCTACTTTCCCTTCCATATTTGATACAGATAATTTTATTTCTTACTTCACCTTCTGATTAGGTATATGTGTGTATTGCATTGTGATCCATCTTCTGTATTTGTCAGTTTATGACAAAAAATAAAATGCCTCAAATGCCTCAGGGCTGGTGGTGAAAAATCTCTCCAACTTTGTGGAAGTAGTTACTATTTCTCATCTTCAGTACTGCACATTTTTCAATGGCAAAATAAAATAACAGAGAACAACAGCAAATGCAATTAGTGTTCTCTTTCCTATCTTTAAAGACTGGAAAATTCAGCACAGGGGAGATAGTATTTAGCTGGAGTGTTATAGATATCTCTGTAGGGAAAAACCATGATTCAGAGAGAGAAATGAATAACCATATTGGAGGGGAAAAGACGTCTATATTAACAGACATTATTTTCTACTCTATTTCTCCACACTGCAGGTCAGTCTCTGCTTTTCTATTGACCTAATGGGTTTTTTCACTTTATTGTCACAACACACCATCTCCAGCTTTTTGGTGGCAAATACAGCCCTTTGTCCTTTGAAGACAGCAGCCATGCTCTTCTCCGACACTGAAGGAAGAAGAAAAAAATTCTCCTTGGTACATTCATACAGTGCAGCACACAAAGTTGTCTACCCAGATCAAGATCAAACTCATTCACCATTTTAGAAAAATTAAGCCAAAATGCAAAAAACATATTATTAATGCATAAAGATAATTTTAAAAATCTTTATGTCTGCATTAAGACTTGTTTAGAGCACCAAGATATTCCTGTGGAGCAGCAGAAATACACTTAGACACTACTTCATAAGAATGGAAGTAGATTCCATTCTTCTACCAACTGCCAACTTGCTTTCCTTTCTTGTGAATATTTCTTTATATCATATGATCATATTTACAATTTGAAAATGCAAGAATGTAAATACTTTGCTACTGTGTTCTTTTTCAATATTTTCCATTTTAAAATGCATTTATGTTTGTGTTGCCGAAACATAAATTGATGTGATATTTTGCTCCATTACAAACCAGGTAGGAATGGGAAGTGAAACTTCCACAAGCTTTATGTTTGCTTTACTCTCTTCTTCTCTTGTGTTCTTTTGTAATCTTCTGCTGCCATGCTAAAGCTGGCAGGCTGCTGATAAATTGCTGCATGAAGATTGACATTTGGAGGATAGCCAGTCTTCCTTTAACAGCAAAACAATACCTTAAACTTGTTTGATTTTTAGAAGAGAAAAAGAAGTTTTAAAAGGAAATAAATAACAAACACACAACCATTACTGATTATAATATCTCTAATTGGGTGAGAATTCACCTGCTAGACCTGAGCCTGAAGTAAAACTGTGGTCAAAGCTCTAAGTTAAAATTTGGTTTCTTTTCCAGCTCTGCAGTGGGCCAAAATAAAATTTTGGATCCAAATCTCCCACTCTTCTAAAAAAATTTGAAGCTAGTTCCAGGCACTCCCTGCTGCCGGTCGCCAGCACAACACTGGCACAGTCCCCCTGTCCCCCCTGTTGTGTGTTTTGTGTAAAAAGCTGATATACAGAAGTATTATTTGATTAGTTTACAGTTCTGCACAGAAAGACTTGCTGTCTATCAACAAGTAGTTTATCCTTCTGACATCTGGACATCATTCCGCAGCCACTGGCTGCCCAGGGTGGTGGCACCCCAAGGCACTGAAGACAGACAAGGCTGAGCTCAGCAGGGCCACAAGCTCTGGGACTGTGTGGGAGGGGATGGTTTAGGTCAGCTGCAACTTCTGTGTGGAGAAAGCAGGGTCTGCATTATGCCAGGCATCGCTACTTCCAGCTGGGTCCCCCCAGTCCCAGACCCTGTGCATCCCACCCCACTGTTATAAGGATGCTGGGGTGTGGCCCATTGTCACAGCAGCACATTCCAGGGCCCCTTGTGATGCAGGTGCCTAGACACCACTGTTAGGTGGGGCCACGTCCCGACCCTGAGGTTACTCAAAGAGCACTAAGGCCTGGAGCGCTCAGTCGTAGGAGAACACTTCCCTCAGGAGGTAGCATCTCCCCTGGATGCCTCAGTGGCAGAGGTTGCCAAAGAGGCACAGGGTGAAGGACTGGGGGAATGGGACAACCAACTCCTCTTCCTCCTCCTTCTCTTCCTCCTCTTCATCTTTCTCCTCCTGCCCATAGGTGAGGCCCATGCAGCTATAGTCAGCACTGCAGGCAGAGAAGCACTGTGTGCGTCTCACCACTGAAGCTCAAGAGATGTCCAAGGCAGCAGCTTCTGACTTCATCAAGCAGATGACAGCAGCAGAGGCAGAGAGCCAGGGAGCTGCTGCACACAGCCCCTGCCCCCCACCCCCCAGCTGCTCGCCAAGCCCTCTGGAAACCCACACCTTCAGCAGGAAATGGTCAGGGGCAGCAGCAGGGGCAGTCCTGGAAGTACCAGAGACCAAGAATGTCTTGGTAGAGGAGAGGGAATGCTTGAAACTCTATGACATCCAACACTTCTTTCAAGTGGAACACAATGAAAACCAAAGTTGGAGTGCTAGAAAAGAGAAGCCTTCCCTGCCCCTCACATATCAGGCATGGTCAGAGTACTGGGGTTTTAACAATGAAGTACCCCACCTCAGCAATCCACCTCTAAGGACTAGAAAAATGGACCCAATGTGGACCCTGTTTTATAAGCCCCCCTGGATGGCTGAAATGATGGGTATGAGAATGACAACACCATACAGAGCAGCAGACAGAGAGAGCCAGGAATCTGCAATTCACACGCCCTGCTGGTCACACCCCAGCTCCTCTGCATCAAGCCAGATGGGAGCCCATGCCTTCAGCAGGCAGCAAGTAGGACCAGCAGCAGGACCACTCCTGTCGGCAACAGTGGCCAAGGCAGAGGCCTTGGCTAAGAGGGAGAAATGCTGGGAAGATAACAGAGACCATGAGCTGTCCCAAGAAGAGGACAGCACAGACAAAAACTGGAGTACCGAGGAAGAAAGTCCTTCCGTATCCCTTCCACATGAGGCAAAGGAAGAGCACTGGGACAGTCAACTACACACACCCACAAGCACCAAACTGGATCTGCCAAGGTGGGTCTATAACAGGCCTTCTTATGACCTGGATCTGCTGTCTGGCTTGGATGAAGACATGGACTGGGAGGAAGAAATTTTTTTCAGCCTTGAAGGCCATGACATGTGGGATATGAGGGAAAGAATCCCTTCCAAAGAGAGCCCATTCTGGAAGGAAGTGTTGGTGGTATGCAATAGGAAGTCATTTGAGCATATCCTATGCATGTCTGCACCTACAGCTGTCCCCACACAACAGGCCTCCCTCTTCAGGAGGGCACTTGGTGCTTTGTGCAAGTTGTTCCAGTGCCCTTGCATCACAAGACAGCCAGAATTATAGCATCCCACTACCAGCGTTAGGTGGACCTCTGGAGATGGCAGCTGGCCCTAAGCCTGTACAGAATCCCTGTAAAATCCCACAAGATAAGGGGCTAATGTGTATGTCTCAAACAACTATATACAGATGGATAGCTGTGGATCCAGCCACGTATTTTGGTAATAAAAGATAAGAATTGTTGATAATAACCAAGAATTTTTGGTAATAACATGTCATGGGAAAGAACAGGATTGGCTGGAGAAGGCAGCCACACAGCAGGCTGTGCTGGCCCAGGTAGAGCAGCACTTTTCCAGGACAAACATTCTTGTTGTAGCTTCCAGAGATAACTACAGCACAGTACCACCTAAGCACACAAACAAGGCCAAGATGCAGCATTTGACTGTAGGGGGATATTAAATCCACCCAAAACCCCCAAAGGCTTCCAAGAAATGCATCTCCAGAAACGTCTGAAAGAATGGACTGTTCATGATGACAAATTTGTCCGGCAAGTGAGATATCTGCCTTCAGGGCAGGAAAACCTCTCTATAAAAAGTACCTCCAGTCAAGTCCAGGGGGAATTTCTCATGTGATATTAAACTTGTGGGAAAAGGAGATAGTTGTTTCCACTCACTCTCCTTGTAGCTATTTTCTTTGGCAGGTAAAAAAGCCAAACAGAAAACAGAGATTGACCATGAATTATGGAAAATTAAATGTTAATACTGCACCTTTAACAGCAGCAGTGCCTAACACTTCTGAGTTAATTGCCATAATAAAGGAAGCTCATCCAAGTTTAGCTACCACCAAGGTGAAAAACATATACTTTATGGTTCCATTTCAGGAGAGCCATTGGAGTTGTTTTGCCTTCACGTGCAAAGAGATGTGATAAACTTTCACGAAATACTGCAGGGAGACTAGGACTCTTCCATGCTAGCACATTTTACCCTAGCCCAAAAATTATCTACAATTCCAGTAGATGAGGGGATAATAATATATTGATGATATATGGATTAGGGGTCCAGACACAGATAAAGTGGGAAATATTCAAAACTATGTTATTGAGCACTTTGAAGATGTGGGATTAAAAGATCCCAGAGAATAAAATTCAGTGCCCTGCTTCAGAGAAAAAAAATCTTGGGAAGGGAGTTGCTGTTTGTGTCCCTGCTGAGATATTAACCTCAGTGTAGCAAGTAACTGTGCCACAAATAAAAAAGGATCAAGGCTACCTGAGAAGCTCTGCCCATAGCCTGTCATCTCTGCACTTCTATCCCAATCTCGTACCCTTTGACAAAGAACTGAGGGATGTTACCACTCCCAAGCACATACCCCACAAGCCTAATCTGAGACTTTTCCACCCTGTGGCTTGACTTTGAGCCCAGTTCCTGGAAATCAAGATGCACTGAACCCATATCCAACTGGCAGCATTTGTGCAATCCCTCACCCCCACTGCCTGCTAAAGACTATTTTGCTACCATAGTGTTCCTAAATATATTTGATGGGCTATAATGATACCTGGATTTGCAAGATGAGGAACTGTCTTGTACCATTTGGATTAGCTTTGAGATTTAAGATACACCTTATACAGTTATCAGACCACATCAAAGGGCAATAAAAAACATAACATGGCAAACGCATACATCAAGCAATTGGACAAAGTATGCCTCTGGAGAACTAAACTTGCAAGTCAAACAAGTATCAAAAAAGGCTTTACAAGATCAATTACTTAAAGAACAAGATGTATGTGGAATTTAAATTTAGTCAACACAGAATGTTGTATAACCATTCATTATGCCTCTACTTTCATTAAGGAAGAGTGAGCTGACATGAAAAAATGACTGGCTAAACTGCAGAATTTCAGTCCATGAAGCCAAATGACTGATGTAATGGTTGATGTCTACACTCTGATCATTAGAACTCCTTAGCAAGGGGCTCATGGTTGCTGCAGTTTGGAATGATGTTGTTAACTGGATTTATTTTCTAAATTATTGGAATGGTAATTGTTTCATACATTGTTTATTGCACTGTCTCTTCTGCTTCATCCTTATTTTCTCCTTCTGAATGGTATGTTCACATCACCACCATGGATGAAGACTATGATCAAAGACTGTGACCACCGATCAAAATTTAAGTAACAAGGTGGTGTAAGGAAAGGCTTAATAACATTTTCATCATATACTTTAAACAAGCACTCAGAGGTAGCTATCTTCTGCTTGTACTATCTCCTCTATCTCTTTATCTCTCTCTGCCTCCTCACCACCTCAGTCTTTTTTCCCCATACTCTTAATAAACTTGGTACACAAAGTGAAATTGTTGTTATTGTACCAGTATTTGGCCTCATTTGCACCTTCATTTGGGCAGAGCAATTTAATATCAAATTGTAACAGTAATTTACTGATAAAATTCTGTGAGCTTTTTTGGACCCTCTGAGTTTTGTCATTCCTTTCAACAGTGAGCATTTACAAATCTGTGGTGGGATATCACACTTCCAAGAGAGCAGCATGGGGGACTTTTCTTTGGACATGTCAATCAAATAGGATGATGTGCCAACCCTGCTTACTTGTGCCTGTTGCTTCTTGAGAGAAATAGGAGAGCAGGCAAGGCCCATGCCAACAGGTAGGGCAGGAGAGCCCCCATGCTCCTCTTCCATGGGCCAAGCAGAGATCCTGCCCTTAGCCTCTCCCATGCCTCTTGCACTCCTGACTGGCTGGAGCCCAGAAGCAAAGAGAGATTACATCTGGCAGTGTCACCAGGCTAAACATTCCCCAGGTGTTTTGGGTCACTGATTAGTTGGTGGACCTAGCAGTGTTAGGTTAATGGTTGGAATCAATGAACTTAGAGGTCTTTTCAAATCTTACTGATTCTATTATTCTGTGGAATATAGTATGTTGTGGGACCACCTTTAATAAATGTGGTCATGACTGAGTCAGGAATGTCTTTTTTCGTTTGTTGTTTGTTTTGGGTTTTTTTGGTTGGTTGGTTGGTTGGTTGGGTTTTTTTTAAATTTTGGTTTTTTGGTTGTTTTTTTTTTTTTCCAGGGGGAAATCTCTGGGGAAATCTCTGGAATTTACATAAGTGCAAGAGAGATTTTTCCCTGTCCATTCAATGCAGCAATGCTCTTTGACGCTTTATAGGAAATTAATCAGTGTGAAAAACAGTTGGCAATAACAATGGAAATTTTCTATTGTCAGTGAAAATACTTATTATGTTAGACAATAAAATTGTGAGAATAAATATAAATATAGTAATTTGCTGCCTTGTTTCATGAGCAAATTAAATGCAAGAAAATCATTATTTATGAGTAAAAAATTTTTCCACTGCTTACTTACTTGCACATCTGACATTAAAGTTTTTTAAAGTAGGTATGCATCCAGATACTCTGCTTAGGAAAAGCAGCATAGCCAAGAGCAGTACTACTCTGTATTTGAGGAGCATCATCAGCTTTCCTCTGCCAATATTGATATCACAATATTTTAAAAATTGTTTATCCTGAATGTTTTGTGAAAAAATATTTAAAATTCACTGATTCACTAGAGAATAAACATTCATTAATTAACAGCAGAAAGTAAACACTCAGAGGGGAAAAACAGAGTTAAAGTGATTTAATGTAAAAATTCACATGAATATTCATGTCATAATTTTGCCTCAGTTTCTAGTTCTAATGGTGCTATTTCTCTGAAGAACTAATTTAATTGAGTAGATACATGTTTATGTGTACAGAGGTTCTCAAGTGTTGTATCAGTTGTGGGGTTTTTTTCCTAGGCATCCAATTCAAACGCATAATTCAAAGGTCCATAATCCATATATATGTGTGTGTGTATATATATATTTCACAGTGTGTTTCCCTGTAAAACTCCCAAATTTTTCTGAATGTTTTTCTGAAACATACCTTGGAAACCTGAAATTACTTGTGGCAGAACGCACCATTCTCATGCTTTCAAAGTCCCAAAAGTTTTGCAAACACAGGGAGATTTAGGAGACTCACTGCTGGGGCAACACAACTGGATTCTTCCCCTTTTATATAAAAGAGAAAAAGAAAAGAAAACCCATACAATTTCATTCACAATATCAGATTGCAATTCTGTGATTATGAGACCAGACCATTTTTTATGGTATGCGCTTTTCTTTCCCAACTGCAAATACTGATTCATTACTGTCTCCAGCTGGCAGAAATGCACTCATGGGAGACAGACACTTGAGTCACAGAACCACAGAATCACAGAATTAACTAGCTTGGAAAAGACCTTTGAGATCATTGAGTCCAGCCTATGACCTAACACCACCTTGTCACACCATAGCACCAAGTACCACATCCACGCTTTTCTTGAATATCTTCAGGGACAGTGATTCCACAAACTCCCTGAGCAACCCATTCCAATGCCCAATCACTCTTTCTGTGAAAAACTTTTCCCTAAAGTGTCCAGCCTAAAATATTTGTCCGGTATGTAAAAGGGAGACAAGGATCCCTGAACCTTAAGGCTGTTGTCTAACAGGCCCAGCCAGATGGAGCTTTGACAGACAAAGGTAAGACTATTTCATAAATGTAGTTATCAACCACTGCCCATAGGCTGAAGCTAACTACATGGACAGACATGGATAAACCACAGCTCAAGTTACAAAATGTCTTCCAGATTCAGAGGGACTTGAATAAGGGTCTGCATAAAGAGAAAACAATAATTTCAGAATTCATACACTGTAAAATTGATTTTAAGCCTCTTTAGCTACTACTTTGTGCCTATTTGTCTAACTTAGTATTTTTTTGTGTGAGATTTTTATTTTTGTGTGAGCTACACAGGACAATGTAGTATGTCATTTACTCCTCCAATCTAACACTTTCTCCTTTTGTTTTCCTGGAATCAAAATACTTTTCATTCCCGTACTTCTCCCTTGCAAGGCATGCCCAGTGCTAGCTGTATCATGTTTAAGACTGTTATTCTTGCTTCTAAGAAAACCTGATTTGTGCTTGATTCTTCTTATTTTCAGTTTCTTTTCACTGATCTCACTGTCACTCTAGCTTTGTTAAAAGCACAAACTGCACTGCTCCCTTGTCTACTTTAACATTGTGTCATAATTCCTTGGCTTTAAATCCCTAAATCACTCACTCTAGTCATCCTCTTCACAGAAATAAATGCCTTTAAGGACGTCCACAGTCATGAAAACTAATAGTAGAAATATACCAGAAAGTGTTAAAGGCTAATTATTACAAAATTATTACTCTTTTTTCCCTTACTATTTTGTTGCTGTCAAAGAGCTTTTTCTTTTCTTAGATGTGTAAAAATAATTACTTTACAAGGAACAGTGGGTCTCCACTTATGAAAATACATTATCATAGCAATGATATTTGAGAGGCGGGGAAAAAAGTGGCACAAAGTCTCAAAGGAAGGAATTCCTAACAGGAATTCTAAAGATGTAATCTGCTCTGATTTTCACCTTTATTAAGGTTCTCAGAAGTGGGTCTGATATAATTTTCAAAAGGGCACGATCCAGATTATTTTCAAAATATTTACCCAAGTTTTTGTTTTCCCAAACTCTTGTGGCTTGGTAAATATACTTAGGTATCCACAAGTACTCTGGCTATGCAGGGTATACTCAGAGATAAGAAGAAACCATATTCTCCAGGGGCCAGATAGCCTCATGGGGCTTCTGCTGAAGCATAACCAACCAAAGGCAATGGCTACATCCCTCCACTGCTAGGTTAATAGTTTGTCTGAATGAACTTAAGAGTCTTCTCCAGACTAAACAATTCTATGATTCCATCATAGAGTGTTTTACAAATCCATTTTTTAACCTCCTACTCAACACAGAATCACTAAGCTAGATGCTACATGAATACAGAGCACAAAGCAGCAGCTTCTTTCTAACTAGGCTACATTTTTACCATCTAGACAGCCTGGCCACTCTGACACTGAGATCTATGAAAAGGATGTGTTAAAGCCGCATCCCTATGCTGGGGATTACTCCTCTGTGTAACTTTGCTTCCCAGCATCCATAAAAAGAAATGGTACAAGCAAGCCTTGTTCTCAAAATTAAACCTCTAAGTCACACCAACAACCTGCTCAGATTTAGCTATCAACTGTCTAGAGGATATATTACTGCTTCATAGATGAGAGAAAAGGGGAAACATAATAGAAATACTTATCAGCTAAAAGGAAGATAGAAGATTCAGCAGCTCGTCCCCAAATGGATACTTTACAGGACTGTGCTGTTTGCTGCTGCCAATGGTAAGTGGCCAGTCAACAGCAAATCCAGCTTGTTATGTGCCCATAAATCTGCACAGGTAATCCCAGCTCAGACTTCTCCAAGTCCCTGAGTGCTTAATCACTGAAACTTTCAACTCATAGACGTATTTGTGTGCAAAACACATAAAAAAACCCCTAAATCACAATTGACACCACCACCTCCCAGCTACATAACATACAAACTTCCCCGAGAAAATTGTCATATGTCCACAGATTTTGTTCATGTGCAGATTGCCAGACTGTGCAGCATTGTTTTTATAGTCTGAAAATTCATTTTGCTTAAAAGTGAATCCTTTCTTTTTGTGAGAAAGCAATAGGAGAAAAGACTATAGCAGCTGATTCTGTCTTTAGTTCAGAAACAACAGTTCAGATTTTAAAAAGCAAAATTATTTATATAAGACAAAAACAACAAAATTTCTGCAGTAAGTGGAAATACACTTCCTTCAGAACTTTGTCAAGTGAGTTTTCACAATTTTAAAATAATTGTCACCTGTTAGAAAGTGACATTTCAATTTTGAAGGAGTACTGATCTGAATAAAACAGCTGTGATTGTATTTTTGTCCACAGATATCTGAACTATGTCACAGTTTGTTGTTGAAGCAGGAAACCCACTTCAGTTAGGCTAGAGCTGGACAATGAGATTTGATGCATGTTTGATATGGACATACTGAGCACCTGATAAGAAGATATCAAAACCCATAATGGTTAGGAATGTACTGCTCAAGGTGGCATAATATAACAGTACATGACAGTACATCAATTTCTCTTAAACTGGATTTTTCAGAACATCAAATTAAAATTAAATATTCTGGAAAACAGAATAAAACATGTGTGTTTGATTTTGCTTCCTAATGTAAGCCTAGTTTATGGTGACAAAGCAAAATTTTAATGGTTTGGCAAAAGGGAATAAGCAACAGAAAAGTTGAATTATGCAACTCTCGACACCCGGAGGCATTAAAGATATTTGCAGGTGCTACTATATCAGAGTCTAAGGAGCTGTAATCTCTCCCTCTCTCTTTATTGTTTTTCCTAAAGAGTACCTCTAAGGTTTACAATACCCAAAAAAATGCAGTGTTTGACTGCACATCTTACACATCACTTTCTAAATCCCAAGTTCTTGAAAGAAGAAATGTTATAGCTCCCCAAAAACCAGTCCTTCCAGGTGAATGACTGGGTTCAGTTGCAAAAAGAGGCTCCTTAGTAAGATGAATAAGAGCCAGGGTTTTCTATAGATGAGAAATTTCAAATACTCTATGTTTATTCAGAAGAAAATTAAAGCAAGAAAGAAAAATGAAAACTGAAAAAGAAAATACTATCAGATTCAAGATCAAATCTAGGATAAAGTTACACTTCATGTCAATCAAAAAATAATTCTAGCTTTTTTATCAATGTTTTAACTTACATTTTTTTGAATGACAATACTACATAAAATTCAAAATTTTGATTTCACATTATCATTAATAAAGTAATGTTTCTCTAAATACATTTCAATCAAAGCTTTTACAACTCCAGAAATCTTCAGACTAACTCTAACCCAACACTTGCTCAATTTCAAGCCAGCACTAATTCACATCTTACCTGCAAGCTGCTATTTCACATCAAAAATATCTGCAAGTCAGATGTGCTTTTTTTCAATAAGACCCTTGTGAATTGTTGCTAATATTAATTTTAAACTGAGCAGAGCTTGAGAAAGTGTTATCACACCATTAGAGCAATAACACAGATCTCTGATTAGTAGAAGACAGCAATAAGCCAACAAATGTTATTTTCATCTCTCTTCACACTCTAGGGAATTTTAGTGAAAAAGACCTTGTTGCAATATTATTGTCCATACCAAAACTTATGAGAAGGATGAATTACATGTATCAGCAGAGAATTTAAAATACAAATACCTGAGAACTAAACCACTAGTTCAGGATGGGGTAGAAAATACTTTGTCACTTCTAACACTGTGCAAAAGCATCAGTTTCATATTTGCCATAAAAAGGGTAGGATTAAAAGCTACAGTCTATGAAACACAAAGTCTTCACCAACAGAAACATATTTTCCATTAGATTTACCGTCCACTGCTCTCCAGAAAGCTGAAAAATAAACTTGTTCTGTTCTTTATTTGCTCCATCTGACAAGGCATGATTCTTCTTGAGCTGAGGATTCTTTCCATGGATGTCCAGGTTCTTCTCATTGATGTTTACAAAGCCATTCTTGAGGTATTTTGATTGAGGAATACCTTTCTTACGGCACTCTAGTATCAAATTCCATTCCTGTTTTATCCTGAAATAGTGCAAAAAAATGCTTATGGGAAAAAAATACGGCAGGTAAGTTCTAAAGCTTAATCTGTGTTTGCAAAAGTACTTAACTAAATATAGTTATTCATCTAAGGTATTGGCTATTTTTTATATATGTATACCAAGAAAATATGCTTTCCTGGAGTAGGCTAAGGTACGTATAGATTTCAAGTGATCAGGATTTCATTCACTGACTATAAAACAATGAGATGCAGAGAACAATAGAAAAGTGGAGACTGAGCAAACTGTAACAGAAAAGAGCAAAAATTATACCCTTTATTTTGATAGGATAGGAAATATATTCTCACAGAATAAATTACATGCATAAACGAAATCAAGTACCTGGTGATATAGGAAAACATTTTCTTTGGGAAAAGGTAAGAAGTGCCTTTTTTCCCTGCCCTTTCTTGATCAACTATAATGATTTATTTCTATTTTTACACCAATATCTTCTTAGAAAGAAAAGGTCAAAGTTATCACACACCAACTGATTTCAGATTCAGTTTCAGTAACTTCTACATCATCTCCAAGGCAAGCTTTTTCACAAAACTTCAGGTGCAAATTCAATTTGATATAATTAAGCATTGTTAAGAGCTCATGTTTTTATTTAAGAGAGATTTATTTCAATTTAGTCAATTAAAGAACTCATTGATTAACAGAAGTAAGCCTTTCTTACACCAAAACAAGACTCTGGAGGGCCCCTTGTATCATAAATCGGACCTCACTTTGACTTCTATATCCTGTGGTACATAAGACTCATTTATGTGATCTCATCCTCTGACAGAAACTTTAATCTAAAGGATTGAAGAAAACTGAGAGCTTAAGAACAACACAAAGTTCAGGATTAAGTAGCCCTAGAGAAAGTAAATGCATTGTATCCTAGAAAGAGAAACACGTGGAAGTTTATAAAGTTCAAATAGGAAGTTACAAAGTCTTTGCACATATTACCACTTAGTTATGGGGTTCTTCTCTACAACGCTAGGATGTAAAAAAAAAAAAAATGCCACATGAGAGAGAAGTTGGAAGTAATAGAATTATTTGGGTGTGAAGGGACGATGAAGATCATCTACTTTCAACCCCACTGACTCTAGAGGGATCATCACCCATTAGCCATCATGGCTGGGTGGCCGCATGCAAAGTGTAGTGGCCCCCCAGCCAGTGCTTTACCCACTAGATGGTTCATCTCTCAAATCCATGACCCCCTATTTACAGTCAAACATGGCATGTGAGACAGCATTGAATGCTTTGCGTAATCCAGGTAGATTATGTCAATTGCTTTGCCCCTATCCACCAATGCCATGGTTCCATCATAAAAGACTCACAAATCTGTCAGGATTAAAGCCAGAATGTCGAGTTTTAAGTCACATACAAGAAACCCACTGTAAACTTAGGTGAAAGAAGCTTGTCTCAAATTGTTATTGAAATAAATTATTTTTGGACATCTATAACAAGGTATGAAGCCTCAATGCAGAGCACTCTTATGGAAATGTAGTAACACAGATTAAAAGTCATAGATGACTTAATGCTATCAAAAATAGTCTTTAGAGAGCAAAACTGCATGCCTAGATAGAAAGGTATTGAGACAGTTGTATATCTTGTGGCACTTACAGAAATCTCAGGGGATTTTAGAGAGTTTTGGAAGCAGAGAGCACAGCAATGGCAAAGACACAGAGCACAGAGACCAGAGACACACTGCAGGCACTTTCTACACTTTTGAAAAATACATATAACCATTTATCAGAGGAGCAAGCCTGAGCGACCACCGGAGGAGAGTTTCAAGGAGCAGCACACTATACATGGAACATAAGAGAACTGCAGAAAGCCCCTTCTGTAACAATGACTTCAATGTATTCCGAAGTGACATCTTCTACAAATATTTCAGGAGGTGAATTAACCGTGAAGTTGGTTAAAAGGTAGCTCACTGGATAAAATGTTGACAGACTATAGGAAGACAGGACAAATTCAGACTAAGTGCATTCTAATGAAAAGACAGTAAGGATCTCTTTGTCCCTTATTCAAAAATTACAGAAATATTTCTTAAAAGATAAAATTGTATTTACCTTCAAATGAAAAAAATTAGAAAGAAACATGATCTCTGATAAGCACCAAAAAAGAAAATTAAGTTACTGCAGGTATGCAAATGTGTAAGAAAAGGATTTGTAGCATATCAGATGAAAGAAGATTCAGAGAGATGATGGGAACAATAACTTCTCAAAATATGAAAGGAGCAATGAAGGAATAGTTATAGAAGTTATTGATACCTGCAGAAATGTTACTCATTCTTGGCTTCAGTTTTCATTAAAGAGATCAAGCTGTACTTCACAAGTCAACATCTGGAAGAATTCCTGGTATTAAAAAGTATCAATAGGGGAGGTGTGAGAATACTAAAATATATTTGAAATAAATCTCCTAGTTTCTCTCAGTGTCTACTGCATTGTGGAATGTTTCATACCACAGCAAGCTGTGATTAAATGTGAGTTAACAGAAGATAGACTGGGCAGACAGAAAAACATTCAGCCCAGGGAGTCCCTATTGTTGGCTAAAGGTGTTAGCACAGTCCACCAACTATTAACAATATCTCCACAAATATTTTCTGAGTTTACTTGATATGACAAAGACAAGAAAATAGATTAAAACAGATACAGCTCCTTAGCCCACACTGCGATATGTCATCAAGTTGTGGCTAATATTTCTAAATTTTCAATTAAAGAGGGAGAAATATCCAAACATCTGATTTGACCAAGCAGCCCTGCTAAGGGTATCTCCACCAGTTGCAGTCTAGAAGTGCTCAGATGACAGAATTTCCATATCAGCAGACATGATAATTCAAAATCAATTCAGATGCTTTGACACATGAGCCCATTCAATTTTTAGTTTTGATTTTAACTATTCAATCTGTCATTTTACCGAAGAAACTGCCAACAGAACGGAGTATGAATTTTGTAATAGCAATAGGTTGCTAGGGAAAGCTACAAACCAATATTTCTATGCACATAAGGAAAAACAAACAGTCCCAAAACACCTTCTCACATTTTGTTCCAAAACTTGTGTACCAGTGAGTATAGCTATATAGATATAAAAGTTCTGTACGACTAGGAAATGAAGTGGTGTGGGGAAGGTGTTAACTGAATTTCAAGGAAGAGAATAAAATTATCTGAACAAAAGAGGCAAGAGTCATAAGGACCATAGGATTAAACAAGTAGAATTATTTTTTTCTAAAATATTCCAAATTTTACTTACCACTGCTGTTCTGCTCTTTCTCACATTCTCCGGTCCCTCAGACAGAGTTGTCTGTCCTTCTGTAAAGCTTAATTTTGTATTGCTACCCTCTCATTCCCATGGAATTCCTTCATTGTCTATCAAAACAATAAATATTTCACTCAGTGCATACTTTAGTGCACTGAAAAAAATTGCACAAAATGCAATACAAAATGGAGGGGTTTTGTATTCATTGCTCTTCTTTCAAGCCCAAAAAAATTACTGACTTGTGCCTGACAGTATAAATTCTAAGAATTTTAGAAACTTAACAGAAATAAGAGGTCAAAAACTCTAGCTCAATAAAAAATAAGCTGCATTACTACACATCTGCGCTGGCTCTGTCTGGTAGACCCCAGGAACGCTAGAGTAGAGGACTCACATCTAAAACGTTACTTTCCCACAACAAGGAATATAAAAAATGGTAAGAAGGGAGTTACATTAAAGCTGAAAAATAAACTGCCCTCTGACAGTCTGCTGATAATAAGGATAAAACGAAAAATTCAAGAGGTGATTGCTAGCCAAGTAAAATAAAATGCATACAACAAAAATGGTTGTTAAGCAAATCAGTCAGTGAAATATTTACCTCAGAAGAAAGACAGGGGTAAAAAATTAAACTTATTAAGGAATTCAGCATGTATATTGCACACTGATATGGAAATCCTGTGTCAAATTTTCTCCTTACTCGTCCATGAAGTTATGGTAACATGCTCTGTTAGGCTTTTAAATAATGCAAGTATCGTGTACAAGCACATTTAGAACAGATGGAAGGTGAATTAATAATGGAGCAACAAAAATGCATAATTTTGTACAGTATATCTCCGAATGAAAACATCATATTTCCCATGGGCAAAGGTTCTAATAATTTACAACACCTGGCTGTACCCTCAAGTTGCACACTACCCAAATTAATCACTATGAGCCTTACTGGCCTGGAGTTGCAAATTATATCAAACCAGTGTGTATCATGAAGAAAAGATGACAAAGCTGTAAATTTGCAGGTTCAGTTCAGACCAAACCAAAGGGATCTATTTGGCTACATGGCTGTCATTCTGCTCTGTCATTGTCAAAAAATTGAGATGATGGTACTTTTTAAGGGATTATTATGAAAATAAAGTCTTCATCTGGTGACAATCCTCAAATTATACAGAATTTGCACCATGTTTGTCATATCAGGAAGCTGTTACATGAATCTTTAAGAAAGACATCTAAAAGAAAAGGTCTCTAAACCAGTGAGGCAAAACAAAAAAAAAATACTCACACAAATAAAATAATTTTTAAATACTAATATACTTTTAAGAAATTATATTTCTAATCTTGACACTTTAATGACTCCTGATATTCCAGAAACACATATTAAATAAAGCATATCTTTCCACATATGACAAATAAGCTACAAAACCACAGCTCTGCTGAAGTTTATGTCTTTTTAATACTATTTAACAATAAAATATTTTCATCTTCCTCTAGGCCTTGATTAAACAGTTAAAGTCAGGTTAAAAAAACCAACTATTATTTTCAATAGTAAGAAAAATGAAGACAGCAAGGTCAAGCCTAATTTAGGTGGGATTATGAACACGAAAAATATTTTTCTCAAAGGGCTCAGATGGGATGTAAGGTTTCAACTCAGCTAACCATTTTAGTATTTCCTCTTCAATCATATAAATAGTTCGCTTTATTTTAAAAAAGGCTGGTTGCATGCTGCTTGTGTTTGTCAAAAAAAAAAAAAAAGGAAAATTAAGTTGCATACCTATACATCTGTAACATAAAAGCACACCTGTCAATAAGGCAGATGTATGTGGTATAGAGGAATTTTACTCTGGCAAGTTATTTTCCAATATATTGCCTTTTTACAGTAAGCTTTCAGGGCAATATGTTACAGTTATGAAAAAAGACCAGCAGGTAAATAGAAGATTCAAGTATTTTCATTTTGGTTAGTGCTGTATTCCTCTTCAGGTAATCATTTCCCAAATGTGTCTTCACTATTGGACTATACCTTCAGAAAAAAGGTTCATGGCATATATTTTTCATTATTATAATTATACATATTTCTTTTCAAGGACATGGTAGTTCCCTTGGAATTTTATTTTCTCTAAAATAAAGAAACAATTTCTCTAAAATAAACAAAATAATTAATCTAATCAACCTGATGCAAATAATTACAATAAACTCAGTGACTGAACCTTTCAAAGGAGCAACCAGCTTGGAAAAGGAGTGTGCATTGGTAGGGATTTCAGAGCCATAAGAGCAAATTAGGAGTAACTGGGTTTCTTGCAGTTACTCTTCCTTCAGCAGGTACACTTTGCTCAATGTCTGATTAGAAGCTCTTGGAGGAAAGCTATGATTCCTAGGTAAGGAAGGGAAGTTTCGTTAGATGGCACTATTTCCTCTAAGCCAGGGCACAAGAATTGACTGGGACACTACATGGTAACACCAGTTTAGAACTCCTGAGCAATGTTTAAATCAGAGCCACTAGATGTGCAGGATCATTGAATCATCCTATGGAATTTTTAGAAGGCCATCACAGTAGAACTGGAGCTCAGCCCAGAATAATATTCCTGATGGATGAGTAACATTTGCTTCAAATTCAATTGGATTGATTCAATTTCAGTATCACTGCCAGGCTCTTCCATGCAATTTAAAGGATTGTGGCTGAACATCAGCTTTTATCTTACAATGCACTTCTGGGCATTACTTTAGATGCATGGTCTGTATGCACAAGTGCCTACAAACAAAGGCAAATAACACAGTATTTTTATTAGTGCTGCAGATCGAAACCAAAATTGTTGACTGTAATTTGTGTTTGTGGCCAAGGGGCTGCCAGCTCCAGTTTTAGACTAGCTTGGAAAAAGTTCTGGATTGGGTATTGAGTGGGAAAATAAAGATAAAAGCAACAAATAAATTCTTAGTTAAGGTACAAATAGAGTTATAACACTGAAGTTTGGCAGAGAGATAGAGAAAAATCTTTTTTATTAAACAAACATGTAAACTCTCAGGGAAAAAAAAAGTCAGCTTGTCTGCAAAATGCAGTTTTCTTTGTTGTTTTTTACTTTTAATATTCACGAAGTATACAACTCAAGAAATAATCCATGCACATTGAATTATCCAGACTTTGAGAAGAAATTTTTGAAGAAGAGACAGAGGAAGAGGTAGCTGAACAAACTTTTATTTTTCATGCATGTTTGTTGGTGGACAAGAGAAGGCCGTGCCATTTCACAGCAAAGATTTAGATAGCTAATCTGGGCAAACAGCTCTGGCATTTCCTCACTAGAATGTTTAATTTGTTAGGCTTCAGATTTATCTTACCCACTTCTCACACAAATGACAAACATGTTGCCATCCCTCAAAAAAAAAAAAAAAAAAAAAAAAAAGCTAAATGGAAGCATTCACTCTTTTTCCCTTAAAAAAAAAAAAAAGGAAATCTCAGTGAGGAAAATCATCATACCACATCAAGGTCATCTGACAGTATTCAGGATTTTGGGGAACAATAAAAGATGGTTTTCATAAAAGATCACCAATACAAGAATCTAGAAGACTAAATATGAAACAGTGCTATAAACAAACACACTTCTTTCCATAATATGCACTTTTATAAACATATAGGAAATCTCAGGACAGTACACACTTTTTTAACAGTTTGTAGTTCATATCCTATGGGAGATTTCAAATGGGCTTGTCTGACAGGATCAAAAAGATGACATACAATGAAAATAAGCCTACCCAACACTGTTCCATTTATTTGTCTTTTATGTTCAGTTGTTGGTTTACATGTGTTCTTCAAACTGTCACACTTTCACAGTCCCACAAAACCAAAGACGAAACAGAGGACTGAATTAAATCCATAAAGAAAATTTATCTGATACCAGTACCTCAGAAGGCCCTTATTCTCAGTAGTTGGCTGTCCAGAATCAGTTTTCACTGGCCAGTTGCTTAAACATCTACCTTGTAAACAAGTTTTTACAAGACCTCGCCATTAATGTTCAGCTGAAGCTTTTCATTCAATTGTGGAATTTTCCTCTGAAGAAAATCTTCAGTCAAAAATTATCTTACAGTTTAATGAGGCTGCATGAACTAAATTACCTTGCCCCATGGCAAATAGAGCTCCCTAGAGGCTGACTGGAAGTTTGTCCTCAAATAATACATACTACGTTTCACTGCATATTATCAGATCATTATCAGATCATATATGTTACATAATAACACAGAATATAAAGAAACTGCACAATCTCAAAGGTATTAGCAAATTATAACCACTTTTAGAGAAACTGGTTTAAAAAAAAAAAGAAAATAAAAAAAAGGGGGGGGGAACCCACAAAAAAAAACCCCAAACCCAAAGACCAGATTCCCAACTCTGTTGCACGAGTGTATTTGCAGAGAAACTCTATTAATTTCAACGTTACTTAAGAATTCACTCTGTCTTCTAACAAAAGTGAATATCTAGAGTCTTAAATGCTAGAATGTAGTCTTCATTTCAGGAAAGTTCCCTCTCTAAATGTCTTTTGGGAATTAGAATTTTGGATCAAAATACTTTCTTACTGTGACACAGTATGAACTTACATTGATTTCAGTGAGCCTACCTGACAATAGTAAAACTTTAATCCCTGAGTATGATACCTGAATTTGATCAATGCAGAACTCCATAAAATAATTAAATGTATTTATATATGGAAACACTATTTCTATTATTTAATTAGAAATATAATTTTATCTATACTTTCAAGTTAAAAATCAGCAAAGTCTTCTCATATTTTTGGTCTGACATTTGAGAGCTCTGAAAAACACATAACAAGTAACTTGTGAGCTGACATTTAGGACCTAAATGCCAGTGGTCACTGCACACCTCATAAAACAATGAACATTTTCTTTTAACTGAATTTGGCATATTATTACTAATATTCTTATTACTTTGACCATTATTCTATCATCTTTGACCATTCTACAAGGCCAGCATCATGAGAATGAGCACGAACTTTGCCATTTGTTTCAGTGGGTGTAATACTGATCACTCATACTCAGGAGACAAAGCCTAATCTATTTCCTCATTTTTTTTCCAGGAGCTCTACAAGTAGAACTAACTGGAAAGCAATCCGAATGCACAAAGACACAACTAAACAAAGTACAATACACAAATTGCAATTTAAAGGGAGAAAGATCCTTTGCACATGCAATAAGTATACCTGGGAACTTTTATTTCTGTACATTATATCTCAAATTTCCTATCTTTGAGTGATATGGGAAGATAATAGAATTAATTTGGACATCATTAGTGGAAAAAATTCAGAAAAAGTGGTGAAGCTCCCCTCTTTCAAATAGAAGTATATCTACAGTAATTAACCACAGACTGAAAAAAACAGGGAAAATGAATTGGTTTCAGGAAAAGATAAATCACGCTAAGAACTTATTCTTAATATATGCTACTGACAAAAGCTATGGGAGCTCAAATCAGCTACCTCAGAGGACATAAGGCTACCCTCTTTCCCTCTTACAGAGAGAACTTACTGTGCATCTTTTTCTTTTATACTAGTGAACTCAAAAGTTGTCTTCTGCACCACAGAAAACCAAACCAAACCAAACCAAACCAAAACAAAACAAAACAAAACAAAACAAAACAAAACAAAACAAAAAAAAAAGTGGCAGGGGGATGTTGACATGTTGTCCACATTAGGACAGAAAGGAGGTTTGATCAAATTTGATCCCAAGCCCTTTCGCTCTTGCTTTATACCATTGAGAAACAGCAAACATCCATCTCTCAGCTGTCATGGTTTAACCCCAGATGGTAACCAAGTACCACACAGACATTTACTCTCCAACCCCCCGGAAGAATGGGCAGAAAAATCAGGATAGAAAAGTAATACTTCTGCTTTGAATATATAGCTTTGAATATATAGCTTAATAATAGAAACAAAGTAAAATATCGTAATACTATTCATATTCATTGCAATAATAATCATGACAAGAGAGAAAGAAAATCCAAGATAAATAATGTCAAATACATCTGCTCATGACCTGCTGACACAATTCTAGTTGATTTCTGAGAAACAAAATCACTCACTTCTAGCCAATTCCACCAATTTATATGGCGAGAATAAAGTTCTATGGTATGGAATATCACGTTCAGGTCAGCTGTCCTGGCTGTGCTCCCTGCCAGATCTGTGTTCAGCTAGCAGAGAATGAGACACTGGAAAGTCCTTGGCTTAGCATAAGCACTACTTAGCAACAATCTAAACAACAGTGTGTTATCAACATTATTCTCATACTAAGTCCAAAACACAGCACTGTACCAGTTAGTAAGAAAAAAACTAATTCTATCCTAGTTGAAACCAGGACACAGCTCACACCAAAAAGAATGTCTATCTTTGCTAGAGAATTCAATCTAAAGTATGAACTTCTTTTTCTTTCTTTTTTTTTTTTCTTCTGTTTTTGTTAAGATTACATTAAAGCTTTTATGGTAAGCTTTAATGGAGATGGGAAAACCAAGACTACTGCTATGGCTGTTTTGAAGAGAAAGGTCCCAGAAAGGCCGGTCAGACTCTGTATTACCTTTGTCTCCTCTTAGACCAGCTGTTCTCTTGCAAGTGCAACTGCCCTGGTAGTGAGAATCTGCTAGTAAGGGTATCCTGAGAGTGCTGAAACACCACATAAAGGCTCAATGCAATTATGTTCTTAAACAAGGGCACTGCTTAACCCTGTGCTTTTTATTTTTAAAACAGAATGTGATTTTTATTTTGATTTTTATTTTGTTCTACTTTCAGAGAGAGGAAATTCATAAGTCTTATGTTTTCAAACTTCCTAATGCAGCTTAATATTTAACAGTGTCATATGGTAAACAAAACATTGCTTAAAGAAAAAAAAATCCAGTGTAATAAAACCCATAAAATTATCATTGGAGGTAAGCATTATAATCAAGGCCTTCTTTAATACCACAAGAAAAAATAACCTAATAATTCTTATTCTTTTTGGCATTACCTATTCAGAAACAATTGAATATGCCCACTTATTTAACTCCTTTTCTTTCTCCTCTCAACACAACAAAAATACTTAAAGTATTTTTTAGTCCTGAAGCTTGTGAGCATATGTTCACTCATTCTATAATTAATAATCCCTATTTTTATGCAGTATATTAAAATAGAAAGTTACAAACATATGTTATTTTTCTCTTCAATTTATGTCTATGTTAAAAAATAAAATATATTATTAATATATTAAAATCTACATAGGAAAGAGCATAAACTAATGAAACATGAGTATTGTTTGTGCTGCATTTTCCTACTATCATGTGAGGAAAGGAAGCAAGATGTCATTAAAATCAAACCCAAACCCCAAAATTTTAATAATCAACAATTATTTTTTAGTATATTCATTACACTTGTTACATATATTTCTATTTATTATGTTTAGTATATGGCAATGTTAGTGGATAATAAGAACAGATTTGGTTAAAAATAATAACACAAAAGTTGTCTTACTTCTCCAAAGCACTTTTTTCTAATCTTTCTTTCTCCTTCCTCTGACGTTCTTTGCTCTTCTTAACTCGAGTTTCCCATAGTCCTCTTATGACAGAAAAGTCAAATATTATCACCTGATGCCCCATATTGTTGACATTAAGCTTCTCCTGCAAAAACAAGCCAATTGTTCAGAAAAAGAAATAATGAGATAAATAAAGCTCCAAACTATCAGGTTTCATTAAAATTGTCTGGGGAAAAGAGCTGAAGTCATAAGAAATATTAACATAGTATGTTTTCCATCTTCCCAATTTATCTAGGGTTTTGTGCTGGCAGTAATCAATGTAGCATACAATTCACTTCTACATAAAATCCATGGCAACAGCTACACACTGAATTTTGTGTATTCTTTACATTTTTTCCTTTTCAAGATAAAGACAGAGTTGCAAAAAAAAATACTGGTTTGATTAAGTAACACTGATGAAAATAGCTTTAAAGGTTTTGCATTTTTAATCGTTTCTGTGACTAATATTAAAATGAATGCTCATAAAGAATTTATTCATTTTAAATCATGCAAAAGCACTTCATCTGGAGCTGTTGTGTATTGATCTTTATGACCTCAAACTATCCTCTTTCAATGGAATTTGTGAAATTCCTGAAAATACTGTTTAATTTTTTTTTATTATTATTTCATTGCTGTTTCCACTAAATCACTCTTATCTCAACCCATGATCTTTACTTTTTTGTGCCTCCATTCTTCCCTTGATCCTGCTACAGGGGTAGGCAGGCACAGTGAGAGAGCAGCACATTATCTGGTGTGTTTTGAGGAGGAGCACTAAATTGGAGAATACAATTCCTAAACCACAACACATATGGAAACACATTCCAACAGTCAAAGCCTTGGTATCAGTGTATCAGGCTCCATACAGTTAAGAACTGATGTCAGCCAGAAAAGAAGCTCAAAAAATATATATCTCTTCTGATATAAAATGTTGGAAAACTAGTAACAATGGACAAAGAAAACGCTTAGTTGCTCATTCTTTAATGGCAACCTCTTTTCCCACCCTTCTTGACTGGGTGGACTGCAGGATATGGACTGGAAGAGAAAACTTCCTCCCACAAGATCAGTTGCATGACCATCTGAGGAACCTGAACATACATAAGTTTTTGGGGCCTGATGAATGCATATCAGAGTTCTGAGGGAATTGTCTGGCAGAGTTGACAAGCCAATCTCCCTGATATGCAGAGGATCATGGGAACATCCAAGGGAAGCTCCTGTTGAGTGGAAAAAGAGAAAAACTCCATCTATCCTTAATAAAGTTAGAAAGGAGAACTTTGGGCATTACCAAACTGTCAGCCTCACCTCTGTGCCTGGGAAAGTCCTGGAACAGATCATCCTACTAGCTATGCTAAGGCACAAAGAGATCAGGAAGATGATTTGGGATAGCCAGCAGGACTTCACTAAGGACAACTCTTGCCTGACCAATATAGTGGCCTTCTATGATGGAGGGACTACACTAGTGGACAAGGGAAAGGCTACAGATGCCATTTATCTGGACTTCTGTAAAGCCTTTGACTCAGTCCCCCACAATGTCTTTCTCTCTAATCTGGCCAGACATGGATTCAGCAGGTTGAATGTTGGATGGATAAGGAATTAGGTTGACAGTCACATCCAGAGGGTGGTGGACAATAGCTTAGAGTCCTGATGGACACCAGTGACAAGTGGTGTCCCACAGGAGTCTGTATTGGTACCAGTAGTGGTCAATATCTTCCTTTATGACATACACAAAAGGATTAAATGCACCCTCTGCAAATTTGTAGAGGACACCAAGCTGAGTGGTGTTGATACACCTGGAAGATGGAATGTCATCCAGAGGGACCTGGACAAGCTTGAAAATTGGGCCTATGGGAATTTCCCACTTATTTTTCCACTTTCCCTCTTGGCACAAGTGCAACTTGCTGCACTAAGTGCAAGTGCAAGGGCAAGGTTCTGTACCTGGGTCAGGACAACCCATTAAAATACAGGCTGGGGGATGAACAGATGGAGAGCGGCCCTGACCAGGGGGACTTAGGGGTGCTGGTGGATGAGAGGCTGGACATGACCCAGTCACGGGCACTCCCAACCCAGAAAGCCAAATGAGTGCATCAAAAGGAATGGTAACCAGCTGAGGGAGGGGATTCTTTCCTTCTACTCCACTCTAATGATGACCCAACCTGGAGTGCTGCATCCTCTTCTATGTTCCTCAGCACAGGAAAGACATGGACCTGTTGGAGTAGTCTAGAGAATGACCACCAGGAAGATTAAAGGAGAAAACCTCTCCTTTGAGAAGACTGGAAGAATTGGGATTGTTCAGCCTGGAGAAGAGAAGGCTTTGGGGTAATTGTAACTGTCCAGTACCTGAAGGAAATCTACAAGCAAGATGGAGAGAGCACGTAATAATAAGACAAGGGGCAATGGATTCAGACTGAAAGAGATGGTTTAGATTACATATTCTAAAGATACTCTTTACTGTGAGGGTGGTGAGACACTGGAACAGGTTGCCCAGAGAAGCTGTGGATTACCTATCCATGCTCAAGAGCAGGCTGGGTGGGGGTCTGAGCAACCCAGTCCAGTGAAAGGCATCCCTGTCCTGGAACTGGATGATCGTTAAGATCCTCTCCAACCCAAGCCATTCTATGATTCTCTGTGTGAAACACAGCATATCTTACAAGATGGTGCTCCTTACAGTGGTTCAGTACCAGCATAAGAAACTAATCACCTACTAAATCTCTAATGCAAGTACACAAACAAATCTTGATAGAAGAAGTGGAACTATACTTTCTTGCTCAGAGTCACTAGTTGTGATACAATCACCACAATATACTAGCTCTCATAAACTGTAGCTAGATTACCAACAGAGGAAAGTCAGTTATTTTAACTTTGTGTGGGCTTTTATTAGAGAACACATTTATTATACCATTTATAAGCTTAGGGGAAAAAAATAAACAGTAGAAGAAAACCCTTCTTTACCATCTACTTACTAGTTAAAGAGCAATCCTCCCCATCCTTTCCTGTGTGTTTTCAAGCTCATGTCTATAATTTTCCCTCAGATGCTACTGTGATCATTTTTTTCCAAGCATTGTGTCCTTCAGCTTGGTCTATTTATTATCTGTCATTCTGTTATAATATTGAGGACAAAGGGGAAATTATTCTCCCCTCTGTATTTTTTCCCTTAACTTTGCAACTGTGGCTATTCTCTTTCACCCCCTTTCACCTACACATCCCTCTGTAGTACATAGGATATAAAGGAATAATTTATTCTGAGCCAGAAAAACACCCTCATGTCCTCTGGAAAATGCACAGCACGGACTAAAAAGAATTATGTGTAGATATGTCCAGAGAAAAGGTACCTACCTGCTCACCTTATTAGTCATCTCAGTAAGAAAGACCCTCTCAAATACCAACAAGTATTGGCTCAGAAACTGGTCAGAGACCAGTATCATTCTATTCACAACCCCTTCTGTATCTTAGGATGTTTATATAAATGTTATCTTTGTTGTTCATAAAGCTGCAACTATTTCTTGTTTATCTTTGATAGCACTAAAAATGAGGCAAAAATCCTTCCTAACCTTTCTGGAACTAACAGATGACAGCAGCTGAGTCAAAACCCCATTAAAACAGTGTAATTAAAACAGTGACCTTATTCTCTGTGGAAAGGTTTGTCCTTCTAAAACATATTTGCTACTAATTTACAGGAACTGTTTACCTCATAAAATAAAATGTTCACCTCTGCTTACAGGAGGAAGAAACCCAATGACAAGAACTTCACCCCTCACAGTAACTGCAGACCAGCAGTCACTCTGAAGGGTCTAATTCATTTTAATAGACCAATTCATAGAAGTGTGTTTTGGTAGAAAGGCTGTTGCAGAAGCTGAATTGTTGTGAGACAGTGAAGTTGCAGCTGGACACTTGACCTCTGTTGGAACTAGATGGCCTTAATCAACAGAGAGTCTGAATCGACTGTGAAAGCACTCCTTTTCCTTGACTTGTTTCTCACCTTCCTGTCTCACAGGTTAAGTCATCCATTCTTTATTGAGACACTGATTTATTAAACACTAGGTCAGAAAAGTTCATTTTATCAACATATTGCTTTTATCTATGTACAGCTTTTACCCACATGTTGCACTAAACGGCAAGGCATTGTGGGGTTTTCTTCCTTGGTAATACCAAGCAGAGGACAAACTTGGGTGGGAGGTGAGAGCTGTCCATCATAACGCCTCAGAATTAATCTCTTCAGAGGGAGCAAAGCTACAAATCCTCATCAGATTACAGGGTGACTAAGGCTTTAGAAATATGTATCAGGACAAATGTGAAATGCTTTTTGACATCTACAACTCTGAAAAGGTCACCTAGCAATCTTCACAAGGCTGTTGCTTTATTCTATATCCTTGTCTAAAAAATAGGCATGAACTATCAAGCATGATGTCAGAATACGTATTTATCAAAATTCAGACACCATCATTTTCTTAATGATGAGATGTTGCCCAGAAAGCAAAACTGGCTAAAGCTATGCTTAACTGATACTGAGAATAGGTTCTTCAGGATACCTACTCATACATGACAAGAATTTATCACAGAAGAAGCAACAAATAATAATGATTTTGATTTCTAGAAATACATGCTCAAATTCACACACAGCAGTTTCTTTCTTCCAAACACCAGATTAGGCCTGTAGAGGAAAACTCAAAACTATCACCTATTATTCACAGCTGGTAAGCTACATTTGGATAGAGAAAAGTCTCAATCGTACACTTCTTTCTAACTTCTTAGCTTCAACTAGGAACACAGCTATGTTTCCTCCCATACTTAAGCTACTCACAAGTAATCACTATTATCATTCCGTCCATTATCAGAAACCACAGCAAAGTTAGAAAGGACCTTTAGAGGTCACCTCGTCTGACTACTCTGCTCAAAACAGTCATACAGTTCTGTACATCCTGCAGCACCCCTCCTCTTCCAATTTCGCCATCATTTTTTAATTCAGCACTGCTTCTTTCTTAACCCACACTTACACATGATCATTAAGGACAGGCTTTGTCATAGTTGTGAGGATTGTCACCCACCAATATGGCAGTAAGGGAAAAACAAAAAACTATTTTGTACTCAAGAAACAGGCAACCTTGCTTTCGTTAAGGACAAGTCCTGGCCACAAAAGCAGTCATGGCCTGCATTCGCAAGACCTGACTTGAGTAACATCTACATCTAAATTATGTACACCTTTCTTAGTTGATGCATGGTTATAACATTTATCAGTCTTTTGAGTTATTAGTGAGATAGGTCACAAAACAAGGCTATTCAGTAACATATGGTAGTTAATGTACAGCACTCTTCAGGGGAAAAAGGATTCAGGAACACAAGAAGACAATATCATTTACAAGAGAATCATATCTGGAGAAACTAGTTGTCTCTGTATCTGTGGAAGTAAATAATCTTATCCCTAGCCATTTACACCTCCCAAGAAGTCATCTTAAGACCTTAATCAATATCCTTAAAAGGCAACATACCGGGAAGTCAAGCTGATCTTTCCTTCCTTGTAATGATTAGCTCAGAAACAGAGTTGGCCATTCAGGATACTTTTTTTTTTTTAGCTATTCTAAGATATTAGGAAATATTTTCAGGTAATATAATAAATAAATAAATAAAATCCTCTCAAAATTTTTAAAATAGCTTTTTTTTTAATAGCTTTTTTTTTTTTTAAATAAGCATTGCATAGCTTGGCAAGGTGATATGAGAGTTTGTAACCAGAGAAACTTATATTAGTGGTAGAGGAAAGAAAATTTTTTTTGGCTTCAGTCTTTCCTGCTCTTTATGCTTTTTTTTAGGAGGAGGGGGAATAAAAAAGTCCCTTTGAACACCACGGCTTTTGCATCTCTTCCTCAACCAGCAGGTTATGTCAACCTTGTCCTTGTTTTCATCAATAAAGAAATCACAGAATCTGTGGAACTAGAATTTTCCTTCTACACTATAAACCTTGTACATTATAATCTCAATTTCATTATTCCAGGGTCCTGTGCCTTCACTAGGACACATTACTAAGTCCCTCCCCTACGAAGGAATTCTCTCTGACACTTCCTATTGCAGACCCCATCTCAACACCAAGACCGATCTTCTTACCAAGTGAATTTAATAATCTGATTTAATAATCTGCCACTTCTCTGGGCCAGCTGAGGTGAGAAGAAGCAGTTGTTCTGTAAGAGCACTCCTTTGCTCCCAACATTTGGGTTTGTGTGTCCTATTGCTGTGAGCTATCCCTACATACATATAGCAGAAAAACTGCCTTTCCAGACACTTAAGTGCAATTTCTGCTCTTAGAAAAAAGAAAACCTTTCTTTAATCTTGCATAAATTTTATTCATTTAAATGTATCTACAAATAGGCCTATTAAAATCAAATACAGTCCTCATGTGTATAATGATATTGAGCATTTGGAGCATTTGGATGCTCTTAAGCATTTGGAGGATAAACTGGCAAAACACCATATTAGGGATGATACTCATCATATGTTTTTATTTAAACGATATAATATTAATGCCAAATATTATTGCTAGTAAAGGCATCTGCCTAAGTATCTGCATGGATTATTTTTATTTTATCATTTATATTATCATTTATTTTATTTTATTGTATAAATTCACCTAAAAGTAGGCAGACTGGTCTCTAGCATCTATTTCAGACATTCTTTTTTAAATAGTAGGAGTATTCAGCTCTAAAACAGAATCTCTTCAGCAAAGTGTTGAAAATATATAGGATGAAAAATAAGATAACTACCTTGTAATGTCTATAGTCTTTATTATTTTATATTTATTGTTATTCATGTTGTTGCTACAAATATACACATACTTCATATGTCAACTCTACAGTAAAACTGGAGAGGTTTAATATGCTGTGCCTTAAATGCCCTTGCTCCCTTCAGCTACTGATATCTCCAACCCTTGTTTACAGGTCTGCCACAGATGCTACCACAGCCATCTTTGATAGCAGCCAGTGATCTTGTGACCACTTGTGCTTGTTTCCACTTGACCTCTGAACCCTTTTCAAATGAACAGGCATTTGATGACTGGGATTTTTCCTTTTTCTTTTTTGTTTTTTTTCCCCTTTGGGTTAAGGGAGAAATTTGTGACTTTCAATACCTCCAGAAGTGTCACCAACCTGAGTATGGAGGACCACTGAAGGCAACAAAGTTTCAAAATTAGGATGCCTTTTGGCAGCTCCTGGTGTTAAATGCTGAAGGAGTTTCATCTCCATCACCTGCACTTGCACCACAAGATGCCATGGACTACCCGATCTTCAAAAAAGAGTTTAAGGATACATAAGCTAAAAGCAACACTGAATTCTGGATGGAAGGCCTTCCACAGATAAAAAGTGCTTTTCAAATCAGCAGCTTCATTGAAAGAGCAGTTTTCAGCCCTTCTGCACTTATCTCAGCATCTGAGATAGATCAATCAATGAGTAAATACCTTGAGAAGCATACTACAAAAATAAAATAAAAAAAAAGGAAAGGTCTTCTTTGAAAAGAAAAGCAGTGGAGCACAAGAAAAGTATTCTTAGATATGATGACTCTGTAGTCTGCCGAGATTAACTGTACCGAACTCCTACAGCTCCTTCCTGTTTACCAACATTATCTGTCTTCTCTGCAGTGGGTAGAATACAGCCAGTGACAAGTCAAAACTGCATTGGCTTTGTTATAGTAGAGTGTAAACTTCTCTGAACATAGCTGTTGTCAGCGTTAGTGCCAGCCAACCTGTGTGTGTACGGTATTCTAGAACAAGACCTGTGTCTTGAGTCTGAAAGAGTCCAACATAGTTTTGACACTACAGATAGAGCTAGTATTAGTCTCTGTTAACAGCTTTCCTGATTTCACATGGCATCTGGTTGCCCTAGAAAGCAGCACTGTGTATACTCTCCTCTGCTGTTTTATGTGAGTTATTAAATTATTAACGTTTTGGTTTCTTCAATTTGCTTAACAGCCTGGTTCACTTGGGCCCTTTTTCTTTCAGATAACCACTGTGGGAGATTTGCTGCACTCTAATGAGTATTACTGGCAGGATTACATGGGGAAAATGTGAGTGAAATATTTCCTACCAACCCTGCAAATAATTTCTTAGGAAATAAGCTCACTCGCCGTGTGCTTCAGAATCATCAAGTCATTTATCTCAAGTTTTTAAATAATTCAGAGAAAACCTGACATTTGGATAGCAACTGAACACATTTTTTATGTTATGAGGGAAAGATTAAATTAGAGAAACATGCTGTGATTGAAAGAGCAATAGAGATTGTGGCACTGTTCACCACATACAATTACATTTTGCTAACTGAGCAAGCTTGTAAGTGGGGTATTGCTTCTCTGTGACGCTTGAGGAGTGGGAGAGGACTGCAAAGTGGGAAGTTGCTCTTCCCTACCTTGTTTTGCTTCTAGTAACAATCTTTTATTGTTCTACACCGGCAGGGAATTATCCTTCCTGCTAATTTGGTTGGTTTATCTGTCACTGATCTAGCCAAAATTGCGGATTTGACAGTGAGAGTTTGAGGTCTGGGATCCAAGATAAATTGTGTTTCAGAGCACATATGCATTCATGCATGTGATTGCTGGGTCCTGGGGAATATGTGGGCAGGGCAATGCAATGGATCACAGCGGGTGTCCCCCTGAAGGCCTGGGTCCCCAGAGATCCAAGAAATGTAGCTACAGCACAGAATAAATACTAGAGGAAAGAGACAATCTGCTCCAGGGCTGGAGAAGGCAGTCCTGACACCTGGACATGAGCCCAGATGTTTTGGGAGTTTGAAATGTTCCTTCCTGTTCTCTCAAGAGTACAGTCTCAGCCAGCTGGCTCCTACATAAACAAACACAGACAGACAGTGACACTTTCAGGCTATTAATTAGTCCAACTTTCAGTGTAGTTAATTTCAGAAATTAGTGTCTTTCTGTATCACGGAGCTTAATCATGAACACTTTGATGAATTAAGGTCTTTTTTTAGTTTTCTTCTTTAGCTATTTCATGGAAGAGACATTTATGAATAGAATCTGACGTTAGCCTCTTTCATACACAAATAAATAACTCTTGCACTGTTTACATACCACAGCTAAGAGAAAATATATCTTTTTATTAACCTACTCATTATATCTTAGGTAAAAATAGCTATGAGCACTATAAAGTTAAAAACAGATATGCAAGAGCTGAACTTGGTTTCCACAGTTTTTATGTGCATATTTCTCTTTGTCCAGTGCTGCAGCATAATGTTTTACTGACAGTTTTCATTAATCAGTTCCTATTCTAGACATAAATTAACCAGTCTCACAAACAAGAGTCCTCTTTATCACTGCAGTCTTCACATCTTGATTTTTAGACAATTTTTCACAGGGTTATTCATTAATTAGGTCTTTAATTATGGATTAATTAGAAGCTGAATTACAATATTCCTTATACTTTCTCAACCCTTGTAACACTAATATGTTTGCCATCAAGCATGATAGATGTTACATATGCAAGGGGATTTATTACAGATGTATTCCCCTAGCACTTCAGTGAGCTGACTAATTATTCTTCCACTGACAATGAAGCTAATGAAACACTGGACTGATATCTCTGACAAAAATCCATTCTTTTTTTTTCCATTGGGTATTGCTGAGGAGAGGTCTAGTTCTCTTAAGACTGAAAGAGGGATGATGTATTTGAAATGGGCATGCATTTTGAGGTTGTTTCTTGTCAAAGGAAAAACAGCTCAAAAGTGTATTACATATTGGTAAAGGTGTTGAATCTATGCATGTAGCTGTAGTCAGCAGATGTAAACAATTGTCTTGGGTAGCATACAACAGAGTCCTGGGAAACTAAAAACATGTTTTAAGAACTGATTAGAGAGATCCCTGTTAACCTCTCATACATAGACCCATGGCAAATAAATTGGCATTCTTTGTCACTGAGCAAAACATTGAGGCTTTCATATACGATTAGATGATATTAATTAAGCATAAAATTGCACTCTCAGGTTTCTAAAACTTGTTTTGCATCCATTGTGGTTTTTAACACAATATTTGATTGACTTCTTATTTTTCTTAAGGTTCCCAAGAACTGAGGCTACTATTACTTACCTTTCATGTAGCCTTAGAGGATACAGCCTCTGAAATTATCTCTGTGAATGCCTACATCATAAATATTATTTTAGACTCTCTGTCCTAACTGACACTAATTAAAAACCCACAAAATTTATCATTTTCTTTTTCTCTCTGGGGTGCGTTTTGCATGTATTGATCTAAGAATTCAATCCTGCCTCTACTGCAGAAGGAGAACAAAAACCTATGTCTGACCTGCAGCAGTCCTTTTTCCAGTGTTAGATACAAGATCATTAGTTGTATAATGAGTAAAATGGTCATAGCCAATTGCAAGGATATTAAATTCTGTAATTTAAGATGGTAGATAATATAGATAAGCAAGACATCATGCTGCTTTCAACTACTCCAGCAATCAAGTTATTTTAGTTCTAATGGCCCAAATTCCACCATAAAGTCATGAGGTGGCATCTGTATTTTATCAGTTCTCTCACCACAGCTCTATCTTTAGTCTTTCCCACAAAACTTTCCCACATCTGTGGATAGGGGACACAGGTGACATTGACAGATGGACACTTTCCTTTGGAATAATTCTCCACTTTTACCTTCTGTCTGAGGAGAGCAAAGTGAGTGAAACTCTTTGGTATGATCTACCTCATTGGTTAACAAGCATTATCATCTATCTCTGATCCTTGAAACTGTGCTCAATTAACTGCTGTTCAGAGGAAGAGAGCTGGTCAGTATCTTTTAACCTAGAAAGTAATATGTCAATGATAGCACATAAATGCTTGTTGTGGTAGCAACAGCAATAATGACAATATTTGACTTTAAATGATAGGCTGTGTTCTCAAAAGATGTAGCAGGCTGTATTTCCTATGCCAGTTAAATTAACTGTAAGTAGCCTTCAGAAAGTGAAGTTCTATAACTCTTTTTAAATTCTACTGTAGATTTTGACAGACAACAAAGATAAATGACTGACCTCTCAAACCATATTTTTATTGAAAATCATTCTCACACATATGTCCTTGAGATGAAATAGCAATGGTTTATTATAACTGAGTCACAGAGTGGAACTTGAAGGGTTTCCTAAATTATAAAGTTTGGATTTGTCACAAGTATGAATCTATTTACAGGAACTATGTACGGGGTGAATCTCACTCTCTTTAAAGATACCCACCAAACATACTGCCTTGCACTAACTGCTCTCTGTTTCAACTACTTTTCCCATATGCATTAGTTTTTAAAGATCCGCAGCACAACAGGAGCAACCTGATAGCTATTTCTCACTTTTCCTGCCATTTTCCACCTTGACCCCACACATCTCAAGAAACACAATAATCAGCAAAACTGTCACTTACCTACTACTAAAGAACACAAGTATCCAGAGCTCCTGAGTGTGCTCTGCAGTTATTCAACGTGGGACACTGAGGTTGTTTATAGCATAGCACAGCTCAGGGCCAGCCAGATCTGTTTGAACCCTGCAGCGTGACTAGCCTTCCAGATATACTAATATGCTATATTTGTAAAGTGATAACATGATCTGTGGTCTTACAGCAGAGACACGGGCAGGATAAAGTGTCTGCACTGCATGAGTCAACACAGGATGGAAACAACAGTGCTAGGACAGCATCTCATTTGCTTCAAGGGAAGTGTGACAGAGCTAATATTACTCATACTTATGTATATTTGTTGGAAAAGGGCAAGGAGCATAAAAGAAAAAAATGCATATACAGTCTGAATTCCTCTAGTACAGGCTACCTTTTCCTTTCCACATCCATTCAATTCTGAAATAAATACACACATATGTACACAGACTATCACCATGCAGTTTGTATGACTGATTGATTTACAGCAAATTCTGCTTTTTCTTCCTGATGGTGGCTCACCTTTTTCAGGACAATGCTTTTCACTTGTATTCCTGCTTATTGTTAGTGGAACAGAAGGGCAGGGCTGTGGGCAGCCAGAGATCATCTTGCTGCAGGATCAACATTGCCAGGGCAGGGGCTGATAAGCTCAAGGAGATGATGATATGAGCCATGGGCAAAAGGGATGGGTCCTGGGGATGCAAGAGGGAAGATGGACATGGACACAGAAGCACATCAGGACACTCATGGCCCTCCCTGACAATTCAGCATGAATGGTTAACATTTTCTGATTGTACCTTTGATTAAATAAGCCCATTCATTTCTAATTAGAAAACTATGGGAGGGAGGGAGGGAGGGAGGGAGGGAGGGAGGGAGGGAGGGAGGGAGGGAGGAAGGAAGGAAGGAAGGAAGGAAGGAAGGAAGGAAGGAAGGAAGGAAGGAAGGAAGGAAGGAAGGAAGGAAGGAAGGAAGGAAGGAAGGAAGGAAGGAAGGAAGGAAGGAAGGAAGGAAGGAAGGAAGGAAGGAAGGAAGGAAGGAAGGAAGGAAGGAAGGAAGGAAGGAAGGAAGGAAGGAAGGAAGGAAGGAAGGAAGGAAGGAAGGAAGGAAGGAAGGAAGGAAGGAAGGAAGGAAGGAAGGAAGGAAGGAAGGAAGGAAGGAAGGAAGGAAGGAAGGAAGGAAGGAAGGAAGGAAGGAAGGAAGGAAGGAAGGAAGGAAGGAAGACTATTTTCAAAAAATAAGGGTTTTCATCATAAATATTTTCAAAAACTGCTTTAATTAATTTCATTTAAAATTCAGCTTTTCAATTAAAATAGTTTCATATTTTTAAGTCTTTTTTTAAAAAACAATATTTTTCAACAATTACTGCTTATTTTTCATCCCTGCCAGTAGCAATAACCATTAATTACTGCATCTGGGCTTAGCTTAAGCTTCAGATACTGGTTTTACATTGCTATGCATTCAGTGACCTTACTGAAATCACATCATATTAGAATGGGAAAGTCATGATCTGTAAGTTTAAATGTTCAATTTTGTCTTCAAGTCTGAAGGACAACATGTCAGGATTTGCTTTGATAATTTTCAATGCAGTGTGTTTCAAGGTATGGCAACATGCCTGAAGGATCCTGCATCACATACCCTTACTCTTCAGTCATCTTAGTCTTCACAAATATCAATAATAAATAGTGATCACCACATCCAATTTTCTTATTACATTTTTATTTTCTCATAAAACTACCCACAAATTTTTGGGTAGTTTTTTAGGTAGAAAAGAAACACTACCACATGGGGTTTTTTGCCATGTAGTGATAGGGATTACCTGTTGTAATTACCTGAGCATGATCAGACTTCAGCCACAAAAGCTAATGAAGAAATAATTGAGGAAAACAATACTTTGGAGCAGGGAGAGTGCATCCCTTCTTTATTCTAAAGCATGGTGTGTAATTCTCCTTTTGTGCACACTGCCTGGAAAACATGTTGCTATATTATTGTTCAGAATGTGACAACATGAAATAATAATTAATTAACAATTATATTAAGAAAATACTGACCTCCATCTTATTTTTTCAGTATCCATGCCATGCTGTGCAGGTGTTGCTTTTGGCAAAAGAAGGTAAGACTGTTCTTAAAATGTTTAAATACTGAAATGTGTTTCAGTAACAGAAAGCTGAGCTTGCAGTTAATTCCCTGGCCTCAGCCAAGGATTCATAGATCAGCTAACCTTTCAACTACAATCATAGCTTACCCATGACAAGGAGAGGCTTGAGATATTTGCTGGAAAGGGAATGAGAAAAAAGATCAGCTGATGAAGTAGGCATCACCTACATTTAAAAAAATCCTATTAAAGAAAATGCACTAAGGATGGAAAAACAACTGAGGAATGGCATGAAAGATTTAGAGAAATATTAAAAAGTGACTGACTGGGAAGAGAGATAAAGGGGTGAGAGGGACAGAATCTATAATACTGTGTAGTTGTGGATTTCAGTGTACTTGACAAAAAAATACAAAGGAAAAGGAAAACTGTAAGTTAGTACATAAATGCTAGAATAGTATGAAAATACCACAAGCAAGGGAGTAGAAGACAGCACACTGCTCAGGCCAGTGAACAGACAGAAGGCTTGCTTGCTAACAACAAAACCCATTGGCAGGCTTGAGCCTATTTTAAGGCATACTAGAGTGACAGAAGCTAGTTTGTTCAAAGGTGTTTGCCTACTGCATCCTGCATCCCAGTTCATCATCAGCAGTATTCACTGTCAGAGCCAAACTGACCTTGGCTCAAACACAGCCTTGCATGCCTGCCACAGCATTCCCACAGGAATTGCTTCTCATCCAGGTGATCCAGTAGACTGACCAGCATCTGTGTACTCATATGACACTGCAGTCTACTGAATCATCCTCCTGGACGAAAACCATTGCCTGGGAAGTGGTACAAAACCAGTCATTTCATAAAGAGGCCTGGTCCATTTTGGCTGCTGGAGTTCATCAGTCTCATAAACTGGAGCTATTGTGAAATACAGAAGTAGCCAGCACTGGACTCCCTGACAACCAAGTCTTGGAAACAGCTTGCAAATCTGTCCAAGCTATTGTAGTTTGAAGCCAGCTGCTCCAGAGGCAGCA
This sequence comes from Passer domesticus, assembly GCF_036417665.1. Lineage (NCBI taxonomy): Eukaryota > Metazoa > Chordata > Aves > Passeriformes > Passeridae > Passer > Passer domesticus. Next base: position 40,395,999 of record NC_087512.1, on the reverse strand, counting down.
GCTGTATTGCTTTCAGTGATAAATTCACTCTGAAATCAAAAAAGCCCTGGTTATAAATCAGTGTGCTATCCTAGGATAGCAGATCATCTACCCATGAAACTGACAAATCCATCACTCAGATAATCCAGCTGATGTAAATGAGAATTGACTGTAAACAAGCACGCCAAGAGATATTATCTTTTTCCACTTGTGCATTAGGTGTAGCAAAACTTCCCTACTTAACTCAATCTCTTCTTTATAGAAAACTCACAAAGGCAACAAAGATACCAGCAACCTAATCTGCTGTGCAAATAATTGCTGTATAAACATATCTAAGCTTGTTTTTCTGGTCTATCTTCCTTGTTCATTCTAAGGATAACAATATGCAATTAAATTAAGGTCAGTAGAAAACTCTAAACATTAAGGTCAGTGTCTGGGTAACACAGGCTACAGGCAAGACCTAGCATGGGGTAGAAGTGGGAACAACATTTCATGTAGACAAGGCACCTTCATACCAGCATTTCAGACCTAAAAGACAGAGTGATTCCAGCACAGTTGTAATCAAAACATCTACTAGAAGGAAACACTTGACAAGTAACATCTTTTTAGGGACATATTTCCCATAAATATACAACAAAGTAAAATCCATGCAAAGACTTAGACAAAGTCAGGCTGAAGAAAGAACTTGCTACAGTAATTTATCATGTACTGAACAAAACTGTTCAGCAAAAATAAAACATTTTGCTTGTTGCTTTGTTTTCATATTATCCATATGTCTTTCAGTCTTGAGCTGTCAGAGCTGCTGCATAAATGTAATAATACTGCAGAATCTGTAAGTCACATTAGAAATCACTTCAGCAGGTTAGATTCTTATATCTGTGACCTTTCAGTATTAAGGGGCCAGTCCTTTCTGATGCAATCTCAGTATGTACCAAAGAAAGATCCAATTTATAACTCCTGACAAAGCTACAGCCCAGAGATGACTGTTCTGAAATGTGCCTGGAGCTTAGTATGATGAGTTGAGTCTAAGGCAATGTTCATAATTCTGGGCTCTGAGTCACACTGTTTTGCTGTCCTACCTATTCTGTGAGACCTTTTGTGCAGATTTAACTCTGCCATCACAGAGGTGCTTCAGCAGGTTTGGCTTGTGGTTCATGTTGTATTTTTTTGTTGTTGTTGTTGAGATTACACAACTCTTCTGAAAACAAACCCTTCCCTGCTGCTCTTTAGAGACTTCATTGGAGACTCTGTTAACTTAATACAGAAGTCCTCAAAATTGCAGCTCCCAAGCAATCTGGGAATCAGCAGCTCTAAACGAACCACAAGACATCTGTCCCCAAAATTTCATAAATGCCTTAAAAATAATTTCAGCTCATTAAGACTTTGTCCAGAGACAAGTCAACCTCCAGTAAATGTGCAAGGACATTCAAATTATAACAGGAAGCATGTCTAAGAACTCATGAAGGATTGCACAGACATTGTAAGGAAGAAATGTAGCACTTAAAATACAGAGTTGTACAAGACACCACAGACTTTGAGTAGACAAAAAGGCTGTGACTGATGGAAGTCCTCCCAAGAGGTTGTTAACAAGGTTATAAAGATTCCCTAGATGAAAACATGTCAGAACTTAGATTATAATTAACATATGATGATCAGCTCTCTGTGTGAATGATGTACACATTTGTAAATGGAAGCAGAGTTTTACTCAACCACAGGCTCCTTTTAGAGCTACTTACACTTGTACCTGATTTGAACTGAATCACCTCATTTAAGAAACATTTTCTGAACTAAATAATGGTGTGTCATCTATTGATCTCTCTCATTACATTTAATTGTGCAACAAATTAAAGATACAAGAGCCCACCAGGAGCCCACTGGTGTGAATGAACAGAAATTAGATGTGTGTTACATTTGATTGACCAGTAATTGTTGAGAACAGGAGGCTTTTTTTGGTAGGAGACAGGCTTAGGAGACAGCCTCATTAGATGTGTCATTAAAGGGAGCCAACCATAGCTATCCCTCCACCCTGACCAAGTCAGTGAAGTAGCACAAGCTCTTTTTGGTATGCATATCTTCATCAAGGTACAACAGGGCACTATCAAGGGACAAAACTCATAGTTTTCCCGGGACAATTAAATCTGGAAAAATGAGGGGAAATATAGGAAATCTCAGTTCAACATTTGCCTGCCGTGAGCTCAGGAGGAAACAGACCACTGGGTTATCAAATGAAACACACTTCCTAGGCAGCTCTAGTGGGTTAATCCTGGCTGGACTCCAGGCACACACCAAAGCTTCTCTATCACTTCTCTTTACAAATGGGCAGGGGAGAGAAAATATAATAAAGGTTTCTGGATTGAGATAAGGAGAGGGAGAGATCACTCACCTATACCATCATGGGCAAAACAGGCATTAACTGGGGATATTGACCAAATTTATTAGTAACAAATTCAGAGTAGGATAAGGAGAAGTAAAATAAATCTTAAAAACACCTTTCGCTTACCCCTCCTCCTTGCCAGCTCTACTTCCTCCACCCTGGCAGTACAAGCAAACAGTAAACAGGGATTACAGCCAGTTCATCACAGTTGTTTCTCCCACTGCTCAGGGAGAATAGTCCTTCCCTGTTCCAGTGTGGGGACCCTACTACAGGAGTTCTCCACAAACTTTTTAATTTGAGTCCTTTCCATGGGCAACAGTCCTCCACAAACTGCTCCAACATGGGTCACTCTTCCACGGGTGAAGTCCTTCAAGGAGAGACTTTTCTTGTGTATGTCTCCCATGGATTTAGAAGTCCTACCAGGAAACCTGCTCCAGTCTGGGCTGCTCTTTCAATAAGTCTACAGGTCCCTGCCAGGAGCCTGCTCCAGCACAGACATCCCATGGTATCACAGCCTCCTCTCAGCCATTCATCTGCTCCAGCATGGGGCTCCTCCACCGACTACAGGTGGATATCTGAATCCCTATGGATTTCTAAATGCCTGTGGATCTTCATGGGCTGCAGGGGCGCAGCCACTTCGCCATAGTTTACACCACGAGCTACAAGGGAATCTCAGCTCCAGTGCTTGCAGGACCTCCTTCCTCTCTTTCTCCAGCCACCTTGATATTTGTACCTCTCACATGTTCTCACTCTGCTCTTCTCTGGCCACAATTACATTAGTGCAATAACATTTTTTTCTCTTAATCTGTTATCCTGGAGGCATTATCACCACTTCTAATTGGCCCAGCCTTGGCCAATGGCATATCCATCTTTGGAGCTGCCAGGGATTAGCTCTGCCAGACGCAGAGGAAGCTTTTAGCAGCTTGTCACAGAACCCACACTTGTAGCGCTCCCTACTACCAAAATTGGCCACACAAATTCAATACAGCAGCCTATTCGTTTCTGAGAGGACAAAGCAACTCTCTACCTTGTGAAAACCACAACACACTGTGGATCAACACAGATTTTTGGCTCTTGCCCCATGGCTTTCCGTTTTGGTACAATAGAGAAAACAAAGAAAGGTTCCTATTCTGAGCTGGCTAGGAAGTAGCACACACACTGTTGTCACCCTCCTCCTGCAGACTTGCTGCTTTATGAAACCACAGCATAAGACGGTGTTTTTAAGAAGGAAACAAAGGGTGCCATCTATTGTCCAAATTACAAGGGTGCCGACTTCCTTGCACTTATAGTATTCAACCCTGAGGATCTTCTGCCTTCAACTAGACTGCTACTATGGAGAGATTGATACAAATACCTGCTTTTTCCTTTATTCCTGCATGTCACATGGAGCCTCAGAAATAGATCTGCTTTGGCAATCTGTTTTACAGAGTGGAGGTATTGCAATAATATGTTACTAGAACACAGAGTAACCCTCTGGTATGACTGCCTCATCCCAGCAGCCCCACTGTAGAGCCATTCATATACAGTATGCAGTTCAAAGGGCTCCCTATGTCTATTACTCGGCTAGAGACAGAAATTTTCCTAGATGTGCAACTACTAGCTACAGATAGAAAAGACAGAGAAGAGAAGCTGTCTCTGTCTACTAATCCAGTTGTTTTTGTTTTTAATTCATGACCTGCTGCTAATAAACTAAATGGTTCACCAGTAAACAACATAATGTTTACTTTTTTTCTTTTTTTTTTCTTTTTTTGCTTTTTTTTTTTTTATTTGCAGTCCACATGACTTGTAGGCATTCCTTAACCATCTCATGCTTGGAAATAATTGTCACAAGCCAACACAAAGCGAAAATAAGAAAATAGGACTGACCTTTTCAGAGTCCCTAATATAAGGGGAATGAGCTTGAATTGAATTAAATGTGGGAAAAGAAGCACCAAAGAATTAAACAAAAAAAGTAAGAAACAAAAGATCAGTGAGAACTCATGAGGGTGCCATGAGTCAGGCCAGTGAGTGAGGAAAAACTGTGACATCAGAAAACAAATTTGGCCTGCAATGCCAGGTGCCTGCTCATGTCTTTACAGGGAAGAAGGTGTAATCTGACCTCATATCACCACTCTGACACATCAGACAAGGCTGGGATAAAGGCTTAGAGAGACTTTGGGATTCTGACTCATGAACAAGGATTGCCTGCCACGATAATAACTGCCCTTACTTTGCCCACTGCCTGCTCCCCACCAGCTGTGTTAAGGTAAAAGCAGACTATAAAGGGTTTCTGAAGCATGTTTGCCAGCAAAATTTTGGGCTGACAGCAGAAATGGCAGGTAATCGTAATGTTTTGCTTACTCAGGCAACACTTCTAGGAGGGCACATGAGCCAGAAGAGTCAATTACAATAAAGGTGCAACCCAAGTGATGCAAAGAAAAAAATTGCCTTGAGAGTTTTAAAACTTGTTTCTCACTCATGTGCTGCCAGCCAGCTTTTCTGCCCCTTTTTGCACAATATTTTGAGCATTTTCAAAATTCTTATCATAACTTTATAGTGGAAGACAGAGCCATGAAGCAAAAGAGCTTTGGTCCATACCTACAAACTTCAGGCAGAGAGAGTATAAATATGAACATGATCTCCTTCAAGAGAAGCAACTTTCAGATAAACACAGCAAAAAAAAAATCACTAAGTGATTTCTCAACTCAGTGCCATGTTACTGATTATACACCAAATTTAGATTGCACTGCAATGACCTAACAAGTGTTAGAAGAGTTCAAGTTAATTTCTTATGATTGGAGCCCATATGAGTAAGTTAATTTCCAGTTTCAAAGTGACACATAAGAAACTAGTTCAAACTAGAGCAATAAAGCTCAATCTAGGGCAGTAACAAAAAGTTTGTGGTCACTGCAGACCTTGTGCCATCAGAGTTAAGCTAATTTTGTAGTGCTTCTCTCTGTAATTTATTTCACTCTCTATACTATGAAAAGAGCTGAGAGAAATTACACTGAATGAAAGTTCACCCTCAAAACACACCATTATAATACTGCGGTTGTAAAGACTGTGGGAAGAGCTCTGAAAGGAAGAGAAATAACTTAATTGTGCCAGTTTGATGAGTTGTTAATGGTTTTCATTTATATAGTACACAAGTTTTTTACTTAATAGGAGAGAAATACAAAGAACAAGATCAAGAATGGAGTATTGAAGGTGGATAAAGAGAAGTTTTAATTTTATGAACATTCTTAACACACATTAATATTGATAAGGTAATTCACCCAGAAACAGTCAGGCATCTCCTCTACAGATGACTCATGGGGCTAGTTACCAGAATCAAATATTTAGCTGGAACAGAGTACAGGCTCTTTGCAAAAGAACCTCTATACTGTAGGGACAAGACATCAAGTTTGCTGACCCCACAACTTATAAATCTCCACACAGCCAGAAGCCACAAGACATATATCCTCATGCCATGGAGACCCTGAGGGTCTGGGAAGCTCTGTGAATAGTACATAGGATGGATGTGGCACCTACAGAAGAACCTGGGTTTGGCAGGTGCTTTGGTTCAGGGATGATTACTGACACTGATTCTTGCAGCCCAGACAGATTTGTTAATCATTCCTGTGATCACACTGACCCACCATCAGGTCTTGTGCTCCATGGTCTTCAAGTTGAAGACACACTCAAAGACCTTGCCAGCCTTTGCAGATGAAAGACATCACACCAATTCACTACTAGCAGCACAATAACAACAGCATTATTAATTACCAGTATGGCTTTACACTGTTGAGCTTCATATTGTTGACAACAGCAAATATTAAAGGTGCTACAATCATTAAATATATATTAACTTTCAGTGTGTCAAGCAAATATTACAAGAGGGGGCAGTGGCAATTACAGAAGGTAATTACAAGGGGAGACAAAGCAGTTTATCACAGCAGAAGATGAATTGTAAGAAAGGATGAAGGACCCTTGTTCTCTCTGGGCAATTCATACAGATTAAACAATAGCTTTAAAGTAATTAATCTAGTAGAATCTAATGATCTTTTAAAACAGTTTAAATGATGTTTAATGCGTTTAAATGAACTATCCCATTAAGACCCAAATTCATCATTTTGATTTGGAAGGGAAATTTTAATAAACCCAACCTTTAGCAGAACTTTAATAATTGTGTTACAGGTTTATAAATTAATGTTTGAGGTGGAACAGATCCTAGTACAGTGAGCTCATCAGTAGTACTGATAGCAATTTCTCAGAATGCTTGAAATCAGAGACACAGAGAATACTTTAAATGAAAATATTTTGTTATGTTTTCAACTATTTCCAGCAACAGATAAATGTGCAATTATACTAGGACACAGGTTTCTAACACAGATTCAAAAAGTCACATGAAGTGCTTAAGTACTACATTTGGTACAACAAAATATCCTAAAAAGAAGAGATATTATTGAAACAGCATTTTCTAGACAGTCACTGTGGTGAAAATATCTTATAGGAAGGCCCTTTCAATTCCTGGATCTTTTGAACTAAGTTTCCTACTACTGCAGGCACAATTGAGACAGAGTTTTTCACCAGCTGATCAAACTCCTCCAGTGCTATTGGAAAAGAGGCTCCTGCATCTGATTTGTTTGAAGGCATGTAACCCTCTCCTTGTGTTCTACCCATAATTACTCACAGCTGGTTTGTGCTGGTTGTGCAAAGGCTAGCACAGCCTTCACCTGCAAAAGCACAGGAACTAAATAAAGGATACCTCAGTCCAATTTCTTGCCTCTGCAATAATTACAAAGCATGCAGGATGCCAGGACCAAAGGAACTAAGTAAAATATACACTGTGAAAAGCACAACAATTAAAACCTATGTTTCTCAGTACTGCAGAAGGAAAAAATTACTTAAACAGCACTTCATTATGTATCCACAAGCAATGGGTGACAAAAAAAATGGGAGATGGTAAGTTCTTTTCTGACTGGGATTGATTCCCAGGTGATTTGTGCCTTAAATAGTTTTTTATTCAATCTAATAAGGCTAACTGGAAGACTGTATTTCAGAGATTTGAGATCTGCATTATAAGCAAGTAATGTAGGAGCACCAAAATGAGATTATTTTTAAAGATTAAAAGACACTTTGTGACTGATTCAAGTTTGTTTTTAATCTCTTGGAGAACTACATGATGCCTCCGGTAGGAGGCAGAAGAAGCTGGGATAAAATCTACCAGAAAAAAAAATTACTAGACCTCCCGCAGTCATTTTAAATTTCTCTCTGCTCTGGACACATCCATCTGCCCTTCTCTTCTTTTAGCACTGGTACCTGCATTGTTCCAGACATAGCAGGTTTGGGGAGTTAAACATAGGAGGAAAAACATCCCATCTCTTTTGGCAGCTTTAATTTCTGTCAGCTGAAATCCACACCTGGCAGAGCTCAGCAGGTAGAGAGACCTGCAGCAGAAGGGAGGAGTCCCACATCTCTAGGTAAGCAGGACAGCGGCAAAGCCAAATTAGCTCAGCACTTGGGAAGTCTCACTCTCAGACAACCAGGAGAAGCTTTTTGGACTGATGAACGGAGAGCTAATGACTGTACTGCTACTGATCAGATTCTAGGAGATTTGAGAGTCTTCAGAAAAAGCTCCAGGGATCTAAAAGGTCTTTCTGTCTTCTATGAAGGGATTGTACATAGATATTTAAAATCCTATATGTTTAATTGTGAATGTTGACTATAAATATTGATAAGGTTGGCTAAAGTGTGACAGTATCTTGGATAAGCTCCAGTGCAGTGAGAAGCACCCACTGTGCTGTACTTGTCCTCTGCCATGATCATCAGCTAAAAGTCCATGAACACATCAGACTTTTGCATTGTTCTAAATTATTTCCTTACCAGTTTGTACAAGGTGTCTCTTAGGAACTACTATTCCCTGTTTGTGTCTGGTCCATACAGACAGCAGTCTGCTGATGTAAGAGTTTGGAAGTCAAAATTTACAATGTCCTCAATAACCTGTTCTGGAGATGAACAATAGCAGTTCTGCCAGCAGACAAAGGTCTGAGTAGCATATACAGGTGTATACAGGCCTTAGTTCTCTATGATGGCCTGTAGTCCAAGCCTGAGTGTGGTGTTTAAGGCATGAATCCATGAGACAGAGTGAAAGGAGCTCAATTTCATCAAAAGGAAGAAGGTTTTTTGTCCCTTCTTGCCTTACATGTTCAGGTCCAAAGCAAGAGGTGAGGAGAGGCAAACTTCAACTGGGGGACTCCTTGGTAGAAAAGCACACCAGGCGTATGAAAATTCTTTGAAAGCCCTAGTTCCTTCTCTGCTCCTGGGTGAATACTTCCATCCTTTACCTTGTACCAACTCTGCCAGTAAGAAGGTCCTCTCTGTGGCTTATAATTAACTCAGAAGAAAGAGTTCCAGCAAAACATATTAGCAGCTTTCTGAGAATGCAATTAGTTTGCAGCAGGATTTCCAAATCTAACACATACCAGCACAAGAGGGCTGCTCAGATGAGAGTAGAAAGAGGAATAAAGCAGAGAGAGGAAGATTTCATACCACAGGGTAGAATCACAGACTGTCCAGAGTTGGAAGGAAGACACAAGAGTCATCAAAGTCAAGCTCCTGGCCCTGTAGAGGACAACCCCAAGAATCACAGCATGTGATTTACCCCATCAGTGAAGACAATTTTTTAATTTTCTGTTCACAAGGATATAAAACAATTTTGAAATAAGTGGGGAGAAAAAGTGGGGAGAAGGGGAGAATGGGGAGAGGGGGGTGGGCCATCAGGGGTGGGAGGTGGGAAAGAATATCATAGTAGCATTTGTTTTAAGCCATAAATGCTTGAGACATTCTTGAAAGACAGGACATTCAGTTTCTCCTCTGGAGTCATGTTGCTTCAGTATCTAACTTCGGATCATTTAATGCTCCAAGTCCACATCATCCCCTAGGATTTACAGCTACACAAGGGGAAAACTCACAGTACATTTACTGACACAGGGGTTTTTGCTTTGATTTATACCTTAGCAATTACAAATACAAAAGTGGGTAAAAAAGATTTACAGGATCTGTAAGTTGCTGCTCATGTTTGATGCATTCATGGCACCCTGAAGAATACAGAAAACATGCAGAGAAAAACACAGTTTAATGAATTCTAGTTTACACCACTGGGAACTTAGCATATGTAGTTGAAGCAACCTCAGCACATACCCCTCTTATGTTGTCTAGCCAGTTTGATGCAAAATGGGAATACAGCTCAATAAATACAGCCCATAATAAAAACATGCTGTTGGCCTGATGGCCAGTCCTTGTACCAATATATTCACATGGAGCTCTTAAAAACTGTGCACACTCATCACATTGCTGATAAGAGAGGTTGTGGTGTTTCTGACCCAGTTTTTTGAGTCAATATTTTGTCTTTCGTTAATTCTGGTCCCAAAGCTATTTCAGTGGGATTGGTGAACAGGGTAAAGTGACAGCAACAGAAGTCATAGTTCCCACTCCTTTTCCAAATTTCTTTCCCACTTCCCCTGCTTTTGACAGAGAAACACCCAATCTGATATCAAATGAGCCAATTCAAGTCACAGACCAAAGATAAAACAACCACTTTGTTTGTTATTCAATATGTTTTCTCTCTAAAGGAATGAGAAGGTGATCAGCCAATGACAAGGAACAACTCACTGGATGGGAGCAGTTCATGTATTCCATATTAAATTGCATGACCTCCCCTCCCTAATCCAGAAAACCCTGCATCACATCAATAGAGATGAATACCAACAGAATTTTAAAAACTCTGCCTCACTCAGACCAGGAACCTTCTCTATTTTCAGCATGACAGGAATAATTTCATAACCAACTCACTGGCTTCACTGTTGAAGCGTAGCCTCTCCCAGTTCTGGCTCAACAATGAAATGATGCAAACTGCTTGTAAAATTGTATGAGCATGTCTGATCAAAAATTTTCACTGCTGCTTGAAATCACAGCTCACCCTGGGAAAAGGAGTGCATTCAAATGTAAATCTTCCTGAAGGGTTATAACTTGCAACCCCACATAAGCCAGTTCACATATATTTTGTGTGTGTGTGTGTGTGTGTGTGTATGGATATAAAAGAAAATTAATCCCGTTTTAATCAAACTTGGAGAGGCTCGCACAGCTGGAAAACTCAGGACATTTGTGTGGAGAAGCTGATAACAGCTATCACTGGCTCCTCATTGACTCTTCATTGGCAGCTTCACACTTCTTGCTGTTCTGCAAGTATCAATTTAAAATGGCCTGCAACAGTGCCAGCTCAATTTAACGCCAAGAAGCTGAAGCTAGTAAAAAAGAAAGTATTGAAAAAACTATGCAAGTGTTACAAGGGAGTCCATGACTTTAAGACAGTACAACTTGGAACATATGTTGCTCCTCCGTTTCAGCAGATTTCTCTTTTTGCTTTGTATGCATATATGTATTTTTATATACATATCTGTGTGTGTGTGTGTGTGTGTGTGTGCTTATATGTGTAAGTGTCCAAGGAATGTTGGTATCCCAGAGTTAAATTTTAGTTATCGCCTATTTATAGATGGCCTTAAAGTTCCATTTCCCCAAGTTGCCTAGCAAATCATTACACATTTTTCTCACAGCTTTACACATGAGGAAAAGAAGATGCTTTTGTTCCAAGCACTGCAGTACAGCCATTCTGTTGTGCACTCAGTAAACTGCACAGGTCCTGTGAGATCCATCCCAAGCAGCTGCAGATGATGGTGTACTCAAAGCACAAGCAGTGGTTACCCGAGGGACCATCACTAATTTCAACAGTAGTGGAATTGACTGCTTATTAGACCCCATTTGAAATTTTCTTTAATGTAATGGAGATATGGCTTCTAGTCCTTTATTCTCTATTGCCTTGGCCTTGTGTTTTGACCTTGTATTGCAAAATGAGTGCATAAATCCATATTGTCAAACTATTTCTCTCAAAGGGCCGGGCCCTTTGACATGGCAATTTATGTGTAATTTACAATGCCCACAAAGCTTCGATTACGTGTGTTAGGCTTAAAGAGCCTTGGCCAGCTGCCTGACATTCACCTGATGATTTGTTCGAATTTAAACTTTACAGGTGTAAATTTCCTTGAGGCAGACACCATCTGCATACAAGGGAAAGTTAGCATACAAGGCATTCTGTTTCGTATTGACTTGGCAGATCCTTAAGCCTACCTAGAGAACCTGTGATTTCATGAAGCTTTGACAGCTCTTAAGGCTTCGTTCGTTACAGCTTTCAGTTCCATGCCCAAGTAATAGCCAGAGCTCCAGCTTGGAAAGCAAGAAAATGGATTACAGTTGTCTGCTACTGCATGACTCAACACTATTACACATCCTAGACTTAATATAATTAGGATTCTTTCGAATATGAGAAAGCATTCAACTCGTTGCTGCAGTTTTCAGTTTTTAATTAGGTATTTCTGTGAATGTGTTACAGATATGGGTTTTTTCATTCACAAAAATCTGTGCTACCTGCTGGCTTTCCAAAATGTTCCTGGGGCAATTATGTCTGTGTAGGTACAAATAAATTTTCATCCCACGAATATCAGTGAAAATGCATCTGCCTCTGACACCTGCTACAAAATGTGTACAGTACTGGGGCAGTATGTGCCAGAAACACTGGCAGCCTCTATCTGCTGTGACATATGTTCACACGGGTGAGCTGTAGTGGAAATATCCATACTGGGAGTGGGAGGTAGACAAGTGATAATTGCCTCTCAATTGCTTATTGACTAACTTGCTAGGCAGGAAAGCAGAGGTAGCAGCATTTAAACCATACAGGACACAACTTGGAAAGCTGCTTCAAGTTCTCACAGCGAGCTGTTCTTGAAAACAGATGTTGGTAAGCAACGGCTAGAGAGACTTGACAACAGAATGTGCTGTTATTTCTTCCTTGCTTTTGAAAGTATACAGAAGGATGATGAGTAAAGAGCCTCCCTACCAGGCTAGAAAGGTCAAGATTCTCTTAAAGCTCTTTTAGAGCTCTTGACTTATTTTTTTAGCAACTGAAGGGGAAAGATTTCTCTGCTTTTCTAGTGGATTAGATTTTGTTTACATGAACTTTTGCTAAATTTTTTATCATATATACAACTCTCAAGGAATTACTCCAACTTTCTCACCTATGCTGCAACTTATACTTGTCCATCTTGCCTCTGCCGAACCCCTTTTTGTGTCATGGATTCCTTTGTGTTCTGTTTCTGTTCTCTGTCACAATGAAGCTGGGACTGGTGTTTGATAAGGGCTTTTCCACTCAGAGTGCTAGGGAAGATTTGAAAATATTTTCTCTCTTTTTTTTTTTTTTTTTTTTTTTTTTTTTTTTTTTTTTTTTGTAGTATATTTTTCAGTTTTTAAAATTAAGAACACAGCAGATGGCATCTATAGAAAGGGACAGTTTCACCAGGACACAAATTTTGTATTCTCTCTAGAGTATTAATAGAACAAATATATTTTCAAAGATATAGCCTAGCTACCTTTCCTTGGCCTCACAAACAGTAAGTTCCTGTGCCGCCCTATAATTAAAGATTATGCACTAGAGCAACTTTCTACCATAGGAATGGTGGCAACTCGGCTGAATAATTCCCACTAATTGCCTTAGTAACTTTTGCTTTTCCTTTGTCTTTTGCTAATTGTGAACAGATTTCTTTACTCTTCAACTAGTTATTAAAAAACTGAACTCTCCATCTCTATCTAATTTTTAAACTTTTATTTCACCTCCATAATACTCTGCATGTTTCTAGTTCTTAATTTAGGTTATTTGTCTTATTTTAAGATAATTACAACAAAATATCTCAGCTAGGATCATTCTTGTAGGAAAGTATTTTTGCAGATAGCAAGCTTTCTCACTTTAGAAAACTTAAAACAAAGAAGAACTACCAGTTATGGTAAAAGTGTAACCTTGCTGTGTATCCACCAACCTGTGCTTCAAGCTTTAAAAGTTTTGCATGCTGGAAACCAGCTAGAGCTGTTTTCAAAGAGCCTATTTTCCAACCACTTGAAGAAAGTATTTTTTAAACAGGAAAAGTCATCTGGGAAATGAAATATACGTGCTGTGCTTAAAAAAGATAATTTTTATACTAGAAGAGACTGCGTCTTGGTAGGGTCTTGTTTCCCTCACTAATGGGTGAGGGAAACAGTCTTTTATGATCATATTTTCAAACTTCGGTAATACCCAAAATTTCTTCACTTAAAATAATTTTTTTTTTAAGTTGTAATCTTACTTTAAAAATACTCCCAAGTTTTCTCTGTATCGTTTCCAAATTGTTGCTGGCAATATATTAATTCAGCTCCCTGACCACAGAAGAGAGGTGAATTTTTACTAAACATGGTGTTACAGAACCATTTCCTCCTGTCACCCTGACTTCAATCTGCGTTAAGCAATAACATGAGGAAAATAAGATACTCAAGGACAAGCCTGTTTCTCTGTTTCTGCTGAAAGAATATCAAGCAATTACAGAGCTACAAAAAGGGGAAGGCAAGGCATCCAGAGGTTATCTTACCGTTTTGCCCTGTTGTCCAGGACAGGATAAAAAAATATCTAAAAGAAATCTAATCCTTGTACAACAGACATTTCCAATATTTCTCCATTTTAAAATATTTTTCCTTTATTTTTTCTAATACAGTTGAAAGAAATTAACTATTTATAACTTCCAGGTGATCAAACACAAAAACTCATATTTGTGAAGGCGGGATTTAGGAGAGGCGCATGTTTTTAACAGAACTTTATAAGCAAGTTGTTAAAGTTATTAAACTTTACTGCAAAACTGAAGAACTTGTACCTTGGGGAGTTGGTTCAGTTTGTGCTTTGGGGGGGTGGTTAATGTCTTAACATTGCTGTGGTAGGTACTGTGACTGATGGACATAGTCACAGTGCAAACACATAAACATTATGAAAAACATACTGGAAATTTTCAAAAGAAATCTTTCTTCTACTGGTTTACCTACCGGCTGGTTTTAAAGCAAACACTTTGTTTTCTCTGTGCTTAGCAGAGACTGTGATGCAGTTGTCCATGGTAAAAAGGAATTGGTTCCTTCCCATACAAGTGAGTTTGTAGGACTCTGCATAACATAGCATGTACTTCAAGATGACTGTGGTAAGCAAACTAGCTTTAGGGACTGAGACAGCAGATATATAGTGTGCATTTTCTCACTAAGCAGGATCCTAAGCTGCTAGGTTGCAGAAGGCTGCTGACATCAACATTACAACTAAGACATTAAACATGCCAAAAAAAAATCTTGGGAAAACCTCATACTACAGGACAACTCTCTAATTAATTGAGGCAGTAAAACACTAAGTCAAAGATCTGTGTTGCTAAAACCACAAAATAGGGAAAATCTAGGTTTATAAAAATATTATTTTAGAAAGCTACGTAGAAACACAAAAACATGACTTTTTCCTACTAGGTAAGGAACAAACTCCTGGTCTAGCTTTTCTAGCTTCCACTATCTTCTCTCTTCTGAATGCAACTCTTAACAGCTATTCACAGCTCCTTTGAAATTTCCTGTGCTTCTGAGTGCCCGCCAGGAATGCATTCCAATGGCTCAAAAAGGTTTTTAAATAGAAGGGGAAAATGTGCATGTTCACTGCAGAAAGAATTCGTCCTTTTGATTCCAGCTTCTCAAGTAAAGTAAGGATGAAGAGGAGATTCTCAAAATTTTCCCAGTGTCTTACCAACAAAAAACATCTGTGGTTATTTTCACACTACTTGTACTCTGCTTTCCAGAATGGAAGAAGTACAGAAAGTTCCCACTTTTCTTTGGGCTTGAAGTGTGATTTCGGAGTTTTCTTCATTTAATAGAAAATTTTATTAGTACCTAACTAGCAATATTGGATTCTTCCGTATGTTTTAACAGTCCTGAGAAATTAAATGAGAAATTTCTTTTAAAGCCGTGTTTTTCTGTACCTGCAGGCATCTACCTTTATCACCATGGAAGGTGTAACAGAAAAATCAAGCTGATTGTCAGTATACCTCAACTCACTATCCGGGGAACTTCACACGCTTTTGTGAGGGAAAAAAAAAAGGTTAGGGGGTGGGGAGATTGACAAATAGAGATTTTACACAGGATGTCATTTTCTACAGTGTGTAGAGAACATAGTTCCCTTAAATATCTACAGTTTTTTCATGGACACCTGACAAGTATCTGTTAGTATCTGTCTAATGCTCCAAAATTATCTTCCTTGAAAGGAACGGAATTTCCTAAGCAGCGTTTTTTCCTCACAAGAATTGAACTATATTTTCTATAGGAAAGAATCTAGGCTTATAATATATTTGTTTCAATGAGTGATACAAAAGTTAAAATGGCAAATTATATATGCAGTATCCATTTACATAGTTCAAAAAACTACTTTTTAAACCTTTCTTTTCCTAGGCAACTCGATTACTTTTCTTATGACTCTTCATCAGATAGCAGCTTGAAAATTTTGTTTCTTCTGCCTCATCAAGAAATTTAATTTGAACGCCGTGCTTACTTTAGACGTTTATGGGTATACATATCTCCTTCTATGGTCAGAAACAGTTCCTGCAATGCATGTGACAGTTCAATGAAGATTTACAAATATAAATTTGTAACCCACTCTTTTAGCTATCTCAAAGCCTGTCATTCAATAATGGCAAAATAAACAAAGCTCATTATACTGTCCCAGCGTCTCCCTTAAATCATTTACCTCTTATTGGAAGGGAAAAAAAAAGAAAATAAAAGGGGGGAAGGGCTTTTTGGAGTGTTATGTTTCCCCTGTTACTCCTTGAATTTTTTTCAGTTTTCAGACTTCACATTTGTCCACAGTTGATAGATACTTTGTGGTTTTAGGATATCTTTGTGCTTTAAGAACATCTTCTCTGCAAAAGTATTTTTACTGCATAACACTTGCTGGACTTTTTACTGAGTGGCAGGGTTTTAAATAAGGTTGATTTCGATCTCAGTATGGCCATTCCCTGATTTGTATAGCCCAAGTGAATCAGAAGAATTTTCCATATGTGTACACATGCAATCTTCTCTGAGTGGCTATAATGGCCAATAGCTTGTGCTCACAACTGCAAATAGGCTGTGTTTTTCCATGAAAAACAAATTGCCTCCTGCTGCAGAGCTGTAGAATGTTTAGCCTTTGTTTTAACCAAAGCAGAGGCAAAATATAGCTACAACCTATTGCGGAAAGCCTCTGATCCCCAGCTTCCAGTACGGTCCCAAACTGCTGGCCTGAAGGGATTCCCTGAAAATTAGCAACTACAAATTATACAAACCCGATTTACAATAACATCTCATTTACTAACAAACAACACCAAGATCTCACAAAGATGGGTCCAATACAAAGAGTGGGAGAAATAGATCCTACTGTTGTGAAGATGGCAACTTTTATTGGGCAACACAGATAAATTAAGAATTAATTAAAATTCACTACTGTTTTAAAGGTGTAAAACCTGGATCCAAAGACAGCAATGCTCTGAGACAAAACCTCCTCTTGGAGAAAGTATCACTTGATTGTCTGAAGTTCGGAATAGTTGCTCTGTTCTAGGGCCATAGCCATCAAATTGGGAGTTTGATGAAAATCTAATTGTTGAAGCAAGTTTGCACTTAATTTCCTTAGTAAAAGTTTGGAAAGTACAGATTTGTCATTCAGAAAAACGAGTTTTATTGAAAACAGAGTGCTCCCAAGCGCCGCAGTTAGTCTGTGAGGAGATGCCACCGGGGAGAAATGCACAACACCTCCTAACAATTCTGTGTTATCTGGAATCAGCCTCTTTCAGAATTATAGACAGTACATGACTGTCTTTTGTGATGTTGCATTTTAGTCTTTAAAGGATTACCTCATATCAACTAGACACACTCACTTTCAGGACAATTTGACCCTTATTTCTGGTACTTTCATAAAAAGTACCAAAATTTTGACCTGCTTTTGAATTTCTCGACTTCCCTCCTTCCCGGTTTCCTTTCTCGTTTCTAATCTCATTACTACCTTAGATACCATCTAAATAGGTTAATAGACTGCTGCTGTGGAGCACTGAAAATCCATCTAGGCAATCAGTGGTCTGTTTAAAGCAGTCAAGTGAAGCTTTAATGTAAAGATGGGGCCTGAATCAAAATGTTAGGTCTAAGCACCTTTACCCACTGGGATGAACTGAATATAGGGTCATGGTTTGTGACTCTTTGCTGAGCTGTTCAATTATCTTGCCTCACATGCAACCACCAATGGGAATTTCTAATTTTCTTTTTAAGCGTTTTGAACAGAAAAAAAAAAAAATTCAAATAGACATATACTAAACAGAAATAATCACTGCTGATTAAATAATGTCTGACCTAATCTTTTTCAGCAGGTGAACTGAAAGGTCCAACGATCTATGATCTATGCATCATCACATGGATAACTACGTCCCGATAATCCTTGGTCTCCTTTCAGTTCAGGAGAAGAAGTAAAGCATGTTCATGCCCTTGGGTGATCACAATTATGTTAAAGAATGCAGCAGGCCAAAAATCCGAAAAAAAAAGAGGCTTTGCTGCTCCTGTTGTCCGGAGGTAGACTTTTGTAATGGACATCCCTGAAATAGGAGCAGACAGACTGACTGCTCCAAGATATTCAATTATTACTGTAAGTTTAGATTTGGCTTCCAGATGTCCAACAGTAGCAGATGGAAAACAGCAACACTGTTATCCAAACAGCTTACACTGCTGAATATTGCGGTATGTGAGAGCCTTGTCTTAAATGAGCCGGTAATTAACAGCACGCGTGATATAAACCAAAGCAAAGAAACTTCCTCTGGCAAGGTAAGCCTTTCTTTGGAGATTTCCTCCAGGATACCTAGCTTTAGCAGGAGATTCTGACCATAATGTACTTCAGAAGTGTCTTCATTACATTGTGATAAGTTAGAGGAAAACCTGGAGGAGCACAAACACTTCGCACCAAATCTACCTCTTTGTGCGAGTACAAACAAAACAGTCTAAAAGAGGTTTAAAGCCAAAGTTCTGGCCAAACCCGAACAATTCACTTTGTGCTTCTTCAAAAAGTATCACAGAGACAGATAATATAAGAAAACACACAGAACTAGCAAGAAATACAGCTCACCACTCTGAGCATGAATAACAGACTGCCAAGACCCTCAACACCAATACAAAGCTGATTTTAGAGGGATTTTGGTAGCACAGGTCTCACTGAAGAAACTCATACATTTCTCATTCTGACCTATGAGTTTTGCTGCCTGACAAAATTACCTTCAGCAGTATCTATCAACTTTTTCACTGCAGCTGTAGTGATGATATGGATTCTCTATTGCTTTATCTTCCTCTGAGGTAGCGGAAAATACAAGTATGGATTTTGCTGATTCTCAAGGGGAAAAGTGTATTTTGTTGGTTAGATTACACCTATGGTAGAGGAAGGAAGGAAGGAAGGAAGGAAGGAAGGAAGGAAGGAAGGAAGGAAGGAAGGAAGGAAGGAAGGAAGGAAGGAAGGAAGGAAGGAAGGAAGGAAGGAAGGAAGGAAGGAAGGAAGGAAGGAAGGAAGGAAGGAAGGAAGGAAGGAAGGAAGGAAGGAAGGAAGGAAGGAAGGAAGGAAGGAAGGAAGGAAGGAAGGAAGGAAGGAAGGAAGGAAGGAAGGAAGGAAGGAAGGAAGGAAGGAAGGAAGGAAGGAAGGAAGGAAGGAAGGAAGGAAGGAAGGAAGGAAGGAAGGAAGGAAGGAAGGAAGGAAGGAAGGAAGGAAGGAAGGAAGGAAGGAAGGAAGGTTTGAGTGTTTTGATTGTCCTCACTAAAATTACTGGGGTACATCTTTTTCTAACAAAACTCAGGAGTAGCATCTTTAATACTGAATTTATGTCTATCTTGTTGCTTATAAATACTATTTTCAACCCCATTTCAGGATGGATCTATATCCTCTTGACAAAGCCAGAGGTAATATGTATTCCTCAAGGAGGGATCAGGAGGAATTCTGATCCTCTTTAGTGTCTTGTGAGTATATGCTCTAGTTTGCAGGGGAAATTCCTGCTGTGCACAGCAGGAGCTGGTGCCAGGCTGCAAGCTCACAGGATATTTTGTGACAAAGCCTGGGGTTTTTTTCCCATATGTTTAAAATTAACCCATTCTCTGCAAAATCTTGGCAACTGTCTTCACAATTTTGAATTTTTGATTGTAACTGAATAATATACTGATGTAATAATATGTTATCTTTCTTTCCACTGGGCAGTTACTTTTTATTTAGTTGGGAAGTTGTGTCTGGTTTTTAATTTTATTAGGTTTTTTATTATTTTTGGGTCTTGGGGATTTTGTTAATGAGTGGCACTTTTCCCAAAATCAGCCTACACATAATACATCCATCTCATGAGTTGATTGTCTCTTTGAAAAGACTGAGTGATCATCTTGAGCTGCTGATGCTGGTGTAAAGACCTAACATAAATTGTTTGCTTGACCTTTTTAGAACTGATTTTTTTTCTTTTTAGCTCATAATAATGTATTTATTTAAAGTTTCCCCTCCAATTTACCCTTTGCTTCAGAATGAGAAAAAATTACATATGCTGAGATGTTATATTACTCAAATACTTCTATAGATTGTTTCAGGCTTTCCAAAACAGGAATCCTTCTTATGAAAGTCATCAGGATTTATCCTCCCGTTTTGAGAGAGGTGCCATATTACCTACATAGTTAAAATGTATGTGTTACCTAATCTGGTAGACCAAATCTGTACCAATAATTTAAAGTAGATTACATTACTGCAGTAAAAAAACTATTTAGAATTATTCCTGAACAGTTCCATAGTTTGAATATTTTAACTGCACTATAAGTGTACATAAGGATTTATATAAAGTTATCACACCCTTCACTGAAATTACTGCAACAGGAAAATACTTTAAAGTTTTGGTCAGTTAAATTATCTTGCTGAGATAACTTATATATTTCTTTTCTGTAGCAAGGTTTTCTCAAGGGCTGCAGGCCTCTGCTGGGTAGATGTCTATATAAAGGAATTAGGATTCACAGGTATTATCCTGTGCAGCAGCAACCCCAGGGTGAAGATGCTACATCACTCTCATTGAGCCTGGTACAAGCTGCATTGGTTTTTCCCTAAGGTCATTCACACAGCTTAGCCCCGGAGGAAGGGAAAGGTGGATGCACCTATTGTCTGCCTCAACAGCAAAACTTGTACAGAATTAAAGAGCAATACATTTTCTGTTGTTTTACTAGGCCCGGAGTACATGTCACAATTCAATTCACAGAGAACATTACAGTAATTTACAGTAATATTTGATGCGTTCTTAGACTGTCTAAAAAATGTTGTATAAAGCCAAATTAAAGCCTTATTGCAGAATTTTATTTTATTCTAGCCACTAATGAAGTTTAAAAGTTTGATTAGGAACAGATTGAAGGCCAATGTCCCCTCTTAAAAAAAAAAAAAAAGAAAAACCTACTCTTAAATACCTGCTTCTACTGGCACTGTTTTTTCAGTATGTCTCAGCCTATATCCTCAGGGAGTGAGAAAAATAATTCATTCCATATTTCCACTCATTTTGATCATTAGGATAAAAATATTTTTGTACCAGCTAGGTTTCATCAGGTGCATGGGTAACCAAAGAGTCATTCCACATATTTCCCTCTGCCTGAAACCAAGTCACTTCCTCAGAAGTTAGTCAAGTGAGCTGAGACAACAACAGGCTTTAGTTAAAAAGTGCTAGCCTCTCCAGCTAAAGACCGACTCTTCTTTACAAAGATTTATCTACAATGAAATTATAGATAAATCTATCCTGGGTATTAGATAAGGATTGTGAAAAATTGAACAGGTGTAAAGAAGGGCTATAATTCAAAATGTAGGTTACCTGTTATTGACTTTCTTGTCATTACTCATAAACAAACGTTGCCTAGATCAGTGTCAAAATTGTGTTGTCCCTTTCTTTCTAGTACATTGGTGTGCATAACTAACAAAAATGTACAACATTCTTTAGGGAATCAAGTCATCATACCTCTTCAGTTGATTGCATTTAAATATTTTTTTGATTCTGATATCCATCTTTATACAAACAACTGCTCATCTAGGAATGGAAAGTCTGTTTCTTAGCAGAGCAACTCACTTTCATCTCTCTCACTCCGAAGCTGAGTTCTGTGAGCACCATGTTAGAGGTTATCAGCAGGGGCATCCTTTACTGGAGCTGCTATAGCCAGCACACAATCTCACTGGAGGAGCAAGAAACTACAGTCAAACTTCTGATTTACTCTGGTGCACTCATTTTCAAAGCAGAGGTCTGGGCTGCCTGCATCCATTTACAGATTTTTTTCTGATTTACATATAGACAATTGTGATAAATATATATATATTTGTCATCACACAAGGACTAGAGATTAATCCTTCCTAGATCTGTACAGCTCATAGGGCTTTTTGATATATAGGCACATAGCTTCAAAGGATTGGTTAGAAGTATAATCCACTCTGCTATGAGTTTAGTTAGGTGTTGAGGTGATTCTCACCTGATCTAGGATACATGAGTTTAAATTGCTTAGGGCTGGAATACATGTCTCCAGCCACCTACTGTCCAAAATTCTGGTATAACTTTTATCAATAAAATATCATGAAAGAGGAGCACACAAGTCCCACAGATTATATATGTTGAAGCTAACAGCTCATGAGACACTACCAGAGTCAAGCTAGGAAAGCTGTGTCACTTAAAAGAGAAAATTAAGATGAGAAGTATGAGAAGTCTCTCATCACCCTCTACTGTTTAAAACAGCCAGTTACTTGCCCTTTGCTCTCACAGTTGTTTAATGTCTTATCCTATTCCTACAGAAATAAAAATAACACAATCATGGCCTAACACTGGCCAGAAAGAAAATTTGAAAACAGAAATTTTGCTTTTTTGCAGCTTTAAATAGTGTTATTACAGCTGCTGCTTCTTCCAGCCCTGACATATCCCAAACCCAGTGATTTTTTCACTGTTAGCTCAGAATTTTATTTATGCAAGCATTTAACATAAAGCCATTCACATCTTTTAGGCACCAAGGAAATCTCAAACACATCACTAGCCAGGGCAGCAGCCTAGGCTCTGGCAGGAGCTACCTTGGTAGCCCCAAAAGGTGAGCTGCTAAGGGGATATTGGATACCAGAGTCATTCAAGCAGAACCTCTGCCTCTAAAGCGATAAAGTGATGTCACAGTTGTTGGGCTTTTTGTTGAATACTTATTAATCACCCCAGCTGGAGAAGTAGTCAGGACTGACAGGATTCCATGAGGTATGGAAACCTGGATATGCACAACCTCAAAACCATTTTCTTTTATCTGTGTGTGATGTAGGGAATTTCTATTCCCTATACTTTTCACTCGTCACACAGATTGGTCAGCACATCCCACACATTTTATGCTCACTGTGGTTACATTTTGGGCAGTAATTTCCCACACCAAAATGTCAGAGTCCTAAAAGCCACTAAATAAGTATTCATATGGTAGCACTTTCACAGCAATTGAACAGATACTTGTTCTGATTATGTAGTGAATATGAAGTCCACTGCCCTCTGATGAAAAAAAGGAGACATTTTCAATTCCATAAGGTAATATTTTCATGTGACCCAACCTGTGCCCCACAAAATATACTAGGATATCCAAGACAATGTCCATTTTATATCTATTTAACTTGAACTCATTTAGGAAAAGAAAAGACTATTATTCAGCTCTGAAGTTTTTGTGTTCCCACTTTCAGGGAAACCATTGCTTACAGCAAAATTCTTTATGAGTCATTGTCTGTGTTGAGCTACATGGATGGAGAACCAGATGACCTGCTTGAATTCATGTTTTGAAACATGAGTATGAAGA
The DNA here is from genome assembly GCF_036417665.1 of Passer domesticus. Taxonomy (NCBI): domain Eukaryota; kingdom Metazoa; phylum Chordata; class Aves; order Passeriformes; family Passeridae; genus Passer; species Passer domesticus. The sequence continues at coordinate 40,372,913 of NC_087512.1, read as the reverse complement.
TAATTACTATAAAAGACAAGTTCTATAGACAAAGTTTGGCAGGACAGACCAGGCTCAAAATAGCCCTGGGCACATCCAAGTAATCTATATTCTGTGAAAGTAAAGTTGCATGACTGTAGTCAAACCTAACCTCTTCAAATTTCTAAGATATTTAAATTTTCTACTTGCCCCTCTCGTCATTATAGTTGTCATGTTTTCATTTGTCCAAACAACAATTTCAAAAGGGAAAAAAACTATAAAACCAAAAATGCTAACCTCAAGAAAGCCCTTTTACTTCCCCCACAATTTTCCAAATATCTAAATGCAAAAGTGACATGAATCTGTAAATTTTTTCTTTTACTGCCCATAATGACAAAACTAAGACAACATATGTGCAAGAACACCAAACTGCAAACTTACAATTCTTTCCTAATGGGAGCAAAGAAAAATGGTGGTTGCCAAATAAACAAAATAATTAACAAGAATTATTTTTAAAATTCCATCCTTGGATAGTAATGTGACATTAACAGATATTACACTCTAGTCCAGAGGTCCTGCAGAGAGGCAAACAGATTAGGTTTCATTTGACTGCCTGTGGGCTTTACTTTTAACCTTTTTCCCTAAACTTCCAACCAAAAATATTTATTTCCTCTGAGGTCTTCTGTTAGTGTTCATGATTATTTTATCTTCTATTTTGTCACAGGGTCTCAGAAAAAAAAAAAAACATATTTCTGAACCACAAAAGTTCAGAGCCTTTTTTAGGTTTTTACAATCTGCCCTGTCCTGCCTGGTACAGTGAGTAGAGACCTGACCTGTACTGGCTACAGACCCCACTTTGGAGCACTGGAGCTGTGGCTTGTGACTGTCCCGATACCCACAGCTGAGGCATCATTCTTGGCTTTCCCCAAATACACTGCCTAATACAACTCCAAGGCCAGATTCAGAGGACACAGTCTTGGCCATCTTCATGAACACCAAGTACATGATAGAGCTGCACATCCTTTAACTGCTATGTTGAACTACAGTTTTGCCTCCCTCCAGCTTCCCACATCTACAAATGGGAATCAGAACAAAGTACCAGTAGTAGCAACAAAAGCTCAGAGCAACAAAAAAAGACCCTTTCTGAAGAATTGTCACTGGATTTGTTTCATTCATTTGTAATTGCAACACACTGCTTGTATCAAAGCCATTCACTCCCACCATAAAAACAAACAGGCTGACTTGTTAGTTATTAAAGAGATAATACCTTTTGCCTGCATGAGGTAATTCTGCTATAATAAAATGGATGAAAATAATCCTGCTCAAAACCAACAGTTTAGCTGCAGTTCATTTTTGTGGGAAGAGCTGGCTTTGACTATCTCAGAAAAAGCTGCACATTTCTGCCAAACAAATGTCTGTATGACTGCATACACAGGCATAGAATTTTTTTTCTCATGTTGACCATGCAGGAGAAGTAATCTGCCAAGTTGCTTGACAAAAGCAATCTACCCTCCACCCATTTAATTGTGCACAAAACATACTTAAACAGACAGGATCCAAAGGCCGTTGTGTGTATGCCCGAGATGCCAGATATACTCTGACATCTGAAATGAAGAAGCTCAGAAATGGCCCAGATGCAGCCAAGAGCTTATATCATGTGTAAACCCACAGTCAGAGTGAGGGTATCCTGTCTCCTTTCCACCCCTCATTTCTGCAGTCATTAAGAAAAACAGTTAATTCTGTTGTAATATTTGAAAAACAAATCTAAACTCACTATGCAGATCATTGCAGTCAGGGCAGTGTCCTTTACTGGCTTTTTTTCCTGTGTTATGATTTCAAAATGGACATAGAACTTTGTTTTGCTTTATGATGTCTCCAGTTGGCACTCTCAGGGCATGACAGATTTTTTTAGGCACCAGTGTGAATCTGAGAGTAGACTTAGAACATACTTGCAATTAAGAAAGGGATGATTACAATGGGGAACTGAAGATTACACTGAAGAGAACGGGATAGGTTGGGACTTTCACTAAAAAAACACTCTTTCCTTTCCCATTCAGAAAATTTTTTAAAAATTAATTTATGCCACCTCGTAACTGTTATTTTTCACCTGTTTCTTTGCCAGTATTTATGCAGTAACAAGAGGACACAGGTCAATAACAGGATCAATAAAAATAATTAAAGCTGAGGATATTAAAATTAACATAATTATATTCCAGACAGAGCTGGGCAGAAAATTGATTCCCTGTCCTGCAAATGTTGAGATGTAAAACATATTCCTGTCTTGCATCAGGACAAAGCCAAGGATTTACTTTCTTTTTTTTTACTATTATTTTTTAAAAATTAAAAAAATCTGAAAAAAAAAATACAGAGAAAGACAGAAACAGATGAGCACAGACAATTTGAAATAGCTGATAGTCTTTTAGACAGATCACTAAAACTAGATTTTAGGAAAGTCTGAGTCCATTCTTTAGGCTAAATCAGAAAAAGTAGGAATTGAAACCTAGGTATCACAAATCCCAGCTGAGAGCTTCAACTGTCAAGTTATTTTCCTTCTTTTGCAGGTGAGTCCTTCTTCCTGAGCAATACTCTGTCAAAACAATATATTTCCACAGGATCTCATTTAGAAAATGGGCCCTCTCCAATTTGTCACTTTTCCAAAAAACCATAGTTACAGAGTGCATGCTTATTGTCAGATTTGTGGAATGGTTGCCTGAAGGTAGCTCTATGCAAGCACAGAAATTCTTTGTCATAAACACAGAGCATTTTAATTTTTTATCTTTCCCTCCAAAGATGAGTCTTCTTTTTGCTAAATGGACACTTGGGAATGGACATAACTTCTGACAGAATGAAAACTTTACACAGAACAATCTATATTGACAGTAGGACCATATTTTTAAAAAACCAGAACCAACCCTTTATTTAAATTTTTGGCAATGGACTGTTTTCAATTTAGTTGTGATTTTTCTGTCTTTTACTCCCTACTAGAGATTCATTTGCCCTTTCAGGAGCAATAATAGCTATCAATATTCCCATTTCTTCTTGTCCTTCCTCCAATCTCTACAACATACTTCAACTTCCTCTTGGGCTACTCAAGTGTTTGGCAAGCTGTGTTGTAAACCAGATGGGACAAAATGATAGACTGGAAAATAAACTGTTGCAAAATCTTTTGTCAGTCTACCTCCCTATTTTTTGATAAAAATTCACAGACAAGTCACTATCTAAGAGATGTAAAGTTGAGAAGAAATCAGAAAATTCTTGTTCAGAGTTTCACTGATCTCTGGCTTGAAGTCTTTTTTTTTTTTTTTTTTGCTCAGGCTGATTGCACACAGGCAACTTAAAACTAATATCTAATCCTTCATGTTCCATGATGACATCATACCAGCAAACCTAGCTTCTCAGAATTGAAGCATGGTGGAATCCTGTGGCAAAAGCAAGCCCACAGCGTTAATGTCACACCCACTCACATTGTCTTGTGTGGTCTGAGCATCAAGCATCACTCACCTAAAACAAATTAACTATGTCTAGTGTATGTAGTAGCATAGTTTACAGACTACAGGTTTTGTCACTTTGGAATATGTATTAGTTGTCCCGTTCTTTCTAAGCATCACTAAAGTAATCCAGTAGTCCCTGTGATTTTTCTTTCTTTTTTTTTTTTTTTTTTTAAGCACAATTAGACAACACTTTTTGTCTAGGATTTCCACCCAGTATTAGGAGTTGCTAGACTGAAACCTCTCTGAGATGGCAATTTATGGACAGGGAGTCTTTTTATGGACAGGGAGTCTTTTCACAGCTGGAGGAGAAGTGAGATATTCAAAGTTTTAAAGAGGAATCCTGTAAAACCAAATATCCCCAAATAACTTTTTGAGTATGCTCGACATTCTGTCTTGTTAGTGTAAACATATACATGTCTCTTGCTATCAGGAATGTGACAAAGTGGACATAAGGGAACAGAAGTTGCAAGGCTCTTTGAAAGAGCTGTTTAATACAAAATGAGATACTGTTCTGATCCTTTGATCTGCAGAAGGTTATGGATGCTTCCCCAAAGCTCCTAATGCTGCAAGACTCCCAGTCACTAATGAAGAGCTGGACTGACTTTGTACAGAGTAACACTGTGCACACTTCTGAAACCTTGTGCTGATCCCTGCTTGTCCGTGCTGCTCTGCACAGCCTGAACAAGAGCAAGCACAGACACTCACCAACATCTGCACTCCCAAGCACAAGCCTTTGAGGGTGTTAAAGTGTTAACACTGGGGCAAGTGTGGGAGAGAGAGTATAGAGAGAACTCAGTCCAAGAGAAAGAAAAACAGCCAGACTGAATATAAGTGGGATCAGCAGCTAGATCATTGTTTTGAAAAGTAGCATTTAATTTCCCGTGTTCTCCCTTGTTAACTTAAAACCGTGATGCTGGATGTTGCTCTGGGAACCTAGTGATCAATAAGTTTTAGAGAGTAGAGATTTTTTTTTTAACTTGTTGGCTATTTCAACAGAGTTCTAGATAATGACAAGGTCCTGGCTTACTGCAGCCAAACTAAGAAGTGGTTAATGCCCAGCAGAAACATAAAAATGCAAATTATATTGACTGGTGAGAGGTTGGCCTTGGGATATCCATGAATCTTCAGCTGCTGTGATAAATACCGACCAATCTGCCAGCACAGTCAATGTAGGAAGGGGTTAAAAAACTCACTGTGATCCTTATTGTGTACAGGAAGACACACATTAGTCTCCAGTCCCAACACAGCCCTGAAAAATTCCAGCCAGTGCCTAAGTAGTTAACATAGCAATTTGGCTTCACCTCAGCAGACATCTATGTACTCAGCTGTGGCAATTTTAGGAAAAACACAAGCCTAACTGGAGAGAGCTCTCTCATAATAAGCTGACAGTGAAGACAAGACACATAAAAATTGTCATGATGTAATCACTCTAGGTCGGGCATGCATATTGGCATTGGCATTGGATCTGACCATTATGCGGGTGCTAAAATGATCCAGAAAATAGTGCTAGACTAGATATGCATTAATGTAGCTCTCCATCTAACTTGCTAATTCTTTTGCCAGATGTTTTGCAGTAGTTTATAGAAGGCAGCCATAATTTTGACAACAGCACATAAGACACATGCATGCAAGTACAGATTTATCACTGTGGGGTTGGTGGGCAGGGATGCTTCAGTGGGATTAGCTCCAGCTAATACAACACTTCCACGTATCAGAGGGTGTGTCATGATGATGTGATTCCTTCACCTACATTAGGAATTGTGTTTCTCTCCCACAAATGTTTGTGGCTTTATTATTCTGTGCAGAATCTCTTCCACTGAATAGATTTAATCTATTATAAATGCACACATAAACAGAGAAAAGACCAAGGAACAAATTTTATATCACTAGATAAACATCAGCACAATTTACTAAGAAAAGAAAGCATTTTTGTCTTGTCAATTTTTATGTGTAGAAGTGAAGGGCAATTTTCTAAATTATGAACTGCCACAGCCTCCTGGAAATCTTCCTGTGTCCCTGTAAACACAGGAAGATTTAACAGAGAAAATTGTAGATTTTCACTTAAAAAGGAAATTTATAACTGTTCCCAGAGTAACCATTGTGCACCAGTGGAAATTAATTAAGCCACACCAAGTTCCACCATAAATGTCAAACACACACTCAAACTGTAAACTCATCCCAAATTTGCAGATATTTTCTTCCTGCCATTGCCTGAGATAAAGTTTATTGCTCACTAGAATTCCCCAGCTATTTCTTTTTCATTTTTAGACACACAAAACTACATAATCAAAATGCACACATGCTGAGTTCTCATTTCAGGAATCTATGTCTCTTGGAGACTCAGGACACTGTGGTAATCTATTAAACTGGCACAATTTTTTTTTTTTAACCCCAAAGATGGTTAAGGTAAACACTACTTAAAAATCACCATATTTTCAACACTTCTGTTTTCTTCTTCAGTCATTCAGGTGTACCATAGTCAAACAAGCTGAGCACATGGATGAAGATTTCCTTTAAACACAGTCATGTCAATTCAAATTTTTTGTCATCTATGCCTGATCTATTAAAGGACCAAATTGAAATTAAGTTATTGGAAACTTTAATCTTTACTCTGCAGTGAAGGATGACCATATTGATCTGGCAGCATAGCTGAGGAGACAGGGCTTATGAGAGGAGAAGTCAGAGAGCTCATAAAAATCAGCTTTTCTGACAGAAAAAAAACATGCACTAATATACATGTGTATATCACAGTGTGAAACTGGAGTTGGCATTCTGTCTTGTGCCCTTCAGAGTCCTCATTATCAAGAACAATTGTGTTCCAGAAGAAAATTTCTTTTAATTTACCATTACTGGGTTAAAGCAATACCTCCTCACAGTGTTCAATGTTATAGCAATCACATCATTGACATAACTGCTCACAATACACCAGGGTTAGGTGACTCAGACTTTTTCTACCCTGCAGTCTTCACAGAGTCATATTAACAATGTTCATGCTAAAACCACTGGTTTCTGTGGTAGAGTGACTGCATACCACACCAATGTTAAGTTCCTAACCTGAAGAGTACCTAGAAAATTGGGTTTTCTCGATCCATCTATCCATTCTATACCAACAAATGCCATCAGGCAGAGTTTGTCATAATTAATTATGTTACTTATAGCTGTTTCCTCTCACCATATAGCTTGAAAAACAATAGTAAGTTTTCCTATTTTTATTTAGTAACAGATTATGGACCTACACCATTCACTTTTCTTTAAATCTGTAATTACTCTTCACAAATCAAAAGTGAAAAGTGATGCCAGAAGGCCAATTCTCAAGTCAATAGGATGTTGAGATTTGCTTGGCCCTTAAGAGCATGACTCTATATGAGCAGATCCCACTTTTGCATTTGCTTTCTCCCACACTGATCTCGCTGCCAGCATGCAGCCTTCCAGCTTGCTGAAGTCCAACATTGCTAAAAGAGGGAGAGTTCCTTTCCTTCTGGATCTTCATGTGTAATCTTATTCCTTAAAATAACCCTTGTATTCCAGATTTCACTCATGAGGTTTATGGCTTGTTCTTTATCATAGGAATTTTGTTCTCAGAAGAAGTTCACAGGCTGTGGCTAACACCCACAGCCTAGAAACTTTCAAAACTGCACTTTGAGACAGCAACCTGTTCTGAATGCCTGCATGAAGATATTAAAATTTGGGTTTGCAGCTTTTCCCAAGCATATTACGTGTGTAGTGTGTCTGCTCCATACAAAAGGTTTTTAGAGATGTTGACCTGCACAGCTCCAGTTAAATTCCTGCAGTTCCCCAGCTAGTATGGAGCAGAAATGAAGCCATTGTAGTGGCAGAAGTTCAGCTCCAACACACACCTCTCACTTTGAGCACAAGCCGTCTGCAATGTCACAAGGAGCACATTTTGAATTGTTGGGCCAAGGCCAAGCTGGAATTTCAGCCTGGCACAAAAGACAGGATCCCTCAAGGGTAGCAATAGTCTGGAGACAATAGGAAGGGCTGACCTGCTGACTGCACTACAGATAGTGATATAGTGGTTTGTTTCTATTTAAATTGAAACTAACATTTAGGTGCTATTACCATTGATGAAGATAATTGCTGAATCTCTCATTTTTGCCTGCTTAGTCCTGGTGCCTAAAAGGCTAAGTCCAAGAAGGATGAAGCAAGGCACCAAGGAATTTTTAAGATAATCTGATAGTTCATAACACGTGAAAAGGTATCCTGCCCACCTCCTTCTATCTCTCAGCCACAAATTCCCTCACTCCCCCTTTCCCTACAAAACTAGCTCCAGAAAAAAAAAAAAAAAAAAAGCACAGATAGATTTATTCCAGGTAAACAAATAGATTCATCTGCATAAGAGGTTAAATGCCACTATTGTCGATGCAAATCTCTGTGTATGCTTGACTTGAGAATTAGCTGTCTAACATTGTTAACATTGTTTCAGCTTTCATGTATCTTCATTTTAAAGAAATGCCAGCATATTTGGCTAGCTTAAAGATCAAATGCAAGATCTATGCAGAGATTTCCATTCATTCATGGCTGCCTGGGATATGCATCTCCATCCTTGAATTAGGCTGCGGGATCATCACTTCCTCAGGGATTCCTTCAAGGCTGCTGTGAAATTCATAGTTCGTATCTTGCCACATAAACCCAGAAAGCCTTCTGGTGTCATATCCTACTGCAGCACTGTTAACAGCAGCCTAAACCACACTGAAATACTTATAAATGAAAACAGTGGGGGAAATAGCTGACAGATATTCAACCTTCAAATTGTTTCTGTTTTTACTGCTAGGGTGGATCACTTCACTGGGTAAAAACTTCACTCTAGTTTCAGCTGACTGCACCAAACAAGACTGCAGAGCCAGGTCAAATATGCCATTAAACTCAAGCAATTGTATTTTCTCTGTGGTAAAGATAGATTTTTCAAGTAATTTTGCAAGCGAAATATAGCTTAAGTGCATGATTGCACTAATACTGTATCCCCACATGGCCCCATAACAAGACACTATAGGACTTGTAAGTTTTATGCAGACAGAAAGAGCCCATTCTTAAATTGAAATGCTGAAACAACTTCCTGAATGGTTAACAAGACAGATACACACCAGACAGCATATGGAAGAGAGGTGTACTCAGCCAGAACTAGAGCACAATTCTACTAATTCAAAAGTTAATTTCTTTTTCAAAAAAAAAAACTTTCTGTCTCTCTGCAGAACCTGTGGTGGTTAAAAGCATCATCTTATCAAACTTCAAAATAAATAATTGTGCAAAATTTCTTTTCCCTCAGTACTTAGTTTTTCTTCAATAAAATACTAAAAACTTTTACTTGAAATAGAAAAAGAAGGAAAAAAGTCTCAGTCTTCCAGTATCTTGATGCTGGTGTTGATTTATTTGCCAAAGAACCTTTCCCTCAGAGGAGGATAACTGGGATCTTCTTAATCACTTCCCATGTGTACTGGCAAATTCTCTTTCATATTGGTTTTTTCCCCTCTACACAAAAGACGTGGACTGCATTAATTTTCATCATAAAATCTTTATAAAGTCATACTGTATTTTGTTAATGACTAACCATTAGACTCAAAGGAGGGAAAAGCTGCATAATACTCTGAGACTTGATTAATTCTATGAATTTGTGTTGGTCTGTGACAGTCACATATTTGTATGACATCTGTATAAGGTTCCCTTTCCAAAGAAGAGCTGTAGATGTTTCCTTTCATTTGGTAATATTGATCCCATCACATTTGTACTAAACTTCATCCATGTGTTGTCAGAGAGATGTGGGATGATTTCTCTACTTCTCTCTGTATAATGCTGATAGGGTGAGAGCACTGAAGGCAGCATCGTATCAGTGTCTACATTATTTATGGTTTATTTCCTAGGGAAGAACAATTTAAATATAGGAACTGAAATTTATTTACACATTCCATAGTCAATTTAATCTGTTATAAATCAGCTCGGCTACAGAAAGGGGCTGCTTGTCACACAGCCCTGGCTGCTTCCCCTGCCTTCTGCTTCTGCCAGTCCTAGTGTTCGTCTGGCAAATCACATCAGGGAACAAATACAACAGAACACTGGGGTGTTTTTTTCCCCAAAGCTGAGTTTTCATTCAGATAAACTCTCTATTTCGGCTCATTCATGGCTGAGCAAACAGCAGTGATGGCATGAGGGTGGGAGGTGGCACAAACAATCCACGGTGCAAGATAAAGTGGGACTCACCCTTTTAGCAGCAGCAGCCATTTATCCTGCTTAAGTTTATCATGGACCTGTGGCACTAGTTAAGTGGTGTCAGTCACAATATGGATTATCTAACTTTCCTGCATATTACTTTCTCAAGTCAATTAGTGGCCAATTCCAACTAAGCCAATGTAAGCCATTCTTAACATGGAGTGAAAAAAAGCTGTTTGGGTAATTTATACTGTTCATTCACACAGTGCATGCATACATTGAAATGCAGAGGCAGCAACAGCAACCTCTACACGATCCTATAGGAAATTCCTGATGGTAATAAGAGCTGGTCTGACCAGCCTCTGTTGAGAAAGTTCTGTGATATTGTTAAAATCATTCAGTTAAACTGTGTTGAAGTTTTACATAGACTTTAGAAAGAAAAAACACTTGGGTAGATGTCAAAACCCTTAGTAGAAAGCCAAAGAACATAAAAAAAGAAACAACTCTCAGGCTGGCTAGTATTAGGTCTTTCTGTCCACTGTGCTCAACATTTAGTGAGTTAAACACACTCTGAGAGATCCCCATCTAGATCGTTCACAGTCTGCCCTTTCCTCAGAGAAATGTAAGTCATCCTGACTGAGAGTTTTCCTTCATAGAAGCCTATAATTTCAAGATTTCAATAAATGTTCATGGAGGTTCATTGTTTTTTATTATTTTCCATAATATTCTGCACAGCTGATTTAACAGTGTCCAGTGTGGTTAGAGATCTAGTCCTAACCCAAAGCTGGAATTTTGGAATCCAAATATTTCTAGTGAGCAGATATTTCAGCTGCACTCCTCAGAGCTGAGCAGACCCTGAGCAGGTTTCCAAAGTGCACTCAGGAACACTCACATTTTTCTCTTCATCCTTGCTTCTGATTGTTCCAATGATTGTTCCAGTCTTTAGGCATCTATTTATCCTGAAGTTTTCAGAAATACAGAGTATCTACACAGTTGGTATGAAACACTAATATACAAAAACCTAGCATATATTATCCACAATTCAGCTCTCAGTGTGGTGGTTCACTTGCATTTTGGGAGAGTGCCAGAAGATGCAGGCCACCGACCTACAGTTCCTGGCATAAGCCCAAGAGGAATTTTGTGCATCAATAAAGTAGCACCACATTTTCCTACCGCACTTACCCACACAGGCTACCTGATCTGATGTCAGAACTAACTGTGCTGAACTCCCCTAATTAATGGTTACCCATCTCCTGTGTATGCAGGGCTTGATTGAAATGCTCAGGACCAGCTCTTTGGTTGGCTCCACTCTTATCTTACTTGAAGCTGATAAAAGGAGTGTGTCTACCCTTACTGCCGCTCTTCCCCAAATCCCTGGGCAGAAGCAATCACTCTCTGGCAGATTCTGTCAACAAACAGCAGCACTTTTCTGCAGTGTCACACCGATCTCACCTCTGGTGCAGTCAGGCAACAGCAGCATCTGAGCAGTTTTCTCTGTCCCCATTCCTCTGCCTGCCTTGATGGTGAGGCTATAGGGAGAAGGAAGGAGCAAGGTATCAAAAGCAAGAAATATTTACTGACTGCTTTACAGTTCTTCCAGGTTGTTGGCTCTTGCAGTTACAGGAATGACTTGTGATCTAAAGCAAATGGCACAGGGTGTGAAAATTTATCAATATTTCTTCACAAGCAGATGCATTTGGAGTGCAATGTTACCACTAGTATAGGGCTGGGAATTTGGTACCCAAAAAACTCTCCAGGAGAACTATATTGACACTGCATCTTAGTAAAAAAAACATGTTATGTTTCTGTATTTACATACCTCTGTTTATGTTTTTTTCTGCCTTCCATCTCTGGAATGGGGAAACAAGAATTTAAATAATAAGTGACAACATTTAGGCATCTGAATATTGTAATTTAAAGTTATATTACCAGTTAGACCTAGCTGAAAATAATATTTTTTTCCTAATGCACTAGCAAATAAACCCTAGAACAAATGTAACTACAGCTCTTCTTTTTAAAGTCAAAATACTAGCCCCACTATACAGTTAGAGAACTCAAATGAAAACAGGAGTTTTTCAAATTGTAAGTATTTTCCAAAGTAAATATTTTCAAGTGTGGATAATACATGCATGTTTTCTGAACACATGCAAAAATTATGTCTCTTTTATTTGTATGAAACATTGTATAGTCCTAATTAGGAACAGTATCTGTTGTTATGGCAGTACTTTATGATAGGTTTTAAGCAAGCACCTAAACTTTTACATGTTTAATTTAGAAGTCCTTTTCAATCACAGCAGGTAGGGGCAGACAGCATAATGGTAAGAGTAATCTGTCTCTTCAAAGTTGTTGCCATTTAAAACCAAAATCCCTTCCTGAATTAATATGTGATTTTATCATAATATGCTTTCTGTGAAACATCTTACCCACAAATATTAAGATAAAAGTACTGGCACTGATTTAGCTGAATTGCACACAAATGTACATCACAGACTCAATTCTAAAAGGCATGGTACTTCAATACAAGTCTGGAACAAGAATATAGCTTCATCTAAATCCATTTAAGTTAGTAACATAAAGCACATCATGAAACAAGATGCCACAAAGCTAAAGGGTTATCCTGTATCTACAAGAAAATGGTTGAGCTTAGAACAATTGGAGCAAATTATTGTAGCAGCACTGGGAATGCCTTATCCCCTAAGACAGGCATAGCCCTGCAGAGCCCTCCCTGCAGGCATTCCCTGAGGAAACAACGATTTTAAATCATCAGCAATGCTCTTCTGTCCTCTTGTTGAAGGCCAGTGTACCCACAGCAGACATGAAAGAACACGTCATCCTAGAGTCACAGAATGTGCTGGGGCTGGAAGGGACCCCCAAAGATCATTGAGTTCCAACGCACCTGTCATAGTCAGGGACACCTTCCACTAGACCAGGTTGCTAAGGGCCTCATCTAGGCTGTCCTTGTACACCACCAGGGATAGGTAATCCCAGTTTCCCTGGGCAATCAGCACCAGGATATCTGCACCTCACAGTAAAGAATATCTTCCTAATAGCTAATCCAGACTTGCCCTTTTTCAGTTTAAAGCAATTGTCCTTTGTCCTGTCACTATCTTGCCATATAAAAAGGTCATCACCCTTCTTTTCTCAAGTTGCCTTAAGGTACTGAAAGATCATAATGAGGTCTTTTCAAAGCCTACTGTTATCCAGGCAGAACTGCCCCAAATATCTCTGCCTGTCTTCATAGGATAGAGGCTTTATCTCTCAGAACACCTCCTGGCTTCCTCTGGACCTACTCTAACAGGTCCACATCCCTCCTCTGCTGGGGACCCCAGGGCTGACTGCAGGGTTCCAAGTGGGTCTCAGCAGGGCAGAGCAGAGGGGCAGAATCCCCTCCCTCAACCTATAGTACACACATTTGATGCAGCCCAGGACATTTTTGGCTTTCTGGTATGCAAGCACATGATGTCGGATCATGTCCACCTTTTATCTTCTAGAATCCCCAACCCCACAAGTATGCTCTCAGTTTTCCCTATTTCTTCTCATGTCTGGGAGTGCTCTAGCCCAGGTTCAGTGCCTTGCAGTTGGACTTGTTGAGCTTCATAAGGTTCTCATGTGCCCCATTCTCAAGCTTGTCCAGGTCCCTTTGGATGGAATCCCAGCCTTCTGTTGTGTCAACTGCACTGCTCAGATTTGTGTCATTTGAAAACTTGAGATTGCACTCGATCCCACTGTCCGTGTCACTGAAGTAAACACTGCAGAGCAGTGGTCTCAAAACAGAGCCTGAGGGACATGACTCATCACCAGCCTCCACCTCAGCACAGAGGCATTGACCACAACTCTCTGGCTGCCAGCCAACTCTTTATCCGTTGAACTGTCCATCCATCACATCCAGGTGTTTCCAATTTGGAGATAAAGAGCTTCTGGATAGCTTGTAGCTCTTGATTGCAGTAGTCCAGTTGTATGACTTTTTCCAGTGTTTCCATCACAGCAATAATGGCATTATTTTCTAATTTCACAACAGTTTCCAACTTCTCTTGCTTGTTATCCATGCTGTGTACAGCTGCGAAAGAGAACATGTCTTAAAAACACTCTCCATCTGCTTTAGTGCCAAGAGGGTTGACTTTAATTAGGATAGCTATCTCTGCAAATTAAGCCAGCCTTTGTACCAAACTGGATGAGAAGTTATCCCAGCTTCCAAACCATTGGTTCAGATGGGGCAAATCTGGCAAGTGACAGCCACAGGGACTTACAAACAAGGGATGATAATGTCTTTAGTCAGTGCGACCATTTCTTCAGTGAGGTCTGCCCCATACTTCTGACGTGACCTTGTATCTAGCTAAGGTGAGACTTGTACTAGCTTGGTTTGCAGTGACACAGTGCAAACATCCCTCTTCTAATGCCCCCCAAAACAAAACAGTATTGCTGTTTTCTTTTTATTATTGCTTCAATTTCCTGCCACAACTTAAGTAAAGGCCAAGTGCACTTGGTAGTACTAAATGTGGAAATGTGATGAAAAACCTGCCTAGAGCTGTTTTTTTAGCACTGCCCAGCTGCAGGTCTTTTTGCTCACAATACCAAGCCATGGCAAAGTCATGTGAGTGGTCCTAGCCCATTTCAGAACACAACGTAAATGATATCTAGGTATCTGCTGATACTGCATAAACTTAGAGTAGGAATACCTAATTTTACTGATAGTAAAGTTTCCAGGAAATGTTTCAAAAGGTTATTAAGAACTCTGGTGAGACAACGATCGTCTCTCAAGGACCTTATATTGCCTTTTCCAGTATTTTTAGCAGAAATCTCAAAAGGAGGTTTCAAGGATCTTTGCTGCAAAGTACTACAATCTCATAAAGCACATTCCTGGTGGAAAACCCTGGCAGAGTCAAGGCATGTAGGTAGAGCTCAGGCTTTTTAACCTTCCTTGTATATACCTGCTCTGATTTATGATATACCTATTGCAGTTCTGTAGAATGGTTGGTGTTTTTTTTGTTTGTTTGTTTGTTTGTTTGTTTGTTTCCTCTGCATTATATGGTGGTACAAAGTTCTCTGTCTTGAGAAAGACACTGGACCTGACATCTTCCCACCTTGGGCTTTTGGTTGTGCTCATGGGCTTTAAGTATCCCCACCTTGCTCCACCCTTCAGCAGTGCATGTAAATCGGGGGCTGGCCAGGGAGTCCCAGCCCGGAGGGATGCTCCCGGCTCCCGGCCAGGGCTCAGTCAGTGGTACGGCTGGCGACCAAGCCTTGCTGTAAGCTGGACAGCCGGAGGAAAGTTTCGTCAGTCCCGCTTTCTCTGTCCATCGGTGTCTGCCGTGCGAGGACTGCTGCATGCAACAGCCTGAAGCACAGGGCTCTGGACGTCTTCTGCTCCAGCTCTCCCGGAGGACCTCACAGCTGTTTCAGGCTGCAGAAAAATGTACTGGGGAAATCATGTTAGGTAAGTTCGCTTGAGATGTCTGGGACCTTCTCTAGCCAGGGATGCCTATTCCTTTTAAAAGTTCACAATTCGTTTTAGTGTTTGTGTCTTATTATCATAAAATCATTTCTGGTTTGATTTTTTTTCTCTTTCTTTTTAATTTTTTTTTTTTTTTACAGAATTCTTTTCACTGTGACTCTTGTCTGGCAGGCTGTTCATTTAGAAAAAGGTAAGGGAAACAATGTTTCTCCCAGCCCCTCTGTGTTTTTCTTCTACGTTTACAGTATGCATTTCTTCATTACAAACTACCTTCCCTTACATATTTGCACTTCTTGTCAAGGCCCTGAAAAAGAAGAATGGAAAGAAGTTGTGAAAAGTCTCAATGTTACAGCACAAAAGCAGCAGCCCAAGAATGAAGGGACATTAACAAATGCGCTAAGTGATATGAATCAGAGTTACGAAAGTAGAAAGCAACAGAGTTCCAGGTCTTTAGTACCTTTCACTGGAATTACAGAGAGTAAGTAACATTATTTTTGTAAATAATGACATAAAATTACTTTAAAAATATAATATAGTAATGCTTTAACTGTTGTCCTGGAAGATTCCAGCCTGTTGGTTTTCTGTGACCACCCATTTCAATTATACCCATGGCCACTCAGTAAATGGTGATAAAAATTTGGGGTAGAGCTGAAGATCTCTCACTTGCAAAATGTGTTAAGGAAAAACAAGGAAGAATACTAAGAATGAAGAAGTGTTTGGCACTTCGTCTTTACAATGTTACAATGTAACATTTTGTAACATTCTGTTCATTTTTTAGAATTCACGACATTTAATGACCATAAAAATTGCAATTTTATAAAAAAAGGTTTCAGCTACCTGAAAACAACAGTACTAACGGGGGGGGGGGGGGGGGGGGGGGGGAAGTATTCTGTTTCCTCCCATTTATATAAAGTTTTAAATTGGTGCTCAATCCCAGGACTCTGAGAAAGGCTTAAGGGAGCATTCCCCCCACCTCAGAACCAAGAAACTTCCCAGGTTTTTATTCAAAAATAAGTATCACTTCCCAATAAAAATGCCCCATTTCTTAGTGTGATTGAAACCTACATCTGTCAAGGTGAAGTGAAATATTTCACTTGAACACATCCTGCTGCTACAGAATTTGCCAGGCGTTGCTTCTTCACCATCTTGTAATCCCTAGTAGCTTGTTTCTAATCCTTAACTAAACAAACTGGGTTTAGCTGAACAAACACTCTTAACAGGCATATAATTTTATTGTCTCTAAAGACAATAAAACTAGATATCCTTAAGAGACTTTGGGAACTGGAGAGACCTAAGAGAACAACTGAGGAAAAGGTGAGGTTCAGAGCCCCTGAGATGCTTGTTAACCTCTTGTAATATTATCTTGCAGGTAAAAAACTGAACAGACGCTGCTGCCAGAATGGAGGGACTTGTATCCTGGGGACCTTCTGTGCCTGCCTAAAGCACTTCACTGGCAGATACTGTGAATACGATGAACGGCAAGGGTAAGAAAAACAAAACAAAATCCGACAAAATTAGTGTGGTGGTCTGGATGGTTATTTTCTGTGGTGGGGTCAGGGAGGTACCAAATGTCTTCCTTGTCGTTGACAGCAGCTGCGGCAGCATTCCCCACGGCGTCTGGGTGCTGAAGGACTGTTGGCTTTGTCGGTGTGGCTATGGCACACTGCACTGTCTCTCAGAAATAACACAGAGTAACTGCGGTAAGAAATGGCATTAAATCAAACATTTTTATCCCGTGGGTGACAGAATTTCCTTCTGCAGTAGTGGGGTACTTGGAGGATGCAGAATGTGCACTAGTTGGACTTCTACAGTGGGTTTAGAGAATGCATTAGTGAGACAGTAAAAAACACTGATCTTGACTGTATAGTACAGCACATAAGGCACTTTCAAATATTCATAACTCTGTACAGTAGAAAATTTCCCACCGTTCTAATTGAAGATTACAGAGGCTTAAATATTTCTTGTTCTGCAAAATCTGTAAATCTATGACTTCCCACTTAACCAGGACAATTTCTATAACTAAACTAAATCCAAAAACACCTTTCTTAAGTAAAGAGAAAAAACAGTAGTTTAGTGTACACTGGTGTGGAGGAAGTAGAAACTGGTATTTCACTAGAGAAAAAAAGTTGTGTCTATTTAATACACAGAATCATCAATCATCATGCTTAAATGACACAAAACTAATCCGAATATCTTTTTTAAGATCTGTATCTCAATCTTCAGAATATTCTTGTATGAGTTTTAAGTTTGAACACATTCCTCACATTATCCTGGTCAGTGTAAAAGTAGAGCCACCTAGTCTGCTCAAAAGCACTACATCATTTTAAGTGAAGTCTTGCTATATCAGCTCTGAAATTCCCTGAATAAATGGGTGATTTTTTTTTTTTTAAACAGTCTATTAACTACCATAAGAATTTAAAGAATTGCTATACTGGTATTATTTTCCATGGAGAACTGACTGATCCAGACTGTTCTCAATACTCTTGAGATCACTAATAAGGATTTAATAATATTTTCTCTTCAGTGGCAAAATCGGTGAAAAATATTCTTGCCCTTTCCACCCATATCTCAATCCCATCTTGTGCTTTCCTTCACTTGTGCCAACATCACTCCTTAGAAGGGTAAGAAAACAACAGACTGAAAGGGTTTCAAGATTCATTTGCACCCCAAGCAGCCTCTTGTTTCCTGACCAGATTCCTACCTGAGTAGCAGTGCCTTGAAGCTGTGACTTGTGAGTTGTAGCACTAACTCAGATGTAAATCAAAACATTAAAGAGGTGACAT
This sequence comes from Passer domesticus, assembly GCF_036417665.1. Lineage (NCBI taxonomy): Eukaryota > Metazoa > Chordata > Aves > Passeriformes > Passeridae > Passer > Passer domesticus. The sequence continues at coordinate 40,355,067 of NC_087512.1, read as the reverse complement.
TGCTACCTTTGTAACCCTAGACAGAAAAAAAGAAAATCCACCAGAACCACTTTTTCCTTGAAGTCTTCCGTATTGAGCAGTTATATGTGTCACACAACTTTCTCATTCAACTCTTTACATGTTCACCTTTGAATCATCCCTATTGTTCCTCATTACAGGAGCAAAAGACATTATGGGTCCCTCTATGCTCTGTAAAAAGTCAACTGCTTACTACTCTTAAACTCCGCTTAAGAAAGACAATAAAGGTCCCAGTGAAGAATTCCCTGAGCAGGGACTCCGTGGCTTTCACGGACAAGAGGATATGGCTTCTCAGCTTTTGCCAAAGCTAAGTCCCTTGTTAAAGGAAGGGTTAAAAGCCGACACACAGGCTTGAGTGCTTACCTCTTGTGAAGTTCTTCCTCTTGCTTTTGCTTGGTATTTACTTTTGATTATTCTGAGATTAATGCCTGCAAGAGCTGATAAGTGCTATCAGTTGCTCCTCAAACGATCATTGATGGGACATCTATTTACATCTCTCCCCTGAGAATACTCCCTTTGATTGGCTTTAACAGCTGATACCTTTAACTTAAGTACCTGTGAGATGTCAAAGGACTTTTCAAATAAGTTGAAAAACCTTATGTTTTCAAATTTACATACTCATTAACCATTTTATTTTCTTGATTTTATTTCTTTTAAGAACTGACATCGGAAACAGAGGAAATTATCAAACTGTATTCCAGTGGTTTAAGATTACAGCAAGCACTGTTTTCAGTTACTTGCCTGCTTGTCATCCTCCTGGAGTTCTGCTAGCTGGCACTTGTGAAACTGGACAAGGGGAAATACTCAGGGTTGATATAACCCTCATCATGAATCATGCATTTCTTCTATGAGCTACAGAAGACTCTTCTACCTGCATGTTGGAGGCAAATTAAAATGTATTAGTTAATGTCGAAATACTTGGGTTATTATAAATTCAGATTATATGAATGTGAAGTATTTATTATTATATTATTATATTAATACTGCTATCAATGTCTGATTCTAACGATTCTTTATTTTCAAAATACTGCTCTTCCAGTGGAAGTAACCCCCCCAATATTCTATGCCTGAAGTATTGTAAGTTATAGTAATTTTTGTACACAGAACAACTCTTATAACAAATAAAACTTTCATTTCTGAAAAGTTTTTGTTTATTTAAATTTAAAAATACTTATCTACCATTTGTTATATTTTGTCTTGTAAGAAAAGTGCAGGGTAGAATGAGCAAACAGAAATTTGACACCATAAGGATGGGTTTAAGAGTAGATATCTTTCAAGCCCTAATACAGAGAATTGTAAAAGTTACATAGTCTTTCTTATTTATTGCAGCAAAATTGTATATATACATAATCTGCATGGCAGGAATCATATATCTATTAAGAACATATAAGTGGTGGTTATTTGTCTTTGGGGTTTACTTAATATCCTAGAAATATGAGTGTCTCTATTTTTGAAATGACAGCAAAGAGCAAATTTGTTTAACTTTTTCTACAGTAATGTTTTCTTGATTTATATATAATTTTAAAATTAGTATATCTAGGCTGTAAAATACAAAATGTTTGTAAGTGCATTTTAATGCAAGTTTATAAAGCAGAAACAGGTTTGATTTGAAAAAAATTACAAAGATAAACCTAAAATGTGTCTTCATTCTTTTGGAGTGGAGGTACCACATAGAAACAATCAGATTCATAATTTTATTGACTAAAAAGATATTACTGATGAAGAAAATTCTTAATGTCTTTTAAAAATTCAATATATTTAATCCTTAAAATTTCTTATTTATTTGGTGCTGCAAATTGAGACAATCCAGTTCTTAAGCAGAAAAGGATGTAGCATCAAGAAATGACATAATGTAGTGCCTGCCTTTAACTATATGACTGCTCAGAATCAGACTTTTATAGGGAGACATTGTATAAAAACATATTCACGTTCAATATTGCAAGTATTCAGACTATTCTTTTCCAAACTCCAGACTTGTGCTGAGACAAGGCTTCTCACTCTTCACATGCACTAGATACACTAGACCAGAAATGGTCCTTTTCCCATTATTTCATACAAACTGGTCTGTACCCATCTGCCTATGTTTCCACAGACCATCTTAGGACAATTAAATATCAAAGAGAAGAGCTGGAGGAAAGTAGCTGTGCTTTTATTTAACAGCTGCTGAAATTTCAGGAATGCCATTGTGAAGTCATCTTGGCTTGCCATAAAGCATACCTGAGAAGTCTGTAAGCAATACAGCTTGTAATATGCTTCAAATAGTCTTTAGTTTGTAAAGGAAAATACATAGTACAGTAAAAATACACCTGAAGTAATATTTATATTTTATCCCTGTAGAAAATATACAGTCATTAAAGATTGCAATTAACAAAAGAAAAGAAGTGTTTTAATACAGGCTTTACAACACAACAGCTATTTCTGTTTCAGTAACACCCGCAGCAGATTTAATCATGAAAAACTGAACTGGAATAATTCTGTATGTAGGTGAGCCTATGTGCCTGCAAGAGTTACCCCAATGAGGCTATTCATTATTGGCTCGGTCTGATTTTCAGAATTAGACCAACTGAAATGTCTAGCAAAAAAAAATATTTTCCTGCCATACCAAAACATTAGTACAAGGCATCAGATTAGATGCAAGGTTCTGTTTCTACAGTCTCAAAGCATTGCATGGGGAACTTAGATGCATAAGTAGTTTTAATCATGTCAGTGCAATTTATTACTCACTCTGGATGCCAGAATTTGAAAATTTTCTCTGGATGAAAAAACAGGGAGTTTTTGTTTGTTTGATTTTAAGATAACAGTTCCCTTTCTCTCTATCTTATCCCACTGCATTCTGTTACTGGAAAATCTGAAAATTCTGCATCAGGATGGTTTTATATCAACAATACTATGGCAAAACTACTCCCTCAGTGTCAGTTAGTTGTGGATGATATTCATCTTGTCTTTGTGTCAAAGGTCTAGAATTGGTGAGGCATAGGTAGAAGTTCAGTCTGTGTTCCTCACATACTTCTGAAGCAGAGGCAGCCACAGGAGTCGAGTTAGAAGAAAAACCTATCTCCTTAAGTTAAAGAAAAACAAGAGTGGAAAAAGAAAAAGCATGCAGAAGCTATCCCATGCATAGTCTCATTTGCAAATAAAAATGTAACTTAGAGGGAGGAAAACAGAAAGCAATGAGGAACAAAGGAAAACATACAGGCACAATCTTTGCTTAGGTTAAAACTGTCTCCGCTTTTATCTGTCTCCAGCTATCTGCAAGAACAGATAAAAGAAAGCATTATTTTCCTCCCCTGTTACCATCTAGGCCTGGCCAACCTTCTAACAGTGCAATTACAAGCACTTTGCTAAGGTTTGTTTATAGCAAACAGCAATGCTTACTCTTCAGCCTCATGCTAATTCACAGCCCACTCTGTCAAACATGGCACATCCCAGCAAAGTAGACATCTGTCGCTGCAAGTTCGTGCAAGTGCTTTCCCTATATGCAGCCTCATTTGGGCACGGGGAAGACCTCAAAGAGACGTATTTATCGGATGATCCACAGGGTCTCAGAGCCCAAGATCTTTTCCTCCTCACAGTGGACTCCAGAACTAAAACAAATGGTGCTGCTTGCAGCTGGCCTCAGTGGCTTCGCCTTGCAATTACTCCAGCCTCCATCGCTCCTAGGGGCATGCCACAGCTGATAAGAGCCCAAACTGGGTAAGAATGTGGTGGAGAGGCTGCCTTCTCTGCGGCCAAGAGCCCTGGAGCTGGAGATCTGATGCTAGGTGCGGACCTGCAGGGGGAGGCTGCCATCTGCCCTTGACACACAGTCCATTTAAAGGAAGGGATTTGTTTTGCATAAGGCCACGTAGTGCACCGAGGTGCACACACAAACCTGTAAAAGCTAACTTTCAGGTACCAGATACTGAGGAAGTGTCACTTATGTGTCTCTCAGAGTATCTGATGGTTATCTCTTGAGATGACTTTATTTCCATCAAGGAGATACTGGTCTCTGTTGCCCCTGAGAAGTGTTAATGGTACCTATAGGTGCCAATAGCCTTCTCTCACCTAGACAGAAGCCAGGCAAAACAGAATTAGAAGTAATTTCCCACACTTGTTTATCCAGAGTTTTTCGGGGGTCCTTCTTGTTTCTAATCGGTGTATTTGAGATTGCTACGGTTGTATTTTGCTATTAATTTTTCATTAACTCTCATAGTGTAAGGCTATACATCTGGGTCATTACACCCACAAATTTCATACACCTGAGCAAATATACATCAACTTTATATTTTGTTTTCCATCAGTTGGAAGAGTAATATAATACAGCAGGCTGGCTCACATTTTGAGCAGCTCTGTGAATTAGAATCACATAATAATAGAATATTCTGAGTTGGAAGGTACCCACAAGGATCCTCAAGTCCAACTCCTGTATCCACACAGAAGAAGTTAAAAGTCAAAGCATATATTTAGGAGCATTTTCAAAGTTATAGGTGTATATCTCACCTATAACTTTTCCAAAGTTATAGGCGTATATATTGTACCCTGCAATCATCATCTGTAATTCACCGTCTGCCTCATCTTTTACAGCACAGTCATGTACAAGCATGGGAGACTTAATGACAATACAGCAGCTGTATGCTTGCCCTCTGCAAAATTACCCAGCTTTGTGAGTACTCCTTGTGATTGCAAAGCACCTTCTTGGTCAGAGAAGATATTAAAACCTGTAATTCCCTCTACATTTGGCTGATTGACCTTGCCCTTGGCTTATGCTGTTATGAGGGGGACTTCTTGATAAGGTCGTGAAGCTGCCATATGTCACTGGAATAAAACCAGATGCCTTATGCATGTTGGGTCTAGCATTTGTCTTCAGGTACATGTTGGTACAGAAACAGCCTTCATTAGCAGCTGTCTTCATCTGCTGCAACCCAACCATATCTTCACAAAACTACAATTTATAATCAAACTGAAGTGAGGCTTCAGTTCAGATACTGTTTGTTTGATAACATTTGGATGAAATGTTGGGAATGTACTGTGAGGGCAGAAGCACTGGTAAAGTCTCAAAAGCAAACAGCCAGAAAGGCACAGGCATTACAGTCTAAGGAAGTGCACTGTCCAGCTGAGCCTCTGGCAGCTGGTCCCAAAGACTCAAATCTCTTTCTCTGACAGCTGAGATGCTTCTCAGAGCTTCACACTTTGTCTTGGGCATAGCTTGTCACCTTTCACTGGCTTTCTGTGAGCAGAAATAGACACACAACCTGCGAGGTTCCAAATCAAAGGACTGGGTCTGGCAGGACTATGACAGTCATTTTCAGCCCATCCACACAGAGTTTTCTGTCATGGGATGGCAAACAGTGCTGAACATTCAATTCCTTTGTACGCATGGCGCATAACACCCTGCATCTCTTACCAGCAATGCGTCTTTATGCCTGTCCTCTACAATAAAATGTTTGCATCTTCCCAATAAACAGAAATATTTCTGTGATCTACCCTACTTATAAATCATTACAAAAGGTTACAAACAAGAATAAATCACATCTATATATGAGAAAGAAACAAAATAACAAAGAAACCTTTTTCTCACCAAAAAAACAAATAGCTCTGTCACCTGTGCTGACATGAAAGCTCTTGTCAAGTTCTAGGAAGATTTGTAGGGAAAATTGTGCTTCATGTTTTTGAATCACTAAGATTAAGTCCTTTCAAAAAGTATGAAAAGGAGTATCAGGAAAAAAATTAATTTAAAAAAAATGGTACAATGTTGAAAAGACAATATTTGCAAGGGCATCTTTAATCACAACAAGAAGAGAGTCAGGATCAAAAAGAAAAATTGGTGTCAAAGAACCTTCCCACCTGACTCTCTATGTGAACTCTTTTAAAGAGTGTTTCCTGGACCAAAATCTTTAAAAAAAAATTATTTTCAGACTCGTCAAGTTTTATGGTTACATGCCAGTTATTCCAGTCCCCACATAATGTTTCCTCACCTCAAATTTGTTTAGTACAGCACCAGTACTGAAGATACATCTTGCACAAGAAGGAAATATCTCCTGGAAAACAATGTGCCTGTACACCTAATTAGGTTTGAAGGTATGTTATGGAGGTCATGTTATGTTAAAATGGATTGAGCTCTGTTTTCCTGTCTGCTAGGCTGGTGTTAGTTTGCTAAATCATGCCAATAAATTTATGATGCATTTTGGTAAAAGAGACAGAAATTTCTTATTGCTTTTAACATCAGTCTTTAGTGGAAATAAGAAATACTGCAGCATGCTCCTTGCTCTGTGTCTCTGCCTTCCACTGTTCTTCACAGAGGCTATATCCCAGCACTCTGTGTGGACACCCTCTGTGTTGGAAAACGACTTGTGCAGATACGCTGTGCAGTATGTCTCCAGCAGTGAAATAACCTGAAACAAAAGCCAATTAAGTTCATTCTTATGTGTGTTCTTCTTTTATCTGAGCAGACGTGATATACCTATCACTAGCTATGCTAACCAAAAACAACTGCAGAATTTCAACAGTGCTAAAATATATGGAGGCCAAACTCTGGTCCAACAACTCGGGCAATCACTAAACAGGGAAAAACCCATGCAGGTAAAACCAAGTAGCAAATATGAATTCCAGGAGCCAAGTATATGTACCCAGTGTTGCAACTTTCTCAAGTAGTTTGAGCAGACAAGACCCCAGATGCGTGTGTCTGCTGGGGTCTTGCTGTCTGCTCAACTCTTTGCAGTTGTATCATCCACAGTCAGACAGGTCCACTCACTTGTATATCCAAAATGTTCTTTTCTCATTCTATTGGCTTAATTCCCAAATAGACCATCTTTGCAGACAGAGGGATATAGCAGAGACATGCAGCAAAAGTGAAGGGGAGCCCACAGTTAGACAAGCCAAAACTGGTTATTTAACCACTGCTTTAATGTTAACAGCTTAGTTAGAAACATTGTCAGTCTTAGCTTCAAAAGAAGACATCAACATGCAGAGACAATGTAAAAGCTAAATTTGTCACTGGGCAAAAAATCTGCTCCTGAACTTACATTATAGTATCTAAGCAGTAAGAGAAAAAGATCATTATTTACCTGGCAGTAGTGACACCATTAATAGAGTATTACATAGCATTTTGTCATCTTCTCTTTGTAAATGATACTGAAATTTGTAGAAGTTTCAGAAAAAAAGTAGACAGGTATGATTTAACATAAAAATTGACACTCCAATGAAAAATGTAGCCAATTCAATTCATTATTAAAGCAAGAATTGTGAGTTACTTTTTCTCCCAGAGTATCACATGGGAGGATACTAAGCCCGTAAGTTTATTCAACTGACAGAGCCATTTTTACTCTTTCACACAGAACTACCCCAATGCAGTGTAGCTTTCATTAGGAGACAAACCTGTCAATGTTAACACCAGCGTTAATAATTTAGACTCACTTAGTATTTGCAGAAAGGCTGCTTGTTAAAAGTCTATCAAGCCAATGAACTGGCACTGCTGCAGGAATGTGTGTGTGTGTGTGTGTGTGTTTGTGTGTGTGTGTGTGTGTGTGTGTGTGTGTGTGTGTGTGTGTGTGTGTCTCCAGCAAATGAGGGCAGTCTGGCTTTGATGTCACAATCAATGGAGGTTCCACAAGTGAAGAAAGAGAAATCCTGAAGAAAACAAGAGAAGATGAGGCATTATCAGGTAGCTGTGGGCTGATTAATTGTAAACAGTAACATTAAAAGCCATGTACATGAATTGCAATCAGCACCATTATGGTAAAACACAGATATATTATCTGCAGTGTGTAGCCTCTAGTGTGCCTACAAGCCCTGACTTAGGTTGAGATTTTTCTGTGCTGGGTACTGTGCAAGTGTACAGGAAGAATGAACCTGTCCTCAGCAATTGATACACTGGTGGATTCCTATCTGCCACTGCAGTCTGGCTCCATATTCCAAGACAAAATCCTTAGCATGCACACACACCTACTTCAGTCATGTTTCATGAGTCCTGTTGCTTTTACTGTTTATTTTCCATCTCCTCTGTACTACTCCTCAATAACAATATCAGCATAGGCACCAGTCACCAGGAGATGGCATCATTAGAAGTTAACAACACTGACTCTTAAACTTTGCAGTCAGATACAATCTTGAGACTGAATATAACACTAATGACAGAATTCCTGAGCCTCACAGTACTGACAAAAACTAACATTCTCAAAGCAAACCATAGCGGGTATTCGAATGCAAGGTGTGGATTTTTCAAATGTAATTTTCAAAAGATGAAGTTGCTATTATCTGCTGCTTTGGCTACTAACCATGTATCTCTCTGTATGAACTAAGGCTGAGCATATTGTCAACACTCAGGGAAGACTGTTCTTACTATGGAATCCATGAGAGACAGCTTTTCCTAGGCAATTAAGAAAAAGAAAAATCCTGGGCTGGTAAAAGTAGCATACAATTATACAAATATTTCCACAGACAAAATTTTATAAAAATTATGGGAAATAATATATATTTGTTCAAGCAGTTTTCGTATGATCATTCTACTCATGTTAAATTAAACTTGCAGAGTGTGAATAAGCTTGATCTGACCTACTGCAGGGATGAGTAGTGATTCTTGTATCATTGTGCAAAGTCTTAGAGAAAGTGAAATAATTGCTTTTAATCTTACTGTTCTATCAAAGAGACTAAGGAACCCACTTGCTGGGTTAAGTGTGTCAGAAAGACAAATTATACTAGCTCTGTGTGCATGGATTCTGTGGTGTTGAATACTAATTTTAAAGGAATTTTATCAGATAGACAGATGAAAAGAAGTAACACGGACTTGTTACTTTTCAAGAGTATATGCTTTTCCTGGCTGCTGGCAATTAAAGTTTGACAACTTTTCAAGATAAACATATAGAATAAACTTGAAAATATTTGTTTGTAAAATATTCTGGTCTTAGGATATTTTATAGAGTGGAGGTAGAAAAAAAACCTATTGTATTTTGATAACATCATTTGAAGACACCATAAATAAGTACATGATGATAGCTTAATTAAAGTGCTTCACAGAACTCAGTCTTACAGATTGATGATAAAGAGGAAAATGTGTCAGTGTGTGAAATAACATTCCCAAGAGATAAATTAGTTATCTGTGGCGTTTATTGTTTTTCCTTAACATTCTCATGCACTGACCTTGATATTCTGCTTTTATAATTTTCTTAGATATAATAAAAATATTTCTTTAATAATTCAAAATATACTGGAACAGGCACTGTCATATTGGCTGCCTGGTCTCTTTTACTGTATCTTTCTGCTCCTGAATACTGATGAACACTGCTGCTAGCAAACTAAAGCATTGATTTAACCATATAAAAAGCTATGAGTAAATAGCTCTGCCTGTGATAACACTTTGAGGAACTAAGAGTAAAATAGACTGGTACATAAATTATGCCAGCATATCTCAAATAATAGAATTATTAAGGTGAGGAAAAATAATATGATGCTCTGGGTGGTGAACTTTGTTTTAGTGAGTTGATGAAAGGTCAGTGCTGGATGTCCAGTTTCCAACTTCATGCAATATCTTTAAGGGACCAGCTAGGCTAACTCCATACCTGTACACCCAATTTAGGAAAGAAAAAGTTCAGAAGCAGTAATATACTTCTGAACCTGGTAAATGCTACTCCTCGTCCTTAATCTAACCAAAATAAATGTGAAAGAACAGAAAGGAACTTTTCAGTTATGGCTGAAAATTGCAACAGATTATTTTCTAGATTGGAATGGATGGATTCATTTTGGTTGAAAGGTCTATGCTTCTCTGCAGACTGACTTGCAGGACATTTCTTTGGTCCCCTTTTTATTCTCCACTAGCATTTGTGTTTTAGGAAGGAATAACAACCCAGAACATACAACTATATATACAGGTTTTAACAATTTTTGTGTATCCTGGTTAAAAAAAATCACCCAAAATTTCTCTTTGCATAAGAGGTTGTGGTGACCATGAGCGTGGAAAATCATTCAAAAATAAATCTGGAAAGGAGAGGCCAATTTCTTCACATGTACCTGGTACATATATATAGTGTGTAGTAGAATCCTGAAGCATCCCTTTTCTGTTTAGTGAGGCTTAAAAATACTGAGATATGTACAAAACAGGAGATATGTACAAAATATAAGAGTATACTATGGGTGCAGGGGTGAAGTCACAGGGAATAAGGTCTATTTTACTTGAAGAAGGAGTCAACCTTTGTGTTTGGTTTGCACATTTTTTTTTACCTCTTTTTTTTGCCTTGGTGCGTGCAGTCAGCTGGTGCTTCTATTTAGAGGAGCTACTCAAGGACACAGGCAGCTCCTCACAGGCTCACACAGCTGTTAGTAGGTAACTTCAGTCCCAGCTAATGGTGAAACCATGGCAGAAAAGGAGGAATTGGTCATATAAGAGTAGTCACATTGCAGATGTGTAATAGGAGCTCATAGTTGTAAAGAGGAGGTGCTGCCTATCAAATTCCCCAAAAGACTCAATGTCCTTGAAAATAAATTGTCAACTCTCTTAAAAATATTTTAAAATTAAGTTTCAAAATAGAGGTGGGACTATTGAAAAACAGCTACAAAGGATGAACATAAACAAGATCTGCTTTTGTGATGAGAATTACAGATGTCTCCCAGCTGCCTACACAAGATCATGAGTGTGAAGTCAAATGGGGGAGTAACAAGGGAGTCAAGCTGCACTCTGCACTGGCAGCCTTCTTGTCAGGATCAGAGGAACCATTGGCACTGATTTCACGGGGCTTACTTTATATTGAAGGAGGTTTCTATTTCAGGCCTATTTCTTTTATAGGGTCATTGGTTTATGTAGTTACCTTAACATCAGCACGTAATAGGGGTTTTTTTGATTCTGCATCAACAGTCCCCCTGGTCCATATGGCTTTTCATTTTCAGAGCTGTTAAGCACTTGTGACTCACCAAAGTGTGGTCTGGTTGCTGACCCCAAGGTCCCAAGAATATTTACACAACTTGTGGCGCAATTCGGAAAAAGAGTAGATGCAACAGGAGAACAACCCACCTAAGGACTTCTCAGAGATTTCCACACTTTCTTGTTTTCACCCTACTAGTCCAAAGCACTCAAGTTAATGCACTTCCACTACGAATTTCTACAATCACCCAACACCTTCATCCATGAGGCAGCTCTCTGACCAAAGTCAGTGACTGATTCAGATGCCTGAGATTTACTTGAAAGACATGTACAGCAAATGTACCACATTAATGGTATTCACAGCCAGAAGGCAACTGATACATAGTACAGTGCAATAGGGTCAGGTTGTCTCATCCCATTAAAACAGGTATTTTCCCAGAAATTATCTATATGGTAAATTTTTATGTACATATACAACATAATGTCTAGAAAATTTGATCAGTTAGCCTATAGGAGGGACTAGAGAGAGAGAAAAAAGAAAGAAAAACGTACTTGTTTTGAACATAAAGTAGTACAGCAAACATACTTCCTGAGTGGTGAAGCCCCATGGGTACTGTGTTGTCCTGATCAGAAGTGACAATGACACAAATGCTGACAAGAATAATCTTCCCTTCAAGATAAAAAATTTCTAAACAGGTGGAAAGCAAAAAGGTATATTTCCTTGTGGAAACCCAGGGCACAGGGAATATTTCTCTGTCTGCTCTGGGGTGTCCTGACCCCCAGGGGAGCACTGACTTTGACCCTCATTCATGGAGAAAGTTTCCTAGACTTCAAGATAGACTAGAATCCACAAAAGTGGGAAATAGATTATAGAAAGTAATCACCAAGCTATCACTTGGTGAGAAATTTGGGTTTTGGGATTTTTTAGTATGTTGTGGGTGGAAGCAAGATGGAGGGCACAGGGTTTCATCCTGGGTTTCTTCTTCATGCTTCTTCTTTCTTCTTCTTCATGTATTTAGGTGGCATTTTGTGATTGGGCAGAAAAGGCCACATTGCAGGCTCTTTGGGATCAGTTATTGGGTTAAAAGGGAAAATAATCTAGGTGTCAGTTCTTAATTGGATAGTTTAGTCTTAAAAGACCTTGTAATGAGAGATTGTTAGCCATTTTGTGCCTTCTAATGAAAAGCTGCTGAACTCACAGTAGTGAGACTGTTTTACTGATAAGAAATAAAAAACACTTGAGTCCAAACATGAACTACTGTCTCAAGTAGCTTCAATCCAGACCCAGAGAAACCGACAACTGGTACCTCAATATTTCCTTCTGCTGTTTATAGGTCTTCTTTCAGACAATAAATAACCTTTAAATACTTAGAAGTTCCTAATTTTGCTGGTTCATTTAATTCTTGTTAATTCTTCTGCAAACCTAGCAGAAGATTGACCTTATCTTCTATTGTTAGATGGAGTCACAGAATCTTAGAATCTTAGAATACTTTGTGCTGGAAGGGATGTTCAAAGCATCTAATCCTATGACCCTGCCAGAAGCACTGCTACCTTTCACTAGATCAGGCTGCTTAGAACCCTGTCCGGCATGACCTTGGATGTTCCCAGGGATAGGTCATCTACCATGTATTTGGGCAATCTGTTCCAGTGTTTCACTAGCCTCATCATAATTTTTTTTCCTGTATTTAGTTTGAATATACTGTGTTTCAGTTTAAAACCATTATCCCTTGTTCTTCCACAACAGGTCCTACTGAAATGGCATTAAGGTAGCCATGACCCTTCCCTTGTCCTCTGATGTAGTCACTCCATCACCAGAAGCCACTGGGTCAGTCAGGAAGGACCTGCCCTTAGTGAAGTCATGCTGGCTGTCTTGAATCACCTCCCCATTCTCCATGTGCCTAAGCACAGCTTCTAGGAGGATCTGTTCCATGATCTTCCCAGAAACAGAGGTGATGCTGACAGATCAGTAGGTTCCAGGATCTTCCTTTCTATCTATTTTAAAGACCAGGTACATTTTCTCCCTTATTCCAGTTATCTGGAACTCCACCAGACTGCCTTGACTTTTCAAATATCATGGAGAGTGGCTTGGTAGCTACATCAGCCAGTTTCCTCAGGGATACTTCATGTGAGGTCCCAAAAATTAATGTATATTGAGGTTCCTCAGGTGGCCATGAACCAGAGCCTTATTTACACCAGGAAGGACTTTGCTCCTTCAAGTTCCTGTCTTGAAGTCCACTCATGGCAGAGGTGTAGGAAGAGAGAAGGCCATTGAAAACTGAGGCAAAATTGTTATAGGTACCTCAGCTGTCTCTTCACCCATCGTTACCCATCTGCCAGTCATGCCAGTCCCATCAGGCTCGGATCCATCCAGACTTGTAGTTAGAATAATAGAAAGCAGACTGGTTTCTTTTGTCAAAGCTATTCTTGACCCACCTCCTGGTGGCTTTCCCCATATCTGAGCTGTGTGCTTCATCCACCAAGATCCATCAATCTACACTATGCAGACAACAAGGTGCTCAGCTGCAGAGTAGCAGCTGACACAAGAGGGATACAAGCACAGGCCAGAAACAGGGCATTTGGTGACCCCCACCATACCTCTCCACTAACACCTCTGTGTACACAAGTAAGAAAGACAAGTTGATAGCCCAGAGAGCAGAGGTAAGTATGGGGATGTGCTTTGACAACACACCTAAACAGACATGGCTCTGAAGAATTTTCTAATATTCAATCTTGTGCTCAGTTCCTGGAAGGAGAGGTTACTTCTGGGTAAATCAGCTCTATAACAACTTTAGCACAGGTCAAAATTGTACCAAAGAAATTTTGTCTTCAAGATGAAGACTTAGTAAAATGTATTCTGTGAAATACTAGGGATATAATAATTCCTTATAGGAAATTGATTGATATGTCTGACACAGTAAACATTTTAAAATTTTATCATCAGTACCTGTGTATACAACAGACAAGGAAAAAATTTATTCTATTCATGTTCAGAAAAATGTTTGTAGCTGATGCAACATATCATTCCCTTTCTTTGTTTCATTTAAAGTTACAGTGGTCCTCTTTCAACAACTATGAACAAAAGGTTCAACTTCTGATACAAAATATTAGGCATTTAAATCCATACTTAGGAATTGGCCTAAATGGTCTAATTGGCCATAGCAGTCACACTTAAAACTATTTATCATCTCATCTAGTTTGCATTAGCTATACACATTAATGGAAAGGAAAATGAAAAAAAAACAACACCCCAACATTTCTATTGGCTTTCATTCCTCCTTAAAGAAGTCTGTTTCAGAGATAACAGATGTGCTTCCAAGCTGGTCAACTAAAGAAGCAACTAAAGTGCTGGGGTTGCCAGAGTCTGCTACGGTGTAATGTCCCAGGCCACTCCTTGCTCTGTGTGGTTAAATGATCTTAATCTGCTATGATTTAGGTTTTACTTAACACATACCTGGTGCCTTTGTAATCTTGCCAGCAATCTTTGCTCTATGAGGACTGTACTAGCAAGAGAATTTTATAATGGCAACTTCTGGCATCTAATGGTTGTTTTAGGTCTGTGTTTTAAAGAAACATATTTGTGATAGCCATTCATATCTGAATTACTTTTCATTGCTGGATTGAGTGCAAGAGTTAAACCAGATCTCTTTCCAGGAAGCACACAAAAGACACAATGGGACCTCAGATCCCACATTCATGCTCAAACTCTCAAGCCAGCCAGAATAAAGTCTGGTCTGGTTTTTTAATGAGGATATGGTCTTAGCTAGAGCCAAGAAGCAGCAAAAGGCAGCCTGCTTATCATCTCATTTAAATGACATGGTAAAGCCCTGAGACAGACATCTTTGATACGTTGGTAGAAGCAAAGTAAGTACATCTCTGCTTGGTTCTAAGTAGGGTTTGAGTTAAAAATGGAGTTCAGATGGTGCACAGCAAGGGTACAGATACACTATCCTTGAGGTATTCACAAAGAAACTGCAACCACAGATTTATCCATGACCATGAAAATCAGTTTTAAAAGCCTCTTTCATCCTTCTTCTTAGCTTGCCTTACCTTCTTCCCAAGTAAAATAGTTCAAACTCATCCAAAGATGGTTTGAGTTTCCAAAGAGAAAACAGTGAAGTAGCATTTGGCTCTATAAGAGGTACAGAGCACTCGAATATTTAAGTTATATGGGATATTAAAAGATGATAAAAAGTCATACAATCAATGCACTGCTCTAAATTTCTACTTCTCTATCATCAAAGTATCTGACATCATCACATGGAAGTTAATACCAACAACAAAATCCCTCTGAACATTTGTTAATTTTTTATCAGGAAGTTTGATGTCTGCGACAGCTCCAGTTCAACCCATTCAACTATTTCTAACTGAAGCACCTAATATTTGGCTGTATAGGAGCTACAATGCTATTAAAAAAAGCCAAAAAAGCCCCTTAAGATGCTGTTTACTCCACTGAGGTATCATTTCTCTCCATAATTTTTATACCCCAACCCCAGCTCAAACAATGTGTGTACTGGAGCAGGATCTGCATTGTCTGATTTTAACAGAGGATCAATAATCTATTTCCTACACTCATTAAACTGATGCCTGAGGGTGTCTAGAACAATTTTTTTCCTAACTCCGGTGTTGTAATAAGATGGAAAATCATCCATGTCAAAATTGCAGGAATATGCAACACATCATAGAAGCATTTCTGGACAGGTCACTATCAAATTTCACTTGGACTGGAAGGTAGTGTCAAACACATAGAAATGCTAAGACAGATCAGGTGATGCCAGCAGCCTTTTCCTTTCTTTGCAGTAATCTTCTCCCCTGCAGTGCACAGAGTCAGGCTAATTACACTTCCATAGGGATCATCTGTGTATCTAGCAGCTCCAGTGTCTAAATTTCAACTTGATAGAATTTAAACTGCTTGAAAACTTTACAGTCCTGGGAAAAAATAGAAGCATTAGTTGCCTTCAGGTAGGCAACTAATAAGAGCATTACAAAAAGCTACTAGTGGATCTTACTAGTGGATCTAATTTTTCTGATTGCACAAAGGCAATATCATGATTACAATAAACACTAAGCAGCTTCTGTAAATGTTTCAGGTGTCATGTAACTGATGCCAATAAGCTTCATTCAGCTAATAAAGCATGTAAGCTCTTCATTCTGCCACTTTACTGACCTTGAGGTTATCCTGTACAAGATATTTATAAAGAAAACTATAGTGTGTCCTAGGCATGGATGATGTGATGTACGCACCATTGAGAATGCACTCAGAGGAAAAATCCTGTTTAGATGAAAGGTATTCTTGTATGCAAAGTAGAATTCCAGCTCCTACTTAATTTTTGATGTTATTTAACCAAATCCCAACCACCCAATCCAAGGCTTGGTCCAAGAGAGGAAAAATGAGTTTGCAAACCTCAGTGAAATTAAGTGACCTTTTCAGTTATCCAGTCATGACAATTTTTAGTCCAACACTCAGTGTCATACCCAGAAGGCAGAGCTAAAACCTCTTAATCAAGTGCGTTTTCTCCAGGTGTACTCTCAGAGGTGCCAACACAACATAGCAGGGTTCAAACCAATTCATGTGTGAGAGGGGGACAGGGAAACCACGTCCCCTGCGTGGTATTGGCTACAGGGCAGTCCATCAATGATCATCCTGCCTGCTTTTCCACTCTGGAGTACTAGACATGCTAAAGGACTAGTGGTGGTTTTCCAAGGCAGGTTTTAATAAACTCACACTGCAAGTATTTACAGAAGCATGAAAATCAGTTAACAGTCAGCTTTCTTTGGAAGGTACTGTGGTGGGTTTGTGTGGCCAGGTTTTAGTATCAGCAAAGGACACAGGGTGACTTCTATGAGAAATTCTGTATCCAGTAGAGCCTATCCCTGCCAGCTTCCAAGACAAATGTGCAACTGGCCAAGGCTGGGTCAATTAGAACCGGTGGTAACACCTCTGGAATAACATATTTAATGGAAAAAGAAGTTATTGTGAAGATGTAAGTGCAGCCAGAGAAGAGCATAGTGAGAATATATAAGAACAACCCTGTAGACACCAAGGTCAGTGCAGAAAGAGAGGGAGGAGCTGCTCCAAGCAACAGAGCTGAGATTCCAATGCAGCCTCTGGTGTAGCCCATGGTGAGGCAGCTGTGCCCCTAAGCCCATGGAGATCCATGGGGATGCTGAGATCCACCTGCAGCCCATGAAGGAAACGTAGGTCAGGGCAGGCGGATGCCTGAGAGGAGGCTGTGAACCCTTAGGAGGTCCTGGCTGGAGCAGGCTCCTGGCAGACCTGTGGAGAGAGCAGCTCAGACTGGAGCAGGTTTTCTGGTGGGATCTGTGACCTGTGGCCTGTCCTTGCAAGACTGCACCAAGTGATCTATATTGGAGCAGTTTGTGGAGGACAGTTTCCCATGAAAAGGATTCACACTGGAGAAGTTTGTGGAGAACTCTCTCCTGTGGTATGGACCCCACTCTGGGGGAGGGGAAGGACTACTCTCCCTGAACAGGGACACAAATATGTGATTAACTGATTGTAACCCCCATTCCCCATCTCCCCATGCTGCTGGAGGGGAGGAAGTAGAGTTCATGAAGAAGGGAGGAATAGGGGAAATGTGGTTTAAAGATTTACTTTACTTCTCATTATCCTGCTCTGATTTTGTGGGTAATAAATTCATTTAATATCCCCCATTCAAGTTTGTTTTACCTGTGGTGCTATTTGGTGAGTAATCTCTCCCAGTCTTTATGTCAGCTCATGAGTCTTCATTATATTTTGTCTCCCCTGTCCTTTTGTGAAGGCGAGTGATAAAGAGGCTTTAATGGGTGTCTGGAATCCATACAGGATCCAGCCACTACAGAAAGACACCTAAACTGATCAGACTCCTACTTTCCATCTAAGTAATCAGCTCCATTCTAGAATTTGTGAAGCTTGAAGAGGGCAGCTAAAATTTCTGTGACCTATTCTGCTCCTAGACCAATGAGGACATAGTAGTGACAGAAATCCCTCTCCTCAACTTTCTAGCTGCCATTGCATCAATCCAGAACAAGAAGGATGTGAATACTATGTACACAGTGAATACCAAAGGAAGTTACCCCAAACACATGGTACAGTATCTGCTTAAAAAAATTACCTCTCCTGATCTTATATCCTCAAGCATTGAAGAGAAAAGAAGCATCAGATGTTTAATTAATTGGGAAGATTCTGTGAAAGGTCTTTTCTTTTCACCTCCCCTCCTTTAGCATCAGGTCTAAGAATACTCATAGAGTGAAGGGTCCAGTGTGACAAAATACAGACTAAATGTATCAGGATTACTTGTGCAAGAGTAAGAGCTGACTGCTACTTTTATTTCCAACTCTCCCACACATGAACAACAGCACACAGTCAGAACACTAAGGATTTGATTCCTGCAGATAAGTAATAACTCAAGCGCACCAAAGGTCTACATTCCATCCATTATTTTGCAGATTCTTCTGTGGTCTCTGCAAAGACGTTAAGCAGGTGCTTACTAGAACTTTTGCATACTAGAGATGAGAGCTGCTATCCAAGATGTTTCTGGTAAGCGGCTGTGAGATATGGTTATGAAGTAAACAAGGGCTGAGGTGCACAAACAGCCTGAATAGTTTTCAGGCTGTATATAAAAGCTGCCCTGCTTTTGAGAGTGAACCATGTTTTTCCAGTCACTTATCACCTGAACTTTTTACACATATGGGTGGCCCAGCAGAGTACTAGTTCTGTCCAGGATTTCTGGATGCACCATTTGTCTTTCACAAGAGGTCACTGTGAATGCACAGATGAAATGTTCATTGTAAATACAATCAGCAAGTATAATAAACAATGTACCTAATCTACTGCAGATGACCAGAGCATGTGCAATGTCTTATCACATTTTGGCTGTCCTTTACATAGGGTATCTAACCTGGACAAATGTCAATGCTTCTAGAGAATATCAGACCAGAAACACATAGTCTGGTGTGATGAAGCCAGAACACTGCAGTTTCCCCTGAAATTCAATCTTTGCAAGTGTTTATGGAAGGTATTGACTACATTATGACATTAGCAATGAAACAAACCCTCAAATTCATTGCAAATTTAGCAAGATATGTTTAGCAAAAAGCAATCATTACTCAAGCTCTCAGTCAAATGACAAGGAAGCTGTTCTGCTGCTCTGGAGCACCATAGTGGTTAGCACCACATCCCCATCAAGCCTGGGCTTCAACTTCTTTTTATAATACCATATTATTTTAATATTCACCCTACAGATTGTATTTGTTTGTGATTTCTAAAGCTAGCCAGAATGTGAGCTATTTTTCCAAAAATAGAGCAATCAGTTTTACCTATGATATGTTGTTGTATTCTTTTTTCAATGCCACATTGGTATAATGGTCCTAAAGCTCTGAGACCACATTACCATTGTTATCACATGTGTGGAGGGACGAGTTGATTTCTGTGTTCTCATATGATATGAGGTGGAATTGGACACACTGGAGAAAGCCAATCAGTACTGTTTCTTAGGAGTTAAATATATTAACCAGGTTTTTGAAATAACTGAAATTTTCCTTTACAGAGAAACGCTGTAGCTCCTAGGTTTTGCACAGGTTTTTTGTGCTGTAAAGGATACCGGAGAAAAACTAAATAAGTAAACAAGAACTACAGAAAGCATCCATCTAATGGCTGCTGCTTTTGTTACTTGGGGTCTGAAAAATTACAACAAAGAAAGGTAAGGTTAAAATAATCAGCAGTTGTACAAGAACTACTTAAGCCAGAATCACATATGGTACATTAGCAATGTAGATGGATTTAATGAAAACTGAGATAAGTGCATGCATCTGTCATCAGCCAAACATACAAAACATTTTCCTCAGAAAATGAAGTGTAATGATATAAGCATTCATCTGTAATAGACTTATAACAACTCTAAATGGTAAAAGTAGTGCTGCTTTAATGCATTTCGTGATCTAATGCTAAATACACAGACAATTCCTATGACAATTGCCTTGAAGAGAACAGATTTTGGATTGGTCATAATCAAGCACACATCCTTAGATTAAACAACACCAAGGTAGTGCATACTTCTGTAAGTCACCCTGTAATGCTAAACTGAGTGTGATTTGTCAAGCATTTCAGCCTCCATTACAGCTAAGACGGTAGTATGGAATTTTTCAAGCTTCATGGGAAGATTATTAAAATGGATAACACTAGCAGGCATTTTAAAGAAAATTCTCATCACTTGCCAAGTCATGCTCTTTGAGGTATCTGCCAGTGTGGGAGGGATGCATGGTCTCAAGGGGGCCTGTGTTTCACGATCATCTCAGGCAGGGGGCTGCAAAGTTCATTAAATGATCTTATCTCGCTGTTGGTTCTGTTCAAAATAGCCTTGATATGATGAAGGATTTATGTTACCCACACTTCAAATAAAAAGTACCGAGGGATGCATTTCATTACTGCCCTGTGACACTGGAGAAGCCACGGCTGCAGTGGTAATATTCCTCATTTGTGTCACACAGAGAATTTATTTGCAAGAAGAGTCCTGCTCCAAAGGTAAGACAGTATTTATTTTTTGTAGTGAGTTTTCCCTAATAATGTCAACAAGAAATGTGGTTGTTCTCTAACTTTAATTCTCTCAAAAGTATATTCTAGGAAAGATGAGAGTGTGAGGAAAATGCCAGGGAAGAGTGCCCAGTTTAGCAGAATTCTAGGGAAGCTGAGTAGCATTGATACAGAAAAAATATTTATAGATAATTTCCATGTCACAATCCTGAATAAAACACCAAGAGATAAGGCTGTGCATTCTCAACTGATGGGCTAATGCTAGCCAAGTTTACACTCACACACACACATACTCACTCATCTCTCAGAGGCTATTTAACTGTGATCTGTTGCCTTGAGGCATTTTGATTCAATGGTAGACACCTTCTCATGGATGAGGAAAGGTTTCTCTTGCATGTTTTCTCTGAACTGGATGATCTAATAAAGAACATGAGCCCTGGGTAAAATTTATCTTCTTTGATCCTATACTGAGTCTTCCTGTACTCAAAAATCAAAAAAAAGCAAAGTGCATTCAAGATCCTTGACCAATGAATATTAATTTATTTTATATGCTTGATACTATGAATTCAGTAGTTCATAAGAGCAGGCTTCAAATGCATCCAGCAGTGGGGAAAGTCTAATGATCAGAAGCAACATTTGATCTCATGAGCAAACTACATCCACTTTAAGTATGCCTTAGACCCTGAAAATTAAAAGTCAATAAGAGTAAAATGAATATATATAAAGCTCAGGAAAGGCACTTGGACATTTGTTTATTGCATATCATTTTTGAATACCTGTTTGCTTATTGCTGACCTCTGTGCAACTACCACCACAGCCGTGTTTGTGTGTGCTGGTGGCAGGATGTATGGGAATGAAGGCAGCCACCACAGAGAGCCAGATGCAGGGATTAGAAAAACCTGGGTAGTAGAGGGGTGAAGAAAAGGTTATCCAGGGATCATTTAGCAATACCTGCATGAGTGCAGTTTCAGGCATCACAATGTGACAAAGACATTAAACTACTAAAGGGCATCCAAAGGAGGGCAACAAGGATGGTGAAGGGTCTGAAGGAGAAACCTTATGAGAAGCAGCTGAGGTCATCTCATTTGTTAGGTCTGGAGGAGACTGAGGATAGAACTCATTGCAGTTACAACTTCTTCAGGAGTGGAGAAGGAGGGACAGACACTGATCTCTTCACGCTTATGACCAGTGACAGGACACAAGAGAATGGTATGAAGCTGTGCCAGAAGTTTAAATTGGATACCAGGAAAAGGTTCTTCATACAGACGGTGTCTGGGGACTGGAACAGGATCCCCAGGGAAGTGATCACAGCACCAGCCTGACAGAGTTCAAGTATTGGGACAGTCCTCTCAGGCACATGGTATGACTCCTGGGGTTGGTGCAGTGCAGGGTTGGGAGTTGGACTAGGTGATCCTTGTGCGTCCCTTCCAACTCAGCTTACTCTGTCACTCTATCAAATGCAGCTCCAGCAAGAATGGAAAGAGATTTTTCAGATGGAACAACAGTGGTGAGGAACCCTGCCAGAAAGGTGTTTGGAAGCACATGTCTAAATCAGTCAGGTTATGTGGGAGGGCTGGCATGGGAGGTGAAGAGGATTTGATGAGAAACTCAATAGACATGATGCCAGAGAAGGGAAAATCAAAGGGACCTTTCATGGAATCAAGAAGAGACAGTGCAGAATGGAATGCAGCAAGTAGCAACATATTAAAAAAAAAAAAAAACAAACCAGACATGGGATCAGAACTAGGATAGTTATAAATTAATGGGTTACCTGGAGGAAAATGAAAATATTGATTCTTCAAATGTTTTGTTCAAAAGTTTTTAAGACTTTTAATCTTCAGCCTGATGAGCCCTGTAGTACAGAAAATCAAGGCACAGAATAAATTCCCTCCAGTTTGATAATTCCATTGTTCAGGTGTCTGATATCCAGAGAAAAGTAAAAGCTGATGAAAAGAACTGAAGCCCATTAGATGAGAAGGACAGAATAAAATGCATGGCAGAGTGCATGGCATTTAAAGGCATTGATATTGACATTATACCAGTATGAGTTGCAAAACCCATGTAGCTACCACAAGCCTTGTCTTAATGTGTTTGTCCAAATTTTCTACAATTTCAAAGCATTTGAATAATAACTATTCTTCTTATTAGAAAAAATAGGCCCAGATCCATCACTTCTCACAGAAAAGCAATAAAGGATTGTGGGAATTAAGAGAAAGGATAATGGTTGAAAAGAGATTGCAATACAGTGCTTGAGTGAAAACATTTTCAAATATTAAAACTGTTTAACATACCTGTTAGAAATAATTTGCTAAATGCACACCTGTAACTCCTACTTGTATTGCTCAGTCATCTGTCAGTATGGTTGTCGTTTTTATACAGAGAAAATTCACAATATGTGGAGAAAACCAATTAAATTGATTGAAATTTATACCGGGAGAAAAACTCCCTCACTGAACACACTCTGGTAAGAGCATGTATTTCAAACTCTGCCAAACTACAAAATACTGGTGGCAGAATAAATATCTTACCGAGAATTCCTTCATTTCATAGCAAACTCCAGACAATACTGTTTGCAAAGGAAAAGCACAGATTGGTAGTAATGCCAAACTGCAAATGAAAATAAAATCCTACAGTACAGGTGGAAAGTCATACATCTTTGCTGAGGAGATATTCTAGTGAAATTTTGGAAGACACTGAGACAGTTAGGGACTTGTGTGCACCAGAAGACCATAGCAGCCTTCCCCATCATCAGGCTGGTTCTCCAGATTCATCTTCTCCCATAACTGCTCATAAATGAGGCAGAAAGGTAGAGGAAGCTGTGAGAGCAATCTGTGAGAAACCTCTCCCACAAGTTGCTCACAAGTGGCACTCATGAGAGAAAGTGCACTGTGCAACATGCCACACAAACCAAAGGGTACAGGGCATTAAACTAAAGTGCTCTCTTCTGCCTCTGAAGAGTTTTAACCAGAGTCTGGAGACCCAAGTTAGACTTGAAACTGGCATGCTTCCCTAGGCAGGATCTCAAAGGAAGCATCAATCAGTCCTTTGAGATGTGAATTACTGCCAGCTACAGAAGCAGAAGATAAATGACATATCCTAGATCCTAAGGAAAAAGAGGGGAATCATGATTATGATTACTAGTCCTCTTTTCCAAAATCAAAAAAGATTTCTGATTGGTTTTACATCAAACAGTATCATTAGCATAGATAGTATTGTCTCTTATATGTATAATTCAATTTTTATATTTCAATTAATATATAATAGCCATAGTCACAAAGCATGGTCAGAGTAAAGTCAGAACAAAAAAATATTGTATTATTTCTAGGGGAATGCATAAGACCCTCAAAACACTGACTGACTGTGCTTTGTAAGAAACTCAAGAAGGAGGAAAAATAGCTCTCCTGACTCATTAAAAGTTTTATAAATTTTAAAACTATATTTCATATAACAATGTGTTCTACTGGAGGAAGAAAATCCACACTTTTCTTTACATGCTTTCTTCTGCCTAAGAAACTTTTGACTTCCAATTCTCTACATGAAAAAGTGTTTCTAGTGGTGGTAGTATTTTCTCACAGAAACAGTGAATTTTAGCCTCAAACTATTGATTTTTTTTCTTTTACATAGAAGTCAAGATGTCATATCAAATTGATCTTACATCCCTCTTACATTGTTCTACCAATATAATTTCTGAGTTCCAGTTAATAGTACTAGTGTCACAGTTTCCCTTACTTTGTAATATCTCCTTTAGCAAATTGAGGCTAGATAATACCAAACTGCTCTAAAATTATTAAATCTAAAAATAAGTAGTCATCATTATCATGTGTTGGATAAAGCCTTCCTAGAGGTTATCATGTTATTCCTTTCATTTGAAAGTGCCTACATTTGTCCATTGTCTTGCAACCACGCCTCTGTCAGAGAAGATTACCAGAAAGAGCTTCTCATTGTTCTCTTGAGGGATTGCCACTAGAGGCTTAAAAAACCTTATTTAGTCCTAGCTATGGCAGGGCAGTTTAAGTCAGAACTAACTTCAAGGTCTATAAAAATGCATCACAACTGCCTGTGTGCTTTGATAGCATATTTCTGCTCACCTGTTGCACTATTCTAAGATTATTTGTTCAGGCTGCTTTGGAGACTGCTTCCATGAAATCTTTTCTATTCTTCTCTTTCCTTATTAAATGAGGCCCCTTATCCTAACTACTCAGAATGAGGCTTCAAGACAAAGAAATAAACTGTTTCCAGGGGATAACTGCTGCTGCAGAGTCATGATACAGGCTTAAGACCTGTTACACTCTGAAAACAGCCGAAGTAGGAGAGAAAAATATGACAGCTAGAGAAATAGTGATAGACTAAGTCTGATATCCCTGACTGCTCACATGCACTGAAAGTTTATGGTTTATAAAATGGATGGCAGGACAGAGGTGAATTCAAACATCTATGCACATGATGCATAAAGGCAAAAGAAACCATGTCAGTTATTTCAGTGGAGGCATTGTGCAGCTCCTACAATCACCATTAACAGGATCAAACAGATAATTCAATAAAATATAAGGCAATTTAGGATGAGGTAATTCTACAGTTCAGGGAAGCAAATGCTGGCATATTTATATACTGTATTTATCAATGACATATAATGATCTGTAATGATGCAGAAATTCTAATGTGTTCAGTAACGTTGATCCTACTTGTGCATATTTGAGAGTTCTCCAGCCATAGGGGAAATGAAAACAAAGCATATTAAGAATGAGGAAGGGAAAATTTGGCACCAAGACATCCATATATTAAGACAATACAAAAGGTTAGGAAAGAAGAATGACTTGGACAATGGTATGCTTGATCATACACACCCAAAGAAAATAACACAGATGACAGACAGAGAAAAGTACTGATTCCTGTCTCTGCCACACCTCACACACCTAAAAAAAAAAAAGCCTCCAAAGCTGTAATGTGTAGTGTTATACACACTTTGTAATCTCAAAAGAGCTCTAACATTCTTCTAAATACTGCCAACACCAGATATAAAGTGAAAAGCAATGGAAATTACTTCTGAATATCTTTTTAGTGGCTTTAAATTTTTTTCTTGTGATTTTTGTTGCTGTGGGGGCAGGTGTTAGAAAGACAGATCTACAAAATGCATTAAACCCAGTACCAAGAACATATAAAATCAAATCAGGAAGCATAACATTAAAAACCAGTAAAGGATATGTGTATTCTGAAAGTATATGCTTGGGCTCAATTACACCTTATAGCAATGAGTTCCAAAATTTTGCCTTATTCAGTAGTGATATTTACCCATATATATATATATATATATATATATATATAAAAAAAAGATGCATCCACAGTATATTAGACAGGAATTCATAATAATTCAGAAGGATGAAGCTATTATGCTTTGCTATCTCTTTTGATAAAGAAACCTGAAGACATTTTTTCCTGGCAGTTTATGCTGGAGCCCCAGGTACATAGGGGAATTTTTCTTCCTGCACTTCAGAAAGACTTATTCTTAGAGATTAACTCCTAGGGTGGAAAGTCCATTAGTTTTACTTAGATGGCTTTTACCATATCTTTCTCATACCTTTGAAGATTACTCCCAGCACGCAAAAAGTTTAAAAGGGTAGTAACTGACACCTGGGAAGAAATGTTTTGGGTTGGTATTGATATATATGTGGATATTTATAGAATACATAAATTTTATGAAGGCATGCACCTTAATTAAGTGAACTTTTTGTCCTGAAATTGGTTATCCCCTAGCACAGCTGTAGGTGTTCAGCAATACTTGCAATTCACTTTACAGACTAATGTCAACAATTATACATCCAGCTATAATTTGTTCAGGGCCAGAAAATATGCTTAGTAATACTTTTCTGCAAAAGTCAAGCTCAAGCATTGTGCCTCTATTATTTGGAGGCCATGAGCTGATATACAAAGACTTTGCAGGGAACCACAGGGGAGTTACAGGGAAATCCTAGCAAAAAGGGGACCTCTTCAAAAGGGCTGATTTTGTCCTCTGCTCACAGAGTCTTTATAATGTGTCTGTCAATTTTTCACAAAACAGCCAGTTATGTAAAGATTATCAGTTCCCAGTTTTATGTTTTCTTATGATGCCTGGCAGGGGAATGGCAACAGTTTCTTCAAGCTTTTCCAAGCTAGTCTTGAGGGCCTTGTTTACTATCTCTCTATGGCTCTGATTAAAATAAATTACAAATAATTTCCATGAATTCAAACAATGCATGAGAAGGCCCTAAATACTTGTTAAAAAATTAAATTGTCTGGAAAATATTGTAATGGCATGTTCATGCAGAAGCACATAGCAATTTGAAAGACAGCATGGATATACTAATTTCATATTTAATGAAGTTTTGAAAGTAATGATACAATTTTCTGGCTGCAATGTGGCATACAGGGAATTTACTGTTAGCCCACAAAGAGTCATCCTGAGGCAAATATTCTTTCCCTAGGATAAGATTCACTCCAGAATTTAAGTTGACATTAGCTAAAACTGAAAGTACAGAATTGTCACAGATACAAGAATATATTCAATGAATTTGAATCTATTTGAAGAAGAGGGGAAAATAATTAGTAAACAAGGTGGAGTTTGCAAGTCAGCACCTTATAAAATTATGTACATACTTTTACACATATAACTTTTCTACATTTCCAAATAAAGCTAAGTGCTAGAATGATTAAAGGCAAATCATCAGAACAATAGTTAGTTTACAATTTTAGCGACATGAAAATAACAAAGCCAAAAAATTCCATCTAATATGGCCAATTTTTTTTTGTTTTTTCTTTGTGAGTACAGTAAAAAGTATCCTAATTGCTAAATTACAGAATACAAGACCACTGTCTTGATTTTGAACATAAACGTCATAGTCAGATGGAGGTGAGAGATATTTTAGTTACATAAGTAAGAGTTCATATCACTGTAGACAGCATATCCTCAAGCGTCTGAGCTAGGAAAGAAAAGCTTAAATAATGAGTCATGCCAACAGTTATCCTGATCCTACTAAAAAAAGGACTGTGTGACCCTAATGTTGAAAATCCAAAACATCAAGAATCTGCTTTAGCTATGAAAACAGAGGAGTAACCAGTAACTTGTCATACAGTTGTTTAAAATTTTTCCTTTAGAGAAAATGAATAGCCAATACATGCGTCATGAAGTGCGGGGTTGTGAAACCAGCGACCTGAGGAACTTCTGGGAAAAGACCATTGAACAACAAACTCAGTATCTGCAAAATGAAAAAGAACGTCAGCGAAGAAGTGCTCTGACAAAGTGGGTAATTTGCCTCCAGAAATCTTACTTGAGCTTGCATTGTAATTATTTTTCTTTAAAAAGTAATACCAATACTTAAGTCATGCAATGAAATCTGAAAGTAATTTAGATTTATAAAAAATAATAAAACTTCCCAAATTAGGATGTATCACTAATGTGTTTAAGCTATGACTTCATAGGATAGGAGAATAATTCACTCTGGTTCCATAAATGAGTTCAAAGCATAGAAATTTCTGAAATTACTAGGACGATTAACATTGCAGTCTTGTCTTGAACATAAAGGCTTCTGTTCAGAGCAAAGAAAGCACAGACGTGTAACTGGCCCACATTCTTACTCTGTGGCCTTGCTTTCACAAGCAAATAGTTTGAATTATTTTGTTTAATTTGTGTATGGTAAATCCATTATAAAGCAAATGATCCAAACATACTGACTGAGGCAACCACCACTCGTAGCCACACCTACCTTATTCAGTCACATTCCCCTTGATCAGTCACTGCGAGAAAGAGCAGTCTGCAGCAAGATCATCACAGTTTTTCTTCACATCAACTCTCCATTATTTGAAGGCATATGCAAAGATATATACTTTTGTTATTTATTATTTTTTCCTTGAGGTCATCCAATTAGAAAGCAATTTCCCAAAGCCTTCCTCACAACTCTCTTTGCATTGATACTTGAAAAATTAAGAGCAAAGACAGCCTTACATTACTAACCCTGGATGAAGGAACACTAGAGTTAGTCTCCAGCATGTTTTATCCATTTGTGACTAACCTAATCTCAATGTTGCAACTCCTCAACTGGGAAATTCCTCTCTTTTCTACTTGAGTAAGTCTTTCTGTGGTACTTAGATACTATCACAAAGAAGGTAAAGGACCACATATTACTGAAAGCTACCTGTTACATCTCTAACAGAAGCTTCAAGATGCACAGTTTCTCTAAGCTGAGCAGGACGGAGGAGGAGGGAGGCTGGGGAAGTGCTGGGTGATGTGACCCAGCAGGTGGCAGCAGGCAATCTCCAGTGCAGGTGACAAGTCACTCTGGCAAACAGGCACTCGAGGGAGGGCACACTGCACGTGGAGATGAACCACAAATCTCAGGTAATCTCTCACTGGGATTTAAGAGCTTGTCCTGAAGTACCATCCAGCAGAGCTCTAAAGGGGCAGGAAAATTTGCATGACAATTGGGAAAGAGCACCAAAGAATATCATCAGTGGAAAAGATGAAAAGTATAAATCCATTTCGTGTAAAATTATGGGAACAAGCTGATCCATGTTTCTGTCCCTAGGCTCAGAAATGAATGGATGGAGAGGCTGGAAAAACGGATAAAGATGTTGAGGACTCAATCTGAAGACTCATCCAGCTGAAGAGTCCACACTCATGACAAGTTTTGGGGAAAATAAATCTGTTTTGTAGGAAAGCGTGATGTAAAAGCTGAAGTCAGTTTTATTCTGTAGCTTAAATGAGTTATAATTAATTAGCTGTCATTGTTTGAAGTTTCATATGTGAAATGTCAATTGTTGCTTTCAAGATTATGCATCTGTCCCTTCATTTGATAAATGGAGAATGTAGCACTCTGAAGTATTTAACCCTAATAAATCATGGTTCGCTGAGATGTACATGCCTGGGAAAAGAGTTTAGTTACACGGTTGTGCTCTGCAAAAGCATTTCCTCAATATTTTAAATTTCTGTATAGACTGACTGTAATGTAATGAATTTAGATGGTTTAATTAATAGTAGAGATTTTTATTTTTTACACAACACAGCCCAAGGCAGACTAAGGAATATAGGACATGCACAATGCCACCACATCCCACACCACTAGTGAAGCCCAAATTGGTGGGAGCTACAGATCCTAGATTTCAAGTTAGAAGTCACCTGTTAACTTGCTACCATATATGTATTGATAAACAGCCTCTGTGACACAACTACAAGAGCTGCCTGATTAAGCCACATTAATTTAGTCAACCTACTTTAGCTAACTGGAGACACTATATCAGCATGGGTGGAATCTGGTACCTGAGCAGGCTTGTCTAGAGGTGGATTGGTACCTGTTTCACGGAGTACCTTGGTGCACTCACACAGCTGTCTGTCATCATGAGAGACAAGCAGGTTTTCTCTTCTAGCACCTTTTCCCTCTAAGACCCAGTATTCATTCCTTAAAGACAAGTACTTTCAGAATTTAGCCATTTTCATCTTCCACGTCAAAAATGTTTCTTTTCCCTTCTTAATGCTTCATTAGCAAATGTGGTATTTCTTCCAGCAATATGAAAACATTTCAGTCAGCTGGTGTAGTCAAATTGCTTCCTTTTTATGGTGACTATTTGTTGCCACCAAATGATTAGAGTAATGTACTGCAAGATGGGTTGTTTTGAGCACGTTAAAAAAATCTTCCATGTATCACTTAACCTTTTAGTCCCTTTTTATAAGATTGTTTCATTACCACTCTGGTAATTCATATTGCTTCAAAGCAAAGAAGATTTGAATTGCCAGTGAGGCAAGAAGGGAACAATAGAAGGGCTTGGAGTTTTAAAATATGTAGAAAATCTGCTCTTCTTAAATCAAAACAAAAATTTGAAGTGTTATTTTTCCCCTCTTTATCTATCACCCTTTAAATCCACATTTGTGCATCCCAAGGCCAAACAAAATTTATTATGTGAATTTGAACACATAAATAATGCTTAGAAAGCCTGAGGAATTAATAAAATTATTAAAAAAATTATAACCTTGGAGCACTAATGCAGAATTCAAGGTGTCAGCAGGTAGGTCCCCAAACTTAAGAGCAGAGTTGGCCAAACACCAGAGAAAAGCTACTAAGCCCATGTTCTTTGGTTTATTTTTATTCTTAAGCAATTTTAAAAGTAACATCAACTGTGAATATGAAGGATCACAGCACAATTACAATCAAGCTGTGCTTAAGAAAACAATCACCAGATAGTGCCACAACTTAATATTGGAATTCAATTAAAAAGTAGATTTCTTTGAAAATGTCAGTAAAGACATTTCAATTGCCCCACCCCCTGTCTATGCCAGGTGCTTACTGAAGCTCTAGTCCAACACCATCATGAAACAGTTTGGGGGTTTATATCATTTTGGTTGAAATTAGACTGAGCTAAGGGAAACATTTCCCAGTCTCATTCGTTGTGTAAGTTATGGCACAAACAGGGAGTCAGAGTTGGCAAAATTTAAAAATTAAAGCCATAGCCCTGGAATAAGCCTTTGTTTGCTTCCCACATAGTTTAGAACCTTCTTACTATTCCTCTTATAAAGTAAATCAACTTGAGGAAAAACCATAGAGAACTGGGAAAAAAATATGCCAGGAAGTGACTTCCATCCCAGTTCCTCATTGCACATGCATGGTTATGTGGCCACTAAAGAATGCTCTGGAATAAGTCCCTATCAAGATAGATACCCTAAAATAATCTCTTTAAAATGACAAAAGAGAACTTATTTTTTACAGAACACATTTATTTCAGCTCAAAGACAAGAAGGGTTCTGAAAATATGTTTCCAGAATTAAGTTACTTTCCTTTGAGCTTTATAATTCCACCTCCAGAGTTTACATTAATTATTTCAGGCTCAGTTTCCACAGTGCTAGATTCAGGACTTTGGGCCATGTAATCTTCATTTATTTGAATAGTAACAGCATGTTTTGATACAAAATCCACCAGGGTAATGTAGGGGTAATCTACTTAAGAGTTTTGTAAATTACCACACAATAAATAATACATATTGAGGAAATAAATATAATCTAGAGTTAATGAGCAAAAATAAAGAGTGTGAAAGCATGAAAATTTAAATCTAAGTGTCTAACCATCTTAACAGAAGCTGGAGCAGACTCCAGGATGAAAGTGGTTCTGGCAATTTCAAAACAAAAATATTAATCTTTTCCCTACCTTGAAGGTCACAAGAGAAATTAAAAGGAGGCAAAAAAAAAAAAAAAAAACACCACAAAATAAAAAAAAATTTTAAAAAAACAAAAACACCAAAAAAAAACCCCAAACCACTACAATATCTGTGAGACTTGGAAATAAGCCATGACATTATCAAAAGGACTAGAGATACATTACTGTAAGACTGGAAAAGTCATCAACTAAAACCTGATAAAAGCAGCTGGTTTTTATAAAATTATTATGGCTAGAGAGGATGCTTAGATGCTCTTCAGATAATTTTCCACCAATATGCAATTTCAGAGCAGTGCATTATTGAACTAAACAGTTTAAACTTAACTCAAATGTTTATAAAATAGCTTCTTGAATACACACATCATGTCTTTTGATTTTGCTTTTTTTTTCCTATCCAGATTTTCACATTGCTTTTGAGGGTAGCAGCAAGAGATTTTGAGTTATGCCAACCCGATTTTATTAGCTTTGCAATTAAAATGTGGTAGATACTTGCTTGTCCTCCCAGCTTTTATTTTGCTACTCCTTTGCTTCATCTTGACACTGAGTAGCAACAAAATGCATGTCACTTTCTCATTACAAATGCATGATACAAAACATTTTGGAAAAGCTTGCAACAGTGACAAAAGTTAAATGTAGAAAACTTTACCCTTCTCTGAAGCAAACACTAAACACTCACCACCCAGCTCCCTTCAAGCAGAATTTACGGTAAGTATGCTCTGTGTTAGCACAAGAGTGACAGATGCTCCATTTTAGTCATATTAATGATCCTCCTAGTGTACGGATAAGGGCTGACAGCTGTGAAGAATGGCTCTGTCAGTAACTTAGCAGACTTCTTAGCAGTTTAGCCCAAACTGACATAGCTTAAATACAGTTCTTCACTCAGGAATCCTTTCTGCTCAATATCTTTCCTTAACCAAGGATCTCCTCTCTGTAGGACTCTAATTAAGGACCAAATAAGCATAAAACAGCCACTGCAGCCAGATTTTGATTTTGAACAATTGTCACAGGTCAGGCAAATGGGAGATGGTCTTGCAGACCAATGCAGCAACACCCAGCAGGCTGTCTTCAGTGTGATACCCAAAGGTTTGGTGCTTCCTATTACACAGCCACTTTACCTCTGTGCTGCTATGCCTCTTTGGGCTTCTAGGTAAATTCATTGGAGAGGAAACTGGTGTATTGGCCAGTTCTGAGGTGCCTGAAGTGACCAGCAGTAAAATAAATCCATACAATACCGAGTTCGCCTCCAATGTTCTGTGTTCAGTATAAATTAATTTCAGCCAAGCTGTTTTGCACTCTAGAAAAGCCAACAGGCTACCTCAGACTTTGATCCTATACACAAGCAATGTGAAAGATAATCCCAGGCACATAGAGCTCACTGTGTAAACAGTACAGAGACAGTGGAGGCAGAGTGGAAAGATGGGCCAGAGCCAGGGGTCAGGAAAGAGCCATGGTACCTGTGTTGGGTACAAAATCAAGGCCCAGTTGCTCTACACAGATAACATGATCCACTATGCAGCACAGTAGCCAAGTGCTTCAGCTGGAACTGAAATCCATAGATAATTTCTTCTAAGAAACAGATCTGAAAAATAAAAGCATCCTGCACTGGTCCAGGAAAGGTGACAGAGCTGTGGTAAAATATACTGCATGTTAAGAGAGTCACTATTCATGTAACTGGATTCTCACCTCAAAAGTTTGGAGGGACAAGATAAATTTGGGAAGGGAAGTTTAAGATTAAGAGGTAATGTCTTAAAATGAAGAGTTTTGAGGAGATTTGGCTGATGGCCTAATGTTGATTACAGCTCTTACTGCTTGGAACTCATCTCTCACCTTTCCAGGTTACACATTGAGCCTCTCCCAGGCATGTCTGCTGGTGTCAGCCAACTCATGTGCATGTTAACCACACATGGTCACTGCTCCGCGGAAGTTACTTTAGAGATGGGTCTGGACCCTAAGTCAGAGCATTGTGTGAGTTTCCCTATACTCACATAAGACAGTTCCGTATGATAAAAACTGCAGCCAACCTCTTTCTCCATGAAAAAACTGAGTTTTGGTCAAACTGACTTAATAGCCTATATGCAGGACTGGTAGTTCTCACACAGAGTTCTGAAGTTTCAAGGCTGATGAGAAATACTCATATCCATTATAATATATGTCAAAATATTGATAGCTTTTTGAATGGCCTTTAAATTTATGGGTCTGACTTGA
Organism: Passer domesticus; assembly: GCF_036417665.1. Classification (NCBI taxonomy): domain Eukaryota; kingdom Metazoa; phylum Chordata; class Aves; order Passeriformes; family Passeridae; genus Passer; species Passer domesticus. The sequence continues at coordinate 40,321,316 of NC_087512.1, read as the reverse complement.
ATGCCCCTCCAGATGAGAACCCCATCATTCTGAGAATGGCCCTATGTGTCAGGGCACCCCCCATATTGATACAGGCTGGGGGATGTTGTGCTTGAGAGAGGCCCTGCCAAGAAGAATTTGGGAATACTGGAGGATGGAAAAATGGACGTGAGTCCATGTGCATTTGCAATCCAAAAAGTCAGCTGCACCAAAAGCAGTATGGTCAGCAGGGCGAGGGAGGGGATTCTGCCACTGTCCTCATTCTAGTACAAGACTACCTGGAGCACTGCATCCAGCTCTGGGGCCCCAGCACAGGAAAATATGTTAGAGTGGGTCTGGAGGAGGCCACAAAGATGGTTACAGGAGTGGAGCACGTCTCCTGCGAAAGCAGGCTGAGAGAGTTGGGACTGCTCAGCCTGGAGAACACTCCAGAAAGAACATGTTACAGATTTTTAGTATTTAAAGAGGACTTATGAGAAAGATAGAAGGAGACTTCCTATCATGGTCTGTAGTGACAGGACAAGGGGCAACAGTGTCAAACTGAAAGAAGGCAGATTTAGAGTATACATGACAATGATATATATATATATATATATTTTTTTTTTTTTTTTTTTTTTTTTTTTTTTTTTTAGTGAGGGTGTCCTGGTTTAGGGCAAGTTTGGGAGATAACCACCAAAGGGGCTTCTCTACAAAAGCAGATTCAATTGCCCCTCCCCCCTCCAACTGGTTCAGGAGAAAATATCTCCTTGGAGAAGAAGTAGAAAGAAACCTGTTTATTAAACAATAGAAACCAAACAATATTAAACAATAAAACTTCTCACTGCTCCAAAAAAAGCAAACTCAGAACAGTCCCCTCCCCAGGTTGGAGCTTGGCTCACTCAGTCTCTGACCAGTCTCTGGTGTTGGAAACGCCGCGGCCCAGGCCCAGCCAGGGGCCACAGGTGGAGCTGCCGCTGCTCTCTGGGTGTTCAGGCCAGAGCAGGCTTGAACAGGTGCAAGAAAAAAGGAAAAAATCACAGTCCAGGGAACTTCTTTGCCTCAGCTAGCTAAAACTAACTAAAAGCAGAAAAAAAGGGAAAAAGGAGCTCTGTCCGGCTGTCTGTCCATCCGCAGACAACACAGTCCAGGAGCAGGAATGTGGAGGAGTGAGTGCAGTCTGAAAACAAACTGCGCACTTCTTCCTTCCCCTCTTCACTGTCTGGAAGAGAGTCTTAAAGGTGTAAAACTTATTATTTGGTATAAACAGAACAAGACAATTGGGGATAAAAGCATCATATAGTCAACCCAGGACAGAGGGTCATGAGGTACTGAAACACATTGCCCAGAGTGGTGGCAGAAACCCCATCACAGAAAGTGTTCAAGGTTAGGTTAAACAGGGCTTTGAGTAAGTGGAAGATGTCCTGCCTGTGGGAAAGGGGTTGGAACAAACGATCCTTAGAGGTAAATCCAACCAATCTATGCATCTATGATTCTGTGATTTTCTGATTCTACAATTAGAGCAAAGACAGCACAGTGCCTGCAGTAAGAAGGGAAAATTAAATTACAGTACCCAAAGACATGCTTTGTTGGTGAGCCTCCAGAGAAGACAGCTGTGCTACACTTACCTCACAGCTCTTTATGTTTAAGCCTTGCATTTGCAGGGCTCTGTTGACAAACTGCCGTCTATAGCTGCTGGTAGCCATTCGGAGAGCTAGCTCTTGACAGGAAGGGTTTATAAAATGCTGTCACAGTTTACCCTACTCACATTTTGTAAATTACTCTTCTGCCAACAGAATTATTTTCTAATGAATAAACATGATATCCTCAATAATCCCTATGCAATTCACCCTAGAAAATTCACCCAACTTTTAGGATACATGTTACTAATGTCAGCATCCAGAGCTTTACTCACAAGTGAAAAACTTCCTCAGCCTTTCATCTTCTTCTTGTAACCATTTTCTTTTTAGTGAACACAGTGGACAAGACCTATGTAGCTGCTTTAAAAGCACTGAACCTTTCCCAGAGGCTTGTTTTTATTCCCATCTCGCTCCTTGCACATATTCCTTTTTACAATCTCACCACTGTTCTGTGTCAGAGGATTCAGTGCAGTAGCCCTGATGTCAGAGGTCACTGGTGAAGTTTACTCTGAGATTTGAGTGCTCTGTACTTGTGACCCTTTGTCCCTTCTCTGCTTCAGGAAGGAGAATGAACAAATCCACCAAGCAGACTAATAGCAACCTGCCAACATTCACTGTAGGAAATAGAGCTGGTTTTGAATTGCAAAACTGGTAGAGACTTTTCAGGCACTGACTGACTACTTTAAAATGCACATATTATCTCTAAAAGCAGAAAGCAGACCACGTGTTTAAACAGTTTTTCTTCTCTTTATCCCAGGATGAGAGTTTAATACCAAATTCTATCCCAGAACAAATTTTTATGAAGGAGTAATAAAATCTTTTGAAATTATGGGATTATAATAGAAATGCTGACTCAGCCTTACCCATGGACAGGAAAGAACACTGCTGGTATAATTATTGAATGCAACCTATCATCTTCATGGTGCTCTAAATCAAAAGGAAAATGAGAGGTTTTGCATAATGCCGAAAATCTCTAAGGGCTTTGATGTTACTCTAATCCTCCGCTAACTAATAGTTCATTTAATGTCCAAGTGATGTGAATGAAACTTCGTAAGGTGAACAAGGTTATTATAATTAGAAAGTTGAGACCAGAAGCCAGGTGGGAAAAATGCTATCTTTATTTGACATTATTTACCTAGATTAAATCCTGTTGTCAGAATATTTAAGCAGTGTTTCATTATTTAGATAATCTTTTAAAGAGAAGGCATGGGTAGTCTATTGAAAATGAAACATGAACTGAAATCAGGCTATAAAATCCTCATATTTTTTGCAGGTTATTAATAAGCAGAGCAACACTGAAGGCCAAATCTTGGGAGAATGTCTGTCCACAGTGAGCAGCTTCAAAGATGAGGATCAGCTGAGTCAAAAGCAAGAGCTGTGGGACTCCATGGGTTGTGGAATAGTCCCAGGTACTGTATCATCTGCCTGCTCCCAAAAAAGGAGCTCTGCAAAGGGTTCTTCAGTGTTCACTAGAGCTACAAATTGTACACATTTGCATACTGAAATGGTACCAAAAGCCCTGGACACCTGCATTTGGAATTCATATGTAACACAACAGCCCAAAGGCTGTCAGATTAACAAGGATAGGTGAGTTAGAAACACAAAGGTTTTTTAACAGCTCTTGGGGACCTCCTGACCTGAGAGATTACAGAGACCTTTTATTCTAACCAATATACAGTGTGAAAAGGAGCATCTGGACTCATGAGGATGCTGTACAGCACAGCCCCTCTACAAGAGAGCCTGTTTGCTCCATGTCCATCTCTCAGTCCCCAGTCATTTGTTTATTGTAGGATTCTCAAGAAAAACTTTTCTTTGATTCTTAAGGTTTCACTTCACTGAATGGAAATCTTGGAGAGCAAGACCAGTCTTCCTCAAAATTCCTCAAAGCAAACTTACAGGGTGATCCATGGACTGCAATTTAACAAGTAAGTGAGCAGGCAACCACTACTTGACATGAGTCTTGCCCTCCCCTCTAGTCTACTCACCTCCCTCCTTGTGCTGGCAGAGCTGCTGGTGAGGCTGTGCACTGAAGCAAGCCAGAGAACACATCCAGCTGAAATAAACAGATATACATATATTTTTGCTCAGGGGGTTTATGGCAGATCTGTTCCTTGATGTTATTCTCTCCCTGGTCACGTACATGCACAGGAGAACAAAGAGTGCCAACATCATGGCTGATGAAGACCAGAGCTGAAAAGGAAATCCTGGCCAGTCAACACAGTCTCTGATGTGCCCATGCCAACTTATTTAACATGTTAACTCTCCAGTCTGTTTGAATGGAAAGTACTTCATTAATAACTGATTTTCTGGTGCTCAAAAAATAAAAATCATGTTATCAAACGGTAATATAATTCCTATATTACCTATAATTCAGATAGTAATTTGTAATTATATGTCTCAAAGCATTTACAAATGAGAATTGTTACCTCATGCTTTCACTGATAGGGAAGATAAGGTAGGGAATAGCTGTGTTCAGGGCACATAACTAGCCAGTGGTGTAGCTTGGTTATGGTTGAAGCCCTGCACAGCACACCAGCATTCTATCCACCAGCAAACAGAGACTATTTGCTAAACACAGTCAAAATGCATGCAAAATGGCTAACACATTGCAAACTTATAGCTTGTATGGCTTTGGCTCATTTCTAAATCATATGTCCTAGATCTATGGTTTACTCCATTGATTTTTTCCCAGCAAATCTGTCCTGGACAAGTTCTTCAGTTCTCTTTAAATTCATGTTTCATTCCCATGATCAGATGGAGAAAAAAGAGGATTTCCCCTTTATTGTTTTGCAATCTAAGCCCTCCAGATTTTGGGGGGCAAAACAACTAAAAAAATCAAATCCAGTTTATATACAACATAGAGCTAACAATCCTTCGTGAAAATTGATACTAGGTGAATTTTTTTTAAGGCTGTCCATGGAACAGCTTAGTTGGAAGCTCATCATTTTGGACACCTTCTGTACAAAGCATTTATTAATTCAACACCCGTTCACATCAAAATTCAAGAAAGTAGCCATCAAGTCAGAGACTATTATATTAACACAAATAAATAATCCTTGTTTACATACAAGTTATGAACACCACAAATTACTTTTATTATTATGATGACATTTATCCTTTCTTCTATACTTTATTTTGGTTCAAGAGCAATATTTATTCAAGGAAATGGAAATAAAGCTTCTCAACTTCACAGCAGAAATTATCTGAAATAGTCTTTGCTTTACCTGAGTAGACTGGCTCTCAGGAACAACAGATTGCCTCATAGTGCAATATTGATGTAAGGGTTTTCTACTTTTGTAGCTTCAGCTGAGCTGGAAAAATTATTTAGCTAAGTATGGTGCTACTAGTTTTTCCTCAGAACACCAAATGCTGAAACTCATCTTGGGCTTGTGTCTTATTTAATTTGATCTTTTTTCTTCCAAAGGCTCAGGAGACCCAACATGCTGAACCAAAATAGATTACATTAAGACATGTGAGATCAAAACACAGCAGTTACATGACCTGAGCTGTTTCCGAAGCCTCTGTCATTTTAGTCTAAGTGTTCCCCAAGACGTCCAAAGCTCATCTACTGGACTGCTCAGAACTGGTCCAGCCTAAGCCATCAGGTACTTCACTCATGCCTCAGTCAGGTATTAATATAGGCCACGCAGTAAACAGGACCAGTGTGGGCAGCATATTTCTCACATGGACCAGAAAGAGCCCTGCTCCTGAAGAACATAGTGGAGATACAACACCACCTTGGACAGAAAGGAGTCTGAAAAAACATGTAAAGAAGCACCAGTCCATTTCATTAGTTGAGGGACTATGCCGAACAGTTATGGCAAATTGTTAGATATGAGAAGATACAGATTTTCCTCAGCAGATTCCTGACTACCTCCCTGTGAAAAGAAAAAAAAGCTCAGCTGTTTCATGGCATTTGATTTCAGTTTTGAAAAAACAGATTCACTGCCATGAAACTGAGCCTGGCCATGTATGAGCAATATGTGAAAGGAAACAAGCTTTCCTAAACCTATCAGTTGCATTAAAAATTCTTTGCATACTAGGAAATTGATGGAAGAGGACTTCCAGGATCTCCTGCGAGTCTCACAGCTTCATCTTGAAATAGGGCACAGCAGTTTTATGTCCTTTACAGGCAAGAATCCACCCTATCCTTCTTCCCTTCCAAGCACAATCCTGCCAATGGTGGTATGACAAAACTCCAGAGAGGTTTAAGCTGTTTCAAAAGTCCAGGTTAAGATCACAAATTATTAGTGTTAATAGTTTATGACTGTAGTGTTTCAGGTTTCAGAGGCCAATTTTTTAATTTTATCCACTCTTCATACAAGTTTTCAGATCACTTGTAACAGCTGTTTTTCATTAATGGGTAAACAGCAACTTTTAATCAAACAATGAAGGTACAATGTACTACACCCCATGATAACTTAGTAACAAGGATGGTGACCCAGTACAACATTCTGACATAAACTGTTTCCTTAGGAGACTCTAACCCCCATTAATTGCCATGTTTAAAAATTACTCCAAACTCACTCTGAAGCAGTTAGTAAAGAACATCACAAATGAATGGCTAGAAGCTTCCAAATATTACTCTCCAAATTGCACTAACCCCCTACTGTCAGTTTCTCCTCAGAGAGAGCACCTGCTTCTGGTGTAGGATGAAGAGGAACAGATTAAACTGAACATGATCCTGATTAATGCAAAAGCAAGACAGAGAACAGTAACTGTGGCTTATGCATTGAGTCATTGAGCCTCTTACACCATTTCTTTTTGTGAGTTTCTGCACAGTTGTCTCCTTTAGCTCATGACTACCTGGCTGTCCTCACTAAATTACAGTCCTTTTTTCATCTTCATGAGAGGTCATGGACCTATTCCCATCTTCCAGCAAGTCTTTGAATTACAGCCTTCTGAATTTTAGACAAAAATTAGGCGAAATCCTCACCAAGGTCAAGCTCACCCTGCCTCACTCCTTTGGTGGCTATCCTCTTTCCTTTGCACTTCTGAAAGTTTATACTGTGTGGAGACAGGATGATGATTTACCAATCTGTTTGATACTGAGATAGTGTCATTGAGGCCATGGTTCCATGGCAATATTGCATAAATCTACTTTCCTCACTTTCAGGAAAAAATTCAATGATTAACTATAGTAGCACCCACCATACCCTATCTTACTATACAAAGTGTTCCTAGTAAATCCTTTGTCTCTTTGAAGTTCTACCTTTGTTCATATTAACTGGTTTGGACTACAGGCAGAATTCTCATGTGGAAAAGACACCTCTTACCATCTCTCTCCTCATGATTGTAGCACATCTACAAAAAAAAATAAAATTTATGAGAAGCAAAACTAACACATTCCTTTGATTAGCTTCTTGGGATTCATTATTTTTCCAGTGCCATTTCTGCACAGCTTCTTTGGCAGCGAAGTCCCAGTTCTGGATGATGTAAATTTGACAACCTTTAATAAGAAACAGATGGTAAATGTATTTGCAGTGATGCAGGTGGCTGGCTTAGACTCAGCTGTTTTATAAGGATGCAGATGGTACTCTGACTCAACTAATGGAAGAAGAAGAGGAGCAGGGGATTTAAATTTAATATTTACTTTGGCAAACTATATACGTGGATCAATCTGACTTGGAAAGTGACACATCAGGACACTGTCATCTAGAACCCATTTACCCAAAAGGCTAGGGTAGTGATGAAGAGCTGAAAGAGCTGCAGAAACAGAAGAGCTTCTAAGTTAAAAAGGCCAAATGAAAACGTACACCAGGTTCAGCCCAGAGATATAGTAGCAGGACACTTGTCATGAAACCTCTCCTTGAACGAAACAAACATAAGGACGACCTTCTGCCTGTAGCACAAACTGGCTGCAGTCGCACAAAGTGGCTGCAGTTGTACTACAGAGAGCTCAGCCCCTTCGTCATGTACTGTTTGTCTTAAGACATAATAATTGTTGTAAAGTCGCGGATAGGAGGGAGCGATTGAGCCCTTCATATGTCTGTTAATGTAAGGAATCACTCCTTGCAGCCAGTTGAAGGGAACTTTTCCCCATTTGGCGGAGGTTATATCTTTGCCTGCTCTGGATAGGGCACAAGAGTAGTGTGAGAGTATCTGGAGACATGAAGTCTTTATGGAAAATGATGGAAAATTTTAATCTTAAAAGAGATTAATTTCCAGACACTTTGTCAAAACATTGAAAAATCCTGAAGATGGGTAGGATTCCTCTGGAAAAGTAGTATGTGTCCTCAGTATATGTAAGAGGAGTAGAAGAAATAAAGGCTGCATGTTCAGTCCCAAAGAAAAGGTTTTCCTTTCACAGTTATGAAAATATAGACCATTGTTATCAGCATTAATAAGCATAATTCCTTGATAATTTTTCAAAGCCAAAAATACCTGTAAAGATATTGATTTCAGAATTTTTTCACAGAACTTTAACCACTCTTAAACACTCTGTGTATCAACACATAGTGATATTTGGGTACTTTTGATGGCATTACTAACATTTAAGATATTTTTCAATGTCTGCATGTTCTTTAAAAATATATAAATAAAGAGATATGTTTCATTGTCAGGCCCACTAATACACTGCACACGTGTCAGGGATTCAATGCATAGAATGGAGAGGTCAGAACAGGAAAGAAAAGAAAGAACAAGCAAAGGCAGCAAGTATAAACAAGACCAATTAAATATACCAGGGAAATAGGTAAAAAACTTCAAGACAATGATGGAGATTCTACTGAGGTTTATACAGTGAGAATTCAGACAAATGTTCTTACTTCTGTCTCTTATAGCAGAATATAATTAATCCCTGAAGGAAAAGTCTGAAAACCTCGATTTTAGTTGAACTGTAAGATTGCACAAAGCACTTGGAGGAAAAAGTTCCCACAGTAATATTTTCATACAGATTGTTAGTGAGACCTCCTCCACATTCTCTTTCAGAGTATGTGTAAGATTTTTATGCATGATCACTGTGTCCTGTCCTATAACCCTGGAGAGATACATTTACATGTTTCTGCCAGTCACCCTCACAGACAGAGGTGAAAGTGACAGCAGCTTATTTAGACATGTAGATATTCTTCTGCATTCTCCTGTGCTTCCTGTTTATTTGTGAGAGAAGACACAGCTTAGGGAGGCAAAGGTTGTGCACAGTAGCATCAGGAGGGGCCACTTGCGGTGTGGAGCTGCAGAGGATGGGGTGGTGTCTGGATCTTTTCAGATTACCAATACAAACATTTGCAGGATCAAACTGTAACACAGATTACAGGAAAAAAAAATCTGTATTAAAACATTTCAAAAAAAGTCTTTTTATCTCTATTTTCAAATAACAAATTATTTGCTCTAGAAACAGCATGTGTGAGCCCAAAAGACTTCAAAAAGAGGAATTCATTGACATTTCTGTGATAAAACATGACTGAGTAGGGAAAAATCTTAACTGATTGCTCTTCACTCTCCTCTGCTTCTATAGAGATATAATTGAGCCCTAAAGCTTTGTCCCTTTGACATCTTTGACAAGAAATTAACTCTCACTTTACTTGTGTCAGTACCATGCCTGACCTCTCCTTGAAATAGGCAGCTCTTGAAAAATAATGCATTATATTCTCATTCTGAACTCAACCAGGAAATGGATTTTTCTAAACACCAGCTAGTAAGTTTCAATTCATATTTGTTTGAATGGACAATGCCATTAACCTACTGTGGTAGTGTGGTACAAAATAATGAAACACCTGGGGTTTACCTGCATTTAGAACAGATATGCTCCAAGAAGAAATCACAAAAGCACCCATGCTCAGTTTTACAAAGTGAGGCTTTGTACAGGCTGAATGTATCAGTTTTTTTCATTGGATCTATTCTTTGGTCTAATCATAAAGTCCTGTTGGATCAGACACAATGACTGACTGAGAAGTGTTGATAGAAACTTACAGTATGAGCCAAACCTGAAAAAAGCAGTGAGATTCCTAAGTATGCACAGAAAGAATCTCTCCTTAATTAACCCCACTGAAGAGATATTATTCCAGTTCAACTAAAAATGTTTGACAACAGGAAGAGTCTAATGAATATAATATTCATAAGAATATATTATATAATTATAAGAATGTAATACCTAAAGTATTCATAATTTTCACACACAATTTTACCTTTACCTGTCAATTTTAACCTTAGCATTTTGGGGATTTGTTGTTATTTTCTTTTGCTTACCTTCTCCATGAGCTTACTTGGTACAAAGAACTTGCATTTAGACAACTCCAGCCTTTTAGACTTTTTTCTTCTCCTTCTCTTGAACCCCAAATGATCCCAGCATCCTCAGAACCTTCATTGCCTTCAAAAAACACATGTTGAAATGCCTGGATAATGGTGCTACTAGGCTCCACAAAATGCACTGCATGTCTGTAAATTATCTGTAGCCAAATGTAGAATATGAACTGGTATTTGACATCACAGACCCAGGTAAAATTTCCATCAGCTTATGGAGGAGAGAATTATGTGTGATCTTTACAAGGCCCAGATGGATGCATTTTCCTGATATAATATGTGTATAAAAAGATGAAAAACATAATCCTGGCAACTGTTTTGAAAATGGTTTTATCCATTAGGTAGCAGTCCAATTATCCTGAAGCCATTTATAACACTATTTTCTCAGCAATATGTTTACGAACATCTTTATGTAACTCATCATGTTTATGAATGAATATAGGCTCATAACATTTTTCGGTTGCAAGGGAACACTTTCATCTGTTTTTCATAAAAGGTGAACTGAACCACAGACAGAAGTTTGGAACAACATGCAGGTATGAGAACATCAGCACTTTCTGAATTATGTTTTTAGAAGAGGTGCAATTTACCAGCTTTTCTCACCTTACTTATGCTGTTGTGGTTAGAATGCAGCTGAGGGGTTTCAATCACTGCTGCCTACAGGAACACCAGATCTGGTCATCTCCTTGGCATACAAATGCACCAACAACAGAGAAGCTGCAAAATTCATGTAAGAATGAAGTAAGTCAAGGAAATTTGTGATTTATACTAAATAAAACTGGGGGAAAAAAAATGTGCTAACCCTATGTTCTAAAGTTCTTGATATTTAATCTGTGGTCCTGAGAAACCATGCTGATAAAGCTTAAAAATAAACTTTATTTCAAAATAAATCTTAATTGCACCTCTCCAAAAGCACAGCCTTTCTATTTTCCCTTGCAGAAAAATAAAAAACAATCAAAAGAGTGAGCAGGAAATAATTATTTTTATTTTAACATAAAATTAGGAAAAAAACCCACCAAATTTATTTTTGAGATTTCCTGCTACTTTTTGTTTATTAAAAAAAATAGTTTAAAACAGTGGTTAATATTTCAAAACAGTGTTCAATATCCTGATTTTACATGAAATTTTCTAAGAAAATAGCCGGTCAATACAATTTTTTTTTTTTACTAACAGACCTCAACAAAAATCAAAGAAATTATACATAGAGACATTTAGATAAAAATTTAATTCAATTAGTGTATCAAGGGCTTTGAACTTCTTCATAATGGCTGGTAACTACACAAATTCATTTTGCACTTAGTATTCCTGTGGTAACCATAAACTCCTCAGGGCTCACTGCAGCAAATGCATATTTATCCTAACTTTTAATTAAATATTAAAAATAGACAGATGTTTCAAAGAATCAAAAAATGAAATTTGAGGGTTTGAAATTATTCGTTTATCAAATATGCTGCCAGAATTTTTATCTTGAGAGGTGAAATGGTGAAACAGTAAATCACACAAGAGAAATATGATAAGAGGGCACTGAATCACTTCCAGGGATTATTCAAGGCATGCAAAAGGCCCTGGATTTCAGCCACAAAACCTGCTCATTTGCCTTGGAATAGGTGACACTGTTCATCTAAATGACCTAGATGTACTGTAATCACTGGGGAGTTTTCAATGATAATGTGTTCAAATACCAACTACTAATTGTTATTTGCAATCATTGAACTAAATCAAAGTTGATAGAAATGACCACTATTTCAATTTGCAAGCTTTATTCTCCTTAAATTGTTCCAGGATGTTAAGGATGGTAATTGCTTCAAAGTCCTTTGTATGTGTGTATGCAGAAGGTATGGTGGGAAGAGATAGCATCAGTTTTGGGGAGTAAACCCTTAGAGGAAGAAGGAATTGCTCAGGGAGATTATTCCACTACAGCAAAAATAGTCTGTGCTCACTATGTGTCTTAAATAGCTGCTCTTTCCCTATTGAGCTCCAACGGCAAAACCAGCCAGTACGGCTGTTATCCTGGTTCCCTCTCTGATCAAGTTTCCAGTGTCCGTCTGAAAAAGTCTTTTTTATGTATTTAAAAAAAAACAAACCTGTATGTAAGGCCCATGGGCCTTCTTCCTGGGTATGTCAATCGGCTGTTCATCTAAACTCCAGGGATCACACGGTGAAATAACAATCCTGTTCTGCACTGAGTAATAACTGAGTGATCTAGTTTTCTCTGTGGCGACAGAGTAATCTTTGGAAAAGTGAAAAAGAAAAGAAAAAAAAAAGCAGTATCGAGAATCAGAATTCAAACAAAGTTAAGATGGACACTCAGGCCTAACTCAGCTGCTCGAAGAAGATTTTGGCTTCAGATAGTGGAGATTTTTCATTACTGCAGGTGATATGTGAAGGATATGCACTTTGAGGCATGCAGCTACCCAGGAAGGTAACAGTTTTCATTGTGTTCCTTTCCACAAAAACGTTAACCGGCTTAGAGGCATTTGTTAAGCAAAAGCATAGCAAGTCCTGGGACATAATAATGTCATTTTGATTTAGATTGATCACAATAGACTAGGTTCAAAATTCCTTTTCAAACCTCCCAAGACACTAATATTCAGACCCTAATATTATCAAGCAAAAAAAATTAGTCTTAAAAATACTACAGTAACATTAAAAATATACTCTAAACCAAGAAGCCATATGGAAAACAAAATTTTAAAAATAGAGATAATGTACAATATTATCTTTCAAATCGATTCATTATTTATTCTAGATATCATAGTACGTTTACCATCCTGCGATGTCATTACCCAGATCTGAGTCATGACAATGATATTACATTTTAAGACAAGAGAACGTAAAAAAGGGAAGAAAGAAAAAGAGATTTTCACACGAGAAATTCAATTTACTTTAGGCTCTGTTGCCGCCAGAGACCAATTTGGAGCAGGTCCTGTGATAAATCCACCACCCAATGCCATTGCAAATTGCTGGGTTAATGAAGGGAGTTCAAGTAGGGAAATGAGAAGCGAGAGTAGCAAGGTGCTGATCATCTGTAAATTACTTGCTGCAGGGCCTACGATGTTAAAGCTCAGAGAGTGAAATACACCATTTCTTAGATGATAAGCAGAGGACTTACTTCACTTTCATTATTATATTTCACCAAAACTTCCTCGTCAAACTAATTCATTTTTGTGTACCTAGCAGTGTAAGGTTATGCCAGAGGAATTTCATGTGCAAAAAAGAAGTGAAATACAGGCAGATCAGAGAGAAAACATATGAAGCTTTTTAGGTAAGAAAATAGTTTTCTAAAATAATGAAAGTGCAGTTTTTAAAATGTTTGATACTGTTTACAGAGGGAAAAAAAATCTGGTAATTTTCTTTACTAAATTCTTGTATATTGTGCCTTCACATTTCCTTTCCTAGTAGTACCTTAAAATTGGGGGAGGGAATCACTTTTCCCATAATACTTATGCCATCTATAGAGAATGGTTACTTCCCTGCCCCACGTGCTCCAAAGCCATAATTATAATTATCTTTTACTAAATTCATACAGTAAATTCATAATTTTTTTGTAAATTCATTTGTCCTGTAATATTATCTTTGCAGTGCAGAGTTTTATAAAGTACACCAATATCTTTTCAAGTGTACCAATTTGAAACTAGTGAGACATAATATTTATTTCTTGATTTGGTTGGGGGGGGTAGTTTCTTTTTTTTGTTGTTGGGTTTTGTTACTGTTTTTTACAGGTGATAGTTCTTTCAAGCGAAGAAAATACTGAAGACTGCTCCCTCACCTCCTCTTAATATCGAGCTTTAAATTCACTACTGTCTTATAGCCTCAACTTTCAGGCACCTGCATGCATTAATGGCGTTACTTTTATGAGTGGCATTACCCTCATGTTCATAGGGTATTTTCTCTAATGTTGCTCTCTTTGGCTTCTTCAGGGAGCCAGGCTCCTTTACATGGAGAAGGATGTAGCATTTCCACATTAAGATTCAGAGTGAGCAGAATCTGGTTATGACATCTCTCTGTTTCATGTTTAGGAGCCACAGTGTGTGTCTTGATTCCTTGTGGCTCTTCTTGCAAATTAAAAAAAAAAAAAAAAAAGTAAGAATCTAGACATTTCAGTGTTTTTTATTTTACCGTTCTATCTTCTGAACCAATATAACAGTGCTGGTTTGAACTGTAAAGCAGAAAGAAAAAAGCTAATATGAGACATAAACAGATATAAGCTTCTCTATCACTTTCTAAAATTTCAGCTTTGATGCTCATTATTTTAGAAATAATTTTATGTTGTCCATTTTCTAAGTAGTGTCGTATGTGAATTTTGAGACTTAGTTGCTCCCAAGAACGTTGCTGTACTCTTTTAATTTTTGTGTTTAAAGGATGTAAAGAGGAAAACTGTAACAATTCCCCAAACCAAGAAAATCAGAGCACACCTTTAAACAATCTTAAGGAAAATTCCTCTGTTCCAAGTGGAAAAGAGGAAATCCTTCTGACATCTTACATTTTATTGAGTTGACCATAGTAAATTGTTCATCATATGAGTATCTAAGTTGATTTTTAACGTCCACTGTGAAAATATTTCTAGCAGGGAAAAGGGCTTGAAGGCCACGATAGGCTGGTGCTGCTACCTACCGATAGCTATATATTAGCCAAAACCCAACAGACAAAGAAAAGCCATACATGTTAATGAAAGCATGCAGACCCCGTGCAAAGGACCCTGACACCACAGTGCGGCTTCTTCAGCAAATAGCAGAGAATCCTTGAAGCCTGATAAGAGTGCAAGCAGCTATCGGCAACACAGTTAGCAAGTCCTTTCATGAATAGAAGGCATTATTCTGCGCCCCCGATGTCATTGCTAATGCCTGCTAAAACATCCACCGAATTACTTGCAATATGTTGTTCCTATGGAAAAGATGGAAGATGAAACATCACGATTTTCTTATTTTTGAAAATTGATGAAGAAAGTTAGAAAGGGCTGACGATTTTCTTAAAAAACAGGAAGCAAAAGCAGAGCACTGAAACTTGTCCCAAATGCTCCCTACTTCACAGGTGATGCAAGAGCTTCAGGTTGCACGGCCAACAAAACCTGATCAAAAAAATATGTACCTGATCAAAAAAACCACTTTTAACCTAGTGCTTCTGTTTTGAGATGTGAGGGCAGCTTCAGACCCTAGAAGCTAAGAACAATTGCTTGTGTTTTAAACATGGGGCCCAAAATGCCAGTCTCAGAAACCCCCTGGTCAGTGCCCGTTGCCTTGGTACATGTGCCAACAGCTTTGGTACATGTGCCAGCAGCATTGATTATCACCACCTATAAAATATCTTAAAATACCCTCACCTGGAGAGAACACAATTTCTAAAATTCTAAGTTTTTTATTCTAAATTTCCAGAGGAAAAAAAGGTAATTGCAGCAATAGAGATTCTCCCATGTCTGCTCTCTGTGCTATTACTGTAGCTCAGCCCTTTATTTGCCATTGGACTATGAAAGGATCTATGCTGAAAGCTGTTGCCCTGCTTCAGAGAGAGCTATTTAATTTAATTTTTCCTAACATTTCCCCCAGCTCCCACAGAGAGTGTTAAGAACTGATGCTTTTATACCTAAAGTAAGATGTGTGTTACCAGCTTCAGCTGCAGACGTATGTGCAGTGCCTGCTTCCTAGACACATATGACTTTTGTCTCTCTTCACTATCTGGAAGCATCTTCCACAACACTTTTGAAAAGACACACTAGTAAAGAGAGTTGGTGTGACTTTCCTGCCAGCCCAGAATGGATATAGTTGAGTGCTGTAGCCATCTGTTCAGACACCAGGGCTTGCATGTCTTTTCCAGACTTGGTAGCCAAAAAACTGGATCAAAGAATGTAACTCCTTCTGTGTTTTTAGAGAACATATGAAAGGTCAGGTCCTTGAATGAGTGCCTCTACAAGCTTTAATCTCTGATTAAGCACAGGAACAACAAAAGCCTGAAGGCAATTGTATTTCTTACTGAAAGATTAATTAAAACTTATCAGAATGCTGGTTAATTTAGTCTTTGACCTTTTGAATGTGCTAACAAGTCAGAATAACTGTGTAGAATATTTACAATAGACAACCAAAACAAAGTGTAAAAGCATCAAGCTTAAATTGCTGGCATGTCTGTCTGCAGCTAAAGTGGGTACCTTATTTACTCAGCAAGTTTTCTGCAGTAACTTCTGATTTTTGGCTGTAGCCCTTAAGCAAGGACTGCTGCCACAATGGAGGAACCAGTTTCCTGGGAACCTTTAGCATACGTCCAAAGTATTTTACTGGTAGTCCTTGGGAACATGATAAACATTATTTGAAGTGAGCAAAACGTGGAGGGTTTTTTTCCTCAGAAATAGTAACAAGCTTACTTTCGACACATGTACTCCCACTTTCTAGGCATTATTATTACTCTCATCCTCATTACTTTTGCTATTGCTCTAATTTCCTGACGCTGTAGATTCTGGCATGGTGGGGCTTGGGACCAAGGGCTGTTGCCTCCTCTGTCTGTGTGCCCAAAGGGTATTTTCTGTTTTCTTCATGGTCTGAGAGATGGCTGTGCTAAGAGACACAGAACACGGGGTGTATGATGGGAATACTTAAACCAGCACCCAGCAGTGCATTCATATTATTCATGACTGAGTACCTCTGAGTCAATTCACCTGCCTAAAACAATGACAGACTGTTTGTGGAGATTCCTTCACATCAAAGCATTAAATGGATTTAAATTCCTTCTACCCCCAGCCCATACCCCGGTGCCCCTGACACTGAGTACCAAAATGATGGAAAGCTATAATTCCTATAAAAGTGGCACTTCTCCCCACAAAAGTGTGTGGGTGTGGCTTGGGGCAAATTAGAGCAGGGTAAATGGGGTCTGGGGCTCTTGAGTGTGGGTGGCAGAGAGCTTCTCAGGGGTGTGAGGAAACTCTCGTAGCCAGCATCAGCTCCATTAAAGACCAGCTCATCACTAGTTACTTCAGGTTTTACAAGTTGACAAAACTTTTCTACAATAAGCCAATTTGAACCATCACAGTAGTGTCGAGACTCTGAAAAAACAGTGCAGTCTCTTCTGCCGTACAGCGACCTCTTTAGACCCAGATTTGAGGCACATGCGGGACATTGATTACATAGTTCCTATTTATTGTGGCAATTTCAAAAGAAGTAGAGATTTGGGGGATTTTTAGTGGGTTGTTTCCACATTAAATTCACTGTGAAGTTTGAAAGGCTTGGGTAAACCATATCAGGAGCTTGTAGCTTTGTCCAAAGTTTGAAACTTTGAATCCTTTGTTGTAAAGAAAGCGGAAAACACTTCCATTTTCCCATGTTCATTAGTGAATTATTCTAATTTATCTGGCCTACCAGAAATTTGAGAATGAGATCTGATGAGTATATGTTTGTGTTCATACAAACACATATAAATATGAAAAGAAAAATACATATGCAGAGACACGCATACAAAGTTAGTTGGTATTTACTAGTGTATATATACACAATACACTGAAATACAAAAATACTGACTTACTATCTCCCAACAGAGTGATGTTGAACAAATTTGATTCATGACCAGCATGGTGAGCTTCTTTCAGAGGCTCTTCAATTTAAACAAAAGTCTTCTAAATGCATGAACTTATTTAAGTATGACAAAGAGAGCTCTTCATTGTTGAACATTTACCATGTTAAGCTATTAATGCAAGAATTAAGCAAAAAAAACCCAAAAACAACAACAAACCCAACCACATTCTGATTACTAAATTTGCTAATTTTCTTAATGGTTTTACCAGGTTAATTGTATTTTGTTAATCTCTCTAGAATTAATTTTCTATCCACATTCCCTTGAGAATTTTCCTTGCAAAAGAAGAAAAAAAGCCTGAGAGCTTTAGTACTCTGACATTTTTGTTTCACATTAAAACAAATTTCAGAGTCTCTAGAGGGAACATTACCTCCAGCTACTTACTCTGTATGCACTTGCAGAGAAAAATATGGCAGTACTTAAAATGCAACATTTTAGTGAATATCTGAGATTTACATATGAATACTCAGATATTTTTCTCCTAAGCACCATAAAATCTCATCAGTCATTTCTAAAACGTTCTGAGTGCTGCTGTTTGCTGCTCTTTCAAAATTGTGAACACTGTGTTTAAGGACCCTCCATCACTGCTTGTTCTGCTGAAGTATTTTTTGTGAGGGCTGAAAGGAAGTAGTTTAGAGCAATGAAGAACTTGAAACAACACAGGGAAATCATTCTTGTTTCTGCTTAATTTAAGCTATTTAAATTGAGGGGGTTTTGTTCGTTCAGGTCTCAAAAAGAATCCTCTTGACTGGATGCAAGTTGGAAACAAGTCTGAAGGACTGAGCCTTCAGCAGAAAGCCTGTCTCCTCCCGTGCCAGCTCCCAGCGTTTTGGCAGCCCCTCTGAGGAAGGACAGACAGAAACAGGACCGTGACCCTTGACCTGATGAACACTTTGTACACGGAGCTTCAGAGAGGTCCAAACCTGACTGATTATCTGTCTGTGGTGGGAGGATTGCAGGACCACTCCAGTCCATCTTCGGACTAATGGCAGGGCTGCAATACCGGGGAGCAGGTTTCCTGGAAACTGAAAGAAAGGTGCAAACTGCAGCCAACCCCCCACCACCCCCGACTTCTATGCACCTTGAAATAGCCTTATTGCATCCAGCAACTGACATAGTGGTAGCTATTGAAAGATCAGCTCTTCCAGTAGAAGAAAAAAATTTCACATACTGTTTCACATATTGTTTCACATACTAAAAAGATTTCACATACAAAAAAAATTTTCACTATTTATTTTTATAATTTAGCTTTAATTGTTGCTTATTTCAGCCTCTGAAAATTGAGTAATGGCTTTTAAAGTTTGTGTCTTAAATATTTACCAGGGGTTTAGGTCTGTATTTCACCTCTCTAGTTACTTTTGACATGTGCAAATAAATTTTTATTTCAAAACTAATTCTAAGATTCAGCATATTGTATTTCTTAAAAATTGAAAGCATCATGTACTTGTCAGAATACTTAAAATGCATTTTCAAAGTGTGGCTCATGTAAAAACCCAGTTTGTTTAACTAGACAATTAAGAGTAAAGAGATTCTGAGCTACCAGAACTTTCTTTCAAAAACAGAAATAACATTATTGATTTTCTTGCCTTGAACATTTCTCTCTTGGGGTCTCTTCTCAGTAACACTTATTTTATTTCTTCAGAGCTAGAAAATTCACAAAAGTACTTACTTACACCTTAGATAAAGACGTATTTATTCTTACTGTGCACATTCAGAGGCTTTTCAGTTCTGGTAAGTAATTAAGTCATCAAATTGTTTACCTTCTACCTTAAAGAGTTTCATTTTAAACTAAAAATAGGATAGAAAGAATCACAAAATTAAATCTTATTTCCACTTTTTGTATTTTTTTCCTCCAGGGAAGAGTCTGGATTTATTGCAGAGTAGATTTATACCTGTACCCATCACACAAGCATTTGATTGATGTCAAATGCTAAAATATATGCCCAATGACAGTTTATTATCATTTATTTATTAAGTCTGATTTCTTCAAAACTGGCACCAATTGAATGAAAACCTGATCTTTCCATAAATCTTAGGAATGTGTCCTTGTTGACGCATAGTTAGTATGTAGAATTCATAGTACTAATATTTATCTAGAGCACACACAATATCCTTGAGTCCTGGTTGTTTCATTAATTCTCAACATATTCAGTGACTGATTTATTCACTCCCAAGATCAGGCTTTTTTGGGGGTTGGTGTTTGTTGCTTTGGTGGGTGTTTTTTTCCCTTTTTTTTCCCAGAACAGAATCAAAGAAACAATAAGATATCTTTGCCAATCCTAACAGAGATCGTTCGATGCACCTTTACATGGTACCATATCCCTCAATACAACTTCTAGACAAAATAGAAGTCCATGTTTGACAGCCTCACAGTCAGTGAGGGAGGTGTATGAAAAGGAGGTTATGTTCCTGCTCAGGAAGGATTGCTGCATAAGGCACGGTTTCTCTTCCAAAAGTCTTCCCCACATGTGGAAGTTTACATGCTCTTGTACAGACCACCAGTAACACAGATGTTGCCCACAGCTGGGAAAATGGATTCATGCACAGTTCTATCAAGCACAGCAAGAGTCATTTTGTTCCAAATGTGAACTGTAGAAGTCTTGTTTAAGAACATGTTAGATGATCTTGATGGAGCTGATGTGAAGAAATGAGGTCACAAATGTCTCAACCAATATTTTTGTCAAATATTGTCTGCTTCCCCATAGGACTTAAGAGTTTTGGTCTTTTCCTCCATTAAGGCAATGGATTTGGAAATTGATTCTGTCCTCTCCAACCCAGCCTAATGTAGAATGAGTTCTATGTTTATGCGAGACAACTTCTGTTTTAAGCTAGATTTTCAGGCACATGTATACAGTTGCACTCGTCTAACTTTGCTGACAGTTTCTTGCTCTACACTCCCTATCCCCAGCCACACAAACATGTAGCAATATTCCCAATCTTACTAATCTAATAACTGATTTACATTGCTTAAGGCTAAACAAAACAAGCCAGCACCCCATGAGGCATCCCATAAACCCCCAGCTGTCCATCCATGTCTTACCATGTTATAAGATAGCAAACACTGACATGTACTTAATATAACAGCAGAAAGTTGTGTTAACCCTTTTTCCACCCTTTTCCCCCTGTTTTTTCTAGTAAGGTTTAAGTTCTGAAAAAGTTATATTTTATGTATATTTTTATGTATATGGTTGTATAAATAAGCCAAAATGTGAAAGGAACTAAAACACTTAATTCTCCACCCAGTGCACATTAGATGTAAATGTGGAAGGGCAGTTCAATAGAATGCAGTCTCTGATATTTTTTCTCATCACAAACAGAGAATCAGAGTTATCAGCAAGAAAAAATGTTGCTTAACTGAGTCACAATTAAATTCATTTCCACATAGTACATAATACACTGTTCCATATGGAAGTGATCATTAGTTTTTATTAGACAGCAGAAGGGGATGGGACAGAAGTTCACAAGATTAGGGAAGCGTTAGTCAAAAGACAGCAAATAATGTACTTTGACTTTTCTCATGAAATCTATTCATTACAACTGGTATTCCTTAACATTTCTATCACCAAGGCCAGTTTTCTCATTCCTTTGAAAGACACCTATTTTTCTATTCATTACCTTACTTTAAGTATTAGTTATATTGAAATAATGAAACATTTTTCAATGTCTGTTATTCTTAATTTTTTTTTTCTCTGTACTTCTCTCTGGACTGTGAGAAAAGGCAAATTTCACTACAACAGTCACAAACAAAGGCGTATGTGCTCAGCAGGAAACCCATCCTCTTTTTCTCTCAGAGAAGCACAGAGCCCATTCTGTCTGTGCAGCTTATCGTTCTCCTGCACAAGGTTAGAAAACTAACAGGCTCATATCTGGGTTTAGACCACAGAAACATCTGTGTGTGTCTTGTCAACAACACAGACTTATGCCAGCTCCTGCATTCTCTAGTGGAGAACGTTACCATAATATTTGGCCACAAAGGTATCCCAAAGCTCTTGGTTTGCTCAGTGAGCCTGGAACTGACACATCAATAAAATAGTCTGTAATTTTACAGCATTTAGAAGACACCAAGTAGCCCTGCTCAGTGTTGTCTGCTGAGACAGCATCAGAGGCACAGTCTGTGGTTAGAGAGGCAGTGTGGACGGCGGTACCCAAGATATGTGTGTTGCTGATGTGTGTAGAGAGTGTCCATCTCCTGGACAGACACAGGAATGGCTGCCTGGCAGCTACGAAATTCTGAATGGGGACCCAGTGTTTCTGTCTGACTTATGCTCTTCTCTTAATCTTGAAAAAATATGGATTTGTAAGAGAACACAGATTGGACCTCTCATCAGAAAAGCTATTGAGAGAATATCTCTCTTACCTGACACATCAGGAACAGCAGAAATTTCAACAAAAAAATTAGTGTCATCACATGAAGAAATCCACAACATTTCTTCTGAAATGGGGTCATAAACTAACAGGACTTGGGTTTCTTGATGTCCTTTATGAACATTTAAAACAACCTGTGAAAGTCATTTGAGAAGCCACCCATAGGAGTGAGGTCTACTGTCAAATATTTATTGTGCAGTTGACAGCTGCAGACATTGCTTTTCAAACCCTTGTCTTTTGAAATGCCCATCTGTGAAGAGGACAGCTAATTCCCTGTACCAGGATATACTAACTCTCTGTATTTCTCTTTGTATATCTGCACGTCTGATTTCACACTGTACTTGCATATTGTTGCAGTGAAGGTCAAGCAGGATACTGATTTTATTATAGGTCTAAAGGCACAGCCCAGCTTCACAAAATTTCTCTGTTCAAAACTCCATGTCCTTCAGCAGGACTTTTCATGTCCTTCAGCAGGACTTTTGCAAAACATACAGTTGTAGGTTTAGACCTCAATAAATGGTACTATCAGTGTTATTTATACTATATCTGCCCTATTGGACACTGAGATAGCCAGAATGAACAGATGCTCAGGATATTATTCACTGGCATATGGCTGACCTTGTCATCTCATAGAAGGTTTTGTAACACTGCTTATATTTCTTTTTTATATAATTATAGAAAACTATTTCACATTTGCTCATGCTTGCTGAGAGTAAGGAGGGCAATAAATCTGGATTACAGAGGAACATGAGGACAGCTTACAGCAACAATGCAGTTTAAATGAAATGTCTTATCATTTGACTTGAAATCACATTATTGTAACATTTTGGAGACTTGAGTGAGCAATTATAGAAGTAATATATCTGCAGCACTACAGAAACACAACTATTTACAGAAAACTAAAACTAAAAACCAGAACAATTTTCCTGAAAATCTTGCCCTGGAAGTATTCAATCACTTCATAAAATCTGCTGTTTCTTATGGCTGAACTGAGTCCCAAAGATCACCTTAAATGATATATCAAGTTGGACTAGATGAGAAAACTATCTCCGCTTTAAGCAAGGACAAGAAATTACAGTGGCAGAAATCACAAAATATAGTACAAAAGTCTCTTCAGAGAAAGGGTAATAACCTACGTTACTTGTATGCACTTTTTTGACACTCATGAAGAGGCGTCTTCATGGATATAGAACAATGGATTATTTCTCAATCACAGAAATACTATTATTTTTATACCAATTATCTTTGACTGTTAGACTTTAAGTCATTCATCATTTTTCTGTTCCTCTGTCAAGCTTTGGTCATTTCATCAAGGAATAGATAAAGAGTTTAGGAATTAGATCCCTAATTGCATGAGAGTAATTAACAAATTAAAACTAATAGCAGTAATACTTCATATATAAAGGGCTGAAAATTATTCACATAAATGGTTTAGATCTCTTCTTAAAAAATTTGTGACACAGCTGGCCACTTTTTCAGTTATTATTTCTGCTTGAAAATTAGCACATTCTGAGATGGTGATGAGTGACTATGAAATGTGAAGGTTGCCAGCTGTAGTGAGATCAAAGATCTCTTTCCCTGCCTGTAAATTGCCACCATAAATGTACTGTCACAAACCACAATGCTATAAGACATGTGTTGGCATTTCTCTGGTCAAGAAATTATATAACCTCATATTGGTTTTCAACACCTGCACTATTTACAAGCATTTGAGTCCTTGCCGGCTCAGTCCCCGAGGACAGCAATGCAGTCTTATGATCTGTTAACCATGAGGATTCATTTCTGTTGTCATGTTTTGCTATAATTAAAACTGCCTGTTCAGTCATTTATAGTAAGCCTGAAAACCCAACTCAAAACAGAGGAGCTGGGAATGTACACTTTCCAAGCCTCACGTACTAGTCGGTATATAAATAAAATACTCTCTTCACTTTTTCCACCTCATAGTTTTGTTTGCTTCCATCTGTGTGTCCCATTCTCTTCCATTCCCACTGCTCAAATACCTTCCAGCATGTATGGCTTTCTAATCTTGTTTCTAACCCTAGAAATGCCTCTTCTAAAGAAAGAAAAGGAGAATGAGTATCTCCTGCCTGTGGTGGGAAATGATACAGGATTTGGACTGGTCCAAGAAATCCATAAGAGATAGTTTCCTGTTTTTAAAACATTCAGACCAAATTCATTCACATGTACTGTGCATCGAATCTGGATTGAACAATGAATTATAATTATAATAAAATATATTGTTGGATTCACCTAATTCTAGAGTTTTAATGCTGGGTCTTTAAGAAGTCCTTGTTTGCTTGGGAGAGGTATGGTGGAGATTTATTTACAATGAAAACCAAGCAAAAAAATGTAGGCAAGAATTGCAGATTTGTGGACATCAGACAGATAAAAAACTGTCACAAAACAAACACAAAATGTGCAGATTTCATGTAAGAACGTAAGAACAAGAGAGCACACTAAGAAAAAACTACAGAAGAAGCCAGTAACTTCTCATGATATGTCTGTAGAAGATATAGAGTGGCAATAATATGTTAGTTCTTCCATGTCGTGACTTTTGTTGGCAGAGCAGAATAAGGTTGCTTTAAAATACACATGACCGTTCTCTAAAATACACATTGAAAGTAGTGAAGGCAGTAGTCATTAGAGGCAGTCAGATATTATGTTGACAGGGTTTGTGGTTTTGTTCTCTCTCAAACAGATTATCAACATCTAATAGTGGCTCAGAGAAAGAACATTAAGATGAAAAAGAAGATGCAACTCAGAAAAAGTTTACCTCGATCTCCAATATAAACATAGGATAATGCAGGCTCACTGCAGCTATATAATAAATGGATTCCTGGATCAGCTATAGAGCTGCTTTGAACAAATTACTTCTCCAAGTCTCGTTCTTTCCATCTATAAAATGAGAACATGAACACTTACATTCCACATAAAATGCTCCTAGATTTGTAAGTAAAAAGCATCCCTTATGCTTTCACTACTGATCAGCCTTGTTTTCTGCAAATTTCTGGAAAAAAGCCAGATCTCTTCTGGTATCACCTCAGCGGTGTTAGCTTATCTCTTTTCTTAGGTTTATTGCATGAGTTATGAATGTAAAGGGCAAGTTTTGACTTGATGCACAGTACTGTGCTCTCCAGGTCATCTGGCTATACATGCTCAACATTCTTTCAACGCTGATAATTTCACAGGATGGTCTTGGTGAATTTATTCACATTTAGCATGCAATTATTAAGTAGGCTAGTAATCACAGTCCTAGCAATGGAACAAAATGACAATAAGAGTTATGTTAATGCCAGGTTTTCTCAGCTAAAACTCAAAATTACCATTTTTCAATAAAATAAATATACATGCCATAAATACAAGTTCATAAACAAGCATAGGTACAGTGCTTTTCCAATAGAAGCAAAATGTGACTTTATTTTCTTTTTCTTTTTTTTTCTTTTTCTTTTTTTCATGCTTGAGAAATCCCTTATTTATAGGCTTCAGCTACTGACATCCAAGACCTTACAGAAAACGTTTCAAGACATAACGACTGAAAGGAACAAAACAGCTGAGAAATTGAATGGTACTCTATATTTTACTACTGAAGAAGTTGAAAACTGAAAGGGGAAAAACATCTCTTTTACTGTAAGCAAATTATGCATATTCTGCATAATGCTTAAAACAAAGTTTCCTTTGTGTCTGCTTAGATATGAGAGAAGATGTGTCTTTGTCATACACTTTTCACCAACTTAGTGCACTTTGATTTATGCTGATTTCATGAAGATTAAAATTTGACCCTATTCTTGTATTTGTTTATATAAGACATGAAAAATTACATATTTTTCAAGTAATTAATAATTGAGAGACCAAACTAATAATAAAGAGCTTGTAAATTAAAATGTCAAGGAAAATAACGTAATATTTGATAAATTACTATGTTGTTTCTGAGGATTACATTTTAATGTCATTCTAATAGCTTTATTATAAAGGGCAATTATTGCATTTAAAGTAGGCTGGGCAGAATATAACTAGAGTCAGACCTAATTTTAAATTAACCTGGATGTAACATCTCAACACAGATATATGTCTTACCAACCAAAATTGAACTTAATTATCAGAGTGTGAGATTTTATTTATTTTCCTCTTTTCCATCACATATCTACTAGTGTAATTTCCTTCGATTTTTTAATGCAGTTTCTTTTCTTCACTGTGCTTCTCAATATATCTGTCAGCTTTCCCTTCTAGAGCAGTTTACTAATTACTTGACCATCTCTATGGAAATTAGTTAGAAAAACTGACAGCCATTGGCACTTGATGAGCTGTTTTGCTGCAAACAGGAGTCCCTAAATCCACAACCCTACCTGCAACCTTGCACCCATATTCCAAAGATGTAGAAAAGCATTAAAAGTAAGATGAATGAAGACCAAAAGTTAAAATTACCTGTTTTGTGGAAAACATATTTTCTAGAAAATCTTTTCTAAACAATTATTTGTCCTCTTCTGCAGAAACTCTTTTTCCTTACTACAAAAACTTAAGGAAACTGATGATTTATAATAGCTATAGGGTACCCAAAACAAAACACTGGATTTCATAAGACTAGTAAAGTTGAATCAATTTTCAATCATCTGCTGGCAGACTGAAGGCAGTTCATTGGACAGTCTGTTCAGGGCCCTGGAGTTTCCCAAGTCTAAGGTCAACATTGATTTTTACTTCTGTAATTACCAAAATATTTTTATTTCTCAAAAAAGTCCTTACTTTTCCAAATCATCTCTCCTACACTCATGAAGACATAATTTCTTACTAGCAATTTGTGCCTTGAAAGAGAATTAATGGATGGTAACACTTAAATACATTGTTAGGCAGCATCTGTATTTTTGGAAAGCACACTCAACTGTGTGATTTCGTCTTTATTATCAGCCTTTAGGCTATCACTCCTTTTAAACTAAAGATAGCTTGGCAATAGGATGGTCACCATCATCTGAGAACAGTGTACACAAACACCAGTGAAGTAAATGCTCTAACCCATAGCTTTTTTCCCATCTAGAAATGTCCATCACCATGATGGACATATGTTGTTTCTAAATGTTTGTGAACAGTTTTATTTCTACTCTCTTCAGATGTTGTTTTTCTCATGTAAAAAATATTTGTCACTTTTACAATTTTGACTAGATCCCTGGAGTTAAGTATTTTCTAAAATAAATTTTAACTGGGACAAAAGACAAATATTTGAATAGAAAAACATGGCATGTAGTTCATCAGTGTAATGAGAGACAGCAAATGAGAACATTAGTGAAAGCTAGGCTTTCCTTCATGTCCAGTATAACACAGGATAAAACTGGTATGTTTTGGCTACAGTGAGCCTTGAGAGTCCTCAGCATTCCTCTTGCTAACCTTCCACCCAAGTTTCACAGGAAATCTCTTCCCAAACCATTATCACCAAAACATCTGTATGAGCAGGGGCCTACTCTTCTGACTCTAAACCTCTGGGGTGCATCGGATGCAGAGCTCAGGAAATTCGTTCATCATCGGGTCTGGCAGAGCAGAGGAGCAGCAGGTAGCTGCTAGCATGGCAGAGGTGATAATTAGCTAAGGCAAGAGGCGCTGGCCACTGCCTCAACCTGTGCAGCTGCATCCAGAGTGTGGAAGTGGTGAATGTTCATAACAGCATGTCAGAAGGACCTCTGACATTGACGGATAACGTGAAATCAAATCATAAAGGAGCAATACAGTAAAAATGAAGCCTAGGAGCTATTGAATATAGTCTAGGAGGAAGCTCTGGAATGAAACAATCTAAAATTTTAAAGTGAGCCAAAACAAAGGCATGGCAGAGAATTTAATCCGCTGCTGGCAGCAAAATCCCTCCTAAGTTGAGACAGCTAATGCTTATTTAGAAAGGGATAGAAAGCTGTTCTGGTATATTTTGATACTTGCATGACAGCCAAAAGCAAGAGTCCTGACTGTGACATGCCTCTCTCTATGGTGCTGCCATAGATGAAGACGAGATCCTGGTCCCTGCTAAAAGGTGAGAAGATGAGCTTTGTTTCCACCAGAAATTTCAACATTGCCAGTATCTATTTTTAAAATAATCAGGACCCAGGTACCCAGACAATGTTTACTAAGATAACTCTTCTTTGCAAGAAGAAATATTCATTAGGCCTCATAAATAAACTATGCAAATTATGGTAACTGGCAGAGTAACTGTACAGCTATGCAATACGGTTATAGAAAGTACAGCAGTTTCACCTAGGAGGCCTGCTTTTTGAAAGTAGCACATTTTCCCCACAATTTCAGAGTCTTGATTAGTTTGTTTTCAGTCTTACTGTCGCCACTATTTCAGGTCAGAGATTTCCTTCATCAAACCTTGCACCAAGATTCAAGATAAAAAAAAACTAAAAATTTTTTCATCTGCCCAGTTGCGAAATACTGTACCTGGTAAAATGCCTAGGCTGCTGATCCTTCCATTACTGAGTTTTGAGCCTAATGTCTCTTTCAAATGAGCCTGTCATTAAATAAAAGGTAAAAGGAAGCAAATATAGGGGTACAGAAGCATAAAAATGATAAATGGAAAAGACTAATTGGGTAATTTAATACATTTTTCTGCCATTTTACTCTGATTCCTCAGTTCACTTGGTAATGCTTTGTCCAGTCTAACTTAAAATGACTGAGGCAATGAGGTTTTGATCCTAGGTTCCATAAGAAGATAAATAATTCCCAGGAAAAGTAAACATTGATTGTAAGCCATAAGACTATATTCTTGCATAATTTGTGTTCTTATATATTTTCATTAACCCAGTTTACTATTGAATAAAAGGAAGAAAATGTTTCAACACTTTGGATGCATAGACATACTGCTATGGGCTGAAATTTACTATGTATCATCTTCTCATTCATGTTGCACGAGTCCACTTTTTTAGCCCACAACAAACAGTAATTCAAATACACTCAGGTTGCTTATGCTTCAGCACTGGAGCTTCAAATGAAAGGGCACTTATGAAGAACTTTCAGGTAAGAGAAAATAAATGGTATGCTCTAAGAACCCATTCAGTACACATCAAACAAGTGCTGAGAGAACTTCAGACCAGAACAGAACTAGTCTGTCATACGGATACAAGCCTGCTAAAGACCCTGAAATGCACAGACTGAACTTCAGGGCCTCACCACCCATTGCTTTCCCTTAATGCTGTTTTTGTATTATGCATTCCTTGTTACAGTATATATTGACTTAGACTGCCTTTTGCTCATGAAGCAGCATTGTGGCTCTTCACTCTTGCAGCAGATTAAAATAAGTGGAAAAAATTCCTAGAGATCATGGGTGATTTGTCTGTATTTAAACTTTAAGATATTTCTCAACAACAGTCAGTGATTAGCCAGGTTAATATTTAACTACTATTGAAAGAAAATAAAGTTTTTAAACAGAAATATTGCTTATTACTCTATAAAGCACCAAGCAACCTATTAGGACTAAGGGCAGATTTTGCTACATTTTCTGATTTACAAGATAGCTTGAGTCCTGATCTTCAGGTGTTATTAGGGCACCTGAACTTGGTGCCCTAATAACATAGGCAGGATATGATAAATCATTAGAGGAAAAAAAGTAACAGCTCAATACAATAAGTCATATGGAGTTGGGAATTCCTCAGTTATTTTTTAGAAAATATTTAAAATTTAAATGTTTAGTTCCATGAAGTGGCTATCATGCTAGCAGAACATTAAAAGGTTGCAAACATCGTGAAGAAAAGTTGTTTTAAAATTCCATAAAGTACTAACAGAATTTTTTTATTAACTAATTAATTAAAAATACAAGGAAAACACTGCACTACTTCCTTAGCAAGTCACAATGTCACTAGTGGAGCTGAACATGTTAAAATAAAATATCAACATAAATAAAAACATCAACTTGCTCTTATACAAATCCTTTCTCACTGTCAGCTGAAACACATCAGCTCTTTTTCTAGACTTTATGGGTATAATAACCCACTTCTTTACTTTGTAGAGTTAATAAGAGTGACTCTTGAACAAACTGGGTACCCTGATGCTTGGGCAAAGCATTTCCAAATTCTTTTTTCTTAGGATAGTGAAGTAAACTTTTTAGTTCCAGTAATACAATTCCACAGTGCATAGCACTGACCACCTGTAAACTCAGATTGCAAAATCAAACTAATTTGAAGGAATTTGACAGGTTAATTTCCTACCCCAAGTAGATTTTATATTGGTCCCCTGATGTTTGTTCATGCCAAATTTCAATTAGCTTTGACGCAAATATTGATTTTATAGTATTACATCTTTTTTACTCCCCTGTCAACCCTCTAACCTCCCTCACATAGGACCACTGTGCTGTCTTCCATTCTTTTTTTGTTCCTAAACTTTTTCTGCACATTTCACAGACAAGCCTTTCCTTAAGCTGTAGATCAAGTAGTATTACACCATACAGACCTAGTGTTCAAGATATCAGGCTTCTCCAGTGGCTTATCGTGTACAATAATTTTACATTTCTGTAGGAAATGTGACGTAATATAGGACTTGGGACATAATACAACTGACTTAATTAGAGAGAAATACTTGCCAGCTTGAAGTGATACAGATGAAATAATATCACGCCTTCTAGCATGATGTCTGTTTACATGAGCTTAGCAATATCATTCACAGGGCCAGCTGCAGTGCTTTCACCTTGACCCCCCCTACCTTTTCAGTGTTTCTGGCATGTTATCCCACAAATTATTTATACTATGTCTCCCTATCTGGTGCAGACAGAGAGCATTCAAATAAACCCTACCATTAGCAGCATTGTCCCTAGACAATGTCTAATAAGAACCCTTAAACCCTTGTGGGTTGTTTTTTCTGTCTAGTTGAAGATCATCCTGATTTTCAAGCTTAAAGAAGCTTGACCCTTCAGGTTAAAGTAGGACAACTAAAGACAATTAGCACAGCACAGGTGAAAGTGTGGAAGACAAGATTCAGCAATGACCACTATAGAAATTTCCTGAATGTGTAATTGCTGGCTGCATTTGCTGAGTAGTAAAGATAGAAGAAAAATGCTGAGACAGTACATTGAATACTAAAAAATTATTGTTTAAATATCTTCATGAAGGACTTTTGCCTATTATAGCAAAACTGTGTTACAAAAGCTGCAGAGAAGACCCCCACACCCTAAATGGGGCCCTGACTGAGGCCCTACACCGCTCACTGATGAAGATAAGCAAAGTAACATCTCCGGGCTGGGGGAGAAGAGTGAATTCACAGCGCACAGGCTCAGCACCTTCGGAGGGGAGGCCGCAGCCCCAGGGCTTTCAGCTGCCGGGCCCGCACCGGCCTCACACGAAGGGGGAGAGGCTCCGGGCTGTGGGGAAAGGGCTCTGGCGAGAGGCAGTGACCCCATCCTGGCCGTGCAGAGGGCTCAGCCCAGGGGCCCCTCGGCCCCGGGGGAGCTGCAGCCGCACGAAGGACACAGGGGTGCCATGGCCTGCCGCAGGATCCCCCGAGGGCTCCCGGCCCTGCCCCGGTGCCGCAGAGCCGCGGGGCTGCAGGGGACGGGGCCAGACCGGGGCCCTGCGAGGGCGGCACCTGGGCGTCCCCACCGGCCCGCAGGTACAGACATCCACGGATTCCATCCATCCAGCGTGCCGTGCTGGCACGGCAGCCGCAGGGCAGCCGGATGGAAGGGAACAATGAGACGTCATTGGGACCCTCTGAAAGGTTTCTGCCTACCCCCTGTCACCCTTTCCCTGTCTCAGCAACACCTCATACTCCCTTCTTTCTCTGTTTTTCTCTTCTTTTTCTTTCTCTTTGCCTATTTTACTATTAAATAAAACTTATAATTTTTTTTTTTTGCAGCAACATCTAACCTCGTCTGGTTTTAACCACAATTTTCCAAGTATATTTCAAGCTTTTCTGGGTCTGATACATTTCATTCACAGAGGCTTATCTTTCTTTGGTTATCTGTCTTAAACATTCTGTGTTAAACCAGTTCATAATACAGCAAGAAATCTTGCCCAGAGCCTACAAAAACTACAGTGCCATCTACACTTCATCATGACCTCCCACATTGACCTGTTTCATGCACCTTGAATCAGTTACGGAGCCCTTCCATGAGGGAGCCTACATCATGTACTACAGGATCTGCAAGGTGGCAGTAGCTTTACATCAGTGAAAATCAGAAATCAACTGCCGTACCACAGTTTAACCTTCATTTCTTTTGATGTCTGCTTCCTCTCATGCTTGAAAATAACGTGCAATAGACAAAATACAGACTGTTGTGATAAGGAAATGGAAGTTAAAAAAATCTGAGACTACGCCACCTCCTTTTCTGGTAGTTAAGTGTATATGACCAAGCAAAACAGGGGGAAAGAAATACATGTCATGTAGAGTTAGACTATATGGGCATCACTGTAGTTGTGTCCACTGAAATCTTCAATGGACTTTAACAAATTTATTCTCTTCCTTTTAATGAAGGATAAGTTCTGGTTACCTAATGCAAACATGCATTTTATTGACAGCATCAACAGCTCACATAAAGCAAAAGAAACTGCCATATAAATGGCTATATCTGCACCAACTGGCAAAAAAATACAAGGTGGTGAAATGGTAGCAATGTGAATTACTGTAATACAACATCCAAAACACAGTCATTTATAACAAAGGCTGTGTCAGCGCAAGACAATATTATCTGAGACCTATAGATTTAAATCATTACAAATGAGCAGAAGCGACTGTCAGAGCCTTACTGTGAGAGCTACACTGAAGACTTGTCAAATTCTTAGGTGAAACTGTCAAGTTAGGCTGTAAAATTTCAAACATATAGTGGTGTCTATGTGCTTTATAAACTTGAAATAATTTACTCAAAATATTGATTTGTCTGACAAGTCTATAGAGAAAATCTATGCTACTTCTAAAATCACATAACATTGTTTCAACTTACTCTGAGCAACAAGAAGGCTGGCATAGACTATACTGCTGATCTCTACATGGTATCAGACTGAAACTACAGTGATCAGTCTTGCTTCCCATATCTCAGTCACTTTAGTTACAACGATCAAAAATCTCTGATTATTTCTGTGTGCCTTGTTGCAGCCTCATCCTCTGCCTAGTGTTTCTTATGCTTTTTTACCACTAGGCACCACTGACATTGCACATTGAACTGTGTGTGAGTTCTCAGAGAGGTTGAATTTGGGCAGTTTCAACACAAGAATATAAGCAGGATTTCAATATCTGTTTTATGTCTGGGCTGTAGTGAAATTCAGATTTTTCAAAAAAAAAATTCCATAACTTGCTTGCCATGAAAAGGTATGACTTAGGATACCTAGTAGACAAAATGTGAGCAATATATTTGATAGTCTGGGAAAGTGCAAAACACACCTCTGAGACATACAGGAGATCAAACAGGCATGCTGTTGGTACTGCCTCTCAAGCCCAGGGTTCTGCATTATTTATATGAAGAGGAGCAGCTCCAAGATGAGAAACTGTAAGAGTCTGACACCATCATCAGCAATTTGGGCATTTGTTTAGGGTTCAGGATCAGCCATCAGTCAGAGCAGTCTGTCATGGAATCGTAATTTACCAGCTTCATGTTACATTTCATGGCTCACCTACACTAACAGTAGCAATGCTGAGGTTTTACTGATTGATTAGTAGAAAAATTAATTTAGCTGTTCATCTGAATTAATGGATTCTATAAGGATACTTAATGATACATTGCAATCTCCCTCTCCCTTCTTTTCTCACTGTCTAGTAACAACATCCAGCAGACAATAAATAACCTATTACTCTTTATGTTAGGAGATGAGGGGGACTTCATGCCTCTTCTTTAGTCTTCTTCTCTTCCCTATGGAGGAATCAGCTTTTATATCTTATGATCTCACCAGGGTGTATCTATTTAAACTTAGAAGTTTTTAAAATGAGCTAACATCTTTTAGTGAAAGCTCCCTAACTGCAAGAAGTTTAAAAAAGGAATTCATCCAGAGCTGTCTTAGAAACAATGTTTTGAGCAGCAGCATTTGGCACAAAATGAAGCAGTGAGTTAAAGAAATTTTCTGGAAAACAGAAAGGTTGTCATAAGAATCGGCAACTGAATTTCAAAAACGAAAGAAATTACTGGAAGGATTGAAATAGAGAAAATGGCACAAGAGACAGTTTGTGATCTTGAGCTCTAATTAAAATTTCTGTCATAAGTTGAACCTTGTAAATTGCAAAAAGTAAGAGGAGAACTAGATTAGTGCATGAATCAATTAGAAAGTTGTAATGAACATTACATTACTTCTCTGGAAAAGATGAAAGTGATTCTAGATTCCAGTTGTTCTATCCAAACAAAATAAGGAGGCATACAAGGGACTAATACTCAGCTGGAATGTGATATACAGTTCTCATGCTTGTGTTTATTGACACCCCAGAAAAGGGTCATGATACCTATTTTTCTATCCACAGAATGAGTATGAGAAGACTCCAAAGTCCTTACATGCTATAATATCAAAATATCAGAAGAGATTTCTGCCCTACATAGCTTGAAGACACGAGAAGGGTAACTTGTCTCTTGAATACATTCAGATTTTAGATTAAAAGAAAATTTACAGTACTTGGCACAGAAAAGTCTGAAGCAAGATTTCACTAGAAATACCTGGAGTAAGAAATATAATTAACTTCAAGGTGGAACTTGCCAAACTACCAAGAGGTCATGCAGTCAAGTTGCCAATAAAAGCTGAGAGCAGAAAGTCTGTTGCTATCTGCTTTCCCTTTGTCAGAGTAACTAGCACCTTACTTTCTTGTGTTTTTCTGTTCACCCAGGAGTACCAGTGGAGGGAGGAATAATCTGTCCAAGAAGTGGAAGTGCTAAGTTTTGTAGCAAATTATATATGCTATGTTTCAGCTTGCAGCTGGTCAGATTCCTGCACTATTGAGTGTACTAACAGCTTAGCTGGAATCCTGTCATGTAGTCTACCAGGTGCTTTTACAGACCAACCCTTCAAAAGAGGTGAAAAAGAAATCTATTTTTCTGTCGGTCACTCAGAAGCACAAACATGAGACAAGATGTGCTATTCAACATGTTTTTTTCAGATCTATCCTTTTTCTTGGAGGGAACAGTGCTGAATTCTTGCAAGTCATATGGAGGTTATGCTACAGTGATCCACACTTGTGGGATCTTACTTGAGTAACGGTTTCTCCAGAGCCAAGTTATGACATCAGCGGCACCTGCCAAAATTTATAGCACAGATCAAACGTGGCATTCAGAGTTTGTGCCCTGTAACTGTCTGGTCATTCCTCATGGTGTGTTGCAGGCTTCACAAAAAGAGGCTGTGGGTTTGGGGTTTTTTTCCCCCTGCCATGAAGCTAATTCATAATAGCAGATGTCATCACTCCCAAATAAAAATGAGTGACGGATGAATAGATTTAATCAGTTATTCCTGGCAGTTGGAGTTCTCTTGAAAAGGGGAGCCCAGGGGTAAAACTGACATGATTCAGTAATCACTCAAGAAAACCATACTTTGACAGAAGAGGAAGCTACTATACAATCAAAGTAAGCATTTATATTCTTGTATTTTGTCCAAAATAAGATTTTCCCTTCCTGTCTTGATTATTAAAACTGCCTAGATATACATGGGAATACATTAATTTTATGTTTTGTTAAATCATGCAAATTTGAACAATGTTTTCTTCTTGTTCCCTCCATGACCTGGAATTCTGTGTATTTCACCATACCTTTATGAAAATTATTCTGATCATATGTGATTTATAAAACATAAGAGGTATCCTTCCACTGTTTCATTTTACTCTAGTCATAACTTCAGTTATTAAGCTATTATTTGTTATTATCTTTTTTTTGATATTACTAGAACTTCTGTATTACTCACACTTCAACTGAAAGAAAACCACCATAAAAGGAACATGTAACGGGATACTCATCAAAATTATGCATTCTTTACACGTAATTTAAAACTTTTCAGAGCTTTGAGGTTTGTTTGTTTGTTTGTTTTTAATTTTTTTAAAAGAACACTATAAACGGGCTTTGAACTGTACTGTAGTAGATATATAATGTTGGAAAACTTTCCATGCTTAGGCAAACAAACCCTGGTGAAGGGCAAAAGGAATAGGATATTTATTAGTGTACTGACAAAGATAAACCAGCTCATGGTCATGATATGACCCAAGGGACTGAGTCTAGTTAAAGTCAAAGATAATCTTTCCATTGTTTACAATGGTCACCAAAAAACCTCTCAAGTGACTGTGGAAATTCTTCCAGGAATATGCTTGTGTTCCATATTAAAATTGGCTGAATCATCAAATTCATGAAAAGAGTTAAAATTAGACTTATCTCCAACTTTTAGAAAGGAAATATTTTTAAGATATGTATATATACATTTAGAAAATATAATTCTAGTTAAAGACTGTCTTTCAGCAAAAATTTTGGAAATAAAATTTGGAATTATTCAAATATTGGTTTACATTACTAGCTAAACTATTTTCCAGTAAGGAAAAAGCATAAAGTGATTCTCTTTTTGTTAGCCAAACCAATTATTCTTTAAATTATGCATAATTCAGACTAAAAATCACATTGATATTTTTCTTCAAATATGTTTAACTAACAGTTTTACTGAATATATTGAAATACTTCTCACTAAAAAGCAAAAGCACAAATATTTTGCCTACAAGTCTGTCTGTATAAAACACTGAATTTTTAAGACCATGGCTATCTTAAGACACATGTTAAATAGAAAGATTGAAAAAAGGTAAAAAATGGCTCCTGAGACTTTAGAAAATTTTTTCTCTTCCTGATTTCTATTTCACATAAAAATAACTCAAAATAGCAATTTTGTTCAAAACAAGAGCCATTGATCAAGAGCCATTTCTGGTTCTTAAAATTTCTCAAGAAAGAGTCTAAAGCAGAAATTACAAAGTGTGCAGAGGAGAAATTGCTAGTATTGGATATTTTTTAAAACTCCTTTTTGTACCTCAGCAGAGGTAGACTGAGATTACATTAGTTCAATATATTCAGACCAGGCAGGGGCTAAGCCCAGAGCATTTGGGAACCTACTAATTTAATGCCTTACCAAAGCACACTCAGATGCAGATCAGATTAAATAAGAGAAGTGGCTTTTCCTATACTAGTTTTGTGCCAGTGAACAAAAGTTGTGCATATGACTTACATCTAGAAGCAAAATTTCTTCCCCCTTGTATGGACTAAATCTGTAGAGGAAAAGCTGTTCATCATTCACAATTCAAACCTCCTTTAAACTGTCTCTGGGACATGACCTCACAAGGAGAAGCAGGGGCAGGTATTGACCTCCACACTCTTGTGACCAGTGAGAGGACTCAAGGAAATGGCTGGATCAGGGGAGGTTTAGGCTGGATTATCAGGAAAAGGTTCTTCGTTCAGAGGGTCTTTGGACACTGGAACAGGATCCCCAGAGAAGTGGTCACAGCCTGACAGAGTTCAAGAACAATTTGAACAATGCTCTCAGGCACATGGTGTGACTCTTGGGGATGGTACTGCGCTGGGCCAGGAGCTGGACTCAGTGATCTTTTTGGGTCCTTTCCAAGTCAGCATATTCTCTGTCTCTATGATTTTATGCGTTTAAAACAATGTATTATATGTAGGTGCTGTGTTTCATGAGTGATTTGCTGTCTTAGAGTTTGCTGCATGGCCCTCTGATTTATGGTTTGATTATAAATGTAGGAGATTTTTCTTTTACTGTGCCATTAATTTGTTTTTACAATTACTTCTTGTAGACATTCTCCATAAATTAATAATATGTTAGCGTATAAATTAATTTCTGTAAATGTTGAATGCTGTAAAAACTCTTTTGTACATACTTGCATGTTTTTGACAGTTGAGGTTCACAGCTACCA
Source organism: Passer domesticus (assembly GCF_036417665.1). Lineage (NCBI taxonomy): Eukaryota > Metazoa > Chordata > Aves > Passeriformes > Passeridae > Passer > Passer domesticus. The sequence continues at coordinate 40,283,748 of NC_087512.1, read as the reverse complement.
AATGCATGAGCCACTTTAACCAAGATCTAATTTCATCCTAATTTAAATGTTGTTTTATCAGCTTGGCTCTCTAAAAAAGAAGTAAACTATACTTCATATGGGCAGGTAGGATGACAAAACCCCTATAATCATAGTTCCTCTTTAACTATCTTAGTTGAATATTTAATAAGGGACTCTATCTTGCACCAGTGTTATGCACATTTTAGTAACCCTTGATAGAAAATATACTGCAGAAAGTTTTATAGCATAAATTTTCAGTTCATAAATGATACTTACAATATTTCAGTTCTTCTGAATGAATAATTTTAAATGAATAGAAGTGCTTGCTCTTGGTTATTTTAGGTTCATATCAGTAGATGAACATGTTAAAACAACCTTCCATTAGGAGTCAGAAAGACACCTCCCTGGCTTTCCTTTAATATCTCTGGAATGATTAACTTATTTTCTTTTCCCACTGTCCATCCAGACAAAACTGGCAAAGTGACTGCTAGAAAGTATGGTTTTCATTTACAGGAAAAATCTTATTGTTCTACTTGTTACTGAGCCCTGAGTTATCTGAGTGAAGGAATCAAGAACAACTTTGATGGCATTAAGTCCAGTTGTCATTGTAAATCAAATTTATGTTATTGGGACATCTATAAAAGAAAAAAATCACACATCAACAAAACATGTTTTCTAGAGCAATAATAAATATTTTTTTTTTTGTACAAAGGGTTACTCAGAAATTCAAACCAAGCTCCTAAGAATCTTTCAATTAGCATAAAGAAAAGCAGGTTAATACTACACATGAACCCTAGTCTCTGCACCTAGGTGTTGTAATGCCAGGCTGAAAAATATGATGCTTTCACACATCATACTGTGAAAGAAACTGGCCAGCAATGCAGACAGTACCATCTTCAAAAGTTTTATCTCAAGAATCTGTCTTAGCAAGGACCACAGCAATACCATGTGAAATATTAACTGTTACTATCATTCCTAGGAATGAATAGCAAATGTTCTTCACTTGCAAAAAGACCCACAAACCTAGCAGACCTTGCAGCACTATGTCCATCTTTTGGGCACCTCTCTGATCGCAATGTGTTCTTTTAAGTGGAGCAGACAAAGCTTAAGGCAGTCAAAACCCTCCTGCACCCCCTCAAAATCTAACCAATTTAAATCTCAGATAAAGACTGGAGACCCTCTTTTTACCATTTGGAGAACATCAACTAGAAGTTCAATAATCATAAAAATTTAATCTCTAATTAAAGGTTAATGTGTTATGGCAGATTCTTATATGAGGCAAAGTATAATAGGGTTTGGAGGGCACACTGATTCAGTTTGTCAGCAACTTGCACTTGGCTTCTGAGGCAATGGGATAATTATCTATAGAGTGTCAAGTGGGCAGCTGATAGTGACAGAAGAGCCTCTAAATGGTGTGAAGACCTGTGTGACCTGCTGATCCAGGAATGATGAAATAATCAGATTCCATCACTCGCTGTAACAAGCTATTACCAGAGCATTTATTTTAACACTGCTCAAGGCCTATGGAATTAGGACACAGATAGGGCATGTTCCAGTGCATCCGTGACATGCATATTTACTTGCAAGATGAAGCCTTAAATAATACTATTATTTTGGAGTCTCAGAGTGAGACAAAACTTTATTAAGATTACCCATATTCCCATTTAGACCATATTAATTGCCAAACACAACACGTTAAGCAAAAGGTGTTAGTAGAACTGTTCTACCCACATCAATGCAACAATTCCTGCTGTATCACGCTGTGCTACATCTACAGCATGACCAGTCCACATCAAGAGAAATACTGGAAAAATGCTGTTTGCCTCAGAGAAAAGTATCTGGTTGTTTTCCTGATAGTGCAGCTCTTGCTGACCTTGCTGTGAAGAGGGCCAGTGTTCCAACCCCTCAAGGTACTCCATCACACAGGAGGTTATATTACATGGTCATGCTTATCACTCCAGTTGGACTGTACTGTTCTTTAAGCAACTGGACTTTTCAATGGAAAAAGAATGTACCTCAAAAAGATTTTTCTTTTTGTTAAACAGTTTTTCCATTCCAGCCAGACTTTGCACCAAGTTTGGCAAAATTATTTGTTATTACAGATCTTTTAAAAAAAATTGATTCATAAATATTGTGACAAATCTAAAATATTCAATTTCGGAAGATTCCCAGAACTTAGCTTAAAACTTTCTTTTAAGGTGCCAGGAGTTTCAAATACTCTATTTGATAGTAACCTTTCAGAAATCTGCAGTAATTGTATTACATCTGACTGTCCTTTACGTTTACTCTGATCTTCCACTTTACAGAACTGTACAGAGCAAAAGTTTCTATGCTACATTAGCATAGCCTTTGTTGTATTTATCAAGAATAGCTGCTAAACTATGAAATCATCAAGGAAGAAGATTCACAAGTCCCTATCAGGGTCTATGAGGCATTAATTCGTCACCATTACAGAGTGGAGTGTTGGCAAAAGTATCTAATGATAGCAGAATACAGTTAAATACAAGGAAGCAAAAGGATTTGTTTTATAGCAACCCTCAAATTAAGTGCTGGTCTAGTAATGGAAAACCCTGTAGTTTAGGTTTTTGGGGCTTTTCTTTCTTGTATCCTCCTACTTCCTGTTGGGACTAGGTGGAGGAGGCTGTTTCAGGAAATAGGCAACAGAACGTAACTTTTCAAAGTACTGTTACAATCTGATAACCAACACAATATAGTAATATCAGCAAGGACATCAGACATTATGAGAATTTTAATGAATTTTAATGTTTCAATAACATGCATTTAGCAAGGACAAAGTCTCCTATCATTCTGTCATTCTTATCATTTAGTGGAACTGATCCCTGTAATTCAATGAGTGCTACTTTTAACAGTATTTAAGACTGAATTTTGATAAAATATAGAACAAAACCATAACAAGCTCCCCAGGGCTTTGCACTCTGTTTCAATTTGGATTCATAATTCCCTTGCATATTTTGTGCATGACGTCATTTGAAGTAGTAAAAGGAATCATTTAGGAACAATGCATTTTCCTGAGATAAAACATCTATGATCTGTTTTAAGAAAATGGACAATAGAAAATAGGAAAGTCCTTCATATCTAATCTGAACTCCAGTGACAATAGCACTATATTTAAAAGCATTTTTCACAAGTTCTTCTAAAATTACTTAAAAGATCACACATACTGAAGCATCCACAATATTTCAGTGAACTGTGCCATGCACAGTCATTACTCAGTAGCAAAAATATCGTTATGCCATTCAACTGTCACCCAAGGCCTGTTTCAATGCCTTATATTTTGGTTCAAGGCAGACTACACACCAGTTACCTATTCCTTTTGGGTGACATAATTTATTTTAATAGCACTTCCTGAGAATTAACTTTCAAGGGGATAAGTAACAGAGTATCTGCCTTAGGTCAGACTTTTGACTGCTCTGACCTCCAAATTGCTTTTCAGAAAATGAGCGAGCATACAAACTTTAGACGCCACAGGATGGGTGGTCATGATGCGGAAGAGCTGAAGAACTTCTGGGAAAAGGTCATCCAAGAGCAAACTAAGCAACAAGAGGCTGAAGAGTCTAGGCTAAGCAAAAGTGCCCTGAACAAGTAAGTGGTATTTTATCTTTTCCACAAGATAGCAAGGCATGTCATCACGTGTTTTAAAATAAGGTAATCTGTTATTGTACTGCTTTATTCATAGCACAGATTGTGTTCTGGGTCTTTGGCACTTTTCCTCTCACAGCTGCTTGTCTCGTATTACCATGGCTCTTCTGCATGGAAACTCAGACACCGCTCACCCCTAAACCTCATGAGCATTCTTCAAAGGCCTTGGAGCACAGCCATGAAAAAATAAAGCACTTTGGAATTATGGTTTGTGACAGCCAGAAAATAGCAGGAATTTTACCTGGAACTGGTAGAGCTACACAAATAAACAAAACAGTATTACATTAAGGGACAACCACCCACCTAATATGTAGAATAAAAAACCCGTGGCACCTTTGTCATGTTTAACAGCCCTTCACATCATATAAATCCAAAGGTAAAAATGACACAATGAGATTTTCCCATTCAATGGAAAATGTTGTGGGCTTTTTGTTGTTTTGAGCGTTTATTTTTTGTTTTAGTTTGGGGAGGCAGGGAGCTTTACAAAGCAGTATAAAACAACAAGGGATTGCCTACAGAGAGAGCTATATAGCTGTATTGTGGTACAGATAACTCTGCACAAGTGTGGTGGACTTAAAATATTTGTTCAACTTGTGAAAACTCGGAACTTTGGACCAGGGTCTCCTGCACACTAAGTGAATCCCCTAACAATTAATGGGCAGAAATAGAGGACAAGAAATACCGTGTCTCATGTGGTTTCCTTTTGTTCTTTCCTCCTGAAGTTAACAAAGATTTTCCTGCATAAACTTTTCTCAAAACTGGGACATTCACATAAACTAATTTGACTTCAGCAAATTGGAAGGTCCTGCTAAAGGGTGGTTTCTTGGAAAAAATTCTAGGTACTTTGACCCCAGTGCCCAAGAAGGAAATACTGTCATCATTTAGATACTTGGAAATTAAGATCTGGGCAGGCCTTGTATCTCAAAAAAGTCAGATGTAGACAATCTTTCTTCCAGTGTCCTACTCCAGCTAGTCAGTAGTATTCTCAAACCCCAATCACAAAATTGCTGGAGAAAAAACATATATGACGAAATCCAGGAAAGTGCTCAGCTTCACTGGAAACATTTATCACCTAGATCACAAAAGACTACCAGGAGAAGACAGTGCAAATGAAATGCAATTTGTGGTTTAGATAATATTTTTGACTTCACAAAGTTTAAAATGTTAAAAGCTCTGCTCTGAAGAGAAGTAAGGTAATGAAAGAACCTTGAATATGTGTTAACTTGCATATTCAATATGTCTTAACTGACCCATCACAACTGAGATAGACCGAATCAAGTTCTTTCAAAGTCACTTGCCCAGTCAAATCCCAGTGTTCACAAAGTGTTCTAAAATTTGAAAAAAATGATACTTTCAGGAGGTAGTAGACACTATCAATAAAAAACATACATATCCACTACCTCATGTAAGAGGTACTCGGGAGAATGTTGTGATTTTACATAAAGGCGAGTGCTCCATTTTTGACACATAGGATGCTGATGAGAAACACCAGTATTCTCAATGGAAAACTTTTCCTAACCCACTGAACCTCTCTCTTGAGGCTTATCTATATGCACAAAAGAGTATTGAAGACTAGGTAGTTTAAAACACAATGTAAAATCAAACTCAGAATCAGATAACACAAGCACCCATGAGAAAGAGCTACTTCTGAGTTATTCTCCAGTGAAATCATTGGCTGCTGTTCTTTTCACCACACCAAAGGTTATTTAAAACCCCATATATTCTATGATGCATTTGGCATCACCATATAATATTTAATCTTACAACATTGCTGGGTCAGGTGTTTCATAACATTTCCTTCTGAAAACAACCCAGCCAACAATATCTTGCAGTGGTCCCTAGAGATTTTCTCTTCTGTTTTTAATATGAGAGTATCTTGGAACTAGTGGCTCCTCTTGCATGTGACATCAATTCCTTTCATTTAACACCTACAGGGTCTACAGAGTTGTCTTTGTTTTCTTTTTTACCAAAAAAGGACATATTTTAAGTTCAGCCTGCTCTTCTCCACAGCATTTTACAGCATAACTTGAGGGGTTGGAGGAAAAAACGTATTTTTAAATTTACACATTGAATGACCTTACTGCACAGCCAGTACATCTGTGTGGCTTTGAGAATACCCCAGAGGGAAAAACAGAGTTCTTCACAGTGACAGTATTTCAGCAGTTGTTTGACTCATTTGGAATCCAGCAATGTCAACCACTGATAGTATCAGCACTATCCTTTTCTCCCCTGCATTCCCAATCTAGCAAGCTAGAGGGATGTGTAATTGGTAAATAAATACAGGACAAGTGCTCTGGTGATGAAAGAGAGGCAAGCTTCAGCCCTGCTGAAAAGCCCTGGATACATTTGAAGGATTTGGCTCCATAACTGCTAAGCACTTGTACTCTCTTTGCAGACTTCGCCAGGAATGGACTCTGCGGCTGGAAGGTCGAGTAAGGCAGGTCCAGGCACACATGAAAACACGGCAAGAACAAATGACACCACTGTCTATCGAGGCTCTTCCCTCGCCAGATAAAACTGTTGCTTAAAGTTGCTGCACAGACACAGCAAGCACTGGGCCCAATTCTGACCTTCTGCATGCATCTAGAAACCAGCAGTTACGCTGCTGACCAACCAAAAGGTCAGATTCTGCCCTTTTTCCAAATTATTTACTAGACCTACTATTAAAGTCCTATTGAAATTTAGTGTAAGAATAATGCCACAGGGGAAAAAAAGTGCAAAGGAATAGATGAGAAGCAGACAACTCTAATTTTTCCATGCTATATTATTTCTGTGATGTATCAGGACTCTCTTATGTAACTGCATTTCCAAGTGACAACAACATACTGCCAGGAAAGAGGGTGGCTTGTTTAATTGGAATAATACATTCAGACAGCTGCATGCAAAATTGCACATTTACATTTACACAGCTCATGGAGTCTGGCTTAATGCAGACATAAGATGTTTTGTTTGTCTTGATGAGCCATAGCAGACGCAGTTAAGGATTAGCCTGATCAGCTGGCCAGGAGGAGAAACATATTCTTTAATGAGGGGGGAAAAAAACAACTTTCCTGATCAACATTTAAGAACATTTATAGATCTTAATAATTAAATAAACAGAAAAAATTACTTTTACTTTCCTGGGGTATGTAAAAGAAAACTAATGAGCCAGTGTCTTTTTTTTGAGCCAATCTGACAAATGTTAGAGTAGTAAGCGCAAGTCAGTGTGAGAGTTTGAAATAGAACTCACTCTCTATTTGAAATAGAGAGTTTGAAATTAATCATAACAGCAGGGAAATGCTTTGCAAATTATCACTTGTCATACTTGACATGCACTAATCCAAACAACTTCTGCATCTTCTTCTGGGCTAGATGAAACAAAGGTGGGAATAACAAAACACAGGGTAATAACAATGTGCCCTTTTTACCTATATGTCTGTGTATCTGAATACTAGTCTTCTGGATTAAAACATTTGTTTTCTCTTCAAATAAATTTTGGAACACAAGAGAAGACTCATAAGTCTAAACAGCTATTTTTGTCTAACAGTATTGTGCCAGACAAAAATTTACTTTGAATCTATATTCACACTAAAGTAGTAGATAGGAATACATTTGATATTTCAAAACAGAACAAAAATTAAATCATTTTGACCTCACAGAAATGCTTTTTAATCCTTTTAAAACAATATTTAATTAAACACAAAGTTTTACTGATGTTCTCACTCTTACAAAGTGAAACTCTGCCACAGAAAAAAAAAAGCTGCCATAAAAATGTTGTTATTCCATGGAGGATTAAAACAATAAAAAACTTATAAAATGTTGTTCTGTTATTGAAAAAGGAAGGGATTTTAATATCAGTTTCTTTTCATAAAAATGATGCCTAAAAGCATGTAATTGTTTCTTTCGGTGTCTATTTTCCATTAGGAAAGCAATGCTGAAAAAAATAATAAAGTTGTAACCACTTTTGCCCTGCAAGACTGGTGTTTCCCTTCTGCATCCACTTACTTCCTATTATTCTCTAAAAAGTTTTTTCTGTAACCCACTATCCTCATTTGGGCCAGGACTGAGTTAACTTTTCACAGTAGCTGTAAGGGATTGGAACCTAGAGCTCCATGGCCATGTCTAGATGTTATTCTATAGCACCTTTTGCCATCTCTGGGGGTAGGAAGTCCAGGATGTTTTTGGGAAGAAGGTGGGAGTGGCTTGGGTTGGGGGAACAGTCTGGGTGGATAACTCATCGGCCACTGTTCATTGCCTTGGGGTAGGACACATCAGCCAGTAATTTTTGCCTGTACTTCACCCTCTCTTTGAGTATTTTTCTTATTAGTATAGTTTCCCCATCTCTTTACTGCTTCCGGTAAGTTGTTCTTATCTCAAGATATAATCTCTGCCTTTCATCTGCCACCAGAGGTTTGTGGTTTTCTCTTTAGTGGGAGTACTAAACTGAGGAATATCATTCCCAAAATATGACACCTAAGCTAAACTTCTTCTTTGGTGAGGTAGATCAAACAAAACCTAAATTAGCTGCCATTTACCAAAAAACTGGACTGGCTTACCTTTCTGTAGCCATCACCAAAGGAAACAGACATGGGCTACTGGCATGGAGAAATGCCAGATTCTCCACTTCTGAAAACCAGATCTATTTGATTTGTTAGCTTAACCACTGATTTATGGTGTTGAAATGCCACCCACATCAGTGCAGCTTATCCGTATTCCATGTCAATGTTACAGGAGAAGATCCAACAAAGCTGGCTCAATAAGTATTTTTTGTTCTTTTACACTTAATGTCAATGTTTTTTATTTATTAGAAACACTTTTATGATGCTCTTTCTGGTTGTTTATGAAGTTATGTAAGATATGAAAAGGACAACACAAGTAAATTTAATTCACACAAAGAAAATTTCAGCACTCCCCCAAAAACAACCTTAGCTCTCTGAGTAGTTTTTCTGTAAGGAGCTCTGAGGGCATCCAGGGATATGTGAAATGACTTCCACTACAAGCAATTGGTATCATATTAGCTACACACCAATGGAATGTTGTGAGCATTGTTCACCTTCACAAGTGCATGGAACCTATTTTAGCTGTGACGCAGTAAAGAGTATATCACAACCGTGAAAAACCAGAATGCTCGCATGCTTAACAAAAACCATCTCCTTTTCCATTGCTCAAGTGCATATGCGTTAGTCATGGTTACCTGTTCTAGCACACATTTTACATGACAGCAGTAACCTAAGACCTCCGTGGTGTTGCCCATCAGGTGTTCCTGTTCCCAAATGCAGCTGTTCATCCAATTTTCACTGCTACTTGCACATACAACCAGACTGCGACAGGTATCAGATACTAGAAATAATAAAGTCTAGCAGCTGGATGTAGTCAGACATGCTGCTTGCAAATTGCAAAGCTGAAGGCAGACAGGAAGGTGGCAGATAATGTTTTGCCATTTTGCTTTATTCACTGAATTGGTGACATCCAAGCCTGAACTTAGACATTTCATACATAACTGGAAATATTAAACCTGGCTGTCAATAAAAAACAAACAAAATCAGTTCAAGTTGAATTTTTATATTTTAAAAAACTGTCTCATTCATATATGTGGCAGCCATTTATAAAACAGGATATTCAGTGAGCATAATCTGTTAGAAGAGTAGGCCACTTCAGCTGAATACAGCTGAATTTTTTTAACTCCCCTGTCCCTAGTTCCTCAATCTTTTCAATGGAAAAAAAAAGAAAATTTAAATTACAGTGGCCATATTAAGAAAGTTGGGCTAGTTATTTGAGAAACTAATTGCCCATATTTTTTTTTCTTAAAGCTTATTAATTTGTCTAATAGAAAATAAACTGAATGCATATTGAATATAATGATATGAGTTGAATAATAATCTGCATAATCAGCACCACCCTGACCCTGCACTAGCAAGACATTACCATGTCTCACATCAGCACATAAACCAGCCCTGGCACTTGCTTAAGTCAGTAAACAACTAATTTTGCACAGGATAGGTCAGTGGCTAGTATTTTGGTCATGGGAGTTTATGATATATGATGCAATAGGTGTGGATCATTCACTTAAGCTGGCATACTGATGTCAGCTGTGGAGCAGCCACTTAACATGCCCAGATTTATGTGCATGACAGACACAATGTGACCAATCTATATCCATTCACATTGTTGGTCTTTAAGTACTGTCTGGTCCAGGAACCAGTGACGAATGTCTGAGAAAAAGCAGTTTGCTTTCTTAAAGTAACTCTGAGCTGCGGCCAGTTGTTGAAGCCTGGCTTACTTAAATCAAGGCAGTCTAAAGGGTGACTGTAAACACCACGTTAATCTCTAGTCTGACTCCATTTGGACACCATGGTAAAGCACTCACACAATCAGTTACAGGGAGGAAGGATACAGCAGCTCAACACCTGTCAGCTGCTCCACTTGAATTTTGACTTAAATTCACTTGAGCTAAACCCTTGACTGTCTGCATGTACCACATACTAGTTTGGAGCCAATTTAATGCACACAAACCAGATTTCTTTCTGAAGAACCAAAACCAGACCAGAAGCTGTGTTCTAAGCACGTATGAAAGAACCCTAACCTCTAAGGATCTGAGGCAAGTGCTAGCTCTTCAGACAGTTTTGAGACACCTGCATAAAGGGGATATTTGGTCCAACAAACCAAATTAAATTGCATCTGATGTAGCCGCTGGACCACGCATAGTCTAATGTGGGGACATCAGCAGCAGTCACTTTAATCTACTGAGCTGCTTGGTAATGTGCTCAGCCACATGCTAATGTAGATGAGTATAACCCAACCAAAAAAATAAAAGTGGGATCAAAGCACAATAATACATTTTGTATAGATCTAAAGGTGGACCTCAGCTGAGCTCAGGAATGATAATTTAATTAGCCATGTAGATAAGCTAGCATACACAACTAAGCACAGTTTAGTCAAGTCACCACTGGAGCTGCATGTAATGGAACAGAGCCTCCCTACACAAAACTCAGAATAGACTAAATAGCATGTATGGTTCGCTTCTACAGTTAAATGATAGGAATACAAGGACAACTACCAACTTTGTAGTCCAAATATTCCTACTAATTATAAATTGCCTGTGTCCTACGGGATGTTGTTCTCTAACCTCCTAATAAACAGCACTTAACTGCACCATAGTGTGAATAAGGAATACTAAATCATATAAAATATTTCTGGATTTAAAAGGCATCTGTAGATAAATAAGAATTAACCACAGAGTAGCTCTAGAAAGTCTTATACATCCTGAGAATGCTTCCATTCATTAATTAAGCATTACTATATTATTTATTTCTTACCAATATTAGGATCTATCCACGTTACACATTTAAGACAAAATTGAATAAAAAAATCAATAGGCAGGACAGAAAATTCAAAACCCTACTGATTACTCCCAACCTTTTCAGCTGTCTGTATTTATCTGTGTGTTACTTAGTGGCCAGTGTTTTAAACATAGGCCAAGATACAATGGACAGAAAGCAGGGCAAATTCAAGCTCCAAAAATGACAGGCTGACAGATTGAAAAAGGATTATACTACAAGGGAAGCCAAGCTTAACAGTGGATCATCATGTGCTACCTTCATAATTAGCTGTACTTTTCTCAAACACCATCCCTTAAATGATGTTAATATCCTAGTAACATCTAATGGAAGGTGAGCAACTACTAGTAGGCAGCACCAATGTTCAGACTAAATGATATAACTTCAGTGGCTCATAATCAGGGACGCTGGTTTTTTCCATAGCAAACAGCAGCAGCATCAAGGAGAGCTACTAATAAAAAAAAGGTACTAATAGAAGGTACTAATAAAAGTACCTAAGGTACTAATTACTAATTACCTATTAGTACCTTAAGTAATTAGTACCTAAGGTGCTGATAAAAAAAACCACAACTGACAAGAATCAAAGTGGCAGAAAAAAATGCAGTAGCAAATGTGAATGGTAATATATTTGGTTTAGCTATTTGGTCAATTCTTTAAAAAATGATCCCTTTGTGTTACATTTCCAATATGACTTACTACATGCCCAACATAAATATTGATGCCATTTAATCAGAACTGTGAGTTAATAATGTATGTTGATGATTCAATCATAGGGAACAGTTCAAAAAATTGAATTAATACTGAAAAGTTCTTGATTCTATTAGATCTAGTACCTAATCAAAGGAATCATATCTGCAAAATACTGATACAAAAAGCTTCATCTGTATTGTCTCTTCACAAACAGGCAGAAGAAAATTATGGTTTTGAACAGAGTTTACTATAGTTAATGCTATTTTTCTCCCTCTGATGTGCTATTCTATTTAACAACTGCATCATTATTGTTAAGGGTTTGAGGTTGCAGTACAGGCTATGAATTTAATTAGGCAAGGAAAACACAACATTACTGGGGTGGTCAGCAGTGTTATTTCTGAAAAACCTTTTGAAAAATTACCTATGTTTGCCCTGATGTCTTATTTTTTTTTCCAGCATGATGGTGATTCCACTGCAGCTTCTCTTAGGGAAATTTTTTCCATAAGATTTTTATCAGTGTCTTTATGTATCCTAGTAAGTGAACAAATTGACACAATCGTTCATTTTTACATGTAAAAAGTTTCAAATTACAGTGTTGCCTTATTAATTACTGGATCTCATTGCAGCAGAGTTTCTATTAGAGTTCAGTTAATGATGAAGTCCTAACTAATGAATCAATACTTTTCAGCTTTTGGATAGCACCTGAGTTTACTGATTTTGTTGATGCTGCCTCAGTCATTAAATATATATTTGTAATAATAAGACTAACAGTCACTGAAAATAAACCCTACAAGCAATAAGGGCCATCTAAAATATCAGAAACAGCAGTTATTTTCCACCATCTCAAATGAACACTTAATAACCTGGAACTAAATCCCTTCAGGCTCCGTTTATGATATGTACACACTTCTGCTACAGTGATGAAAAATACTCAATTTTCTCAGAACTAATGACCCCTCTATTATATGTACTAGAGGACTGTGGAATGAGTCTATCAACAAACAGAGTGCACACGTTTGAAATTTTTTTGCCTAAATCACAGGCAAATTTCAGTGCAGCCAACCTATAAAAATCCCCTTTGAAGCCATTTCAATCTTCTGTAACATGTGTTTGGTGAAGACAATTTCTGCACATGCTTTGTTTATTTTACTTTTGGTTACCTTTGGCCACTACAGTTAATGAGGAACAACACCTAGAAGCAATTAATATGTAACACTCCACTATGTTTGGACAAAACACTATTGTCCCATGGCATGATTTATTGCTTTAATTGATGGATGCAGTTAAAAGTATCCCTTTATCTCAAAACCAAAAGGGCTTTATTTTTATTGCAGGGCACCTTTGAAGAACATCTCAAAGTAGGTTCAAACATATCTTACAGCTTCACTGCAGAGATTTTGACAGCATTCTGTTCATGTATCACTACAAAGATTAAGGATGCAGGAAATAAGTATACCTTGAACTACTTTAGGTGCTATATTTATAGTTTAACTTGAGCGCTGCTTTTACATACTCTGGAATCACCAGAGAACACAGCCAGTCCTGACAATAAGACTAACACTTCTTCCAGCAAGCTAGTTTTAAAAAATACAATACTGACTAGCCCAAATACTGCCAGGTTTGAGCTATCATTTTCAACAAAAGACAGTAAATTTGAGCAGCTACACTGTCTAGTTCTATTGGTGCTATCCTTTCTTTAGAGTATTTTTTCATTTGGAATTACTGGAACTTCACTTTTAAAGGCTACAATCCAGGTGCAAATTCTGGTTGACAGTCCTCAACTAGCCTTAAGAAAATCTGGTGTTTCTACTGGCAATTAGGCAACAAGAGTGCATATGTAGGCCAGAGGACTTTTGGGGTTTTTATATTGTCAAAAAACAAAATCAAACTTTGAATTGGGAAAAATATGACCTTCTAGCATAAATTCTAGTCAACTCTATTGACTTCTAGACAGGCTTCAGGGGCTTTGTACTGGTCTGGCATATAATTTCTATCTGTCCCTGTTCTCCAAGCTGTATCTCCCAGGCTGCAGAGCAATTCCTGACTTGCACATGTGTATATATATATCCTAAGAAAAAAAAAAATCTACTTGGACAACTTGATTCAGAAAATTATTTTTTAATCAATGGAAACAAATAGAAATAAAAGTAATCAATAATACTTTTTGATGTTCCAAATTACTCCAGATTAACATGTTGATTAGAATGTAAACCAAATCAAAGCTTTTCCAGTAGCACCATTAAATCAGCTATAAATGAAACAATGAGAGCCTTCCACATAGGGGACTGGAATTACAGTTAAAGATAAGATTTTTGGTTCTAAAGAGAAGTACATGCAGAGATACTATCTTAAGTGCTTCAGCAATTCTAATCTCAATTTTAGGAAAATGTCTGTTTCTAACACCCCATGTCAACATGATAAGCATACTGTATCTCCTGGTCTCTTAATATTTGGTGTTCTGAACAATTTTACCTGGCTGCTAGTTTCACCTTCCCTGCTATTGGAGGAATACATCAGAGAGCAACACCATGCCAGGGAATGTAAAACACTGATTCAGCACATCCCCAGCAATCTCAGGCACGCAGGTTCTAGGAAGCTCTAAACACAAAATAAAGCTGCTTATAGAGCAAAATACTTTAAAATATTCTATTGGTGTTTTTAATTTATTATGTGGGGTATTTGTGAAGGGTATGGGGGTCTGTCAGAGGAGTAGGGACATTAAGAACTGACATTTAAGTCCCTGGCAGTGGGAAGCTGAGCTTCTGCTCCCTCAGACTGGAAATAGATTCTGCATTTTCCTATAGGACCTATTTTACGCCTCTATTCTGTATCACTGAGGGTGACTTGAGAGTAGGGCAGGGTGTGGTCCGTCATCTTCTCCAAATGCTAAACATCTCTGCAAGAAGGCCATGCAACATGGAAGACCACCCAGACAGCTGCCTTCACAGACTAGGCTCTGCTAGCAGGGCTAGTACTAAGTGACCTCCCGGCCTCACTTTTCGTAGCCCTCCTGAGCTACTTGAAGCTGCTCTTCTGTTATTGAGAGCAGCAGCAGCAGCAGCCCACTCAGTCTGTGACTGGCAACGGGAAAGGGCCCGAGGACAGGAATTTAGAGGCTCTTTGATTTTCTCTTCTCTGTCACCCTGAAATGGCATTTGACTGAAGCTGCTTGAGAACTGCTGGCTGCTCTCATGTCAGTTCCAAATTCAACCATCTGCAGCAACATGACAGTCACCGGGTCAGCCATGGTCAGAGCACATGAGTCAGTGTTTCTCTTCGATGCTCCCTAGCAGCTCCATGACAAGAGAAGGAATGTCTAAGCAATAGAAGAAGCTGAAGTCAAGGCAAGTTCTTTCTTAAAAGTATCAAGTGATAATTTAAATAAAACAGTCAAATTATTAACCACAAACATGACACTAATGCAATCCTCTGATACCAGAGAAATCCAGCCAGATGTTTCCTGGGTGAGACTTCTGCTGGGTTAAGGAGACCTGGCCTACCCAGGACAAGCATTCTTGGCTGAACATAGTGAAACATCACAAGAGTCAAGCTGGGAGTGGAATTGCAGCAGAGAAGTGGTATATGCTGACCTTCACACTCAGATTGGCTAATGCCACCTCTCACCAGGGGCAATCTGCTGCACCCACACCAAGCAATTTCCCCACACTCATCATAAACTCACACACAAAATGATAGCTCCCTAATTCCAGCTTTATGCTGCCAGGTGTGAGCGGGAAACCATGGCATATTGCCTCTGTGCTTCTTTCATTCATTCATGTGACCTGAGGATGAGCAGCCGCCTTGAAGCTAACCTGTTTTGCCTGTAATTCTGGCAAGGCTTTGAAGATTGACTGGGAAGGCCTTGATTTCTAGGGATTCAAAACTCTGACTCTTTCTCTGGCTACCTCTAGCAGCAAAGGAAATCCAGAAAATTTGTAATTAACCTCCGCCGATTAAGTTCTCCAACAAATCAGCAAGAAGTCCTGACTTAAAAAAATTCTCTGTTCTTTGTCAGATTCTCAGCGTCCAGCATCAATGACCTCCAAGTCATAGTATAAGACATAAATATCTCTGTCAGCTAGAAGAGCAAAGGTGCCACACAAGTGAGTGAAATAATAATTCATTGTCTATGCAGTTACTGAGAATGTGTGAAAAAAGAAAAACAGTCATTCTCAGTAGCTTTGTAGTTCCTCTAGATAAAATTCAAAAGATAGTTTGAGATCCAATTTACAAGAAACTGAGATTTCAATAAAATTTGCATCAAAGGAGTAAGAAAAAGCAGAAAGCTGTTCAGACAAAGCTAAAAGAGAAACTGTGAAGGAGGGTACTGACAACATGTAACATTTATTTGTCTCCAAAGAGAAGAGGCATCATTAAAAGGTTCAGCTCTGCTATTCTCACAGGGTAAAAGAGTTAAACACAATAAAGTTCAGTTCCCAAAACTCAGGAGCTTGTTGCCTTGTTAGTTAATGATGGGCTAATAAGCGCAGCTAACCAAATTCATGCTTTAATTGGCATCTTGCCCCAACTGCCAGGAAATAGAGTGACATTATTTTACCTACTCCCTGAAGAAGAATTTGCTGTATCATAATACAGAATTCCCAGAGCATGCATGGTATTGCTTTTTTGCAGAAATCCAAAAGAGATCCTAAAGTTTCATGTTAAACTGTGTTTAATGTTTCATGTGAAAACTCTGTATCTGAAAAAACACCCAATGTAAAATCTTCAATACAGGTAAATGCAAGATATGCTTTCTGTTAAAAATTAGCTTTGTTTAGATGTCATAAAAATATAAATAAATATGAACAAAGTAAAATGCTGAGCAATAGTTGACGAAAATATTATCTATATATTCAGTATATTAAAATAATATACCAAATATCAATATTAAAGATATTGATACAGCATATGGTAAGCAAAAATATTTTAGCAATTATGCATATAGATTTAGCCCACTTAAGATTTCACACATTTCTTCATAGCCATATTAAAAGCTAAATATACATGGGTTTTGATGAGTTCAAAGCAACAGAAAAGCAAAGAGTCAGAATTCCTGCATAAATATGATTTTTTTTTCCAAGTTAAAAATAAATACTCTGTGGTTTAAAAACTGCTGTATTGATGCAACAGAAGGTAGAAGTTTCAATTTTGGTGTTTTCTAGGCTTCCCACATAGGTGTTTTGGCAGATTTGATACTGCAACACTTAATTGTTGGTACCATTTTCCTGGCTCCCAGGCTCCCAGCCCATCTAAGCATACAGGTACAATTAGTGAACCAGCCTAAGCCAAGAGTAAAGTTTTTAAACTGAAATGTGAGCCCTTGACCTGAGAGAACTGAAGTACAGATGTAATTTCCATTCTGTCATCCTGGCTACGAAATGCACTAATCTGCAGCTGGTAAGGAGAAATGGGCAGGTGGGGGTGGAAATGTCCAAAACTCCTGCAGCTAAATATGACATAGCTAATATGTTGGTGTCCTAAATCCTCAGCTGAAGCTGTCACAGAGAGCCAGACTGTGCAAACCACTCTGATCAGAAACAAGGAAAGGTCAGGCTAAGTCTATGCAGTCCAGTCAGCCATTTTCCAGGTTTATTAAGGCACATAGATTATCAAAGGAGCCAAATCTTAATCCTTTTAGGATGGCAAAAGGATTAGAAAAGGATGTAAAAGAGGAGCTAAAACTTCGAACTCTTCACCAGGAAGACACAACAAGAAATTCACTTCTCTATCTGACAAGTATGATCATATTGCTTTGATATCTGAAACCAGGCAATGAGCAAATATGTAACATGATAAATAGATGGATTTTTTATACCTTCCTGATGCTGAAAGGTGCTTGTTTGTTCATGAAAGTTATCTGCTTTAAACTGTCTTTTAACATGCTTCTTTTCTCACCAGATGAAACAAGAACAAGTGAACTAGAACAGAGGGAAGATTGTCACAGCTTTTGAAATCCAATCTGTTTTACCATATAATGCTAATTTGGGGTGGAGAATATTATGTGATTCAATTTACAACAAGGATTCCTCCTTAATGATGCCCTTTCTCCACAGCTCTTACATTGCACATACGAATTTTTATAGAAACCCAAAAATAAAGAGTATTGCAGAGTCCAGCTCCAGTATTATTTCCACTTCTTTTGACAGATTGATCAAAACAAATACAGACAGCAGAAAAAGGCAGTGAGGTTTTCTGGCCAAACATGATTTGAAGGGCATGGTAAAGGAGCAGGTGACAAAAAGGGAAGACTTTCTCAACTGTAGTTAATGTTCAGAAAAGTTCTTTAATATGTGCTTATAAACAGTTCTTCACCATAAGACAATGCGTAGTTATGTATTTGGTTTGCATACCTATGTTCCCACACCCCATCAAAACAAAAAATATTCACTGAATATAGGGTAAAGCTCTCTGTATTCCAGGTAAATTTTCAGTGAAGGCAAGTCCTGTGCCATTCACTGCAAACATGAAACTAACTCTACACAATGATGAAACTTTTAAATTAATACTACATCTTATTTCGCATTGCCAGATTTCAGTAAATTTAGCTAAAAAAACCCTACTTTTACTCTTCAGTAATTTTGGTTGCAACCTCCATTAACCATGCCAAATTCCCTCAGGAAATTGAGTTAGATGTTGTTTCTACACTATAAGTTAACTAAAATTGTATTTTACCTTCAAATTGACAACTTTTGGGGAGCATGAAGGATGAGCTGTTGCCCAGAATGACTGGCAGAATGTCCAAAATAACACCCATTACTTAAGAAATCATCAAGACATTACTTTACCAAAGGTGTGCTGTGCAAGATTGACTATCCTGAATACAAATAAAGATCCACGTGAAACACATATAGTACCAGCAGCACAAAGAGCTTTCAGTCATAACACTACTGCTGCTTGGCAGATCAAGTTTTCAGGAGTGAGATGCCCAGTCTTTTGAAATGTGAGTGACTCTATTCAGCACACTGAGTCACCAAATTTACCTCATGTAAAGTGAAGAACATGCACTTGTTTTCTTGACTAAACTAGATTTAGAGAGCATTCAGAACCAGTTATGGTTTTTCCCAAAACTCTGCTATTCCCTATATCACAAGAGATGACAATGGTTGGAAGGTAAGTACTACAAAGTAAAATCTCAGTTTCTATCAATTTAATGGAGCTTTGCCTTTGTGTTCAGTGTTGCCAAGATTTCTCCCCAGCTTTATTCAACAGCCAGAGAATGGCAGGGAATTGGAGTCAACTCAGTTTTGGGGCAACCACATCGTTGTGCTCAGAATATTTTACCATTATTGTGATTTTACGTAAACCCAGACTCATAATTACTTCTTGTACTTCCCTGTAAGCTGATCTCTTTCAACTCTATTCTTTCCCTTGTTCTCTCACTGGCAGAAGCTCTTTTAAGGAACAGAAGAATCATTGCTTTGTGGAATCAAACTCCAGAGTATCACAGGGAGTAGAGCTGTCTCCATGCCAGGCAGTCCAGATATCCTGGACGAGCACTGTAGTAGCTTTGGGAGATAACTGGAAAATACAAAATAAAATTGTCACAACACATTTCATAGCATTTTATAAACAAACAATTTCAGAAATTTCTCTCTCTTCTCCCTCTAATATTTCCCTAGTTTACACCCTTAAACATATAATTTGTAAACACAGAAAATTTTTGTATGACATCTAAAAAAAAAAATTACAAATCAATTTTTTGTTATTTGCACAGACTCCTTGGCTTTTGCAAGAGTTCGGACTCAAACAGCATAATATTTACAGAAATTGTTGGAGTGCCACCTACTGGAAATAGATGTAGAAATGAAAAAGACCTTGCTTAACTGCATAAAATAATTATTTATTACCCAAATGTTGGTTTAACTAGATCAAGCTAAGAGGCTTTTAAATGCTTATAAATCATGTTCTCTTTGTAATTATGGTTAAATTTAGATCAGCTTGTTATGTAAAAAAAATCAGCCTCTCTAAGGAGCAAAACACCAGAAAGTGCAAAGATTTATAGCTCTGGACTATAAAATAGCAAATATCAGAGCAGATTTGCAAGAATGATCACCTGCCTAAAACCTGACTCATTTTACTAAGATGTGTATCCATGGCTGTTGTAAATAGCTTCACATCAGATCCTGGTTTTCACTCTGCAGATATATATGTAATCTTCAGGCTCACACAGTTCAGCTGTGTTTTAGACTCTGAATATAAATTATTAATTTTCCCTATGGAAAACTGTCACCTTGAGATAAAACAGCCCTGACCTCCCATGGAAAACTTACAAATCAGTCTGGGACAATACAAGCAGTTTTAATAAAATGATCTTGAGCTGTCATTTGTGTTCAGAAGACATTCAGGCAATGGCACAAGTGACCTCTCCTCTGTCTCCTATGAACAGATAAATGTATGGATTTATCCTCACTACTTTCCTTGTGCAATATCTTCAGCTTTTCTATTAAGTGAAAGTATGCTGATTTACACTTAAAATTAAAAGAAACCACTCAAATACAGAAAGTAACTGAACAATTTGGCTTAGATTTGAACCTTGAACTTGATCCTTGAGCCGTCTGCCCTCACTCCTCCCTTATAACCAAGCAAGCAGCAGACTGGGAGGGCCATTGCCTGAAGACCATCACTCTGAAATCCTAACACATACGTTTTATTTCCTCATCTTTACTACTGCAGCTTCCTCCTCTGTGGCTTTATGAGCTCTCATGCTAAAAGAAGCAAAGTGTTGCCCCGTTCTTTTCTGTCCAAACATCCCAGCCTTAATCTCAGAGTCACACTATTCCTCTAACAAGTTCTTCTGTTAATTAGCACCGACCCCTGACCAGCTCATGATAGCTTCTGTAGCAGCTCTTTTCATGGTTATGATTAAGAGAGCTACATAAACACAGAGTGGTAGCTTTTGTAGATTGCTCCAGGAAAAAAAAAACAAAAAAAAAAAAAAAAAAAACAGAAAAACTGCAGTTAATTATACATGTTCGCATAGAATAGAGAAAGAAATAAAAGAGTGACATGGCACAGAAACAAAGTAAAGAAAAAGGCACTGGGTATGGGCTATTTCATATACATAATCCTCAGAATTATTCCAGCAGCCAGAATTTCACTTTGCTTAGTTGTCCATGGTGGCATAAAATTTTCAACTCAAATTTTGAACTTAGTAGTATTTCATAATGGGTTTACGAAAACAGCATATGGAAATTAATTACTAAAGTACACACTCTTTTCTCTTACTTGCAATAAAGGCTAAAAACACCTTTTCCATTTATGCTGCTTATAAATCAGTGTATATATATATATATATATATATATATACACATACATACATATATATATGTACACACTCACAGTATATAAATTGACAGGATTACTTTCAAAAATCAGTTCCTAGTCTGTCTCACCTTCATTTCTAGCAGATGTCTGATACATAATTTCATTTTTTACAACCACCTCTTCTTTTCCTGGTAGCTTACATCATTCTATGAGTGAACATGTTTTTATTCCTTGGTTTTATCTCTTCCTCCAGATCCCACAGAGTATGCTCCAGGCTTCTCTGTGGTTTATAAAAGACTTTTTCTCCTATAGCTTTCTCTTGAAACTTCAATCATTCTCTGCTTCCTCTTGAGGCATGCCCTCACATGTATCTTCCCTCCTTTAACAACCTTATTTTATTCTTCTGGGTACATATTTACAACAGAAGTTTAGGGGCGTCAGAAGTAACATTTCTTTGGTGCAACAGCTGTAGACCCACATCGGATAATAATTACATGTCTCCTATGCCCACTGTAGTATCTGCACTTACATTGCTTACTAAGAAGAGGGAAATGTAAGAAGAATAAAAACACCATAAAACTCTCAGTGAATTCACCAGGCATACTTCAGGTTTTGTGCCATATTTCTGACTTAAATGACTATGCCATAAGCATTTTAGGTGAGAACTAGTAAGGGTAAGCACAGCAGCAATTGTCTGGTGCTAACAAAAGGCTTGGAAGTCTTATCTGTGGCCAGATTTTTGTGAGTACAGATCCTAGGCTCCTCTAGTCTTCTATTTTCTTCCAACAGAATTTTTTTCCTTGCAAATCTAGCCATAGGTGTAGACTAACCTGGGTTTGTTCCCCACTTGGTGTCCTTCAGACTGGCAGTGAAGACCTAGCCATGAGGTCACAATATTCTAAGTAAGCACAATTTCAGTAGGTTTCTAAAATATTTGGTGAGGGAAGAGAAAAGAGTTTGCTGATTTTCTTTCTGCTGGACTGTGTGAAATGTAAGTTAAGTGAAGCTAATCTCTGTGTTGTTTAGATACTAGGACTCACACACATGGGAAAAGAAAATTGA
Source organism: Passer domesticus (assembly GCF_036417665.1). Taxonomy (NCBI): domain Eukaryota; kingdom Metazoa; phylum Chordata; class Aves; order Passeriformes; family Passeridae; genus Passer; species Passer domesticus. Next base: position 40,261,756 of record NC_087512.1, on the reverse strand, counting down.
ATATTTTAAATTTTATCCATAGTCTGGAAGAAATTGCAACGTCAACATGATCTTCAGTTGTAGATAGCATATTCCAATGACCTCTGACAAATTGCTCAGAAAGATTTTCTGAATGTGTTTTGGAGTAGTACAAAAACAGGAGTTCAGCTGTGCCTATCAACTAAAAGCAGCAAAAGTAGATTTAGGACTTGTTGGCTAGGTTATACAAGAATTCTCTACAGGTGACATGGCAACTGTAGATAGAAAATAAATTAATAGACATATATTTCATAAGCAGTTAACATAGCTGAATGAAAACCAAAAAAAAAAAAAAAACAAACATCTTTACTCTCACCAGCCATAAAAATCCCAAAACAAAACAAAAAAAAAGAAACAAAACAAAAACAAACCAAAGAACCTCAAACCACAAAAAACAAACAACACACACACAAAAAAAAACACACACCAAAAATTTAAGCTGAAAAAAACCTACTCTAAGGCCTAAAGGCTTTATCAGTTGTTTGAAGATACCAATGCTCATTCACTTTAACCTGAATAGGCATACTAAATGAATGATATGATTTATAATTTCCACACTATGGATCTCTCCCTTGTGATATAAATATCTGTAAAAAGCTCCCATGAGGTATGTCAAAAGATGCCTTTAACCTTTGCATACGTAATTTCAGATCAGCTTAGCATCGTTTTTCTGAGAATGAAACCATATGTCATCTGATGGCTCAGGGGACACACTGGCATATGGAACCCTTCATGCTCTAACTGCCAGCTTGAATCCAGCCCAGGCCCGTAACAACCAGCACTGCTGTGTCTGGAGCCTGCTGGGTAATCTGTGCGAAATGAGTTGGCCGTCTCAGTTCAGACCCCACAGCAAAGTTGTCCACCAGAACATGACCACTGCAGATGGCTCAAACTTGCCCTTCTGTCAGTGCTATCAGCAAGTCAGCCAAAGATTAAACGAGCATTGCACATACACAAGTTTTCACTCCACAGAAGTCAGTCTCGCAAGCCAGGAAATTGAGAGTGGACATGCAGGGCACTGTCTTGGAGAAGGACCTTTCCTCAGCCAGGCATCTCCATCTCCTTTGAGTTAGTGTTGCAACACCCACCCCAAGCTCTTCCTCCATCCAGATTTAACCCATTAGGTAGATCAGTTTTTGCCACCTGCGTTAATGTTCCACACACGATGGTAAGTCCTTGGTTAATGATAACACTGCTGTCTTAAGTGAGGATTCAGATCTATGATAAATCTTTTGAAAAGGAGAATGCAGAGGTTCAACTATGGAATCACTTTATGGAATAAAATCATTTTATGAGGAAAAATATATATGGTAAAAAACAGCTTTCTTTTAAATGCATCCAATACTCTAAAATAATTAAATAATAATGTAAACACATGCATTGCAGTAGAGAATATTGAACAAACAGAAATTTTAAAACCTCCTAGGAAAATATTACTAGGGAGCATGTTCATAATTTTGAAGAGAAGGGATTTTTATCAATATGAAATGTGTGTTTTCTCTTTGCAGTACTGAAAATATTGTACATCTGTATTATCGGTTCTCAGTTAGGCTTCCAAAACTATCATTTCAATTTTAGTTCCTACTGGAAAATCTATGAAGACAGACATTTTAATGCATAGCATGACACCAATGTACAGCTGGGAAATTAAGCCAGGCAAATTAATTGATAATGCAGTTCTTTATGCACTCTGTGGGAGCTGTATCACAAAGGGGGCTGTAGGTGTTTACAAAAAAAAGAGAAAGTGGGAGGTGATTTTAAGAACAGGTCTGATCAGATTCTGATTATTACTGATCCGATTATATTCCATGTATTGCCAGGAGTTTACATCGAAACATTAGTGTTAACAAGTACTTAGTCCATTGATATAACAGCTCATGTATACCTATTTACATGAGATTTTTTTTCTTTTTTTCTGGTACCAGATCTGTTGGTGTTTTTTACCATTGCAGCTTTGTTAAATAAATATGCATATGACAGAAAGCAGCATACACAATTTACACATTTGTCTTTTTTTATTATTTTTAAGAAAAGGCACCTATTATGTCAAGCACTATCCAGCTATCTGAGAATTCATACCCAGCTACAGAATAGAGGTTTCTCTGATAAACACCAGCCATTGACACAAATTCTAGGCATGTTTTCTTCCAAAGTATTTGATTTCAGATTACTTATACAGCTATAGAATGTTCATGTAATATGTATTACATTTACTTTTTCCTTTTCAAATGTTAACTTTTGTCTTGTATTTCCATTAAATATGGAGTTCAAATTTTTAAAGGTTTTTGCAAATGGAGTATGAACTATAGTTTCTTCCACTTCTATTTGCATTATCCTGATAACAAGGTGTTCTCTTAGTTACGGAAAATGTAAAGGGCAGTTTAAATCTTATGTGCATGGATTAATCTAAGATTTATTTAAAAAATATTAATAACAGTATATCCATTTGTTATTATCCCATAATATGGAATTTAAACAAAACAATACTTTTAACACTAAGTTGGGTTGAGCACAATAAAAGTACACATTTTTCCACAGGTGCAGTAATGGTGATGAAACATGAAAAACAGACATTTGTCTCAGTAGGGTAAAGAGCCTACATGAACATCAGAAACAGAAGATGTGTGGTGTAATCAATTTTGGTATGAAGGACTGGGATTTTCCAGCCACATGAAGTAAAATGTAGTCAACACAGAGGGTGACACTTGTCTTGGAGAGCTGGTTGTGTCTCTTTTGTACCTTCTGTGGTATCTTCTTTTGCATTTTAAAATTTAAAAAAATCTCAGCACTTAAGTAAATTATAGTTAAAATGCACATATCTATCTTTAATTAAATAATCACAGAACAGAAAAAGAATAGCATGTCATCCCTTCCTCAAAGATGGGATGGTTAAGTATTCAGGTTGAGTCCTCATTAATGGCCAGGCTCAAGCACAATTTGTGCTTGAGGTATTTTTTCTCTGTCAGGAGTCTTACTATATCATGACATAACATACCTGCCCCTTATCCCAAACCTTTAGCAGGGGCACTGTTTTTTAATTTCCCTTGGACTAGAAAAATTCATCCATTTAACTCACATTTTAAATCTTTCTCACATGACACCCACACACACAGGCAATAAAGAGTGGTGGAAGAGAACCTGGGAAGATATCCTGGCTAAAGATCAGACAGATGGATGAGCCTGGTGACATACCTAACTGCTCAGCTGGGGACACTTAATACCTTGCTAGGAAGGTCCCTGTGGGACAGGAAGCTCAAGTGAGCAGAGTGCCCTGACAGTAATGAGGCCAGGACAGTCCTGGTCTGTGTAGCGAGAGGTAACTCAACAGCTTGAGGGCTGCCATTATTCCTCTTGGTGCTTGTTAAGCCACAACTGGAGTACCTCATCCTGCTTTTCAGCTCAAAAAGAGTACTGAAGAAGTGGGGAGAGCCCAAAAAATATCCACCAAGTTGATTAGAGGACTGATGAACATGACATACAAAAAATGCTGAAGAAATGCTTTATGCTCAGACTAGAAGAGGGAGAGCTCAGCAGAGACTCCATGAGAGTATTCCAGTAGCTAACAGGCAGGTGCAGAGAAGATGAAATTACTCTCTGCACAGGAATGCACAGGTGCCAGAAGACACAAGATACACAAGTTACTTCAGAAGAAATTCCATCTGGGTTTAAGCAAGGGGCTGGGCCAGATGAACTCCAGAAGTCCCATCTTGCCTCAACCATTCTTTGATTCACTGGAGACTCATCTTGACACAGCACTACATAATCTAATCAATTTCAATAGAAACATGGACAAGGGTTCTTTTCAATGTAAACTTTTCTGTAATTTCTGTAACATGGAATAAAATGCATCTATTTACTGATATTTTTAATTTCCTTGAAACCAGATAAGAACAAAAGAAAAACTGTTATAAAAATTATCTGAAGCAAAAAATTTCAGGGGCAAAATGCATAATAAACCAATGGGTTTGGAGCTGTTCAGATCTGTTACTCCTGCTCAGTTCAGCAGAGACCTGTGTCTGTGCAGATGCTACCCTGTCTCACTATAGTCCAGAGACTTCTTTTTCTGCTACCAGCTAGACACCAAACCACATAGCAGATTGTTGCCATCACAGAGATTGTGGCTGAGGTCTGGTCAGAACAGAAATAAGAAAATCAGTTATGTTCAAACTATAAAATTGCGTTGGAAAATTTAGCAATATCAGTATATTTCAAAATCACTTAAATTGCCTCCAAAAGTAAAAAAAAAAATAAATTAGTTTCTACCTATTATGGCTTTCAGAATTGTAAGGACTACATAGTTTTTTTAAATAGGCATCCATTTCATATTTGAAATGCACTTTTATACTGAGTGTTAGAAAGGGCAAAATCTACTGTGGGAGTGCCACTGAGTAAAAAGTGAACATAGTCATTGCTTTCTGGGAGTTTGAAAATGATGCTAGGACAGGATACATGCCTATTAATTTGTTTAGAATGCAATATCTGTTTTGATTGCAACCCTTGAGCAAAAACAATCACAAAGAGAATTTGCTACATTTTTGAAAATTATTTCAGACTCTACCTTTTCAAAAAGCTTTAATCAGTAAACAGCATTTCTTGCCTTCACCTCAAGGCTGTTGCCATTAAGAAACACCCTTTTCTAGTATAAAGTTAGCTATTTCCAGTACTTCCATTTCCTCACCTATTAGTGTGGTACTTGCTTCTCCTCTTTGACTGACCCTGAACTCAGAGTTGCATCCTTTTCCACATAGCTATATGATTTCCCTCCTGTGAGTACTAGTACCACATACACTATTTCTCTTCGATTTCAAGTTTCCAGTGTGAGGAATAATCAAAAGAAATCACAGTTCTGACATGATTTAGCATAAAGAGCTCAAAACTAGTTATAGTACAACCCAGACAGTTTATTTTCTCTCTCCTCTCTGCTATTACATCCAGATATCCACTCTCACTTATTTTGTTGCTTCCATAATTTTGTTATTCATCACACTTTCTGGTAAGTTTTCCAGATAAAGATAAACCCATATTAAACATTATTTGCTGTGAATGCTAACAGCTTGAAATACACCACTGATGTATACAGCTTGTTCCATCATTCTAAGTATGCCATAGATCAAGCTATCTACCTGTGATGGTGAGTATATTAAATCACTTGAAGTTCCATTTGCATTATCATCTTTCCAAACACTCTTGCTGTGGTGCTGACTCAAGCACTTTGAAAGGCACACTCGAAATTACTGTTTAAAAAAAAGGCGAGCATTGTCTCACTGAGTATGCAGGAAATTAAATGTGTTGGGACTTATCCATTTCAAATTAGATTCATCACATAACTGTCTAACATGAGTGCACCTAGCTATAGTTTACATTTGTCTCTCCAGTAAGCTTTTTAATCAAAAGTAATTTAGTGTTAAGTGTATCGAAAAGCCTTTCATTAGCCATCGATGGAACTTGATTTATTAATATGCTGTGCAACATATGTTGCTGATGCAGTCATCTACCACATCTCCAATTTTAAATCAGCCTTTCAGTTTTGGGTTGATATTTATGCAAAGAAGAGGTGATCAGTCCTTGGATCATCTTCATGGCTCTCCTCTGGACTCACACCAACAGTTCCATGTCCTCCCTAAGCTGGGACCCCAGACCTGGGTGCAGGGTTCCAGGTGGGCTCTCAGCAGAGCAGAGCAGAGGGGCAGAATCCCCTCCCTCCCCTGCTGCCCACCCTGCTTTGGATGCAGCCCAGGACACGTTTGGCTTTCTGGGCTGCAGGTTCACAGTGATGGTTCATGCAGAGTTTCTCATCAACCAAGACCGCCAGCTCCTTCTCCCAGGGCTCTCACAACACTTGTCCTTGCTGACCTTCATGAGATTTGCACAGACCCACCTTTCAAGGCTGTGAAGATCCCTCAGGATGGCATCCCTGTCCTCCAGCATCAGGGCACTGCACTGCACAGTTTGGTGTCTTCAGTAAAAACTGCTGGAGCTGCACTCAATCCCACTGACCAAGTCACTGACCAAGAGAGTAAACAGGTACTATACACAGACACTTCATATAGTTCCCGGGTTCCTCTGCTTGTCAGCTGTGCACTTTTTAAAAAACCCCACTTAGATTCCTTACTTGTATTTCACTTACCCACCCTCAGACTAAAAAAAAACACCCAAAAAAACCCCACGAGAAACCACAAAGAAAGGAACAACAACAAAAAAAAGAAACAACCCAATTTTTCCTAGTTATGTTTAAGTCCTTCAGAAGAAGTTTCTTAGACAGTAGGTCTGAAACCATACTACTGGGTTTCTATTGAGGTATGTAAGAATACTGTTTTAACTCCACTGAAGTAAAAATTTCAACTTCTGTTTATACAGCAAGAATCAAGAAGTGTCACTTTAGGTTTGCATGACCCAAAGAATTTCAGGAAATGAGAGTCATATTGCCAGTCTCATAACAACATGCAAATCACTTGAGCTACCAGTCAGACACACGCGTGGATAAACTGGCATATTACTTTGGTGGCTCAGATAACTACACAAGACCATGTGTTACCACACATATTTATGGCAACAAAAGATATATTTTTGAAATGTTTTTGAGAAAGTGCTGAGTGTTTCCAGCAAATTGAAAATTAAGGTGTTTCAATAAAATACAAAATTTCTAGGTATTTTCTAAAGACAGATTATAATGAGGCAGGCCAGCAATGTCGTGTGAAGAGTTTTTTACTTGACTAAAGTAATTATAAGAAATTCAATAACATGCCAGAATGAAATTTTTAAAGATGCATGCTTAGAACTCACAGGTTAAGTTACACAGAAGCAAATATTTTATCTTTCCTCAATGTCCTGGTTTAGCAATGTGCATTTCTACAGAGTTGCTCTTATGATAGGAAAATCAGTGACCATGTACAGTATGAACTGTTCAGATACTCTAGTGGAGAAAATTAGTAGACTTTTGTCAGTTTAGGTGATTAGGAGGGTAAAAGGCGAGACAAGCGTCCCACCAGCATTGAAAGTGCATTTCCGTATATCCCGAGGAACCCGATACAGGTAAACATCCATCTCCCAAAATAGCTGCATCATTGCTAAAATCATATCATTTCATGTGTGGCCTCATTTCCTCAGTACTGACCTTGTGTCTCCCTCAAAAGTTAAAACTGAGGAACAGAAATTTAATTTTTTCACTCTGTTTTTACCACCACCACCACCACTATGAAGGACGAAAACTTGCTTTTACATACTCTTGCTATATGCCCATATCTCTGTTTCTGCCAGTCTCTTTCCCTTTAGCAATATTTGAACTTTATGTTCAATTTCAGCCAAATAAGACAAAGGAGTCTCAAAGGAAGTTTCTTGGAAATAGGCAGGCAAGGAAAAGAGAGAGGCTGCATTAGCGACCCAAAGATGGAGAGGCTAAGGCATGCATTCTGGCATTATTAATCACCTGAGATACCCCCAGAAAAAGAAACTTGGTGTTCCCCAGCAGTCTCTGAATATTCCAACTGCCAGCCAAGATTAGATTGGAGCTCATACCTATTAGACCCCATAAGGCACAGTCATCCACTGGGAACCAGCTCTTAATACCATTGTAGTTTCTGGAGGAACTGTTTTTCTCTCCCTCTCTCTCTCACAGTGCTGCTCCCTCTTCTTTCACTGTCTCAAAAATGAGCTTCATTTTTTGTGCATCTGTGATAAACTGTTAAAAGTCTGCTAAAACAGCCTCCATGGCTGTCACCCCGATTCCACCTTGCTTCAGTGGTGAAATGCAGCCTCTGAGTCCTTCTGTTCCCCATGCATTACTGCACCCAGCCCCTGGGACCAACAGCCTTTGTTTATCCATTACTTCATGCAAAGAAGGAAGGCACTAGATCCCAGCAGTAATAAAGGAGCAAGGATTACCTTCTGTACAGGCTGAAAGGGAATTTTCCCTGTCTTCCATCACTAGGAAAGTATTCTCTGCCTACCTCCTTTGACAAGAGAACCTCCTCCCTTGCTCACTTATCTAGCCCACAAAGACATTCCTAATCTGTAAGGGACTGATTGGTCATTTACAATTTATGTCTATGGGTCACGATACTCTCAAAAGCAATCTTCAACTAATTGAGCAGAGAAAGTGATACAAAGACAGGAACAATTAATTTGCAATTACTTCATCTCTAAAAAAGGGTATTATTTGAGTTATGGATGGACACAATTACTTGTATTTTGTATATAGAGTCATCTATCTCAATAAAATAATACTGTCTTCAAAGATAAATTTTATTATATGGAATGTCTCAGGGAAAGAAAATTATTTTACAAAGTAATTCTATTTTTGCACATTAATCCAGCAACATTAAAACAATGCACAATGATTTTAATTTAAGCAAAATAATAAAAACTATTTAATTAAATCGAGGTTTTGTCATATGGAACTTTTAAATATTTTACTCCACCAGCAAAATCTGCTGATGCATGTGGAAGATCTCTGTATCTAAAGCAGATGGAAACGGATTCTGGATACACACTGCCATCTTGTGGAGCTCTCCCTGAGAGAGCATGTTGCAGAAACCTGAAGCTTTGCTTTACACGAGAACCACTCCTTTTGGAGCTGGTATTGGAGGTTTAACATAAAAGAGTTTTCCAAGATGCAAAAGCAGCAGATAGTCTTATACGCAGAGTGTGTTGCCAGATAGAATGCTGCAGTGCAGGCCTACTGAATCTCTGTTGGGAAGTCAGACAAAAAACCTTTCACTCTTAAAGCACCGCTTCAAATCAGAAGTAAAACAAACAAATACACTTGTCTCTTCCATTTTACAAGAAGCATATAACTCTAAAGTGCTCTGTTTCACATTTAAGACCACACTCAACAAGCAAAGGGACTGAACATTTATTGCGTTCAGAGAGGTGTATCCTCTAGGGCAGGTTTGGAGAAGAACAGTGGGACAATGGGGGAAAATCTAAAGCCCTCCTAGTTAAGAACTAGCAATTTGTAGACACAGACATACAATTTTGTAAGCTTGACGAGTTTCCAGACATGACATTTCTTTCAAAAAATGAGATATTTATCAACAAGCTCAGATGAGTCAGGGAGTTCTTTGTGGAGCGATCAATCAATATCAAATAAGGCAATCCACAGAAACATGAGTCATATCACCATAATACAGAGGAAATAAAAAATCTAGCCCTTCTGGTTCTTACTCCTTTGGTGGCCTTTTATTTGCTTTGTCTCTGTTTATTCTCATCATTAAGGCTAATTTCCAGCTATTGCACTTCAATTTTAGTTTCTTTGGGGTTTTTTTCCTATAGAGAAGGAAAAAAAAGAGACGAAGAAATGTTTTTGTCCTCCTGATACAGTATTAAACAACCTCCAAACTGCAAACTCCCAATTTCTTTTCTCCTGAGTCAACTAGTGTTAGCTCTAAAGCCTTTTTATTGTGAAGTAACAAATCCTGGTACACCCTCTAGCAATATTACTATTAAATGTATCAATTGGGACAGCCTGTAGACTACAGCTGTGCCAAAGACAGGAACAGTGCAAGAGTTTGCAAGAGATTCTTCTGTACTTTATTTTTGACAAAGGCTATCCTCACAGAGGTTTCATAATACTTAAATCAACAATTCGCTGAAAAGCTGATTGTCACTGTGATATTTTATGAAAAATCCTTTCATCAGGATTTTCTCTCCTGAGAAGCTGAGAAGCTTCAGAAAAGAAATGCAAACAATAATTATCTGCTGCTTTGGAATGTGGCAGGTGCATCTTTGATTGGTTCTATGTAAATTGTTTTTACTAAATGACCAATCCCAGTCCAGTTGTGTCGGTCACAGGTTTTTTATTATTCATTCCTTTCCTAGCCTTGTGATATATTCCTTTCTCTATTCTTTTTAGTATAGCTTTAGTACTGCATAATATAATATAACATAATATAACATAATATAATATAATATAATATAATATAATATAATATAATATAATATAATATAATATAATATAATATAATATAATATAATATAATATAACATAACATAACATAACATAACATAACATAACATAACATAACATAACATAACATAACATAACATAACATAACATAATATAATATAATATAATATAATATCAGCCTCCTAAGATATATGGAGTCAGATTCATCTCTTCCCATGTCCTGGGACCCACAAACACATCAACACTGACGAAAGCTGAACCCCAAAACAATGACAATAATGGACAGCCACTCTATGATCAACACTAAGTTGTGAGGTAGGATGAAAATCATCCCCACATGGAAATGAGACAAATGGATTTCCAGGCAGATAACATGGTTTGGCTGAGCAAGAAGATGTGGCTGCAGTGTGAAAAGAAAGGAGCAAAGATAAATCCACTCCACCTCAAAAGATAGCTTTGGGGTGACGCAGTGATACCTTCAAGATTAGGCAAATATAAAGACGCCCACTTTTAATCAGTGCAATACAGAGTATGCACTGCTCAGACTAGAGATTAAACAAATTAATTGGTAGCTGTGGTCTTTTTTGTAGACTACCACCAGTGAAAAGTATAAAAGCAGTCATTCTTTGCTGCAAGGTGATATCATCAGATGTGTCAGGAAGAGAGGTTACACGTGTGTACAGCAGTAGACTGGTAAAAACAACAACATCAGTATCACTGTTCACTAAGCAGAAGGAGCACAGATTTTGACTGACATGAAGTTGTACTTGAGCAATGGCTGTGAAGAAGAGTTTGCAAACTACATTTAATACCACCTACAATCAGTAAGTTCTTACTGAGTGTTTATTCAGTTGCTTTCATAAGTAGAAAGGAGAGGAACCATAAACAGAGATGTCAGAAGAACATGCTAGTAGTTACATGTACTTGATATATCAAGCATATTTAAATTTCAGCAAAATTCTAGGCAAAACTACACCCACTGTTTGCAGTTCTGTACAGATCAACTACATCTTGCATTATATACTACTATGAATTTAGTGCTTTACACTCCAATTTTTGTTGCAGTGTTTTTTCTCAATTTTTGCCCCAAGGAAGAAATCGCATAATTGTTTTTTCCTTATATACTTTCTTTAAAATAATTGTTACTACCAAGCAGGATGGGCCCAATGAAATTAGGAAAAAATGTTCAGAATTCCACTCACAGACTGGCTTGGCAGATAGGCTCAATCAACAACCTACATTATGAACTGAGCAATTTTGTTACCAGCATCATTGAAAGAATAAATATACTGTCACATAATGTCAGTGATTCAGAATGAAGTGTTTTAAATGTCAATTCTTGCAAGCTGTGGTGGCAAATGTTAGAAAAACATCTTAGGTTATTTTCCTAGTCACTATATAAAGGTGATTCATTATATTCCCCTAATTCCAAAAGCTGTAACTAAAAAGAATACGTCTTTGGCACATTCACAATGCACCTCTTGCAACCACCATGCATTATACTCATACAGTGAACTATAGTTAACAATGACAGCTGGCACTAAAATTTTCTCCCTAATTACAGCTAGCTCAGAAATGCTCCGATTCTAAATACTATGGAACATGAAGTAGAGAATTTTACCTCATATATGCTTTACTAGCATAATTTTTGCTGACAGTAGACATACAGGAACAAACAAAAATCATTCATCCCAGTAACATTCTTGTGCATCTCAGTTTCCTTTGAATATAGCTCATAAAGTATAAAGAGCTGAAACTTCCATAGCTACAAGAACAATCATGTTGTTGCTGTGCAACATAAACTAAGCAAATTAGAAAAAAATAAGCAGAACCACATAACTCAGGGTAAATAAAAGCCAAAAACCATACCTGTCACACATTTGTATGCAGTGGTATGTCCTGTTACCTGAGAACTAGGTTTGATTTCTAGCACTCAGCAAGGATACACAGCAGAATATACACTGTAAGAGGTGATCTTGTAGTTTCTAAGACAAAGTACATTGATACACAACCATAAAAAACCATCACCTAGAACCCAACATTACAACCAAGAACATCTGAAAATATCTAAGGCTTTGACCTGGAGGATAAGAAAAGCTCACGGAGGGAGTAGGTGCTCATAGAAGATAGAGACCGGGAGGCTCTGCCAAAAGATTCTTTTTGAAAGCAGAAGAGGCTGGCATTATTTTTTTTTTTTTCCCTAAGGAGACTATCAGATAAGTCTTTAAAAACAGCAAATTGAATTGAGACTTTAGGCCTGTAATATCATTAAACACAGACCATCAACAGATCACAGCAGCCAAAAACAAGCAGTGGGCCTCTGATCTGCCTGCACAACAGTGGTGTAAGGAGATTATCTCTGTTTTTAAAACATTATAATTTATCCAGATTTTTAACATCATAACCAAAGGCAAATTTGGCCCAGCTTAGTCAGTGGCCACTAGGGCTTGCAGTACACACACAGCAATGCACAGATGTGCAATGAAGTTGAAAAACATGTTCTGACTTTTTACAAAGTGTGTACAATGAATATTAAACAATCCCCTGAAGTTCACACTGCCACTCCCCAGAATCACCATCACAATCTCTATTATACACTGCACTCTGTGGAATGTTAATGACTATTTAAACTAATTCAGAGTGGATGTATAAAGAATCAAGGCAGTGACGGGGATACAGCATATTACAAGTGCAAATTGTACTGCAGCATTATATATTCATTTTCCTTCTTCTTTATTTCATGAGGACTTTTTCTTTCCAAATTAGAAAGAAGGGCTATTTTTGATAGCCTTGGGGGACTGAAAATGAGGTTTCCACATCAAAATGGTTAAGATATACCCATAGGCCAATTTTGATTCAGGGAAAAGGAAAAGCTGCCATGTATTAGAATACCATGTCAAAGTCTGGGGAGATCAGTTGAATCATAAAGGGAAGGGATAGGAAGCTTCATTAAAAGTATGGTATATGGAAATTCCATGTAAGCCACAATGTTTTGTAACCTCATATTTGTTTTCTAAATATATCTGCAGGATTTCAATGAATTACAGCACCAAAGTATCAGAAAGCTTTAGCTGGGCAATAGGAAGCAAAGTGGTGTAAATATCCAATTGCTTACATAACTAGAAAGACTGCGTTCATGATGTACAATCTGCATTAGCATATATCACTTTTTCCTTCCATATTCTGAAAAATACCCCAGCTAATACATCAATCAGAAGTAGAGTCTGAGGACTTTTTTTCTGGAGTTCACTACAGCTTCCATTTATTAACTCAAAAGTGCATTATTGTCCTCTCTAGTTGTCAGAGGATTTTTTCTGACAGGGTTTCTTCTGGCTTGAAAGAACCAGCATTCAGAGACTTTATTTTAAGCTGTGGCAAACTAGAATTAATAGAATCTACTCCATCCTGGCTTTATGCCTCTATTCTCTCAGTGGGCGCCTTCCCCAAATCATTAGTCTAGTAAACCCCAATCTAAAATTAACTCATAATTGGACAAATATATCTTCTGATAAATGCTTCCTTGAGAAGGCAGTCACAACCTAAATTTCTTCTTTTGTCACAGCAGGCACTTGCACAAAACGGAACTGTGAATTCTTTACCAAATGTATTGACACAAAAACATGCACGCCTTGCACTACGGAGTATCCCGAAGAACCTATTTGATGTCAGAGTAAGTTCTGCTCTGTGTGAAGGAAAAGCAAGAACTTCTAAGAAGATGTACTTTTCCAACACAAACATGAACACAAGATGTTAAACCTAGGGACACAGCTAGATTTTAGACACTCTAAAACAACTTCACACCCTGGTATTAGACATGGCTCTATGTTTTAATTTGAGATACATTATATACAGCACACTATATTTGTAGAGAGGAAGTTCTTGGCTAGAAATGTGTCCACATTTCTATACTGCGTTCTCATATTGACTTATCAGACCCATTCATTACTTTCTTTTTCGTCCTTACATGCTCAAAGCATGTAGGTAAACTGACTGCAACAAGAACTGTGCTTTTTCCAGCACAGAGATTCTAAAACTGTTGCTACTTTGGCTTTTCAAAATGTCCATGAAATGGGAAAATGCTGAATGCATATGAAAAGGTTAGAAACAACGTATTGGGGAAGGGAGGGAAAGGAGAGCAAACTAATCCAAATAATTTTAAAAAATCAGATTGTTACCTAGCTCTCATTGATGTTTACTCAATTTATAGCATCTGCTTCCCTAATTAAAATAATGGGGATTTTCATTAATTTTTGAGCAGATGCATAACCTACTTTTTTACTACCCTGTACAAATAATTTTAAAGCCAGACAGCCAGACTCATTCTTTCAATCTGCAATTCTGGGAAAAAATTCTGAGCACAGAAAATAAACCAGGAAAGGCTTCTGTTGCCTGCACACAGTTCCTGCCAAATGTATTCCAGCAGGATTTTATTTTACCAGCAGGACTTCATTATACAAGCATTTTAGCAAAAAAATTATGCAGCTAAAGGGCAAGATAAAGACTGTAGGAGCGTGGTGGGGAGGGGTCAAGAAAACCTAAAAACTGAAAAATAAGAAAGAAAGAAAAGTAAGAATAAAGAAGCAGAAGGGCCAGTCTTTTACTGAAACCACATAACAAAAATAAGATTACACATCCAGTCTGACTGAAATTTCAACACCTAAGCAGTGCTGGGCTGTGCTTTCCTGACACCATGTGGCTCGTCTGTAGAGGTGCATTCTCCTGGTCACCTGAACAGCTCTCAAAGGGCTGTTCAAAGGAAGCTTGTATTAAAAGGTATTTTCAAATCCAGTGGTCCTCAGCCCACTTGCGGCTGTGTTACGTCCTAGGATGGTCTTTCATAAGAGAGCCACCTTATGCCACCTAAGTTTGATTTTCATTTCACTCCAGCCCTTTATATTTCAAATTAATTTTCTTTCATTTATACTCAGTATTGTTTTCAATTCAGAAGTCAGATTAAGCATTTTAAAAGATCCTAAGAGGAACCATATGCACATTCTGTGAAATGAAACACTTAAAATTATAAAAAACTAATTCACAGCAACAAAAAAGCCCCAACACAAGTTAAACCCAAGCCTGACATGTAACAGACTAGACCCCTCCCATAGTGCTATTACAGAAGCAAGCCAGAATACAAAATATATCAGCCAAGAAGAACTGCAAAACAAATTGCCAGCATGATCATCATTTTGAGACAATTTGTGCCCCAAATTTAATGATTACTGAGACCCAGATGTCTTTAGACTCTCTCAGCTGTAAAAAAATCTGCTCTTATTAACTATGATCAGCATTCAGAAAAAAAGCCACTTTCCTTTTAAGTGTTTATGTCTAATTAACAATTAAAATGAGTACAATTATGTTTATTTCTGCTTCATGTAATGCAGCCATCATCACAGCTCCTATGCATTTTCAAATCTTTAGGTCATTCAATGAATGCTTCACAATGGACCCTGAACTCCTTGCATCTCCAGTGGACATTTAAATCAAGCATATTCAATTTCTCATTGTCCTGTTGACTTCTTTAATTTTTAACCTTTCTATTATAATTCTGTCAGCAGCAACATACACACAAAAAAGATTTTCCTAATAGGCAAGAATTGCAAATTGAAGCTTAAATTCATGTTTATTTCATCCATTAGCTTACTTTACAGTCAGGTGACTTCACCCAAGAACCTTTCTCAACTGCCCTGAGCTTTTTAACTACAGCATTTACATCTTGATCTTTTGCATCAAGATGTAAATGTAAAAAAAAAAATTTAAAATATTAAAGTCTCTTGAATGGATAATAGAAGTCAAATAAGAGACTATGAAGAATCAAGGAAAACATAGCAACTTCTGGTAGTGTATTTGTTTATGAAAAGGAAATTAACTGCAGCATTTGCAGCACATAAAGCTGGCATCTATCACCAGTTTCAGATATAAATAATTACAACAGCTTTACTCCAGTGATGATCAGCATTTCCTTAGTCATATTAACCCACTGCTTTGCAAGACTCATCTTTGGTAATTGAAGGCACTTTCTTTCTTCAAAGAAAGTCAATGTCAAGAAAATATCATTATCATATATAATTTCTGAATAGACTCATTTCCAATTCCATCTATTTTAATTTTTGTCCTCTGTTTTCAACTGTTATGTCCAGTGGACACTCTTAACATCCTCAAGGAGGAGCCAATTTCAATGAGACATTTCTACTAACAAACAAGAAATGAAACTGATTTCTATTACAGTATTAAGTATTTCATAGATATCAAGTAACAAAAGACAACTACAGAATAAATAAAAAAACCCACAATTTACTATTTAGATAGAACCTGTAGCACCCTGAGATGTCTTTGGAATCCCCTCAGTAAAAGTTTGTCTTGCAGGGGCACAGCATGCTATGCTGAGAGATAGCCAGCTGGTTTTGGGCTTCAGGGAGGAATTCAACAGGGAGGAATTCAACAGGGAGGAATTCAACATCTGTGCTGTGCAGTCACAGCTGTTTCAAGCTGGCTCTGCAACCACTGTGCACCCCATGTCCCACACCAAAATTTCAGCCAACCACATGGTGCCTCTGTTCAGACATGTTTATAAAATGTGACAGCTGCCAGTAAAGGATGAACAGAGAAGACATATGATGGGGATATTGTTGATGGCATGGGTGTGGATGTGCTCTTCAGAGGTTCTCCATATGCAGACGAGCTGCTCTGAAGGGACTGCAGCCCACAGTAGGATGCCCAGAAGGGATGTGGTCCACTAGTGGCACACACTAGAGTAGGGTCACCCCTGCAGAGCTACAGACCATACATAATCACTACCAGTAGTGAGACATTTCCAAAGGGACTATGACTTGCAGAGAACATGTGCCAGGGCAGAAACTTTCCAAAGAAGTGGCTACCCATGCATAAACCATACTGGGGCAGAAGAAAGCAAGAGGAAAATATTGGCAGAAAGAAAACACTAGGTGTAAAACCCCAGCTCCAGCTTCCCAGATTGTGACTGTTTTGCTTATGAACGGTCCCTGAATGGAACCCCAAAATAATCTTAGAAGAGATCATTTCAGAGGTACATGAAAGGTGGATCCCCCACCGGCTCCTTCTCCACACTCAGAGATAATAGGTTTGTTTTAGGCCTAGAATTAAGAGTTTCACAAATATTTGTTTCCCCCAAGTGCTACTATATACTCTAATCTTCTGAAAGACTATTAAATCTGAAAGATTATTATGTGCAAGTCACAAATGCAACAAAATATATGTTGCATGACTTCTTCTTTTTAAGGTAATGAGTAACTGTCAAATAGTACCTGTTACTAAGTTAGATAGCAAAGATTAACACTAATGACTTCATATGTAGTATCCTTATCTCTATGATGTAAAATTAAATAATATACCAGCATGGTGTCAGGCTGAATTATTGGCTTCACTGTCATTTAGAAGTAGTATTAAACCTATATCTGAAGTATTTATGGTCCTCAGAGAACTCCTCTGCACTGTGAACAAGGTTTTCCCTGGAGTTCTGACTAAATCACATTTTTGCAATTGCATTCTGTCAAACTAAATTTTCCACTATATTTTTGTTTAAATACTCTACACTCCTTTGCCTCTTGTTGTCAACTTCTGTGATGTAGTTGTGCACACTTTTAGAACCCCATATGTCAAGAAATGCTCGACAAGGTCATGCCACAGCTTCAATGAGAAAAGAGCTTTTATTTCGCTCAGAATTGAAAAGAGTGGTACAACTACATTTCCCCCTAGAAGTATAAGTCATGCACTGTTAATTTGAAGTGGGACAGGCTAGACATTGCAGCATTTACAGAAAGCATTAAGAAGTTATAGCCAGTGGTTACTTCAGTATTGTCAGTTTTACATAAAGGTTGTTTTTGATGCAGAATTTTTTCAAAGGTGATTCTGCAAAGGTCACACTGCTGATTCTTTCTAAGTGGAATTTGGATTTTTACATTCATGGTCATTATTTTCAAGCTTCTGTTTGTTACAGAAGCAGAACCAGCAACTTTCTAATGAAAACTTGTGATTCCTGATTGACATGTTTCTGAAGTAGTCAAGAGAACTAGTAACAGAGATTTTTGCACTCATGACACACTATTTTTCCATCCTCTACATCTTCTACAAGCCTTCCAGTGCATGTACTGTGGCATGCTATACTTAAAAGCCAACCACTGTTCTGACCCCACAAGTGTCTCAAAAATGTGCAGAGGCAGATACTGCATCCTGGAAAATGGAATTTTCATACCCACAGCAGATAGTTCTTCCACTTCATGTGTGACACCTCTTTCTAAGAACTTGAGGAAGGCATGAAATCTTTCTTGGATTACGTAAATCATTTAAATTTGTGTGGAAAACTGCAGACATAGGGTATCATCCTCTTTGTGTAAAGACTGGTCTAGCCACGTTCAGCAAGCCAGCTGTTGACTCCCTGCTCTTAATGCTCTTTTTCTCTGGAACTGGAATCTAGTAAATAATTTGCTCTTGTCACCAGAAGATTGTCACTAGTTTCCTTCAATGAAAGCAGAATTCTTTGGTAAATTTAAAATTAGATAAAAATTCTTTTATCTAAGTGACATCAGAGATAATAACAAAGATACTTCAAGACATTTTATCATCTGAAGTTCCCAGACAAAGCTACAAACATGTCCCACTGAAGACTTCTCACAGCTTGTCTACAATATGAGTTACAGGTATTCTGAACACTCTCATGTATTTACATGTCTTTTCCTAGAGAATTATTCCTTATTCTGATTTAGTCTTATTATTTGAAAGTTATTTCAGATAAACAGAGTTCCAATAAGCACAACTACAAGTGGACTTATCCAGCAATAGCTACAGGAATGAAATTTGCATCTATTTTAGTCAGAATTAACTTTCAAGTGTGAATAATCCCCTTATTACATTTTCTGAAGCAGAGGCTGAATTACAATGACCTGTTTAGAATACAGCTACACAAATATACAAGCAAAAATAACTAAAAAGTATGATTTTCAATAGTACTTTATCAAAGCTTTTATGCAAAAGTCACTGCCACAAGACACAGGCAGAGGACAGGCCACAGAATCAGCATTCCAAAGCAGATACACACCCATGTGAAAAATGTATAATGGGGAAAAAGAATACTCATACACATATTTTCAAGTGGACCATACCTCCTGAAGTCGTTTTTGGAGTAAGAAAAATATTTCCATAGACTAAGACAATCAAAATTTATTTTACAAATTTGTTTAAATAAATAAATAAATTCATTCAAACAATCCCTGCCTAGACTCGCCTGCTTTAGCAATTAGCAGTCCACTAAGCAGTAGAAAGGAATAAGAATTCTTCAATTCTGATTCATTCTTTTCTGTCATAAGGGCTTTCGATTTAATAAAAGCAAGACAGCAATTACTACCCGGAAGGGGAGACACAAATTACATTAGCAAGAACAGATTCCTGCTGGTACAGCAATTCCAGACACAGTTGTGTTGATCCCATTCGGACTGTAAGCCAGATATTTTCTCTCTTCTGATATTTTCAAACAAGAACTAGTACTTCTTTAAAGGATTTCCCTTCATAGAATTAATGATAGCAGCACAGAAACACATTTGTTTTGCAGATTGATTGCTATGACACCTAGCTAATATATTTGTATGATCAAACTGATACTGATATCACTAGGGTTCTCTTTCAAGACATTGGAAACCATGGCAGGGCCGCAGCTTGAATGCTACAGTGCCTAATGAGAATTTTTAAACAGGGGCTGTTGATCATTTTCTGGAGAGAACACGAGTCAATTCAGTTTGAAAAAAACTTGACTCATGTACTATGCAGAAATGGCAGTAGCTGCATTTAACAAATGATTGATGCATAAACATCAGCATCAAGAAAACAAAGGTAAAATTGTTGTAAACATTTTATTGAGGAACAATGAGGAAAAAAAATAGAGCTTAGAGGGAATTTTCATTCCTTTCCCATTATTTTCTTCTTTTTTTTTAACAGATTTTGGTTTTATGCACTTTATTCTTCAGCTCTTACATGTGAAATCTTAGGTTGCAGAGAGAAGGACACTGCACATTCTAACTTACAACATGAAAGATGATGATGTAATGAAACAACAGTACATAAATTTGAATTAATTTGAATGGCCTTTCACCAATATGCAAAGCAAGATACACTTGTTTTATATTTACAGACATTTAAGTAAAGAATTTGTGGTTTAGCTAGTATGTTAATATATGTTAATTTATGGTTGTCTCTAACTAAAGTATTTTCCATGTATCTATATTTTCGTTTTTGTTCTATCTTCACTTTAACTGTTAGCATTGTGCATAAATAAATGACTGTATTAGAAGTATATTAAAAGGATAATTGAAAATAGGAATTGAAAATAGGGAAAGAATAAATAACTTCATTAAGAAGGAAAAATCTGAAGTAGATTGACATCTTTGTTGAAGTAAGTAACATAATTATGGTGCAAACAATGGAAGGAAAACCAGCTTTCTTGTTTAAACACTGAAGATTCAGAAGGCCGTATTTTTGAGCCTTAAGCCAACAATCATCTCTCAAAGCACCAAATGCAGCATCCACACCATCATCCACATGAACTCCAGACCGAAAAGGCTTTCAGGACTAGGCCCTCCACCTCAGCTCCAGCATGAATTTTACCAGCTGTAGTAGAAGCTTTCATTGTTAACAAACCAAACACATTATTTCCACTGGAGAGGATTTTAAAGGCCCTCCTAGGAGAGCCAGCTGGAAAGCTGTAATGTCTAAAGCTACTGATTAAGGGTTCACATGGGCATTAGACACTTTATCCTCGCACTCCTTTTCTTATTTAAATGATTTCTTAAGAAAGTACCCACTAAATGAAAACTGTGCCTTACTTTATCAGTGTTTGGCACATACATCTTCTCAGCCAGTCAATATTAAGAGAGGCAACACTTTTTAGCCATTTTGAAAGGCAGAAGAGTGAACATGGGTCATGGATTTGTAGTCCTTAAGATACAGTCAGGCAAGCTTGTGAAAAAATCAAATCTACCTCTTTATAAGATCTGGCCTGGGTTTCTAATTGATCCCTCTAGCAAAAAGGCTCAAGAGATATGTCTGATGCTAAAGTGATGCTACTCTTAATTATATACCAAGAAATAAATGAGATCTGTTTCAAATGTGTCCTATAATTAGCACAAGACATTAGCATCCTGCAAAAATTTTATACTTTCCATTGGTCTTAAGAAGAAAATTCCTAGCTAAATATCAATGTTGTCATAAACAAAAGAGCCATTTGAACTGAACCTACTGCTAAGTATGCATCTAACTCTCTATGAACATAGAAAATAGAAATAGTAGCTGGGAAATACAACCTTCTCACAACATGCTTTTCCATATAAGCAAAAAATGAACTGGGGGGTTGGGGGAAGAAGGGGAGAAGTTAAAAAAGAATAGTATCTAAAGTTTTCAATAAGTTTCTCTTTACCTTGCAAGATACCAGTCTTGAGTAAGGCTTAATTCTCTCTTGACGCTCCATGAAATCACCTCTGCTTTTTTGCACATTCTTTATTTTTTAATCCTCTTATCTAGTTTACACTAATGATAATTAGCTTACTTTCTAAGAGCCTTATTGCTAACAAGATACAAGACAATTCTGTTTGGCCTTTCTGGATTGTAGCATATCTTTTATTCACTTTTTGACCATGTGTCATCTATTTCAATAGTATTTTGCTACCTCTTAGTTATTTTAAAAAATATTCAAACCAGTGGCACTTAAATAAACAGCATCTTCACACATAATTTACTGTGCTTGACACATAGATGGTCATCTCTGTTTCTCATTTGCAGCACAAAGAGTAGATAGCTGCAAAGCAGAAATAGATCCAATTCAGAGAGTTCTTAGGAAATGCATTAAAAGTTCTCTTTGTGCCTTGAGGCTATATTAAATAAAATGTGCATGTTTCCCTAAATACTGTTATTTTGTTGTGTAGTAAAGTTTGCACTACTGCTTTCTCAGTAGGGTTTGCTTTACAAAACTAACTATATCAGATTTAACAGGAAAAATATTTTCTCTCCATATGTCATTATAATCCCTGAATTATTTGAGTAGATTTTAAATTACATTTCTATTATCTGTGTTCTGAAACAACAGTTAGTAAATATGAAATACACACTGATACTCTGATACTACAGCCAGACTTACGAGGTCCTTTAGACTGGTAAATAATCTTGAACTTCTAAATGGAGCCAAGAAGCAAAACTTAGACAAGATTTGAAATGGTAGTAACTCCCCCTTCAGGGAAAAAAAACAAATAGCCAATCTCCCCTCAATAAACAAAACCACAGAAGTACAAACCAAACCAAACAAAAAACCACACACACAAAAACAACAAACAAACAAACAAACAAAAAAACCTAAAAAGCAACTACAAAAAAAAAAAGGCAAAAAAAAAAAGGGGGGAAAAAAACCCAACCACAGAATGCAAAACAGGAAGCAAAACTAATGAGAAATAACATCAGGATGAGAACACAGAGCAGGTAGTGAAAATGGAGATAACCCACCTCTTGCAAAATTACTTTCAAGGTGCAAATTACTGTCCTTGCTGGACAGTAAATGGAAAAAAAGTTTTTAAAATGCCCCTCAGTTGCCCCTCTCTGGGTCAGGAAAAGAGTATTGTCCTTGCTGGTTGGAAGAATCTCTCCATAATGCTATTTGATCATACCTCCAGGATATTGTGACAGTAAGGGAACAATGAAAGGCAGATGTAAAGGAAAAAGCCTCTTATCATAGAATCATAAAATAGTTTGAGTTGGAAGGGACTTTAAAGGTCATCCAGTTCTGCCCCCTGCCATGGGTAGGGAACTTTCCTCTGCACAAGGCTGCTCCAAGCTCCATTCAGCTTGGCTTTTAATACTATCAGGGACAAGGAGTCCACAACTTCTCTGGGGTACTTCTCTCATCATCCTTGTAAAGAAGAATCTGTCTTATCTACAGGACAGTACACATTTTTCCTCCTTTGTAATTATAACAACAGTTTAAAAGCAACTGATTCTTAGCTGGTGTTTAGCATGATGTTTTTCCCTGGAATTGTAAACACTAATTTATTTTTGCTGATAAGTAATAACCTTGTTATCTCTAGCTAAACAATATTAGATTAACAAGAACAAATATCCTTGTGCTAAATAAACAGTACATCATGTAGTAAATTGATAATAACGCGTTGCTTGACAAATAAACACCAAAGAGTTTAGGCAGTGCATTTGTGGTATTGATACAGGCCACACCTCTCTTGTCAAATATTTTGTGCAGCTGCAGTATACAAAGGAATTAAGGTTGCATAATTACAGCTGGTATTTTGTTTCACTAGTCAATACAGAACAAATAAATTAACCACCATCTTTGTGTAATTACTATTTTCCCTCTTGAAATGGTAGGAATTTGAATTTCTTATCCACAGCACAAAGTAACCCAACCCTTGATTAATTAAATATTAGCTAAGTTTCTCTCTACAACTGTAAATTGCACTTCAAAGAAGAGAGTGACTTGCATCCTGAATCAAAATTAATAATGTAAATGCACTGATTGATTCTCCTTAGGACAATGAAAAACACATCACTTTGACAAATGTGGTTTTTTAAGTTATCTACATTTCTATAATTGTGAGCTATAAAGAAAAGAGGGAAGGGAAAAAAAAGGAAATTTCCCTATTCACAGCACACATGGAAGAATCATATAGTTTTAGTAGGCTGCACATTTAGACAGTTAGTACTGTCCAGCAGATATGGATTCTTTCTTCGCAACTAAGTAAAACTTACATCTACACTTTTGTTAAGCATGTATTAATGAAAGGCATTAAGTTTCAGCTTTCAAAACGTGACTGCTAATTTTGAGTGTTTCCTCTTTCAGAGAACACGTTCGAGTACAACTGCCTTTGCTTCTGTTCTTTCTCAGTAAAAGTGGGGGTGACAACAATTTGTATTTGTATTCTCACAACACTTAAGATTCTCTACCAAAAGTTAGAAATATGCTGCTTGAGGGGTTTTAGAGAATGCTTTGGCAAATACCCTCAGAAGAAAGTTGCTGTTCCTCACTTGTATACTGCTGAAACCAGTTGTTAAGAATGTGCTTCTTCAGCTAGTTTAAGGAGGCCAAATTACATAAAGCAAAGTCTGCAGGCAGTCTTCATTGGCCTAGTAGGAATGATTACCACCTCTCCCAGACAGGCGGAGTGCCTCTCTTGGGCTGCTAAGGAGATTTCATATCAAGCCAAGAAAGAACAAGCCCTCTGGATGCACAAGGTCAGCTGTGTACAGACTGAGCCGGGGCAGTGTCCTCTGAGCTTGAGACACCACAATGCCCAATTCTTTTCATCAGCAGCCTCATCCCAACGTGTGCTCCCTCTCAGAGGCTGCAGCAGGAGATCCCCTACAGTGATGTGACTGCCTCCTTTGACTTCCAGCTGCAGTGGCAAAGGCCCTGGTTTAAGTTCTGCTGATCATCGAGTCCTGAGTTGTGCCCCTAAGTCCTGCCCAATGCTTCCCGGTTTTACTGCAGGCATAGCACAATAAGATCACCTATCCACTTCACCTTCAAGATGAAGACCAAAGCTTGTCAAAAGCTGTCAGTTCTCTGCCTTGCTATGTCCTGCAGTAGTCTAGGGTAGGCAGCACATCCCCATCAGTACTGCTGAGGGAGCTGCAGGGCTGCTGCACACAGCGCACAGTTTGGTTTATGAACTGCCAGTGGAAGAAATGTGTTGGACAGCATACTGATAACTAAACAAGGAAGCCTGACAAAAACAACTGCCCATATTCTTCCAGAATCATAGAATCACTTATGTTGGAAAAGACATTAAAAATCATTGGGTCCAACTGCATCAAGAAGAATTTTAAGTTTCACGATTTCCTGAAGTTCCTTACTAATCTTTACTAATTTGAATTCATCGTCTTTTAAATCAAAGTCCTTATGAGGACATATTGAAATGCAAGACTTAACCTGTTCTATGTGCTCAGTCCTGGTAATATAAAAGCAGTGCCTTAACCCAAAGCACAGGGGATGTAAGTTTGAATCACTCTAACATACAGACCCTGGGACAGTCTGACAAGAGAAATTTTGGAATTAATATAATCAGAGAGTTTCACAAAGCAGTATAAATTCTGGAGATGCCCCCAGTCCTATTCTCTCTGATATTTCTCTTTCCTCTACCACTACGAAAAGTAGTCTCATTCTCATAAGCTTTCAGCTGACACAACAATCTAAAATACTACAATACTCTTCAGTGACCTAGTGTTTTTCTTATTATAAGAACTGTTCACTCATTTCTTCGTGCATTCGAACATCTGCTATCCAGCTGTCAACAGAGTGTGAAGCTCTGCTGTTGCATGAACAGGGACACCGTGTTTGGCGCGGCTTTTTCTGATTCAGCAGTTCCATAGCTCCTCGAGAACAGTTTTCCATCTCGCTTACGGCCCTCTGCAGGGCTGCGGCCCCCGCAAAAAGAATGCCGACCTCGAGGGCCGTACGGCCATGTCACTGCTCCTGCTTGCACACCATTCCTGGGAAGCTCCGGGTGACTCTCCTGTGTTTCCCGGGCACAAACTTCACCCCTTCTCTGGCTGACGGACGCGCAGCGCTCGCTCTCTCCATCCGAATCCCCCGGCTCCTCCTGGGCCACGGCGCGGCGGCCCGAGGTCGCTCCCACGGCCGGGAACGAGCCGCTCCGCTCCATCCCGTCGCTTCCTCGCCGTCGCACAACGCCCCGCGCCTTTCCGCTCCAGCTCCGCCTTTCCCTTCCGCGCTCCCATGGCCGGGCCGGCGGCGGCCCCGGTCACGCAGCAGGTCGGGCGGGCGCGGGGCTGCGGGCGGCGGCCGGAGCAGGAGCAGCTGCGGGAGGCCGCCCGCTGCCTGGTGCTGGACGCGGACGGCAGGAGTGTCCCCTTCCAGGCCCTGTACGCGGAGCGGAAAGCGATCGTGCTGTTCGTGCGGGTGAGGAGGGGCCGTCCGGGGCCCGGCCCGGCCGCCGGGGCGCTGTGGGAGGGCGGCGGCGCGGGGGCTGAGCACGGGCTGAGCTGGAGCGCCGGGGAAGAAGCACAAAGGAGAGCCGTGCTGCTCCTGAGACCCCTGTGCTTTGGTGAAGTGAAACTATTTACCGGAAAGGAAATACTTCTTCAGCCGGGTGTTTAGGGAGACGAGTATCGTGTTCCTTGATTTCCCAGCTGTCGAGCCAGCTATCACATTCCTAAAATATCTAGGGATAAAAATATTTCCAAGGCTGCAGGCCCAGTGTCCTTGTTCAGGCTGGGGTTAAACGAGTATCCTAATCCAAATTTGAAGGCTGGAATCTTTCCCATTCCTTGCTCCCGATCACCTCCAAAGTGGTGTGTGTCCAAAGTCTGCTGCTTCGTATCTATGCAGTTGTATCTGTTTCTGACACATTCAATTGGGTACGTTGCAGAACTTTTTGTGTTACACCTGTAAGGAGTATGTAGAAGATCTGGCAAAAGTCCCCAAGGCATTTTTACAAGTAAGTACTCTGCTCTTAATGTGTTTGTGGCCACAATCAAGCAGATCTGTTATGTCCAGCTATACACTTACATAAAGCTTCAAGGAATAAAAAAAAAAATAAGGCTCAGAACAAGTGCTTTCATTGTTTGCTATAATAGCAATAATGAATCTTCCTAGGAGACACAGGAAAGGATTTATGACACTACACGCTCTATTGGAACAGCATTATTTCTCCCTGCCCTGTTAGCTTGGTGCTCTTTTTACTGTTGTGCTCAGAACAGTTAGACAACATCTGACAGGCATTTCTTTCAGTATTAGGAGTGCCCTGGACAGCTGTCTTCTGACTGCTAACTACTGCTCTTTCCATTATGCTAGTAGAGCCGACTGATGTGCACGGAACAAGATCAGAAAATTGATCTGGATTAAAAATAGTATCTCTTTCTATGGTGATTTGTAGGCTGCATTAGTAGTGTGTCTTGCTGTCCAGGGCAGCTGCACAAACAGGAATGACAGTGACAGAAAAGAGAAGTAGAGTGGGCAGGGGTTGCTATCGACATGTGTTTTTTGGGTGGTAGGAGACGCCAGAGAAGACAATGACCTCCTGCTAAATCTGGAAGGTCAGACTGTCTCTTCTGGACTGCTGATTGAAATCCTGCCATAATTTATTCCCAACAGCAGCACAGACAGAGACTCAGGTCATTGCTGATGACAAGTCACATCTAAGTTCATCTGAGATGGACTAGGAATTTGAGGGGAAAAAGGGGCAATTTCTTTGTCAGCTTCCCTTCTCAGAACAGATATTTCTAAACTGTTTGATCAGTGTTACTCAAAAGGACATTTTCTTAATTTGTCTCCTCAAATAAATATATATAGAGAGTCAAAAATGTCCACTCTTTTCTTAGTGCAAGTGTTCTGGTTTTAGGAGGGCTTCTTTTCATAACAAGCAAAATTATTTTATATGGGAAATTATTCCATATGGGAAAGGCAAATATATAATAAAACAACCTTATATTTATGAACTGCTTTTAGTGATATTTAAATGAACTTCAGTTTTGGGCTCTGTTTTACAGACTCAGGCCTAAGGCTGCACCTGCAAAAAACAGCAGTGCATATAAATGCAAGTTGTATCTACTGATGGGTCCATATATGTAAATACTAGATGTTTGGGCATCATCATTTGTGTGCTTCTTCTTTAGATGTAGGTGCAACTGAGTGGAAATTTTGAGTTTCCAAAATCATATCATGTTGCAATTAATTGAAAAGACAATCCTACAAATGCTACAGGAAACTTAAAGTTTACCCAACTGTAATTTAAAAGTTATCTTTAAAAATAATGGTTCACTTAAAAAATTAATGTAGCTACTAACTGTGGGTGATACACAAAAGTACAGTCTCCAAACATTGAAGTTATGTTAATGTCAAATAATTTTAAGTCAGTGCACTGCGATCACTAACTCGGCACACCAGATTCTGTTAATGTTTTGAAGTCATGTAGGAGCACCCAGTTCCTCTTTACAGCTTCAATACCCATGCTCTGTTCTAGGAATCAAATGTGAGGCTTATAGTTATTGGACAGTCATCATATCATCACATCAAGGTAAATAAAGTAGTCGTTCAATACAATGTATCCTCTATTATGTCTTAATGGTCTGTATTGAGGGATTTGGTTTGCATGAAAAGGTGGTCTTTTGCAAAAATAAAAAAGGAGAGTATTCATTAGACAATTCTAACAGTAATATAAGACTAAAGCAAATAATTAAAACTTGCAGTTTAAAAACCACCAGGGGTTGCTAAGGAAACATCTTTTCTTGATTTCACTGGAAGCTTTGTTTTAATAGAAGCTTTGAGGCTAAAAATTTTCCACTTTAACATAACTAACAAATACACAGTTTTCAAATAAGAGGGGGGAGCATGGAGCTGGCAGGATGTCAGTATTTTCGCTGTTGTCAGTAGACCCTAACTAGTTACTGCATTAACCTTACAAATATTACTTTATTTTTCTGTGTCACTCTTGTGTCTATGCCTATATTTTGCAGCCCTTTTGCAGTTTAACTGGGTATACACATGAAATGTATGTAGATCCACAAAGGGAAATTTATAAAATACTTGGGATGAAAAGAGGTGAAGGTAATAAAGCATCAGGTAAGAATAATTTTCTCACCTTATTTAGACTTTCACAAACAAAACAAAACAAAAATGCTCTGATAAAATGGTATGATCGCAATGTAAAGAGAAACTAAGTTACCCCCAGACTGTCTCTCATAGGCTGTATTTTCTGAAAATGCTGGTAATCAGGGATATCTAAAGTATTCATATCAGCTGTTAATTGTTGTTGCTCTTATATACATTCATTTCTAGATAACAAGTGTTTTGTGGTTTTGTTTAGTTCGGAGCCCTCATGTGAAATCAAACACTCTTCTGGGAAGCATTAGGAGTATATGGAGAGCAATGACTAGCCCAGCTTTTGATTTTCAAGGAGACCCTGCTCAGCAGGGAGGAGCTTTGATTATAGGCCCAGGTGAGCTGCTTTGTTTTGTGTGAAAGTTACCACTGTCTCCTTCAGCTGTTTGCTGCCATTTCGCCTTCTGTCCCTGTGGGTACCAAGGAGACAGTCTGGTGTTGAACTGTGTGATTTCTGTCCCATGGAGAAATCTGCAGTGTCATTGTGTAGTCCCATCTCCCACAGAGGTGGTATAAACCTGATCAGAGCCCTGAAAAAATTGATTGGATTGCCGAAGGAACAACTGCCTCAACATTTGGAGGGTTTTCTTGATACTGTGGTATTTACCTACATGCTGCTTTCACATTTAATAAAATTTAATTTAACCACATTTAATGTGGTTTTATTAGAGGGATAGAGCATGAAGGGGGAATTGCAACATGACAGTCATCACATTATTAGGAAACATCCTGCTACAGCAGATTTAAACTAGTTAAGTGCCTCAATGTTCCTTGCTTCTTTAATATAATTAAAAAACATTTTGCCATTGTTTAAAATACAGAATATTGTGCAGTCTACAGAACTAGTACACATTTGTATGATAACTGGTAGGTAGTCAGAATGCTGCTTCAATTCACTTACATCTTTGAATAAATAAATACGTTATTCAATAATTTATATGTTATTCTCATTCCAGGCAATGAAGTTCATTTTTTGCACCTTGATAAAAACAGGCTGGATCATGTTCCCATTAATACAGTCTTGCAGCTGGCAGGAGTTAAAACAGTGAATTTCTCAAACAAACCCCAGATTATTGACATATGACACTGACTTAATATATATTTTTCTTTCAATTTGTGGTCTACAAGAATAGTTCTCCAGTGAATTACAACAGCATTGGTTCTGTTGCTTCTTTCTGGGACATCTGAAACCTTATGTAGAAAATCAGACCATAGAATAAACTACCTGACACTAGAGATGGATACAAAAGTGCTATTTCTGTTGAGTACAAGATAATGAAAACTAAAACACAGCTGAGACTGACTGCAAAAAATCCTGGAGCTTATTATTGTCACATCAGATGAACTTGCTAATGTTTTTTTAAACATCATTGTTCAAGGGGCACTAAAGTAAGAAATCAGATTTTGCTCAGGAAGAATTTGGGGTTCTTGCCTTCAGCAGATCAACAATGGCTTTCAATGCAAGACTTTTCAGCACTGTTTTAAAGCTTCCAGCACTATATGACAATTTTGTATTGAAATACACTTTGAAAAGTCACAATTTTGAACACCTGGACTTCATTTATATTTGGCAGTGGCAGAAGTTATGAAACACACTTCACAAATTCAAATAAATATTTTAAATACATCATCCTGTATTGTCTGCAATTCTTTTGTGTGATACAAAAATATGGGCATGTAAGACCACAGAGAGGTGTGTCTTAAATTTGCATCGTATCAGATTATCAGTTTTGGAGTAAGCCAAATTATTTGTGTTCCTATGAAAATTTGCAGCAGAATGTTCTTCCTTTGTATGTACATATTTTCTCTCAGAGCAAGAGGTCTCAGAATAAACTGTTCTTAGTTATTTCTTTCTTAGACAACTGAAGTAAGCATAACAGCATTCTTTCTGGCTTGCAGTTCTGGTGTATTTCATATTGTTCATTTATCTACAGATGTTTATATTCAACATCTGTTGGTTTCATTAAAGTAGACATGCCTTCTTTCATCTAGGATACACTTCTTTTTAGCATTTTGGAAAAAAAAATGGTCCAAGATTTATGGAGGAGCGTATCTTTCTCTGCAGCCTTTGATCTTAGACCGTCACTGTAAAATGCTACTATACTTACATGTCTCAACTGCAAATTTTCTCCCCTTTTAAGCTTTAATGCACTTGTGAAATGGCATTTTGTGAAGACGTTTATTCCTGGATCCATTAAGGTCACTGGCAAGCCCAGAGCAAGGTCTGGAAAGCTTTACACCATTAAGAACAAGTGAAATTAAGTGCACTGTTCCTTGATGAAAAATAAAAGGCTTGTTTAAGAAATATAACAATACTGAACAATGGAATTCTATTAAAGATATGCCTCAGCAACTTATTCATTACAACTCTATTTTGATATTATGTGTTTAGAAGGAAGATTTTATTAATGGAAAAATACTGTTGTCAGTTCCCTGGTTTGACTAAACAGCACTCGGCTCAGGGCTAAAGGTAGTCACGTGCAGACTCTGAACCCCTGTGATTTCGGGGCTGGCCAGAGGCTTCCCAGAGACTCGGCATAACAGACTGGGACAGGCAGCTCAGGCTCACAGGGGAGTGAAGTCTGCGTTTCGTGAACCACTGTTCCTACAGTCTCGAATAAGGAGCTGCCTCCTCCCTCCAGCACTCCCCCAGCTCAACAATATTTTTTAGCATGCCAGGAACTCTGGAATGCTTCTGCTACTCTGCCTTATGTTACTTAAGCAGCCAAAAGCAGGCTGGAAAACTGGTCATATGTTTGTAAAACAAAGAAAAATTATTTTCAAAGACAATAAACAAAGAAAAATTATTTTCAAAGACAATGAATGATAAATACTCAGTTTATTTGTAGTGCTTCCACTCTACTTCATTCAGCTGATAATCACAGCTAAGGACTAAGGATTCTCATTCCACCTTTATTT
Source organism: Passer domesticus (assembly GCF_036417665.1). NCBI lineage: Eukaryota > Metazoa > Chordata > Aves > Passeriformes > Passeridae > Passer > Passer domesticus. The sequence continues at coordinate 40,230,278 of NC_087512.1, read as the reverse complement.
TGCAGTTGTTCTAGGTGCTTTTGATTTTAAAGGAAATGTTCTGGCTGCCTTCCTGCTTCTTTTGCTTTTAGTAGAATTAAAAGAATATACAATGGTAATAGTTCTGTTGGTCCTAATAAGCACATTAAAAAAAATTAAGTACAGCTAAAAGAAGTATGGACTATTAAAATATATTGAAAGTAATTAAACTGTAGTTTTACAGCTCTTTAGGTTCAAGTCATCTACCCTCACTATTTCAATACTGACAGGAACCATACCACAACCTCTGTGTTAACCCAGCAAAATCACTTCTTCAGAAAGACTCACAAAGTGCAGACAAACAAAAGGAGAGAGGAAGAAAGAGGAGGATTCAGGAGAAGAGCTGAGGTGTCCTAATCAGGCCCTGCCTTTTGCATCTGGCCACAGCTTGTGAGAGTTTGCTTGACCCCTACGAGACAATGACTCCCACATTCATAATTAATTGGAACAACGATGGCCACAGCCAGCCTTGGAAGAATGTTTCTGAAGTGTCAGAAGAATTTTAGGTCTCTGGTGTTATTTAGAAAGGATAGTTTTTAAAAAGTCACGCAGTGAATAGTGGCAACTAGTATGTTTCCAGCAGGTTTTCCTGCATAAATACACGCGCTCGGCAGATGGTAGAATACTTCCTCAGGGGCTCTCATCGTGCCCATTAGACGGAGGTGGGAAGGGAGTGGTTCTCAGAAGCTGTTTTACCTGCTAGCTTGGTTTAGTGCCATGGCCATTTAAAGTAACTGTGTATTTTAAAGTATCACTGTATCTAAGAGGCAGATTCAAACGCAGTTGTTTAAACTTTCCGGAGAAGTCCACTTAACGTTCAGACCAGAAGCCTGCATGCGCGGCACTGTTTTGAGTCGGCTTTACGAAGTACCAAGTCCTGGGGCTCCTCTTTTGGTACGTGTCGGGAGGGGCACCTGGAGGGCTGCGAGGCGCCAGGGCAAGGCAGGGGAAGGCAGGGCAAGGCCGGGGAAGGCAGGGCAAGGCCGGGGAAGGCAGGGCAAGGCCGGGGAAGGCAGGGCAAGGCCGGGGAAGGCAGGGCAGCGCGGAGCCCCGCGGCGCGGGCCGCGCTCCCCATGGCGGGGGCAGCCGGCGCCACGTCAGCAGCGCGGGCCGGGCGCGCGCCCAGACAGGCGGCGCCCCGGCGGCGGGGGCGGGGGGCGCCGCGCGCCCCGGCCCACCTGTTACAGCGGCCGCCGTGACGTCACGCGCCCCCCCCCCCCCCCGGCCGCTCCGCGGCGGTGACGCCACACCGCGCGCCCCAATCAGGGGCGGCCGCTGGGGGCGCGGCGGGCGCTCCGCCGGGCGGCGGGCGAAGGTGCGGCGGGAGGGGGCGGGGCCCGCGGGGACGCGTCAGCCGCCGCCGCCCTCGGCGCCGCGGGGTCCCTCCCCTCACTCCGGCCGCCCGGTCCCCGCGGGATGAGGGGATCGTAGCGCCGCGGCCGCCTCCGCCATGAAGCGGAAGAGCTGGGCCGAGGCGCGGCGCCGCGCAGCCCCGCCGCCGCCCGCGCTGAAGAGGACGCGGGGCGCGGCGCCGCGGGCGGCGGGGGGCGAGGGGGAGCGGCGGCGGCAGCCGCCCCCCGCCGGTCTGGAGACCTGCCTGAGGATCGCGGGTGAGGGGGGTGTGCCGGGGGGCGGGTTTGTCCGGGTGTCCCGGCGCGGTGTCCCGTGCTGCCGGCTCCGGGTGGGCAGGAAAACTTCCAGCGGCGCGATTCCCGGCGGGACCCCGGGGCGCTGGGCAGCCGCTGCTGTCCGGGCGGTGGGCCGGTCCGTCCCCGAGCCCGGAGCGCTGGCGTGTCGCTCAGCCGAGTGCTGTTGGGAGCTGCGCCGCTCGTCCGGCGGGATAACTCATCCTGCCGATGTCCCGGTAGCCCGAGCCGTACCCATTGCCTCTTGCTGGCGTTTTCTGCCTGCCAGAGAAGTGAACGGGAAACAACGTTAAACACGTTTCTGTCCGTTCAACACCTTGTGGGGTGGCAAAAAGTAGCGTGTTTCTCAATGTATCGGGGAAAATGAATACACACACACGCGCACGCCCAAATATGTCTATGTCTAACCTGTCCGTGTCTATACAGATAGATACATGCACAGATAGATGTAGGTATTTGTTTCTCCTGGTGCCGTAATATCGGGCTTGCTGGCTAATGAGTAAAATAATGGTCGCACTTCCCCTTGACATGCAAGTGCCAACAGCTTGTGCAGGCAGGATTGCTCAGTGTCGTCCCTCCTTTTCGTGACTCCAGGCTCCGAGCCGCGCTTTGTTTTGGCACATGAGTCTGCCTGTTTTAAGAAGCCTGTTGGATCACAGCCAGAAGATTCTGTGTATAGGTTTGAGCTTTCGCCAGCTGAAAGATGGGCTTGAGTTTAGTTTGCCTAAAGGCAAAACCAACAAGAATTGCTTTTTAAGTCATATGTCATAATCTCACAATTTTAGTGTATTTACAACTTGTCATAAAAAGAAAGAAATATACCTCCCGGCACGTCTCTGTGAAGGGTGTGGAAAATATCTGTGGACAGAGCAAGCAAAAATATACAGAGCAAACATACAGAAAAGGCACCAATGTGCCTTTTATTTCTGTGCCAAAAGCATGGTTCCTTATATTAACTCGTGTGTCTCCTACATAACAGTATGTTTAGAAAACCCTAAGATTTTGTTTTGAAAATTTGGCATAGCAACGTAGAAGGAATGTAAACTGCCAAAGCTTACCAGATCCTTCTTTTTAAAAAGCTTTAATACTGTCAGGGAGTAAAATCCTAAATATTCCAGCCAAAAATTCAGCATTTGAGGCCTAATCTCCACTGAGAAACATAATGGTGTACTTATCTACAGAACTCTAAAGTTCCAACAACTCCACATGTGTTTTGTTTCTATAGCAGCAACTGTTCATATAGGACATGATGATAGTATGGTTTCTAAGGTCAGTTGTGGAATCCCCTCGTGTAACAGATAATGACTTTTTAGTATCAAAGTGATTTTCCTACCAGTATTACCATGCAGCCTTGTCTCCAGCAAACAGGTCTAACCATTCTCATGGAGCAGTTGCTTCGACCTGGTAACATGTGTCTGGCATCAACAAGCCCATTAAATTACTGTATTTTCTCCTTCAGGAAAGTGTTCACCCATTTAAATTCAGTACACCACCTAGGCTTTGACCTGTGGTTTTTTCAATGGGATTTCACCATGTGCAGCAGTACCACCAAGTATAGTAAATTTGATTAAAGTGCACTTTAATTAACTTTACTTTGATTAAAGTAAATTTGATTATTATATTTAACAATACTTCATTTTGTCTTGATCTTGCTGTGTGCAGTGGCTGCTGTTTACTGTCCAGTTTTTAATTCTGATTTGAATTATAGTCTAATGTTTAGTTTGCTGCTTGTTTTTTTAAAAAGAGAAATCTTAAAAGAATAAGCTAACAGGCTTACCTTTTTGTTCAGCTGTTTTACAGTTCTGTCAAGGTTTTAAATGTCAGTTCTGCCTTCTCAGTTTTAAGAAGTTAATTAATAGTTGTGTACTGGAGACAAAGCATAATGTCTTATTCTTAAAAATTGACATACTGGTAAATATTTGAACCATTGTAAAGGCTGAGATGTCTGTGTTAGCTTATCTGCTCACAGAAACAGTGCCAACTTATTAAGAACATTGCTGGCTATCCTTATTTTCATCTTTGCAAAAGACAGAAGCAGAACATAAACAGAAATTGCTATAAAGGTTTATAGATGTTTTGTTGTGTGATACATTCACAGATAGCAAAGTTTCAAATCTAGGATTTTTTTACCCACAATACTTACAGTAATCATTGCATTTCTTTATTTTGCAATTAATTGTATGCATCAGCCATATGTCAGAATAACTATTAATTAGAACTGTCTAAATATTCTTGGTTACTAGTAAGACTAGTTCAGGAAAGCTGTCCTTTTAAAAAGTTGTTCATTTTAGTCTGTCAAGCTGAATGTAAGCTTTATCATTTTGTCTTTGTCAACTAGTGCATGAGGCTTGCTGGTATGAATCCAATTTGCTGGAACTGAATGCATTTTGTCTGTTTATTAGAAGCATATTCCCATATCCTTCTGATCTCTGAGAGAAGTAATTTATATGATCTAAATAAAATGTAGCAATGCTGTGTGAGATGCTTGGAAGCTGTTTATTTCCTTTCCTCAGCTGCTTTTCTTTCTCATTGCTCTTATTTTATAAAAAACATTTTAAAGAAGAGGTGGATTACAGTGCATAAACTTCAGGCAAAAGGTGTGGGTTTCTCTCTCACCTATTTTGTATAGTAAATTCTAAACTGAAATAACTACAATAGCTATACATGGAATTAAATTTTAAGTGACATAGTGTCATGGGTAATTTCTCAATGTTTGTTTTTCCTGTTGAATGTATATCCAGTTTGTTTAAAGAATTGAACACCTTTAAGGATGCTCTAAGCTACAGTGTACATACCTATTTTGTTTTTCTTCATTGAGAATCATTTTGCTTATATAGTCATTTGGAGTTGATAATTAATTAATTTTAATGTATCCATTGATATGTGCATTGTTTTTTTTGGTTTTGTATTGCAGCTTGCTGGGGTTTTTTCAAACCATTAAGTTGTCTTTTTTCCAGGAGTGCTGGTTTGTCATTATAAGCTTTGTGTACCCAATAGAAAACTATTTTTCTAGAATGCTAAGGACACTTCTAATAAGTATCATTAAGCTTTCAATATTTTGACTCTCAAAATTTTCAATTAGTTTTTATTATGCAAACATAATATTTTATTATATCTCAGTACAAAAATTGTGTTTACTTTTTTATCAGTATGACCTCACTTACTTGTGAGTCTTCTCTAAAGTTAAGATTTTAAATACAAGTTTGAGGTTTTTAGTATCTAATCCAGCACTGAAAGTGCATGAACATATGCAGTCTCGTGTATCAGTCAAGAGCATCAGAGTGGAAGCGCACTATGTAAGTGAAGTAACAGTGTTGATCAGTCATGACATGGCACTGAAAATAAGGCTTTCATAGTTTTTTGTTTAAAAAAAGTTCCTCTATCTTTTTAGTGTACTTTTATTTTCCTTTTCAGAGTCCAAGCTGTTATTCCAATTGGCAAGTCTATCATTACCTGAATTTGAAATATCATAGTGATGATGACTGAATGAATTTTTTCAAGGATAGGAGGACTAAAAAGAAAATCTTCAACAAATATGTTGAAGTTCTTTAAGTCAAACACAACAAAATTCTGTATACCAACTCTGAATTCAGAAATACACTGCTTTTAAAATAGTAAAAACTCTTTGGTAACATTCCCGGTGATTCAAAACAGACTAACACTGGGTTTTGTTGTACTGTCAGTCACTGAGTTTCTCATCTAGGGCAACTATTTAACAATAGAACTGTGGAATTTCTGTTTGTATTAAATAATTTTTGCTGATCATATGCAAACTTGTCCTGCCACTAATGCGTATTTAGTTGTCACTTAAAGTCATAGAATCATTTAGGTTGGAAGAAGCCTCTAAGGTCAAGTCTAACCATAATTCTTGAATTAATTTTCTTTCTTGAAGGCCTGTGCAGCACAACCTGAGAAGCATCAGGCTTGTTGAGAGTAAAGGAAGGAGATTATTTTTTCATCTCTAAATTCACATTAATGTGATTTTGAAGTGGTAGCTCTCAATTTTCTACACATCTATTTCTACAGAGCACTGTGGCTCTGATAAACAAGCAGAGTGTTTTTCCTTCACTCTGCAATCAGCTTGGACAGCCATGCTTGTGCTAGCTTTAGTCTCACTAGCTGACATACCAGCACTAACACAGCTGTGGTAACCTATGCCTCAGCTGGGGGTATGTAGGCTCATTTGGTTGTACATTGGATGCTTACTCAAATTAAATGCCTGCAGTGACATCCATGCTTATGTATTTTAACTGTTCTGTTATATAAGGCTGACAAAATTAAGTGTATTTGAAGTATATCTAAAATGCTGCAGCCATATCTCTTAATTGCAGAGCAGATGCAGCCTGTAAGGCAGTGAGCCCTACTCTGTCATCCTTCTGAGAGATGATTAGAAAGGTCTGCTCTAGTTTGATAGTTTTAGCATGATTTTTTATCAGAAATTTGCAGGAATTAGGAAGTGCTCAAGTGCACTATATGTAAATGAAATACTAAAGAGCTAAAATTAGCAAAGGAAACACGAAGATAATGAAAGTGAAGCCTTGCTCCTGGCAGTCCAAACCTTTGTGGAATCCTAGTGAAATCAAATCATCAGTGCTTGAGTGTATTTTATGTATAAACTCTCAATCCTGCAATCAGATCCTTAATGAAGGCATTCTCCTTTTTCTTAATTTCTGTTAAAAAAAACCGACACAGTAATCCTTGATTAAATGGAACTTGGAATGTGTTTGGAAAAAAACCAGGTAAAAACAGACGTGGTGAGTAATACAGCATTTGTCAGATGCTGGACTGGTAAATCAGTAGAAGGGTAAATACACTTACAGGAAATTTCTTCATTCTAAAATGTACCTATAGGAAATATGTTAAAAAGATGGAGCCTTCTGTTTACATAATAGGGAGTAATTGTTAGCAGTGCACAGGAATGGACAGCTTGTCAGGGTATTGGCATTTGACACACACTGCTCTTGTTGTGAGGTACTTCTGCAAACTCATTAAACTCAAGTTTCTTTCAGGTGTTTTAAGAATAGCAACAATGAACAACAGTTCAGAGATACCAGAGCAGAGCCATTGCCAATAGCAATTCTGAAGGCCACATACACACTGCTTGCTCAAGACAGGAATTCTTATTTTTACTGGACATTTTTGCAAGCTGCAGAAGCATTTCAGTAACAGTACAAGCACTGAGGATGAAAGTGATTCTTGTATTCCAAATCCTGTTTTGGAGCAAAATGCTAAATTATTTTAGGTATTTGACCTGTGCAAATTATATTTACTTTCATTTTTGTCCTTCTTTTTTATTTGAAGATTTTGGATCGCTCTTTGCAAAGTACTTTTATATTTTCAGAAGTGATATAAAGGTTCTTTGAAGAAGCTGAAGTGCAAAAAGGTAGCGTTTGAGTACCCAAGGAACTCGGTTTGAGTACTACTGCCATTCTTCCCAGACTTTGATGTGGTCATTGTTTGTGTACAATTAAGAGGGAGAGCTCAGTCTAGTCAATAATTAGACTGGCACTTAAGGATGGATGCCATGGAGGGAAAAATTTTGGCTGCATATTCCTGCTCTTAAACCCCAGTAGGCTCATTCAGTGAGCTAACTCAGAAGATTTTTTTTTTTTCCTTCTAAGGAACCTGGTGGTAGCTAGCCATTAAATCAGTTTAGAAGTGGTGTGAAAATATAGCTTGGGGCTGCAGTGACATGTGTTTAATCTAGCAATGCCAGTTTAAATACAATCCCTAGATATCACGTCCTCTCAGTTCTCCTTTCTGCTTCTTCCCTTGCCCTCAGTTCTCCTGCATACATTAGCTCTCATTCTCAGGGCAGAGAGAAGTCAGCAAAGCAACTTTTTACCTTCTTTTCTGCTTTTCTTTTTTTTCCTTTCCTTCTTTTTCTTTTTCTTTTTCTTTTTCTTTTTCTTTTTCTTTTTCTTTTTCTTTTTCTTTTTCTTTTTCTTTTTCTTTTTCTTTTTCTTTTTCTTTTTCTTTTTCTTTTTCTTTTTCTTTTTCTTTTTCTTTTTCTTTTTTTAGTATTGCCCAGGGATGCCTGTTACAGTTTCTAATTCATTCAGATCCACCTTGACAGAGCTCAGTGATTAACACAATGGTGGGGAACTACCCCCAAAAAATCCACTCCCAGGACTGCCTCTCTACGAAGCAGTTTTTGCCGTAGCATATTTTGCACCCAGCTGAAGTATCAGTATGCTTGCTTCTCCATACATAATTCACTTTGTGAACCAGTTTAGTCACTTTTTAAAAATGCACACATTACTCTAAATTTTATCCTTTGTCTTGTTTTCAGGGAATGATTTGGTAAGTGCTGGGAAGTACAGAAGCAGGTAATGCACTTCACATCTAGTACTTGAAGCTGCTCTGCTTACAGAATGGGACTATTAGAAATTAAATAAGCAAGTTTGGTGCCTTGCTTCTGCTAGAGAGTAAGGAGGTAGGTGCCTGACTTGCTTAGGAGGTACTGTATATCCCACTGTTGCTCCTGACCTGTACATGTTTAAGCCAAAACACTCACATCAGGCTACTGTTCTACTGAAAAAAGTAATAAGAAAATGCACTCTTTTTGGTGGACCTTTCTGCCTTCACCCTTGAGATACTAGGGTGTGTAGGTGAGCACTAAGCCTGTGACTGTTGAAATATAGATATGATAATTCCTTTCAGGGCATGTCTGGATATGTATTTTCAAGATACAGGTGATGATTTCTAAGTGGTGGTCATGGATGATGCTGTTTTGAAGCTTGAAGTGATATATATATATACATACATGTGATCTGTTTTGATACTTACATAATATCTGTTCTAGGGAATTAATTTGCAAAAAAAAAAAAAAAGAAAAAAAAAGAAAGTTTTCCTTTTAGGTCTGAATTTTAATTCAAATACTTTATGATGATATTTTCTCAGCAGGAGGAAGACAAGTATTGCGGTGGTGCTGCAAGTCTCAATTTTTATTGACCAATTACCCCAAGCACAGCAATTTATAGCAGGAGCACAGTCATTGTTTAAAGTTCACTGGGGCTTCAGCTTCCCTGGCCATAAAAGTAATTTATATATATGTGAATACCGCTGGTGTTTTTTTCCCTCAGCTTAACGAAGGAAGCCAGGGCAAGTACAAGGTATCTCCTGCCTGCAGGCACACAGGCTTTGAAGTGACAGCTGGGATGGGGATGAGAATTCAGTTGGAGATATCCAGGTGGGGCTTGGCTGGTGCTCCCATGGGCAGCATGGGCTGCCTGGTTGGATACCTCCCAAGTCTGTTACCTGCAGGCTTTAATTGCATGGCACTACTGTCAAAATCATGGCTTTACATAAAGGAGTGCCTGTGTTTGGTGTGACAGTGCTTTATCATTTAGTTTAATGTAGGGAGTCAGAGGTGCAGAGGGACCTGTGCTTTAGTTTGGGGGGTGGTGTGTATGCATTGGTATTTTGGGTGCAACCAAACCTGCAAAGGAGGTGTCTGCTGGGTGTGTGGGTGCAAGTCAGGCTCCTGCTATTTTGCAAAGTCATCAAACAAGGAACACTTTGGGAAAGAACACTAAAGAGCATGGGAATGCTGCTGAACAAAAAGCCTCAATCTTTGTGTGCCTTGTTTGTTTAACATTGGAGAAATAATGATATCTAGTTTAATACTTAAAGATTTTCTTCACTCTAAACCTTTTAATGCTGTCCCATTAACAAGTAATACTTCAGACTTTCAGCAGAAAATCATGATGTTTATAAAAGCTTCCAATTTTCTTGCATTTCAGATCGCCTTTATTTTGCAATTCTTTACCAAAAACCAAAGAGTGGAGCTGCAAATACCCATTACTTCTGCATAGATGATGAACTTGTGTATGAGAAGTAAGTACCAAGATAGGTTTGTTTTCCTTTTTTTACAGAACTAAATTAGTCAGAACAACAGCATGAGGAATTAGTCTCATTGGAGAATTAATTACATGAGTTTGGTCTTCTAAAACTTATGTGCCATGATGATTTATAGGCTTTTGAAGGGTTTCATGCTTTCCCATCAGGATTTCTTAGAAACATTTTCAAAGCAGAAGTTTTTATTGTACCCATTCTTGTTAGAAGACACAGAAACATGATACAGCCATATAAATTTAGAAATGCACATTGTACTGCCAGACTAAAAGGAGTGTCTTTGGTTCCTCATGTATTAAGTGGAATGTTTGAACTTCCTATAATCAGAGAAGAAAATGGCAAAGTCAATTCAAGCCTTTATGAGCTGACAATGGATATATTATTTCCCCTGTAGTGACCAGTGTTTGTATTTTACATGATGTGGAATGTTGCTAATTCTTCAACAAGTTTTGATCAAGGGCATGCTTGCTGTTTTTTAATACACTAATAAATCTTTATTCTCTGTGTTTCCTTTTCTCTAGCATGAGTTGCCTTCTTTTAAAGTAAAGCTTATTAGTTCCTCTTAAAATAGAGTTTAAAAACTTTTGTCACAGAGCGATACAGTAGTGAGAACTAGTTGTTTAAGTCTTGGGTATTGGTTTTGAATGGTGCTGTGTGGAAAACAAAAGAATTTTAGTCCATATTTAAGATCACAAAACATTTCCTCCAACAAAACAGTATGTATTTATGTAAGAATGCATGCTTGTTTTTAGAATAATATATGTATATCACATGTAATTATGACTCCTTGCTTTGTGCATCTTGTTAAAAAAAAAGGCATTTACAGGGGTCATGTACAATTTTTATCCTTTCTTCTAACAGTTTCTATGCAGACTTTGGACCACTCAATCTTGCAATGGTCTACAGATACTGCTGCAAGCTAAACAGGAAATTAAAGGTAATGCTTGGAGTTTTGATTCAAAAGCCAATATTACTGCCTTTTAAAAAAACAAGTAGGCCAACATTTCTTTTATTGTTATTGATCAGGTACGTTCTGTTTTCCTAATCCAGCTGAATTCTGAATATGAATGCTATGTTTTTGTCAGGTGAATTTAGGGAGGAGGAAGATCAGGGTGGAAAACTTACTTCCTTACCCATTCACTCATTTACAGAAGATGCACAACTGTGGCAGTAACTATCATTAAGCTTCTAGAAGACCAGTAGCTGAATTAATACAGCCTCCTATATAGGAAAAGCTTTTTTCCTGGAATTCTGTCATATTGGCAATCTGCCAGTATTGAGTGACCTAGAAGGTGTATTGCTATGTTTTTATTTGAAATTATTTTAGTTTGATTTGGTCTTCTCTTCTGATGCTGAGATTCTTCAATACTTAACAACATTTTATCTTTAGTAGCACTGATAGCATTGGCCTGAAGGAGGCTGCTCTGCTTGTACTGCAGATTATTTTCTCTTACAGGAACTGAGTAATTTTTGGTATTGGGCTCTTGATAAAACATAGTGTGTTTAAAATTGATTTCTTAAATTAATTAACACAACTTACTAGTTAGTTGACCTTTGGATGTTGTAGATGTTGGAGTATAAAACCTGTTTGGCAGATGAAAAAACTTATTTTTGTTAGTGTCAATAATGGTTTGCCTCTTCAAAACTACTTAGATCTTTACAATGCCACTGAACTGTGAAAAGTAGGAAATATACAGCAAATTATGGAATAAGAAGGTTTTTTTTTCTTTTTCATTCCTTGATGTCTGTCACAGATAATAGTTTGCAGAATTCAGACTTGCTTTATGATTCTTTAGGTTGTGGAAGCAATTGACACCTATGGGTGTGATGTTGCTGCTTGGTTCTTACTGGGCACTAGTAGAATTGTCTCTGGCTAAGCCTGAGATAAACCTGTTTAGTGGTCCAGGCTGGGAGGTGGTAAACTCCCTCTTGAGTAACCATGTTCATCAGGATGAGATTCTCTGATTTTTTGTATATTGGGTGCTCTGAAACAACAAAACTCTATGTTTTAGTCCCTTTCCACGTCTTGTGTCTGACATGTTAAGATTTCTGAGAACATATTTCTGCTACTGATCTGGGGGTTTTTTTCATTTTCAATGCATTTAATCCAGTATCTTGAACAAGTGACATTGCTATTTAAATGCATAAGATGACATTTTATGACAGCAGTTGATCAAAGTGCGCAGTTTCAAGCACATCAGAATTTATTTCAAGGGCTAGTTAGGGGATAACTGCCACCACAAGTGTATGTCCTTTCTATTGAAAATGCCATTCCACCCACATTCTGAAATAAATGGAGAAACTGTATGCCAAGCCAAGATGACATTTAAAAAAAGTATTTATGATAAAGTTTAGAAATAATTTCAAAATATTTTAATCTAAGCATGGTTCTGATCCCTAGAAACAAATACTAATGGATTTATCTACATTTGGGTTTGAAAAATGAATGAAAAGGTGTAAGCTCTGTTTTTAAAATTTTTTTGAACTTTAATATACCTGTGATGCTTTTAAGAATGCCACTTTCTATTCTCATAAATGGCTATCTGTTGTATAAGGCTTGAAGTAAAAAATGCTAGCTAAAAATACAAATGCATTTAAGAAGAAAAAGAAAGTACTTCAGTAATTTCTATCAAAAATTATTTAGGCTAGATACTGGGAAAAATACTGGAAAAATCTAGGTAGGGATGCAATACAGTTTTCTAAAGCTTCTGAGGCACTACTCCACAGTATTTTTGGTTCTCTGACTACAGCTGGATGAAAGGAGGTAAACAAACTCTTGCATTCTTTTGATTTTATAAAAGAAGGTGTAAAATGCAAAATCATAATCTTGTGCATTTCTTGATACAGTCATTTTCATTGATAAGGAAGAAAATAATTCATTATACTGGCTTTGATCAGAAAAAGCAAGCAAACGCTGCATTCCTCATAGGCTCCTACGCAGTAAGTACTTAAATTTTTACATCAGCTGCTGATTGTGTTCAATTTTTTATACTCAATTTTTAGACCAGCAAGATAAAAACAATTCTTTTCTCTTGAATAATCATCCTACTAATGTAATTACAGTAAAGAATCACATAGTAAGAGAGTTTCTAAGGTCCAGAAGGTGTGTGAGTGAAGTTGCATAATTTCAGGTTTTTTCCTTCCTACTGCCATTTCTGTTCTTAAGAAGAAGAGCATCATTGGAAAAAAAAAAATCATTGCTTCTTGATGTTTTGCCTTTCCCCAACCACACAACCGCTTTTTCTTTTTATAATAGAAACATAGTATCTTGCATGAAATATAATGTATCATTTGCCAGTGCATGTTCAAATGACACTTTCCTTCCCCAGCTGCTTCTTCTCTAGTACAAAGTAATCTCTTTAATTAATCTGGGAGAAGAAGTTGGAATGTGTGATGGGTTTAGAGCCTGTCTAAAACCTGGGAAGATACAATATGGTTGGAAAGGTACTAAGCCAAGTCTGTGGCTGCAGAGGGGAAAAGGACTGGCTTTATATTACAACTGCATGCATTTGGTACACAGAAATGTAGTCAAGAAATAAAATGCTGAATTCTTCAGGATGAAAGCTGTGATGCACCATATTCAGGTCCTGTTTTGACTTGTAACACACCTTGGTTGTAACCATTTCTCTTGTTTACTGAGTAATAAAATGAAATAAGAAGCTATGCACTTTTTGATGTTGGAGATTTGAGAGATTGGTTCATGTAGCCTTAGGTTATTCCTATTCATTGGCTGCAAAGGCTACACAGTACTTTCTGTGATGTAGGCAGTCTCCTTCCTGCCTCTCTGCATCATGCAGGATGTCCATTTTCTTTTCCCCGGGGTTTCTTTGTTGTCTATATTCTATAGCACTTTTACAAATTGACAACTAAATTTCAAAACTTGTCACTCTTGGTATTTGAATTAGGAATGTTGTTGTAGTCCTGTGCAATCTTAAACTGCATGGAGACTGGAAATATGAGTAATTAAGCTTGTTTGCTGTTAAGGGGTTATGTTGACAAACAGCTGCAGTTTTTAGGAAAACTACTTCTTTCGAATTACTTGATCATAATTGAGGTCCAGAGAGTGAGAGGGGCCTGCTTTCAGTTATCAGCCATTATTTGGAAAAAAGTGGGTTTTGCTTCTTCCTACACTGTTCCAAATATGTGTAGTAGTAGCATTGTGTGGCACAGCAGCTGATATTCAGAGCAGAATTTTGGCACAGAAGATTAATTAATGGCAAAACAATGTAATAGGAAAATACTGTGGTTGACTATGCAAAAGTATACAGAAAACCTGAAATAAATATTATTTTTGATCACTTGGTAGCCCTGCCATGTTCCAATAATAACATGCAAGTGAAGTTGAGTGCTTCAACAGTCTTGAATAAAACTATAAGATTAATATATATGGCTTATGACAATCCAAAACACGGTAATTAGAAATGGAGGCTGTTGTACAGATGAATAGGCAGTTTTTGCTTTAGAGAGCTGCAGTGAAGGAAGTGAAAGTTGAGAGTAAAGAAAGGATGCTCACAGAGATATCATGACTGCCTAATCAAGGCATGTGGTAGGGCTAGCTGCAGACACGTGGCATATGGCAAAACCACCATAGTTCTGAGAGTTTGGAGAGGTGCTTAAGTTACTGTAGTGTACACATTGACTATTTTAGCAGTTTCCCTGAAAGGCCTAGAGGAAAGTGAAGCACAGTATATCAGTCATCTCCTTGTATGTAGACATGTCTATCTTGCAAATTTGCAAGTCTAAGATAGTGAGCTAGCTTTAGCTAGATGCTGATTTTCTTTCCAGTACAATACATTTTGGCTTTGGTTCTGTTTTTTCTTTACAGTAGGGTAGAATTTCTTCCCAGATTCATGTAGGAGGGATTCCACTGAAGAAAGATCACAGAACAAAAACTATGCCCCTGAGGCGTTTTTTTCCCCCGGTGGCATGCTTTGATGATCTTTCATGAAGAGGCAAGCTTAATTACAGAGCTCATTGCTCAAGTGTTCGCACATATTTGTCCCATATTTCTGCTTTCTGCAGAGAGAATTGGATTGTTGTCTGTGGAGCTAGCAATGATATGGGATCTGTTCAGAATGCCTGATAAACATGTCTGTATGCATATTTCCTGATTGAAAGGAAATATTGATGACTTCTTTATTTAAAACAGATGTAGGCTTACGTGTCTACCTTCTTTAGTTTCAAAATGGTTTGTTTTTTGTTGAAGAAAGATCCATCCAGATACTGGTCAAATCTTTTAAAGGGTTTTTCTATAATTTTAGTTAATCAGACTGTGTCATGTTGGTAATACTTTGTTGCTTGAGCTGATAGTCATAATTTATTTTCTGATCTTACTGTGTAAGTTGTAGGTTGATACTGTATTTTGTTTTCTGTGGCTTGAATGTGTTTTCTTACTTGAGTCTATTTATTTAGCTTCATGGTAGGTTCCCATTTCAACAGTTTGCCTTAGGGTTGAGGAGGCTTTGTGGGTAAGAAATGCCTTACTTTGGGGGAGCTCTGGTTCATTCAAGGAAGAGCAAGGAAGTAGAAAGGGAATGTGGCCTTTGCAGATTTGTGCAGACAAGAACAAAAATAGTGCTTATATACTTGGATTGAAAGTTGTTTGATAATTTAAGCACAGTTTTGTTGTGCAACTTGCTCTGTAGTGCAGGTGCTACAAGTACTTGTTAGGAATAACAAGGAATAACGGCAAGATTTTCAAGAACAGCAAGGCACAATGAGTCTGTGTAATTTCTGGTTTTCTTATCTTTTGTTTTTTTAAAATACAGTTACATTTAAGATATAAAACTGTAATGAACTGTATATGACTAGTTCTCCTCTGGGACTTATATGTCCATCGTAAACTTTCAACTTCTGAGCATGTCTTTTCAAAGGCTTGTTGACCTCAAATTTGTATTCTTAAACAGAATATTTTAACTTCTGCTTAAAGGAATTGCAATATATTAGCATGATTTATCATTTGTCATCTTTTGTTCAAATGTATATTTGTGTGTATATATCATGTGGGGATATGCTCCTACTAGTAAGGCAATTATGAAAGTCTTCATTAAGTGTGGTGTGGTAAGGGCAGCTGTTAGTGTTCTTGTTTTCAAGCAAAGTCTGTTTTCGGTCTTTTCTTCACAGTTGATGTGTTTTAATGTTTCCCCCATTCCCGTTCATCTAACTTGTCTTTCTTTCCTCTTCAGTGGAGATAGTTTATGAACTCTCCAGACTACATCCTTCTTTCTCCCCCCTCCTGCATCTCCTGCTTCCTTCCAGGTGTCCTTTGATGTGACAGCACAGCCTAACTCAAGCTCTTCAGTATAACATGGCCTTAAGAGTGAAAAATTAAGTTTACAAATATATTGTTGTATGTGTAGTTTTAGAATAAAATACTAATTTTTTAGAGTAAATCTTAACAGTTTAGACCTTAATCCCTTTATTGTTCATCTTTTATCTATTTTAATTCTGTATTTTGTTTCTACATTTTTGCAGATGTAATGGGAATAATATTCTTTTATGCAGGCTAGCAAAAATTTGGCACATTCAGCCACACAAAGGGTAGCCAGAATTCAGTGTGTTGGGGTTGAATGTTTACACTTTATTTGGGAGGAGGGGGAAAAGGGAAAGAAGGGGGGTGGGGGGGAAGCTTTGTTCTTCACCTTTTAAAGAAAAATCTTTCCCTTGAAAGCTATCTTCACTGTTCAGGCCTTACCACACTACCAAAGCAGCAGTGGTCTTCTGAGTTGATATCTACAGTGGCTTCTCTTGATTTTCACCAGGACTTGGCTGTGGGTGAGGAAAGTCTGCTTCTTCCATCATTGCTCCTTCTATATTACAAAAGAAAATGTACCCTCTGTGCCCTGTCCACCCAATTCCCAAGCTCCCCCCTCTCCCCTTGGCTACATTAACTTAGTAACAGTGTTTTTTTTCTCAGGCCTGGCACTAATTATGTACTTGGAGGGTGACCCTTCCAGGGTACCGCCCCATGAACTGCTGTAATTCAGGTCACCTTCTCCAGGACTCATCTCTGTACTTTGTCTATTTTCTCATCTTCTTTCTTCAGGGTAAGCAGCGTTTCCTTCATCCGTTCTAATCCATAGTATCAGTGTTTTGCCTTTTCAATTTGCTAGTATCCTTCCTAGTTGTGGGCCTAATGCTGGGTAGAAGCTGGAGGTTGGAGAATCAGTTGGCACCCACTGGTTGATGGAGATCAATTGGCACCTACTGGTGATGTCGAACTGCTCTGTTCTTAGTGTAACACTTGCAGAATTATCTCTGGCTAAGCCTGAGACAAACCTGTCTAGTGATCCGGGCTGGGTGGTGGTAAATGGGTAACTGTAGCAGTGCTCAAATTTAGAATGGGTAAGCCATGTTTACCCTCAGCTATGTTTTGGTGAGAGGTGCTTCGTGAGCAAGTGGCAGAGACAAGATGTACAAAGTACTGACCTTTCATTTAAGCAGAAGTTACCTGGAATCTTGGGTGTCCCTGAGTTTGTGTCCTCTAAAATGCTACCTTCTCTAAGTTGTATTTGGGAAATCATGATTAATCTTCACAGCGGCAGCTTTTCCTGCTGTTGGTGCTAGGTTCTATTCCAGCATGTTCCTGCAAAACTGCTTGTCTCCATAGGAGAAGGGTTGCTCTTTTGGAGATTCCTCACTCTATAGCCTTAGGTTGCTTTCTTACCTGGTATAAAATGATGATGCATCCAGTCCAGTCAGTTCAGGGTTTTTTATACTTTCCCTCTGCCATTTAAAAGGTAATTGGAGGTTTCTTGCTTTTGTTTATGATGAACAAAAGAGAGTTGCCAGAGACAGGCAGTTATTCACTCTCTGTCACTTTTGTCCGCTTAATGACTGTGTTTCTGCCAGTGATGAAACAGTTTGGCACATGCATTTCTTCACTACATCACAAATCCATACAGGAAGCTTTTTGTTCTAATAAACTTCTATTTTAATTTTGCAACATCTAACATTTTGTCCTATGGAAATTGGTAGAAATTTTATCTACTAACTGAGTAGTATATCAAATTGAGGTTTTAATGAAATAAAATATTTAACACTTTAAAGTTATAACAACTGTATGAGCTTGTGTTTGAGTCTGGTCACACACAGCAGTTACTTGCATTTGCTCAGAATGAGTTTAATTATTTGCTGTTTACAGCAGTTCAGGCTGTCTTGGAAGAGTGACATTTTTGGAACATAGTTGTATCACATAACATTTGCTTGTAAGCAGTTTAAAATTAATTATCTCATAATTTTCTCGTTCTAAGCGAGCGTGGTGGGTAAAATGTACGATTTAGGTAGCAGCCTTAAGCAGATTTTTCAGTTGAGGGTGAACAGGTGGATAAACATGATTGTATTGAGCACATCATAGATACGAATTTAAAGTGCTGTTTGTAGACCTGAGTTGATACAGTTTCTAACAGTAAAGCTTATTTCAATAGCCTATTTATTTTTCCTGAAAGAGAAACAAGTTTTGTCATAGATTATTATTACTAAACATGTTTTGTCTTATATGCAGCATTACTATTTTACTTGGCAGTGCCATGTATTGAAAGTTAAGATGCCTTTTTTCACCAGAGACTCATTTCCCGTTCCACCAGGAATACTTTGCATCCTATTGTGAATATCATTCTAATGATTATAACTCCAGTCTAGGAAATGGTTGCTTGAAAAATAAGGCTGTATTGAAAACATTAATGAATCAGATGAAAACATGGCTTGCTAAAAGCTCTCATTCTCTGTTTGATTTTAAATGCTCATAAATAAAGACTGGGTCACCTAATCCTGCAAACCCTTGTATTTCACTGAGTGAACTTGAAAGCAGCTGTTTGACTGCACAGCACTGTTGGCAGGAGGAGTGCTTGAGTGCACCTTTCCCAGTGTTCAGTGCTTAGATGGTTCTTGACCATTCACAGAGGTGCCTGTAGTTCCCTGATTAGAAACAGATGTCCTAAATGAAAAGGATGATTAGAGCATTGTTATTGGGTCAACTGCTAATAGCAGATTCCTGGCTATATGTTGAAGTTCAGTAGGATATTTTTTGTAAGCATAAAAAACCCTAATTTCTAAATTGTCTGTATACAAATGATTGCAGATTGTGATAAAATGGTATGTTTGACATGAAATATATCAATTCCTTATAGTAACAATTTTCCAGAAAGATACTTAAGTAGAAGATTTCTAAAATATTTTAAGAGTTTTTCTGTTTGTGTGTGTGTAGATATGTACGTATCCTCCTATCTGCACTTGAATATTACTGTAGGAAAAATCTAAAAGCTGAACTTGTAGATGCATGCTGCATTGACTAACTAAGCTTTTTTGAAAGAAGGCCTTTTTTTTTTAATATTTCCCTAACTGCAGGAAAGGATCCTCTTGGGAAATAATTTTAAAATTCTAATAGTCTTTTCTTCATTTGTGTATACACAGAAGGATAAAAATTATCCCAGAGAGTGAATGCTTCTGCTAAATAACAGCTAATATCATTACTTTAAATTTAGTTTAATATTTTTGTCTTTTTAGTAGTCATTTTTGTTGGTTGCTTTATTGGCATTAACCTAAGAAAACAACTTTATTTGTGAAAGTTTTCATCATCTTAGAAAGCACAGCAGAAACATAAATTGTAATCAGCATCTGGACAAATTAGTTTCAGCTGTTGTATATTTCGATTTCTGGAGTTTGTCTTCTCTCATTTCCTCTCCTTTCCCCAGTACATATCTCATTAATTTACAAATATATCTTTGTTTTGTTATGCATCAGACAACATTTCCATTCTCTTATTTTCTAAAACTTCAGTTCTGCTTGCTGCCTTAGAAAGTCCTTCTCTCTTTCAACACTTCTGTCTGCTACAGGTATTTGATCACTACTACTTTCTCTTTCCTGTTTATTTGCTTTCTTTAGTCCTTTGTTCACTCACATCAGTCCAATGAAATTGTTCATCTTTAAGGCTTCCCTGGCCTCCTCCAGGTCAGAAACAGTGTTATATTCAGTTTTATAAAAATATAGATGTGTCGGAAATGTTTTTTTAACTGAATCTTTCCTTAAATGCTAACTGCATTTTAGTTCGCTTCATGGAGCAGTGTAGGAGCAATCCCAACAGATACTGGGCATTCAGTCTGCAGGACCAGATTAAACCCAGCTGTTAAGCTCAAAAGCTGCTGGAAGTGTATAGTAAAGATGTCAGATCTTCCATGCTGGCTCTCTGTCTACTGATGGAATTCTTTTGGTGCTGACCATTTCCTAATGCAGAGTGTGGCCTCTGCTGCCTTGACATCTGTTGCTTCTCTGAGCTTTGCTGCTTCAGTCTTACCTGTTAGCATACATTGAATTTGTATTCGACAAACCTAAAAGCAGGCCCCACCCATGTTCAGCCTTCATCCAGCCTTGTTACAGCCAGGGTTTCTAGCTGTGTACTCCTTTAACCAGAAACTTTAAACAGAAACTGATCATGTCTCCACTTTGACTATCACAGCTTCTTGTGTTGTGTTACTGCCAAGATACTTTCCTCGTGAAGTAATTATCTGTTTATGATCTTTCCCATTATGTATGAGTGTCATTCTTCCTTTTGGAAGCACTCTATGCCATTGCACTCATCCAGCTATTCTCATACTAACCTAATTTTTTTGCAAGCACTTTCCACTGAGAACACCATCTGACCATTTCATCAACTGCTGTCTCTGCAGCTGTTCACTTGTTGTGTATTTTGTGTGTGTGGTAGTGTCACAGCTGAGTGTAGCAGGATTTCTCTTTGTTTCAGAATAAGTTCCCTTCTTCAGTAAATATGCTGTATTTTGTTTCAGTTGAACAATACAAGTTGTATTTTTGCTTTGCAAAATCAGATCGGGTTTTTAAAATGTCCTTGTATGGAGAAAGCGTTCTTATGTAGCTGTGTTAAGAAACGTCCAGACACATATGCATGTATGTTAAAAAGGTGTTTCTAGCACTTTCACTGGTAATGTAATTTCAGAAGCAGGATCTGTGCTTGAGAACTAACATAATAGAACTAACTAACAATACAATACAATGACATGGGGAAAAATTCTCTCTTGCTGCTGTTATACTTGTAAACAAATGCTTCTGCATTCAGTCTTGTTTCCTTTGAGAAGCTCAGAAGGACTAAGGATTTCTCTCATACCTCATCTGAGCTTTTGTACAAGCTTACAAAATCACATAGTATTAGTTGCATTTCTATTTGCCTCTGGTATGATTAGTACTCTGTATTCTACAGAGTGTGATAGCACTTAAGTTGGACATTAGGAGGAATTTCTTCACAGGAAGGGTGAAGGATTGATTAAACATTGTAATGGGCTGCCCAGGGGGATGGTGGACAAGATGTTTAAGGGAAGACTGGACGTGGCACACAGTGCCACGGTCTAGTTGGCATGGTCATGTTTGGGCAAAGGTTGGACTAGAATGATCTCAGAGATCTTTTCCAGCCTAATTGATTATGTGATTCTGTAATCCTGTTTTTTCCAGGTGACTCATTTCTGGCTACAAACTCTGTCTAATTAATATCTGTTTTTTAATTCCATTTAATGTCTCAGGTTTGTAAGTTTTTCAGGGACAGGGCTCTCTTCCTGATAAACAAGAAGTGCTTGATGTGTATGGTTGTTAGCAATATGTGTTCACTGTCCTGCAAGATGTAAATTAGGACTGTAGCAAAGCACACAATTTGAAATTTCTTGGAAGATAACCTTTACATCCAAATCAGGCAATGTATGAATTGAAAAGTGAATTTTGCCTTCAGAGGCTAAGCTATTCACTAATACTTGGGGAGGCTTTTGAAATATCTTTTCTATTTTGAGTGTATACTTGCAAATATAAATGCAGAAATCACTTAGCTCTCCCCAGTGTAAGCACACACACACAAAACATGCAGTTTTCATTACTTAGCTATGTCTCAAGAAAGATTTATTTTTCTGTTTTCTTCTACCAATTTCAAGGGAACACTGCTTTGAAAATACTTAGCACACTAATTGAATCAGGAAAATCAAAGGGGTCACCTGTTGGCCATGTCTGTTTTAGCTGTCTCTTTAGGTTGTGTTTCAAGCTGGGTTTGTTTGTTGGGTTTTTTTAGCAACATCTGTTCTAACTCTTGTTTTCTGTGTGTGTGTGTGTGGAGAGAGGATGTTTAAGGTATGTTAAACCATTTATTCAAACTGGCTTTGTAGCAGCATCAAAGAAATTTGAAAGGCAATGCCAACTTCTTAAAGAAAAAAATGTCCAAATCAGCAGAAAGTAAACACAGCATGCCTTGATTTTTGGAAGTTGTTTAATTAATGCTCATGAGGATTTTTACTTTCAAATATCTCTAAGGGAAAATGTCATTAGTATAAAATAAATAAATAATTTTACTGAACATTAGTGAAAAAACCCACAATTTTCTGTACATTGTTAAAACCATTTCAAAGAAAAAGTATTAACTTCAAATTACTGAATATTGACCTGTTAATGACAGCTTGTTATTAACAGTTGTTACATCCTGGCCATGCTGGGGATGGTGTTTAATGGTATTTGAAGAAGATATATGCAAAAAAGGAGGAGTTTTAGGTATTCTTTAAGGAGAACTTAGTGTTAAAGGCTATCCAAGAGGGATCAGACATGTTGTGATGGAAGACCATATGGATATTTCTCGTAAGTTGGTCCTTTGTGAATTATTTTCTGAGTGTTTCTGACAATAGAAAGTTTGATTCATTCTGTTCTTAGTATTTTGCTTCTCAAGCTACAGATTTCCTTTTTAAAATTTTTAATTTTTTTTGTTTTCTCTTAGTTTATGGCATCTGGATTTAGTTACTGGATATTGCCCCAGCAGTGCAAAAGAGGAAGTAGAGAATTTGGATAAATGCAAATGTTCTGATGTAGGAAGATCAAAACATACATAAATAACTGTTTTAGTCTTGTCTGCTGTGTGTACCAACAGTTTGTGTACCAGATGATTCATAGCTTTACTGAAATCTCTGCAGGTTTTTATGTTTTGATTTACATCTTAAAAGCTTAATTTAAACAAATCTACAGACTGGTGAAGCAGAGTTGTAGTAGAAATGTAAGAATCCAGATGAACAGGAGCCTTTTCACTGTAACCTATAGTTGAACAACTCCTGCACAGATCTATAAAGATTGTTTTAAAAATACATATTTTTTTAGATTGACAAGATATTTTATTGTTTGTGTTAGTTTTATTGTTGCACACTTGCAAACATTTGTTCTCGATGCCACTCTTCTTTTTCAGCACTTTTGCACTCTGTGATAATTAATTCTGCCTTCTGTAGTAAACAAATTACTTGAAATTATTGAAGTCTGTCTTGAAATAATGTTTTTCCTTTTCTGTCTTTTTCCAAAAATAGATAATATACCTGAGAGAATCCCCAGATGATGTGTACAGGCTTATATTGTCAGGAAGTGTTTCCTATCTTCCTTTCAGGTAAATAACAACTTGATAGAACTTTCTGTACCTTGGTATTTTAAAGAGGAATGTAACATTTTTCAGTACTAATTTCTGCTGTGATGGTTTTCTAGGGTTCTGTTTTATTTTATTGTGTTTTGGGGTGGGTTTTTGTTTGTTTGGGATTTTTTTTTTTGGTTTTTTTTTGTTTTGTTTTGTTTTGGTTTTGGGTTTTTTTGGTTTTTTTGCGGATTGTTTTTTATTGGTTGGTTGGTTGCTTTTTGGGTTGGATTTTTTTTGATATTGAAGTTTTTACTTAGGACACTCACTGTCCTAACTTTAGGTACTCAGTGAATCAGAGGTGTTACCAGCTGGTATTGAAGTGTCCCAGCAGAAGGTGAAGGAGCCCCACTGTTTGTATCCACTCATTGAGCTTTTTTTTCTACATTGCTTCTCACTTGGCAGTCTGATTTTGTGCCAGTAGCTGATAGTTGAACGTATCAAAATATCTGTCATTCACCAAGAGGGCTTGCAATACTTAATAGCATTCTTTACACACAAGAGAGTTATTTGCAGATTGCTGCACATATTTGGCAAGTGGGAAGTTGTCATCAGTGTATTCCAGCAGCCTTCTGCATTGCCTGTGCCCTACTGTGCTATCCCTCCAAAACATATCAGAGTGGTTGCAGTTGCCTGTGAGGACCATGGCCTAAGAATGTGAGGCTGCTCCTATCTGACCGTAGAAGGCTTTATCCATTAGTTTCTTCTCATCAGGTGGTCTAAGAGACACATGCTACTACAATGTCACCTTTATGTGTCCTTTCTTTTACTTGAGTAACATTCTATTATTTCTGTCTCCTGCTAATTTCTACCCCTTTCCACACTGATTGATAAGGAAGGAAAGAGTAGAAAAAATTACTAGAGACAGCTATCCAGGGTCTTCAAAAGTTCTTCTTCCTCTCAGTTGAAACTTGAACATGAACTGTTTTCTACTTATTAGAAACATTAGCTGATAAGGGCTGCATGGTCTCAAGGTGTTCTGCCGAGGCATAATGTTCTCTGGTGTAGATTCAGTTTAATTTATTTATTTACTTCATTATAGTATTCCTGGAGAATTCTTAATCTGTTGTGCTTATGAAATTTGACAATGGTCACATACTAAGAACATGCAATTCCTGGATCAACAGAATTTAAAAACTTGTAATTGAAAGAAGTTGTTTTAATGAAGCCAGTTTCCCTTCTCATATAAGCATGAACTATTTATGATTCTTAAGGAAAATATTTTATTATATTTAATAAAATGCTTATCCTAACAGTCCATTTCCAAAATTGAACATTTCAGCATTACAAAAATTGTAGCTGGAGTAATCTTAGTGTTGTATCTGTTAATATAACTTATTTTATGTTGTTATTCTTGTAAGATTCAATGTATGGAAAATGAAGTAATCATTTGACAGAATTATTTCAGTTTAATAATCATTACCTTGCAGTAATTTTTAAAAGGTGTTTTAGAGGAGTATCTTCAATTGCTTGCACTTGGATTAAAATACAATAATTAAGTTTTGGTCATCTATCTTATAGGGATGCTTCCTTTGGTACTTGCAGTTTTCATCTGACATTACTGGACTGTTTTCATGCAATAAACAAGGTCAGTAAACTAATATTTTTCGCATTTCAAAAAAGTAGCTAAATGTTGCCCATCAGAAGAAGAAGGCTTAGGAAACTAGGATCCCGTTAGAGCTGTGAAGTAGCAGATCTATGGATTGTTGCCTAGTTTACTATGCATTATGCATTGTCACAAAGTAGGTACAGCATTCATAGAAGTCTGCTAATACTTTACATAATCAACAAGTGAAGATATTATAGAGGGAATTCTGAGTTTTACTTGTGTAATCTATCAGGACCATAATTCACCTCTAATCCTAAGAGCTATGTGTTAGGTTTATTATATAAACCCCCTGGTGTTATGTGTTAGGCTGAACATAGCCTTTGAAAGGGTTTTGAATGGGTTTGCTATACACTTCTGGCATTTGCAGCACATGCTAATGATTTCAGATTTTGCTTTAGAAATAAAAATAGAACAAATGTTAGGAGGTAGGTGCTTCTGTTTTTTAACTATAAAATTACAAAATCTAGGTTTTTTAGCAAGATAGAAGTGAAGTGATGCAGCATTAAAAGGTAGAGAAATCAAAACACATTCTTTTTAGTCTGTATGAGTAGTGAAATGGAATTCTGCCACTGTACTATTGTCTTTTGTATTGTGGGTATCTCTACCAAATACTGATGTTTTTACTGGTTAAGTCGTCTTCTTGAAGACTGGTGATTTTTCAGCTTTTTTGGGTATTTTGAAATTGGTTATTTGTATGCCAAGACTGGTACATTGCTGTTCTTGCTGGTGAACAACAAGGAAAGCTACAAAAGATTAGGTAGTAAAAGAGAAAATTAGAATGTAGTATTTTTAATATCTGGAGATATGGGATTTATCTGTGTTTGTCTTCATGTTTTAATAAGTGGATAAACTATCAGTTACCAAAATGATTGTTTTTTTTATACAGTGCTAAGTATTATGGTTGTGGCTAATATGGGACATCATGGACTCACAGTAATATCTACTTAGGACTTTGTGACTGCAAACAATTTGAAATCAGTGAAGATACTAGCAAATAAAATTTATGCACAAAAAATATCTCCAGTCCTTGAATGTGGTCTTTACAATCTACTCATAGTTTCAATAGATATTTTTGCTAGTTATTTTTCTTTTTATTTTGTGCAGCTAGCAATAATGAAAAGAATGCTTCAGTAATCTGGGATTTTTATAGTGATTCGGTGAAAACAAAAAAAGTTGATTTATTCATCTGACTTCACTTATATTCAAATTTACCAACTGGGTTTGAAGCAAGACTGTTTGTCTGTATTCTTAAACTTTGTGAAGAAAGGACAGTGTGTATTAAATGACTTTATGTAACCAAAAAGAGTAAGAAACTGTCCTCATTGAAGAGGCATCTTTGTTAAGAGCTGTGTTCTGAATTTTAGGCTTTGCAGTATGGTTTCCTGGATTTTAGTACGTTTGATGTAGATGAATATGAGCATTATGAAGTAAGTGTTCAGTATCAATCTTTTGATTTGTTTGCTGTTACTAATGCTAAAGCAATTGCTTATAATTTCTGCCATTCCTTTCTAGTATTAAGTTCCATTTCTGTTTTGTCTCTTTAAGTTATGGTAGTTAAGTAAAGGTTCATGGTCAGAGAGAGAATATTAAAATTCAGATTTAAACATAATTATGCTCAAATATGGGGAAAAGCAGAAACCAGAACGGAAATAATTGGGAGTCTCCTTACAATATCCAGTAAAACCCTGGATATTCTTGAGCAGTCTTGACGAAAAACTAAAGGGCATACAAGCCCAAGTCCAACTGAATGCTAGAGAACAATCAAAGTAGGTATTTGAGAACACACGGCAAAAATGTAATAACACTCTTTGAGGTAAAGAAGGAAACAGGGCTGGGAAACTCCAAGTGCATAAAATTCACTTTGGCTCATAGGAAATTATTGTCATAATGAAGGACTGCAACTCTTGATTATATGCAGTCTTGGAAATGCAAAGCTGCCAGATATCTGTAAAGAGAAAATTAAATGCTCCTAGAGCTTAAAAAATCATTATTTAATTTGTGAACAGAAGTAAGACCAATTGGTAAGACCAATTTAGGATCCTATAAAAAATAAAAATTTGAAAGTTGCTCTTCATCTGAAGGGTATGAGTTGCATTGTTCTAAAACTCTTATTTAGAAAGACAGGGACACAGGGGAGAAACATAAGGTTGAGAGCATCTGTCATCCTCATGATTAAAAAGAAAGCAGCCAACTAACACACCTTCCTTTGACAAAAGTTATACATCAATTCTATCTAGCATGTATTTTGAAACAATAAGGAAAAGCCTGAAAATACAGGGATAATGATAAACCAAGCATTTTCTCTTGACAGAGAGCAGAAAATGGAGATTTTAACTGGATAATACCAAACAAATTCATTGCCTTCAGTGGACCTCATTCAAGAAGTAAAATTGAAAATGGTATGCTTAAAAAAGGAGGTGGGGAACACAAGCCCACTGCTTTCTTAGTTGATTGTTATCAGTAAGAACAAGCTTTAAAAATTGTTCCTCAAACAGTGTGTTTTTTCCTTGGCTCTTTTCCTTTTATAAGAACTCTGGCAGTAAAATTTTAATGCTTGGTTTAATTGTATCTGACCTAGGTGATTGTATTAAAATTCCATTTTCAATTAGTCTATTTCTTTATCTTGTCTCTATTTTGGAAGTGTTTTCATATCTTATTTTTTAGTATTTTTTTATTTCTTCAGTTTAAGCCTCACTCTTTTTTTTATCTTCTGCTCTCAAATAGGCTATCCCCACCATGCTCCAGAGGCTTATTTCCCATACTTCAAGCAAAATAAGGTCACCACTATAATACGCCTCAACAAAAAACTGTATGATGCCAAACGATTTACAGATGCTGGATTTGAGCATTTTGATCTCTTCTTTGCTGATGGAAGCACACCTAGTGATACTATAGTTAAAACATTTCTAAATATTTGTGAAAATGCTGAAGGTGTGATAGCTGTTCATTGCAAAGGTATGATGCAAAAACCAGTTTCTATTACAAGTGATGTTTATAATTACAGCTCCTGAGGTATTTTGCAGTATAATTCTACTATATCTAGTTATTAATATCTCTGCCAAACTGCAACTGTTCCATTAAAATTATTTCTATGGTTCTGTTCAGCACTTCATCTTCTAATTTTGTTAAGTACCAGAAAAATCTTCCAAGCCATTCCCAAAATGAGACTGGAGAAAGTGAGATTTCCAATATTAACGGTTCTTTCTGCTAGAAAGTGTTAGTACTTTCAAAGGATGCTTTGGGCAAGGCATTTGAAGTCCTGGCAAGTTCTCTCTGAAAATACATGTTTAAATATACCAAGTTGTAAACTTTTGGAAACAGCAGAATTTTGGGGAGATTCCTCAAAATATATGTGTTCTTCTACAGCCACCAAAATCTTCATCCTTCAGAGACTCTTTATACTAGTTTGGGCATGCTCTGAATATCCATTCCTCCAGAGTTAGAGTTCGAAGATTTTAAGAGCCTGGCCAATGCAGCTAGTATAGTTAATTCAGTTTTCTGTTGCTCTAGAGGCAGTATGTTTCCCTTCCCACACCATCTTTAATAGTCTATCAGACATTTCTTCTCCACAACTCTGCATCCCTAGTGTATCTGATAATGCTGTGATTGAAGGAGAAGGGCCTTTTCTTAAGCTGTTTGCTTTGGACCTGCAAAGACTGCAGTTTTGTTCCTGTATCTGCCATCTGTTTGCTGCATTTAACAGAATTATAGGAAAGTGAAAAAATTGTTGAAACCAGCATCATGACTCTGGGAAAACAAGTCCATACTCTTATTCTTCACTGAGGTGATAACCAATTAAGTGACATGCCTGAATTTATGCCAGAATATTGAGTATCAGTGATACAAGTGCTTTGTTTTCATTCAAATTAAGGCGTTCTTTGGTAGACGTCAGACTAATGGTGTCTTGCCTGCAATTACTCTTGAGGAGGTGTTGAATGCTGTAGCCTGTTCCTAAAGTTGTCATGAGAGTCATGGAAAGCTAAAGCAAGTTCCTAAAGCAAGTCATGGTAACTGCTGTGTGGTAGTCTTGGCTGTTGTGTTATACAGAAGATTTTGCAGTGGTGTTGATCAGTCAGTTGTTAAATGAGAGAAGTGGTGTGTGATTTGCATATGCAGCAAGTGATTGAGGAGAGATGCCACTTAGCTGGAGTGGTCCTCTCTAGCTTCTCATGTTTTCCTAGGCAGATAGAACTGTTTTGAGGGCCATTTTAAACAAGGTTTCTGACTCTGGAGTACTTCTTGCCTGTGCTAGCTAGTGCCCAGACTTATTGAAAAATTTGTCTTTGTTAAAGAAATTAATTAGAGGGGGGCTGGGAGAACATCTGAATTCAGTGCAATGTATGATTAGTTTGCAAGAAGGTGTTAGGAGAATTCTAAAAAGAATAAAAAGGCCAACTGTTTTATCCCACGCTTAAAAACATTCTTATACCTTCATACATATTCATAGGTAGGTAAATAAATGTAGCTAAACTTATAGATATTTGTAAAGTTGCTGGCTTTGGAAGGTTACCTCACTCAAAAAAATATGGACAGTGTGTTAGTAACCTTGTATATGATGAAAAAGATCAAAGAGTAAGTTTCCCTTACCACATTTGATAAGTAGAGATTTGTTTTGATCAGGCAGGTATCTACTTGTCCAAGTAACAGTGCCTATAGTTACAACAGATTCCAGATGGAAATGGATATATAAAAAAGACATTTTTTATATTACACAGCTGGTCTTGGACGAACAGGCACACTTATTGCTTGTTACATCATGAAGCATTATCGGATGACAGCTGCTGAATCTATTGCCTGGATCAGAATAAATAGACCTGGTTCTGTGATTGGACCACAACAGCATTTCCTGATGGAGTAAGTAGATTGAGTGTAAATTATTGCCAAAAATGAATCTAGATGTCTTTTTCTTCTTCTTCTTCTTCTTCTTCTATTGTACACTTAACAATCTTCAGTGTTAATTTGTTATGTTTTGGGCCTTTTTTTCCATGTTATGATAGCAAACAGGCAGAACTTTGGACAGAAGGGGATATTTTCCGTGCAAAGTTGAAACGAAACCATAAAATTGCTGTAACAAGAATTCTGTCAGGAGTAGATGATATTTCAATTAATAACACAAGAAACAGGAGAACCATCCAAAAGGACATTGAACTGGTAACCATGCAAATATTGTGCTCTTGTAAAAGTTGGAACTGTTGAGAATCTCTCAGGTTTTGAAAAAACCTGTGGGTGCACTAAAACTTTGTTAATCAATTTTTTTTTCTGTTCACCCTTTTTGTATAAAAGGATATTGGGGGGGGGGGGAAACTAGGGATGCCAATTATGAAAAATGGAGTTTAGAACACAAGTGATGTAGGAGCATCATCACGCTGTAGTCTTTTGTAATTAGGTCAACAATAGAAAAAAGTACATTCTGCAATCAAAAACACTGATTTAATTTTGGATTGTCTGTTGCTTCACTGTGTGTATTTAAAAGGAGGGGATGAAAGGGTGGGTTTTTTTACTTATTTTAGTTTCTAATTGCAAATTCTGTAATACCTTTTCATGGTGCTTTTTGAAAAAGACAGTACTGCTGTTTTAAAAAGGCAAGTGAAGGAGGGAAATTCTGCATTTATTGAAGATCATACTGTACCTAAGCAGAGATTTTATAATATATTGCTTCCAATGCTTTAAAAGGAGACAATATTCCGATGCATGTAAGTCATGACACCACTTAATGGCTTACAGCTTCTAAAGCAGCAAACAGGAAACTGGAAGGAACAGAACTATATTTATGCAAGTGAATTTCCTTTGACTTTATCCTGTTGAGATAATTCTAAGTTTTAAGATAAAGTTAATTTTTATATATTTAAGTGTCTATATTTAATCTTGATTTATCCCTTTCCCCCCTCCACTTATCCAGTACAGTGATGATGATGAAACAAACTGTTTAACACAAGGGGATAAGCTTCGTGCTCTGAAAAGCAAAAGGCAAGCAAAAGCTCCAACTCCATCTCCACTAGCGTAAGTCAGTTTCTAAATATATAAAATGCCAGAAACACTTTTATCCTCTTTTTCATGCATACTTCCTGTTGCCCACAAGTGTTTATTATCAATGCTGCTTTTACTGCCTTAAAACAAACATGAGATTCACCATTTCTCTGAAGGCTTGGTGAATGCAGAGGAGGCAGGACAATTTGGTAAAAGAACTGCAAGACTGAATTTCTAGTTTTCTGTATAGTTTTTGATGCTGGTATTCTGCACATTACCAGCACATACAGCACTCCTGAATGCTCTACTTTTTAGTTTAATCACAAACATTCTCTTGTCTGTTCTGTGGTAGTATAAAAATGAAAGAATATGATTCTGTATGGTTTTGTTTGATTGGCTCAAATAAGATATGTGCTGGTGTTTGAAGTAACATTGATAAAGTCAGAGATGAAAGAAGGATAACTTTTAACTTCCTTTCATTTTCTCTTCCAAGGAAGAGAACTTTCCCTAAATTGTCTGGGCTTTGTGATAATGTCTGGTGGATCTGGAAGGCAGAGTAGCCACTGTTTCAATAAAAAAATTCAAAGAACTGCATTTCTGTCAGTGAAGCTGGTAGTCTCTTTATTTTAGGCAAGTCCCGAAACACCACCTGTAAAAGAAAATTTGCATCTATTGTAGCAACTGGAGGTACAAAATCTATCTGCTTGCCCTTAAATAAACTGCAAGAGAATGCAACACTTGGAAAACTTTGCAGGATCTCCTTTGATTGCTTGAAAAGCAATGGTGACCCCTGGCTGTCAGACTTTTGCAATCACATGTGACCAAAGTCACAGGCCACAGTTAACATGACTTTTGTAGTGTTGTCCTTCTGCAGGACATGATTCTGCTGCCTTGCTGGCATTTTTATTTTCTTCTTTTTCAAGATCACCACTGCCATCAGACTTTTAGAAACAGTGAGAAGTATGTGATAAAAATGTGCTGAAGGTAAAGAAATATATCTCTGGAAACCTTCACATATTGCTATGTCTGATTTCTGCTTTTGTTTTAAATTACTGTCTTCTTGTCCATGCATATGATTTACACAGACAGCCATATAAGAAACAACATACTCAGAACAAAGACTGTGCCCAGATGACTTAAAAACTATCAAAATGCATCACCTCAGTTACCTCAAATAGCACAGTAAAAAACAACTGCCTCGCAGATTCATTTCCAAGGTGCAGAAGTGCCTTAGTTGTCAAGTACTTAATTGCCACACACTTACTGTATGTTCCATATGATGAATGTAGACTGTGTGATAACATATTCAGAGCCGTTGTCCTAATACCTTCTTAATTCAAGACCTATCTACTATTAAAATATTTTTTGGCTCATGAAACATTCTGCAATGTCTGTTTTAATTAGCTTGTACTTGTGTAGAATTAAAATAATTGACCTGGAACTTACAGCTCATTTTTACATTGTGCGTTGTTGCTCAAGGAGCTTCAATATGCCTCTTTCTGTTCCCCTGAGTTATTTTTATGGTTTGCAACTTGTACTGAAATAATTCAGTGAAAAATGAATGTGTAAACTCATTAATTTCTTTGTGTTACTGTTGTTTTATTGCAAGGAATATTTAGTGCCTTACATGAGTCAGAAGTTTTTTCCACTACAAGAGGTGACTGTCTCTTTCCTTTTTTAGTTTAGTCTGTTAAAATAATTATTCTTGCAGTGAAATTTATTACTTTTATCTAAGAAAACTAACAGAAGCTTCTAAATCTTCCAAGTAGTTTTATTTCAGAGGAAAAAAGAAGGGGGGGTGGGGGTGCAAAGTAAGAGCACCAGAAGCTTGGGTAGTTAGTCTTTGAAAACTAGAGGCACTATTTACTTTTAAGTCACAAGGGACTTGTGTAGAGTGTTTATTGAAGTTGGTTGTATAAATTCTTTATGTGTTGATGACTGGATATTTTATGTGTGTTCTAATAAGCGATATTCTGCACCTGTGGCAAAGGATTATGAGTTGTCTTTTGCTTCTTACACAGAAAGGTAATACACACCATCATCTGGTTGTTTATATAAGTTGTTTGTTTCTGCAAACTTACCTGTCTGTGATGTAATATTTTAATATCAGAATGTATGATTGTGAAGTAGGATGTGTGAATACAGGCTGATGCAACTGCATACGAGATGGCAGCAAGTGGTCAGAGATGTATTGCTCTTGCACACACTTCTTTCCAAGAGTGATACAGACTGAAATAGGTGGCTTTGGTGAGGGTTTCAGAAGATTTGCTTTGATTCCAGCAGCACATGGGTACTATATTGGCAATTTATGGCTGGATGGATTGTTAGTCATAGAAAGTAAGAAATGCTTGGCAAAGTTTATAGAGCACTATCCTTTTGAAGAACTTGAAACAAGCTAAAATGCACCAATAGCTTTTGCTTTTGAATTTTTTTTCATCTCTACCTCCCCCTCCAATCCCTTTTTAGATGGCTCCTAGCTATGCTGGTGTCTACACTGTGTAGCATTGTCATCTGGTGGATTGTATGTGGCTCCCTTCTGCCCAGCCTGCTATTCTGTCTAGATGGTTTAAGAACGTAGTAACCATCAGGACTCCCTGAGAGAGAGCCACTGTGTAAGTGTCCCATTCCATTTCTCTACAATAGCTCACACTTTCTGTCTAGTATGTCTTAAATGCATGTTTTCATGTCATGTTTCTTACTGGCTTTGTTGCAAGAGTGAATATCACTGCTCTGGCTTTGTTATATTCTTGTGCATATTATTTGGAATAATTGAGTGATTTTTATGGCTGGCTTACAATATACAAAGG
Source organism: Passer domesticus (assembly GCF_036417665.1). Lineage (NCBI taxonomy): Eukaryota > Metazoa > Chordata > Aves > Passeriformes > Passeridae > Passer > Passer domesticus. The sequence continues at coordinate 40,196,951 of NC_087512.1, read as the reverse complement.
CAAAGAGCTCTTATAATTAGAGTAGTTTTTAGTTTTGAAGTGTTTCTTCTCTGCAGTTAAGCAAAACTACATAAGCAAAATTATCTATAAGAAATAAAAAAGTACTGCTTTAAAATATGATCCTATCCTTTGCATATTGCAGATCCAGATGTTAGTTTCAGTTTTACTTCAAAGTTCATGAACTTGCAAAGTAGGCTGTTTTCCCAACACATGATTTTATTCCCATGAAATTAGAATTAGAATTTGTTAGAAATATCAGTAGGTCTTTGTTTCTACAAAGAGAATAAATATATGCCACGTCATAACACATTACTTCTTTTACCTTTTTGACACAAAAGAAGATGGGGTAGGTTGTAGTGTTAGGTCCAGGCTCAATTCTTTACCCAGCCAGTCTGGTTTCATCATCTCTTGTTCACAATTATGTTTTCTAGAGCTTTAGGAGACTACTTACATTCCTTTATTCTGTTACTTGGATTCAGCAGCTGAGAAAACACTAATAGCATATCAGTTTCTTGAGTACAGTTTTCACTCTTTCTTCACTCCACTTTGATCAGAGTAGCTGCAGTGATTTCTGTGCCTTGCTTCTACTTAAAAGGTGCAATGTTTTCATCAAATGACAGCTTACATATTTTGGTCAACTAAAATTTCAACAGCACACAGAACTGTGAGGAAGTGCAAATGAACTTTTTGCTTGTTTCTGAGCCTTCCTGGAGCTCCTCTGTCATCACCACCCTCAAAGTAGAATGATTACTTTGGGTGAATACTTGAAATCTTGGTGCTCTCAGATTAAAAAAAATTGTCAGAAAGTCTTTTACTAATTAAGAATAAGGCCGTCTCTCCTGAAAGGCATTAAGGTTGAGATTTTCTGTCATCTGTAATTTTGGCCTTGCAGCTTTTTGTCTGCACTTTTTAAAAAGCATGAAACTTTCTGCTGACCTGAGTGATTGGATGACTATAGAATGAGTACTGTGAGACTTTGGACAGGTTAATTATTCGGTTAGCCTTCACTGAAGTCATCTTAATCTGTTCTTTTTGAGAAAGAAATTATAAAGAAATAAAGATCACTTCAGCTTAATTTTTTCCTTAACCTTGTTAAATAATTTACTTGAGAGGCATTATTCCAAATAACATGAGAGGCGTGTTTTTAAAGTTTTACAGTCAATGGAGAACTTTTTCTTTTCTCAGTGGTCTCTGGAAGTCAGACCTCAAACTTCTGAACACATACTAAAAAGCTAAACTTAAAACACAGGTCAAAGAGGTGAAACAATCTGTGCTTTGTTTTGCTGTACTGTGCTATAAGATCAATTTCAGTCAACTATTGTCCTTTCTTTCTCTTACTGTGTCTTGTGTTCTGTCTAAAAAAATAGAAACATTTTTTCCTTGCTGGATGAAAAAAGACATTTGATGTTGGTAGATGTGATGCAAGCAATTTAGTTATTCCCATTTGCTGTGAATTTCCAATTACTGGTGCTGCTGCTTGATTTTCAAGTCTAACTATGATACAATGTTGGTTTAAGTATAGGGAGGGAAAATACTTTGGCTTTTCTTAAAAGCTTGCCTAATTTCTCTTCTTTCTGCAGCTAATATCCCGTGTTTTAAGAGATCAAATTATCAGTAAGGATCATGGATCAATAAGGGCTGGCCTGGCAGTTGTGTTGGCTGGAGCCCTGTATGCTGAAGTTATCGATTACTTGTTGCCTGTCAATGACTTGGAAGACTAATAGAGACCTCAGGTCTATTTTCTTAAAAAACATGAGGTGATGAAGGAGAAAGCAGTACTGCATTTGACAGACCTTGTAAGACAGCTTGCCCAGATTGGCTGGCAAGACTAAAATGCTTTTTGCAGACAGAGAAGACATGCACCTGAGTAACGTCTTTTTTCTTCATCCCTGTTTAGGATACTGCAATCACATATTTCAAAAAACCTTATTGCAGATGGATTGCTGTCCAATGTGTATTACAGTGCTTGCAGTTCAAGTTTTGTGGATTTTGTCTCGGGTTGTGGAGTTTGGGTTTTTGTGTCCTGGTGGTGTGTCTATGTTCCAGCCTTGCACTAAGTTAAATGTAGAATAAAAGTTGTGAGTTAACTTTAAAAGTTGCTGGTCCTTACCGAGCACTTTTCCATTTAAACAGGTCTTTATTTGTTTAAAGACCAAGGTATTAGCTTGAATAAGAAAGCAGTGTATAAACTACTCTGCTATTTGTGGTGTGTATTTAGGATCAGAACTACCAAGGGATGTTTCCATGGCAGATGAATTTGAGATGAAAAATTCTTAAAATGTAAATGTATGTTTAATAGTGTGACTATTACAACATCCTATAACCTGCAGGGTTTTGTTGTTTTTTGGTTGGTTTTTTTGTTAATTCAGGGTTTTTTTGGTTTTGGTTTGTTTTTTGTTTATTTTTTGTGGAGGTTTGGTGGTGGTGGTGGTTGGTTGGTTTTTTAAATTTTTTATCATATCCCATTGAGTTAGAAAACCTTTGTGTGCATCAGATGGGTTGGCTGGTGTTTCTGGAAGTTGTGTGACATGCTATTTTATGTGAACAGCTCTAAAGCAGCAAGGTAGGTGTCCTTTTGTAATGTAGTTTGGGATATTTTTTTCATGTTGACATTTTGGCAAGATTTCCTCTACTATAATCTCACATCCATTATAAAACCTATCTATTGAACCTCCTATCAAGTGAGGCTGTTAGTCTAATTGTGCTAAAGCAAAATTCCATACATTAGTTTCTTCTCTCACCTTTAACATATATGCAGTAGCATTGTAATGAAAGCTGTGATAGCACTGTTGCTGCTCCTCAGCTGAGAGCTGTGAGGCTCAAAGACAGTGTTTAATTGCAACAACCTGTCAGACAGTTGTGTAAATAGAACCTTGTCTCTTTTCCTTGAGTTGCTATAAGCCTTGGACGTCTAGAATTCTAGTCTGATTTAAATATGTCTGTGTGATAATTTAGCAAATGTTTTGTTCACAACTATTTCAATTACCTTTACTATAGAGTAGCCCAGTGAAGTTGTATATATCTGAGATTTAAAAATGACATAACAGCTGAAGAACAGATGATGTTAAAGATCTACCCTGCTCACAGCTGGCTCTGAGCTGATCCCATAAGGCATCTTGTTATCTCCCTTTGGCAAATGCAGCAAACTTACAAGGATGTTTTTGTGGTCGTTACGGTTTCCTAGTGACTATTTTTATTATAAGTCACATTACCATTTAGAGCTTCTTTTATTTTCTTTGTTTTGAACAGATAAGATGAAATTTTCTGGGAAGTAAGGGCTACCTTATGATATGTTGAAAAGATGAGTATTTAAATGTTTGTGCAAAATGCTGTCTTGAGAATTCATAATGCTTCACAGAATCACAAAATGGATAAATGTTGAAATAGACCACGGTGGGTCATTTTGTCCAACTCCCTGCTCATGCAGAGTCATGCCAGAGCACATGGCACAGGATTGCATCCAATGGTTCTTGAATCTCCAGTGAGGGAGACTTGACAACCTCTCTGGCCAATCTGTTCTAGTGCTCAGTCACCTGCACAGTAAAGAAGTTTGTGTGTCAGATTCAGAAGTTCAGAAGTTCTTCACATTCAGGTGGAACTTCCTGTGTATCAGTTTGTGCCCAATGCCTCCTATTGCTCAGCACCACCAAGCAGAGCCTGGCTCTTGACACCCTGCCTTCAGATACTGACAGACATTGATGAAGTCCCCTCTGTTGTCTCTTCTGGAGACTGAGCAGACCCAGCTCCCTCAGCCTTTCCTCATAAGAGAGACGTCCAGTCCCTCCATCATCATATCCTTCCACTGGACTCTCTCCAGGACTTCCATGCCTCTCTTGTGCTGAGGAGCCCAGAACTGGACACAGCACTCCAGATGTGCCTCACCAGGGCTGAGGAAAGGGGCAGGATCACCTCTTCTGACCTGCTGACAGTGCTCTTCCTGATGGTCCCCAGAATACTAGTGGCCTTCTCGGTGACAAGGGTACACTGCTGGCTCATATTTCAGTTCATGTTAGATACGTATATGGGTATAAGCCAGGTACATTGACCAGTTTTCTGAATTTCTGGTATCTAGAAAAAATGGGTGTTTGTGAGAGAAATATTACAAAAATTACATTCCAATAACTTTTGCTTTCTTTTATATGTATATTGCATGCATTTTATGCAGAGAGACACCAAATGTGGATGTATTTAAGGAGAAAACATGATTTTTCCATATTTCTGGCTGCGTGAGCACTAGTAAACCAGTATGTGCCACAATTTGTTCACGTTTATATTTCAGTGATTGAATGTTAAAAGGTTCAGCATAACCTCATGCTTTTCTGTTCATTCCTAGAAGTTTCTATCAGCACAGATGAATGGTATAATGCAGGTCTTATTTCACCACTGCTGTAATTTTTAGTGCTTGGATGAAAGTGTGGTAGACTGAATTTGTTCATTCTGTATGACAACTGTGGCACTGAAAAAAGAATTTCAATATTAGAACTTGTTAAAACTGTTTTACAATCACAGTAAAAACTATAACATAAGCTTTCAGGTTTTAAATATTTTCACCTTGGGCATGCAAGGAAAACATTTTCATTAGAAGAATTTGTTCTGTCTAAAGAAGTATGAGGTTGAAGATATCTGGGGGTGGTTTTTTCTGCCTCCTGTAAAAGCACTTCTTTCAACTTTGAATGTCCTGTATTTACAGGAGAATTTGGATTGCATTTTGGTAGTACTTGTCATTGAAACCTTGTATCTTACCTGAGCAGCTGGCTGTTTTGTTTGAACATTTGCAAATCAAGTAGTATTTTGCAAGGCTCAACTATTAAGAGAGATTTTTTTCAAGTAGTAGGAGTTTAAAATATTGAAATTTGTGGTTATGTAGACATTTGTCTGCTAATCAAGAAGTGTATAGTAAAAATAATGTTGCTGATCAGTTTTAGTGTATGAAGAACGTATTTTAGATGAAATTGTTATCTCAAATACATGTTCTAATTCTGAAACCCATATAAAACAATGAAAACATTGGAGGTTTTTTCCATTTCTGTTTTTGGTGAGTATGTTACATGAATATAAAAGTGTATATTTTCTGCCCGCATATTCCTGTTCTCTTTTGCTCCAAAAGTTAGCATTCAGTATTCATATATAGGATTCTGTGAAAGTAATTTCTTCAGGGTATTAACCAACCAGACTGTAACTTGCACTATTTAATGGAGGTTTTGATTTCCAGTCTCATGTAATCCACTCATACGACTGGACTCAGTGAAGCCAGAGTCTAATAATAGCAGGAGAATAAAGAGTAACAGCTAAGTTACTCTGAGGTCAGAGTCTCTAAAACGGTGCATACTTTCACAGCTGGAACCTTACACAGATGAAATAGAAAATAGATACAAAGCTGATACTCGTTAGCTCTATTGTAACTGTAACACCCTCTTTTCAGTGTTTTAGGAACTTTCCAATTATATAATCTTTCTTTTTTCCTACTCTTTACAGAGTAACTCTGCAGTCCAGTGTTCAGAAAAATAAAACCTCTGAACCTAGCATTTCTGACAGTACAGACATTACTAAAAGAACTACCAGGTCTGCTGCAAGAAAAAACAGTTTAAAAAGGTGAGAGTTACCCTCTTTACTGTAACTGTTTTCTAGGCAAATACTTTGAGCTGTTGTATCCACTGCTGGCAGGAGCTTTGCCATAGTTCAGCTCCTTCTCCTAGCAATGGAAAGTGAGAAACAATTAAATGGTTTGTGTCATGTATTGAGAACATCTGGAACCTTACATCTTAAGTAATTTATTTATGTTGCTCAGTCTTCCAAGCTGGAGAATTTTAAATAGTAATTCTCAATATGAGTACTCAATATGATAATTACTGAAGACAAGGGATTTTGGTAACATGAATACCCCTTTGCCTGGAGTAAGAGATGGAAAAATTCCTCACAGCATTAAGTCATATACTAGTCAGTGCATGAAGTCAAAACTAGGAAGAATTCAATAGACAACTGAAATGCAGTGGTTGTGGAAAGGTGAAGTGTATAAAACGCATGTGTATACTGGTATGAGATTTTTTTTTTACTGAAAGCATGGTTGATAATCTGAATTAAACCTGTTTGGTAAAGCTTAATGAAATTCTAAATTCTAACAGATTTGTGGAAGACTGAAAGTGGCTTTTGGCCCAGAAGCATATGGCTAGACTACTGCTATTTATTTTTGTGTATGCCTGTGATCACACTCCTCAGTGGCAACTCTCCAGGTCATTTTAAAAGATGAGCCTGAGAGCATAGTTTAAAACAATATCCAAACAATCTCCATTGCTTACAATTTACTGGAATTTGTCTTAAACTCTTAGTGAAAAACGGGTCTGTCAGGTGCTGAAGAGATTTTGACTGGAAAGAGTAAAAGATGGCACATAACCACTTTCTATGTTATGTGCCTGGATTTATAAATATCTCTGAAAAGTTGGTTTGCAGCTTTTTCCTCACAGAGTTATTCTTTCTCTTTCTTCATCCTCTTACCTTGAAGGTAATGAAGTTATGAAAAATTTGCTCTGTTAGTCAGTAGAGTGCAGTAAATTCTATTCAGAGACATTTTAGTTGTGACTTTGTTTTATTGAACAACATATTAAAAAATAAGACTTTTTTCTCTAAACAGGTATTTTACTAAAAATCAGTGGTAGTTTTCCAGGTTTTCTTTCGGTTGGTTGGGCTTTTTCTCCATTTTGTCTAATTTTTACCATGTCAGTTTTGGTCCAAATAGAATTGATGGGATTCTGCCTGCTGTTTTTATTCTGCATGTCTCTCCCAGTTTTAACCCAACCTGCTTGCAACATTTTGTATCTACATTCATGCATGTGTGTAATCTGAAGAGAGATTTTCAGTTCCTGGAAAGCACTTCTCCAAGCTGACCTTTGTATTGTGTGAGATGTGAATACCTATCCTTAGGAGAAAATAGCATCCCTAAAATAGAGTTCACAGAACATTTCATTAATTTCTTAAGAAATCCTTTAGGTGCATTGCTAGATGTATGACTCTGAAGGCCATGGACCAAGTCAATCTCAAACTTCATAAATTACTTCCTTCATATTTTAATGGACTTTCTAAAACTACCCCAAATACCTCACCCATATACTGTTTCTTTTCTTCTAACTTTGGAGGTGTAAGAAGTTCAGTTACTTTCATATTTCCATCCAATAATCAAATTTGTCTTTCTTCTGTCACAGTTATGGACATCTTAATTGTTTTACAATCTGAGAGGGCCAATTGGGTGCTAGTACCTCTCAAGGGTGTTGTGGTATGACCATATCATTTAATGGATTTAGAATGCAGTAACTTGTTGTTAGTCTTGTAGGTGTCATTTTATTTTCCTGTAACATTTGAAAAAGTATCAGTCTTTTTTTAAGTATGCCTTTTCTTTTAATTTAAGTTTAATTTCTTGAAGTATGAGCAGTTTGCATTACCTCACAGTACTCAGATTCATTGAACTTTATCCAGACCAAGTGGATTGCAGGTAGAGAATAATTATTTCTACAATATTGACATCCTGCCCTAACCAGCATCTGTCTTTGTCAAGACTTTGTCTATTTCACTGAACTTCACTGGCATTACTGTATATCCTTATTCTTTCATTTTCTTTCTGATACATTCCAGTGGAAACATCTTGCACCATTTTTACATCGATCTCATTTACTGCTTTATGTCACTTTAGTCAATTATTTTTGTGAATCACACTTGTGACCCATCCTAATGCAGTATAATCTGCATAGCTAGGGAATTTGTCATTTCATCCTTCAGACTGTTGGAGACACTACCATGGATTGTCTCCAAAATGATTTTTCAGCAAAAACAGCTATTTACATCTAAAACACTAATCTGGCTTTTTAAAGAGAACATAGGGAATTTCAGTCCTAACTATAACACTCACTGCTTTTCCTTTGTGGAACATCTTTAGATGTCAGCTGCCTTCTATGAAAGAAAGTACTGATGGACATAAGACACATCTTGTGATTGAAATAACACTGGTTTTTGACCTGCAGGAAGTCACATTTCTATCCCATAACCTGGTATTTCTTTGTGGGTGCCCTTATTTCTCCAGTTAAGACATCTTCCTTGTAAGTTAGACAGTTACTGAGAAGTTCATGTCTGTATTTTAACAAGGTGCATACTTCACATCCAAACCAACTGAGTCATAAGACACTAGTTAAATGGTCTTTTCCATGTCACCACACAGAACAGAATTAAAATTCAGTTGTAGTAAGTAGTTGATTAGAAAAGAAATCCTAAGTGCTAAAGGCATTTTGATGTGTAAAGGGAATGAAGGTAAAGATATTACAAAAAATTATAATGAGGAATATGTGGAAAAGGTATGAAAACTGTATAGAGGAGTATCACAAAAGCTAACAAAGAGTTAAAAATCTCATATGCCTTTGCTTTGCCAGGTATTACAAAGCAGTCTTCTACACCCTTATTAAAATACTGAAAACTGAAAACTACCTGCAGCATTGCAGAACTTTTCTATATGTAATCTAAATCTAGCTTCAAAAAAATATAAATGTTTCTGTCTTGTTCTTCCTACTTTTCCTGCAGTCTAATACTTCAGAAGGAGAAAAAGAAAAGGAATGCTTTACACAAATGTGCTTAATTAAATTATGGTACTTTGAATCCCCTTCTGCATTTCTGTATGGAACAGAATTTTCTTCATATTGTCTGTGATCAGACCAGTCTGTGCATTCTTGACAGTATGGCTGTGTTACTAAATGCAGTGACTTTTTGTTTCTTTCTTTGAAGTACCATTTGCTCATTTTACCTTGCCAGAAATGCTTGCTTGGAATACATACTGAGTAATGTTTAACTTTTTCCCTCAAATATGTTTTATTTCAACAGCCAATCCGTCACAAAGACTAGAACAGTATTGCGCTGAATTTCGAATAAGCCACCAGTGTTGAAGAGGATATTCAGGAGTGAAGGGGATATAGAGGGGACTTGATGCAATTCAAGGAAGATCACTTTGGCTCTATTTTTCAGTAAAAAATGAAATAGAACAATCTCTTTTTTACTTGTAGAATAAAATGTACTCTCAACATGTTTGGTAGACTTTTTTTCTACCATGATAACATTTTCTCAAAACCAACATAATCTACGTACATTCAGACTCAGGTGTAAATATTTAAGCTCTCTATTATAAAGAGGGCTTGCTAGTATGTATGATGCATGTGTACGAATTGTGATGGCAATCACTTAGCTGCTGATCACCAGATGGTGGGAGCTTTTAAGTATATAAATCTGTGTTGTGCATTCAGACTGGGTTGAAGTCTTCACTTGAGTCTGAGAATCAACCACAAAAGCTTTTATTTCTAATAGTATTGGTAATCTCCTGTGTTGATTGGCTGTTCTTTCTTACTTTGTATGAAGTTTTTTATGAAGCTGCAGTATTGAGTACACAGTGTAACTATTGTCCACCAAAGAGTGCTTTACTGTCAAAGGTCATGTGGTTTATTTAGGAAAAACTAACTGTAAGTGATTAACTTGTTTTTAGTAGTGACAGCTTTTTAGTTGTTCACAACCAACTGCTCTTTAAGCTAGTTATAACTGCTTTAAATCTGATATGATTTTAAAGGGGAGGAAAAACACTACCATTTAAAGCAGTGCTGTCATATTGAAATGTCATTACTGAATGTTTCATTACTGAAACATTATTGTTTCTTTTCCTATCAAGACCTTTTATGTGAAACTTTAAATTACCATATATGAGAGGTAAGAAGGTAAGAATCCCCCCTAGATTTCATTGGTACGCTTGATAACACATGGACAGTGCTTTGCGACACTTAATGAGTGTAGCACACAAAAAAAAGGGAAAATAAGGGTGCCATACAACTGAGGTAGTGGAATTCAGGGGCAGGTAAAAATTTTGACACCTAACACTTTAGAACTACAATTCACCTCTGGCAAAAAGCAGTGTGCTTGAGACTGAAATTTTCATCCCCTACAGAAGTACTGTGGTTTTTCTCCTACTATTTTTCACATTATGACATTTCAAAACTTGATGTACTCTCATCCACCAGCTAGCTGATGGTTATAGCTGCATAACCCTCAGATGAGAGCTGTTACCATATAGCCTTAAACATAAATCAGTTATCTGTTGATTTAATGACTCTTACAGTACAAAGTGGAAGAAATTAAGAAATCTGCAATGTTAGTAATGGAGTAACTGAAGTTTTTAAAGATGCAGATTACCTCTGTGAGAGGGGGAAATTTCAATGAATGTAAATGTTTAGTGACCAGTTTCAATCTACATCCTTTTGAATGGCAACTAAGCCTGCTGTTAGGTTGGTGATTTTTGAATGCCAGTATGAATATCACACAGTGGTTTTAAAATATTTTCTAGCAAAAGAATCATGAATTGGAAACAGGATGTGAAGTGTAAGCAAGCTTACAGATAACATCCATGTGCTTAGACAGTCAAAATCTGCAAACATGAATACAAATTAAAAAGAAAAATTTTAATGCAAAATAAAGGACAACTGAAGGTTCAGTCTGAAAATATTTTGTTTTCTTCTTAGACTTCCCTTTTCCCCTCCTTTTCGTCTAGGTAAAAAGCATCTAAAAGAGAGGGACTGATCTCATCCTGCTAATGCAATTAAAATTTCTTGGGCTTTGGATGGGGTTGCTTTGTTTGCTTTGGCACAGGTTATTTGTTTTTTGGGGGGTTGTTTCAGTTTAGGGCATTTTGGGTTTGGTTTGTTTGGTTAGGGTTTTTTAGTGGAGGTTGTGTGGTTTGGGTTGTTTTTTTTTGGTTGGGTGTTTTTTTTAGTAAGCCATTTTGTGCAAGAAGCTTATGTACAGGTAACCACAATAGTAGGTCTGTTGTGCAATTATGAGCCTATGCTTATTTTTGAACAAAATTCTCATCTTGGAAGGCAAAAGGGATGCAAATAGTGAAGTGAGAATAAAGATTTAGTAATATTTACTGTGTTTGGCTGTGCCCTTCTCTGAGCTGGGCTGCTTCTTTAGCATCTTTTTTTAACCTAAAAATAATTGGTCTCTTTCTTACCCCTTCCAAATTAGAATTTGCCTCATTTAAAGTAACCAGCAGAGTTATTAGCACTTATAAGTAAATTTGCATAACGCAAGTGCACAAACAATAGCAACTCCACCTAAACCAAAACAGCATGTTTAACAGCAATGTTTTTCAGGTTAACCCATCCACCACCCACTATCTTAGTGAAAAACACATAAACGTCAAAGGGATTTTACATGTGAACTTTCCAAACAGCCTTATATGGAAAATTACCTCATTGTGCCACATCTAATTGTACTGCTTAGTTTGCTATGATTTTTTATTACTTTGTCTAACATTTTTAATATACCATAACAAAGGTGTTTTAGGTACAAGAATGAAGAGTGGGCATGGCTGAGGAAGTTCTTGGTTTCTAATTTTTTTCTGAATAGTGAAGTATTATGTGCCAAAATGGAATGTGTTATGGCAGCTGCATCACCTTTGTGTATCTGTACAACAGAGCAGCTGAATGAAGTTACTTCTGCACTCATCAGTTGGGAGAGTCTTCTTAGAAATTCTTTCCTCTTTCAAATATGTGACAGATGGATTCTTCCTCAGTTTCTTAACTCAAAGATACTACATGCTCAAAAGTTGTAATATCTTGGGTTAAATTGCTGGTTTCCATTACAGCAAAAAAAAAACCTCAGACACTAACCTAGACCTTGTCTTTTTGCCCTAGTATGACAGTAGAGGAAGCACTACTGATTTTAAACAGTAAGAGATTGTAAAAAAAACCAAAACAAAACATAAATGTGATGTTCACCAGTTTGTTGCACTGCATTTTTTATATTAATCATTTGCAGACTGTCATGTAAATTCATATACAGGCCATCAAGGTCTAAAATTTTTTGACTAATCAGTACTGTTCATCCTGATTGTTTTTAAACCGTATATTTCTAATCATATTTTTTTAACTTGGATTGACAGAACGAAAGTTTATTTTGCTGAAGGTATTTTTAAGATAAAGCTTCTTATTATCTTGTAATAATAATTAGTTCTATATGCATTTGTGTGTCATTTGAAAATACTGCAAATTACATTTGATTTTATACAAAATACTGAATAGTGAAAAGTGTAAACATGAACTGTGTAAAATTAAAAACAATCAGAAGGTTTTTTTCTGTTTTATTTCCAGTATTGATCACAAAGCCATCATATCTGTACCAGACTGACTCATATGTGCACTGAAAAAACACAACACACTCAGCTGCCTGAAAATCTTTAATTAAAGCACAGATTCTTAAAACACATAGTTTTTCAAAAATAGAGATTTTTCTAGCTCTACATATCCAGGAACTCACACTGGAAAACAGTACCTACATTTGAATTTTTGGGATAGTTACACAGTGAAAAAAGGACAGTAAGACAGAGCAATGGGATTTTAGTGATTTCTCCTTCCTCTATGATTATATAGTATCAATTTTTAGAAACAGGCATTATCTTAAATACTCTATACTTTTATACTTACCACTACAGTGAAGACTTCCCAAAATAATTAAATTTTTAGGAACACAATTTTTGCAAAAGCATGGGTGATGGCCTAGCTTAGTCTTTTGAAAAAATATCTAACAGGAAAAAATAGTGACCAACTGAAATACTTCTTATCACCCTTACCTACACTAGAAAATGCAGAATTGCACACACAAACCACAGCATACTTGACAAGCAAGTAAACTTCTGCTTGCCTCAAAGATAAGAGTTTTATAGTTGAAAAATCTGTGTTCTTCTGTTGTAACGTGATCCCTTCCAAACTTACATTAATTTTAAGCACATTTTCCTCACAAACAAGCTGCCTGAAGAAGTGAATGGTGGAGAACACCAATTTATGCATGTGATGCCCACAGGAAAACAGTTAAGCCCTATCACCCCCCATTTGTTCTGGGGTTGGTTTCATATGGATGTGTCTGATTAATAAGTCCTAAATCCTAAATATGGAATAAGGCCAAGAGAACACAGACAAGGGTGATGTGCTTTGCAAGTTCAGGGAGTGATGGACTAGAGCAGTTACAAAGATGACTTTATCTCAACTCAGAGGGAACATGGGGTGGCCTTTGTTTTGGATAAATGGCCGTCAAAGTTTGAGTAGATCAACCAGTACTTCTTCAGCAAGAACGAAGACCAGACCAGCATGGGGACAATGAATACATAGAAATAAAAGCCAGACAACTGCCATAAGAATTTCAAAGAGAAAAATGGGCCTTAACTGATCAACCCTCACATTCCTTCTTGACACCTGAGGACACCTGATAGGATGACAGTGAGGATGTATTTCGTAAGGACTGGTAAAGGGAGTCATATTGGTATTGTGAAGGATCTGTGTCCTGCAATTGCTATATTAATTATAATATTATGTTTTTGTGTTTTCAGTATACTTGATATCACTCTAAACCAGAAATGCCATGACATGAACCATCTCCAATTAAGTAAATCTGGTATTAAACACGACACCCTCCATCCATGGGGTATTTCCCAGAGCCTTGTCAAGTGTTGGACTGTCACGCAGGGGGTGGAAGAAGGCACGTAGAAAGTCTGTCCTTTAAACAGATCCATTCCTGGTCCATGTCCTCTCTATCAAAGTCTGTCCTAGTTCTCAAAGCTGATAAAGATTCCAGAGAGGCCAAGCAGCCACTGGTATTTCTGATCCCTCATCCCAGCATGTGGTGGCCCTGCTGCATAAGAGCAGAGCAGCAGATGAAAAGCTCTTCTGTGTCACTAGCACCTCCAACTCCCTGCTCTTCCAACCATGCCAGTTGCCACAGCTCAGTTACAGCACTAACAGGATAAAGTGGCAAACCCCAAAGTCCTTGTACCCTGACAGCACAATGGAAACAGACCCTTGGCATCACCTATTACTAATGCAAGAAAATCCAAAGTGAGAGTGATGCCAGTAGCAGGAGGGTAAATAATGAAACATCACTTACCCTTGTGAGCTTGCTTTTGCCTCTGTCAGTGCTTTGATGCCATTCTTTTAAGACAGCAGAATAATTCCATTGTTTTCTGCTCCCTGAGTTCATGTTTTGCTAGACTAGATTGATCTTTCACCATTCTTCCCAAAACGGCATGCACACTGGACTGAATCTCTAGACAGTACTCAAAACACATTATATTTGTCCTGCTATCATGCTTCTAGATGCTTTTTGTCCATCTCTTTACACCAGCATCATATCTATTTTAAAATCAGCTACTATTTAATGTTGATTTTTTGGAATTCTATCTCTTCCTCCCACTGATCAGATCTTTCTAGCCTCTCGTCTTCTTTCACTCTGGTGGCAGTTTCACAATAGCCTCTAAGGTTCCAAGTCTTTGTTAGAGCTAGCAAAAACTCCGCAAAGAAGCATTCAATCCATAAGCAACAGAAAAATAACTAAACAACTAACAAGTATAGAATTCCTGGATCAGAATATGTCAGCTTATTATTCTCTTCTGCCATGAGAAAAAAAAAAATTGTACCTTGCTGTTATTTTTATGTTTTAGCAGAACTATCCTGCTGATTTAATTCCAGTACACAAAATTCAGTATTTTTCATTCAAACAGTAACTACTGTACAAATCTCAACAGAAGAACTACTGTTGCTACAAGCAAGCAACAGCTTATTGAGTCCTGTTAACTAGCTGTAAAACATTGTAGAGACAACAGAACACAGATTATGAACAGTCACATTAGTTAGTTTTACTAGTAACTAGCTTTGTTATCTAAGCAGGGAGAGCAGAAACTTAATTCAATTTATTTAGCACTGGTTCATCTCCAACAGTCATTAAATATGATGCAGTATCTGAGGCTGCACTGAAGATACAGATCTGCAACACTTGTATCACAAATTCAAAAAGACATTTGTTGAAAAATAAAAAAGAGAGAAATAAAAAGCTGCTGAAGATAAAATGTATTTCAAATTAAATTCTAAGTAACACAGCCAAAGTGTAACAGTTGTTGCCTCCTCCAAAGACTGAAGGCTGCCACCCTCCAAGCACAAACTGTTCAGTACTTGCTCAGAATATGCTACTCAAAGAGAAAAAGCTCTGATTTCATGCCCAATATTCAGTGATTGAAACATATTTTTTTATGCAAAGAATAATTTTTCACATTCAATTGTTGATCCACTGATAAAATCAGCATTGCATTGCTTCCAGCACTGCATGTATGTGTGTATATATATATATATATATATAAATATGTTTGTGTGTGTGTATATACACACATATATTCAGTTTTTCATACGAACATGTGTGTATGTGCCTGTGACAGCTCTGGAAAAAAAAAAGAAAAATTATGTGAAAATTGTATAATATAAGATTAAGAATAATCTTAATGGCATAAGTGTACTAGAGGTACAGATTCTGAGTTTGGGCCCAAAGCACACTTTTACCCCAAGGCCTGTTTTCATACAAAAAAAGTGCAACCAGCTGAAAGCTCATTTCTTATGGGCTCAAATGCCCAATATTCCTATCTATCAACTCAGGGTTTTTACTTCTGAGTCTCTTAATTCATTCTTTGGTATTCCTAAGCACAGACATTTCTCTCCTCTTTCTTCTAAAGGCACTTTTATATCAATATATGCTTGCCAATCCTAAACTGTAGTACTGCATATGATTCAACTGAACAACATCATATCAACATTATCATATGTAAATGACAGTCATGAAGAAAGTTGAAATCCTCTCTTTGCAAACTTACTGCAACTTACCATGAATCTAAATTTTAAACCTGAAATGCAGCAGGTTTTCCTAGGCCACTCACTACATTAGTCCAAAGAATAGCTGGGAGCAGTGCAATAAAGAATAACATGACTAAGACCTGCAACACAATTTAATCCCTTCTTAATATGCATGCCATGTTCTACTAGTGTTTGTGTATATATTTACACCTGCTTTACACGAAGGAGGAAAGCTACACCAGCAGTGACAGCAAATCTGTGCTTAACAGATACAGCTATTCTGGTAGCCTAAATATGACAGATGACTGAGATTTACAGTTCTGTTATCACAGCTAGGCAAAGAAATTGCATCACTGTCATCACTTACAATTAATTTCTATACTTGGATATACCATCAACTAGAGAAACTCTTAAGCCGTATTCAAGGCTGACAGACTGAAAAATAAAATTGTCACACATAGATGCTCTAACTGGTGGAACGAGTAATCAATTGCACTAAATCTCATTCTCAAAAAGTTTTGGATTGGATGGGTTGTATTTTTTATTTTAGGTTGGTTAATTTGTTGTGGTTTTAATTAAACAGTTTTGTAACTAGCCTTTTTTCCTTTTAACCAGGAGTTTACAATCTGCTAACCAAAAGCAAATTATACAGATACATTTTCACAAACCATTTAAAGCATTCCCCAAAGTACCTATTTGTCATTCTGTTTTGAAAGGCAGATCAAAGTTAAAGGAATAAACAGTAACTTTGCAACAGCAGGAAGGAAATTGAAAAATAAAACAATTCTCTCAGCCTTCTCAGAGAACAGTCAGACCTAAACTGAATCCATCACAGCAGATTGAGCCCAGTAGCACAGCATAGCAAAGACTTAATTTTTAGCAGAGAAAGGGAGGGTTACTTTTAAGTATATGAACATTTTCCTTTGCAAAAACAGGTCAGTAGAAGAGAAGGCTACATTCAAAACATGACAGAAATAGAAGGAAGCCCTGCAAAGAAGCTCTTCACATTTCTATGCATACACTCAACCCCAGCAAGTAAAAATATAAAAAAAATTTCAGACACATTCTTCCCTGTCCAATGGAAAAATGGGAACAAGAAGGGAAGAACAAGCAAAATATTCCAAGAACCTCACACACAAAATCACTTATATTCCCCATTGATTAAATTGCCATTTTTGGCAGAAACACACAACACCGGTAAAAAGGGCAGCATCAGGTAAATCTTAAACTGCAGGATTTCAAGTAACACCTTGTGACTACAAAGTGAAGGAGGTGTGCATTATTTCATCCCATTCAGTTACTCAAATAGCAGCAGCATGGGTTCCTCTAACACCAACACTTCGCTTTTGCACATTCTTCCCACTGCAAGTCAGAGCACCTCTATGCCACAGTGAACTTCTTGCAGAATAAAAAAATCTCATGTTATTTAACAATGCAAAAAAATACCCTTTGGACTGAACTACTCTGCAGACCATCTGTTTGGAGCATACAGAAATGAGTCTTTATAGGATGACTACATCCTATTTGAGTAAAGCCTTATCAGTGAGAAAAGTCTTTTAAGATTGTGAGTACTCTTGGAGCTTACTGCAAAGAAAAAGTTTTTTTCTTCTAAGTTTCATTAACTATTAACTCTCAAAGGAGACTGCTTAGAAGTGAGGCACAGAACTGGAAAATGTGGAAGGCTTATAATCATCTGCCTTTCCCAGTAAATTTAAAGAATGTGTTGAAGTTGAGCAGGCATTTGAAGATTCCTGTGAGGCTGACACCTACTTCCAAAATGTCCAGTGTGCTTGTCCTCTCACTTCTTTCTGTCATCACCTCTGGCACCATTTTCTTGTTTCTCTCGTATCACCCAGAATGGCTCTCAGAGTCCCCCTGGACAGGGAACAGAAAATCTGACTCAAGTATGTTAAAGCTGCAATGAAAGAACATTGCACCTCATCCCCAAAATCACAAATTTTCTTGGTAAGGCATTTAACATTTTAGTTTGTAGTTGCTCCTGCTAAAATTAAAAACTTCCTTAATAATTTAGTTCTGTCTTTAGATTAAAATTATTATTTTACTTAATATTCAAAGTAATTGCAGAATATATCATGTTACTTAAATAGGACTTAGGGTTAAGTGTCAATTCAAAGCACCTATGCTGCCTTGGTTTTAAAGATCACTTCCACTTAGAGAGATGTTCTCTTCCCCCCACTTTTTTTTCCCCAGACTACATCCAAATAGCAAAAGTTTCCACTTACCACTCTGACTTCTTAAAATAATACCTCAAACCCAAACCAATGTGCACTTTCCTTTATTTGTGAAACTCTGAAGAACTGCAACTTGCAACTGTCTGAAATATACACTTCACCCAAAGGAAACAACTTTCAAATGTACAGTGAAATTGAGCCCAGTTGTGGATTGTGTTGTACAGTTTACATTTTACCATGGTGTCATAGAGAACTTGATATAATCTTTATACATACATTTTTAAACACTCTTCCCTTTAACTTCACTTGAAGCCTAGTAGGGAAGTACTGTAAGCCTTCCCCTATGTTTCATAAACGGAGGCAGACACTGGAGCCTGTGACAGGATCCCAGTCCACCCATATTTCCAGAACCGAACTCTATTAGCAGACAGCTGCAATCATTCTACATCAAACACCCAAACAACTTCCCAGAAGGAAACTGGCTTCCTTAATCCACACCAGCACAGAACTGGTCTCTTCACAGTTACAAAGCAACTTTGAGATACCACCGCTCACGATGGGTCCTCAAGCTAACGCTGGAAAATCCTCAGGATCATCAGGATTTGGAGCAACAAGCTGCACCTAGAAAGGAAGAAAAGTCTTATAAAAATGAATGCATTTCAAAAGTATCTGACAACTATATATATGTATTTTACCCTCAAAAGGGTTCATTCTTCTGCTTAAATGCTACTACAACTAAATGCTACTTCTACTCAAGTTGTATCCATCACTATCACAAGGTTTTTATCTCAGAACTTTTAACTACTATAATTTCTTTTCAGTGTGAATGTTTTTATAATGCTCCCTGGAGAGGACCAGAAGGTCACAAGTTCTGCAGCACTGAATGAAGAAAAAGCAGTCTCAAGCAGAATATGGCATATTTCTAGAAATAGCATTACTATATTTTTACATTCTAGAACTCATCTTGGGTTGTAGTTTTCATCTCTCCAATCTGTTACCATAAAGAACCTTTTTCTTCCAGATGAAACAAATGCATTAACACTTCCATATTATTCTGAAAGTTCCTTAAATCATTTTAGTCACAGTAAAGTTTCTGTTAGTGTGAAGAATAAAGATACCATTTTCCACTATACAAATGCTCTTTTTTTTCCCCAAAGGAAAAGGTAAATGGAAATTTTTTATAATGGTTATATTAAACACATCAATTGTCCTGTAGGATCACATATTTACTGATCTCACTGTTAGTAAACAAAGTATTACTGTATCACAGAATTTTTTCAAAGAGATACAAGCCTTTAGTTACTTTATTTACTTTCCAATTTATATCAAAACTAATTGCATCCTTTCCTCTAGTTACCATTAGAGCATCTAGTAATCACACCTTTTGAAATGTATGTGTTAACAGTTGTGAGCCTGAATCAGTGTTTAATTTCAAGTAACATAATATGGGCCAGGAACTCAATATGCAGGATAACATACTAAGAGACAGGAATTAAAAACAAGTCTGTCACTACAGAAATCAAACTCCACACAGACAGGGGCAGGACACACACAAACACCATCAACAACAGGAAAAAAAACCCAAACCCCAAACAAACACAAAACCTCAAATGAACAACAACAACAGCACCATAAAATCCATTACCACTACTTCTGGTCGACGTCCTGTCTCTTCAGGTCTTCTGCCACGACCACCTCGTGCTCCTCTTGATCCACGGCCAGGGCGAGGAAGACTCCCAAAATTAATATCCAGCTGAGAAGTTATATCATTCACTGGTTTTCGAAAGACATGAGAATTATCTTCATAGTCTTCTTTTTGCAACTAAAGAGAAGATCTGGTTAAAGCCTACAGTTTTCCATGTATGAGCTTCTCCCCTCCCAGGTATACATTCACATTTATATTATAGACTAAGTAACAGATTAACTAAGATAGCATCTGGAGTAGAAGACAGGCCTTAACTTGCACAGGATTTTAACACAGATGAGGTAATTGCAGCTTCCCAGATGTCTGGGATAGTTCTTTGTTGGCTCAGAGATTCCTGGTAACAAAAGCTTCTGTACCAACTCTGTAATACTGAAGAGGTTTGTCAGAAATATAAATCTAGGAGGTTTTCAAAGAGACTAGAGCATTAGACCTAGGCTACTCACTCCTACAGTTATGTCCAAGTAATGGATAAAAGGCCATACCAAAGCTACTTAATCGATGTATTCATCCACATGCCTGCAGCTATGAGGTTACCGTGGTTTTAACTGTGTGTTCCTAATAGCTACTGCATGTCAGACTATTGCCCAGCATAACTTTAATGGGGACTGTAGTAATGATAAAGTGTATGTTAACTCATCTCTTACAGTGATGAATCACTTATTCAGTGTCTAATTCAGGGATTTCACTTGCCTGTGTTACACAGTTCCTGTACCTCCTGTTCTGTGTTCACTTTAAAAAAGTCTCTTGATACTACAGAACAGAAACTTAATAGGCAAAAGGAACAGAAACTTGTATGTACTCCTCACACACCTGTATGCTCTCTTCGGACATTGTGGAAGCCACTCTCCCCACCCCTACCACTACCTCTCAGAAAAGAAAGAGAGGATAATGACAATTCTGACCTCAAAAGTCTCACTATAAAGAAGGCAGAGTCAACCATCTAAAGTGCTAAGCCAGTTTTGATATTAATATTATAACTAGAGAAAAGGTATGTATTCATGAATGCATGTAGACTTCAAAGATCAAAATTCCATTATGCTAGACTGTATGCACATACTTCTGTGATCCCATAAATCTGAAATCTAAGTAAGCTAGAATCTGAAAGAAGCGTCCCTATCTCCTCAGAACTAGTAGTTCTGCATGGAATTTCATCTAAATAATATTATGGAGTAAAATTTACAGTAAATTGGGATGGGTGCACACTACAGCACCACAAGCTCCCAGGGTTAGTTCTAAGAAGCAGAACCCAAAAAAACCCCACACCCTAAAAATCCAAAATTCATATCTCCAAGTGCACAATTAGATACATGCAAGTGTATACTGGCAAGTAAGCTAAATGGGATTCAAACCGAGGAAAAGAAGTGTATAGTAAACCAAGTTTCACAAACCAAGTTTTTCTAGCAGCATTACTAGGGACCTATACAGGTGGCAGCAGCTGAGCCATAAGGTAGAACAACCTGATGTATTACGTTTGCATAGAAAATAGGGGCGATGATGTGAGACAAAAAAATTGAACACATAATTTAAAGCCGGTTTGGGGGCATATGTCATTGCAGTGATAAAGCTTAGATATGGTTTTCTTGCCTATTCAGATTATACTAAAGCTAGTAGAAAAAAAAATAGAGACATTTTCCTAACCCTGGGCATAAAGGAGGGTATACAGAATTCCTGAGGCAGTGCTTACATCATCACTGTATTTTGACTTGTGAATCACCACTGCTTTGGAAGGAACAGTGGATTCTGGCTTCCGGATGTTGAATTCAGGCTTTGGTCGATTCCGTTGCTGAAGATTTTTCCACTCATCTAATGTCATTTCTTGAACCACTTCTTCCATTGGCTCTCCTTCAGCAGCTCTAGAAGTTTACAGTTTTAGAGTAAAAAACATTAGCTTGCAACATTCCAGGATAAACAAGAACACTTATCTAAAAAGTAAGGATACTAAACAAAACACTTAGAATGTTTCTCACCAAATTATTATCAATTTCACTTACTTCTCACAGTAACTTCATGTGATAGTTTTACATTAATAAATGTAATTTACATAAACTTAGAGTATATATTTATGTACTCTTTGAAATTAGTCACATGAACAAATTCTTTCTGCAGCTTCCTGTATTAGTACTCATCTAGTCTCATCCTGAATTCAAGCACTCAGATTCTAGACAAAATCATTCTGCCTTTTGACCTGGCATATTCTTAACCCTACAGTTTAATAGTGGATCTACCCCTAGTAAATATAGCCACGGTAAAAAAAAAGTGCACACAGAGCAGTTTTAAAACACCCAAACTGTATGGGTGTTTTTTACTGCTCATTGTACTGCTCAATGACAATATGAGATTAATTAATGTTTTAGTGTAGCTTTCAGTCATCAAAAATGATCACTATATGACAATCCCACCATGGGATATTACAAGTAATTATTAACATTTCCTTTTTTAATTTCACAAGATGCTTCCTTGAATTTCTTTGTCAGATGTAGTAACAGACAAGCAGACAGTATTTATCACTTGGCAAAACCAGATTAATCCTAATCAAATTATCATTTGTCAATAAGTATAATAATGACATGTTCTAGAAAAACATACAGAATACATAAGAGGTTGTCTTGCATATTTTTGAACTGTAAAGACAGAGGTTTTACGTCTGTAAGACATAGAGATAAAACAAGATACATAAGCAAAAAGAACTTCTCTTCCACTGATGATGCCTGAGTACTCTTCTGCCACTTCTCTTCTGCTGATCACAACAGACCTGCCCAGGACAGCAGCTTTTAGAATACCACAGGTTTACATTTAATGATACCTATAGAAAGCTATTACCTAGTAAATAGCACCACATACAGGGAGAGCACAACTTCCTACACCACTGTAACTGTCTACTGCATAAACAAGTCAAATACCATGACTTACACAGGAAAGCCCACACTTATTACTCCAAGACATATGAGAAACCATTTCTTCTTACACAGAAAACTGTTATGAGTTACAATAGCAATTGGAGTTGACTAAGTATTTCCTTAACAATGACTTTAGAAATCCCCTTCATTAGAACCTGTATTGTGGGAGAACAATGCATTTGGTTTTCTGCATTTTGTCACAGTTCCACAGTCCTACCAAAAGATTGTAATTTCCCTAATGTAAATATACAGTTGATTAGGTGCAAGTTGGAACGTTTTTATCATGGAAAGAGTCAAATTACAATCAGTGACTGTGTGTGTTTTGCTTTTAAAGTTGCACAAGCAACCCATTGGAAAACACATTTTTTGGGACTGTGCATTATAGAACTAGCCTACATGGGAACAGGCCTGGTCCTTCTTCCCTGATTCTGCAGCAAAGCATTCATATGTCTTGCCAGTCAAAATTAAACAGTATTTTCTAAACACCCAGCATATGAATGTGAGAAGCAGAATTGAACACTAAAGCAGCCCTTAATCTTAGTTCTAGGATTAATACAAATTAGTTCTAAATTCACTTCACAGAAGAATAACAAATACAGGCCTGCCCCTCTGACATGCCCTTATGCCCTGTTGTTTTGAAAATTCCAGCTTTATCGACCAGAAACTCAAGGTTAAAAGACTTGTAAGCAGTCTGTAGCTCTCCTCTCATTATTATCTGAAACTGTATTAGAAGGACTACCAGGGAAAAAATAGTCTACTGAGTTACATAAAAAGGATATTGGTGAAAGAAGCAGCTACTTCTGTAAACACACCAGCAGATACTGTTGCATCTGTAAGAGCACTAAGAACACATAGCACCAAAAACATTTCAATATCTTGTCCTCGAGAGTAAGAAGCCAAATAACTTTTGATCAATTATCTGAAGCTTCAGTTTTGGGAATAAGTGTTAGAAAAACAAGACTAGTAGTAAACACTCAGAGAAATTAAGGAGAAACATAACTAATAAAAGTGCCTCTATTAACTGATTTAATTTTTTCCTAAGCCACTATCTCAGTAAATTGCATATCTGAACTTTAGGAAGTCTTTTTCCCTCCTCTCCCATGAACCTTTCACCACATTACAAAGACAATGTTTTGGTCCTTGGCAAGAGATGCAGAAAGATGCAGAACTGATAGTAAAAAGTACTTGAGAACTAGCTATCAATATTTCAATTTGCAAAAGAAAACAAATAATGTGAATGGGAATTTAACAGTGTAAAAAAATATTTACTGCATTTTCTGTGGCACACAGATTGCACAAACGAAGAGCAATAGTGCAAAT
Source organism: Passer domesticus (assembly GCF_036417665.1). Lineage (NCBI taxonomy): Eukaryota > Metazoa > Chordata > Aves > Passeriformes > Passeridae > Passer > Passer domesticus. The sequence goes on along the minus strand of NC_087512.1, from coordinate 40,173,157 downwards.
ATTCAAGAATACTGAATGGCTTCTGATTCAGTGGCACGAGACACTAAAGTGACGCAGTGATTTGAAAGCAAGCAACCAAAACAACAATCACCAGAAAGTCCCAAGAACAACTAGAAATATGTACACTCAGGCCAAAGTATCAGCCACTCAAACACAGAAAAAACCACTAACAAGACAGAAGCTCTGAAGGAGGCACCTCAACTCCCTGGATTGTGCAGGAGCACTGCACTCAAGTATCTGTTCCTTCTTCCACAATATAGTATGTATGATAAGGAGCCACATCAACAGTTTTGTTTAGAGATGTTATTGTTGATAGAGTGGAACAACATCTCAACTGAGTAATGTTTTCTACATGGGAACAGGTGAAAAGTCCATAATAACACTGCAAAACACAAGTCTAAAACACATGATGTACAATGGGAAGGCTTTAAAAATATGCAAAGGAAATATACATAATGCCAAAAAAATTTTGCATATCCATGACACTAAGGCAAGACATCCAGGAGAAAAAAAAAAACTAAGATAGCAGCTTCTATTTTTCTAAGTATTAGACAGACCATCAGGGGACATTGAAACCTCGACAAGCAGAGTACATTAAAATCAAATGCACAGGTGTCAGAAGCAACAATTAAAACTGGTCATGCCTTGGGCCCAAAAGACCCCTTTCACGTCTAAATTGCTATGATCATAAGATAACATGAGGACATTTGACCACACAGCAACTTGATCTCAAAAAAGCAAACAGAGCTATTTCTTTGAGAAGTACACATACATTAAAAACATCCACTTGCCAGTTCCAAAGGAAATACTTGCAGATTCACTTGCAGATTTACCTGCAAATATTTGGTTTTTTCAACTGCAAAATTCAGTTTTGGTTTTCACTCCAAAGGATGGTTTTAATTGGTAGGTTATTAGCAGTACAAATTTGTTTTAGGATGTCAAGACTCCCAAGGGGAAACACCTATGAGTGAAGCACTGCATATCTTTTGCACGGAAACTTAATTGCACCAAGTTATTTTGGGCAACAAGCCAGAATGGAAGTGCATTCTGTACATTACTTTCTACCTTCTAACATTATACATTTTTAGTAACTGCTTGGTGTGCGTTTTCATTAATCAAACTAATAAGCTCCTTGGCACACCAGCAGTCATACTCACAAAACACTGCCAGTCAACTAAGCACAACCTCTGGACATGAACAAACTGAACTTACAATGAAAGTCCTACCAAATCACTAAATGACAGCCTTCAGTAATGGTTCCTACTGCTTCAGTGTCTCTAGTGGATGACAAACCTTTAACTATGACTTAATTACTGTGCATACAGTAAAACAAAATACCTTTGCTTATTACCAGAAGGAAGGTAAATGGAAAGGAGTGCCATTTAGCTCAGCTATTCAGCTATTATTTTGATATTAAAAATAATGACAACAAGTCTCTCTCAGAGCAGTTTTTGTATTACTCAGCTGCACAAAGCAAATGCTTAGCCAGCTTTTATCAAGAAGTCAATGACAAGAAGCTTTCCCACTCAACTAAAGAAGTTTTCCCACTCAACATTATTTACAAGAGCATTATCAGCAGCTATGGAAAAATTTAAAGTTAAATAAGGGAAGACTAAACAACAATTGTATAAACTTACTATGGAAGAAAAACACTGAATCAAATACTTATGAAGCTCTGGCCTGATCTATGAACAGCTTTATGCCACCATTAAACAACAACAAAAAGCAATAAACAACAACAAAAAAAAATACAAATGAAATAAATAGCTAAAACATCTTCAGAATAATTTGTTAAAGCTTCCTATTACATAACCAATATCATATACAGCTCCACCAAAAAGGAAAACTATTATGTGAGAAAAAAAGTAAGAAAACCCCACAAGATTAAATACAAGCTCTGCAAATACCTTTAGGAAGAGCAATTGATTAGCCCATGTGTTGTACTGAATAAAACCAAAAAATCTAATTTTAATTAGTCAACACAAGTGTGTTACATTGTTTGAACTGTGAAGAAAAGTTCAGCCAAAAGCAGTTGTGAGGAAAGTTTATACTTCTGCACTACCTGTGTATTTTATACAGGGTCAAGGTTAGGTTTTGCTTTTGCAGCAAAAAAAAACCCCTTTATTATCATGCAGTTTGGGATGATATAACTAGAGATAAACATTGTTGATACACTCAAGAAGATTTGAGGATATGGGAAAAAACACCTTAATTTACATAATAAATTATATAATATTAAAGAAACTCTTATCCTGCGATACTCTGCAAATAGAATCTCAGGAATGGCAAAACAGAGTCCTAAAGACAAGGTCCCATAAGTCACAGAAGCCCACAGAACCTCTTTTCCAGAGTTCCATGGAAATTAGCCAGTACCACATCAGAAAGCTACACACCATCTACATGTAGACAGGTTATTCGCAGCTTCCAAGAGTACATTTTTTTACTTGTAATTTTAAATGTAAACACATAAGACTAGAAAGGGAATGAGATTAATCAAACCCAAGTCTTCAATCTCTCTCTCAATGCAAGCACGCAACTGCAATAAAGCAATAGAAAAGAAATGGTTTCATTGCAGTCACAGCATTTTAGTGTCAAAATGAGAATGACCCTAGCAGCAGCCCAAGCAAACACAGAACCCTGTATAATATTGAGGCAGTAGCAAAAGCAGAAGGTAGCCTAATTTGTGTTATCTGGACAGCAGGGGCAACCTAAGCAAGTAAGTCCTTTAAATACATCCTGAAGCCTGAACACCATATCCTACCAGCTTTTGCTTTTAAACATTAAAACAACAATTCCATCTTCTTAAGATGTATGCCATACAACCATCCCTAGGCCTAGGCACTATTCACATATTATCACTTGTTTTAAAATACATAGGGTCACCAAGCTGACATCCCCCAAAAGGTAAGTGCAGGGAGATTTATGTAACTCATGTTTTCTATATAGATTTGTATGCCTTCAGGACAGTATTTATTGCCCTGAAAGGAGTACACAGTGCAGAATTTTGTGCTTGTAGGTTACCTGCTTTTTTGAATAATTTGAATTTCTGTGAACTAATCTTTAAAAAAAAAATACAAACAGGAGCAAAATCTCCAGAAAGGCTCCCAGTCTGACTGAATACCTAGTGATCTCTGAGAAAGATGAAAGAGTTAAAGACAACTGGCAAATTCCGCCAGAGGCCTTTTCTACTGTACACACTTCTCATGCCTTAAGCTGTACAATGAACAGATATTGGGACATATCTACAAAGAGCTTGAAATGAAGTAGAAACAAGTACAAGCATGAAACAAGCAAAGGTACCAGTAATTGACCAAATCAATTTTTTTAAAAAGCTGAATAACTGTTTTCATATTTAGCTAACACAGTGCATTTTTGCCAGTGTACCTGCACTGCCCATCTGATTTAAGTTAGGCTAGAAACATTTTTTCAGTCATAAGGCATTCAAAAACAGATTTCCCCATGTGTATACACCTTTAGCTATATATTAAAACCTACTCTAAAATTATAAGAATCAAAGTTATAACAACTGAACATCTTACAGGGTTAAACAACCTGAACATATAAAACAGGTTTTGTATTCTAGCTAGCTTTATAATAAATAAATGAATCCATATCACTAATATCTGGAGCTGCTCCATGAAGTAAAAAAACATTTCACAGCAACAGAAGAGGCTGACATACTGCACTGACCATCTTTCACTCATTAGGAGATATGCACTACATGCTATTTAATTATTCATTAAATCTCTTAATTATACAAGACTGTCCAGTTATTTTTCTTAAGCCAGTGTCCATTTGTTTGCTGTAACACTGATTAGAATGAAAGCCAGAAGGCAACAGGCACATTTCTCTCTCAGTTTCTCTACTCTAAAACTCACTGCATTCCCAGGAATTTTTTCAAAGTTTTACCCATGGCCTCTCACGAATAGATGATATTTTCATGATAACAGTGATTGGTAAATACAACCTTAGAGTAGCTCAGTCCGTTTTAAATATGTTTGTACAATTGCATGGGCACCTTGAATACCTGCTGTCAGAGAACATCAAACAGCATGACAGTTTCTACAAATTAGAGTTAAAAAGGTAAAACATAATATGTAGCTTCTCCCTAAATTATCACAAAATCTTAGGAAGTTAAGCATCACTGTGCAATTAAATGCAATCTCCAACTATATAAATCAAGCTTTAGTCAGAATTAGGGACATATTTTCCATACTCACAAACACAAACAAAGCTTTTCTATTTTTAAATACATGCACTAGCAAAACTTCACAGTCCACATTTTAAGTGTGCCTCTCAACACAAGTACATCAGTAGGAGTTAATTGTTTCCTTTGCATTTATAAAGAAAATATTTGTCTGACTGTACTTGCTCAGAGGCTCTCCTTCAGATGTCCCTGGCTGTTCAGGACTGTCCACGGTCTCCTCCACAGATGCAGTCTGTCCCTTCCCACTAAAACAGTAAGCAAACAAAACAAAACACACACAAAAAACCAAAATAAAACCACAGTCTTCATAAGTCACACTGGAAAAAAAACAAATCAATACATTACTTCTTTTACCAAAATTCCTTGGTAAGGAGGAAAAAAAAAGAAAGGAAAACTCTTTGATCATAAGCAGAAAGATATATACTATAACAGAAAGATATACTAATATACTAAGCGATTAGTTGAGCAACTAACAAAATGAGTGTATTTTAGGAATATTGGGAAAAAAACCTATTCCATTAAAAAAAAATTAAAGCACGTATGAAGATAAAAGAATTCAATCATGAACACTAATCATGATTAGCATTAGTTGTCAGCATAACACTGACATTTGGGGTTGCCTTTTTGCTTCTTTTAAAAAATTAAAGTTCTTATTTTCTGCAACATGGACTTTAATTCACTGTCAAATGACAGCAGGAACTTATTTTCATTCCACTAGCAAGCATACATATTTAAAATTAACACCTTTTAGCTTCAATGTATGATTAGCATAATTAGGACACAGACGTGCTTTTAGAATCATTCAGAGAGCTTTAATTTTACGTCACTTCTAACCACACCACAGGAAAACATTGGTATAAATTCTGATGCTATTGAACTGGAAAAAAAACAAAAAAACAAACCTTAACTAAGAAGAAAATATGTAAGGGCCAATAGGAGGGCCAATAAATACCTAGTAAGTTTATGAAGCGCTCCCTGATATGCTACAGAATATAGTTTTCTGCTAGCTAGTTTTGTATTATCAGTTCAGAACAATGTGAACCTAACTGATCCTTTGAAAAGCCAGGGTACCTAACCAATCTACTCTTAATATGAAATTCTGTAGGAGGGAGAGAAGTTAATATAACCTTTCAGAAGAATTTGGAATGTCAAGACCCAAAAATTATTACACACCAAGGCTATATTTTTCAAACTTTTAGCATGATTGTCTGAATCCATTAAATTTTAAAATTAGATTTTATTTTAAAATAAAAGTTTATTTTTAAAACAATTTTGTCAATGAATGTGTGCGTGGCCAAATATATTTGCTATAAGTTCAAGGCACTGCTTTTTCTCCATCCTTTATTAGCCTTCAATTAAAGAGTTCTAGATGTGTATGACAACAAAAGCTACTGGAAAGAGCAATGTATTGCTAGGTGCAAAGAATGGGCAAAAGCTAACATAATCAGTGAGGTTTTACAAATCTGAACACAAATCAGTACCACTGAGAGATATACAGAACTGAATGGAAAAGTCCTGATTTTTTTTACCTCAAAGTGGCCATTAATCACATTATGATACTGATTTTTCTAGCACTCTAAAATGTAGTTCTGTGGTACAGTCAACTCAATATCTTCAGAACCACACTGAAATGTACTACAGTTTTGCAATTTAGAAATTATTCATAAAACTCCAGAAATAGAGACTGGACTTTAAGCCCAGTAACAGAGCTTGAATCTTAGAATTAGCATTTTGGAGCAATTCCATTAAATATCAAAGGCCCATTTACTTGACTGTTGAGAAAAGTAATAACTTATCTCCTTTAAAAGACAACTCAGCTCCAGTCAAAAGATTTTGGTTGTCTTAAGTGAACAAACACCATCATGCCTTTGCTTCCATTTAATCTTACCATCATGAAGGAGCCAAGTTAAAAAAATGTAAAATTACATTAATTACAACAACAACAATAGAAAACAATGATTATAAAGCTCAAAATGGACATGAAACTAATGAAAATTATGATCTGACATAGGCCACAGAAAATTATGATCTGTGATGGGCACAAGTATATGGCATACCTTGTATCATCTTTTGTTGCTCTGTAGCTGCGAGCTCCACCTCCACCCTTTTTGTCATCTGCTTTTACACCTCTAGAGAGGAAAACAATTCTATGAGTTTAAGAGATTTTTTCCTTTTTTTATGACCTCAAACTAAAACCAGTATTGACTTTTTCCCAGCCAACCTGAATATGGAAGGGAACAGAATACCTAAAAGACAGTACTGCAGTGCTGACTATTATTTACTTGTATACCAAGTAAGAAACAGCACACAGAACACTTACGTTTTATCACTCCCACTTTGGCTTTCAGGTTCACGTTTTCTTCTTTGGTCAAACCCATCAAAACTTCCATTTAATCCACCACCTCTTCCTCTACCTCTCATTCTGCCTCTTCCCCCACCACGGCCTCTTATTGGTCTTTCATAGTCTAATCTTTCCACTGGTCTAAGGAGAAGGTAATTAGTCAGACTTTTGTTTTTATAGAACAGTTAACAAGAAAAAAAAATCATATTGTTATGTTTGTGCATCTATGGGACACATCAGTGTATAACAGCTGCAGCACAATTTATAGAGTGCATCTTGATACAGCACACACTACACCTGTTTTGGTTTTGTTATTGAAAATGGACAAACTGAACCCTAGAGGAATTATTACAGCACACAGAAACAGAAAGATCAGCAGTTATTAACACTGAAAACATTACAGAAACTAAAGAAAACATTATAAAACTGTCAAATCTTCACAACATGATCATGCAATAGCTACACCATCTACACCCATATTTATATGCAACTGCTTAAATTTTCAGACAACTTGTTAAATATTGTGGTATAAAGTAAGAACAGCCACATTCTGAAGAATTAAGGGTTTAGGTGGAATCTTCTAGTATTTATGAAGAAAGCAAAATCAATATGCATTCACTGTCCAAGCAGCAAATTCCAGTTTGCAACCTCCTACATATTCTGCAAAGCCTGGTATGTGAGCTCAGAAACTAACATTATAAATATGCTGCTGACTAGGGGGTACATTTTCAGATCTTTACATTTTTCAGTTTTGCCTTGTATTTTTAACATTCAACAAAAATGTACCAATGTACAAGACCAATGTACATGTACCAATTTAACCCCCGAGGAAGCTGAAACTACAGCTCTTACAGGCATGAAGCAAGTAGTCTTGCAAAAACCTGCACGCTAATATCCTCTGTGAGGGACCTTGGTTCTCTCTGCAGGATACATACCGTTCCACTGAGAATTCCACTTGTCTTTGTGCTCCATAGGGACGGTATTCCCTGAAAGATGGTCTCCATTCAGTTTTGTCCTGTTTCCCCTCTGTGCCTCTGTTACTGAACCCTTGTTGTTCTCCCTGCCTGGGTACTCGCTTTGGGCCTACACAAACACATGCAGGGATTACTGACAGCTCAATAGTAACACAATTGCAGTTACCAAACTACTGACTGAAGTGAGTTGGCTACACATCCAAACCCAAGTCCACCAGAATATTAAAAGTCCTTATAGCTAATGTTGCCAGACACTGTTTGAAAGACATGTACTTATTTTACCTTCTGTATTGATGAACTTGCAAAATACTATGGGTTTTGACACAGTCAGAGATTTCCAGAAAAGATAATCTAAAGAAAAATCTCATTTTGCTCACAAGTCACAGAAAAGGAGAACAAAAACTGTTTCTCTCCTGTTTTCAGAGATCATGAAAGTGTAGTTCAGGATGAGGAAAGACGAATTTAAAGCAGCAGAAGCAATGAAGGTGAGGGAAAGAGAAGGACACCTTACAGATTGGTGTTGATTGTGAAACAACACACCTCCTGCCAGATGAGCTCAGTTTAGAAGTCTAAGCCTCCAGGTCCTCTAAGCTCATGGCCACAGTATCAAACAACCAGCATAGGATCACCACCTCACACTACTGCTCTGTGGAGGAAAGCACCATTCAACTACACTAAAGGTCACCGAGTTCAGCTGACAGAGACCCAAACAGTAAGTAGAAAGACTTCAACACCACTAATTCTAGAACATAAACATATTCCAAGATAAAATATACTAAAGCTTTTTAGAGTCTTGTTCAGCCATTGTTGGGGTTGAGGAGGATCGGGTTGGGCAGAATGAACGGAAAGAAAATGTGAATTATAATAGAAAAAATTGAAGTTTTACACTCAACCTGTATACATCTAGCAGAAGATTAAGGTTCTTTATGTGCCTCCTTTCCCATTTTCCCAAATTCTGTTCTCTATCTGGGACGAAGTTCTCCAGAAGCAAGCAAGCAAGACATTGTGTCTGCTAGCCTCTATATTTAAACCAACATCTTTTTCAGCCAACAGTTTAAGTCAATCAAGCAAGGAACAGGAAGATTGGTCTCAAACAAAACAGAGCGACTGTTTCCACAAGAAGTACTGAGCTACTGTGGAATGCTGAGCAGATTACCGAACGCAGGTTAGTGGACAAATGACAGTCCTGGCTACCTCTTCTGCTAGAACATAGAGAAAAAAGGCTATTTTATGTCACAATATGTAAATTAATTCATAGCCCCAAAGAAATGTTCATATAAGAAGATTCTTGATCAAAGCTCGGGTGGTGAGGATGAAGTCTAATACCATTTGTAAGGAGAAACTTCAAAGAACTATCCACTTGGTGAATACGGTAAATACAGCTTTTTGTTATGCAGTAAGAACAGTCATATTTGTACAGAGAAGATAGTTTCATATGTGATGCAGAAGCAACTCCAGCTTTGCTTTTCTTTAAACTACAAACCATTTGACATAACACATTCCAGTAATTCTCTCTTCTCAGGTTTGGAATTATTCGACCCTTAGAGCACTGACATATTTGCTTTACCCAAATTATGATGTAATATCTGCATAAAGGACAACTTTTGAAATCAGTTTCTGAGTAAGCTTTTCAAATCAGGACAGTTTAACACAAAGCAAAATTATAGAAAATACTGAACAGTACATGCAGTTGAGAAACATCTGTTCTACACACATCTCAACTACACTACCAAACATGTAAGTGTTAACTCTAAATTGTAATTTTGCTGTGGAAAAAATTACTACTAATTTCTGGCTTCATTTTAGTTATTTTGTTTGGATCTGAATGCACAACAATGCATACAAGACTATAGTGTTATTTTTGATCCTCTGTCATTGGCAATCAGAAGCATCAGTTAGTCTAAAAAGATTCCTCTGGTAAGAATGCAGTAGTCAAAGACACCCATTCCTACATAGTATTAACCTCAATTTCACCTTGAGATTCAAAGAGCTCCTTCAAACTAGCAAAACAATGCCAAAAAAAGAAGACGCAGAAGTAATTTTGAAAAGATAGTGTCTCGTTTTATTACCCAGTACTGCTTAGAAGTAATTCAAAACAAGTCTTCTTGCCAGACATGTCAGTATATTACATGTCAGCATATTACATGTCAGCAAAACTGAGCGGACTGGATGGAGCCGTCTGTTCTACTCCAATTCGAGTGCCGGGCTATTTCACTTTAATTCTAACAGGTGACTTCATTTACTGCAAACGGATTTTAAACACTAGAAAGACTTTTATACAGGTAGAAAGTGCCACAAAAGCATCTTTAATTGGTTTGACAGACATGAAGTAGTGGATTAAGGCAGACCTGTATCTCTTTGGTAGGACAAGTCACCCTTAGGGCAAAAGTTCATGTGACCTGCTTGTGAATCAGTTCAAAAAGACAGCCCAACTGACAGCTCTGCATGTAAGTGCAAACCAGACTGGAGCTTGGCAGCAGTGATAGCATAAGATCTACAATTTTAAGCCTCTGCTACATATATGTCCTAACACAGACTCAGTTTAATTCACAGAGCTCAAGGGCCACCTACCCTTCGGGTGACAATAAAAGAAGGCAACAAAATCAAGACAAAACATGAGCCATCTTGTACGTCACTTATAAAGAACTGGGGTACACTTTGAATGCTTGCTAATAACTACCTCCCCAAATAGACCCCAATTTTGTCTGCTTGCTTGTTTATATAATCTGCATAATCTATAAACCTGCATAATCTGGTATGCAGGTTTTCTTCAAAACCACACATAAAAGGCTTTGGAGTTCTGTGGATCATCTACTTGAGGCCTTACAAAGGCAATTCTGAAAACTGAAGATCACTCTCTCCTAGCTACTTAGTTTAGCCTCTCTTTAAATTGGTTTTTCTGTGTCTTATAATTACATCTGTAATCTGTACTCACCTGAATATGTGTCCCACCATTCCCCACTTCACCACAGCTTTCCTGGATCTTTACTACATCAGCCCAGTCTGTTGGCTAAGCTGCCTATCACTTTACTTTCTAAACTGAAGAATCAGAACAGAGATCTGTTTCAACAGACCTAGCTTTTTTTTTTCTTTTTTTTTTCCCCAGAAGAAGCAGCTGAGCTATTATTAGCAGGAAAGAATCTGTAAATATCAAAATTACCAGGTACTAGAACTAGACAGTGCTAAAGAAAAAAAGCTCAGTTTTATGAGATATTGTTAAAACTCTAAATCATGCAGAGCAAATATACTTAACTAGTTTTAACTTTCCCCACAATATTTCACTATTACAATTAGTTTTGCTAACACTGCAGCACTTAGAAGACTTTCTAGAGAAATTTTTTTAGTAAGTATGTACACAGAACTTGCTACTGGAAAGGCAGAACTTATATTTTTATAACCTGTATTGCTTGTTTTCCCAGACACTGGTATCTGAGTATTAACAGATGGATATGAAACAATGCAGCAAAATCTAGCTGCCTTTCCAGTGTTGCTGTCTAGTTCCTGGCAAGTTCCTCCATCAATATACAATATAATCTATCCTCTACAGACAGTGGAGTTTTTGTGGCTCTTCACTAACCTGTACTGAGTGTGCTCTCACCTTTTTTACAGTTTTCATTTAAAACATTTTTGTAGAAAGCCTTGCTTCAGACAAACACCACAAGGAGCCCAGCTCGCAACTGCTGTCAGTGACTATAAGCTACAGTAGAAACCTTGCTGTTACTCCCACTTCCTAATGTAGGGATGTGACAGTGGTAGCTGGCATGCAACTCACAAGCCGAGAGAGGTAACTGCTTACAAAGAGCAAATGGGAAAAAGAGTGCTTGTGGAAGAGTCACATTGGCAGAAGACTCCACAGAATAAAAAGAGACTTCTTACACACCTGAGATATCGAATTATATTTGTTGCCTGAATGGATAGACCTAGATCTTATGGGAAGGAGTGTGATCACCAAAAACATACAAAAGGAGCTAAAAATAGCAAAATTGTTGAAAACCACAGTCACAAAGCTGTGGAGTAAAATCAGCATTAATCTAGAGCTGATGCTTGGGTTTAATCTATAAATAAAACAAAAAACAAATACACAAAAAAAAACCAAAACAAAACAAAAACAAAAAAAAAACCAAAACAACAAAAACCCCACCCAAACAAAAAACCCCAAAAATAAAACAACAAGATAAGCCAACAACCACCACCACACCACCCCCGCCAAAACAAAAAAAAAAAAAAGAGGAAACCCCTTCCAGCTTTGAAAGACAATCCTTCTTCCCAGACTACTTCAAAAGGACAAAGTAGATGCAAAATAGGTCCAAGGCTATGGTAGAAATACCTTGACCAAATAAAGCAAAAAAAAAAAAAACAAAAACAATTGTCAGGAATTTTTTAGGCACAGTAGGGTACTGAAGACCCCAACTACCAGGGCTAGGGCAGTTAAGCAAACCATTGAAAGAAATTATCAAGGCATGGAAAGTGGAATTGGAGTCTGGAGAAAGAAAGGATATTCCAAGCTGTAAAAGGAATATTAGTTAGAGATCATATAACTATGTAACACAAAGTAGAACTGATTCTTAAACAATATGACAGACAAACATTGTCCCCTCAAAACATGAATTGTTCTGAATTAAAAATCATTAATTATTACTACTTTTAAAGGATGTCATATTTTGAATTCAACAACTCTACTATTTGTTCCTTCCAACAGTGAGCTGCATCATAATTGCTATGTGTTTCACTCCAGCCACCTACAGGCAGATCTGTAAAAACAGCTTCTAGAGACCTTAGATATTATACTGTTGCCCTGTGGACCTCCATACTATGTAAATGGAAAACAACACAGAGGCTATGCATTGGTGAGAAACTTTGAGGCACTTGAAACTGAACCTCTACAACCCTTGCTGATGACCCAAGAGGCCAGACTAATTGCATAAGCAAAAGCAGCCTTTTGGTGACATGACCAGCAAGTGCCACTATTTATACTGAGTCTAAATAAGCTTTTGGAGTGTGTCATGCAATGGATATGCTATGGAAAAAATTAGAGTCTCTTGCTTCAGCAGGAAATAATATTTCTGCAGACAATATTCCTGTAGTACACTCTTGAACTCATATAAAATGCTCCAACAAAATGAAAAAAAAAATCAAAAAAAAACCCACAAAACAAAACAAAAAAAAACCACCTCAAACTGGTAGTCAGATAGGTTTATAATGGCCTTAAGCTTAGAAGCAGTATACTTTGGGATATTATGCAATGTTGGGAAACAGCCCTCACCAACATCTAATGTTGTCATCAACAGGATTAGTGTTTGGCAAACAATTACACCTAGGATCAGCCTCTTGGAAATCAGTGGTTGGCCCAGTATGTTAAATAAATGCAAAAAAGCTTTGAGGGGAAAAAAAATATGCTCACTGGAATAACGGAAGTATTACTTAAGGTATTTTTCACAGAAATCCAAATTAGAACTTAAATGGAAGCGGTCACATACTACCCCAGTATGTATTTACTTTAGTGTTAAAGCTTTAGGATATTATGCCTGTCACTTGTAATAACACTGTATGTGACATTATGGATAGCAGTCAAATGCTTTGAAGACTTCATGAATTCTGACAATAATGGGAAAGCATGACAAAAACAAAGGGAGGACTGCTGTATACTGAGTTTAGTTAGCTGAATTATTTTATCTAAGTAGTATTGCTTAGCACAAGCAAAGTGCTGAAGTTTTAGATCACAAGCTGCAAACTTTCACCTTGAAATGCAAAATGAGTCTTGTACTACTGTTCAGCTACAATGAAAGGAGGCTCTGAGACCAATGTAAACTAAAAGATTAAGTCATGGTTACTATCAGAAGCTGCAAACCATCCAGATAAAGACAGCTACAGAGAAAGAATGTGATATGAACAAGAAGACTCCAAAACAAAAATCGCCATTGGGTTAAGACATGCATGCAAGGTGTGTGAAGTGTGCAAAAAATAGGAGCATAGGTTGTAAGGGTATAAAATCCCAGGTATTTTGTTGTTCTAAGTCCCTCTGGTGAGGAACCTAGCTTGAGCTGCATCAGTTGCAGTACCAAATTGTTGTTTTTTCCTCAGAAACTGGATGTCAGCTGTGGGAAGCGTAGGGTGAATAAACTTCTTTAACAACTTATACACAGGCAACTAATCTTCCTTTACAACAAAACTTCATAACTGGAAATAGTAAAAGGCAATTTATTCTCACTCAAACACTTATTTTGCTGTTTTAGCGAGTTGAAGAATTAAAATAATTCTTTTTTAATTCTAATTAAATTCTTTAAATTTAATTTTTAAAGATTTTAAATCTAATTTTAATTCTAATTAAAATAATTAAAATCCAAAAATAATTTCACTTTTTCCCCTTTAAATGTGTGTGATTCTAATATGAAACTTCAAACAATAGCTTCAGCTACTGCAAGCAACACACCAAAGAGACATGTGGAGTTAGACTCTGTCCTGTGCCATTTTGTTTTCATGCATACGACTACTTGCTGAATTGCCGAATTGCCTACTACAGCTTTCCTCTAGACAATCCTTATGGCACTGTAGTTGAAAGAATGCTTTAGGATAAACTATTAAAAAATAAGAAAATTACAGTCAGTCTAAGGTAAAACTCCATAGAATATTCAATACCATTATAAAACCACAGCTAAAAACTCAAAAGCACAGTATTTAGGAACTATATATAATGTTACCAGAGTCATCATATGTATATGAAAGAAGAAAACCTTTTAGAAGTATTAGCAACAAAGCTTTAGAGATTTCAAAAGAACAGAGTATTACTGCATGATCAACAAATTTAATTTTCCTGGACTGGAAAAAAATGCAAGCTCTGCAACTGGGCGTTTTGAATAAAGAGCTGGCAAATGCAGTTTGGTCACTGTGGTAAGAATAAACTGAGTTAACATCAAGTGGTGCAATTACAAGAGCTGCAATACCTACAACCAGCCTTTACCCAAACCCTCAGCTAATACAGTCTAAAAATCACAGAACAGCAGCCAGCAGAAGAGAAAAAATACACCTTTAAGGTCAAAAGTATAGGTTTTGGTGGACAATTAAACAGGAGTCCATTTTCTCCATAAAAAACAAAGCTTAAAAAGTTGCCTCCTTGCAGTTGTGCCATTTCATAATAAATAGTTTGGATTCTAAAGGTCAAAGTATTGTATCATCTGGCAAAGTCCTCTCAGGAGGTTTGCTACAAATTGAAAATCTCTCCAGAAATTTGGTAAAACCTGCTTTGAAAAACTCAGAGAAAAATTACATTAAAAAAAAGCTACCTTACAGAACTTTGTGACTAAACCTTCCAGTCAAACATAAAAACATTAATACCACAGAAAATCTCTGTCTACTGTAAAACTTCTTATATTGCAAGACAGAAGACTAGACGCGCTTTGAATCTTTATAAAGACCCTTTTTTACAGATTCAATATGCTTAAGAATAATACTAGAATAAAACAAAAATCATGAAACTTAACAAGACTTTTCGTAGTCCAAAAAAGCAAATACCCTAGCAATTAGATAAAACAGTCTGGAGGGGTCCAAAGTAGGGTTATGAAGATGATCAGGCTACAGAATATCCAAAATAAGGCTGTGAAGGTTATGAAAAAGTTGGTGAGCCTGCCTTGTGAGAAAAGATTGTCTTCTTCCCTGGACCAGGCTTCATATAAGCCACATCACAGCACCCAGGTATTCGAAATGCTACAATGATGAAGGCTCTCTTCACACTGAGCCCCAAGAAAGTGAGTGGCTACAGTGGGGACAAGCTGCACAAGAAGAGATTTCATCTGTGTTTAGAATTTCTTTCTGGTGCTACCTTACGTTGAAACAACCTTCTCAGGGTTAAACCCCCATCAAAGAAGGCTTTCAAACTGCAACTCTACAAGGCAGCAGATGAGGTCTTCAAAGCCGCTTTGCCTAGAAAAGGTTGGACCAGACCATCCTTCCAACCCTATTCCGTGATTATTCCAAGAACACTAGTACAATACAGTGAATTCCATCATCTTCAACTGCAACACCAGCAGAATCTGATTCTGCTGTTCAGATGGGTCTAGATGCTATTTTTTGGTGTTTAATTACTAATAAATAGAATGAAGTTAGAGGTAGTTATGCCCAAAGTCAGGGGGAAAAAATTACTAAGAAAGTTTAAAAAAGAGTCTTAAGTTTGCCATGTTGTTTTTCAAGTTTAGCAATTAGTCTAACAATTTAGTAATTTTATTCAGTATTATTTATTTCCCCAAACAGAGGTGCACTCTTCTAACAATGCATCTGTTATTAGAAGCTTTATGCCAAAAAGTACAAGGAGGTTGGTCGTTCTCAACTGTCAAGTTGATAACCCCCTGAATCTTATATAAAATATAGAAGTTTTGAACCCTGTGTAACAAACCAACTTTGTATGGGCCCAATAAAGAGCTGACCCACTCCCTTCCAAGAAACCTCAAGATTTTTCTCTCAAAACTTGCTTAACGTTTGTCAGCTACATCATCACTTGTGTATTTACCCCAACTCAGAGCGTTCTCTGCCATTCAGAGTAGACTTGCTAAGACAGCACATTCAAAGGAGGAACACACACTCAAGACCAAATCTTGACTATCCAGACTGGTTTAGCATCTTAAGCACTGTACCTTTACAGTCCTTACTTCCTAACAAGCCTAAGACAAACACAAAAAAATCCCAAACAGATGCTGTGTTTAAAGAAGAAAGTGTGTTTTAAAATATAGAAGAGAAATAACTCTTCTTAAAATAGATCTTAATGCCCTTTCACTAAGGGTACTATAGTCAGCAGTCTTTTCTCCATTTTAAATCAGCATTTTAAATTGAAATAAGGTGCACATGCCTGTTGTCTCTGCATGAGAAAAGAGATTTCTTAATAACAGTGTTGCAGAGAATAGTCAAAGAGAAGCCACAGGGCCACTGTGTATTGCCAAGAATGATGACACCTATAGGCAAGCAGGAGGTAAAGGACAGTCTTCACATACTACCTCGGGAAGCTACTGATAACCACCAGTTCTTGTTCAAGAGCTTCTTCATCACAAGTTGAGACTTTGCTGTTCACTGAGCAGACTCCTTCAACTTCTGTTGACAACCACAGTAAAGTAACCTTTAAATAAAATAAGCTGTTATAGTCTGAGTATTGGTCTAAGGACACTAAGTCACATAACCGCAGAGAAATCTCAAAAAAATTAGTTTCATATAACTGCCCATAAAGACAGTGACAACTTGTTGATATCTTCGTCTACAAAGGCACTCATTATCCAGCACATATTTAGCATTGAAAGACTCTCTGCTCCACAAATTGCTAAAAATGCATCAACTAACTGCTGTTGGGAAGAGTGTAAGACTGTAAGCCTAAGCAATAGAATTCGTAGCACTGCCAACAACTTGATGATGAAGCAACAACCTCGATTCAAAGGCCTTTTCCCAGGGCATTAAAACACACAGTACCATTACTGTGAGCTCAACGGGAGATTTTACTACAGGAAGAAAATATCTTAATAACAGATTATGTGTTAGGCTTCATTCCTTCCTGCAGGAGAACGGGAACTTACAATTCAAGAGGGTGAAATCAGAATCTTCTGTGCAAAGATGCTCAATTTTGGAAATAATCCACCAGCTCTCAGATACTTTAGATACTGAATCCAGCAACCTGAAGCTCAATACCGAGTAAGCAGTAACAATCAGACTCACTAAGACTAGCAATCAGCTCCAAATGCAAGAAGCTATAGCCCACGAAACCTCCAGCTGCAAAGAGGACTGTGACCGACATTTTTAGTACAAAAGCCAACTGACTCCCTCTTTCCTCAAGCAGTATTACGCATCAAAACCTAGCAGCTGACCATTCCTGAACACCGGCTGAAGAGTTACCCCGGGAAATAAGGTTTTACTCAAAGGCTGGTTCACCAATGCAAGCTCAACGCAAAAATAAGCACAGATCGCTGGAGACGTTAGAACGCTGAAGTCACTGAAAGGCCAGAAAACTCACAGGTACCGAGAACTTATGCCTGGAAACTTCAGACACTGAAGGATACTGCCCAGGGTGACAAGCAATGAAAGGCAGCAACAGGGCTGCTAAACCTGCATGAAAGCTGTAGATGCCGCAGCGTAGGAGTTGATGCTCTTGCATTTCTCTCTTGGGGATACTGCTGAAGTTCTCATTTACATACTCCAAGGCCGCCTCGGCTGAGAGTGCTCGGCAGCATCGTGTCAGGACCTTGCCCACAGGTCACTGCTTTCTCTGTGGGGACTTTCAGGTGCGTTCAGCACGACGGCCCCACCAGGAGCCGGGATGTTTTAGCCCTGCTATGACAGCGCTGACCCCGCCACGCCACGGCTGCCGAGAGGCCGGTGAAGCGCGGAGCCCGCAGCCACCCCCGCCGCGCCGCGGGGCCCGCACCGGGCACCGCAGCGCCGGGCACCGCCTTCCCTCCTTCCCCAACCCGGCCGCCGGTCCCGCTCGGCCCCGCCTCGCCGGGGCGCTGCCCGCGTACCTGGCTGCGGCGGCGCCGCAGGGGAGGGCGCAGGGGAGCTCTCCAGCTGCCTGCGCTCCTTCTGGGTCTCCCTCTTGCCGCCGCCCGCCCGGCCGCCGGGCACGGCTCTCCTGGCGACGGCCGCCGCCTCGTCGCGCTTCTTCCTCTGCTGCTGGCGGCGCTCGGCCTCGCGCAGGACGTCGAACGGGTCTGACTCGTCGTCCAGGAGCTGGCAGAAGCGATTGGCGACGGAGCACCCGAAGTTCTCCTGCATGACGGCACCCACCGGGCTGCCCACCAGCCCCGTCATCATCCGCGCGGCCGCCTCGCCTCCCCGACCGCCCCCTGCCCGCGCCCCGGCGGCCGCCGGGCCCCCCCCGTCAAGGCTGCCGCTGCTTCGCGGGGCCCAAACGGCGCGCACGCCGGGCGAGAGCGGCGGCAGACCGGCCCACGCGCCGCCCCGGGGGCCCGGCCCGCCGCAGCTCCGCGCAGCCCCGCCCCGGCCGGGCCGCAGCAGCCAATGGAGCCCCGCAGCGCACCCGCCGCCGTCCCCGCCGCCGGCGAGCACGGCCGAGCCCGCCCACCGCCCGCACGCGCCGCCGGCGAGTAACAGAGCGGCCAATCCCGGCGCCAGGCTCCGCCCCGCCCCGCGTGCCCAGCTGCGGCCAATCACCGCGCAAGGCCGGAGCTGTCAATCACAGCCGCTAACCAATGCGGTGCGCCGCTCTGTTATTCATCGGGCGTGGGCCCGGCAGCCGCGCCTCAGACGCGGTGCCTTTGCAAACGGCGTCGCCTTGGGTCCTTCGGTACAACCTGCATCCTCAACAAGTGGCGCCAGCGAAAGAGGCGCTCGCTCGCCCTGGGAGTTCCCCAGGGTAGCCCTGCTATAGGTGGCCGACACGCTTAGATAAGGTAGTCAGGTCCGAAACGCCGCGGCGGGGCCCGTCCGGCAGCGCGGCCCGCGGTGCCGCAGCGGGACTCGGCTGAGCTCGGAGAGCGGCTCCGGGCAGCCCCAGGCAGCGTGGGGCCCCCCGGCCGCCGCTCAGCCCCCGCCGTGACAGAGGTCAGTGAAGCACGCCTCCAGGGGCCTTTTCGGCTGCTCACGGTTCTGGACCCAGCTGCGAGTACTTTTGCTGTCTCGAAATAAAAATATCCCAAGAAGTATGGCCAACAGTGACATGCCAGGAAACTCATCAAGGCGTTTTTCCGCAGAGGACGGGCAGCAGGACGGCCGAAATATCAGTGCCTCTTTTAACAGCCGCAGTAGCAACAAAGTCTTAGCCCTTCAGCCACCATTGCCCAAAGAATGGCGATTGCAGTCTTGATTTCTGTGACGAGGGTGTATTTATTTCGATCGTTCACGTGAAACTACCACTTCCTTTATCATGATAATTTCACTGTACATACCACATGCTTTTGAAATTAATTTTATCCTTATTACAGTAACTTGAAACAGTATCAGAATTCTTGCTATGTTTCAAAAGGCAGGATTAAAGACAGCCCTGTTCTCTCTTCACTCTGGGATGCTGATAAATCTGTGGACACCACTTTAAAACAAAATAAGGTGTTTCCTCTACAGATTATTCCAAGCCTTGAACATAGTCATTGCATCTTTCCTGGGTCTCATGTAGACCCACTTTTGCAGGGCATGCTTACTGCAGAATAAAACTAATTTAATTGGACTTAGTGCCCTTTCAAGTTTCAATTTCATTCAAGAGATGCAAACTGTTTTGCATGGAATTAATGACAGTAACTTCAGGCAATTACCTGCTTGCAAAGAGCTTTACAAAATCCTGGTAGTTGAGTCAAATCTCTCAGGCTCTGAAGTGGTTCAAATTTAAAGCCGAAAAACATCAGTCAACAAAAGAAAAATATCATTATTTCTGCACAGTTCTTATGTTGTAAAATGTAGCTACCCAGAAGGAACTTGACAGTTACGTTGTTGTGTACTAATCTGGAGAAAAACATTAACAGCATCACATTACTACAAATATCAAAAATCTCACCAAAGCTTTACAGATCTTTTTGGAGCCTTTTGGTATCAATTGCAGCATCTACACTAGATTTCCTCAGTACACATTTTATCCAGAAAGTTTTTTAGAAATATTTTTATTTAAATATTCTACAAGTTTGAATCAAAGTTATACTGTATATGAAAGATGACAGACAAACATCATTAGTCAGTGCCACCACTTACTGTAATGTCCTTACAACTTTAATAGGTACTTTGAAGGTCATAGTATCTCTGGAGAGGGATGAATATGAGAAATTCAGATATATTTCAGCAGTAAGATTAGAGATTTGGTGTTCCATGGGATTTGGCTTTTTTTTGGTGTTTAACTGCTCAGAGAGATTCCACAATGACAGCCAAAAACAGTGTTTGCTATAAATATATCTTGTTTTTATCTGTAAAATTAACTTTCCTAAAATTAATGTAAAGATTTAGGAAAATCCTTAGTTTTCTGATGCTCTGAGCTGTCAATCAAAACAAAATTTCTGTAAGAGATTTCAACCTCCAAACTGATTAAAAGTCTTGCATGACAAATGAAAGTAATTTGCAATCTCTTTTTTGCTTGAAGATGTCAGGAAAAATAATCCAAAATGCCAGAGGTTTTTATGTCCAAAAAAGTGACAGTGGAGTCCCATAGCTTTATTAATGAATAAAAGGAGAGGTCGTGGGGCAATTCCCCATGGAATCTGTCAAATTGCTGGGGGATGCATCCTCCCTTTTATCCTCATTTCTCAGCCCCATTTCCTTCTCTCTTCCCCATTGTCTTAGGTAACTGAGAGGTACAGACTTCCCAAATTGCCTAATACAGACCCTCTTCTAATGTGCATCCTCCCCCCCTTCCCTTTTCTTTGTGTCTCTGTTCTTTTTCTCTAGCTCCAGGAATTTAGCGTGGCCTTGGGTGAGTAACAGTCTGTGTCAGTTAGTGGAATTCCTCTGGAATTTATGGTTGCTATTATTGCTTCTTTCACCTATCAGTATCTGGCCCTATCTACCAGCAGGCCCTCAGTTTGTTTGTAAAAACACCTCCCTCTCATTCCTTTCACAGCTTTTCACTGTGTGCAATCAGTGTGTGATTGTCAAGTTACATACTTACACAAACAATGGAGACAGACAAGGAAAACTTGAGTTTTACTGGCAAAGTGTAAACAAGTGCTCTGTCTGGAATTTTGTACCAAAAAGAAATAGCGATGGCTACAGCATGATTACATACTTGCATGCAAAGCCTGAAGCTCGTAGCTGTAATACAGGGCATAGGTGCCTAACCTTTCTGACAGCAGGTGACTCATGTTAAGTGAAGATGAGGGCTGCCTGCCTAAGTGGCTGTTCCGTCCACATTCTCTCCTCAAGTGGATTTCTCACATGCACAGAACAGCACCCTACACAAGGCTGCCTAGCAGGTGTAGAAATGGCATATGGCATCTTTACCAAAACAGCCCTTGCTTTTTTCTTTTTTTTTTTTTTCAAGGTGCAAAAGTGCCTAACTACAAGAGACAGAATTGAGAATGGTGACTGGTGTTTCTCTGACCTTTGCAGCTAAGTATCTAATCACCAGCAAGGGTCATCCTGGCCTTGACCTTCCATACTTTCTCATCCCTGGACATTTCATTTTCTAGTGCCCACATCTCTCCTGCCTGAGGGAGACACATCCTGAGCACATCACATGGATGGGCACCAGGACAGGTAGAGAGGCTAACACCGTGTCACTTAGAGGATCTGGCTATCTCATACATTTTCCAGCAACACAATTCTACTACGCAAAATTGATTACATGAAGTCTTAAGCCAAAAAGAGAGCTGCATCACCAAAGATGGACGTGCTCATAAAGGAGTACACCTAATGCTGAGAGCTTAGTGTGTGAGCTGGACATTGTGCCCTGGCTGGCAGCAAATAGTTGGAGCGCATCAAATGAGCCAGGAACAGGCACTGACCTTGTACTAAGAAAGGGCACCTTGGTGCTAGCTGGTAGGGGTGGGGGTGGCCACTCACCTAGAGACTCTGCAGGACCCAATGAGCAAGGAGAGGACCTCAGCCAAAAATATCACCATTGGACCAAGAGGCAAGTACAAGGGGCATGAAGGGTGGGTGCACAGACTGCAAGGGTGTAAAAGCCCAGGGATTCCTTAGAAACAGCACGTGCTGCTGCTGAGTCGCTGCATCATGATCAAAATACTTCGAGGAACCCAGCATCTGGGACAATGCTATGGGAAACATGGGTCAAGATGGTAAAAGGAGCTTCTGACAGTGTATGGTGCATGTAGGGATTCAAATGGGGCACCCATCAGGTCACTGGAGCCACCCACTGCAAAGGGGTCTCAGTACCAGCAGTGAAAGTCTCACAGGTTGTGAATGCGATTCCTAGAGTGGAATCTGAATGCTCAGACAGGAAATCCAGAAACTTAAAAAATATAAGGACTTGGATAAAAGATATTATTACCATTGCTAAGGTTTTACATAAGTCCATATTATAACAATAAAGTTACATCCAATGTGATTGTTTGCTATTATCTGCCTAAAGGCCATAATCTAAAGTGCATGCTTTAAAGAGGTAGAATACATCTTTTCATCTTTATTTGACATGTTTTGTTCTGTTTCAGTTAGTTGTTTTTATCTCTGCAAGTTTACTATCCTCAAACTCCTTAATTGTCATTTCCATCTTGAGTCTAACAAGCTAGATACAACACAGGTATTTTTCCTGCTGTCTCTTGAATCCTTGCTCCCTATCATTTTACAATTTCAGTCTTATATCATGTGTGATAAAAGGTATGCTTTGTTGTAACAAGCAGGATTTGATGTGACTATAGGTTGTATCATGTTTCATTATTTTGGTCCTTTAACTCCCATAGAGAACTTTTTCTTGTTTCTACACAAAAATTGAATTGGGTTTGCAAGGGCAAGCTTTGGAGGTGGAAGGGCTGCAGGTGTGGCTTCTGTGGGAGGCTGCAGGAAGCTTCCTCCCTGTCCAGCACAGCCAATCCCTGGTGGCTCCAATACAGACGTGCCACTGGCCAAGACTGGGCCAGGCAGAAATGGTGATAACACTGCTGTGATAACAGATTTAAGATAAGCTAAAACAAAGTTGTTATTGTGGCCAGAGTAGGGAGAGAACATGTGAGAGGAACAACTCTGCAGACACCAAGGTCAGTGGAGAAGGAGGAGGAGGAGGAGCTGCTCCAGGCACCAGAGCTGAGGTTCTGCTGCAGCCTGGTGCAAATCTTGGCAAGGCAGCTGTGCCCTGCAGCCCATGGAGCTCCATGGGGATGCAGAGACCCACCTGCAGCTGGTGCAGGAGCCCCAGGCCGGAGCAGGTGGATGCACAAAGGAGTCTGTGAACCCAAGGGAGGCTCCAAGCTGGAGCAGCCTGTCCTTGGAGGACTGTACCCTGTAAAAGAGTGAACTGGCCATAACCCCCACTCCCTGTCTCCCTGTGCTGCTGGGGTAGGAGGCAGAGCTGGAAGGAAGGAAGGAAGGGTGGCAGGAAGCTGTTTTTTAAGGGTTATTTTACTTTCTCACTATCCTGCTCTGATTTTGTCAGTAACAAATTGCCTTCATATCTTTTAAGTTGAGCCTGTTTAGCCCATGATTATATTTGGTGAGTGATCTCTCTCAGTCCTTATCTCAACCCATGAAGCTTTTGTTAAAATTTCTTTCCTCTGTCCAGCTGCAGAGGGAAGTTATAGAGGCTTTGGAATCTAGCCACAGTCAAACCACAACACACATTAAGCTAGTAGCATAGCATCAAAATACTAAAAGGAAACATATATAATATTGCTGAGACACTGCAGTTCAGATGATTACTTTGGAACAGGTTTTACATGTTACATGAACTATTTTAAGAGCACATCACAATACTTATGACTGTGTACTGAAAAGCAGTGTGTTTTAAGCCCTCTAGGCCAGATACATTTTATATGCCCATTTTCTCTTCCAGTGACAGGATCTGGAAAAACAGTTCACTTCTCTTTGGTTATGGCTATTACAACATGAAACACTATATTGTTCAGAACAGTTAAAATATCAAATGTGGCATCAACTAACTTCTCCCTTCTCTTGTGCTGCCTCTGTTAACAAAATTATATTAGTTGGCGTTAGAAAAATTTACAAGATCCACATAAATAAGTTAATCTGCTGCCAGGCCCTTGAAAATCATCACAAAACATAATGTGTACATTGGGGCAGCACAGGTAAAATCTGGAGATATTCAGTTGCTCACAATGCACTGCACCATTCCCAATATCTACAGTTCTGTACACCAGCTCACAATGTTAATTCCATCCATCACTGGAGTTTTTCGGCAGCTACATGTACTACCTGAAGCATTAGGCATGTAGTTTTGGAAAGTTATGAAGAGTATTTGCAGTTTGGTTTTGGGGTGCAATTATTTTAACATTAATAATTTTTCCCTTATTTTAAATTTTAAAGTAGATTTTGGCATATTTTTCTGTATTACTGTTCCTCTACAACATCATTATATGACCAGAACTATTTACTGTGGGCTATTTTCAGGGCCAAAGGTTTTCAAGGGGGTCAGATCCAAGCATGTGGAAACCTGTTTGCTCATTTTAGAAACACATGTTACAAGCTGCAACATTTTCTTTCTGGCTTGGTAAGGAAGGCCTGACCTGGCATAGTAATGGTAATTCAACATGTAATAATGTAATAATGTAGTAATGGACTTCAACATGTAACACTGACTTTGAGAAGTTGGGATAGCATAACAATGGACAAAAATTTGCCTAAGCAAACATTTAAGGATTTTTGGTTAGTTTAAAAGAGCAGTTGAAGCAAACTCAACTACAATTCAGAATGAAAGTGCTACTGATCTCAGGATGGATAAGGAATGCTGCAGCCCGGTATTACAGCCTCTGCTGGTAGGCTTTTCTGGTTATGCAAAAGGGCACCACTTAGCAGTCATATGCTGCAAACCTGCTCTTCCCTGGACTTTCCTGTTCCTATCAGTCATGATGTTTGCCAACACTCTTACAAGGCAGTAGTCAGCAGCATATGAACTGTGAACAAAATAGACCCGGGGAAAAAAACTCACCATGTTTACAGCTCCGTGGCTTCTCTGTGCTCCTGATACTGGCCTCAAAATTTAGTTACTAATGGAATAAATGCAAGTTATGTTCTCAGACTGGAGCAGCCTCATGTTGAGGGGAAACTTCTTATGTTTTAGTTCTCTACCACACTCAACGCAAAGAAGCTGTTACGTTGAGGTGAAGCTTCTCATGTCTCAGTTTAGGGCCACTGTTCCTCGTCCTATCGCTGGGTACCACTGAATAAAGTCTGGCACCATCCTCTTAAAATACCACCTACTTTAAGAACCTCCTAATATTCCCGAGTCGAGGGCCGTGACAACGTCTCCTGCACCGGGACCGGTGCATGTAGCTGTACAGCTACGAGTGCCCTTCTGCCACGGGCACCGCTGCTGGACGGGGCGTGCCCCCGGGCGGCCCTGCCAGCGCCATAACGGCCGGGCCGGCCCGACCCCGCCCGGCCCACGATCCCCGCGGAGGCGGCTCACTGGGGTACCCTCCCATCCCGCAGGTTCGCTCCCAGGTGTGTCCGCCGCTGAGGGCAGGGCTCCAGCAGGGGAAACGAAAGAGATTCCCCCGCCCCAGGGAAGGGAAGCCACGACCCGCCGTCCCACCGCCAGACGACCCCTTTAAGCCGCCGGGCGCGCCAACTCCGCGGCGCCGCCCGGGATTGGCCCGCGCAGCCCGCCCACCGCCGCAGCGCGCCAAACCTGCCCGGGCGTGCCGCCCCGGCCTGCCCCCGCCCCCGGCTCTGCGGGCCAATCAGCGCCTCCGGCGGGGCCGTGAGCCCGGCTTCTGCCCAATAGAATGGCAGCAGCCGCAAGGCCTCGCCCTCAGGCCCCGCCCCTAGAGGCGCGGCCGCCGAGTTTCCCGCCCAGCGGTTGGCCGGCGGGAACGGACTCCCCGTGACACTCGCGCCGGGCCGGGTGATTGGCTGCGCTCGGGCGCGAAACGTAACGCGGGAAAACCTGGGGCTCGGCCCGGGCTGCGAGCGCGGAGGTATCGCGGCGGCGGCGGCGGCTCCTCCTCGGGCATCGCCGGGACCGGGGCTGCCAGCGGGGCCGGCGTCGCTTCGGAAAGGTGCGGGGACGCTGTGACTGCTTCGCTCCGGCCGCTGCCATGGCCGGGAGCCGCCGCTGACTTGGCGGATCCGCTCGGGGGTGGCTGCGGAGGCGGAGGGGTGCGGAGGGCGAGCCACCGAGACCACGGGGAGCCGCCGTCCTCTGTGATGAGCGGCTGAGGCGAGCCCGGGCGGCGACAGGTGGCGACGGCCGCGGGACCTCCGTGCAGCTGCACGGCCCATTCCGGGACACGGGCGCGGACTGCGGGGCCGTGCCGTCGCGGACCGCCCTCCTTTCCCTCTCTTTCCGCGCTCCTTTCGCCGCTGCCCGCTGCCCGGCGATGGCGGAGCGGCTCCCGCCGGGCCCCCCTTCGGTGATTTTTTGCCAGGACTCTCCGAAGCGCGTCCTGGTCTCCGTTATCAAAACCACCCCGATCAAGCCCTCCTCGGGGGCGAGCGGGAGCGAGGAGCCGATGCCCGTCCCGCCCGTCCCCACCAGCCCCGGCTTCAGCGACTTCATGGTCTACCCCTGGCGCTGGGGCGAGAACGCGCACAACGTGACCCTCAGCCCCGGCGGCGGCGACAGCACCGCCGGCCCGTCAGCGCTCCCGCCGCCCCGCGGGGGAGCGGGCAGAGCGGCCGGCGGGGACGAGGAGAAGGCGGGGAGCCCGGGCAGCGCCGGGCGGCACCGGCACCTGAAGGTGAGGGCGCGGCGCGCGGGGGCGGGCGGGCCGCGCGCTTACAGGGCGACTCCGCGGCGCGCGCTCCTGCCGCGCTTCCGCCCGGGCATTTAAAGTGAAGTCACTTCCGGCAACGGCGCGCGCGCCGCGGGGGAGAGCGGGGGACGGAGTCGGTGCCCGTCCTCCTTCCTTTAAAAAGTGAAAAAAAAGAACACCCTCGCCACCGAAAAAGCTGTTATCCTCGCTCTCCTCGCACCTGGAGTGCTGTGTCCCGTTCTGGGCTCCTCAGTACAAGAGAGACATGGCGCTCCTGGCGTGGGTCCAGTGTAGGACAGCAAAGATTATTCAGGGACCTGAGCATTTATTTTATGAGGATAGGCTGAGGGAGCTGGACCTGTTCAGCCTTAAGAAAAGACGACTGAGATGACTTTATTAATGGATATGAGTATCGTACAAGGGTGCCAAGAAGGTGGAGCTAGGATCTGCTTGTGACAAGCTGTAGGAAAAAAAGGCAATAGGCAAAAACCGCTACACAGGAAGTTCCACCTCAGTATGAGGAGGAATTTCTTTATGTGTTGGTGACCAAGCATTGGCACAGGTTACCTAGAGAGGTTTTGGAGTCTCTGTCCCTGGTGATACTCCAGAACTGCCTAGACACAATCCTGTGCCATGTGCTCTAGAGTGACCGAGCAGGGAGGTTGGAGCAGATGACCCACTGTGCTCCCTTTCAACCTGACCCATTCTGTGAGTTGTCAGTTCCTCCCCAAGCTCCTGAGCACATGGTGGTGACTGTCATCTCCCCTCCTGCCCCGGGCCTTAGGAATGAGCTGGGCACAGTCTGGTGTGGCTCCGTGCTGTCACAGCGTCATCCTTGGTCATGCCATAGCTCCAGGGAATGCTGTGCCAGTTGGCCAGACAGCATGGGAGAGTAAGTGCCTCGGTTTAGTTGCCTCTTTATTTACACCCAGGATGGAATAAGACGTGGCCGTCCAAGAGCAGACACCGTCCGAGACCTGATCAGTGAAGGAGAGCACTCTTCCAGCAGGATACGCTGCAATATTTGCAACAGGGTCTTTCCACGAGAGAAGTCACTGCAAGCCCATAAACGAACTCACACCGGTGAGTAAGAGGAGGGTGTGAATAACTTGGGGAGAGCCACTTAGGAAGCACGAGCGAAGGAATTAAATCCCCTCAAACAAACATAAAGGAACCCCAAAGAACTTGACCTGTTATGATTCTGTTGTAACTGCTAAATTAACCATACTTTGCTCTCAGTGCTTGTAACTAACTCAATCAAAGTCTTTGTACCCATATTTGTCATGGGGAAGTGTAGCAGCAATTTGGGCTGTAATAGTATAGTCAAATGTGTAAACATTTTATCTGTCGATGTCACAGATGCACTTTGAAGAAGAAAAAGAACAAGTCTTGGGCTTGGTCCTCTGTTCTTGAGCTTGGTAGCACTCTATATCCTGATGGCCTCTTCTTTGTGATTTGTTTTCTCCTTGCTGATGTATTTTTCACATCACAATTGAAGTTCTGCTCTAAGAGGTTACAGTAACTTAAAAAGTGGCTGGCAACTTCAGGCTTGTCACATCCTAGGAAGTGTGCTTAAATATTGAGGGAAGAGTCCACATGCTTAAAATCACCACCCAGTTGTTTCTTCCCACCACCTAGAATTAATTTTGTGGGGTGGAAGAAATCATGCTAATTTACTGAACTGTATTTAGAAGGTGATTTGCAGTTAAGTTAAAATGTATGATGAACTTGCTCAATACTCAGCTGAGCTTAAACTCAAGATGCTGTTTGGGTTTTTTTTAAACCAAGCAAATATATTTTATTTCTTCAACAGAACACTGTGTTTACCATAACATATGAACAAATGTAGCTCACAATAGAGACACAATCACCAGCACTCCCCCCAAACCAACCAAACAAAATCTCACAAAAGCCTTGGCTCACCATCTCCTTCTGACTCAAGGTCACTATGACTAATCTAGGTAATGATATTAAACAACAGCATTTCTCATTTTTTGGTCAAAATATGTTATTTCACTCGGTCCTACAACATGTTGAACTTGTAAGAACTATTTAACTGAGTAGAGCTTTCCCCATCATTCCTCTGAATTAGTGAGCCAGACTCACCCTCATTTTGTTGCCTTCCTGAGGGCAGTGGCATGGCATACCTTTGTGTAGTGTGTGCAGTCAGATCTGCTTGAGGAAGGAGACACCTCCTACCTTTGTTCTTCTGGTTGCATTGTGCATGGAGAACCCTTCCTTGATGACTGATTTGAGAAAACTTAAATCTGGAATAAGTTTCTCATGTAGCCTCTATCATTATAACTTTTTTAAGACATATTTCTCCTAATGAGGTATTGCCATAACATTGTAGTAATGTAGACCTCAGGTATTTTACCCTAGTTCAGGCTATGGTAAGGATAAAATTTTTCTGGTTACAACCTGAATTACATTACTTGTCCAATTACTTGCCCATATTTCTTGCTCTACATCTGCACAGTTTCACAAAACTTACAGAGTGCTATCTATGAGTCTTAAATCAGAAAATATGACAAGGAAAAGTACAAGTTTTTTTCTCTTTGGAAATAAGTATATTGTTCAGTAACACAGAGCATGCACTTCTAAGTATTCAAGGATTTTTTAAGTAGGTGCAAGTTTCTCAGTGGGTGAAAGGAGAGCTTGCTTGTACCAGGTTGAAGCCAGGGACTGCCACTGGGTACTATGACACTTCCAGTCATCTTTCACAAATCTCTTCTGTTACTACTTTTAGGTGAAAGGCCTTATTTATGTGACTACCCAGACTGTGGGAAAGCCTTTGTACAGAGTGGGCAGCTCAAAACTCACCAGCGTCTCCACACAGGAGAGAAGCCTTTTGTCTGCTCAGAGAATGGTAAGTTATCAGAGAATGATTTGCAGCTTTCTGGGGTCAGACTAATATTGGAAATGTATGCCTGTTCACATTGCAAAAGCTTTGGAGTTAAAATTTGGTGGAACTTTTAGGGAAGGGAAGAGCCTTTCAGAATCTGCCAAATTCTGCAAGTGTGTATCTAAGGATTGCATACATTCTCTGTCAGTGGATACTAATGTATAAAATAATGGGGCATGTTATGAACCTTTGGTTTTCAACAAAACCTAGGGTTCTGTGAATGGGGAAGGGTGGATTCAATGGCATTTCCATCCCACAGATGTTACACTTTCTTTGGTTGGCTGCTTTCTGTAACACATTCTTCATTGTCACTCTGCGTTTTTTAAGGCTGTTTAAGCAGGTTCACACATGCAAACCGTCATTGTCCCAAACATCCCTATGCCCGACTGAAGAGGGAAGAGCTCACGGACAGGCTGAGTAAGAAGGAGACGGCTGACAATAAAGCTGTGGCCGAGTGGCTAGCAAAGTAAGTTCCCTCATGTTGTCATCTTTCTCAAAATACTTAAAAGAGTGGTCTGACACAGCATTTACTCTTTGGGAGAGTTACACCCCAAGAAAGCAAAACTATGTTCTTCCAGTACACATCAGCACAGCCGTGCCTCTCCTTGAAGAATTATGAACTCCTGGTCAAGACAAAGTTCCTGATGAGAGTTTTTTCCTTACTGGTTTGTTTTGTGTTTGCTCTCTGCTTAAATACTTTTTTCGCTTGATCAACACCTGCTAATACTTTAATATCTAGTGCTACAGTTTTGCTGAATTTGCATTTGTGTGAGAGGTACTGTATGCCTAGGACGAAATGCCTGCTGAGAACACCATGGAGACAAGAAATCTGTCACAGGTGTTCACTTGGGCATTTTACACTTAAAATACTGAATAAAGAAGGTCTCTGACAGCTTAAATACTACCATATAAGGGCTGAAAAGTAAAGCCAAGTGCAATGCCCAGCTGGATGCAAGCTAGTTCTTGGGAGGTTTTTGCCCATTTTGAATTGTTGGTGTGCGAGTCAGCTGTGTGTATTTTACAAGTATTCCTCGTGTTTGATGTTATAGGTACTGGGAGACTAGAGAGCAGCGTGCTCCTGCTTTGAAGACCAAAGCAATCCAGAAAACAGATCAGGAACAGCAGGACCCAATGGAGTATCTTCAGTCTGATGAAGAGGATGATGAAGAGAAAAACAGCGCTCATTCAGCTGCCCGCCACCGTCGCCTCCAGGAGCAGCGTGAGCGCATGCATGGCGCACTGGCGCTCATCGAGCTGGCAAACTTAGCTGTGGCACCCCTGCGACAGTAGATAGGAGGAGCAGTCTCTGCCTATAAAAAATGTACTTTCTGGTGTTACTTAACCAGTTAGATCCCAAGCATAAGCTAAGCACCTTATTTGCTTATAATAGGCTGCTATTCTGTAGAATTTATGAAGAATGTTGTTGCCCCATAACATGGGGTGAGAGAATTGCACTTTTGATAGGGTAGAAGACAGATGTAAAATTTCTAAGTATTTTGTAAATATGGGACTGCATAAGGCAGGGTTGACAAATTTATGTGTCATGGGAAGCTAGATTTTGCAAGGTTAACTCATTTATCTGAAGCAGATTTCACAGGAAACACTTCCTGAACAAAGTGTCCGTGATTAGCAGGAATGGTACACGTGGCCAAAGAGGGCTGACAAAAAAGTATTTATTTGACTATCCAGCAAAGTGATGAGTCTGGGGATATTGTTAAACAGCAATGAAACCATGTTTTTCATATCAGTATATCTTTACCTAGCATCTCCAAGGCAAAGGGCAGAGGTTAGTTATCTCAGCTTGTACAGGGAAAGAAAATGCTTCATGCAGGGAATATCTTCACTGTGACTGCTCAAGGTATGAGGCTTGACTTTGCTGCTTCACATTTTTTTTATTTGATTTCAGCAGAATCTCTTGGTAGCACTTGTTATTCCTAACATATGTGTAGTTGGGAAGTTTTGCACATTGTTTTATGTGAAAATGATTAGTCTTGCAAAGTCTAGAAAAAGGTAAAGAACTGGTGATATTTTTTTCAGGTTTTTGGGCCCTGTAGTGATTTGGCACTTGATTTTGTTAATAAAGGCGTTATTTACAGGGTGGTATGAATTTGTAATAAACTATTCTAGGTCTTCTATTAGCAAACACTAAGTTTTAAAGTATTGCTTTTATAATGATTAGCAAATAGAAGCCTCCATACTTACTGTGCATAAAGCCACCTTACTGCTTTACTCCAGCATAACATGCCGATTTTTTGTTCACTAACAATAGCACAGCTATAAAATAAACACTGCAGAAAAGTATTCACTATACAACTAGGAAATAGGCTTCCAAAGGTAGTTACAAGTGTGTTAACAGTGTGATTTCATATATTTCCCAAATAAATGAAGTTGCAGAATGCTGCCTAGTACTCAGATGCTGATATAAAATGTTTAACAGGGTATCTTGTCACTTTGTGAATGTTGTGTACTTTCAGTAGCGTTGTCTCTTGGTGATCTTTTACCACATTTTGCTTTGAAGGCAGCCAGAGATTCCTAATATGCTAACAAAACTTTTGTTTCAGATTGGACTTTTTGTGTGTTGTTTTGTTGTTGTTGTTAAGCTACTGCTTAAGGGGATATTAATAATGTGTATTTACTGACCTGCTTGCTTTAACTTCTTCCTCTTGTTGGAAGTAAGGAAATTCAGATGAGAAGGGAAAGCCTCTTTTCCTCTCAGTTGAACTGAAAAGGAAGAAAACATTTTGTCAATCACTTGATGTAGGCTGACCAGATTGCATACAGCTGTTCCAGAAAAGTAGAGGGGTTTTACATCAGAATCTGCAGCTGTTGAAGTATGTTCTCTGATAACCTTTTGTGGTTGAAAATCTCATTAACCCAATTTGTTTAAATCCTGTGTTGATGCACTTAACAAAAAAGTAATTGAATAATTAAAAAAAGAAAATGTCTTTCATTGATTGTAAATAATTTTGCACCAGTGATACGGTTTAACTTCTGCTTCAGCTTCTGAAAAAAATAGTAGACACTAGTGATATAAGGCTTCTTTGCCTACATAAAACTGGTAATTCATTAACGTATGTAGGTTTTGGCTTTCTAAAAGATATTAAGTGCTTCTGACTGTTCATCTGGCTTCACGTGAATAGTCTGATCCCAAAATGAGCCCTGAACATACATCTGTTGTAATTCTGAATCATAACTCAGAATTCCTCCTGAGCAGTATTTCACAGGGCAGAAGACTGTAATTACCAGCCACTTGCAGACTGGAATATTACTTCATCAGGATTGGTTGTGGGTTTTTTGGTGGGTGTTTTTGGTTGTTGGGTTTGAGGTTTTTAAATTTCTCTTTTCAGTCGGCCAGAATATTTCCTCAGGTCTTTGAAGTATGACAAGTACACTGGATTGTACTTTGCCATAGACAAATTCAGACAGCTGAAGCAGTTTTGGATCATGACAAGATGAAGATGGGATGTGGAAGACTGCTTTTTGTTTTATTAAGTGATTACATACAAGAAATTGTTTGGTGCTTTGAAAGATTTAAGTTGTAGTTTGGCATGAGTTAAAAGCAGAAGAGTTGATGTGCTGTCATTCTAATAGATGCTTTGAATAAAAACTTGATTTAATTTTCAGGCTTAATGTGTGCTGTTTGGTAATTACTAAATACGCGGCGTCTTCCTTGTTTCTGACAGCCCGACTTGTTGCAGAGAAGGTTTAAGGTGTTTATTTTCCCTGTCCCTTGAAATTTGACACAAGTTAAACCACCCAAGGCAAATAGTTTTTTACAGTTTCAGGAACTTGTGAGAATCCGTCCCTCCGCGCGAAGCCCAGGCCGAGCTCTGTGGGCGCTAAGGGCTGGCTGCAGCAGAGTCCCCGCGGGGCTCGCCCCTCTCCCTTCCGCGGGCGGGCCGCAGAGGCCCCGCGTTGCCACCGGCCTGGTCTGACAGCACGGCCGGGCGCTCTGGGGAGCGGGCTGCAGCCCGGGCGCTGCTGAGGCGGCACGCCGGGCGCCCCGCTGTGCGGAGCCAGCCCCGCCGCCGAGCCCGCAGGCCGCTCTGCCGGGGCGCCCCGGCCCTGGCGGCGGCAGCGCCCCCGGCAGGCGAGGCGCGGCTCCAGACCCGCCCGCGGGGCCGCCGCGCCCGGGACCCGGGGCCGCCGCCGCCGTCTGGGGACGGGCCGGGGAGAAGGAGGAGGAGCGGCCTCCCCACGGCCACCCTGGTGCAAGCCCGCTGTGCGGCCCTGCTCGCCGCCGCTCGTCGCCGCCATGAGCGCCGGGCAGGCCGCGGGGGAGGAGGCGGACGCCGCCGCCGCGTCCCCGGCACTTCCCAGGGTGCTCTCGGCACTCTTCTACGGGACGTGCTCTTTCCTCACCGTGCTGGTCAACAAGGCGCTCCTCAGCGCCTACAGGTGAGCGCCGGGGCAGAGCGGGCGGCCCCCCCCGCGGGTGCCGGTGCAGCCGTGCCGGGCCATGCCGGGCTGTCCCTGCCCGGCGGAGAAGCCTTCCCGCTCCTGTTCCCCTTCCCGCTGGCGTGACCCTCGGGCGTCCGTGCAGCTCGGGATCCCGAGCAGCCAGCTGGTGGGTAATGTGCTGGAAGCGGGGCCGGTTTCTCCAATTTGAGACCCCACTCGTGCCCAATATGTACCAGTTCTGCAGCACCGCCCGACGGCAAGCACAGTTCCGACAACACCCGTCTTTTCCTCCTGTCTTTGCGCTATTCCAGGAGGATCGCACTACCTTAAGACACCTCTGAGGGAAAGAGCGTATCCTCTAACTGTTCCTGCCGAATAGTGGCTTCCTTCCAGCGTTCTTTCGTTTCTGAGGTAGCCAGAAATGAAAAGTGAACCTTGTAAAATGGTTTGATCATAAAAACACTGAGAGATTCCGTCCTTGACTTGATGGCTCTAATTCCCATACAGAATCCTGGTGATAATCAGCATATTCTGCCACTGTGTGAAGCAACGGCATAAACTGCATGTCTTACACTTTGCATTTTACTCTTAGTCTTGCAGCTGAGGGAAGTAGGAACTTAGACATTCATATCCAAGTCAAACTTTCCCCATCTAGATTTGTATACCTG
Organism: Passer domesticus; assembly: GCF_036417665.1. Lineage (NCBI taxonomy): Eukaryota > Metazoa > Chordata > Aves > Passeriformes > Passeridae > Passer > Passer domesticus. Next base: position 40,138,375 of record NC_087512.1, on the reverse strand, counting down.
TTGGACTTCGATCATCCTTGTGGGTCCCTTGTGACTCAGGATATTCTATGATTCTATGACTGTCCTGTGACTGCCATTTTTGTACCACTAACATCTTTTACTTAAAATCTTTGCTCTGTTTTTGCTGTGGTTTAGCTCATCTTGAATCAAAATAAGAAAAAGAAAACCCAAAATTAAAAGAAAGATAAAAAGCCAAACTTACTGTAATTTTCTAACATTCAGTGCTATTTGAACATATAGCAGCTGTATTTAATATGTCTCGTAAATTGTACATGGTGCAAGTTGAGATTTTATTTTATAGTGGTTTTTATCCTACAGACTGTAGCTCCCTGAAAGTCCCTGGCATACATCTAGCGCATCTGTGTGAGATGATCAAGTACAGTATGTCCATCAGTAAGCCTAAGTTTTGTAGTAACACCTTACAGCATTGCTGGAAATATTTAGGCCTCTGCAAATCACAAATGTCTGGAGAAATCTGTGTAGTACAGATGGGCAAACTCTCCATCTTTATATGGGGGAGCTGAAAATACTAAACAAAAGGCAGTTTAAGTGTCATGTGATTATAAATGGAAGTCTTATTTCTTATATTTTCCTGCCCCCAATACTTCTGTTTCCCTGACCTCTTTTGCTATCAGTTGCTCCTAACTCTGTGTTAGGACTGTAATGCTCTTATGGCCTTTTTTCTGTGAGTCAGCTTGTTTGTTTCTCTTGTCAATGCTTTGTTCTCATCCATATTAATTATGTTAATATTAGATGTATATTTCTCATCACACTAAGTAGGAAAACAGCAGTTCTGCAAACATCATGAAGTTCAACAAGGCCAAGGACCTGCACCTGGATTGAGGCAATCCTAGGAACAAATATAGTCTGCACGGAGAATGGATCGAGACTAGCCCTGGGGAGAAGGACTTGGGGGTGTTTGTGGTAAAAAGCTGAATATGAACCAGCACTGTGTGCTTGCAGCTCACCTGGCCTGCATCAGAAGAGGTGTGGCCAGCAGGTCAAGGAAGGGGATTCTGTGCCCCTGCTCTGGTGAGACCCACACCTGTAATAATGCATCCAGGTCTTGGGCCCCCCAACTCAAAGAAGACATGGACCTGTTGGAACTAGTCCAGAGGAGGTCACTAATCACAGTGGCTCTGATCACAGGATGGCTGCACCTTTCCTGTGAAGACATGCTGAGAGAGACAGGGTTGTTCAGCCTGGAGAAGATTCCAGGAAGACCTTATTGTGGCTTTCCATTACCTAAAGAGCTGGGAAGGGGAAGAAGGAGGAGCAGGGAAGAGCTCAAGAAGGACTTTTGAGAAGGCCATATAGTGATAGGAAAAAGGGAAATGGACTTAAGCTGAAAGAGGGGAGGTCCAGATTGATATCAGGAAGAAATTCTTTGCTGTGAGAGTGGTAAGGACTGAAGCAAGTTGTCCAGGCAGGTTGTGGACTCCCCATCCCTAGAGGTGCTCAAGACCTGTCTGGATGGGGCTTTGAGCAACCTGGAGTAGTGGGAGTTGTCCCTGCCCATGGCAGAGTGTTTGGAACTAGATGATCTTTAAGGTCCCTTCCAACTTGAACCATTCTGTGATTCTATCCATGCTTTCAGCTAAAGCCAACTGAAGGGTTATAGTAGGAATGTAGCTGGGTTAGTGGACAATAGAAGTTTCTACAATATTTACCTAAGAACTTGATTTTGACAAAAACGTATTGCTAGTATGTTTGGATTGCAGAGACCAAATTCCGTGTTAGAGCAACTGCAAGATGCTTTAGTCACTATCCCATCTCAGGATTCAAAATGTGTATGTGAAGCTACTCAAGAAATGATGCATTAAGACTTCTCTAAGTGTGTTACCTTCACTTACGAGTATTCCCCAAACAACTAGCAGTTCAGAATTGATCAACTGTATGTGGGTACATGTACAGCTGTACAACAACATGTATCATTTGGGCTGCAGAAATAAAATATTTCTACTACAATAAGTGCAGTCCTGAGCTCTTCTTAAACACAGGCCAGTCATCCTCATGTTTAATTGCTGACTTTGGTTTTAAACTTTAACTTTTTTATTTTTCCTAATTATTTATTTCCATCCTCAGTACTAAATGTCTGTTCATGTTTTTCAGCTTCCCATCACCAATATTTCTTGGAATTGGACAGGTATGTTCACAAGTAAAGTATACTAAAAGTATTCATTAGTTTTTGAGGTAGATTTTAAGGGTCAAAATCACAGTTACAGTAAACTGCTTGTCTTCTGGATCAGATACACTTTAAGGAACTGTCATTTGTTTCATTGAAAACAGGCAACTTTGAGCTTGAGTCAAAATTATTGCCTGGAGAGAGTCATGTAAAAGACTGGAATGCTATTTATTTTTCCTTGTAAAGTTCAGTAATTAGGAACCTGGCCTTCAAAACTGTCCAGCTTTGTTCCAGCAAATGCATGCATTCTGTGAGAGTCCTTGAGCCTTTATAGACTACATGCAGAGATATTGCCCCTGTTTGTAGCCAAACCATGTATTTCCTCATAAATTTTTCCCCATTTTCCAGCAGTTTTCCAGTAGTATCAGTGCAAAATTTTGATTCTTTCTTGCTTTATTTGCCCATGGGTAAGTTGCACCATGGCAGCAGAAATGGTTTTTATTATTTTTGTTGTTAGGAGGCATGGTGGTAAAACCAAAGTTCAAATGCTTATGGCCTGGGTCCATAAAGAAGAATGTATCACTGCAGAGGGATCACTGATAAAGATGGAGCCTTGAAGCAAGTGTTGTTTGGGCAAATACATTTTATAGGGAATTTGCTTTCTGCCAAGGCTACACAGCAAAGAGTAGTGAGGAAGTATTGAAAACAGCAAGTCTGACATCTTTGCTGTTAGGTGCTAGAGAGAGTAAAATGTCTTGTAAAGACTTTGTGATGTGATAGAGAGTTTTACATACCCAGACTGCTCAAGAAACCATAGACCATGTTTCAGTGAAAGGCTAGAGAATGTGGCAATAATTAATGTCTTGATGCAGCCTTTTTCTTTGCAGAAAAAAGGAAAAGAGTCTTTGCAGAATCAAAGACTTAATGGCATTTCCATTTTTTGTTGACAGATCCTTCCAAGATTTTCCTGAACATTATATAAAGTACATATGATATGGTGTAATGCTTTAGTCTGCAGAACATGACTCCACCTCATCCTCTAGATAGTTGATTGCTGTCTTTTTGTATTAGGAAAATTTGACCCTTTGTTTTGACTCCTTGGGGCAGCATTAACACCTGTAATGTATGATTGGCCAGATATTCTTCTTCATTTTGTCTGCGTCTTTACAATTCTTCCTCGTGTTGTCAACCAGACTGATCAATGCCCAACCTCCATCTTGCATTACCAAAAAAAAGTTTTGGGAGTGGTTGTGCAGGCTAAACAATTCTCTGAGTAAAAACTTAATGGTTTATCTGGGATTGTGTCCTATTTTATTTTCACAACTCCTTCTCAGCGTGCATTGTTTCACAGAATGCCACTAATTTTCTTCAGGATAGTAAAGTATATGTATTTTACTTTTAAATAAATAGCTGGCAAAAATTGTTTTAATAAGAGGAAAATTATTTCAATTTGTTAATTTCATTCTGTGCTGTTCTTTTACAGAAATACATAAAAGCTAGCATTTGTCAAATTCCTATAAATATTTTGTCTTCGAAGCAGTTTTTTATTCATATATTTCAATTTTGCTCTTACATGACTTCTCACTTTTTCTTTTTGTTTAGATGGCAGCCACTATACTTATCTTGTATGTGTCAAAACTAAATAAGATTGTTCACTTCCCTGATTTTGACAAAAGTATACCTGTGAAGGTAAGGATCACCTTGTGAACCTGTGAAGGTTGTGGTCTCAATAGGAAAGAGTTACTTCTTATAATAGCGTTCTTTCTTACGGGGACAAGAAAAACATTTGCATTTCTTTTTCAGATGGGATTTTTGTGTCGTTATTTCATTTAAAAATTGATATGATAATTTTAATTTCTCTGCAATATTCTAGTCTGGGCTATAGACATAAACTCTATTTGCAGAGAAATCTGGTGCCATTTAGTTATGTAGCACATGGGAAGGGTATTTTACCTCTATACAGCAGGATGAAATCTTCCACGTTCCTGAGGAAGGTTTTCCTGGATATAGGTCTCTGTGGTATCAATGGGAGATAGGTGTTCCTGAAAGACTTTTGAATACAGAATGAAGAGAGAAAGGCTGCTTAGAAATATGAATGGAGCATGTGACAAAATAGTAGAAAAAAAATGTGATAGATGAGAAACCAGAGCAGCTGACTCCCAGTATAAGATTTTTGGTCCATTGGACGGGCTAAAATAATGCCCATTGAAAATGTTGTAGGTGGCAACTAGCTGCATCATACAGACCTTAAATATATATGGTTTAAAGAGGCAGGACAGAACAAATGTGAGAGGACCTCCTCTTACCTCAGTTTGGGAACTAGGATGTGAAATGACTACAGCAATGATCGTTAAAGATTTTTGCATCTATGCAGTGTTGTTGGAATGTTTCTTTGATGCATTAGCCTGTGTGTTTATGTCTTGTTGCAGATTATCAGTTGTGTTTGCTCCAGGACACAGGGAATGTTCTCAGCCCTGCTGCAGGGATCAGATAGTGTAGCTTTTCAGGCCCACATCTTTACTGCAGAATCTTGTCTTCCTGTCAGTGTGAGGTTCACAATGGATGTCTCACTTGAATGGATGGTTCATTCTCAATGCATGTTGAAATCATTGGCATTTCTACATGTACAAGTCCTGGAGGAAAATCTGTTTTATCATTTATAAAATGAACAATCCTTCTTTGTTATTCCAGAATAAGAAAGAAGGTTTCCCAGTGCGTAGCTTTGAGTTCCATGTATAAGCAACTTATTTAGACCTTGAGAAGTTTCTTCCCTCCCTTCCCCACAAGTCCTGCTGTGTATATTGTTTGTGGTGTTGGATTTGACCAGTCATAGCAAATCAGCTTGATTGCTCATTGTTGATTTCTCTACTTTTTAAGGAACCCTTAGGCCAACTCCTTATCCTTTTGCCAGCTTTTGCTTTGGCACTAAGATAACCATTACTTTTCAGTCCTCAACTGGTTTATGTCTTCAGTACATTCAGCTAGAGTTTTTAAGTAGTGAAATGCTTACTTTAGTGATGAAGCTTTGAAGTTCCTGACCCCTTTTAAGTAAATGATTCACTGATCTCTGCTGTTGTGCTGGATGTTGTAATTTTGTCTTTACAATAGAATGGATTTCAGAGGAAAGATAATATAATGTCTGCTCTGTTTTCAGCCTGTAAATAAAATGTTCTAAAGAAAAGTCTGCAGATGAGACAGTGTTTTACAAAATTTTTGCAAGCTTATGCCGACAGGCTGAATATTTATTGTTACTCATACTCCTGCTTTCTTTATACTCTTGTTTACTTTCACTGTTACTTTCACTTAAAAGTTAACTTCAGTTGACTATCAGTTAACTTCTACTTCACTTTTTTCTCTCTTGCTGTAAAAGAAACACAGCATTTTTAACATAGATTAAATACACCCCACTCCTCTGTATGCTTTTCCAGCAAAGTTTAAAAATGCATAGCCTTTGACTTTAGTGTCCTCCAAAGTGTCCCTGTGTAGAAACAAGAGCAACTATTACACATTAGGATAGAGGATCTGTTATGTCTTTCTGCCATTTCAGCCCCTCTTGACTGACAGTGAATAGGACAAATGTACATACTGCCTTTGTCCCCATTGATTACTTTGGTTGGTTTAAATCTTCTGTAAATTTCAACCTTATCCATTCTTCGGTACTGTAATTTTTTTCTGTAGCAGGAAAATTAATGGCTTTGAATAGCAGCTGATTATTGTAGGGATTAATGTATTCTTGTACATTTTCTTAAGGCTCATAAGTTTCATTACTGTTTCTCTCTATTGTGTTATGGACCATAGATTTCTGTGCAAGTCAGTCTCTTTGAAGCAAAGAGAAGCAAAGCTTAATTTACTCATAATTACTTACTTTTCCTTTCTAGTATCTTTCATAGCAAATTTTTCTGGGTTAATCTAAAATGTTGCAACTTCCAGCTGTACTAATATATGTGGAATATGTAGAGGAGCACAGCATATTTTTAATTTATTAACTTTTTTATTCCACCTCTTAATTTGTTTATTTAGATACTGTTGTTATTATTACCTTTATATCTAAAATTAATTGTTAAAATGGATATTAATCTGAGGATTATAGTAAATAGAATAAAAGTGATTAATATTTACTCTAAATTGATCCTAAGTCTCATTTGTATTAAATAGCAACTCTTCTAATGACATCCGTGAAGCTGTGGTCATGACCAATCACATAAATAGGAGCTGCAGATGAGCTTGCAGCATAATTACATTTTTTCCCTGTTAAAAAAACCCTATTTCTTCATAAAAGGACATCTGATATGACAGATATCAAATTCTATCAAGTAAAGTTTCTCAACAGTACTTCTAAACAAAATAATCTGAGTTGTGCTTTTAATTTTATCACAGTTATTTCCTCTGCCTCTGATTTATGTTGGAAACCACTTAAGTGGATTATCAAGTACCAGCAAACTCAGGTACAGTAAGTAGAAGTTATAAGTAGACTGTTTGGATTTTACCCTTTTCTCTTGTGGGGTAAAAAAGAAACACTAAAGAGCATTGTCTGGAGCCTTAAATCCATGTGGTGTCTGTCTGCCTGTCTGTGTAAACCCCTGGTACTATTATGAAATTTTTGTACAAACATTTGATCAGTTTACAAGTTGTCTGCTTCCTTTAAGGGGAGCTTAGCCAGTCCTGTACTGACATAAAATTGCAAAACTATGTGACCATGAAGTGCTTAACCTTTTGCCTCACACCCAAGCATTCACTTTTCCTGAGTGTCTTAACCAGAGAGTTGGAAAACTGTAAGGTGTTTCTGAAGGAAGAAGCATAAGGAAAGTATTTGTACCATGATGTCATGGCAGATATTTAGGAATCACCAAGAGATGAAAAAACTGCTGTGTAGTGGGTGGTGGTGGTGGCCTAGCCCCGCTGAGTTCAAAAAGCAGGTTGTCAGGGAGCACTGCTGAAGGGTGCCTTGACTCCCATGTGCATTTTGCATAGACCCATGAGAGTTGCTTCCATGCTAGTGCTAAAAAGGTGTAAGCAGACCTTTGCTGTAATAGAAGGAATGACTGTGTTTTCTGTGGAAGACGAGCACAGAAGCATGATGGCTGCACCAGAACTAGAGGATACAGCTGGAGGATACGGCAGGATACACCACTACTATTGTGGTGGTTTTTTTACATCATTGCAGGCTCCTGGGGGTTTGGTACTAAGCTAAACCAGAACAGAACTTTTCAGGTTTGTGTGCATTTAATAATTATGAGACAGATGCTAGGAAAGAAAATAGAACCACGGAATCATAGAATCACCAGGGTGGAAAACACCTTTAGGATCATCCAGTGCAACTGTAAACACTGCACTACCGCTGTAACCCTGGACCAGTAATCTTATCATCCAGTACCACATCCAAACACCTTCAGGGATGGTGACTCCACAACCTCCCTGGGCTAATGTCTGATCACCCCAACAGTGACAGTGTTTTTCCTAATACCTGGTCTGAATCTCCCTACTCAGCTGAAGGCCATTTGTTCTGGTGCTCTCACTGCAGGCACAGTAGAAGAGACCAGCCCTCACTCACTGCACCCTCCTCTCAGGGAGTTGTAGTGAGTGATGAAGTCCCCCAGTGTATTACTTTTAATTTGTTTGCATTTCTTTTTATTTATAGAATTAATGTTTTATAGCTAAGAACACTAGATGCCTGATTCTTTGTTGAATGTGTTCACAAGCTGTTCCACTGAAACAGACATTAAGACTTAGGCGGTACTGTGCCTAGAAGCACTTCAGCCATTGTGAATATGAAAGAAGTTTCAAAACTGTAAAAGTTGGCTTTTTCTTTCCCTTTTCTCTGACTGTAAATTTAAATGCGTAGTAGGATATGTAAGTGCACCTTCTCCCTCTCCTGTGGCTGGTATACCTCTTTTAGATTTACTAGTTTTAACTAATTTTTATAAGAGAAACTTTAAAATGCCTGCAATGTTCCTATCATTAATATTTTGTTACATTGCATTTTGGTACAAAATATGATACTTGTTTACATCATTGAATTCTCCACTTTGTTTAGGTTGTCTGCAAGGTGCAGATGATCCTATGCATAAATTCAAAATATCCATTGTAAAGTTTTTTAACATTGTGTTAGGAATTGTATCATTTACTAATGCAATTGTTAATAATTATCTTAAGCAGGGGATTAATTGATCCATATGGCCATGCTGTTACATTTACAGTGTCAGAGACAAATGTTTTCTTACCCAGAAAGGTTTCCAACTGCATTACTTCATGAAGATCAACAATATCTTGCTAAAAGTAGAAGTTTGTTTGGTAGTTGCAGCTGTGACCCCACCTTTCATGTTGTATTTCCTCTAATTTTTTGGTCATGGATGTATTTTACTTCTTTGAAGTACAGCTTGTTTACTAAGCATGTTTTCTTTGTATTTCATTTCTGTTACATGTTTTCAGAGAAAGGTTTATTGTCTCTCCTCTTAAGTTTCAATAGAAATAGTTTTTATTTAACTATGCCTATGAATTTTGCAGAAAGAATTGTCTCATAAGGATTATGCTAGGTAGAAAATATCTACTATATACAGTTTCAATAATGCAGAGTAACCTTCAAACACTAGCCAATTGCACTGATTTACTAACTGGCAAAACTTGCTATCTTTCAATGATTTGGTTGTCTAAGGTGCATGTCAGACTGACATTCTTATATATGTATTTAATGATTTGCTATTTGTTTTGTTTTCTTATTCATGGATTAATTGTTCCATTCCCTGGATTAGTAAAATAAGAGTTAGAATATAAGTATGTTGTTAATCTGATACTATGCTTGGATTTTTATTTTGTTTTTTTTGACAGTTTGCCGATGTTTACAGTGCTCAGGAAGTTTACCATTCCTCTTACTTTACTGCTGGAAATCATCATACTTGGGTGATCCTTTTTGTTTGTTTTGTGGGTTGTGTTTTTGGTTTATTTTTTTTCATTTAAGATTCCTTTATTTTAGATCATCTCAAATGGATTTCTTGTGTCATCTCATCAGAAAATTGAATGAGTGATTTTTACTTACAAATAGAGAAAAGCAAAGAAAGTGATATTTGTAGCTTTTTGAAAGCATAGATATATACATTTTAGTGAAGAGAGGGAAAAAATCAACTTGCCTTCATTTTCCTGTCTCATTCTCCAGACTGTTACATGGGTTTCAGGTCAGCAGACACAACACAGACATTTTCAGTGGTTTGTGCCGTGTCTTGGAGGCTCCTAAACTGTAAACTGATTCAGACAGATCCTTATGTCTCCAAAAAGTCTGATAGCATGGCAGTCTGCTTCTGTAGAGTAACTGTCCAGGTCAAGTCTGAAAACATACCAGGTTAATGAAGCCAAATGCTATCTACCAGTTCTTCGAGCAGAGAATTCCTTACTTACAGACACCTATGTTATTTTTCATGATATGCTAGCCGCTCAGGATCTCTAATTTCAGTAGTACTGAGTTGGAGGAACAAAGTATAAATACATTATACTTTGTCCAAGAACTTCACAGTTCTATCCACATGGCTGATGCTGGACTCATGACATGAGCTGACAAGGAGAAAACCAGCTTGCTGAAGCTGAACCCAGGCAGCACAAGAGTGATGGTCAGGGGAAAGCTAAAAATGCAAAAAGCAAAAAGCCAGGCCCCAAGGAAACAGTCATCTCCTTTTGGCTGAAGCAGCAGTTAATTGATCAATGTGATTCATATTTGGAGATGCTCTGGAATTCTTTTGTAGTTTTAACTTCTCCCAGAAAAAGCAAAACTTGCTGTCTTCTGTTGGCCTGAAGACTCCCTCAAGCAAGTGAAAAAAAAAGTAAGTCAGTGAGATTTACATAAATGCTCAGCTGGAGAAGTGCAATGTGGCCTATGAGTGCAAGCAACATCCTAACCATGGAATGCTTGGGAGGAGAATGCTGAGTTGGTGCATGCTGACACAGTGGATTTCCTCAGGGCTGAAAATGAAAGGACTGTAGAGAGTCTGTGCAGACTTATGTCAGGATTTTTGAAACAATCAAAGTTTGGATTGTTACTCTCGAGAGTTATTATGATCAAAGCCTAATTTATCTAGTGTCTTTGCAGTGCTTTATTCCTGGGACAGTGGTCCACAGATGTGGTCCTTTACACACAGGATTTCTCCAAGAGTATTTCTTCAAGAGAATTGTACATTTTATTTTAAGGATTTTTTCTCTCAGTCTGTCTTGACAGAATAAGGACTAGGGGAATATCTGTAAGGGATATTGCAGTATGATGCAAAAATGAGTACTTAAGATATTTCCAAATAAAGTTGTGTAGATATAAAAATGCTTTTATAGGTTTACAGTGTGTTTTTACTACTCTGTGGCAGCACTGATGTGATAGTAGTGAAGAATGTCATAATCTCCATGTTTTCCCTTTCAAGTAAAAATTCAGTTTGAGCTCAAAATAAGTATCTGTTTGAAAATAATCCAGACAGTGTACTGTGTATAGCATCTTCCTCAACAAAGGTGATATGAAAAACTGCATGAGAGATGTACAGTGATTTTCCTGTATTGGACTGTTGGACGACACTGAAATATCTCTATTATGAATATCAATACACATTAAATTTGTTTGGTTCAGTGCTGTTACTTTGAACCTTTAATCTTTACTTTTATAATTGTCCAGTAAGAGAGTGCTCACAGTGCTTTTTCAATCTCCATTCTCAGGGCCAAGGTCTGACAGTGTGGCACATGGGCAATCACGTTGTTTCTGTAAGGTTGTCAAGACTTTGCCCTCCTGTTAAATGTTCTGCGATTGTTAATTGCTTTGAAACTTTACAGGCAGACAGCCATTTAGTCTCCACTTCAAATAATGAAAATGTGAACTGTTTCAATTTTTGCCTACAGGAAACGGTACCCAGTGAATATTATAGTCAGCGTATTTGCCATCATTCTTGGGGCTTTCATAGCCGCTGGGTAAGGTTTTGATTTCTCATACAAAGCCATATTATGAGGGGGGACAGCAGGAGGATTTTTTCCTTGTTTAATTCTGAGTAAACCTAAGTGGAAATAAGTTACTCTGAATAAAGTTTTGATTGGGAAAATCTCTCTAGTGACATCACTGGGAGGTGCAGTTGTATGTAGGAAAAAAAATGTAATTCCTGCTGACAGTTCTTGGGTGTGTCTTTTTCCACCTCTAGGTTTTCCATGTTTGCAGGATCATAAATGAAGCGAGTTAAAACTATGTGAGGAATGTTGTTTTAATTTCATGGTATCACTGTATTTTAATAACCCTGAAAAAGTATATTCTTGTTCTGGATAGAAAGAAGAATATTTTGGTTGTCAAATATGGAGTTACACATTGTATATTTTTTTAATAATAAAAATCCCACCTTTTTTTTTAAGTTCCATTGTGAGATAATGGTTACAAAGCACCCATATACTGTTGTCCTCTGTTTTCTGTTTGAACATTCCTTTACTTACCTGGAAAGTTAATGTTTTGTTTGTTTGTTTCCTGGCTTTGCTATGAACAAGGGTAAATAATTTCCATGTGAATGACAGAGATAGAGCCATGTCCTATCAAATCAATTACCCTGTATTGATGAGTTAAGTAGTCAAAACAGAAAGGATGACAACATGTCTGAAAAACATACAAACCAGTTGGATTTTTTTCCCTAGCCACTTTCTCTAGTAAAAGAAATAGGTACGTAAGTTCAGTTATAATTGGACTGGTTGTCAGGGTTGAGATGGGAGGAATTTTTCTCTGAATGAAAACTGAACATTTTCTGCCACTTTCACACTGAGTATTAGGAACTCTCTGATGTCTCATTTGTGATGGTCCTGTGACTGGAAAAATGTAAAGTATTTTGACTTACAAAGAAGGCTTGAAGCAAACCTGTGACTGGCTGGAGTTCTTTGCATATCCTCATTCACAATATGCATCTTGGTAAACAAGGTAATGCAATGCATTGCATATTTTTTTTTCTTATTTACAATGTAGTATTTCTTTCCCAGGTCTGATCTGTCTTTCAATCTGGAGGGCTACATTTTTGTGTTGCTAAATGATATCTTCACAGCAGCAAATGGAGTTTATACAAAGCAGAAAATTGATCCAAAGGTAACTGTGGGGTGATTGGGTTGAATTTAGCAGTGGCTACTGTCTTGGTTTAGGGCAAAATTAGGGAGGGGTCCTAGAAAGCAAATTCAAGTGGCCCTTCTCCCTGCCTGTTCGGGAGATAAACTTCCTTGGAGAAAAGTGGAAAAAACTATTTATTTAACAAGCAAAGTACTCACAAACATGAAAAAAAGTATTGAGCATTGGAACCTCGCACTGCTGTGAAGAGATGGCAAATTCAGAGAGAGAAGACTCCTTGTCATGGGGTGTAGCTCGGCTTGCTCAGTCTCTGATCAGTCCTTCTGGCACTAGAAAATGCCATGTCCTGGGCCCTGTTGGGCACAGGTGTGAGCTCCCAAAGTTTTTCTGGGTTTTCAGTCCAGAGCAGGTTTGAATAGTTCCAAGAAGAATAAAAACTACAATCCAGAGAATTTCTCTGCCGCAGCTAGCTAAAAAAACTAACTAAAAGCAAAGGAGAGCTCTCTCCCACTGTCCATGCTGCAGACAACACAGAGAGAGAGAGAGAGAGCTGAAGCTCTTATCTCTGTTCTTGAATACAACTGCCTCACCACTTCTCCTTTTCCCCCTCTTCACTCTTGGATCTAGTTTTAAAGGCACAAAAACTTACTCCTAGGCTAAACAGACAAATGGGGATAAAACTCAGCATCATAAAGTCACCCCAGGACATTAGTCACTCTAGGACACCTACTTATTATATGACCTTTATGTACTTACCATTATGAACTCATAAGTAGCGTCATTTACTTTCACATTCCTGTTGATATGTGCATTCTTAATAGAGAACAGCCTAGAAAAAAGTTGTTATTTCTATCTCTGGCTAGGCTTTGGTAAGCAAACAGTGTATTTTCTTTTCTCCCAAGGCTTTTAAGCAGAGTTTGTAGTTATTAAAAAAAAAAAAAAGGCAAACCATAAGCAAACAGTTTACCTCTAAATTTGATATATATTTATATAGGGATGATGACTTTTTGACTGGAAACACATGTTATGTGAGGTTTATGTAAAAGAAACATGAGGTTTATGTAAAATAAACAGAGAACAGTACGGCCTAAGTCATAACCACAGTAACTGTAGTCTTTTTCGGTTATCTGAAAGCAAAGGCAGGTGTAACAAGGCATTAGGTGATATCTTGATACACATTACTTACATAAATGTTGGGCAGGCTACTCTTCAAATGCAGTGCCATGAAACATACTAAGCTATAGCAAAGAGCAGTCTTGGATAGAGGTTTGGTTTCTGACTTCTGTGGTTCACTCTGTAGAGCAGAAATATGTCTTTCAATAATCTTAGACATCTTAGTCGATTCCAGACTGCATTTTTATTTATGAGCTGCACTTAACAGTCTCACAATTTTCTGCAAAATACAGGAGAAGAGATAGACTGCAGAGATTTTCTAAGCAGCATGACTGAGTCTGGAGGAAGGGAAGGCTATTTTTTCATTCTCCTAATTTCCTGCTTTTGTGTCAAGCAAGTTAACCCACAGATTATATGGCAACCATTAAGTTGCATAAAGGTACATCAATTACCAGTAATTACAGAGCTCTATCTGTGAGTCAAACTTCATTCATTTTCCTATTATATGTTTTTGTGGTTGATTTGTAGCGGAAGGACTAGGTGATTCCTTGGCCAGGCAGAGACTTACGTGAAGTCAACACAAAACACTTCTGGATCAGTGCTTTTGACAGTTCCTAATGTTGTATATAAAGTGTCCAAGGTATAACAGAGCAGTAATACTCTGCTGAGTGCACAGGGTGAAGTGGAAATTCAGCTTAGTATGAAACACTGAATCCAAGCATTGCAAGTTCGTATTTTGAATTGAGATGTATTCTATTCTGTTTACTCACTGACAATAATGTCAGAAGAATTACCAGAGTAATATGTAGCGTTTTGCTACCAAGTGGCTTTTAGTGCCAAACACCATGTTCCGTTTTTTACAGGAGTTGGGAAAATATGGTGTCCTGTTTTATAATGCTTGTTTCATGGTGATTCCAACAGTTATTATTAGCTTTTCTACTGGAGACTTTCAGCAGGTAAGTACCAATATTGCATATCTCAGACTGATAATGTTATTTTGTTCAAATTTCATCTGGGGACTGAGAGGGGCTTTTTGTTTGTTTCTGAAGAGGTAATCCTCCCTCTATGTTAGTGATTTGTGATTGAAAAGTGTTAGACTTGTCCTTCACGGGTAAGAACTTATTATACACTTAAGGAGAAGCTAAATTTGTGTGATATTCCTTATTTGAGTCTTTGTCTAGGACTAAGGTATGTTCAGGGACACCCAGCTAGAACAAAAGGTTGAGAATCCAGCTGCACTGGATTTGCCGCATGCTCTAAAGTAAGATTGCAACTATACAGACAATACAGTCTTTCTCTCATTCTGATGTCCAGGGCAGATTTCTGTTTAGTCTCAGTCTAGTTTGGTAACCTACATTGTGCATTCTCATAGAATGAGTGCAAGACTCTCCCCAGGTAATCCTGATACAGTATCTGTAGGTGGTATGTCCTGATACCTAAAGTATCAGACCAGAAGATATTCCTGGCTCCTTCACAGACTTGCTGAGTTGCCTTTTTTGTAGTGGTCAAATGAGTCCAGTCACTCACATTCCATTCTAGAAATGTTTTACATTTGCCATGGAAAATTCTTTGGAGGGTGTATAAATCATTGCAGTGTTCTTTGTTGTATGTTGTTGTGCCCTGAACTCACACGATTTTGTCACTGTGTTCTTAGAATTCTGCTCTAAGCAGAAAAATTATGATTATTTATTTATGAAAGTGCTGGAATTAGGTCTGCTGTGGATGTGAAATTTCTTTATGTCGTCAGTCCAGTATGACCTTGTGCCAGTTTAGAAAAACGCAGCTGCTGCCTGTCTTGGAAAAGGAGCCCAAGTTTTTATCGCTGTAAGATTTCGACTGCTTTTCGAGCACACAGAGTTGGAGATATTTTGGAAAACCTGGTCAGAGAAGTTTATCTTGTTGCTAGGTTTACTTCAGGGGAAAATAGGGAGTGTGTTGTGCCCACTGGCTGATTTGCTGTAAACATCTTAACGCTCAATTACCAGAAGAGAATAAATATCTATTAAAGACATTGTGCTTGCTGGGCATCACATTGGTTTGGTCACTTAAAAATAGAAGTCCTATTAAATGATGCAGATAACTGTGTCAGTGTGACACACAAATCAAATCACAGAGAAAACAGAGAAAAATGGGAAAATACTGATGATAAGTCAACAAATGATTTTAGATAACCATTGCACTTTCAGACCAGTTTTTACCCTGGTAGAGCTTCTTGCCTTGACCTGATGTCAAAACATCAGTACCATTTCTATGTGATAGGGACATGCTTCTACTCCTCTAGCTAGTTCTGTAGTCTTGGAGAGATTGTGAGTGTCCATGTTAGTAATTTCTCCTCCACCAGCTGGCTCACTGTGAGAACAGGAAAGCATGATGCAATATAAGGGGAAGGAAGCCTCAGAATGGCTCTCTGTTATATTTGGCAGCTTTTTGTTGTACACCAGCAAAATTCTGGCAGGGCAGAGCTGCTCAAGATCCTTTTTACCTATTATCTCACATGGTGGAGGCTCAGCTGGCTGTTATCTTGGACTAACGGCCTTTATTCTGTTTCTCAGGGATGTGTTCAGCCTTAGCTGAATTTGTTGTTTATGTAGCAAGTGTAAACTAACCAGATTAAAACGAGGCATATCCAGGAGTTGCTAGAGAGGGAAAAGAATCTATGACATGTTTCTTAGTGACTGTGTGGCACTGCGTGTTTGTTTGCTGCACTTCACTAGGGAGGATACTTCAAAACAATTGAGCCTTTTCATTGCTCTTCATTATTGAGTAATGCTCAAAAACAGGCTTGGGCCATGAAAGCTGTTCATGAATGAATCTGTGGTGTGGAAGAGATTTAGAGGAAATTATTTATGAATTTGCTGTTTCTGTCCATCCCACATCAACACTAATTATTATGTGTTATTATTCACAGTGTTAGTATCTGTCAGTAAATAGCAAAACACAATTTTCTGTATTGCATTCATGTTCATTCCTTGCAGTGTGCTCTTATGTATCTGCACTGCTCTACATGTGACAAATACATGTCTAGGTATCAGGGATGCTGTCATCCTGCTGTCTGTCAAGTTAGATTAATTAAACTGTTTCCAGAAGTAAAAATGAGTCATAATTTTGGTATTAATTAAATGTATTTTGTGAATTTACATATTTTCATATTAAGTACATTTTATATGTATTTACAGTTGATTATATAGAACATAATTCTCTCTCTCTTTTTAATAGGCAACACATTTCCAGGACTGGACAAATTTTTTATTTGTCTTTCAATTTATTCTTTCCTGCTTGTTGGGGTAAGGACACGGGGGAATAAAGCAGGTTGTTTTAATGTCAGTGTTTCAAATTGCAAATCTCAAATGTAAGACTCACAAATAAGTTACATTAAAGTTCAGAGAAAATGGGGTTTCCCCCAGGGTTATGTCTTGACTTCTAATTATTTCTAATGATGTAAATAACTGTTCAGTGCTATCTGGATTTTTGACCTCACATTACAGTGCTGAACAACAATGATCTGTACTGTCTCTTCTGCCTGTCTCTTCTGATCATCTAACATCTTTGCAGTTAGTAGTGTGTAAGTCCTTGAGTATAGGAGCTGTTCAGTGTGTTTGTTCTTTAAAGCAGCTGGAAAAGTGTGGGAGACTTAAAAGTAAGGAAACAATGCTTTGTTCATGTTGAAACTGCACAGTCAAAGGAAGAAGGAATTGCATCCTATTCTTCTTTTCTACATCATAACCAAGGGGTCAAACTAACTTCAAATATTGACATATAAACAGCACAGAGAAAAGGGTTGACTCTGCTAGAGCTCAAGTAGCATATTTTAACACATATATTTTGAATATTCTGTATGTGCACATCATTAACTTAAATTAGAGATTCACAGAAATTCTTTTAGGGGGATTGAAGGGTTTGAAACAGGTGGGATTATAGATTCCAGAAAAATACTGATCCAGATAATGTTGAGTATCTTGAAGTAATGTTAAACTTCTTAACGCCCTGGGAGGAATTTATAAAATTTTCTTCTTTGTTTAGGTTTCTCTTGATGTATTCTACTGTCCTGTGCAGTCATTACAATTCTGCACTCACAACAACAGTAGTCGGTGCCATCAAGGTGAGTTGTGGACCCGAAGAGGGAAATAAAAATGCTCAAATAAATAGGAAAGAGCATTGGCTCAGCAGTGATCTTGATTCTGCTTTGACATGGAGACTCAAAATAAGGGCTAATACTGAGACACTGCTTGTGCCAAACAAGGTCACACCATAAAGTGACCCTGTTCTTCAGGGTGTGCTCCAGAAAGCATTGTTTGTATTGATCTGTTTTTATTTCTTCTACAAGAGAAACTGGAACAATTTTAATTAAAAGGCGTACATTTAGCCACATTTCATCAGGCATTATGCTGTGCCTGTGTTGTTTATTAGGTTATTGTGTGTTAGTCAAGATGCCCTGATGCAAATCCAGGTGAACTGATGGGGACTAATTTTTACTTTGGGCTAATCTAATTTCCTTTGCAGCTGATACATAGGGCTTTTATAGATACAGAATAATGACTAAGCTGAAGTATGGAGTGTGCTTTATGGTTAAGTGCCTCAGCCTCTGTGTGAGAACCTGTGTTCTAGCTGAACAGACTATTTAATTTTGGTTTGCACAAATTCTGGTCAATTTGATCAACACTAAAACATGCATGTATTAAAAATTGAACCTGGTGTCCTTACAGTCTGTTTTCTTTAACCCATTTTAATTTAAAACTGGTACATCTTGCTTTGTATTGATGAGGACAGCATGTCTAGGAACATCCCTGACTGCCCATGTGCTTTTTTGTAGGCCAGTTTGGGGAGAAACACAGAACTAGAAAGCTGAAAGAGCTTTAATAAAAACAAAATTTATGCAGCTGTGGGCGAATTCAGAATTCAACCTAGCTTAACAGGAATAACAGTACTGAAAGTGCTCCCTTCCATGACTAAGGGAAACAATGCATTCACCATAACAAAATCTGCAAAAGGAGGGGAGTACTTCTCTTTCTACATCCTTTTTCTTTTTTGAAAGCTGCAAGACTAATCTAGTAGTTTTCATTCTGTGGCCCTGAAAGCCTTTTAAATTTTATATGTCTGCATCAATCCATTAATTCAGGGCAAGACTATTTCTGTTTTCTTAGCTGTAATAGTCTTTGACACACTTTGAACAGCTTTAAAGTTGAGAAGCAGGTTATGATGCAGCAGTCTCCATTAGAGACTTATAGATGCAGACTAGCTGCTAAAACAATTGAAAGCAACAAACTGTTGGTAAAATGATCACACACTTCTACATTTTTCCTTCTGGCTTTAGGGATCTATTTTTCCAAAACTTCATGCAGGTGGGTAAGAGGCAGAACTTTTAACTTTAAGCTGTGCCTGTCTTGAACCTCTACCAAGTGATTTCAGAACACATGTAGTTGGAAAAGTAAGCAGATAACCCTCTTAAGGTAATAATGTAACTTTTACTGTAACTTTAAGGCATCCTTTTTATGCTGGAGAACCCAAAACCCACTTTGAAGAAATGAGATTTGAATTCCAAAGATAATAAAGAAATACATTTCAAAAGGTGACCTTAGGTCCATTTTGCCTAATATCAAATAGTTGTTTGCTTTTTTTTTCCCCTAGAAAGTTACTGTGCATTGTATACATTTAGAAAACATACTGATCTTATTATTCTTTTTATTGCTACATTATCCATAAGCTGACATCCATTAAATTAGTTTAAAGGCTGATTTTAGAGTGGTCAGCAACACAGTATAGCTATTTCCTTAGAAAATTGGGTTGGTTGATATTGTTTGTATTCATGGAGATGAAATCTGACTTAAATAAATGCATGACTTTTGTTTCCTTTCAGAATATATCTATTGCTTACATTGGAATGTTGATTGGTGGTGATTACATATTCTCCATGTTAAACTTTGTAGGGCTAAATATTTGGTAAGTGAAACTTGAATAACCTTTATTTATTAAAGCTGAAAATTTCTCAGTGAGTTCTAGTTTTATATTTCGTTTGATTGCACTCATTCGGGTGTTGTAGTTTTGAAACTACTGGCCTGACAGAGCACTGCCTCAGGATGTAGAAGTCATTACAGTTAGTTATGTCTTTTCATGTCTGTTTGCAGACATTAAATATTGCTGTGGTAAGGCCTAATTGTGGAAATATGCCTGCAGTTTTACTCTGTGGAATTTTTAATTTTTTATGAGCAGCAGTTCTGAGCTGTGAGGCTTCCAAAAGTCAGATGTGGTGTTTTAAGTGAGAACATTGACTGAATGAGTTGTGCCTATTG
Source organism: Passer domesticus (assembly GCF_036417665.1). Taxonomy (NCBI): domain Eukaryota; kingdom Metazoa; phylum Chordata; class Aves; order Passeriformes; family Passeridae; genus Passer; species Passer domesticus. Next base: position 40,118,805 of record NC_087512.1, on the reverse strand, counting down.
AATATAAGTTCTAACTTGTGAGTGGTTACTTTCTATGCTTAGATGATCACCTGTGTGTATGAATATGTGTGAGCAACTGGTAATTGATCTTTGTCTGCTTGGGGCTACTTTCTCAGATGGGTTACCTAGCTCTTAGGCACTCCTAGTTTATGATAGCTGGTGTTCTTTAGCTCTTCAGAAGGAAAGGTACGTACCTATGAAATGAGATCTGTAACATCAGACGTCTTTGACACCACTGTTCATTCTCTTTTGTTTAGTATGGCAGGAGGACTGAGATACTCATTTTTAACATTAAGAGGAAACAGCAAGCCTGCACAACCTGGGGATGAAGAGAATGCACTTCCAGTGTCAAAGACTTAGACAAAATGCCTGCCTTGAAAGAGACTGAAGATACAAGTTTGTTTAGCATTGCCAAGACTTTAAATCAGTATATCCTGGAACATATGTGGAACAACAAAAAAAAAATCTACCTCAGTTGTCACAGACATGCACACAATTCACTGGCTCAGAAATATTCTTGCACATCAATTTTTTTACATGCAAACTAGTTTGATTTTAGCTTTTCCTTCTTAATCTGAAAGCCATCTTATAGGAAGGAATGCTATGAGCAAATCTTAAGTTGTAAATTTCTGCATTTACCTGTACCTGGGTGCTATTTCAACAAGATCTTTGAGTTTTGTTTCAGTGACTGCCTGTAGTTTCTTGAGGCAAAATTCCCTGTAAAGATCATGAGGCTTAATTTACCATTGCCTTATGCCATATGTAAACCTAGATATCAGTGAGGAGATGAAATATCCTAGTGGTTCAGATTGATTTCATGCATGCATGTGCTCTTGGGTAAGTGATACAGAACACATGGGGCAGGCAAAGAGGGTATTTGCCCCCAGATTGTTCCCTGTGTAAGTGTCAGTGAAAAAAATCAGGCTATGTCTGTGTGTGTACTGTTGTGTAGGCATTCTCTCTCTGTGTTTTTCTCATCCTCAATCACACTATGGTGTTCTGCAGAAATTGTCACTGTTGTTGTAAATGAACATCATAACTTTGGAGCAGATCAAGGAGAGAAGGGAAATGACAGGGGATTTTTTAATATTTGAAGATTTTTTTGTGTGTGTGTGTATGTGTGTCTGTGAGCCAGTACCAGCAAATCTATTTTTGTTAAGGTCCATTTTTCTTTTTATATCACATTCCCCTCCTCTCACCTTTTATCTGTAACCACCTAGCTGCAGAGAAGTGGTGCTGCTATGTACAAACATAGTAGGGGAGGGAAACATAGGCATGTGGAAGACTGATTTGTGTTTAAATAAGGAGAAATGGCTAGTGCCTGTTGTGTCTTCTATATATAGTAAAAGCTTATCTGGTACTAGTTTATGCTTTTGGTTCTAAGCAAGGAATCATAATGAGCCTGGGGATGACTACAGTAGGCTCAGCTGGTACAGTGATTGAGGCTCAGATGGTCTAAGGGATCATCTGGGACAATTACATGCGTATCTATATTTCAATAACACCTGCATCTGTATTTCCTTCATTGAAAATATTTGATAATGCTTACCTGTTTCTCTGAGGATAGACTTTTAACCTTTGAAGATGTGATAGGCGCATTAAAGTGTTGGAAGACAGCAGAGAAATTAATCTTGTTGAAGTTCTCAATTCCCTGCGAGCATGAGCCACAATTTTTGAAAATAATCAAATCAAAAGAAGGTTTTGAAAGACTTTGACATGGAACCAGGGTGGTCTATTGACTTGTTTGATCACTTCAATTAAAATACAGCTTATCTGAAAACACAGAAAATCAGAAAACATTACTCTGTGTGTAGCACATCAGTGACCAGTCTGATTTAGACCTAAGAAACATGTGAGTAACTCACATCAGAAGCTTCAGGGAGTGACCGCCTGCATGGATTTGAATGGCAAGAGGAGCAGTGACTGCAGATACTAGAAGGGGCATCTAAAGACATGGTTAAAGTGGGAAGAGAGATCTGAGCTATCAATTTTCTCACAGCTGGCGAAGAATGTGACTTTCATTTTCTGTCTGCTGAAGACCTGTGGAGGGAAAGCATTGCTGCAAATATTTTTCCATGATCTCTCTTTATAAAAATTTCCTTTATGCTTAAAAAGCTTCAATGTTTTTGAGTGTATTCTTTTTTAAGGCTCCTATTTCTTGAGAACACCTCTACCTCCACAATTTCAATTACTGAACCTTAACTCTCTTCCATAAGACAAGGTATTGGAAAGTTTTCATTTATTATGAAATTAGTATGAGTGCCATTTGATTGCAATACTGATGAAAACACAAGGCACCTGCTAAATAAAATGTAGTTCCCCCAAAGGAACACTTAACATTTGCATATAATTCATTAATATTTTGCTCTACCTTGTATAAATAAAATTATACAGATTACAGTTTTAACAAGTGTTTTGTTTGGATTACTTTTTTTTTTAATTTTTTTTTTTTTGTGGATGGACACATTAAATTGTCCCAAGCACATGAACAACACTAGTATTTGCTTTTTATATGATTAACTCCTTTAGTATACTTCAAGTAGATTATTTAGCTCATTCTGTACCATAGTGAAGTGATTTATTTAATTTCTTGTTCACAGAATGTTTTTGAAGTCCTTCAGACTTAGATTTCTCACCTGAAATACAGACCTGGTAATCATAGTCTTTATGACAGTGTTACTCAGAATAATTTAAAAAATAAATCTAGGAATAACAAAAATAGGTACTATATGAAATACTTGCAATTGCTTACATACTTTCTCAATGAAACTCAGCTTCAGTCCCTTTCTGTTTTCCTCTATATCTGAGATACTGTTTATTTCTGTAAATTTGCTGATTAAAATTCTGTCAATATGGGCTTGACCATATTAGAATTTGGGAAATTGCATGGCTGTTTCATCCAGAATGTCAATAATTGTGTCTTTCAGTTAATAAGATGGAAACTTAAAACTTATTTTTTAGGATACAGCTGCTTACTTTTCTACAGATTTCATATTAATGAACTTAAGGTTTTAAATATGACATTCATAGCATTACAGGTGTCAGGGTATATTTACAAGGAAGCATAAAAAGAAAAATCATTGCTGGACTAGAAAAAAAAAAATATTGTCCTGTGCATTGATTTGTTCATGCTCTAAATTTTGTGGGGATTTTTTAGCAGTGACTTTGCTGTAATTAAGTGAGAAAATGTGGTCACCCAAGGGACTTTCTACCCATTCACTGTGTAAATTTCTTGCAGTGATTCCTGTGGAAGTCAGAGAGGCAAAGAAACACTTACCTCAAAAAAAAAACAAAAACAAAAACAAAAACAACCATTTAGACTGAATAATTCTTCACATTCTTAAGGATTTATTAATTTTCTTCTCACTATCTTGGCCTAATGTACTTATGTTTGGCCCATGATGCTCTGTAAACCTGAGACTTATTACCAACCACAGAAAATGGAAACAGAACATGGAAGTGCAGAATAGAAGACTGACAGCTGTGAAAGATTGTGTTTTGATTCCATCATCAAATAAACGGGATTCTTTTAAATTTTGGGACATTAATTTAAAATAGGTATTCAGCATTATTTTTTACATGTAGAAAACAGTGATACCTCTTCAAACTTAAATTATTCCTTGAACAGAGTGATTTTTTTGGGTTATTCGTGATTGATTGTAAATACTTCTGTAAATATTCAAACCTTTTTTATTTGTTTGGCCTGGCTTACTTATGAGGTGAACACTGAGAGGAAAATTAAGACAGCTTTAGTGTGAGGAAGCTGGGTTGTTGTTAAGGTAAGACAGTAATGATTTTTATCTTCTTGTTACAGATAATCTAGTGCTACCTTCCATGTGATTCAGACGTTCTCTTGTAAAGCATCTGCACAAGTGTAGGTTTCTGTCTGAAGGTGTCAGTAATGTAACATGATAAATCTTTTTTCTGGTTTCAGTGTGAATTTGTCCTAGAATTGTCTGGACCACAATTTAACTCCTCACTGTAAGAAGTAGTGTTGATCTCTGTTTGGGGTATTCTTTTTCAAAGGTTTGGTTTAGATCCATCTCCAGTCTCTATGAATGGTAAACAATGATGATAAAATTAGTTTTTTGGGTTTGTATAGTTTCCAGAAAAGGAGTGAAACCTTTCCCCTGAGGCCAACATCAGAAATCATTGTTTAGTTTGGATTTTCTCAATAGTTTACAAATGTGGGTGTAATGTAGTGATGTTATCCTAATCTAAATCCTGGACTTTTCCTGGAAAATGAAATCATGTGACTTGATTCATCCTCTCACTTCTCTGCCAAGGCTCAGAGATGAACAGTGTGCTGGAAAGAAACATTTTCCATGCAGAGAGTGTCTGATTCATACAAGCTCACTACCTTCTCTCACCATGGAAGTGTTCCAGTATCAGCTACTCAGTCTTGTTGGGGGTCTGATCTGTTTCTGTACTCTGATAAAATGCATCAGATTTATGAGAGACCTTTTTCCATATATCTGAAGTTCTTTGCCTTAGGTTTTCTTTTGGTCAATGGGAGAACATGCAGGTAGAGGAAACTGCTTCACTTTCTGCTTGTAATTGGGTGGTGGATCATTACATAACTAACCAAGAATGGTTTTCCTTGCATTTCTTTACCCTGTTCCTTCAGAATGAAACACAGTTTCTGATATGTATGGTTTGCTTGGTTCCTTTTTCTTTTCTCATAAAGTTTTGGGTTTATGAACCTGAAGGTTTTGTGTACTTGGGGAGAATAGAAAACTGGTCAGACTGGTAACAGGGTGTGTAGATGTGAATTCTCTCCCTGTTGTTTCTTCTGCTGTTTTCTCTCTGCTGCAAATGCTTTTATTTTGGTAGCATTGCCCAGATCCTCAGTTTTCCGGTATGTGAAGCTGCTAGTTTATGTCTAGCATATGTTCTCCAGTTTTCAAAGCAACTTTTCTTGTTCCTGCCAATGTTGCTCCATTGTATTCTTTTCCAAGTTGCTCACCTATCCTTAATGATACCATTAATGAACTAATTTTACTTCAGTCTAAATCTTCAAAGGCTGAAGGTTGGCAGTGTTTATTAAGATAGTATGCATTCTTGTAGAATAGCACAGAGCTTAAGAACCTGCTTCTTCCTATTGATCATTCATGTGTTTCTTAAGCTTGTTAGATGATCAGTGTAAAGCAGGGATGAACAGGTGCTGCTGATGTTGCTGATGGTAGCTTGTTGTTAAGAAGTTACCTGAACAGTAGACTTGTGTTTGATTCCTTTTTCCTGCATTAGACTTGATAGGACTAAATATATAAAATTATTACATATTTAAAATACATCAATTAAATATATAATTAACTATCAAATATATGTTTAACTGCCACATCTCCTAGTGGATTAATAAAATAAATCCATTCCTATAGAAGACCTGCCTGAATACCACACACTTCTAAGACATTGCATAGGTCTCATTTTGATTTAAGTGAGGCAAAGACCTCCCTTCTGTGTATGAGATGAGGAACAGCATGTGGAACTTCCTGTGTAAAATCTTTCTTTTCACTTAAGGTTGGAAGATTTGTTTCTTTCAATTGACCTTATTGCTGTGTTTTTATAAACAAAGTCTTCTGGCCCCAGTAAAATTCTTAAGGCTCAGATAATTTGTGTTGTCATGTGGTACGTGAGATTCTGAAAATCATGAAAATTAAAGTTGGCATGTGGAAGCTTGTTTCTCAATAGACTCTTCACTTTTCATCTACAGGTCTGTTAGGAAACTTAATACCTACAGCTTCTTCACTGGGATTTCATTTCCCTGTGAAATGAGAGAGTAATTGTTCTTCTCTTGGCAACACCTAACCAGTCAAAACCACTTTGTTTTCTGTGTCTCTCTCAGAAGTCCTTAATCCACAATTTTTTATATTGACTAGTTTTTAATTTGCTCTAGAACTTACCAGGTTTACCTTGGAACTGCTTTGGTGCTTTGCTATGTTACTTCTTCTGTGTTTCTAAGGTGTTAAGAATTTTTATTTTTATAGTTCCTCTTTGGTATTTATATGCAGAGTTTAAAAGTTCAGGATACTTTATAAATGCCAGGATATGTTTATTTTCACAGTAAGACTAAATCTGAAAGTAAACTGTGCAGTATGGCTCTGAAAGAAGAGCATTTTATAGGTGGTGGCAAGTTTGATGTGAGCTTTCCTTACAGACAGAAACCTTGTGTGAGAAATTGTTGTATCAGTTTCAGGTAGTCTTTATCTCTTACCATTCTGCCACCAGTATATAAATTCAAATCTTGCAAAACAGAACTTGTGAAAATACATAGATGGAAGAAAATTCTGCCAGCTCTTCAGCAATTGACTTGTTGCTTGTGGACACCACTGAAACACTCCTGTACCACGTGGACTACCTTGGGAAGAGATTTGCTTTAAAGACAGAATGTGCTGAATGAACTAAGAGATGCATAGGTCACAAAGAAAAAAAAAATAGAAGACTGGTTATATTCTTCAGTGGATACATTTAGGTTGTATCATTCAGGAAATGCAGATGATGAAGGTGAAACAATTCAGAGAGAAGAAGCTAAACCAGAGATCCAAATGTAATCCATATCCCTTTTGCTTTCTCCAGTGGTCACAGGAGCAGGAGATGGGATTGGAAAAGCATATTCCTTCAGGTAAAATACCACAATAGATTAGATCTACCTTTCATTTTACCTTAACAAAATGACAATCAGTGTCTTCAAATTAGTAAAGTTATTCTGGAATTCAAAGCTACTGCGACAAATATGATCCTAATCTTTCTGTCCTGTATAACCACATAGCTTTAATCAGATTCTGAAAGGAAACCTGTGGTGCATTTCAGAGGAAAGTCATTCCGGCCTCAGTGGTCTCATCAAACCAGGGAAATAAAATGAGTGATTCAAAAGAGGCCCTATTGTCTGTCCAGAGAATGAAGTCTCCTAAATTGTCCCTTTTCTCCCAGTTTCACAGCTAATCTGCAATGGGCTGGTTCAGTATTAACAAACAAAATGTAGTTTTGTAGCATTTACACTTGCAAACACATATTGAAAGTTTTATCTGAAATAACGAATAAGGGAGAAACTTGTATAAATTAATATAAGCTACCAGTTGTGGAAAGCATAAGGAATCCTAATGGTTTAATTCAGAATCAGGAGCTCTAGGAGGCAGCAAGAGGAAGAGGATCTCTGTGCTGTCCCTGTAGCTGCTGCTGTGCAGAGTCACTGTAGCAGTACCTTTCATTAACCCATGGTAGTCAGCACTGAGGGCAGGCTGGCATTGTATTGTGTTGTACCAGCCTTGCTGTTATTGATTGTGACTGAGCAGTACATTTTCTCCTTGGTGTCTTCTTTCTAAAGTGCCTCCCTTTCTAGAAACTAAACAGCAATGAATCAAGAGTTGGTGTCTTCAGGGCTGAGGTGACTAAGTGACAAAGAACATCCTGTAACGTGCAAGAGTTTAGATGTGATGCCTTCTGCTCATAGATTATAAGATATATTTCACAGGAAAAGAAAAAAAATTCTTAAATTGATTTGCAAGATTTTTGCACTAGTCTTTTCATTATGCATTGTTTGAATACCTAGATACCTTATGACTACCTTATGCTGAGAATTGCAATACAATAACTTTTGAAACCTTTGAAAGAACACTGAATGTAGAACCCTCAAAGACAAATACCAGCTATTAGAGTTTAACATTTGGTGTAGTTGTGAAAAAAACCCCATGGGAGAGAAGGGAAAATGCTGTCGCCTGTCTACTCACTGAGTTGCAGTATTAATAAGTAAATGGGAAGGGTCTGATGAATACATAGGTCAGGAGGAATGGGATGGGATCAATACAGGGAGAGCAGGCATCAGAAATGCCTAAATATTTTTATCATGTCTCTGGGTGAAGTCCTCTGTTTATGCAGCTGAACTAATTTTCTGTGTGAGCACCTGGTGATATTTTATCCATGTGAAGGCTGCAAGAACCAGTGAATTTCTAGATTGCAGCCTCTGTCATTGTTCTGCTTTGTTTGTGCTGTACGGGTTGTGTAAGAGTAAATCCCATTAAATGGCCAGCTATAACATGTGAATGGCTGCATTATGCCGTAAGAAAGAGTAAACCCACTGCTGTCCTTTTTTTTAAACTTGGCTAGAGGCGGATAGATTTTGTGGAACATTTGTTCATTATTTTTGGCATTTGTGGGATGACTGTAAGCCATCTTTCTCCGTGCTGAGATGTACCATCCTTTCCAGGTGGTCCCTTAGGTTGAAGCTGTGCTCAGCTACTGCTCTGTGGGACAGATCCCAAGCCCACACCACATGAGCTCATAGTTTGGCACATCGTCTTGCTGGCTGAAGTAGAAGCACACACTTGTGTGTGGCTTGTAGATAAATAAATCTGATCCTGCTGTTTTAATATTTGTGTGCCTTCAGAGGCTCTGGCTCAGCACTGCTGTCTTGCTGCTCTGATGTCAGGATACAAAATTCACTGATATTCTTCTGGTGTAGGTTCCTCTGGAGTTATGTGCTGATGTGAAGGCAAACTTTGTTTGATGGGCACAGTCTTCTAGAGTATGAGTTCTGATGTCAAGGGATGAATTTCTTTCTGATGTCCTGAGCTCAGGCAGCTCAGGATGATGAGTCACAGCTGATTTAAGGTCTCCACATTTGGTAGCATATGATACAGGATTCTAAGGAGAGCTGGTTTTGTGTTTTGGAAGGCTAGTGGAATGTGGTTTCCTCTGTTTAGTTTTATGTAGAGATCCCAGTAGGTGGTAGGATAAAATTCAGGAGGCTGAGGTCCAGAGAGAGATTACAGTAACTGCAGGTTCCATACTCTAGTTTCCAAGGTTTATGCCTCAATACAGGACTCTGCAAAGTCTCTTAAGCTCAAAAGCTGTCTGGGGCTGTATGAAGAAGCTGGCAGCCGTGAGGTCTCAGAACACTACTTTGTTGATGCCAGAACACACACCTTTTGTTTCACAAGCTTGTATTGAGAGGCAAGCAGATGTGGAACTCGAGTTTATCCTCTTCTGAATGAATATCCAGGCTTCCCTGAAGTTTCTACATGTATTTTGAGTAGATGAGTTGTTTTGAATGACTGACCTTCTTGATGATGAAGACCCTCACCTTTTAACTGACTGCTGTGATGTCAGGAATTTTGGATCTGGTTTGCTCTATGTACTCGAAAAGCCAGGCTTCTGTTACACTTGAGTCCATGAGTTCTTGGGCTGATAGGGTTTAAACTCACCAGACTTCCAGGAAGAAACAAAAGTAAGTCATCTGTGAGTCTGCTGCTTGTCTGTCATATCTACTCAAGGATTAGTATTTCAGGTACTGATGTAGTACTGTTTGTTCTGCTTTTGTGGTGTAGTAACTGCAGATGTGCTTTATCATCTGTTACTGACGTAGCACTTCAGACATACTGGACAAGGCCATGGCATATTCTGAGATTTATGGTTTGGCCTCTTCACGCTTCTCATGTGATGTCAGGGCATAAGCAGGGTGTGCTTTTGGCTCATGTGGTCACCATTCTTGTTACTTTTAATAGTTCATCACTCTCTTATAAGTCAGGCCAGTGCTTGTGTTCAATCAGTGTTTCAGCAGACCATTTTGAGACAGACCTCATTCATCTAAGATTAATTCATTTCCTAATTAAACGGCTCCTCGAATCTTAAATATTTGTGTATTGTCCTGAATTTCTGTGTAGTATTATAGCAGTATAATACCTGTTAAATATGATCTGAGTTTTCCTGCCCTGGTTGCAAAGTATTCTATTTTCTCCACTTGATCTTGGATTTATTCCTGGAAATACTGCTATTCTCCTTGCATTGCACAGAGCATGCAGAGCTAGCAGAAAAATTGCTACATCATCCTGCTCTGCCATCTCAGTTCTGGTCTGCTGGACCAAAAGCAGGGTTGAAACATTTGAATCAGAACGAGTTTTTGATTCGTAGGGACCCTACAGTTCTGAATCCCTACGATACAGTTAAAGAAAGACAAAAGGTGAAACATGGATCATATCAGTACAGTCCTAGAGAAGGGTCTCTTCTCTAGGAAGCTGAAGATTACTGTAGGCAACTAAAGATTCCACAAAGCATTAACAAGGATTTAAAATTATTAGATCTAATGACCCATGTAGAATATAGTGAATTTGTCAAGGTAAATGTAGCAGTCATATACAGCAGCAGTCGTGGTTTGAATTTAAAACCTATTTTGCCTTTCATGGAGATTTATTGTTTAAAAAATCAATTCAGACTGAGCTGCAAAAACATGCTAGAAAATGCAGAGGGATGTAATACTCATTTAATGTAGGTTTGAAGTTTTTAATTGTGCATTTTTGAGGTCCTGGAGTTGTTAATAACGATCTTACATTTAGGCAGACTGAGTCTCAGAAGCATTTTAGTCCTTTGCCACTGGGCGTCAGGATTTCCTAACATATACAGCTTCCCATTACAGACTGGCTGGAAGCCTGTGCTTATTCTTTACTGTGAAGGGAAACACCATTCTTTAACATCAAAGCCTATGTATATTAGGAAAATTCTTTGTGCTAAAGACATCAACACTAAAAGTTACTGTCATTTGAAATGTTAAGCCAGGTTTAATCTTTCCTGCAGGTGGCCAGGGAATTCTAAGCACAATTATTTTTGTTTGCTTGAGGGTCTGTTTGTATCTCATGGTAATTACAGTGTCCTACAAAACCTGTTTCTGGAAAAGATACACGTTTTCTGTGTGGGTGAGGAAGCAAAAGAGACTAGTCAGAGACTAGTCAAAAGAGACTAGAGACTTCCTTTGCCTTGACTTCTGGTTAGTCTGGTGCACAGCAGCAAGAGAGGTTCCTCTCACCTGATAGGTAGCACTTTTATAATATGTGCTTTTAGGTGAAATACAATGCAACCTTAGCAGTAAGAATCCTTTTATAGTTAAGTTTTAGAAGGGGGTTTTCTATCAACTGACATACAGAGGCAAATATATGATACTGAGAAGTCCAGTGAAGCAGGACTTTTTTTATTTTGAGTATTACATGGCTGGTAATTGGTCTTGGGTCTAAAGATGCAAAAGTCTAAACAATCCCTGTGCAAACACCTACAAATGACAGAAAGGAGCAAGTGACCCTGGAAACAGAGACCATATCACTGAATGAAAATACCTTGAGTCAGATTCCTTACAGACAATGGAAAATCTACCACTATGTGGGCAATTATAGTTCTCTACTTGAGAGCTTCAAGTGGAGTACTTAAAGCAGACTTTTGAAACCACAAAGCACCCAAGTCTGTGCAGGTGTTCATGGAGCCCTGACCAATTATGTTAGAGGACCTACACAACACAGAACTGTGAGAAAGGCTGAAAATGCAAATGATTGTGGCTCATGCCTTTAGCAGGGCAATATCCTCTTGTACTCTTGATGGAGAAAATTTTTGAGCAAAGGTCCTTATTTCTTAACATTCTTTGCATGGTCTCATGAAAACCCAACAGAACAAACTGTTTCCTCAAATAGTTTTACGGAGAAGGTGTTGAAGCGAGTCAGCTACAGAAATTAATAGAATTTCAGTGGATGGCCTTTGGCAATTATTTCTTCTTCTAAGCAAATCAGAAGGTTCTTTCAGATGATATAAGCTTTATGTTTTGTGATGGCTAATTCAGCTCTCTTTCTCCTTTCTCTTACAGGCATTTTTCTAGTTTTAGTTTTATCTTTCTTTATATGCTCAGCTGACAATTGTTAATAACTTAATTTCAAAAACTGGGGCCATAGTCCTTTCTCTGACTTTGCCTAAAAATCTGATGGGAATGGGGGGCCTCAGAAAATCAGGAGAAAACAATTCTGTATTTGTTCTGCAAATGGTTGTGCCAAACCGACCATAAACGGATCGTCATGTTAAACAGTGTTTGCAGCTATAGAATTCCAGCTATTGCCAATGAATTGTGGTTGCACTTTTTTTTTACTCTATTTTAAGTATTTATGTGTGTAATTCACCTTATTTCCTTTGATTTTTTTATATTTATTTCTTTTAAATTTGCATCTAGTTAAAAATAAGAAAAAAAGCAGTTAAAATTTATCCATCAAACCTGAATCAGATCTAATTTATATTCAATAAAATAATAAAATCCAAATATTTTTTAGCTGTTGGGCCTTCAATTCAATAGGCTTAATGTACTTCCTCAGGAAAAAAATATGATGATGGAAGGTGTTGCTGTAAAATGACTGGAAAGCCAGCAACATGACTAGGCTCCCAAACCCAAACAAAAGTAAAAATAAAAATGTGTTTCAGAGAAATTTAATGTGATTTTCACTCCCTGAAGACTTTCATTCATTTGAAGTTGGCTCAAATTATTTTTAGTTTTTCATATTATTGGGATTTGATTTTTGTCCTGTATATTTTTCTTGTAAGAGTCCAAGATTATACAGTGAAGGAAATATTCTCGAAGTCTCAAGAAGACTGGTTATTTTTTGGCCTGGTTTTAACCTCTCTTGTTTATCCATTAGGCAAGTGACAGGTGAATGAAAATTATTTCAAAATTCATTATTGCTGTTTTTGCAAAACTGTAGAAAGTGGAAAGATTCTTCTTGCCTTTCTGTTTCTTAACAATTTTATATTCCTCTCTTGTACCTGACAAGAAGAGGATTAATTATAGTGATGATAAGGAGAGCTTTTGAAAAACTGAATTTGCTAAGCATTTGTCTCAAAATTATCCTCCCATTTGCCAGGCAGGCTTTACAGGGATCTGCAAATCTTTTCCCTTCCCATCTAGCACAGCAGGGTGCTGGATATTGCTACAGCTGTACCTCCAAGTCTTTCTCCAATACTAAAAACTTTTTTATATTACTCTGTCCCTTGAACTCTTCTCGATGTGGATCACTCTAAAAATATATGCTTTCTTTCAAAGAGTGTAATGGGCTGAAAAAAGTGAATGTGTACTCTTCACTGTCTTTATCTGCCCTTAAAAATCTGTAAGTATAGATAAACAGGTTACCGTTAAAGTTGTTCTTGGAACAGAGCATAGGAGGACTAAAAACGAAATCAAAGTACCAGGTTTGTTTTTTGGTTGGTTGGTGGGTTGGTTGGTTGGGTTTTTAAGCTTTCAAATTACATTTGGCTCTTGATGAAACAGCTAAATAGAGTGCCTTTAGAATTAATGTTCCCTTTCTTTTCTTCAAAGGAAATTAACCATTAATCCTGGTGAATGTCTTGTATAAATACTTTAAGATTGACAGTTAGAATTTATTTAGGAGTCAAATGAGTTTTTATCCTCCATTAACTTTACAGATTGCTAGAATGAAAATAATTCGTTCCACTGTCTCTTTTTCTATACATGGCTTCTATCCAGCAGGTTACTTGATTTACATGTTTAAACCTGTGTGTCAACCCAAGACTATATCTATACAAGTTGGGAAGACTTGCCTTTAAGAAGGCTTAGCAGCTGAGTCCAGCAGAGTATCAGGTCCAGAGTACTTACCTAAGTGAGCAGCACATCTGTTGGGGGTGTGGCAGACTTGGGTGAAAAAGTCTGCAAATTTTTAACCTGCAGCTAACAAAATCAAGGAATGGACCCAGAAATTTCCTATCCAACATGCCTCTCTCTCCCTCTTTTTTTTTTTCTTTTTTTTTTTTTCTTTTTTTTTTCTTTTTTTTTTCCTGTGGGGCTGGTAGGCTTGTTTGCTTATTTTCCCTTGGAAAGCAAGGGGTGTCTGACAAGGAAAGCTGTAAATTCCTCCACACTATGACTGAGTACAAGGCCACCCACTGGACGCCTTCCTAACTCCTAACTGAGGCCGTACTGCACTGCACTGTGTAGCAGCATGTAATGAAGGACTTGCCTGTCCTGCAAACACTCCTACACCTTCTGCACACACCCATGGCTTTTCAGTTGTTCAGTGACAGCTCCAAGCTTCACTGACAGCAGCAGTGTTATCCATGTAATCCAAGGTGTGGGGAGCTGTGTTGTGTGACCCCAGAAGTCAGGCTACACTGATGAGGTTTAGACACTGTTCCACCTGGTTGTGGTCACAGACTTTCCCACAACTTGCTGAAATAGGTGGCAAATCCCAGAGAAGTATTTCAATTGTTTTCAGCAAGTTTTAGCTGAAATCCAGAGTGAGTCAGCTGTTATTTATTGTGTCAGATTGGAAATTAGTATCTTAATAACAAGTAGATGGCTCAAACAAAAGGAAAGAGAGAAAAATACAGCAATGAAAAGCATAGAGTATCTAATGCACTAAAACTAGCAGGGAGCTCTGGACACGTTACTCTTTTTTCATTTTTTGAATATCTACACAATACTTTTTTGCAGTCCATTGGACAGTATATTGAAAAGACTTGCTCCATTTTCAAGCTGATTGCATTATTTGCCTAATTATACTGCCACATCTGTTTGGATACTGAGAGCTATAAATTAGAAGAGTCTAAACTGTGGGTAATTACAGACATCTCAATGTTTGGCTTTCCAAGTTCTGTGGGCCACAGGTGTGCCTGAGAACAGCACTCAGAGCTGCAGCCGACAGAAATCCATGGTAAGAAAAACATTTCTCCAAAGACACGCTGGAACTGAAAACCAGATTTCCATTCATTCAGACTGGAAATATCTTTTAAAATGAGATAAAAAAATACCAAAGTAGGTGTTACACAGGGCAGACAGAATTGCTAGCATAGGTATACTGCTCATTTAACACATTTAGTACTGTAGTTGTGAAACATTGATCAAACCACAATACCAGGGGATTAGAAATTATGGAATGCTACTAATTGCAGTCCTGTTTCATTTCTTCTGCTTATTTTTCCTGAGCAAGCGGTACAGACAGAGCTAGGTCCTGTTTTGCAAAATAATGCATTAGGATCCATATATATGTTCATGATCTGTACCATACTGCTGTTAAAGCCAAATAAACAAACAAACAAAAAAAGCCACTTCTACGAGATACAAAATTCCTCAGCATAATTGTGGTGGTGGTTTGTAGGGTTTGATAGGGATTTTTGGTTTTTATTTGTTCTGATTGGCTGTTTTGGCATTGGTTTGTGGTTTTTTGGGTTTTTTGGTTGGGTTTTTTTTTTTTTTTGGTTTTTTATTTGTTTTTGTAGGTTTTGTGGTTTTTCAGTAGAAACAAGTATTTTTTTAATGAAATATAAGATACAATGAAAATACAGCTGTAGCACTTTAGATTAGCAGAGCACACAGTTAATGAATTTGGATTTGGTGATGCAGGAAACTATACAGAAATTATGTCCGCTAATATAGAATTAAGTACTGAATAAGAAAGGAACCGACACAGCCCAGGACAAAATATACCTTACTCCCACAAAGACCTGTGAAGATGCTAATTCATTCAGCTGTCCTTTATTATCTTTTTGGTAAATTTCAAAAAGCAGCACATTATCCTATCTGACAGCAGATTCCCAAGTGGTCTAAGGTCAGAAGGAGTTAGATGTAAAAGTCTTAGCAATATATTTTATAACATATTGAATTAACCAACTTGGTTCCACTTTTAATTTTCCTTAAATTAATTTCTGCTCCATTATTTGAAATAAAATAAAATATTAAAAAAAAAAAAAGAAAAAAGAAAATAACCTGTCCTGGTGTTTGAAAAGCTAGGCTTTTTACTTCTAGGACACTTAGGACTTTTAAACAGAGATGTAATGGCTTGTATGTTCAAAGACTATCATAAATCTGTCACAGAGAGGGAGAGACATAAGAAACATTGGAAATTGTTTTTTGGCTCTCTCCTTTGCAGAATTGCTGTAATTTTCTGAAGAGCTATCCCTGGGTAATTCATTTGTCAGCATGAGAGTTTTATTGTTTTTTAATATATTGGTTTATTCTTATAAGAGATGGAAGAAAGCCATCTGGAGTACTTGTTTGTTGGCTGACAGTGCTGGTTGCAGCCCTACAGTTCTCTACAGACAAGGAGTTGCAGAGAAAGTCCAAATGGCTTGTTTGATCCTCATTTTTATGCTCTAGTTTTGGCTGCCCTTCTGATTGCCCATGAGAAAGATGGCCACAACATCACTATACTGTTTAAGACCATCTCATTTTGTTTATAGAGCTCTTCAAACAGAAGGTCACTGTAGGTGTCTGCTCCAGCTGTTGCTCTGTTCTTTCCCACTCACTGCATCTACACTCACAATGTCCTTTTATTTATAGTTTCACCATTCGCCTAGCCTGGGACCATGACGGGGTCATTTGCCACTAGAGTTGCTTTTATAGGTTGAAGGTTCAAAGGATGTTTTGTCCCTTTCATACACAGAACTGCAGCTTAGAAAGAGGGCAAGAAAAAGGGCAGTCCTTCCTCCTTTCTTCTGTCATGGAGACAGATGTCCTCTAAAACTGCACACAAGATGCAGCCCACTTTTCAGATCTGCAGTCAGTGTGCTTGCCGTTTCCTCAAACTTCATTACTTGAATGAAGGTGGTCAAAACTTGCAGTTTGCAAAGAGCTTTGAGGGGCAAAGAGGAACAACTGGAAGGGAGCAACTTTATCTCTTCCTCCACTCCAACAGAGGTTCTGATTTGTTGCAAATTGGCCTGCTGGACCCAAAGCCAGCTTTCTGCATCCTTGCTCTCCCACAGGAGCTGGCACAAGGCCTTTTCTTAGTGAATAAGCAGCAAAGGATGAGACAAAATTTCTGGGTAATGATTCAGCAAGTCTTACTACTATTCCAGGCAATGCTCTCTGTCTTCTGTATGATAAAATCAGAATGCAAACCAGCAAGAGATATTTTGCCAAAAACCATGTGCACTTTTTGCCATGAGTGTGCACCTGAATTCCTGCCACTTGCAGACAGCCTGCAATCTGATAGTCTGTTGACATTTCCAAGCTTTGCCTGTCACTTTTTCAGCAAACTTCATCTGGATTTCAGGTTGCCCATAAAAGTTGAAAGTGGGTTAGTAGCAAAATTTACAATGTGAACATCTAGTTAGAGGAGTCCTTATTGGGCCCTTTTAAAGGAGGGCCTTGCCTTTAAATATGAGTAAATAAGAGTTTCTACTTCTTTTCCTCATGAAACTGCATTGAAAATATGAACAGCAATAAATCAATTGCTGAAAAAAATGGCAATGTACAGCTGGGCTCCCCTCCTGCATAGAAATGACATTGGAAAAATCACACACATTTCCCTTTCCCTTCTAATTGACCTTGTAAAATTTAAGCTACTGCCTCGCTGAAATACCTTTTATTGCTGCAAAATCCCAAGAAAGATTCAGACTATGAGAGTGCAAGTGTTAAAAGGCAAGGAGTTAAAAAAAAATAATGCAGAAAATGCTGCATTCCATCCATCCTTGTTTACTCCTCCTCTTGTGTAAAAAGATAAGTTCCACTTGCTTGTCTTATCCATCAAAATTCTTTCAAACTGTTCTGCAAAGATGTGCTTGTGTAGGGGATCTGGCATCCACATTCATTTTTCTAATGTATGCTGACAGTGTTCATCTATAAATATTATGATAACAGGGGGAAGAAGTCCTGTTTCTTATTTCTGAATTTGTTTTGTTTTACCTTACTGAAGGACTAAAGGTCTTCTTACAAGACCTAATGTTGTTTAGGTCTTGTAAGAAAAATTCCATTGATTTCCATTGAGTGAATTCTTCCTATATTTGCCAGGCCATTTTCCTGAAAACAGCTGGGTAGAGTGAGAGTTTTATCCTTGTGTTGTATTTTTTGGAGTAAGAAAGTTGAAACAATTGCTTGATGTACGATGGACATTACTTAGCAAGACATCTGGTTGTTTCTCTTATTACAGCTCTCCCTCTTTCTCGGTAGATGTGAAAAGGTTTTCTTGGCTGGTTGATCTTTGGTTTGGGGTTTTTCTTTAGTTACTGGAGCTGGCCACAGATCAAAAAGTGAAGGTTATACAAGCTGATTTCACTAAAAATTCAGTGTACAAAAACGTTGAAAAAGATCTGAAGGACTTGTATATTGGTATTCTGGGTCAGTCATCAAGGTCTGTTAATTGACAAGTATTTTATGGCTGTAGTGTATTTAACAGACCATTGTATAAATTATGTGTTGTAACAACTTGTTAGCCAATGCTTAAAACCAAGTATACATAATGAGCCTGTGGCTCATTATCTGGTATGACTCATGAAGGAACAGTGAAAAGATGGGGTTTTGGAAGGTTTTTTTTTATATTTTTAAAGAAAGTCATCCTTTTAATAGTGAAAGAAGTGAAACAACAGCAATAATACAGAAACAGCTTTAGCAACAGTCCAAATTTCTGTTCCTCAGAGACAGTCCTCATCAGTATCAGTGACTTCAGTGAAAACAAAACTTGATGCTGAATAGTGTTTCTCTTCACATGCAGCTCACAATCTTCTGGGTCTTGAAGAGAAGCACTTTGTTTAACTAGATGAATAATGCACTTTGTCTAGATTTGATTCTTAACATTGAATTTTCCCTGACTAGTTAGCAATGTTGGAATGATTCATAATCCTCTTCCATGCTATTTCCTTAATGGACCAAACATAGAAGAATTAGGATTATTCTGTAGATTTCATCTTCTAATGTAACAATGAGGAATGGTAATTCATTGAACAAGGCACAGATTTTGCCCCTGCTACAATCAAGTATTAACTGTTCAATTGGGCTGGAAAGGAACTGGGCCTGAAGAAGCATGTTTTGATTTGGGTTTAATGCTTGGAGGAGCTTGAAAGAGAAGAAGAATGGTAGTTTTCAGCTAAACTGCAGGCAGCATCCAGTGATAGAGGGGAGAGTACAGCTGACCTGGTTGTAACAGGGATTAGCAGACCCCCTGACTCCCTGTAGTGTAATGGGGTCCAGTCCATTCACAGCTGCAGCTGAAAATATTGGGTTCTTGTTAGTGTTGTTAAAACTTAGTTTCTTGGGGTCTTTGCTTAAGTATGTGGACATAAACAAACAAACCAACCAAATTAAAAGAAAAAAAAAAAAAGAAAAAGAAAAAAAAAAAGAAAAAGGATACCTCATTTAAATGTTTACTTTGTGGGGGAATTAATTTACAGTGGTTCAACTGAGTGACAGGATTAAGGATGTGATCAAGTTCTTCATTGCCTTATTGTTATTTACCTCTATATCATTTGCAATGAAAAGGCCAGAATTTCTAATTGTGTATCTTCCTAGCACCTCTCTCAGGATTCATTCAGTTTTTATGTCATCTTCCAAATCAGAGAATCTCAGGCAGGCTGCTTCCATCAAACTCTCACTTAAGGATGAATTTACTGTTTCGTTGCTTCCTGCTGGACCTTGTCAACTGCAATATTATTTCTGTTCCAGGTAAGTATGTGACACCTTCCCATCTGTTCTGGGGCTGTAATGTATTTCACCAGAAAAAAATCAGTCCCATGTTAGGTGGACCAACTAGCTTTTCTGTGTATTATCATTTCATTCGTCAGCAGACAGTGATTTTCAGCAGGAATGTCAGTGTTAATTTAAGGAACCCACCTGTTTCTATTACCTGTGAAATATTTTGATCAGAACTGACTGGAAAATTTTTAACACAATTTCTCAGTTGAAACACATCCTTGCACTACAGCTGAAACAGCTAAAACATTTCACAAAGCATTTTTGTTTTGGTATGCAGGGAGATTTGCTTCAGAATTAAAGTTTTCAAGACAGGTAAATCTGCAGTTTGAATTTTAGCACAGTACTTGTGGTTTTTGTCACAATTCTCATTTGCCAACATGTTTTTGTATCAATGCAGGACAGAAAGTCCAGGAACTGTCTCCTAATTCTGTATTGTTACCCATTGGTTCCAGTTTTGGTTGGTTCCTGCCCCTCCAAGAACATTTAGTATTTTATGCTTTTCAGCTCTGATTAAGATTTGTATTGCTCTGCTGTTTGCAAGCAGCATGTTAACATGAACATGAGCAGAAGATCTCAACCTTGGCTTTCATGCCTTTCAGGTCTTTCTAAAAATGACATGAAAATTAACACCAGATGTTTGTCCTTCTCTGGCTTTCAAAATTTACTTCCCAAATTTGTACTGCTGCTAATGACTTAAGAAAATAAATCATGTAATACCAATCAATAGAAGCAAATTCTGTAAGTACCTTTGTGCTCCTAGGATATATTTTATTTCTGTGTCAAAAGAACAGAAATATCTGCAATATCTGAATGCTATAGATTTATACCGTTCTGTACCCTCTCGGTCTGGATAGAGAGAAGGTTCTTCTTTTTGTCATTTCCCACTTTACATATATCTCAGAATGAAACTCTTTTGTTTTTGCAGTGCCTGGCATTGCTTTCCCCACTGCTGCACCACATCCTTTTCAGTGTTTCATGAATATTCACTTTCCTCCAAATTACAGAGAAGAAAGCATTCTCCTAACCAGCATTCTCATGGTTAGGTACGAATAATCTTTAAATCTTTTTGGATTTTCCTTTTCTCTCTCTGTCTGGATTCCTGCTAAGATCCTGTTCGCCATTTCTCGCAGTACAATGCCTGAGGTCCAGGTATCCTGGCTCCCACTGTTTATTTGGAAATTGCTCTTAATCCAAGCTGATGTGACTGACCTGTGTTGTCAGACTTTGTCAACCCCACACTGCTCCTACTATCCTCTTGAGCACAATGACACTGCTGGAAAAAAAAATAAATTCAGGAAATAACAAGTATTCTGTCAAACTGTGCCATTAATTTGCATTACTTTTCACTACTGCGCTTTACAAGTTAGGTCACACTGCTTACACAATTCATAGTGCAAGTATGACTTCTTCTTGGTACTAAGGCTTACTATCAATAATACCCTTCAAAAGCACAAAGAAAAGCTGATTTCTTACCTGAAGAAACACAT
Source organism: Passer domesticus (assembly GCF_036417665.1). Classification (NCBI taxonomy): domain Eukaryota; kingdom Metazoa; phylum Chordata; class Aves; order Passeriformes; family Passeridae; genus Passer; species Passer domesticus. The sequence continues at coordinate 40,098,105 of NC_087512.1, read as the reverse complement.
CTAATTTCACTTTAAAAATCAGATTCATTATTAAGTCTATTGCTAAAATAAGAATGAAAAAATAATAAAATAATTAGCACCAAAAAAGATCCTAAAGCTCTTTCTGGATGCAGAAAAAAATGATATATTTTCCTGATTTTCTGCAATTTCTGATCTAGCTACAGGCAGAAGTAAAAATGCAAAAAGAATATGGAGCTGACTTTCTCCTTGCTGTTATGATTCCATGTTGCAGAATGATGAAGTTCAGAAACTGTTGAAAAGCTTTGGATAAACATAATACTCTCACTGCTTGCAAGGCTAACCTTTGGAATTTTTTGACAACTCAGATGATTTTCAGGCCACAAGCATTTCTAAAATATTTTGCAAAATGTTGAATGTGCCATATTTTAGCTATTTGAGCTGTATAAATATGGCTTGATCAAGTGAAAAAACGTGTTAATAAGTGAGTCCAAAAATGCTATCAGGAAGATGGGGAATGGAAAAAAAAATTCTTAAAATACTTGCCTCATAGTTGACAAAAATTATTTTGAAACAAGTGCAAATAAAGTATTTTTTCTATAACTTTGAACTTTGTTAAGCTTCTACCTTCAATGCCTTTAGTGGTAGTTAGGCTTTTTAATTAAATTCTGGGCTTCACAGTCTATCAATCAGTAAGATATATTCTACTTCTGTTAGTGCTGTATGATTATATACACATAAGAACTCCCACAAATTGTCAATGTAGAACACAGCAGAAAACAAAATATGTACCTGTTCCCAGTTAGAAATGTGTGGCAGAAATAGAATAGGACCTGATGGGCCTAATCAAGCAAGAAACAGCATTTGAATATATTATCTATTTTTCTAAGAGTGGTAGTTTGGCTTTTCAAAGTCTGGAAATACCCATATAACTAATCAGAGACATCAATTCATCTCTGCAATTAAGGATCTCTGTCCTCTTTTTAATACTTCATGTATTTTGGGGTCCCTAAACTACAAGTTAGGCTCTTTGGATGGATTTTCTAGAAAACATTGTTAAATACTGCATTTTTGAGGCCAGTACATGCTTTTAGTTTTGGCAAAAAATATATTTCTTATTGCTTATATTTAATTTTGGGGGTTTTTTTGTTTTTCCTCATCATTGTTAAATGTGCTGGGTTTTAGTGATGTGTACAGGGAGTTGTGAATGGGGAAGCTAAACCAGTAGATCCCTGGAGCAGGAAAAAGAATGTATTGGCTAAAGAGCAAAGGGGATCTGCCAATTACTTAGGAGAATAAAAACTTTCCTCTGATGACAGACTTTTTTTTTTGTACATACAGCTGCATGTACAATGCTCCCATGGTTCTGACTGCGGCAGGCATTTAATTTTCACTTATGACATTATTCATGCCAGGTTTATACCAAATTAAACTGTAAAAAGGGGGTCTTTTGAAGATACACTTGACAGTATAATAGGAGACCTATGCCTTCTGGGGAAAAAAATGTTTTCTGCTCATGCAGCCTTTTACTATAATCCTGTAAAGTGTAACTGTTTAAATTAAATTTCAGTCAGAAAGTTCTAATTCTGAATCTGTCCTCTGGTTTGAGTACTTTCCCTTGTCCATTATATATCATGTACTCAGTTGCTAAGGTAAATCTTTCACATTGTTTTATGAAGAAATCCCCATTAAGTGTTTATCAAAGCATTGTAACAGTGTAACAAATGATCAGTATATAAATAGCATTGCTCCATTGAAGTAATGAAGTAATGTAAATTGGCACTACCTGACAACCAAGAATCAGTGAAACTATGTAAATTAAATCAGCTGAGGGTATCTCTGATCCTTGGAATGATTTTGCCTGTGATTAAATTGTATTATACCAGTGCTCACAATTTGTCTTCAGTCTGGGAAGTGATGTATTTCATTATGCTCATTTATCTAGTTTACTTAAAACTGGAGATGCACAAAAGTGCTAGGTTTTGCTTATGGAACCAAGAATAAAATTTCTGGTAGGTGACTGGTGAGTAGCCTAACTTTGTAGATTTCACCTTGAATTTTTGCTCTGAATTTGAATCCATGAACTTGCAAAAGTGTAGAATGATTTTGAGTAAAACTCCAAAAGTAACTTGATCAGCTCAGGTTTCCTTCAAATGAAAAAATTCTAATGATATTTTCTTGATTGTAGCTAAAGTTTAGATTGCAGAAAAAAAAAAGAGCTATTATTGGTAAGAAAGTATAGTTTTCTATTTACTTTTTCTCCTTTTATATAAATCCCTCATTGCTCAAAATTTGAACTTCATTCAAACCAGACAATTTTAGATCCTTAAAAAATGTTCGCGTAACATTTTTTCCAAGTGGTATGGTACATTAGTACGATTATGTTGTCTCCTTGTCTTTTTTCATTCTCAGATATCTTTTAACTTTGGGGGTTCTTTTGTTTTGGCTTGGTTTTTGTTTTCGTTAGTTTGTTTGTAACTTTTTTTTTAAAATGTCCTGGAGGGAAATTATTTTACTTGTCATCATTATATCATGAATGTATTGGTGTTACAATTTTAAGACTATCAGGAGATCGGTTCAAAAAACAGTCTTTTTTTTTTTTTTACTAGGACTTTTTATATTTTTCATTACAGAGGAGCAATTCAACATCATCAAGTTTCTGACTGTTTCTCAAAGATCTAACTCCTAAAATCTGTCTTGAAAGAAACTCAACATTTGCATAAAGTTAGTATGTGCATACTCCTCATGGTGTGGGGAAAAACTTATATAAATCTAAAAGATTGAAGCTAAAACTTTCCTCCAAATTCAGAAATACTTGACTTTGAAACATTTGTCTGTCAGTTGTGCTACTAGGTAAATAATGAAGGCACAAGTTTCATTTTCCTCCACTTTTCAGTGCAAAAGAAACAACAAGTGCAAGTGTCTGACTGGCATGGTAGGGATCATCCAGAGCACAGAGCCACATGAAACAATAGCTAGAATAAGTGGGACTTGGGAGTGTATATCTCTTCTTTTTCATAAAACTGTCAAAGCTTCCATGCAGTCTGCAGTAATACTTGTTGCATGTCCAGCTCAGGACAGTGCCAGGTTCCATCTTTTCTGGTGCAGAGAAAGAGTCAGCCTCGCCTGGGTGCACCAGCAGGAACTGTATCTGGAAAACTTCATTTCTGTGTTTTCCACCACTGCCGTGGGCCTTAGATTGTACAATGTTAGACCACTTGTGCTAGGGACATCTTCACACTTATTTCTGAACGTAATGAAAGCACGGAGTTTTCTATGCTAATGGTTTGTTTGGTTTGGTTTGGTTATATTCTATCTAGGCTTTTATAAGCACTTCTACAATCACTACAAGGAGAGCATAAAGCAAAGGTAATTATCATACAGGTGTTTCTGTATCTTGCCATATTAGCCTTCATTTTAGCAAATTCTTCAAGAATATTTGAGATGTCTAAATCTGTATTTAAAATCTAAATCTGTGTAGCTGTCCTCAGTCAACTGCTGGGTGACTCTGTCTCCCCTCTATATGCAGCTTTTTTAATTTTCAAATTATTTCACCATAGTACTATCACTGATTCCATACAGTGCCCTAATCCATTGTAAATATCAGTTAAAATATGTCAGATGCTATGGGATTCTGCAGAGTGCCTTATGTAAGTATTAGATGGCATTACACTATTTTTTTTTTCTTTTTAATTTTAAATAGCGATTCCTTATGGTGTTTCTGCTCCAATGACAATGTACCAAAACCTGGGTGTTATTACAAAGACAGCAGAAGAGTTTGTTAGTGAGTCGCTGGAGTATGTCACCTTTGGAGATGAGATTTTTGGATGTTTCACCCATCAAATTTTGATTGAATTTGGTCCTATATAAATGTCTTCCAAAGACTCCAGTCACGTCTATTCTTTCCACATTTTCATGGACCTTGGACATCAAATGAGAAAGAGACAATGGGTTGTTAAGGGTAATATTGCACCAGTAAAATATGAAGAGAGGAATACACAAGAGAAGTGTAGTGGTAACAGCACAGTATGGTTCTCTCTGCTTATGAGCCTTGAGCTGAGCTCAGTTTCATGTCTGGTTAGTCTTTATCCTCTCTCCAGCTGCCTGTATTCATGACCTTGCTAAGGAATTTTCCAAGACCTCTACTCCTTCAGAAAAATTGTCCAGCAATTTCAAAAGTTATTAGTTGGGGAGAGGAAGGACATAAAACCTTAGAATGTACTATCACAAAGACATCATTTCCTTGGATACCATGCTAACAAAATAGAGTAAATATTTATACACAACAGCTGTTAATGATGAGCATTAAATGCAAGTATAAGAAAGGCAAAGGATTTTCTGAAAGCAGAGGAATTACACATTTTCCTCTAAGAGAAGTGTAGTTGCTGAAAGCCTGAAGTAAAAGCTTTTGTGGGCCTTATGTAGGCTCTAAGAAATTTATATTACCATTTTAACATAATCTTAAATTATGCTTATTTGATATTTATTAATAAAACAATAATTTGCTTTATTTCCATCTTGTTCACACTGTATTTTCATGCTTTCAGTGAGTGTTTTGTGTCTGTGGTTTCTTTGGAAAAGGAAATTCGCAAGAAGATAAAAAGAAATCTCTCAAAATGTAAAATACACCCTGGACTTTGGAAAGTCTGCAATGATAAAAAAATTATTTCTTTCCAGAGCCTGTGAACAGCTCTGCAATATCCAATATGAGATAGAAGAGGCAGCAACATAGGAAAAGGATGCACAGTAATTCTAGACTGCTGAATGAATCCAGAGGACAAGTGTTTTGACTGGATGCCTGTCAAATCAAACTGGGTGCTATTAAAAGGTATTTCAAGGACAATGCAATCACCAAGCATAGTCATTGTGGGATTATGAAAGCAATGTCCTGCCTAATTAATTTGACACCCATCTAGAATAGAGTTACTTGCCTAGTGGATGAAAAGAAGGTGGTGGGTAAGGCTTTTCTTTCTTTTTAGTAATATTTAGTAAGATTTTGGTAAGATTTTTTGTGCTGTCTCTCAAAGTGTTCTTCTGGACAAGCTGTTGTGATGGTCAGGTTCACAGTGTGCTGGATGAAGAACTGGCTGAATGTCAGAACTTCAGGGGGTTTAGTGTGTGGGGCTGCATCTGCCCAGTGAGCAATCACCAGTGGTGTTCCTCAGGAATTCACTGTGGGACCAGTTCTGGTCAACAAGTTTACCAATGATCTGGATGCAGGACTTGAAGGGCCATTTGCTGACAACACTGAACTAGGAGATGCTACTGACTCTCTTCAGAGACAAGAGGCCTTGCAGAGGGATCTGAAATAGATTGGAGCACTGGGTAATTATCAGTGGCATGAAATTAAGCAAGAACAAATCCAGATTCTGCCCCTGGGATGCAGTAAAGCTGGGCACAAGTAAAAGCTGGGAGAGGAGTGTGTGTAGGGCAGCCCTGCAAAAGGGATCTGGGGGTGCTGGTCAGAGCAGCTCAGGGTGAGCCAGCAGTGTGTGCCTGGGCAGCCAGGAGGGCAAACCCATCCCGGGGTGCATCAGACACAGCATCACCAGCTGTGATTGGGATCATCCTGCTGCATTCAGCCCTGCTGCAGCCTCACCCTGGGTCTGTGTGCAGCGCTGGGCCCCACACTCTGAGAAGGGTGGGCAGGTCCTGGAACGGGGCAGAGGAGGACAGCAGAGCTGGTGGAAGGGCTGGAAGGCACATCCTGTGAGGAGCGGCTGAGGGCTCTGGGTTTGTCTGGTTTGGAGAGAAGGAGGCTCAGGGGTGACCTCACTGCTCTGTACAGCTCCCTGGGGAGCAGACCTGGAGAGGGAGTGCTGGTCTCTTCTCTCTGCTCTGGACATTAGGAAGCACCTCCCTACTGAGAGAATGGTGAAACACTGTCACAGGCTTCCTAGAAAGGTGGTTGATGTCCGGCGGCTGTCAGTACCTCTGGACAGTGCCATTCACATTGGGTTTTTACTGCTATCTGGCCCTGAAGTGGTCGGGGAGCTAAACTACATGATCTCTTTAAATCCTTTCCAACTATTTTATCCTGGGCTAGGCTTGTTTCTGCTATTTAATCAGAGTAATTTCTGTTCATTAAAAATCAGTAATTTTCAAGTGTCTTTTAATTTTCATGTTTAACTTCTGCATTTCAAAAAGTATTTGTAAAACAGTTGTATGAAAATAGCAAGGACTCTATTAATAAATAAGATTTTTTTGCCCAATGTGAGGGACAGTCTCTGTAATCTTTGCCACATAGATGAAAGAGACATCACAAAATGTGTCCTGCTGGCTCCAGAAATTCCAGTCTGCTACATTGAAGTTAATGACATCTACAGACAGCCCATCATAGACATATATTATAGAACCATTTAGGTCCCAGCTTTCTGCACTTCTCCTATACTAGTTATAAATCTCAAAAAAAACAACAAACAATTGAGCTGCAATAGCTGAACTGAAATAGTGAAAATTGCAATACATAAAATGATATGTATCTTTCCTGCAGTATAATCAGATTTGGCCCAGATCAGCAAACAGTTGTAAAAAAATCACTTTACTCACATGGGCTCCTATATGTTGGATGTCAGCGTGCCATTGAATTCAATGAAAGTGATGATACACTTATGTTCTTTCATGTCAGAATTGGAAATAAAACTATTACTTTAATATTATCACCCGATGTAGAAAACATCTGGAAATAAGAATGAGACATCTATGCTGGACATTTCAGCATTGCTGGTCTGAAAAGCAAGGAATAGAAACAGTTTGTTCATCACTCCATAAAGACTGTGTTTTCAAGTGATTAAACTGTATCCTTCAAAGTGTTATATTTGTGCAGCTGTGCAGCAAATAAGTACAGCATACAAGATATGTTACATATTGCATGTACACCAAAACCTGTTGAAGTTCCTCAGGGAAGTGTACATTGAATGTGTGTGGAATGTAGGGTTTGTGTTTGCCGTTAGTAAAAGTGCCTCTTTCTGTGCAGAGGTATGTGCTCAGTCAATACATCCTCAGATCCAGCATGGATGCAGTACATGTGTCTTTCCCAGTTCATCCGCTCCAAGCACTTTCTGAGGCCTTGTCCCCAGGCAGCTCTCTGCGTGTTTGATTTGCATGTGTTGGTGGTCCCTGCAGGGTGAAGCAACTCCTACGGAGCAGTGGCTGCTCCCGCTCTGCTTGAGTCACTGGGGGTCACTTAGGGATTCAGTCACAGCAGCAGCAAACCTGAGGACTCCCTTGCCTGCAGCTTGTCATGATCACAACAATACAGCTTCAAATTCCTTTGTTTTCTCTCTTTCACACCAGTTACCTAACTCTTGTTAAAAAATGTCCTTTCACCCTTCCTACAACGACAATGTTTTGTCACTGGAAACAAATGTTTGTCTTAAAAAAATGTTAAAAAATGTTACAGGGACCCTATTAACACAGAAGTACCATTGGTACAGACATGGCTTATTGAGTGAGAGACTTGGTTTACAAGGTTTCCAAGGTTTGCAAGTCCTGTCATCTGTGGTAAAGGACAATTCCATGTTTCTTGTCTCACACCTCAATATGTACAGCCTCAAAAAGGTTTATGGTTGTGCATTCTGTATGAGTCTTGCAGGCTGTTGAGTAGAGAGCTGAGCAATCAGCTTAGTGTCGATTTGTTTCTCCTGATGAACATAAGGATGCTGTTACTTGCTGCTCTTGCATGGTCAGTCTGTGGAGCATTGACACACAGATGGTGTGGTTCATGGGGTGTCCTGAGCAGGGCCAGGAGCTGGACTCGATAATCCTCATCAGTCCTCTGCAACTCGGCATATTCTAGGATTCTATAATTTTGTTTTTCTATTTGCACAACATTAGACTGGATCTTGCTGACTTCCAATCTTCTAACAATAAATTAGAAGTGCTCTCTCTAATGATAAATTAACCTAAGTCTGCAATAAGAGGTTTCTCTTCCTTTGATTTCTCAGAGAAGTTAGTGAATGGATCAGCCACCAGTGTGTCTCCTCTCTTGGAGGAGAAGCAATCATACCTTCCTTTTCATTTTGCACACGATGTGTTCTCTCTGAGTGCTGAACAAACAGCTCAAAAATTATATTATCTACTCTTGCTTTTGGACTTGGTTGATGGGGAAATGGAAACAGGAGGGGAAAATGGCAGTTCTTCCCACTACTTCCTACCTAGGGAGAAGATGAAGGAGCAGACCAGCAAATCAGGCCTTCTGCTTCTCCCACAGAACCCATAGCATGGGATTTCCTCTTTTGTGATAAAACATTGCTAATAACCACAAGACTGCACACTGGAGCAGTGGCTTGTCATGGAAGGATTCAGTATTGTTCCTGTTTACGGAGTGGTAGGAAGTGTGGAGAGGTGAAGCACCTGCCCCAAGCCACCTGGAGGAAGGAGGATCCCCTCAAGACAAATGCTCAGCCTCTCCTCAGCCTCAGCCTCCAAGGAGCCTTTGACTTCTAAGGAGACTCACGGCTCAGAAAGTCAAATGCCTTAAAATTAAGAAACAAAAATAATGGCTATCTACCTAGAGCCAAATTTTGCTGGGCTTGTGTTCCTTTATCCTGACTCCACCAAAACTGGGAGTTTGATGAAAAGCTGCCATCCATGCCTTAATGAAGGGTTATGCCTCCTTTTCCCAGGGTCACTGGATCAGGAAATTACAGAATGGTTTAGACTGGGAAAAAACTTCAAAGATTATCTACTCAAAAACCTCTGCCATGGGCAGAGGCACCTTCAGGAAACCTAGCCTGTTTTTCTGAGCAATGATGGAACAGAAGAGAGATAGAAAGAAGAGCACTGGACCTGTGGAAAAAAAAGAAATTGAGTCAGAAATACACTGTAGTGCACAAAGGAAAATATTTTAAGGATCTCTCCTTTCAATCACTCACACTGGTTACATTCCCTGGCTTTTCCCTGTGAGCATGCATGTGCATATTCACATATGTGTGATGCCATAGTGTTGGTGACCTTGAAGCTGGTCTTCAATAAGGGCCACAAAAAAAAAAAAAAATTGGAGAAAGTCAGACCTTTTTGTCCTTGAAGCTCTTTCCAGGTATAAAAGTGCTAGTCGCTGGGGGTTTTGAATGCATAGTGTGCAGGCCAGTATAAAGTTACGTGAGGGTTTTGCTGGTTTGTTGATTTTTTTGTGAGTTTGTTTGGGGGTTTTTTGTTGTGGTTTTTTTTGTTTGTTTGTTTTTGGTTTTGTTTTCTGGGGCTATAGGGGTTTTTGTTTGGTTGGTTTGGGGTTTTTTTGTTTGTTTGCTTGCTTTTGGGTTTTGTTTTTTGTGGGGTTTTTTTGTTTCTTTGTGGTTTTTTTGTTTCAGCTTTGGTTTGGTTTGGGGGTTTTGAGGGTTTTTTTGGTTTTGTTGGGTTTTTTTTTTTTTTGTTTGTTGGGGTTTTTTGTTTGTTTGGTTTTTTATTGTTGTTGTTTTTTTACTTTTGACTATTTTTCTGTTGGTTTCATTGTGTTTTTTTTCCCTGAAATCACCATTTTTGGAGTAAAGATAAAGCAATTTACAGCCACCAACTTCAAATCTTTGATTTACACAGATTTTAGTTATTACATTAGTCACATGCTTAGGCATCGCTATAGGAAATAAATCTCTCCAGTTACTCAAGACTACTAGATTAAGGAAAAGAGGAACTATGCAGTGCAGGATTGCTTTTAAAAATACATTGTATTCAATCAAGGAATTAAATCAGCAGTTGAGTCAAAGCCTTACTTTCATGAAGATTGGAGCTTCAAGTCTGTCTAGACAAGCAATTTACAGCAAGGGAAAAAAATCTAAACCATTGAATCCTAATGTTGTAAACAGTCTGTTATCAAGACTGGTAATACAGACAGGGCTCTGCTTTTCTCAAGGACCACCCACAAGAGAAAGAATTTGATATGGCAACTTGCCTGAAAAATGTATTTATGATAACCCAGTATGTGGTAGCTGCATGAAAGAGCTGTATGAGTGAGGAGTGCTTTGCTGAGGGAGCAGCTGATGGGATTGGCCTTGACAGTGACTGCAGTATGCACTTCAGAAATATCAGTCCTAAAACACAGAATAAAGACAGGGAGTCTTCAAACAGTCTCTTGACTATTCTGCTCTGTCCTTTTGTCTTTCCAGCATTATGGCATTTCAAGAATCCTAAATTAATCATAACATGTGTAAAGGGACAGTTGTCTTTCCTCCTGCTCCCTCTCTTTTTAAAGAGCCTTCTTGATTAACAGCCTACTGGCAGACCTTCTGCATGGTCTTTAAGCCACGGTAGCATATGTCCTGGTGCATATGGGTTTCCGAAGGCAAAGGCAGAGTTCAGCATTGCAACTCAGAGTTTTACAAAGTGAGACACACCATCAGTCACTGTCAGCGGTTGCAGCAGGAGCATGGCAGACATCTCCTGGAATAAACTGCCCCTTGACAGCCCCTAGCATCTCCTGAGACAGCTGTAGGACAATGAGAGCTTTCTAAATCCCATTTTAAGTCTTGGATAATAAAGCTGGATACCAGCATCCACACTTACACATTTTAGAACAGTCTGCATGATCTACATTGAAATTGCTGTCCAGCTTACTGAGGAAATTGGGAGAGAGATAGCAAAATACACTTCTGACTTAAGTCTCCTACATTGATTTTAATGTATTTTAACCTTTCAGAAATTATTAAAATCAAGAGTGACTGAGATGTTATCTAAAGCATATTTTGAACTAAAGCTATCTAAACTTCTCCAATGTTTCAAAAGTAGCTGAGTCTGGGCATTTGTCATAAAAAATGGAGGCAGTCACAACAAAAAGCAGACAACCTGTACAACAGTTCTCTCCTCTCCACAATGTTTTTGGGGTTTTGATTTTAGTGGGTTTGGTTAGGGTTTTTTTTTTTTTGCTTTGGTTTGTGTTTTTTCCAGTTTGGTTTGGTTTTGAGAGTTTTTTAGGAGGTTGTGAGTTTTTGTTGTTGTTGTTGTTGTTGCTGCCAAAAAGAAAGGTAAAAAAAAAAAAGGCTGGTTAGTGTTCCTGGCTACTTGCTTGGTGAAAAAAAAAAAAAAAAACCACAAAAAAGGAAGCTGGCCCAAGAGGGTTATTACATTCTTCTCTCCCCTTCTCTTTCCTCCACTACTCTGCAAACTTCCGAGTTGAATGGTTCAGGAGTGAGTGAGTGAGGAGCAAGGTCAAACACAGCTTTACACAATGAAATCACATTTTGATAGCTTTGCTAGCTCAAGGGGAGAGTATAAAATCTACTGGAGGATGACCTGTTGCATTTTGCACTACCTTGAAGTATCCAGGCAGCTAGGCTTGTTACTCCCTAGGAACAAATTAAAAATATATTGGGTATTCCCAGGGAACTTTTTGGAAAATCTGTGTGGCAAAACAATTGTTGCTGCTGTTAGAAATGCTAAATGCCTGTTTCAGGCAAAGAAGAGACTTTGTTGAAACTGTGGCCTGAGAGGAGATGTCCTCCTGCTGCCAGGCTTTGCTATGTTGTGAGCACAGTGTGAGTCTGTGCTGGGGAAATCACTGAACAGGTCAATGAAAATTAAATTGAGATCAAAGACCATCTTCAAATAGGCATTCACCTAAAATTTGCTATAGAAGTAAATAGTGGGAAGAAACAATGACAAAAATGTATTTGTGCAGAAATATTTTGCAAAGGAAAGGAAGAAGTCAAAAGCAACCATTTTGATGTGGATTAAAGCCTATTTGAGGTGTAGGAGGGGGAGAGATGGCTGGCCCCAGTGCCTGAGCTGGATCAATAGAAGGGGAGTGAGCTAGGTTGAGGACTGATGCAGGTACAGGGCTCAGCAGGGGGCCTGTGATTATTAAGACCTCTGGATCAAAGTGTCTCTCCATGGAGACAAGAACATTTATCCACATCAAAGATACTAAGATGTGAAGTCACCTTTTTGGAAGACTTATTGCAGACATAGGGAGGCTGGTTAGTATTACTGCTGTTTAATGGTTTAGAATAGGATCATACTGTGAGGACTGGGAAATGCAGTTCTTTCTCTACAGATTGTGCAGCCTAAATGACTTCTGGAAGAAAATAGATGCAGCCTATATTAGGATTATAGCTGCTTGTATCTTGTTCAGGGTAGGCTAACTTCTACCAGTGTGCTTCAGAAAGTACTGATCTGTCAGCACAGGAAGTAAGCAGGAGAAAATCTTCCTATGACCTCAGTGTGCTTTGGCTCAATCCCTACTGAGAAAGAATGAACCTGCAGGAAACAAGACATCTTCTGCTGATACCAGATATCGCATTTCAAGGAAAAGTATAGTATTGTGATCTGTCTACGCTCAGTCCTAATAGGGTTTTTTTACACAACACAAATTTCTTGCAGGGATGTGACCCAACTGAGTTAATCAGACCAATTGACACTTCTTACTGAATGGTGAAGTGCCTGGGAATGAGGTGTAGATTGGCCTCACTCCTGGAACAGGCACAGCAAGGATGTGCTCTGCAGGGAAGTGAGCAGGTTGAGGGAGATGTCTTTGTGCTGCTGACATGAGAAACTATCCTTCTTATGTCATACTGGAAAACAGAAGCACTACCTGGCTCCTGAAACTGTCTCCTGGGAAGCAGTAAGCCAAGAGCCGGCCTCCCCCCTATGCTATGGGAGTGTGTAACCAAAACACAGTCAGCAGTGCAACTCTTGCTTGTGCATGGAGAACAACAATGGTGCGTTGCTAGGGGCACACCAAATTGTCTAAAAAGCAGAACAACTCGGGCCTGAGAGCAAATTAGACCTTTAGGCTTTATGTACTCTGCTGTTTCAATAAAGCTTTAAAATTAGAGGGAGCCATGCAGCTGTCTGAGCAGATACCTCTGGGGGGCACTATGACCACAAAATTAAACCCTGGCAGATGTGGCTGCTATTTTATTCCCGTTTTTCTTTCTCCGAAAGGCATTGCAGGCTTCGTACACTCATTCAGCTGCTCTCTCCGAGATATATACTGAGGAGTTTTTCTTTGCATGGATTTTTTTAAGGAGAAATGAAAGCAAAATTAAATGCTGGTTTCGAGGGAGTTTTTCTTGAGACAGAGCACAGTGAAACCCAGATAAAGGCATCAGTGATCTCTGTTCTGCCCCAGCCATACACAGATCACAGCATGTTTCAGCTCCACTCCTAGCTGGAAGGTCTGACAATCCAGCAGAAAGTCCTGCCTTCTGTACAGCTCTCAACAGCATGCCGTCCACATTAATAACTTCCGAAACACCTGACTGGGCATGCTCACACCAAAAGCCCACTGATGTCAACACAGTATTGAAGAAGGATCAACACTACAGGAGATCAGCCCATGGGGCACACCTGGTTCTGGTTTATGTCTGCTCTGCTTGCGGAGTTTGGTCTAAATCCCCTGTGTTGCTCCGTTCCTACCCACAGGCTAACATATGGCCGGGAGTCAGATCATCTGACTGCTTTATGGGCTCTTATCTTTCGCTGTGCTGCACACAAGCAGAAATACTTCTGGATGTTGCTCTGGTAGAGCAAACAATTACATAAGTGACATTAGGTAAATAAAACATCTTTTTGCCTTTGAAGAACACAAAAGAATGTTATATATCTTCTCGCTGATCAAAGGTTTTATATTGCCCTTTTTGTTACACATGCAGATTGTTGAATTTATCTAATGTTTACAGCATGTAAGGCTGCTTTAATCTGTCACTCAGATTTCATCGTTTGCCTGCCTTTGGTTTTATCTCAGTTTTAAACAATAAGGTTTAATGAGAAAGTATAACTGGGTATTTACGTCCCCTTTTTATTCCAGTTTCGGTTTTCACCTGCATCTTCTTTCTAAGCCACTCCACCCCCTACTTTCCAGCCTGTGCTGAGCAGCACTCATGATTTAAGATTATAGTAAACATTTCACTTCAAACAGGATGGAAATATTTCAGATATCATCGGAATGATATTCTCCCTCACACACAGTGACAGAGGGACTTGAGTGTGCATGTGAAAGTGGGAGAAAAAAAGAAGGCTGTAAAAGGAACTGAATTTAAGCATTGGCAGCCAGACAGTGGAGTTCTCTGGCAGACTGGCAGCTGCAAGTTGCCTGGAGGCTTTTTGGGCATGGACAGGAACCACAAAGGCTGTGGAGCCAGGCTTCATGACACCCTCAACAGCATAGCCAGACAGTCACACACAGACTTCACAGCACCATTTTTAAGCATTCTTAAATCTAAATCACCTTGAATTGTAGAGTCCAGAGCTGACTTTCCAAAAATGTAAATGAAGTTCTGAGCCTAAGTGAAAGTTATGAGACAAGTATAACTTGTAACTTCAGCTTTTTAAAGTCATCTGAATGCATATCTGTTTTAAACAAGTAAGTACTGATTCCCTGATATTTTAGAGTGAAGAACCCAACTCAGCTTAAAGAACTGAAGTAGCTCATCTCAGTGGGCTCCTCCAGGGCTTGCTGCAGCTTGGTCTGTGTCTGATTCTTTCACTGATCTCTGATACTTGGATAGGTCATGCAGTGAATTTGTTTCTTGACTTCTTTAATGTGTTTTGTTCCTTAGATGGAACCAATATCTGTGAAAACTAAAGCCCCTTTAAGATGAAAATTAATGAAAACAGTTTTACTAGCAGGAGTTAAATGCTTTGTAACTTTAATCAAGAGCCATTCTTTACCTTGTTTCTCTCTTCTCTACTATATTTTACTGAGGCAGAATATCTGGGTCACCTGGAAAGAAAGTCTTTTGATGAATAAAGGTGTGCATGATAGGAAGGCACATAGTGGAAAAAAAAGAAACGTAGAGATGAGCTGTCTAGGGAAAGGGATGAGAGATTTTACAGGAGAAATGGCCCTGCTGGCAAAAGGAGCTTGGAGGAATGTCTGCAAGGTGTGGGTTCTGGATATAACCCCCAGTGAGACAACCAAAGGATGACAGCTGCAGACTGAAAGACTAGGAATGTGTCACAGTTGAGGGGCTAGAACAAAAACCTAGGAGAGCAAAAAATGTCTAGGAGGCATGAAGATGGAAATCAGCTTGTGAGGGGAATGTCCAATTCCCAAAGTCAAGGGGAAAGGGTTTCTGTAGAGGGGAAATTGAGAAAGCAGCAACAGGTAAGTAATTTGGTTTTGATTTCTGTGCTATAAAAGCAATGAAAATCTATAAACCTTTCCATTATGTCAAATTCTGCCTGTCCCATTGCTTCTCCACAAGTCTGCAGGCTTGTGGAGTTGTTCTAGCAGCTCACTCTTATTCCTAAGGGTCCTAAAACTCTTTGCTGCTACCTGGCTTGAAATGTGTGCCTGTCAGAGGGCAAAACCAACACAAATCCCATTTTTTCTCTCTCCTTCTCTATAATTTTGGAGTGTGATGTAAATATGACTTCAGTCACATAATGGATATGAGCTGGGGGTTATGTGGCCCCTGCTGCACCTGAGTTTTAAATTTATTTCTTTCAATCAGTCTTCTGGGGCTGTTTTTCTGCAAGATAATGTAGTACAGCCCACAGCCTACAGTTTTAATTAAAGCCTGAGATTTTTTTGTAAGGAAGTTCTCCAGACTGCAATGACTAAAAGCTTCTGAAGATATTATATGTATATCACACTTAACCACTTGCACCCCATGTGAGTTACTCAGACTGCATAGCAAAGCACACTCTGTCCTTTTCCTCAGTCCTGGAATAGTTTTGAAAACAAGAATGTTTGAGGATTAAATCTGTACCAAAAGAAAAACTAAACCAGCAGAAGCTCTTGGTGTCTGAGACAAATGCTTGCAGAACATTGTCTAACTATCTACACATGCTGATTTTATAGATCTTGGCTTTAAAAGGCAGCTTTCTTCTCCCAAAGCTCCACCCACATCATAAATCAATAAATAGATCAATAAATAAAGTAACAAAATATCTCTGCTGCTGATACACAGTAGATGCCAGTTTCTCTTCCTGTTCTGTTTGGCAGATTCCAATGAATGGCACAGAGTGGGTGGCCCATACAATGATAATCACCTTAATTTTCAGAGTTGCCTCTATTACTAAGCTGTGTCACCGATCCCGTCTGGATTGCAGAAACCAATTTTACTGATGAAATCACAGAGAATTTCAGTAAAAGTTGAATAATATTCTTTCAATATTGAATAACTGTGTGGATCTGGCTGTGCTTGCAACACAGACATATGGCAAGCACATGAACAACATGTTGTACTCTTCTATTGTTTTAGTTTGTTTCTAGCAGTTTCAGTCCAGAAAAATCCATTGCTAGTAAATTACTTGTGATGGTTTGTTAGGAGAAAAAGATGTTACAGCAGAAGAATATCCTCTCTCCTTGATGCCCTCTCCCCTGCCTGTTGAGAGAGTATTGATGTTGCACACAAACAATTTTTAATTTTTTTTTTTTAAGTATAAGCAAGTCTGGCAAAAATAAAGTAAACTTCATGTTTTAATAAGAGTAAATAAAGATTTTTCAGGAAAGATAGTCCTTTGTTAGATTGAGTGTCATACATGAATACAACAGGAAATCTTACAGACACATATACCCTCCTTCACGTTCTAATGTAATAAAAAATATTGCTTCTTCTCACAAACACAGTCTACTTTTATCCTTGTACTTTGTATCACAGCTACATCAATACAACATTCATATGCTTATTAGCAGTAATCACAGATACTTTTTTCTTATTTGAAAATTTCAGATGTTGTTTTTGGAGTTTTTGAAGACACATTTGCAGCCATCTCACTTGTTTTTTTTTTTTTTACATTCTGTAATGTAACAGGCTTCACAGTAAAAGTGAAAATCAGTGTATTGTTAAAATTTTGTTGCAATTTTTAGAAATAATACTTTCATATATTCTCTGATCTAGTTGCAAACTTCTGCTTAATGTCAGCAACAGGTTCTCTTTTCTTAACAGCTTCCTAACAACTCTATAGAGACAGCCTCTGACTCCCCAGGTGCCATGTAATTCCAGCAGTGGGCATATTCTAAATCCCACTTAAATGTGGAGTAATTTTCTACCTTTTTGAAAAGAGAAGGGCCACCCAGCACTGTCTGATACATCTGATATGTTGGAAGTGCTCACAAACACAGCAAGAAAGTGACAATTGCTTATTCAGTGCATTTTTACACCCTATTCTATGCTGTAGCACATCCAGCTAGTGCATCCATGTCTGTGCTGGAGATGGCTGTTTCCTGCCTTAAAGCTGTTCCTCCACATGCATTTGGCCTTCTCATTTTTCTTCATCAACTGTCTTCTCATGAAATCTTAATTTCTGTTGTAGGATATTTATTACCTCCCCAGTGAAGCAGTGCAGAGTACAGCCTCTTAAAGGATTTGAGATTCTTCCCTTCTGATCTGGGCATGGTTGCCTGCCTCTCTCTGGGAACACCAACTGTGTGGAGCATCACTCATCCTCTTTCTTACAGGACTGATCTTTGTCCCTGATACTCAAAAGCTGTGCTGCTGAGCCCAGCCTTGAGCAATGTGAAAGTGTGCCATGTAATTTGATGTGAGGTGACACACTAGGTCAGCTCCTCTAAGGATGAGGCGTTGCCCCTATTTCCATCAATCATCAGTTATCTAGCCAGCTACTTGGCCAAAGCACAGCCTGTGTACACTAAAGTGGAATTCAGCTAATTTCACCTTCAGAAGCTACTTGCTGTGTTGAATGTGGCAATATAATTCAGGAGGCAAGCAGAGTTTCTCCAAGTGCTGGAAGCTGCCTTCACCCTGCTGGGGTGACTTCCTAATGCTTCAGCAGCACTCTGTGTAACACTGATGTAGGGAAAGCTACATCTAAGGTATATTAGGAGTAGCCAAGGTCAGAATTACACTGGGATAAGCCCAAGCACTCTCAGGACCATATTAGTCCTTTTCCTCTTCTGGGGGCACTGGACATCTTAGCATTCATGTAAATAAAGTATGTGTGAAACATATGTTGTATCTCTCCACACAGACACACATGCATGCCACAAATGCTCTGAGGCTATCAGGTTGTTTGTAATGCTCTTTAGTTTTTATTACCAAGTAGACACAATATTATTCATGTACACAACTTGTATATTCACTATTATTTTCAGCTGCAATAAAGTAATAAACATTCTCATGCACCTGAACATAGTGGTGCAGCAATTGTTATACATTTGCCTTTCTCCCATTGCTTATTTTAAAAGATCGGTATTGGTCCATAAGGTTTTAGAACTGTGGCAATTATTTTAGTCTGATTAAAGAAATATTGCTGGATAAAATATTTCCTCATCAAAGGTGTTGAGCCCCTAGACAGCAACACTGAAGAATGAGCTGGACTGCTAGTCTTTGGAAGTCATCTATTCACTGCTGCTGTAATAGTACCTTTGATTTCATAATAAGCTGCAGGGACAATATACCTCTCTTATGTTTGTGGCACCATTAATGTTTCCAGCACTCTGTTAAGTTGTAAAATTCATACTCCCTTTTAAAGGCTGTCACAACACAAACAAAGTGACCTAAAATAAAATTCTGGAAATAGTGAAGTCATAAATTATCCAAATAAAGCAGCTTCTCCCTGTTTACAAAAGTGAGATGACACTGCAGCAGCCCCAAGTTGTCTGCTTGAAGCATGTGGCACTGTGCTGCTGTCCCCCAAGGAAATGCCTTTTTCCTTTTAGACACACCAAGCACAATAACCATGGCAGTACCTATCACATTCAAAACTCAAACTGACATGAGCTGCAGATCTAGTGCAAGCGTGCAGGAAAGATTCTGTAGCTGCCGCTGCTCCCCACATGGCAGTGTTAGGGAGTTTCCCCACACAGTACAATGCCAGGGCATTGCAGGTGGATTGCTCTGAGTATTCCACTTTGCTGGTAGAGCACAGAACTTCAAATGCCAAGAAAAGGAAATAAGCTTATGGATTTTTCATATATTTTCTTGGTGTTGCTCTAAATGCATGTATGATCTGAAAAAAAAAGTGTGCCAATGGACCTGCCATTTTTCTGCAATCTTGTCGAGACAAGACTTTGCATGGTACTTCAAAACAGAATAATAGCATTTATTTTCAAAACAGATAAATGGCATGTATCCCAAGGTGTGTTTCTAGCTGTGCTCCCCCTATCCCCAGCAGTCTGTGTGGTGCACTGACATAAATTTGTACTTGTGGGAGTGCACTACCACATAGGGAGCAATTGCTGCCTTTGAGATTCAGCTTTTTTCTTTTTGATAGATGTCAAGTCCAAACACTGGGAAAAATGGGAAGAATAAATCCTACAATGACACAATTTACAAAGTGTGAAGCTTTAGGATATTAAAATATTATGAAAGAGGTCTTCCACTTTGTTGGGTTCACTCATGTCCTCTGCATTTAGCTTGACTAA
The DNA here is from genome assembly GCF_036417665.1 of Passer domesticus. Classification (NCBI taxonomy): domain Eukaryota; kingdom Metazoa; phylum Chordata; class Aves; order Passeriformes; family Passeridae; genus Passer; species Passer domesticus. The sequence goes on along the minus strand of NC_087512.1, from coordinate 40,078,880 downwards.
CTCTAATTAATATGACGTTTCTTGGAATCAGAGAAAAAAAACCAAAGGAACAGAGTGGAGCATGAAGGACATATAATCAGGCCAAAGCCTCTGGTGTCAGGAAAGGACAGCACTAAGAACAATAAGTGACACTGGAACATGGTAGTTCAGAATACACTTATGCTTGTAGAACCATAATAGCTGTGTTTTCAATTCAGATATATTTTGAAGGTATAATAAAATGTTACACTGTATTTTCTTATGAGACGGTGTCCTGGGTGGGTCCTGACATACATCTGCATTTTAGAAATTACATTTAACATCTAGCAAGAAATTAAACATAATTCTCCAGGTTTACAAGAACACGTAATAATGACCATGAGTGATGGTCTGGCAGAAAAGTCCTGGCAAGGAGGATTACAGTGGATTTTAATATGACTTTGGAATGTCATATAAGGGTACTTTTGAAGTCTACGTATTTTGGTATCTGCTTCTCCCTCCATGCACTCCAGGTCTAGCGTGGCTGCCCCAGAAAACGGAATGAGTGCTACTATGCATGTGGTGTTGTGCAGATTTAACTGCTGGATTGTCCCCCAGAGAGCAAGCCACTGAAGAAAGCCCTGCCGCAGATTGTAACCTTTCTTCAGCAGAGGGGTGAGTCATGAGAACCCATGCACACATGTGACAGTGTGTTTTGATAGGCCATATCTTCTTCCCTGTTTTGGTCCTGGTGAAAGATCCTTCACTTCTGGACAACTGAATGCCATGCAGGACAAGACTTCGGGTGACATGGTAGTCATTAGCTGCTCCTTCTATGCTGCTATTGGAATGACACTTAGGTAAAGGGAAACTTCTTGATGGCCAGTGTTGTGGCCGATAGGGAGGGCATTCCTGATAATGTAATTATGAGCCAAAGGAGAAACTCTAGTTACCTCCACAGGCTTCTTTAAAATCCATCACAACATTAACAGTAGAATTGCTGACAATTCTTGCTCCTCTTTCTAGGCAGGTGAAGTTCATTCATGATGAGGGGCTTCTACTACCAAACCCAGGCCATGCTCTTTGTTTTTTCCAGTAGAATAAAGATGAGGGGGCTTCAAAGAACAGAGCCTACAGAATCTGTGAAGAAATGGGGAACTCAGCATACTCACTCCATAATGAAACCTCAAAGGAAATTTTCTCTGTTAAAAGTTTCTCTAGTTTAATAACTGCGAAGTCATAAAATTTAACTGAACAGTGGTTTTCCATATAAAGGTCTCTTCAGTCAATAGTTCTTCTCTAAGCGATTCCAAATCATCTTGGCTTCAATAAGATCAGATGCTCAAACAGCCTATAGGTTTAGCAGCTGTTCAACATGCTCTGTTGTGGTGGGTTTTTCTTGTGTACAATTTTGTCACATTTTCACAGGCTTCTGTTATTGTGCCTATTAGACAGGCACATAAGAGATAAATTTTTTAAAGCAGTTTGTGGGGGGAGGCATTGCCTATTATAGTATTTTTTAATTGAGATGTAAACAGAAGTCCAACTTATTAAACCTATAAATGGTTTTGCAGTAAACTGACAATATAAAAGAGGACTATCTGAGCTTCCAGAATCAGACAAGTGTTTTGCAGTCCCAAGATTAATGTCAGTGATATGTATTTATCTCATGAACACTATGACAAATCTAAACACAACCCATTGAATTTCTTGTGCTTGTTTCACCAGAAAATAACAATAATATAAATTCTTATAGTCCCAATTCTGTTGTCCTTATAAATTAGAAATACAGTGGAGACGGAACATATTTACTCGTCTTGTAGCCCAAGTTCATCAGTTTCCTTGCTTTCTCCAGCTGAAAGGGCATCTGCCCTGGATTGGGTACCACAGGCTCTTGTCTCTTGCCAAGAGTGCAGTAAGAGATTCATTGTCATCCTGCTGTGCTCTGCATTCATCACTGCTGCAGTGCTGTGGAAGGATGTGGCCCTGAGAACAAATTTCAGATTTCATTTAAAAACTCCCTAAACTTTACAGGAAGGATCAGTTGCATTTTCAACCACAGACAAACCAGGAAGTTGTAAAACAGTTGTTGGAGAGAATGTACACTGCTTTTTGTTTAACCTACAATGCAGAGTTCCATTCAGAGACTTTTCTGTCTTGTAAAATAAAGATGGATACATTTCTAAACAGCATATCGCTTCAAAATGTGAAACCAAGCTTCTCATTTTTTTATTTAGGATGTTAATTAAAACTTTCTCTGTAAGGCTAAAACAACTCAACATGTTCAACATGAATTCCAGCTCACTTTTACAAAGGCAACATTATCAAAACTAACTCCAAACTAATAAAACATAGTTCCTCTCTCTCTAACTGCACTTATTTCTAGATTATTTAGATTTAACATTTTTTAGGCTATGGGAGTATATTATTACAATTGATTTATTCTTTTGATGTAATAATTTCCTGGAAAAAAAAAGTCCTGCATCACTTACAATAATGTGGTCCCCTGTTTGGAGAATTTTCATATGTGTAATAATTGGTCTGAGAATTGTAGTGAAGCCAATGATAGCCAGTGTCTGCCTAAACTTGCAATCCAAATAAAAAATCAATACAAGTGGTACATCTCTCAGCAGAAAGCAGCTTCTTTCTCTTCTGGCAGAGAGTTGGTATGAGTGGATTGTATCTCTGACTTCAAGAGTCTGAATTTGATAACACTGCAAATCCGTAATAGACATAGTCCAAATACAGGATTCTGGTAATCTTAGATTAGTCAGCTTTTTTGTAAACAAATTTCAGATTATCCAGATGTCAGACACATCCTTCAGTTCTAAAACTCAGGGACTATGAATTTATTTGAAATCACAACTCTCGGACTGTCCTGGAGCTACTTAGATGACTGGAATGTATCTGCATTCCACAAAGATTTCAGCAGACTTCCCACCACACTAAAATATTCAGAATGAGAGCTGGCAGGTCATAATTACATTCATATATTCACATGCTTGAGTGACAATTTGTATATGTTATTACGATGTTGCTTCATTTTCTTCTATATATTTTAGGATTAAGGTATTAGGAGTATCCTTACTCTGCGGGGGAGCTGTTCATCATTTATGTCTGTATCTACTCTACTGTTTTGAAGTCAAGATTTTCCATGCTAACTCCAAAACAAGTCATGTGGTTTAGGTAATTTGGGCTGATAATAATGATATTTGGGTAAAATATTATCTCATAAAGAGGTCCACTGTGGAGCTGTAAAAAACCACTCAGAGAAACTTTGCAGACAAATGCTAGTTCACAAAACATTTTCTATAAAGCTTTGTCGCTCCTGGCTGGTGTGGGCAGAAGGCAGATGTTTCATGAACTGTAAACAAATTTTGAGTGTCAGAACTTTAGAATATTTTCCATGGTTGGCAAAAACCTCCAAGATCAAGTGCAACCTTTGACCAAACACCCATGCCCACTAACTCACACAAGCTTCCTACCTCCTTCCTCCTGGAGGACAGGTGTTGGTGAAGGGTCAACACTCTTGGCACAACAAAAGCTTGTGCCACCGATGGTATGAGCTTAGAGGTTTGCTATTCACTTGAGGCTTCTGAGCAAAAACGATTCCTACTGGTCACTTTGAAATGAGCCATAATTTTCTAAGCAAAACATATGCCCAAAGGTAATTGTTAAGCTTTGGTCATTATGGGACTGTTTCTTCTCCCTTGGGTGCAGTATAGTACAATAGAAAGGTCTGTTTAAAAACCTGGACTAGCCTCTCCTTCTTCGTTTTTCAGGGACAGTGTGATTCTCCAATTAAAATTACACCAGGGATTGGCTGTGCTACAGTTTATTAACAAAACATTAAGGACCTAATTATAATAACATTAATATTAACAAAACACTGAAGTACATATTTACTGTAGTCCAAGTTCAAGCACAGCCATCGAGCATTCAAGCATGACCATTAAGCATACGACTGTCTGCATGCTGTAATGGCAGGGCAAATGTTTTCAGAGACCCCAAACAATGTAGCAATGTTGATAAATGCTCTTGCCCTTTTTTTTTTGCAAACTTCATTTAGCAACAGCTTGCTGCTTCAGTGGTGCTGTGTGAGACTGTATTGACACACAGCAAACACCAACAGAGGAAGCACAAACTCAAAACTGTCTATTAGTTGAGATTGCATCTCTAAATACATAGGGGTGTGTGTAAGGAGAATGCAGGGTTACACGTCATGGGCAGACAGTTTTGTTATGCATAGGATCAGCATGGAGACTACAAAACAGGAAAGCTGATTGATGGCAAAACCAGGCATGAGCTATGAGCTCTAGCACAGGTAACAATCTATGAAACGGTGTTCGGTGACATGGCCAAGTGAGATTCTGTCTGCTGACAAACCTCAGTTTTACCAGAAGAGACAAGCTACCTTTTATGGTCTTTCCACATGGAAAGAAAGGAAAATTTTGAGTTGTCTTCTGGAAGAGCTAGATGGAAGAAGCAGAGTACTTTTTTGACCAGTTTCATTCAGCTAGAGACCTCTGTGGAAGTGATAGCCACCATGCGGTTTCACAAATTATAATATGCTTATGTGATTTGATGGTCTCATCAGAGTGCAGAAAATCAGCTCTCTCTGTGCCTATTCTAGAGATTAGATTTCCTGTTTTTAAAAATTGAATCTAATTTGTTCAGAGTTGTCGTTCTCACATTAAGGACACGGGTCCACAACTGCAGGTGTGCATAGGCACAGAAATCTGGCCAAATGCATCATTCTTCCACCATTAAACTGTGAGTGTTGCACGAATTATCTGTGAAGCTTGTTGCAGATGTACCAAGTATTTATAAGTTTGCTACAGTGTTTTATGGGAAAAGCAGGGAGAGAAGTGCCTTTCTCAGAGAAGTCAGGTGAGGTGTATTCTTAGACTGGATGAAGAAGATGATTTCACCTGTCCCCTAAAAAGGTGGAGCGCAAACGGGTGCTGCTTCTGTGTGTATTTTGTGGATGAGCTTTAGTTTTTTAGAAGGAAATGTCTGCATATGATTTTGTATAATGCTAAGGGTAGCCAGGCAAGAGTGGATGAGATAAACTGTAATTTAGGATAGTAAAGTCCAAATCCAGAAAGCTATCTAGATGTCATGTGGGTAGAGCTAACCACTGTTGCTGATTCCAGCCTAAGTGTTGTGGATGAAAATAACTCAGTGCTAGTAAGAAGTCATAAAGTGTTTGGGAAGAAATATACATCAAAGAATTCTAATTTTAGTTAAAAGGGAATGAAAAATACCCAGTTTTGATGTGATCACCATCTGACATTTACTTATTTAAGTGTGTTTAGGTAACTGAGTTTCAGATGCATATGTGTATTCACCAACTTTCTCTAACCAGTGAAGAGGAAGCAAAGTTCTAAAGGATGGGTTCTCTAATCCCATGGCAGTGTCTAGATAGCTAAAAAATCCTCACCAATGACTGCTGATGAAGTCCAGTCTAACAGTTCATATTTACTGAAGCCTAGATGGAGGAGTATTAAGTACTCATTAATTAGATAATAAATGTTGAAATAAAATTTTAAGCACCTGAATTAAGGTGAAGTTAATTTTATTCCCTTTAACTGAAGTAAGGAACTTCTGAAATGCCATCAAAACCGAAGGAAAGTGGTACTGTACTACCAGTGCAGTACCAGTGTCCAAGTACTTAAAAAAAACTATATAACAGAGGTCCTGAGGTGGCATTTCTGAACAAGGATGAAATCTTGGGATTCCCTGGTATTCTTTCTAGGGTATGTTAGACTTTTGACAAAAGCCAGAGGAAATTACTTGCTCTGATGCAAATTTTTCACATGAGAATATTTTGGAGTGTGTACGGAAGAGTTTATGCCATCCACAAGGCATCCTTAAAGAGAAACCTGTCTTATAGCTCTCTTTTAAATACAATATCTGGGGCCCCTCTGTTGGTCACAGCTTTCAGAGAGAGAAAATCTAGTAGGAAGGTCCAAAGCCATGAGGGGTTTTGTAGGTCAAAGTCAGCACCTTTGCCTCAATCTTCAAAAGCAGCAGGAGAGCAGCAGAGATCACAGAGCACTGGTGTCACATATTGCCATGCTGAGGAGTTGTCAGCAAAAATCCAACTCCAGGGCTGCTAGAAAAAACAAGAGATAGCAAAAGGTTTGTTTTGCTTCATTTCAGCTGAGTTCTGAGGTTACCGAGCTTTACGGAATGACAGCGACCATGTACATTTTTATAGTCCAGCAGAGTTCAGAGCCCTGGTAAGAAAGCAAATCACTGCTTGGTCAGCTCCTCACACGCACAACAGTTCAAGGGTTCGTGTTTTTCTCTCTCAGCTAAGCTGTTTTCCCAAGAACATCTTAGTTACTTTTTGCCATAAAACAAAAGGTCAGGTTTGATGTTGGTCCTAGAAATGTTCTTGTTGTTCTGTTTGTTTATATAACCCCCTTCTCTGTCCATCTGATGGAGAATGTGCTCTTTTGCTTAATGCCAGCTGCATGCAGGATGATGAGAAGAATGACAGCCCCAAAAAGAGGGACGGGGGAGGGGTATGCAGAGCTGTGAAGGAAATAAAGGGAAAATAAGCAGAGTTTTGCCTCTGGTCATTTTCAGACAGCTTGTGAGATCCTCACATCACACACATTGCTGGGTTGCCTGTGCCATTTCTGAACACACAAGCTGTTATTTCCTCACAAGGAGTCAGCACTGCTAAACCCTTTCAGGCAACGTGGGTGGGCTCTTTAGAAGACATACTGTGTCATCCCATTCAGGAACTGCCCTCTGTCACTGCTCTCCTGGCATGCTGGATGTTTGTTGTTTAAGTAAATAAACTGGCTTGTGTCTCAGGCTAGCTGTGAATGCTGTGTCCTCCCACCACCACCCTTTCCCGGCCACTCCAGGGGACAGGAGAAAAAAAAAAAGAAAGAAGAAAAGAAAAAAAGAAGAAAACAGCCAAAAGCAACAAGAAGATGAAAAAGTTCACAAAGAGCTCGATGCCACCCACTAAGCCCCAGCCTACAAATAATCAGTGACCAAATGGTGTCATTAGAGGCCCCAACATCCTGTCAGCACTCAGCCTTTCATGGAAATCCATGATGGAGGTGATTTCAAAACCATCTTTCCTTTCTCTTTCAGAAAAGTTTCAGGGAAATCACTATCACAGGATACTTTGGTTTTCCTTGTTTCTTGCAAATGTATCTTTCAACTTCCAAGTTAGTGGTCAGCTCCTGCAAAACTAAAATAATAATTTTTGAAGCCCCATTGTCAGCTTGCCTTCTTCCTAGGCTATGGAATGTGTGTGATGTAGAAGGAAGATGCAAGATCATGAATCTGCCTCTGTTTTATCAAAGATGCTCAAGCATGATTGCAATCAGGTTTAATTTGTGTTTTACTGCACCTCCACTGCCCCTTTTTTCAATCATGATGTTAAGCTACAACAGGGAAAACAGATGTATGTTACAATACAGATTGTCTTTAGGGTTAATAGGAACTTTCCATATTGGCTGAGGCAGCATGCAGTTTTTCATATTTTTATCTTGCTGAGTATTCACATTAGCCAAATGCGGAAACTTCATTAAATAATTTGGCCTTCCACCCTTAATTCCATAGGCAGTCAATGAGAAAAAAGCCCAGGTAAAATCAGAATAGTTCTAGTAACTTCTCTATAAAATCAACCTCTGCATGATTTTCTTCTGTCTTTCTCTTCTGCATTACCTCTCTGGTGCTGCTCTACCAAGTGCAAGCAATTGAACAAATTAAATAATTTCTTCACACATTAGTAGCTGTGCCTATATGCTACCTGGGAATGGAGTTTGTCACTGAAACATTGCTTCTGGAGAAAATGCTTGCAAAAAAATTTAATTAAATGAAAAGTACAGAATGGTGACAGATCCTAAGAATTTGCTCTAATGGTTCTGTTTTCCTCTACAAACACCTTCACCCATTTTCAGACTGGATTGATGACATCAACCACATTAAGAGTCAAGGCATAGAAGAACCCCAGCACCAGAAGCACCCTGCAAATGCAGAATGTCTAAACTGAACATTTTTGTAGGGTGCCTAGTAAAACTGGCTTTCAGAAGTGTTTAATTCCGTGAAAATGTCATAAATCTAGTTAGTCACAGAAAGTGAGTCATGTGATGATCGTCATTGATTTCCCTAGTCTCTCAATACACTTGTTCATAAATAATCTAAAAAGATATTTTTTCACAGTTATTATCACATCTCCATTAGGCAAGTGGGGCAACAGAGCCACACCCAGGCTGGGAGGTCTCAGCCTCTGAAATTTCTCAAGAGAGGCACCACTGAGCACAGACAGGTTACTGGAAATCTATCTGAACCCACAACAAATCACACTGTGTTTCATCATACTGCTTGTGTCTCCTGTTCCCATAAGGATGAAGATCCACAACTTTATGTCTGAGCTTCTCCTGATTCAGCAGTGCTTGCTGAATGAACTTGCACCACATGAACTCCATCAGTTTGCATCTGAAACTCATACAAAATTAAAAAAACTTCACCCCCAAAGCCCAGTCCTTAGAAGCAAGATTCATTTCTAGTCTTCTATTCAACCTCTTTATTTTCACTGTCCTCAAGAGGAGGGTCTTGTCACCAAGGAGGTGGTTTTCACTTCTACAAATAGGCAGTATAAAAGAAAATGGGTCTAATGTCAAATTTAGGGCACACTGTGAGTAAACACAGAAACTGACAGCAGAGTCATAGTGCTTGATACCACCACATTTAGCAGTTTGTGGGGGCCTGCCTCCAACTTTGAAAAGTCATATCTGCATATTCTATTTGGAGACCAAAGAACATCCTTTATTTGACAAAGATTTCTTCAAATTTTAGGCAAGCTTCAAAATCACAGGAATAAATATTGCCTTGCTTTCACAGAGAAATAAAGAGGTTACATGAGATATCATTTCTCCTGTCTTTTTTTCTCCAAGTCAAGCAAAGTTTAATTTTTCAGTTACATTCACTTGGACTGAAATAAGCAAACAAAACAAAAACAAACAAACAAAAAAAGACCAAAAGAGATCCACTAGGAAAAAAAAGAGTTAATTTAATTTAGAACTTCAAAGCTCTAATAATAGGCACAAAAAAAATCTTAGTGGTCAGATTCTGTCATGCAAGAAAACATCACCAGGTGACAGATTAAGCCACTACTGGCATAATTAAAGGAGTGTACATAATGAAACATACCAAATAACATGGCCCAAAGCATTTTTAAGCTTTCAAAATCATAATGGCTGCAGTAGTCATGCTTCCACAACTATGATTACAGGCAACTGGATTCAACATATTTTCCAGACTTTTTTTTTTTTTTTTTTTTTTTTTTAATTCAGCAGATGGTGAGCCTGGGAGTAGCAGCGTACAGCTGGTCATTCCCACCCATTCCTCATCCCCTTCAGAGCAGGAAGACACTGCTGCTCCCAGAGGCCAGGTCCTTACTGTAGAGATGGCTAATGCTCATAATCCCTGCTCTTGGCCCTTGCATTCATGGCACAGGGGACTTCCTCTCCTGGTTAAGCGTGAGGACATCCCTTCTCCACCTGATTTGGAGACTCAACAAGGGGCAGAAGCCATTGTCCCTTCCCACGGACCAGGTCCTGCAGCTTTAGTGACAAGCAGACAATGGCTCCAGACCTCTCCTCTCTGACCTGCTGTGAGCCTTGCCTTTGTTGCGAACGCTTCAGAGCAACACAAGCCCTGTGATGCTGCATAGCCTTCCTTCTCCTCTTTTTCAGTAACTATATGTTTGGGGGTTTTTTACCAGGTTCATCTCTGCTTTGGAAAATGACTTTACAATGGAAATGAGCTTATTGTGCATCTCCCAGATTGGAGTCAAATGTGCTGCGTGCATCTCTTGACCTTGTAAGCAACAGACTGTTAGCAAAGAACAAGTCTCTTCTGTTCTGTGTGTGTATCACACACTACTGAACTGACTTGATACAGTTTGACCCAGAAACACAGCGACTGTAAAATGCTTTGTTCACATGGGCACTTTATACGAGAAGCTGCAATTGAAAGCTGTAGTGGTGATGCTGAATACAAATGAGATAACACATAATTTAGGCTCAGTTGCTATTTGGAGCTATTGTTCATAGGAATCACACATTTTAAATTAGCTAAACCCCAAATTGAACTGACATTGTAACTATTTTATTTCCCCCCTTCTACAATTTCTTGTGAAAAATCAAGGCCAAAATATGGTTACTATGAGAACTATAGTAATACTCTGCAAATTGTCTTCTTGTGATTTGCACCATGCACACAGAGAAGATTGGAGTGTTAAGTAACTGTGCTTAAATTGTCATATGCACACACAAAAGGACTGTCTTTCCCTCCTGTCCTTGAAACAAAGTTTTAGAGAAAAACAAACCAGCACTGAAAATATGCTTGTGAATCCATTTTAACTTAATTAACACTATGCTAGTCACAAATGCAAACAGGTTTCCAAGCACAAAGTTTGGCTGTCCCTCCACTGTGAATTCAAATTTGACTCCTTGCTTTGTTCTAACAAACAAAGAGAGCAAAGAACAATGTGGCCCTGACCCTTCTTTACCCCCTCACATACAAATGAGCCCTTTAAATATTCAGACGTCCTGAGACATGAAGAGGTCCCATAAGAACAAACAGCTGCCATTCCTCCAGACAGCATTTTGACCAGACATTGCCTATCTACTTTTTGAACAACTTTTACATTCCTGGGGCTGTTTCATAAAGAAGATGGCAACACTCGTGTTCTCAGGACATAGCCTGTATTTCTATGCAGAAGTACACAATGAGTCCCTTCCTCCCTTCCTACCACATAAACACACTCCACTTGCAACTTCTCAGCAATTTTCTTGCCTGGGGATCCAATGCCATAGGCTTGGAGTCAGGGTTAGTCTAATATTCCTGCTGCAAACTCCCTTTGAACATGCTTGTGTACATGTGCTTGGACTGAGACAGGGATCTGCAGTCTCCACATACTCTTCCTCTTAGGAGTGAGTCCAGACCCACCATGAGAGGAGTATGTTAGGAAGCTGTAGGCACTAACTAGACTGAAAGTACATTTTTGTTCCTTAAGTGCACAAAATACATGCATTACTGTAAGACAGGGACATTGCTGGGTCTGGACCCAGTAAGAACTCCAGCAGTGGTGCTGTGGACACCCGTGGGCAGTGCAGGGGGCAGATCCCTGGGCCCTCTACACCAACTGCAGCAGTCTGGCTTCTGTGTCTGCTCCAGCAGCACTGGGAGCTGAGCTCTGAAGATGCTGGAAGACGCTATAAGATGCTGGAAGATGGCATAAGGCTGGCAGGATTTGTTGTCTGGTGATTAGAGATTGCTCATCCTCCCTCAAAGGTCCTGGGTCTTTCATTGCACAGTTGCACAGACCGCTTGGCTTATTTCTGAAAAGCTCAATAACAAGAGATGGCTGGTAAGACCCACATAATTCACAAAATTATATTATTCCTCACTGGCCTTAGACATAGCCATTTTTAAAACCCTTCAGGGCTGAGAATTTCTGCCACCACCCCGCCAGTGCATCACCAACTACACCGTTGCAAATGCTTTCTTAAAATCAGGTACAAATCTCTCTTGCAATGATTTGTACCCATTTGTGTCCCATCTGTGATGGACATAAAAAGTAGATTACTGAGAAGAATGATGTCACACTGAATGGAAACCTTGTCCAGCTAAATGCTATGATGAAGAATCTGCTCTAAAATTGCTGCATCCCATGATCACCTAGATTTTTTTTCACCACTTTGGAGTGCAGAGTAGGAGTTGGCCTTACATACAGACTTTTCTCCAAAAAAGGATCTGTGCTGCTGTAATTTTTAATGACAGAAGATATGAAAAATGGGATCAAAGAAAAACAGAAGAAAAGAAAGCCTTTAAATCAGATGGTACTGGCCTTTGAACTTGATGTTTTCTGAATAGGATGGTTTCCTCCATGATTCTCATCTATCTAATAAAAAGCAACAGCATAGACTGAGCATAAAAAAAATCAACAGAGGCATGTGGACTGCTGTTTGCTCTGGAAAGCAATGGGAACTAGGCCCTGATATACTGCTGAGACTTGTCAATAATTTTAAACTTTTTATGTTTACTAAAGCTGCATAAATACTCTCAATCATTTCTGGTAGGTAGCAGCAAAAATACCTAAACCAAAAACTACAATAAATATAGGCCAACGTATTAAAAAAAAAAAAAAATCAAGAGTCTTATTCCCACAGGAAACAGTCATGTCATTGAAGTTAATGGAAGTTTGGTACTAAGCATTTACAAGAAGCTGAGCACCACCAGTTAATATTCTTCCCAACCACAATCTGTGAGAAGGTTTTGACTTTGTTTTTGTACTTCAAACATTAAATTTTTGACATTTTTCCCATTGCTCTGGTTCTCAGCAAGAGATGCAGACTTTTTCAGCGTAGGTAATGTGACAACCAACCATTTCTCACGTTGCATAAACTGAGCCAAAGCTTTTCTTTTCAAGTAAATCAATACATTTTCAGAATATTTAGACACAGCTCACTGCTTGTCTTCACATATGAAATGAGCTCTTGCCCGTGGTCTAACACTGAAAGAGATTGCTCCTATGGCTTAAAGCAACAGCTTCACTGTTTTTCCCAGGATTAAGGAATGCATTCCTGGCATCCCATGGACTAGCTGGGACTCTGTTCCATCATGAGGTGTCCAGTCACATCTGCACACATGCAACAGTGTAAGAAATGTGTCTGCAAGGGTGTTTGCATGGGGAAGGAAGTGACTGCTCTTGACCAACTCCCTTCCATGCATGTTCCCGGAGCCAAAAATTGGTGGTGTTTGATGAGCCTGTTGTTCCTCTCAGTCTTATATTTATTTCTGTCTGTGCTTGCTATTTTCTGATAACTTTCCCATGAAAGATGAAACCATACAGAAGAATGCTTTTGCTTCATACCAAGCTCCCTAGGCCTTGATCAGAGACCTGAAATGATGGAAAATGGATATAACCATTGCTGGTTATATCTTGGAGGGCTGAGCTTCTCAGGCTGAGGTGTGTCTACTACACAGAGATGTGCAAAATGACAATGTGTGAAAATACAGCTCCCTAGCTGGCTTCTGACCTCATGATTCACCATCAAATGTCACAAAGTGAAGTATAATATAGCTGTGAGAGAGGCTAAGTTACAACTAGGAGTCTGTGGTTTTCATTCTTCGTCATTCAAATAATTTGGATTAAGACCTTTCAAGAGATTTGAACAGAGGTTGAGACCTGACAGTCTTTTCTCCTTGGAGAGAGATGGTGCCCTGAGCAGGTATTGAGGAGCATGATAGGAACATAAAAGACACCTGAGATACTCCTGGCCTGTGTTCTCAAATGTTCATTAAAAAAGGCTGAGACATATTTTTTGTTCCTGGGGATAATGGGCAACAGATCCTGAGTGGTGGTAAGAGCAATGTATACATTCTATCAGAAATCTAAAACATGTAAACAGACAGACAGAAATTGTCAGATGGATGTGAGAAACTCATAAATTAACAACAAAGGCAGGAAAAGGAAGTCCAGAACAAATACATCAATGTTTTTCACAACCATGGAGGAGAGTAATCCACTGGTTTATAAAACATTTGGTACAGTAAACATTAGCTGGATAACAGGCTGAGAGATATATGGCACTGGTCCATGGAAATATGAACACAAGGCATTTGTTTCATTGTGTTTCTTTTTCTTTAAATATTTACATTCTGTGTTTTTACAGGATATAGTTTTTTATCCCATATGCATAACAAGCTACCTTTCCAAAGGCTCACTTGGGAGGCACACTCGGGGTCACTGGTTTGGCTTCAGTGGCTCTTTGTTGAGGTTTAGTATGTTTCATGAGGAAAAAATAGATATATACAACTTTTCTCTCCCATCCCTAAGCCCCCATGCCCCACCACTCCATTTGATAGCCTTTTTGGCAAAAATTCTTGAGAATGAGGACTGAAGGCGTTTGCAAAACAACAGCTTCTTTTTCCTCTCTTTTTCATGGGCTGAAGCATCTAGAAAAGAGACATGCCTGCACGGATAGGGAAAGTAGATGTGTATCTTTTTCTCACTTCATTGTGGTACAGTCCCTTAGGCCTTAGAGTCATGCTCAGCCCTGTGAAATTTCATGGCATGGAACAAAACACAGAAACTGGAAAAGGCACCTTTATGAGTATGTTCAATTTCAGTGCTGGCACACACTGTAACTCATAATTTCTGAGCTGTATATTTTCAGCACCACGCACTAGATTGGCATCTGCCTGTTTGCGATGGTGTCACTCATGAATTCCAGATATGTCATGAACCATGTGATTTGAAGGCCAACTGAAAGAAGTATGAGAGGCGGCAGTCCTACCTATAAAGTCAGGAATTCACAAAAGGTTGTCCTTTGTGGCCTTGAGGCTCCCTAGCTTCTGTTACACCTTCACTTTCCTGAAATGTTTCATGCTAGGAGGAATGTACCGCTTGGCATTTGAGGGACTGCTCTATCTTTCCCCTCCTATCCCCTCAAAAGGGAAGGTAGAGAGGAAATGTTAACAGGTCAGTTTTTCATCAAAAATTAACCATTTTACAACCATTACTCTTTCTTTGAGAGTGATATGTGCTATACCAGAAAATTAGTTTGAACATCATGACACAAACCTGAAGCAGGTTTACACCAGCTAGCTCTGACAGTGCTGACAGCACAACACAATCAGAACCACGTTCAGTGATGATGAATTATTTCAGCAGAGAAAACTGATGTGGCCTGACACAAGGACCAGATTCTTGACTGCATTTCCATAGCTTGACATGGACCAATGTAAACGTGCTTCTGAAGATTCTGGGTCTGCAAAAGCATCAAATTTGAGATATGCTGTGAATGTCTGTAAAAAAAATGGACAATTCAATGACATTTCTAAAGGTTCCTCAATGTCACAGAGGGGCAAATCTAGAGCAAGTGTAGATGTTGGAAATGGTGAAAGGAAGTACATTCATTCTAACTGTAAAATGATTCCCTACATATTGGCAAATCTGTGATTAGCACATGGTTCCACGGATCTAGCTGATATTTTTCACTGCAATAAAAATGTCTTTTGTATATGATTTTTTTCCCCTTTTTTTTTTACTTTCAAGAAGAATCAAATATCACTTGACAAATGTGGATACTACTCAGTGAGTTGAGCAATGAAACACTGCTTATGTTGAGACTGGAAAATAAGTGAATGACAAATAAACTAATGAGAAGCACATTTGTTAATATAAATTCCAAGATTCCTTATCCATCTCATATCTTGCTGAGGGTAAAATGCTAGTTAAAGAAAGGACTACAAACATACGTAAGTCCACAGAGGGGGTTTCTTCTTGTTTTCCATTTCATATGCATCTCATAAAAGTCTCATAATCTAGTCCTTTCTTCTGTTAAGTTTATGGAAAATTCCAGAAGGCATAGCAGAAGTGGTTTAGCTGATTGAAAGCTGATCACTTTCACATTCAGAGCAGGTGGAAATGTTTCCTGGCAGCAACCATGAATACTTATTTACTAGCACTTTAACGTCTCAATTTTTCTGATTCATCCTCCTTTTGGATCTTTTCTTTATTTGCAAAGGATGTTTTTATAAAAAAATTTCTGTGACAAGAAGAACAAAATGACATCTTAACATTTTTTATTTTAATTTGCATTTGAGATAGTAAAATATTCTGATGTTACTTAAAACATTCTTAGAATGAACAATTAAAAAGAAAAGCGCTGCATTTCTCTTATTCATATGTAGCTATTATCTCGCTTGTCACCAGGATACCTGCCATGGTGTCATTTTCAGACACTAACTATGTAAGAATGTGTCTGTTCTGTGCCAGCCCTTGTGCTGCTGTAATCTCTATTTGGGAGGATCTGTTGCCACCCCAGGTGGACACCCCAAAATTGTGGTGGGCACACTGAATATGGAGTGAAGCAAGTGAATCTCTCATAGCCAGGCCTTCAGAGAAGGGCCAAGGCATCTGATCTGATTTGGATTATTGGGCCACTGTCCAAATTCACAGCTTGATCATTTGCTGAAACACGGATTCATAACAGATAAACCTCTCATACTGTAGTTTCTAGAGAAAATACAAAGCAGTTTGGCTTTTCAGTGCCTAGGTCCACCATATATTGCCATGCTGACACACACCAAATCTTTTCTTTCATTGTACTATGACTCCAAACATATAACATTGAAAACATACAGTAGAAAACTAGTTGAAGGAAAATATTGAAACATAAGTTAGAATTTGACTGTCACTTGGGAAGGACATAAGAAAAGAAAAAATTCTAAATTATTTTTTCTCAAAAAGTGTGAACTCACAGCTTATTTTGAGCTACATTCTGAGCATATATTAAAACATGTCTATAGGACTAAAAGAATCTTTATTTAAACATCTATGGAAGTTGGAACTGGAAATCCAATCCAAAGCTCCATTTTAGTTTGTGCGCAAATGATGCAAGTTTTAGCGTAAAGTGAATGACAATTTTTTGCTTTATATGCTGCTGTATTCAGACCATATGTAAGGATCCTACAGCATTCTAAATATAAACCTTATAGGCAAGGGTTTGACAAGGGGAAGGAATGTGCCAATAGTCATGAGAAGAATAATCACTGTCAGGAGGACCAAGAAAAGTTACAGAACCAGACTCCTCTACTTTTTCCCATAATAAATTGAGTCAATCTCCCAGGCTGCCATGCCCTTTTTCCATTTGTCTCCATGGGAAATTGTCTCTGGGAAAAAGGATTTTTCTAAACGCAAATTATAAAAGCCATCAAGAAAATAATTTCACTCTTAACCATCACTGACAGGCAGTTGCTTTTCTGGGGGCAGTTCATGCAGCATTTGTAGGTGCTGTTTGCTGCTGGTGTTGCCAAACCATCTGCATTCTGATACAGGCAGCTTGTGAATGTCAAGCTAATTAGCCAAGGCTAATGTCTGGTTTCCTGTAGAGGGCTTTTGTGGAGTAATTGCTGTCCTCGAGGTCAAACCGGTGTAATTACAGGTCTTTAATTAATCGAGATAAACAGCCTTTGAATCTTTGCAGTGAGTCAGCCAATCACTCTAATGGACTTTTATCTTAAACTACAACAATATAGGGTATTATGGCAGGTGATAGAAAAGCTTTTATTTGTATAGGATCTAAACAGTACGAGTTTTCACTAAAGCAATAAAAAATATTAACATCTATTAAAATCCCTGCCTAGGATTAAGAACAAATTCATTGTTACATGCTTCTCAGGCCAGACATTCATTTCTAAATAGAGCAGAAGGTAGATGTTTTCAGTGAAGTAAATGAGTAAGAAGAGAAAGAAGAAAGTATTCTCACAGTAATTTCTCACTCTGTAAAGATCAAATTGTTCTTTAAAGCATAGTATTGAGGCCATTTAAAAATAACAACCTCCCAAACAGCCTGTTTCTCCTGCTTAAGTGTTTTCCTTCCTCTGTGTCCCCTTTGCTCCTCACACCTCTCCTTGAGGCTTAGATATTTTGGTCTACTATGGGAACGCTGGCAAATGTTTCTCCACCTAACTTCATTGTTTCTCAGGTCAATTCTCTGCAGGATTTCCTCCTCAGAAACTGTTGTTTGCTTTATCACCTTTCTCCATGCACTTTGGTGAATAAAATGTCTAAAATAATACCCCATTTTATGAAAAATAACCACCCTACTTCTAGTATGTTGAGAGTCTACTCGGATGAAGAAAATTAAATTTACTGTAGAAGGAAATCAATAGTAGGCTTGACCCCTATTGTCTTCTGTAGACTTCATCTTAGCTTTGAAGTGCATAACAAGTTTAGGTACCATATTTCCCTAATTTAAGTAATTGCTGTAGTAATACATTACTAGAAACACATTTAGTCAGTTTAGTTTGTTTTTCTACAACAGATCAAAACCAATATTTGGAAACAACCTTCAGAGCAGTCCAATCTGGCAGTTAAATTCTCAACACCTAAGAAAATAATATCCATAGTGCTGCTATCACTGAATTGATTTTTTTTTTTTTAATAACTAATCAATTGAATTTGCACATTCCTACTTGGATTTTTTTGGGGGGCAGGGGCTGATTCTTCCTGTTTTGTTTTGATTGGATGTTTTTGTTTGGTTGGTGTTTTTTTTTTTGTTTGTTTGTTTGCTTGTTTGGTGTTTTTTTTAATAAACTAGGAGTATAACATAAGCTTTAAGGTGAATTAACAAGCACTTAAAATACACCACGATGAACTCAAGAATGGTAACTCATGATCAAACAATATTCAGTGTCAGAAAGCATTATGTTTCACATAAGGAACTAGTTTGGCAGGAAATCAGTAGTCATGTATGTAAAGTGAAAAGAATCAGCTCTTCAGTTTTATTAATTTTGCATGTATGACACACAGTGTAAGTCTGCTCTTCTTGCTTTTTGTGACCCTTGACTCACACTGGGTCCATGTCATATCATGTAAAAGGACATGATATGGACTTTTACATGGACTAGTAAGGACTAGTAAGAGTTAAATGAGTCCTTATTAATCAAGTGCCTACATATTTACATCCCTGTTTCCAAACTCAGAACAAAACTCTGCCTTTTTTGTCTACATATCTGTAGATGCACATGTATGTATGTGTTTGTGAGCATGTGTGTGTGTTCTAGAAAATATTTTTCTCATTCAATACCTGATACTGGAATATCTGTTCATGAAGACCTATGGGAAAGCCAGCTCAAAGATCTCAAGCAATCAAGCAATTCAAATACTGCTTGCTATACTGTCACCAAAGGATCTCTCCACGAAAAGGTTCAGGAAGGTTAAGCAGTATGTGAAGCAATACTGTAAGATGTCCTTGAAGTGCTGAGTTGTTTTGGGTGCAATTGTGTCTGTCCCGCTACAGTCAGGTAAGGCTTATAATGTAGATAACTCTAGGATCCAGTCACTGCAGTCTTTTTATAGTCAATAGCCATCAAGTCGATAGCCTAATATTACCTGCAGAAGGCTGATTTACCTCCCTTTTCTGAAAAAGGACTGCAGAGACAACACTGTTGACATAAATGGGATAAATGGGGAAGTTCTACCCCACCTGTACTTGCAATAACAAAGCATCTTCTACAATGGCTTTCCATAGCTTCTCTATGCTGTGAGATACTGGGAACTTCTCTGCAGTTACTCTTTGGCAGTATTTCTCATTGCAGTACTCTGGCAGAGTTATGCAGCCTCCTGCTGGGGACGTATTATATCCACATTACTTTAAAGCTGCCTAAAGTTGCCAGCACAGGCTCTGTGTCTCTCTAAATGTGCATTGTTCTGCAGCAGCCATTCTGTTCCAGCCTTTCACAAGCTATGTAATGTGGTGGCTCATCTGCTCTCTTTCCCCTTCCCACCCTGTATAAGCTTTCAATCACTGACAATATATTCAAAACAAAAGTATTCAAGAAATTAAAACCAGAATGAAATCCTCAAGGCCAGTATTCAGAACCCAGTTGTAAATGAAACATCTAGTTGCTTTTATAGTATTTAAGTGGTGTAATGGTAAATAAGAGTTCTCCTTTAAGGGGTAACTCATATGCCAGGGCACACTGGAAGGCACATGCAAACTGACCCAATTTGAGTGGGATGCAAAGTGCTAAAATGCAGTCTTAGACTTGTGCAGTAGTTTGGGCCACAGAGACAAGTTAGCTGGGACTTTTAAAGGGACAGGGATCTGAGACAATTGGCAAAGAGAGAAAACAACACAGCAGCATCAATGATAGCACGAAATGGTCTTGATTATGGATACCCACCAAGAGGAATATTTTTGCACATGACAAATCAGACGTATCCATGGCAGAAAGCTTCTCTTGTCCTTCAGTGACAGAGGATGAAACACTGATCATAATTAGTGCAATTGTAAAAGCAAAATTAATTCCAGCATTTTCCATTTTAAAGTCAAATTCCAGCATTATTTCATCCAGAAGCAGCCACAAAGCCCATACAGAATGGAATAGAGTCTTTGCTTTCTACCCATTTGCCCGCTGGCAAAACCAAGAGCCTCACCAACAGTATAGACACATGAATATTATACAGTTTTGAGTGTGTAATATTTTAACCTGTGTATGCCAATCCAAAGAAAAACCGTGAATCTCTAGTTCTCTGGAGAACCCTGGGAAAACACAGAAATGTAGACCCATGTGCTGGGCAGGTAACTCTCCACTGACTTATTGTTATAAATATTATGAGGATAAGGTTTAATAGTTACAGCAACACATTAGCAGAGGAATGAACTGGAATTGATTCCTTGCATTTGCTCCAGCTTTTACATCACTGGGAACCTAACACGTTCTCTCATCCTCACTTCACGCATTCCAGTCTCCCAAAGGCATAGGGAGACTTTTCCCACTCCTGGAAATTGGGTGGAAGGTGTTCTATGTGCAAAGTAATATTTGTAAAAGAAAAAAGGTGGTGACTGGAAGCCAAAGTTCTTTTGTTTGACATTGAAACCTTGTCAGGGCAAGGCATTTATAGGCTGATAGACATTCTTAGTCACAACTCACAGCAGGAGAAAACACTAGAAAAATTTTCTAATATGCAGACATTAAAACTGAGAGTTCCATTTAAATGATGTGCATATTTATTTGACCTTCCTGTTTAGACAGTGCATTTGAAATTGTCAAATTTAGTCACATTTGTTTATAGCTTTGCAGTGTATTAAATAATTTTCTTGTATCAAATATGATAGGTTGATATATATAATGATATATCATATATATCAACCTATCATATCAAGGTTATGAACAAGAATATGAACAATACATATGAGGATATAAAACTGCTTCCCTCTCAGACTGGGATTCTTTAAAGGCATTTGAGTGTAGGGGTTTTTTTTACTTCTCAGTGAAAAGACAGCTCTATCAGAAGCCTCTTCCTGCTGATAAGCTAGTCCTTGAACAGGTTTTGAGTGAACAGGACACTTTTCTGGATACCAGACTAAAATTTTACTTTGAATATATGATGAGGGCTGGGAGGTTTAAGGAGAATGGAGTGGTTGGTGGTGTTTTTGGGAATTTTTTTTTCTGTTTTGTTCATTAGTTTGGGGTTTTTGTTGTTATTTTGGTTTTTTGTTGTTGCACTTCCTTTTTTTTTGTTTGGGTTTGTTTGTTCATTTGGTTCTTTGTATTTTTAATTGTTTTTGTCATTTTTTAAAGCCACAGACTAAAAACATACATTCACAGTTTTGGTTGTGAAACATGCATTTTTTGGCAGAGATATTAACTTTTTTAATTTAATGCTCAGTGCCTAATCAACTGTAAGATTCTCAGCATTTTTCATTAATATCTCTAAGTTCTGAGACAATTTTCTTTGCTCAAAGGTAGTGAGTTGGGAACATTGTACTAGTTATCTTCCTGGAGTTAGCATTTATTTGGGGAGCTAACACTTAATTTGCGTTTAGTCACACCTGCCAGAATGACCCTCTGAAACTCACACCACCCCAGAAGAACAGTGTGTTTGAAAGCCTTCCAGAGTTTGGCCAAGGACTCCATCAATCATGGGAATGACAGTGTGTTTGGATAAGAGAGCTGTCAGGTTTGCTTAGCCCTTCTGGTACTCCCCTCCCTTCTCTCATCTTAAACCAAAGTCTTTGAAAATGCACCAGCTGTTATTGGGAGAAGGACCTGAAAAGTATTTTCCAACTGTTGTTTTGAGAATGGGTTAGAGATTGGAACAGCACCATCAATAACAAAACACATGGAACATAGCCCTGTTTCATAATCAAAAAAGCAGAAAAGAAGCCAGCTATTGAGAATTCTGCAATTAAAAACAAAAGCTGAAACAATAGATTTGGGCAAATGTGATGTTGTCAGTGAACATCCTGCTTTTCCAGCAGTCCACATGGAGTGGGACAGTAATGAAAGGTCTCAAATCAGAAACAGTGCTGAGCAAAAGGTGGTGCTCCTGGTGGGATAGTCCTTGTCTGCCTCCAGTGGGCAGGCTGGAGCAAGGCTGGGAGGGAGAAGCAGTGTTGACACAGAGATCTTACCATAGCATTTTCACAGTAGCTTGCCATAGGGAAGTGCAAGACCGCTTCCAAGAAATATCTCGCTTCTGGGTGGGCCAGCCTAATGCCACACATAAGTTTATTGCATAGGGCTGCAAAGTTCAAAGAAATCTCTGGGAAGGGGGAACTGTGGCTCACAGTGCTGAGCCCAATCTGCTACACCACACATGGCTAAAGTACACACTATCAGTAATCAAGGGAAGGACCTCCCTGAAGCACAAATGGCAGTGGGGGTACCCTTCTATAAATATCCTGAGAAATAGCAGAGTTTCCCTTTCCAGTTGCCTGAGTGACTCCACCTCCTTTGATAGCTTGCAAATGTTCCCTAGGTTTAGTAGTTACCACCGTCGCTTATGTTGTAGATCAAAAACAAGTGCATGGGAAAAGGCTGCTAAACACAATAGGCATGGGTTGAATTGCACGCAGTAGGAACAGTTTTAGAGTTGTGGTTCTGTCCCTTCCCTTTTTTCCATCCTTCTAATCCCTTTCCTCTTTCAGTTACATTCTGATTTTTTGTACTCAGAGAAACCTAATGCCAGCTACAGTTCTCAGCCCTGAGGAATTAAAACCATACCCACAAACTGGTAAAGGACAGATCCTGCCTGGCCCTTTTTTCCTGCTGCAAACAGCAAAGAAGTAGAATCCGAAAAGAGCCTCCAAGCCTACTCAATACCACCCGAAAACCATGTTAGCATTCAAACAATCTTTGTAGGTCTGCATATTCCATTCTGAGGTCTGGGTTCAGTTGATGATGGTCACAGTCAAATTTGCCCGGATACTTTTCCACAAATCATTGGAAAATCTGATGTAGACTTCATAGAATTCTGTAAACTCAGATCTACTTAAAACTATGTAAAGCACCAATAAAGCATGAAAAACATATATTTGGGTTCCTAAGAAGAAGAATAAACTGCAACAATTTCCCCTGGAAAATAGCATTTTTGTTCCATAACATAAAAACAAGTTAGGGAAATTCAGTAACTGCATTGCATCGACATCATCAAATTTAAATCATAGCTCATGTGTTAGTGATCAGAAGAATAAAAAGAAAACTTCCTCCTTCTTTTTCATGTGCCTGGAAATGATTCACTGATGGATAAAACTTGTAAATAGCTGTGGGAACTGGCCTGTTGTACAGAATACAGCATGAATACTGGCAATTCCATACCAGTGTGACTACCTGGAATTTAACATGAAAGAAACAGGACTAGAAGTAGTGTTCAAGCCTTACACTTTCCTAAGAACCGCCATTTACCCAAATGAAAAAGGGACTTACCTGTTGCTGTAGGTGGAACTAGTCATCTCTGATGAGAATTTAAACCTTTTTAAAGCCCTGTGACAACTATGAGAAAAGGTTTCATTTTGGGAAAGGCTGGCTATTTCCTCCAGGTTTAAAAAAAGGTACCATACAGCACTGCATGTCATGTAATTAATTTAGTTCATTTTTAATGGTTTGAGGGATGGACTCAATTTGAAATTACACTGCATTTCTGTCAGGGAAAAGAGGAAAGAGAAGACATCGAAAGGTCCCACAAAATGCAACAGAGGCTTTTCTGGATTAGCCTGCAGTAATAGGGAATTATATTCTTGTTACAAAATAGGAAGAGGCAGGAGTCTTATGAAAGGTTATTATTGCTTTCCTTGCAATCATATCACATTACTACAGAACCAAGGTCATACTCAGCACAACAAATCATTTCTGTCATGAGGATTAGGTGAAAGAGTTGAGTGATTTCTCAGAGCAGGAATTCTTCCACAGGCTTGGAGAACATGTGGAACCTAGAAGTGCTTCTTCTTCTGAATGGAGCAAAAATGCAAGCAAAATTTCCTGAAGATACCTTTACTTCTGGAATTTTGGAGACAAGCAGTAAACAGCCACAAGCACAACAGCTAGCAAGTGAAATTTTCATTATTAGTGACAAAACCAGTCCTCTAATGCTTTTTGCCTACCATGCCAATGTGAAATCTTACAAGAGCAGAAAAGGTGATTTCAGGCTGACTCCAAACTCAAGCTCCAATTTTGCCTAAAATATAATCCTGTACCTACTCCAAGTCTGTCTATTTTGTTCCCGTGTCCTCCACATGATATGCAAGTATGGTAGATCGTTAGGAAGATACAATGATAAAACCAGACCTGTTAAATGTCCCTTTCATTTGGTACATCCCACTGAACAATTGCAGGGACATATTAAAATTATTACAGGAGATACCATATGCTTGCACAACAAATGCTACTTACCAAAATTTTAAGTTAAATACTTTTTATCATTATTCTTTGAGCAAGATCTCTAAAAAAGCCAAAGCTTTTTATTATATCCACAAATCTTTTTTCGTATTTAGCAGAAAAAAAGTAAGTGGCCAGAGATCTCTTCCTAGGAAAACAGTTCACTTTGGCTGTTTTTACCTCCAAGCTATAAAATTAGATGCACATTTACAAACTCTGTCCATTGCCATACTTCATCTATGCCAGAATCATCAATGCTAATACTTTAACTTAATCAGGGTTATATGGTTGCCGAAAGGTAATTTTTCAAATACATTCAGAAAACAGATTTGATAATATGAACATTAACTGCCCAAGTGTTTCCTCTACCTAGTTCACAATAAATTTATCATCATACTTTTATTCCTGCCATACAAGAATGGGATTCTCCTCATAATAGAGTACACTTTATACACACATTTCACTCAGATGTCCAAGGTACAAATTCATTATTCTTTATTATAGAAATTAACTAAACTTTTAGGCAGTTTCCCAAAGTATGATGAGCTTCTCTGTGTATACAAAAAGTATGATCTACTGAATAGAGCTGAAGTAGAGATAATAAATATATTTAAATACTGAACAAAGTTTAAAATTATGCAATCTATTAGGCTTGTTGAACTTGATGGGAGACTCCCAAAATCAGATGGTGTATAAATGTTTGTTGGATAAAAAACTTACACTTCATACTTAAAATGATGGGTCTCCAAAGCTTCCCAAGCTTTAGTTGCACTTAAACTTTTCAAACAAATTTGACCAGAGTTATTTCTGTTGTATTTTTATTTGACCCATGGCCTTTGAAATTGAATTCCTTTGAAAGGAATTGAAATTCTATAATCATTTCCCCCTGCTTTTATGTCACTTCAGTACTTAAAAAGATAGAGTTGATAAAAACATCAAGACCTTCTAGGGTTTCTTACAGACATATTTTCCAGGTTTGATCATCATGTATTTTTCAGGTACAGTTACTCTTTCCCTCAATGACTCTGATGTTATCTTCATTCTGTTGTGGACTCTTATCTCTGAGGGATGAAATATCAGTTGATCTCCTTACAGGAATTACATGCTCTGTCTTTCCATTAAGTGAACCCGATTATGACTTCTACTTTTTGAACAACCTTCTAACATGGAAACAGCATATGGGACGCAAATGGAATAAAAAGATTTATCTTCAATTAATGCTAATAAAAGAAAAACACTCCAATCGCTTTAGTCAACCTGCCTTAAGCCTTTTAAGTCTAACTTTATCAATCTAGCATGCCTTCTTTTGAAGAAGTCATAGTAGTTAGAAAAAATGTAGTTTACCTTTGAACAAAAGTATAAATTTATAGAAAATATATTAACTAAGCAACCAAATCTAGGTCATGAAGACTGAAACTTCAGAAAATCTGCTTGATAGGTGTTTAGATATTGGTGTTCTGTTATGATGGTATTACTCAGACCTCAGTAGTGAGAAAAAGAAAAATTAGCTACATGGCAAACTTATTATTTTTAACATTCTTTACACTTCTGCGATATGTTATATGTTTAGATGTTCAAAGTTAATATATTCTGCTTTATTTTGCCCATGAAACTCTTCTATCTGTTAAAAGAGTGTAATTTTCTTCAAACCCTAACAAGAGCACTCCAGAACAGCAATGAGCACTCTGGTTAAAGCGTATTAACACTGCATTTCAAATGGATAGTACAGAAGACAGTAGAGGAAGATGCAGGTTTGATTTGTGGCAGGACACAGGAGTCATATATGGAGTCCAGATATTTCTGGGACAAATGCAGAGGGAATAACCCAGGTTCATTCTGCCATTTTGGGGTCAGGTCTCTTCCTTTTGCCCATATGCCATCTCAGTCCTTTTTCATCTCCTCCCTTGTGCTTTCAGTTTACTTTGTTGTTCACTAGATGACAGTGCTTTAACATCTTTATGTTTTAGTAAAATAAAGAAAATATTATTAAGCAAAGAGGTGTAACGTCCTTTGTTTCCTACAGTCTCAAAAAGTAATGTCTCTTTTAGAGCCAGTCCAAGCACCAGCCTCAACAAAGGGAGCAACTTTTGGGAATTGCCTGGTCTGTGACAGCCTGTCCTTTAGCAGTGTCTTACCATTTAAAAAAATCTGAGGTTTTCCATTAAAAGAGGAATGGTGCCTTTTTATCACTTTAATGGGTGTAAGAGACATATGTCTCTCTTGCAGTCCCTCAGGATCCCTGGGAAACGCCCAGATGAGGATTGTTAAATAAGCAGTAATTACTCCTGCTATGACTGCCATACATCTGTGGCCTCCATAGCTGTAAATGTCTTCTGTGAAACTCCTTTTCAGTTGGGTGTTCATTTAAAATCTTTACTCTTGTCACAGCATTTTAAAATGCATACAGATTTGTCCCTTGGCACATCACCTGCAGCTGGGTAACATGCACATGATAACTCCAGACACACAGTGTTTTTTCTGTACATTTCATGTACATGTTCCCAAGTACACAACCTGCCATAAGAGAGTTCAGCACTTCTGAGTCATCAAAAAGTAATCTCTGAAAACAAAGAAAACCAGCTTCAAGCATTTTCACACGAACTTGGTTTAATTTGTATCCATTTGTTTAATGGTTGTTGTTGGGGTTTTATTATTATTGTTGTTGTTGTTGCTATTATCATCATCGTCGTTGTCGTCATCATCATTATTACAGTAATTTTTTGTATATTCAGACAATGATGAGACAGACAATTTTTCTGCATGCCATCTAGATCATTGTTGCAGCCTATCCCCTTGGGCTGCAATTATCTGAGACTTAAAAAACAAACAGCCTGAGATTGCTCAGCACATAGTCCTTCATGAAATAATACCACACAGTTGTGCTTGGGAGGTGATTATCCACTTCATTCTTTTCTTCCTTTCTGCATAACTTTTGGATAATTTCCTGCCAGAGGTCCTGGTTTTCTTTATAATAAGTCATAAGTTGCTTGTTTGACTGCGTGCTAAAATTAAATGTCTCTTTGTACTTGG
This sequence comes from Passer domesticus, assembly GCF_036417665.1. Taxonomy (NCBI): domain Eukaryota; kingdom Metazoa; phylum Chordata; class Aves; order Passeriformes; family Passeridae; genus Passer; species Passer domesticus. Next base: position 40,051,676 of record NC_087512.1, on the reverse strand, counting down.
GGCAAGAGCTGGGTATGCTCTCCAGGTCAAATTACAGTTTGAAAAATTACATCCTACTTTCTGAAATGCCAGCCATACATTCAGCTGGATATTAGTACTTACCACTTTTCAGCTTAAAATGCAACAATATTGGGAGTTTTTAAGCAGCTGCTGCTCTCCACTCTCCCTCCCCTCCAGGTGGCTGCACTTTACTGATGGGTAAAGTGATTTTTGTTTAGAGAAAAAGCAGCTTTTATAGTTTGTAAATGGTTTTAGAGTCCTTTGGGAGGAAAAGCATGGTGCAGGAATGTAAGCTATTCTGATTTTTGTTAAGAGAGGGGTACAAAACCCCGTGGGAATTAGACCAAAATGAAACTCGTGTAAAAATCTCCAGGTGTGCAATCTCGCAGAGTAAGAACACTGGGCCAACAAAATGATCAGTTGTGGATTTAACTGAAAGCTCTGAAGAAAAGGAAAAAAGTTGTTAACAACATTTGCATCATGGAGGGGGAATGGTGGAGAAAAATGGTTGATACATAAAAGGTCCCTCTCTCAAATGTGTTTACAAAATCAGGCAACTTGTATGAGGTGCTGATGATATGACAAGAAACAATCCCACTTCACTGTCAGAAGCCAGTTTTCTGTGAGCTCAAGTGGACCACACTATGCCTGTGACCCAGAACGGATCCATTAAATTGTGATCCACAGGGATTTGTTGTGCTAAGGATGTTAATCGATGTCTGATTAACTATGCATGCAAACACAGACAGCCCCCACAGCTTCTGGCTCTAAAGCTCAAGCTTTAAACTCAGCCCAGCAGCACTGGTGAGCTTTAAATCCTGTCAGCAGCGCTCTGAAGAGTCTCTCTGAGATACAGCCAAGATGCTGGGAACATTAACAGGCGGGAACTAGACTGTCCCTTCAGCACAAAATGTTTTCTTCAACTGAAAGAAAAAAAAGTAGTAAAAGAAGTGATCTGAAATTTGAATAAACATCTTAGATTTTAATCTGTGAGCTCATGTAATTTTTTCCATGCTTTCCTTAGAGAGAAGAATTCCACAATTTAAATTTAAAAAGTTCCATTTTCTTGTAAAAATATTGACATTGACAACACAACCCAGAATCCTTCCACAGGCCCCCCCTGGCTGCCCTGTGGCTGGCGGGACAGGCATTGCTGCGGCCAGAGCCTGGCAGTGCCCCGGGGACAGCAGGACACTCAGTGCACGGAGGCACACCAGACTCCCAGTCTGCTGCCACAGGATGGGAACAGCACAGCCTGAAGCCCTGCCTTTCCAACCCAAGGCCCAGAGAGTGGATCACATTTTGCATGTCTTCAGCAGGGTCACAATGAAGCAATGTCAAGCGGGTCAGATTTAACAGGGAAACTGACTGGTGGGATTTTGAAAGGATTTAAATTACTGCTGTACAGCTACCAGGCCATTTTCAAGATTGAATGCACATGGGTTTTTTCCGATACACTTGTCTCGGTCGGCTGGAAGCACATTGGCACACTGTCTCTTAAAGACATCTGCCTCAAGCCTATATGGGAATTAGCTCTGGTTAATGCTCCAATCTGCAGATTACTACCCCTACAGCTGAGATGGGTCAGGATGATCTAACCTGCTCCTCAGCCACCACCATTTGCAGTCCAGCTGTTCATGTTCACTGCAATAAGCTCTTTAATTGGGTTTGCAGGGACAGAGTGGGATGTGAACCACAGTGGCTCACACAGCTCACTCTGCTCCGCCGCATCAGGAATTGCAGCAGGCAGGTGAGACACGTCCTGCCACTGCAAAAGCAGGCAAGGCAGCATCACCAGGGCACAGCATGGGACTGGCAGGGCAGAGCCTGTCTCAAAGGCAGTCGCTGATCAGCGCAATAACGCTTATGAGCAACTCAAACCAGAGATGTAAATGCTAAAAAGGGAAGTGACAAGATGAATCTCACTCTCGTGACAAGCCTTCACATGTGTGACTGAATGTGCCTTCAAGGCAACTTTTAGGCAGCTCAGTGGAGTTGAAAACAATCATATGAGAGTAGTTTAGGGGGCAAGTGCAGCTAGCAAGAAATTTGGCAAATTTGCAAGGAGATGTGCATGGTAGAAGAGCAAATGCTGTTCATCAGGATGTATGAAGTTTAGAGGTATTATTTATTAACTGTACAAGGCCAGGCTAAGCGTGGGAAAAGAAAAAAGCTAATTACCTGTTTTGACTCAGTCCTAGCAAGGCTTGTATCAGGCTGCAGACCTGTTTTGTTACTGCTCCCTGTAGCCTTCTGAGTCCCACACTGACCAGGTACTGCTGGAATATGCCCTCGTGTTGAAGTAATATTGACCCATCCCCTAAAGGTCCCTTGTGTCAGAGGATGCATGAAAGAAGGAAATGAAACTTAAACAACCTTCACATCTGCAGGGGATTTCTGCACCATCTAGATTCCTGGGAAAGTTCTCGACAAAGACTGCCACTATCTGAGCAGTAGCAGCAGTACCCTGACTTTGTGCTGGACAGATGCTCTCAGATTTCTTCAATCTGGATTGAAGAAAACCCAACTTGCACAGGGAGAGGAGAGGAGAGGAGAGGAGAGGAGAGGAGAGGAGAGGAGAGGAGAGGAGAGGAGAGGAGAGGAGAGGAGAGGAGAGGAGAGGAGAGGAGAGGAGAGGAGAGGAGAGGAGAGGAGAGGAGAGGAGAGGAGAGGAGAGGAGAGGAGAGGAGAGGAGAGGAGAGGAGAGGAGAGGAGAGGAGAGGAGAGGAGAGGAGAGGAGAGGAGAGGAGTTGTCAAGTGGTAGTTTATCAAAATTTGTTCTTGGCAATGGTGCTGTTCCTTATGTCTTCTACAGAGACTGGGTCTGATTTGGTATGAGGAGACAAAGTTAGTTAGGATCACATTAGCCAGGAATTAAGCCTAGGTGGCATGATTCCAGATGAGAGTTCTTTTTCCTACACATAGGTCAGCTTTGGGTTGACAATTCATTGATCTAAGCTGAATATGTTAAACAGTGAAAGGAAGAGAATAATGAGAAATTTTACACACACAGAAGCACTGATTCTGAGTTCCTAAAAGCAACTTTTCTTTTCTTTTCTTTTCTTTTCTTTTCTTTTCTTTTCTTTTCTTTTCTTTTCTTTTCTTTTCTTTTCTTTTCTTTTCTTTTCTTTTCTTTTCTTTTCTTTTCTTTTCTCTTTTGAGGCATTTTATCACAAATTACATCTAGTTTAAAAGGAAGTAAAAGTGCTGTGAAAGTAATTGTGCTGCGGTTGTAGAACAGCCTTGCCCAGGCATTACAGCTGAACTCTTGTAACGCTCAGAGCTGCTTGCAGCATCCTGGGTTCCCTCTGGCATGCAGGACATCAGTAGGAGAGGAAGACTTATGCTGTCTGGGATGGGGACAAAGCAGAATCAACAGCAAAGGGCTGGTCCACAATTGGTACTGTTGCTGGTGGCCAAACACTAGCCTTTGCCCCTCTCTGCCCAAAATGCTTGTTTGCCAAACAAGAAAAGTAGTATTTCCCTATCATGTAGAAGTCTTGCAGGTGTAAGTGAACAAATTTTTCAGAAGGACCCATGAGGGTATTAGAAAAACACTGTCAGTGTTATGAAATGTCACATGCTTTTCCAGCCAGTGAAGACTTGCAGGAAGACAGGGGGCTGCAAGCCCTCCTGCCAGCCACGACTCCATCTGATGCAAATGTTTCTGCTCCCAGTCAGGTGGCATGGCCACCTTGTCCTCCCCTGCTCTGTGTGGTGGCCATGTCCTCCTTGTTTACGGTGGTGTATATACAATGAATAATAGTATAGGTGGGTTGGTTATAAATTAAGCAAACAACATTAAAATTGATTTTGGATTGGGGGTAAAGTAAGTTATGAGGTGTTACAGTTGCAAACATTTTGGTTTATATGTTACTTCCAAGAAGAAAAATATTATGCTAAATGAAAAAGAGGTGTCAACCAATCGGCTCTCCTGTCCCTTCCTCCAGCAGTAATAGTCCCATCGTGCTGCTTTACAAGGCAGTAAGCCAGTCACCAAGTGGAGGAACTACCAGAATAAAGTTCTCCTGGTTTATGCCAGGGAGGGGACCAAATTATGGCCCTGTAAAACAGTGTGATAGTGCTATTATTGTGCGGGTGCTACAAACTGCTTAAAATAGTGTTTTGAAGAAGTTTTTAAAAATATTCTCAGGAGCTGCTCAGGAGAGAGAGTCTGTGATGCCGATTCATGTAAAGCAAGCAGGAGACCTCAGAACATGTGTGTTAGCTCAGGAAAGGTATTCATGAGCCAGGACCCAGTGCAATGCTGTATTCCTTGTTGAAGGCTGGACCAGGTTCAGGCTGGGGCTTGCCAACATTACCTGTGGGATTTTCAGTCCTTTTTCATCCCTTGGCATAATAGACAATTTTACAGGGATAATTGTTATCTCAATTTTAAAAAAAAATGAGCTAGGGTGTCAAGAGCAGGGACCTTTTAACTGTTTTTGATCACTGATGCAAAATGTCCCATCTTGCCTTTTGTAGACTGCTCGGGCCTCCCTGCGACATTAATGCTGAAAGGAAACATTTTCCTGAAGCATACTAAGATGCAATGATATAAGCAGATATAAGCTCCCTAGCCCAGTGATAATAAAAGGTAGTTTAGCATAAACCTCAAGAGCAACATCTAAAACTAACTAGTTGGGGGAGCAGAGCAGTGATAGCGCAGAGGGCTTCTAATCAAAGCCTCCTTGGAGGAAAAATGAAGTCTCAACCAAAAAAAGTCTGCTTGCAGCAGAAAATGTTAAATTTCTATTAGAAATAATGTAAATGTCTGCCTGACAAACCAAAACGTGGGTCAACAAGAAGTATTCCCATTTTGTAATGCTGTTGACAACATGAGCTCTGAAATGCAGTTGTCTCATGGCTTATGAGGTAGGACCATGGCCTGTGACACAGCCTGGGAGATTTTTAGGACTTACACTGTCTCAAAAGAGAAGGCAGGGATGCAGGAGAGAAAACACAGATCATAAAGAGAGCCCATGTTCAGGAAAGAAATCCTTGCTAGCCTTAGCAGATCAGTGGATTATGCAGAGCATAAACATGGCAGCTCACCAAACCTCAGGTAGAGACCTGCAAATGACACTCAGGTACTCCCTGAAATGCAGAAAATACACACACTTCTCCAAAGCCTGGAGGCTGGAAACAAGACAGACTGAATCTCTTTAGTTAATAAGTCAGCACTAACTTATTTCTTTAATCTTTGAAAGATGTGGCTTGCAAAGGAGCTAAAACATATTAAAAAACAAATATCAATCCTTATACATGGAATGTACACTTGCATCCATGACTTATGTTCTTGCAGGCAAGAAAAACAGAGCAGGGTGGCACTGATGCAGAAAAGAAGGCAGGTTTAGTATTTGTAAATATACCAGAGAGGAAATCTCATTGATTTAATTCTAGGCTCTGCTTGTTTGTTGCCTCTAGTAAATTAAATTCCCAGATAAAATTACCAGTGGGCATATCTGAGACTTTTTTAAAATAACTTCAGTACATAAGGAATCTGGCAGACCTTCAAATAAAACAAACAATACACAAGGAAACCTATTCATTTTAGTAGCATCTACAGATGATGATAGGGAAAGTGAAGCTCAGCGATATTGTTCAAAAAGAAGGCATAAACAAGGACTACTCACATTGTCCAAAAAATGGTAAGAATTAAATAATAAGAAGGATTTTGTTCAAGGCTTCAGCGTAATTATATATTTTACATCTCTTTCACCGCAACACTTTGTTTAAGCATGGGAATGTTCTAGCAGACTTACAACAATATTTCCACATTGTACATTTATTGTAGCTGCTCATTAAGTCAAATTGCTAACACATGAAGTCATGTGGAAAAAAAGAGGGATTTAAGACAGAACATTTGCAGGATGTAAACATGAGAAGTGAAGATTTTTTCATCAAACTCTGCTTCACAGTCAAAGCAAAATTCCAATGAGCATGCAGAGGCAAGCTAAAGGGAGGGAGACTGCTATCAATTTGAATATGATTTTACATTCAATTAGCAAATTACAGCTCTTGCCAGGCTGGTTGTGGTATATTTATGTGGTGTTATTCACACGAAAAAATATAAAAACCTAATAGGTAGCAAAGCTCTAAAATTCTTAAAAAATAGCAAGCAAAAGAAGCATTACTGCAACCAATCTTAGTAATTAACAAAGTGCTGTTATTCTCACGCTAACAATAATCCATGTAGAGACTCCATATTAAAGGTCTCTGCAAAAAAATTGTAAACCACAATGTAATTAAGCAACAACAACAAAAAATATTTGAGGAGTGAAGGAAGTTTTGGTGGTGTGTTTTCCTCTTGATTTGTTCTCTAGTTGCACTGCATTTGCATTGCCGCTGCTGAGTTCTGAATCTCAGTGTCTCTTTAGCATTCATTGCACACAGCTGTATTTCACAAGTTAACTAGACATGAAAGCTGTGCTGCTTATTGTCCTCCTTCCTCTAAGCAGTTTCCATCTCTCCTTCGCAGAGGAACTGGAGCTCAAGTCCAGTGAGTGGGCACAGAAGGAGGGCAGCACATGAGAATGGCAGCTTCTCCCCAGGCCAGCCAGAAATCTGCCCTCTGCAAATGCTATTGCTAAGCTGGGAACCAACAAAGCAAGCTTTAGCCAGGTAAAGTATCACAGGGTTTGAGGAGGGGCAGGAAGAAAGGTGAACTGTGGGAACTATATAATTATGTGTGTATATGCACTAATGTATATTTTACAGAGGAAGTGAGACCTGTGTAACAGATGGAGTTAAAAAATTGGCAACATAGCCCTGCTGGGGAACAACAGCTGTAGCAACACTAATAGCATCCACCCTCCTGCATAACACCTGCGGGGGGTGGGGGGGTCAGTAGTCATACATTTTTCCTGTTCGTCTCATTACAGTGTGACCAAAATATGTAGCTCTAAGAATGCACTTTCTACTCCCTGGTGCTTATTATTTGTTGTTCAGTACAGCAGAAGGGGGAGGCAATAACAACTGCAGGAGCAATAGTTACATGTCAAGGTAACTATTTCTGAGAGGAGAGTTCCTGTCTCTAGATATCCTACATTGGCTCAACATGGATGGATGTAGGAGTAAACACCAGGGGCAAACAGGAGTTAGGCACAGAAAGGAGGCCACAGTACCAAGACAGCAGTTAAAAAGAAATTGGAAAGTCCCCATCACTTCCACACTCCTGGTCTGCTAGGACAGCACCTACTGAGATCCCTGAGCCATGCCATCTGGAAGTCTCAAACAAGGCGCACAAAAAAAACCCCAAGAAATAAAGGACCACCTGCCTTTCTCTGGTCCAAGCAGCATCCCACAGATTGTCACCTGCCTACTTTTGGGCGCTTGGCAAGCAGCACACAGACATGCTCTAGAACCACTGGCATTTTTAGGTCATTATTCCAGAAAGTGTACCTCGCTGTCCTGCCTTCCTCTGTTTCACTATGCCTCTTCCTTTTCTATCCCTAGCCTGCAAAGTTCATTTACCAGTTTAGCAAGAGTTTCACACCAGAAGATCATGAGTTATCTCAGAAGTTCAATCACATTTGTCTTGCAAAGTAAATAATGTGTGCTCTTTTTCACTACATGATCAGTGGATTTACTGAGAAGAGTGCAGATTTTATGCTGATGGACATGACAGGCTCAGGACATTTGGATTTAATCTTGTATTTTTCATTAGCCTATTACTGTCAGTCTTAGAAACCCAAACACAAAGCAACATCCAGATGCTAAGGTGCTGCTGCCTGTTCATCTCTTTGTGCAACAAAACAGATTTGCAGAGGCTGGTAAAGGTGTGCATTGCTGGGCACACTTCCCTGCTACTCTGCAATCAGGTTTGTGCTCAGTGATCCTCACCAAGACTGTGCTGCAATTGCCACAGCTGTATAATGACTTCTTTGTGAACCACCTAAGTGTCTACTGTATCACAGCTAGGTATTGGTAATATTACAGTCAATTTGTTTTCAGGTGGAATGATACTATTTTAGACAGCAATTTTCAGAGCATTGATGTATTTGTCCTTTTAATCCCTGAAATGTACAAGCACAATGAATTGAAAATTTTAAAAATCCCAAAGAGTAATTTATTAGCTGCTGAAATACATTAGGATTCCTGGACTTTGAACTAGGAAAAATTATAATAAGCCTTTCCTGAAAGTGGAAAATTTTTTCTGATGTTAGATTATATTATCTTTGTACTGCTTCAGCTTTAGTGGTACATAAATAGCTCTTTCTTAGTCACGTTTATGTGAGAGGACAGTAAATAAAGCTCTCTTTTTGATCTAAGTTATTGCATGGTGATGTCTAGCCACACGATGGCTGCTGTTGGGCAACTCAAAAGAAGAATCCAAGTCTGTGATCTTTTCTTTTATTTAAGAAGCCTAATTTTTTATGGTTGCTGTTATACCTGGAAGGCCTATAAGGAACCACAGACAGAGGGAGGGAAGTGGGGTTGAGGGAATCCCTGATGACTTTGCCTATGCTTCTTGGTTCTTCCAGCACTCTGCGTAAAGCCTCTGTTTACAGAGCTGTGGTCTGTGTTCACCCAGCCCTGGTGTCTCTGCACAGGCATTACAGGGAGCAAAGTGATGGCAATGTTGGGCAGGTCTTCACTCACACACCTTTCTATGTTCAACATCAAGGCACTGAATACCTTTGACTTCTGTTGACTATGAAGCAACTCTGAGACTTTTTAAACAGATTTTAAGGTATATGCAATCACTGTTCCCAATACTGATCAAAATTAGGATTAGCAGGAAGCTATACTGGTATGGTGTTTGGAAAGCTAAAGAAACTTCTGGACATCTGTAGACCATGATTAAGTAGTCCTAGCTCTTATGGAAATTTTGATCGTATCCACAAGATTTTATCACAGGTTTGCTATGATTTGGAGTTCAGAAATTTAGAATTTTTAGACCAGGGGCTAAACATTGGTTTCATGAGCTGCCTTCTCATGACAACTGGTGGGAAGAAAATGGTCCACTTAGATGAGACTGGAATATGTGTGGGTAGCTGCACCTGAAACAGCCTGGACACTCTGGCCAATATTTGTCCCGCCAGCTAGTCAAGAGGCAAGAAGCAGATAATGGTAATCTGCAGACTGAGCAGTCAGTGGGGTCTCAGTCCGTCTGACAGTGGCAGGGAACAGCCTGCCTCGGTGTAAACTTGGGAAAGTTCTCAAGCATATAAGAAACTTTACCACCTGCTTAGTCCCAAGGAAGATGAAGGAACCATTTTGGAGTATGCACAGAAGTATGCACGGAAGTCTGCCATTAATCAGTGAGAGTGGAATTTCTAGGATAAAACCCTGTCACTGGACCTTTATCTTGCAGAATAGAATGCTGGAGGTTAACATTCATATCTATTTTTTATTATTTTACTTTTCAGTCATGTATTATTCATGAATCTTCACTGTTATAAATCTAGCTTACACTTATTTTCAGCCTTAAATTATATAGTTTTTCAGTTGTAGATGTATTTCACATGCCTTTATTTTGAAGGCAAATTAATACTAAATCCTTCAAATATTTACTCTCCCTCTGGATAAAGCATGGTGAAAATGCAACTTCTAAATGGTCCCAGATTTGAAACAAGAACTCACTTCTCTAGCTCAACACCATGTGTGAATCAGTTGTAGGATGAATAAGAATAGGAAAAACAAACACAGAAATTATCCTAGGTGCCCTGTATTTGCCTCACGTTCTGCAGCTTCCCTGGCTGTGCTCTGGCCTTCTTATCTTCCTCGTTGAAGATTTTATTGAAAGCTGTTCTGAGGTTGAGGGAAAACCATCTCCTATTGTTCCAATTATTCCAGAAGGTGCTGGAATGCACATAAAGACTGATAAGAACAGAAACTTTGTCCTTTTTTTAAGATAATTATGCGAAGTCTGAATGATTTTTTATCAAATCAATTGGATTACTGATGGATTTTCAGGTATTTTAAAGCTTGTTTTTTAATCATTTTAGAGTTGTTGATTGCGTTATTGATTATTGCATTATTTTATCCAGATCCTCAACATATATAGAACCTCTTTCTTAAAGCCTTGAGAAGCTAAGTTGCATAATCAACTGATATGACTTGTGCCTGGGCTACTTAAATAAGACATTGAAAATTGAGGTGCAGCCACAAATCTAAAGAAAGAAAAAGAAAAATATTGTGACTTTCATTTTCATATAATTTCAAACTGTTGATTCATGGTAATTTCACAAACTTACAAGGTGCAATCCGTTATAATTTGATTTTTGGAACTGGCAAAACCCATAATTTGTTTCTCACACTGCTGTTGTCTAGTCCTCAGAAATATTAGTCCTAAGTACCCCCTAACTAATAATTTTTAAAAAAATCACATAGAGTCTTTTTTGCTGATATTAAGCATTTGTTCTCAAGGCAGCTTTCAAGCTGGGTACTGAATGCCACCTCCTACCTGTGTCAAGCGAGCAATAGAAGCTATAGGTGAAAAAGTGGTGTATTGGTGTGTTAATACATGTGCAACGCTGAATTAACCAGTGTTAACCAATGTAGTGAGTGCTTGCAAAAGGAAAAAAACCAACAAAACAACCAAAACCCCAAACAAACAAAAACCCAACCCCCTTAAACAAACAACAACAACAAAACCTAACCCAAAACAAAACTCCAAACAAAACCCCCAGTATCTTGCATTAGCCAGCCATTTCATGCTGAAGTGCTGTAAAGGAGAAATGTTATAATGACACTCCAAGTGCCACTATCTTTCAAGGTCATACATGGAATACAAAGTTTAAGAGTGAATGGTGACAGGTTACAGATCGACTAATTTGGGTTTATTAAACCAACCACAGATAATCCAGACAGGATATTCAAGGGACAACAGAATCTAGTAACTAATTACAGCATGGATGTCCTGCTTGCACAGCAGAAATTGGCCAATTCAGAATATATATTTATTTATCAGCCATGCATCATGGCCATGTGATTTTCTCAGTAACAGGAAACAGATTAATAGATTGTTATGTTCTCATCTCCCTTATAAAAATTCACCAGAGAAGTAGATGTAGAATGACAATGCGTCTTTATGGTTCAGCCAGTAATAGGTTACATATGTGGAAAGACAAACTGCTTTTATTTTCATGACTATGATTAAAATAATGTGATGCTCAAAAAAGACATTTAATAAACAAACATTCTAGTGTATGGCTGTGACAGTGAGACTTAAAGCCTACCTGTCTTTCCAGAAGGCTCAGCACATTTTTGCCTCTATCTCCATGGCTGCTGGAAAGGGTCCTGTTCAACCTGCCCTGCAGGATGTCACCTACAGAAGAAGATGATCTGTCTACAGGTGTGCTTCCAGCATCAGTGCAGGAGTGAGCTGAGCTCCCAGTGTCCAACCTCAGCTACCTCGCCAGTTGGCCCAGAGAACCTTGCATGAACACATTCCAGTGTTGAAAGGGATCTTTCTTTTTCATAATGATGTGACATGTAACCTCAATGTCCATCCTCATCGCAGGACTGCACTTAGGACAGTGTCACAGAGGCAAAAGCAGCAGGAAACTGTCAGTGAGCACATTAACTCCGGTCTGTGAGACATCACACACTGTCATAGCAGGCAACTCAAGATTCTCTGGAGCAAGGCAGTCTAACCTTTCCATGCTCTCAAACCAGTTAGGAAGATTTCAGAGCAATGGGTATAAAATGCACATAGAACAGAGGAAGGGGGCAAGAGACCTGAGAACAAGAGATTAACTGATTAGAAAAATATCAGAAGAAGAGACTCACATGCGAATTGCCAAAGGAATTGAATATTAAAAAAAAAAAAAAGATGTTAAGGGATTGGTTTTTAAAAATGGAAAATGTTTCAATTTCAAACCATGCTGGAAAGCACGATCATATGGGATGAGAGAGCAACAGTGGCACTCAAATATTTTCTTAAGAAATGGACATTCATACTCACTCTGTGCTATATCAAAATAACATTTCTGTATATCAGCTTAGTTCACAAGTGCTTTTGAAAGGGGATCATTGTTTGTCCTTTCCAAAGCCATTTTTAGCTGAAGCCATCATTGCTGACTCTCCCTAGTGACACATAGTACACTGGATGCTCATAAGCAGAGTATAATATCCCTTTTCTGGCAATGAAGGGGGCATTGGCCCCTCAATATTGCCCAAAGACGGAGAAAGTAAGGACTACGTCCTGACCACATAACTTCAATATTTATCCATCCTTGAATTAAACATTCAAGTATAACATGTTAAAAATAAAATGTTCAAGATCTTGCTCATAAATACTTTATTTATGGCTTTGAAAATATAAGTTGGAATGTCAAACTGAAATATGTCCTGCATTTACAATCATAAATCATACAGTACCATAAATTTACTGGGCATTTTACAAATGCAGATATTTTCCCTGTCCCAAAAAATTTAGGCCTAAATCAGGCATGACAAACAGAAGGCATGGCAGAGGACAATTGTTCAGAGACAGATATGGTGAGAAAAGGGTAAACATTGTCTGAAGAGATGGGTAAAAAGAGACCAGAGAGTGAATGTGAAGTAAAGGTCTCCTTTCAGGTGCAGGAGGGTTTTGATTCCCAGTGAAGAGGAAAATACTTCTCTGGAGGTCTTCATTTACATGTTACTGATAAGTTCTCTCTCAGAGTTTTGAAAGTTTGATTGAAACTTTTTTATGGTTTTTTGATGGTTAATAGATTATTCTTCTAAGTAGACTTCCAGAAGGACACTGAATTTACAAGTGACAGCTTTTGGTATAGTAACAAAGTTAAAAAGCTCAGACAGGGGTGGCAAAGGGCTTTGCTTTGCTTTCTCAACTGGGAGAGCCTGTGCCAAGCACTGAGAGGAGTCCTGACCATGGTGCAGAGCTGATTTCACAGGAGGTACGGAGAGAGTCAACAGCATGTGTACAAATCTGGCTACACAGGAACCTGGATGGTGGCAGCCTTCCAAATCTGATTCATGGCAATTTCTGGCTAGCAGAAGATGAGGGCTGATAGCACTGGGCAGTGTGGGTGTGCTGTAGGCTGGGACCTAGCCCTGTAGACCTCAATGGACCTGCAGAGGGCTGCACTTCTGTGGGCCCCTTCTCCACCACGGAGTAGAGGGGCCTTTCAGTGAGGCAGCAGATAAAGTTGGCAGTGGGAATAAGCACTCTGACCTCAGAAATGTGAACAATAAGTACTTTAGAGCTCAAGGCTGAACAAACTTTATGTGAAATGTTTTGAAGTAATTTCTTCCCAAATATCAGCTAAAAGCACAAGGAACTATATGCCTTGTCTTTGTTGGTCTTTTCACCCTGTGCAATTACACATCAATTCCCTTTTCTTGGTAGGCTGGAGCTGGTAAAAAGTCAGAGCTATTACTCCATAACACAGCAGCCATGTTATAACTAAGGTAGCTCATGCGAGACATCGACCGACTGCAGCACCAACTGCAGTTGCATCGAGGCAGGAGGCTGCTGTGGACTCCTGAAACCCTCATGCAGCGCCTGTGGGAGCTCTGCAGCCCTCAAAGATCACAGCTGATGGTGAGGCATGGTTCACCATAGGACATGAAATTACTCTAGACACCCATATTTAAGCAGCTGAATTTCTCATACGTTGTCAAACACCAAAGCAAAAAGAGGGTTTAAACAAAAAAACGCTATAACCCAAGGAACTGGAATGATACTTTACTTCAGCCATTGTTCCTGACTACAATGAAGCACTGACAAATCTAGATGAATTCTCAAGCTACAAAATGTCCTGTGTATCTTCTAGCAGCTAAAGTTGCTGAACCTTTTGAACCTTGTGCCAGTTATCCCTACCTCAGCTTTAACCTCATTGTGTTGGTCATTGGCAATATATTGAGTAGTTGAGTGATGAGAGAAAGTCTGACCCTTGGTGGTCTGATGTGTCTCAGAGGTGCTGGGCAGACATGGAACAGGACACATGATAAGACGTGTAAAGCACTCTGGCAATTGATAAGTTTTGTCAATAGAGAAATCTTTGCCTCTTCTGTTGGACCGCATGTCATAGGCTGCCAGCTAGGTCCAAGCTCCCCAGCATGGCTTCTTCCCTGGAGGACAGCTGTTCACTGCTGTCAGTGTGTACTTGCTTGCAGCACTTGACCCTCCTGATGGTAAGGCACAGCCATTGTTCCTGCTGGGCTGATAAAATGTCCCAGATTGAAATATGCATGTAAAGGGTTCTATGCTTGTTGGTGGATACATACAAATGCAAACAGTTTACTTCTATGGAGAAAGACACATCGGACAATTTGTTCAGATGCACAGATTTCAGTGATACCTTTTGACCTTTTGTGTGAGATCACAGCCACTTTTAGCAAATACCCCTTTAAAAAAAACCATCAAGTTTGCAATTAGCAGCACAAACATGAGCTTCAATTGCAGATCCAGGCTACTTTCCCTTTTCTTCATCAACATGCAGTTGATAAGATCACTGTTATCCTGATTTACTATCTTAATCTGTTACAGAGACTCAGCTAAAAGCTATTTCAATTGTTTATCCCCATCTTCACCCTTTCTGTTTAGTTCTAACCAAAGGTTAGGACAGATGCATTGATCTTTCACTACTCTCTGCTAGGAGCGCAAAATATCTGATTTGCTAAAAGTCAGGAAGCCAAAGCATTATGGCCCCACAAATATGAGTTTGCATAGTTTTCTAATTGCTGGATCCAGGTGCTGGTTCCCAAAGAGATGCACCAAGGTGCTCCTGAGCTAATCAAGAAAGAACTATGCTTTACAGGAAATTCTCATAATGAATTGTACAACAAAATTTGCTGTTCCAGAGATTTTTCAAAATGTAACAGCTACAAAAGCTTTGTTTTACCTGTGGCAATGTTGGTGCTACCTACAACAAGTCTAATACTGGTTGTATGGAGGAACAGGCAGAATAGAAAAGACCCCTGCTCCCTTGATAAAATGAAGGGCTGAAGCAGATGTCTGATCAGCCAGCAGTACCACAGAAACTGCCTAGAAATCATTAGTTTGGTTTTGCAAACTGAAGAAATAAATTAATACAAAACCTGATAATATTCTAAATCCTGATTATAGATTTGAATATATGGACTTAGCACAAGAGTGGTGGATGAGGCTGTCAGAACAGCTCTTGACCTCCTACAGATGGGAGCAAAGACACTGCTTCCATTAGGTCACAGCTGCAGCATAACTGCCCACTTAGATAAGTTAAAAATATCCAGTTTGTCAGTAAGAGAAAACTTTACAGGAATAAGTTGGCTTCCACAAATTCATCAGGAAGTGTTTGAAATACACAGCTTCTTTTCTCCACTTTGGTTAACCTTCAGTTGCTCAGACTGTGACAAAGTTTATGTAACACTGTAATCTACGTGGAGAAAATGTTAAATAGTTATATAATATGAACATTATGCATAATATACACTAATTTAATTTTCAAAGTTCCACAAAACTATAACATGAATATTGAAACATTTTTAAAAATATTACCACAGTAATCAAACCCCGTCAGACTTTTGTTTAATGGGAACATGTTAGCATTTTATTCTGTTTTGGAATAAGCTTTGTCTGAAACCATTGGAATTTCCTTTAGAACAGAAATCCTAGTTACCAACCATTTTTGTTCCCATTGTTCCTGCATCCCAGATCCCAGCACCCAGAGGCTAAACTTCTTTTCCAGTGTATGTCCTTGTTCCACCTCCCCATGCTCACAAGTCCTGCTATGTAGGGTCTCACAGGCTCTCATTTTGAGAAAGAGCCTCTGCAGACAGCATGGGCCCACAGCCCACTCTTTGGAGAGCAATTGTATTGTGTTAGGTTCCTGTGCCTTTTTTTTTTTTAATGGTCTCTTGCAGCACAAACATTAACCATCTAGAACCATTTATCCCAAGGAGAGTCCCTGTGGACCACATTAGAATGTCCAGAATACTGGACAGGGGAGTTGATGAGTTGGTTAATGAGGGAAAAATAAATCATGCTCAGTCCTTGTGTTCCTCAGGATCTTTTTCTTGCATAAAAACTACTGGCCAGGTGGACACAATGGGTGATAGCAACACTAGATAGAAATCAGAAATAGTTGCACTTAAATTAAGCTCAATAACAAATGAAAAATTCAGACCCAGTCTTTCTGTTCTCATCCATATCCCCAGGCACAATGTGAAAAAGCTTATTTTTGCCCTGATACAAATACCAAAAAACCACAAACAAACAAACAAACAAACAAACAAACAGAACCCCCAATAATTGTAAAATTTGAGTAAAATTAAATCAGGTTCTATAAACAAAACACCCAAGGAGATTAATCAAAGTTAGCCCTGCTAAGATAATGGGGGTCAGTGGTTAAAGACAGATGGTTCTACAGATGCTGTAGCAAGACACCCATATTGATTCCATTACAAGCACAGGTGGAAAGATGCCAACTTCCCAACTGCAGCTGGAGCAAATGATGGTAAATCTATCTGATTCTTCCCTAGGCAGCCACAGCACTGACCAGCAGCTTGGCATTTACACCTTCTGCTACCAGCTTTCTCAGATCAGAGTGCTACTGCTTTCACTGCTGACAGCAGTCCTCCAGTTTCAGAGAGGGATCACTACAATTTAAAAAAGTTTCCTTAAAGCTTACAATGGCGGAGACATCACAAAACATTTGGCTTTTGATGTGAAGCAGTGTAAATGCTGTAATCATATTTACAGGACATGATTGATAACATGCTGCACATGAACTCCTTCCTTTAAACTTTCCCATAAAACACATTCATCTGCCACTTCCCAATCTCAACTACCAAGGTATTGAAGTGAAAGAAGAAAAATGAATAGGTTCAAGCGGGACACACAGGCCCTAAATGACTGTTTAGGGACAGAAGATGAAAGTTCAGCTCCAAATTTCAGTTTGATGAATTATTATATTCTTTTTGGAAAAGTCTCTGTAAAATTGAGGTTTTGGAGGGTTTTTTTCTTTGTAAGTCTCACTGAACAAACTAGACTCACACCCATATAAGATTAATATGAGATCCTAATGAATACAAAGCCCAAGAGCAAGTGTTCACTTGATTACCAGTTAAACTAATTCTTTTTTTTAGCAGTGTGATTTCATTGATACAGAAGGCTACTCCTGAGCTCCACTGCTGTGCAGGGATCTATGGGAGATGCTGTGGAGAATGCTGTGGAGAAGGCTACAGAGTTCTTGAACTGCTTTGCTTCCTGACAATACTGTCCTATTAGCTGCAAATCACAGAAAATCACCTGAAGTCACTGCTAGGTTATAGACAGCTCTGTTGGCAGGGAATCGAGGAGAACTCTGTTACTATTCTGTCTCTGGGGCTGGGAGGTGATAATCACAGGCTAATCACAATGCAGCCGGGAGTAGCCCTGTTAGATACTAAACATTTCCACCACAGATGTAGGCACCAAAGCCTTGGTCCAGGGAGGGACCATTTTACAACAAAGTCAATCACTTATCTTGATTGAAACTCCCCTTCAACACCACACAGGCAAAGTCTGACTCTTGCAGAAGATACGAATTTGACCAACAGGAAACACATAAAATTTTTGTAACTGGAGTGTGATGGAAAAATTAAAACAACAGTAAAAATGCAATTTTGTCATAGTGAAGGAAGAACATGATAAATAAAGTCAGATGGAATGCAACATTTGTATTGCATTAGAATTTCACAGGATTCTGAGATTAAAGCAACCAAGTAGCACATACTAGAAAACTCCAGATGCAAAAGAAACAAATTCACTTTTCATTTGAGAGATGTATTATTTTACTATAGCATGTTTGAATGTGCAGCCAATAATGTCTAAAATACGCTGTAAACCTTTAGGCAAATGATAGAGAACGTTAAATCATCCCCCCAAAATCTGGCATGTGGTAAAGTTGTGCTGCACTCATTTAAGATTACTTTGTGTAGCACATGGACATCCCATCCTGCAGATGTTCAGATAACAAATGTTTTCAAAACACTTTGAAGATGAGACACATAAATACAAGGCTTCATTATTAGATATTAGGAAGAGAAATAAAAATAAATACAGTTTGTACTAAAGAACATCTGAAGGTTTTTTTACAAGACACAACACAGATCTTTTCAAAGCAGTGATTTATTTTTTCACATTACTTCTTTTCATTAGCAGTGTTCACAAATTAATTTGAAAATTTCTGTTTCATTCAATCTAGCAAGTGTCAAATATTTTTGCCAAAAAAAGACCCAACTACTCAGAGAGTGTAAAAAAGCTTATAAAAAACTAGTAGATGGAAAAGTCCCTTCAGTGACTAGCAGCACTGATTAGATCCAGAGCCCCAATAAAAATGGATTGCCAGTATACACCCTTACCTTAAACCATCTCAAATACCACACAAAGGAAGGGAGACAAAGGAGCAATGAAAGTCATACATTCAACATTTCAGTTTCAAACAGTTGTGTAAAAATATGTGGAAGATGCAAATCCTGAAAAGCCCAGCCATGCCCTGGTCTAATGTTTCACCCAAGGACACCATATTTGGTTTCTACTAACTAGATAAAGAACAGGTACAAAAACAACCATAACAACAAAAAACAATGTATAGAATCTCAAATATAGCACATGCATGAGCTGGATATTTGTTAGCTTCATTACAAATTAATCTATTTTCTATGTAATCAATGAGAAATGTCCTAGTGACTTTGCTTTGGCTGTGAGAGCAGCACACTGCAAAATTCCTTTGTTTTATGGAGAGACATTTGGAAGAGGGTCTCACACCCTAAGGCTTATATGGCCAAGTGTGATCTTTCAGCCATGTCTCTACAGTATACATAAATGTATACTGTATCTAGACAGCCTCTTATTTTTTGCCATGATGATTATATGTAATGAAAATTTTGATAGATATAACTTCAAGAAGGGAAATTCCAATAAGGTCATAATGGTGTTTTTGAAGTAAGAAATATACTGAAAGGTAGTAATTAAAATTTTATGAGGTTTCCTTTACTGGTAGAAGACAAAAACCTGTAGTATTTGATAGACCTAAAGTGAGACACAAGGTAAATTTAAATACCACCAACATGAAAAAAAGGAGAATGCAAGTCACACTGGACTGGGAAAAGAATGTACTGTCCTGTGCTTTGTATGAGGCAATTTTTGTGAATACTAATATTATCAGAGAAATCTCTTCACTGAAACACCGGACAGGACATCCTCAGAAAGAAGGATAGTGCAGGGAGTAAGGAAGTGGAACCAAAACAGATGCCAAATAATTGTCAGCTGGATCACAGGATCACAGAATAAGCTGTGTTGGAAGGGACCCACAAGGATCATTGAGCCCAGCTCCTGGCCCTGCACAGCACCATCCCCAAGGGTCACACCATGTGCGCAACAGTATTGTCCGAACTCTTCTTGAGCTCTGTCAGGCTGATGACCTCACTTCTCTGGGAGCCTGTTCCAGTGCCCAACCACCTCTGGATGAAAAACCTTTTTCCATAAAAGACCACTCACAGAAGTGAGAACCAGAGCAGGTAAGGACAGGACAATACTATGGGATGCAAAGACCTGGATTTTCTTTTTAATTCTGGAGGGAGGGTGGGTATGTTGTGGGCAAACAAATACTTTTTCCTCTGATTCAGACATAAAAGATATCATGATGTAAAAAACCACAAGCAGTTTTCTAATAAAAGAAAAGTATAGAAATATAAGGAATATTTTAGAAAACTCAGATTAGAGTTAGGATAACAAGGAAGATGAAAAGAAAAGCTATTAGGGATGCATTATTTCATACGTGTGGTGCACACATATAGGGCAAAAAATCCACAATGAAGTCACAGATTCAATTCTTTAAAATTAAGAATACCAGAATTTGGGGTCACTTGTTTATGTACCTTAGGGTACAGCTTGGACTACTAGTCACCACTGTGTCCCATTTCCAGTGTTCAGCATGTCTCCTGCATAATTCATACACAACTTTGAAGACATAAGCGCTGAGTTTCTTGCATGTGTCTCTGTTTTCCTTGCATTATGATACTTGAGTGCTTCACAGACTGCATTTGTACCAAACCTATGAAGTGAGGGACTACTATAATAACATGGAAATTGAAGCACAGCAGATTAATGTCCAAGAGGATCAGAGTCTAAAGTGGATGTCTAAAGTGAGGTCCTAGATTTTTTTTTTCTCCACTTTTTGGAATTAGCAGGAAGTCTACATTTTCCAGATGACCCTTCCATTGACTTTCACAGCTCTTGCGAGTGCCCCACGCTTCTGCAGAAAGCAATAAGCTGCTAAATTCTTGACAGTATGATGCACAAAAATGGTGTTAAGAGAGAGAGAATTCAGTTGACAGAATTTTATCATCTGACTCTCCCTGAGTCAGAAAACATCTTCCAATTTCCTCAAAGGGCTAAAACAAAGTCTTCCATTAATAACTCCAGCCCCTTGTGTATTGCATTCAGTGTGCTGAACTAGCCCACTCAGATGATTGCCAGAAAAAGTCTCCAAGAAAAACTGAAAGTAGCAGTTTTCTCCTAATACTCCAACAAGCTTCTTGCCTTTCTTGAAAAATTTCTAAAATCTCAATGAGGAAAAAGTATCCAGTCATGAAAGATGTACTCCATGATAGACTTCCCATTGGAAATGCTATTTGGCAATTTCAAACACAAGCAAGGCAGTGGTACAGAGTCTGGAAAATACAAAGCCATTATGGATTCCTGTACTTCTGTTTTCCAAAAACAAAACAACCAAAAGTTTACTGGTTTACTGGAAGAGTCACTTCTTTTGGTTTTGACACTGATGAATAAAAACAACTGATGGGATGGCTCTACACATACCTTGTGTTCTAGATTCAGCAAAATAACATGGAAATATTGGTTGGCTTTCAAATACTAAGATTTGCTGATTATAATGAACATCTGAAGGCTATTTATGCACATATTGTTCTGGCTGACCTTCGTATAGACTATACATTTGTACGCTGTATAAAGCACAGTGAAGGTTGTTTAACATACTGTAGTATGCTTAATGACCAAATTAAGAACAAATAAATTCAATGGTTGTGAAAGAAGTTAATGGTCCCTTCTGGTTTTAAACTCTTATGAATCTATAAGAAGATACTAAAAAAGTTACAGGGGTATTTTCCCTCCTAGTTTTATATGAGTATTTGGTTATATCTTTCAGAGAGTTCTGATTCAGCAGCTTCCCATGAACTTGATGTTGCTTGAAGCATAGAAGACCCACAACTCATGGCAACACCCACCTGAAAAAACATTAACTACTCTAACTTGCTTTCAGCTAAAGAATGCTATGAGTAATTGTTCCAGTATATGAGTCAATCCTTTTGCCATAACTGTTTAGACTGTGTGGGACTGTATTAGATCTCACTCCATCATATCAGACTATGACACAAAATAATTGTTGCCAGTTCCTTGTCACCACTGCTACTTCCTTCTTTCACTGGCAAACAACCAACTCTTGTAACTTGACTGATAGCTTGAAATTATTATCCTAATAGCTGGTACCATAGATGACCACATTTTTCTGTCATTCTCATAAGACCTTCACACATACTCCTGGAGCAAGGTTTAGAAATTAGTTATTTGCAATACAAGAAAATAATTTCCTACCCAGCAGCCATTAATAACCGCTAAGTTCCTCTGTCAAGCACTGTGACATTTTGCTGATGTGGAAGACTGAAATGAAAGGAGTGGAAGGACCTTCCTGCACATGGCATGAATTGAATCCATGTGGATAAACCTACAATGGGTTTTTCAGACTTCCCAGAAGTTTTGATCTAACACTGACACAAATGAAACTGAAGCTCCATTTGTATTTAGGCAGGAATATTTTCACCCTCCTTCTTTCTGTGTCCTTAGGCACTTTGGCCATATTCACTAACACTACACGGCTGCTAGAGCCTCCATATTCAAGAGCATAATGAGTCATTCAGACCAAAGCTTGAGTGAGGCAAGGTGGTAAGATTCAGCACATAATACAAATTTCATTGTAAGCTGCCTGGATATTCTGCACTTCTGCAGATCAAATGAATATTCTTTTTCTGCGCTCTGCCAAAGAACTCAACACTCCTGTACTTCACAAGACAGACTTTTAGTCAGACCATTAGACAGACTTTAGTCAGCTTTTTACAACTACATGAGAACTTCACCGTAATAACATCCAAGAGAAAGTGAGGGATTTCTTCTGTTTAAGTTGCTCATAGCATCTAGATCTTTTGCATATTCACCCCTCTAGGTCATCCTTCACAGTCTTGCCGTGAAGCTAGAGGAAGCATGGAGGTTATAGTAAGCTCTGTTTTAACTCTCATTTAACATGTTGATTACTGTTATGTCACACAGCAACTGCAGAATCGCAACATTTTCAACCTGTTCTGTGTTGTTTTCTGTAATCTCATGAATCCAGAAGACCCTGGCATTTTATGTCTGAAAGGCTAACACAGACCTGTGTATTTTTCAAATATGTTTAAATTTCCAGCATTTTCTTCAAGGTTTGTTCAAACCAATAAACATTTACATTTGAGGCTGTTTCCCACAGCAAAAGGACAGAGTTCTGAATGTGATCTTTGTGCTTTCTCTTTGACTCCAGTAATTTGCTGCATAGATGATATGCCACTGTTGCAGTTCCTCACCTGTAGTTATCATCACCATTAATCCAGTAATTTCTAGTACACATTTTAGGGCCACATCAGCCAATCACTGTTTTATGGTCGTCTCCTTTCTTATACCACACACTAACCAAGGCTACAAAACATTGAAACTCTGCAGCTCTACATAGCTCTTGACATACTTAATTGGATCAAACAGCCAGAATTTCCTTTGTTTCTTTTGTTCTCCATTTGGAAACACATTTTTACTAATAGCACATGTGAACTACACAGATTCACCCTAGACTTTGACAGTAGTTCTTACTTAATACAAAGCCATATGAAGATCAGATTTATAACGACTAACTAGTCTCAACTAGCTTCTCAAGTGACATAGAGCAACCATCAGTACTTATTCAGATAATTTTACAACTTTCCACCAAACATTTATCTGTCACTCCAGTACACTGCACTCTTTTGACATATTAGCTTCCTGTATACATTGAAGAGTATATGTAAATTTTGATAACTAACTCAGTGTTGAACTTTGATGACAGAGCTGCAGACCAACAACTCTGAGAAGGAATTAGAAGAAATCTTCCTAGAAAAGAGAGGTACACTGGTGTAGAATATTTTGGTTTTCCACACAAGGCTGCAAGGCAAAATTAGTTGTAGATTACAGCTGTAAATCTTGATTATTACAGAATTTTGCTTCCTTCAGTATTTTATTAGAATATGGCAAGAAGTAAATCCCATGACAGGTACATATCCTACCAGAGTAAGGCCACAAAGGCCTTACTCAACATTTTTCTGCTAGTAATATTTGCCATACATGTTTTAATGGTGCAAAGGACTTTTTGAGGGAAACTGGTCAACACCTATGTTAGCCTAAGCATTAAAATAGCTTTTGACATCAGGATAATCTGTAGACAATGTTCTACACGGAAAGTTTCCGATAGTCACCTCAAAGAGAAAAGAAGTTAACAGAAATATATCCTTCAATTATAATATCACTAGACACAGATGAGTTAAAAACTACTTTGCATTGGGGTCCAGAAAGCCAACCTCACTCCAAGTGGACAACTGCCAATAAGCTCATAATGGCAACATCCCGAGGAGACAAGAAACACTTCAGGTGGGGAGAGTGGCCATAGTGACTGGAGGCAAAGGGCTAGGACAGAGCTGAGGACCTGAAGGATGTATGCTGTTGGATAAAGGGTATAAATTACTTTGAAACAGTAACTCAGGTCTTCACATAGATGCACAAAGATGCCTATTATCCTCTCTAGTTACAGAGAGGTACACTTTAAGCATTAAGAACATATGAACTTAATGTTAACAACATTTTCTGAAAGTAGTTATTGCTTACAGACCATTATCTGCTCTCTGCAGTAAATTTTCACCTTTTCTGTTTAATGGGCTTTTTCCAGATTTAATACACATCCTGCAAACCATGAAAATATAGTCTGGGGATGAGTTGGAGAATACAGAAAATCCTTACACACTGTAAAGAAACATAAAAAGCCAGGGAAGACCTACTGGCTTTTGGGAATTTCAAAGTCATGATCTCATTTTTTTTACAATGCAGTCATTATTTCAGTAAATGTGACAGGATTAATGAGAAAATTCTTAGCATTTAAGAGATTTAAAATTATGGATAAATCTTATGCACAAAATGCTGTCTTGACTTTTCTGCATTTTTCTCTCTCACTTGCCTTTGGCACATTTTCCTCAGAGCTTCTCACTTCAGTGGCTGAGCGGTGTTTATTACCAGGATCTTCTACCCTTATTTATTCAAGCAGAAGAAACATACCTTACATGTATTGCCCAGAGAGAAGGAAAATCATGGAGGTTAAAAGAGAAAGTGTTTCCAAAGAGCTACAAAGTCTCATTACTTAAAGGCTTTGCCAAATGGGAAAGAACTACCTGGCAAGAAGATTGAAGAGCAGGCAGTATTGCTTAAAATCCCGTGGTTACTGCTTCAGCCTGTATAAATTACCCCTCTAGGGGCCAGCAGAGTATCAAAAACCAATTACCATGAACTAGACCATAATACTACTGTAGACCCAAATCTTGCCCAAACTATTAACATTTAAAACTTCTTCCAGCTGTCCAAGGACTGCCTTTTGCAATGAGACTGAACTGTCCTGCAATTACAGTAGCCATGTAAAAAAGCATTACATAGCATTACAGATCTAGATTCCTTAATATTAGAGAGTGCTCATGAAAACAGATCTATTGCCTTCATTCATATAGGGAAGATCTCATTTACGCAGTGTGTTTGAGATGAGAGGATACTTAGAAGAATCAGTGCTTATTGTGGTCAGAGACAGGAATGGGACTCTAACATACTCCAGCACTGATTTGCTGTCTCTGAACTTTCTGTCTTAGTTTCACCATCTGAGAAACAGATATTATAACACTTTAAATGCAAAGCTGACCTGGGAGAAACACCTTCTGTCTCACAGAAGTAAGCAACAGGAACATTAATTACTGCAATCAATTACATGGAAAAGCCTCAATGAAAAGCGTAGCGGGAACAAAAAAGAGAGAGAGATTTGCCAAATGAAACAGGTATATGCATGCCTTAGTACTTTGTTCTAATGAGTGCACTGATCTAATGCTTTCACTTAAAGTGGGTTTTACTCTAAGACCTGTTCCTGCAGCCCTCACACAGTCACATTCCCACAGAAGTCTGCTTGAGGAAAGCCTCAAGATTTGACTTTGTGTGCTTTCTCTTGTGCCAGGAAATACTATCCTTTTAATTAGCAGGTCCATTTCTTTGATAACTGTTTAAGTGGCTTCACTGCAATTTCATCTCTTTAGTTGTCATCCAGCACCTGGGAGGTAAGGAAAAAGGAAACAAGCACTGAATTTTTCCATAATTTCTGCTGAGGGATATTTCTGAGACACTGTACTTTTGTGGGTGGGCGGATGGATGAATAGACAGACGGAAAAGGGAGTTTCCTTTATGGGATTCCAATAATTGGTATGTGGTTTACATTCCATTCATCTGAAGGACTCTTATTTTAATCAGAAACAGGCTCAGGCTACTAAACTACCTCCAGTGTTCAAAACATATCCATGCTTTCAGCTGGCGACTTTTCTCACATGCATCTTTTCTTTGACACCCACAGGCCCCAAAGAGTAATGTGGTCATTTACCACCAAGAACTCAGCGTCAGGTCCTGTAATAGGGGTTGGTTCAGAGTCTTTTTCCAGACAGAGAGAGGTTTTCTGATTGCTAACTTCACAAGCAGAAGCTCTTTAAAGTATGGTATTTGAAACTGGCATAGATTCCTCTAAGCTGGTTTTGGGTTTGGTGGGTTTATTTCCTAGGCTCATCCAGCTCTGGGAAAGCCTTGTCTGGACAGTGTTGTTGAAGTCTGGCAGCACAGCTTGGTCTTAGTACCAGATGCTAATGCAGACAACTGCTGAGAAAAGCCCAATATTCAGCAGCTGGACACACTGGTGTGCTTTAAGCACAAAGGAATGAAGGACTAACACCTCGTCCAGAACAAGTCAGACTAAATAAACAACAATACAACAATTTTCAGCTTTGGGGCTGGTGAAAATGTGAAAATATTCAGCATAAATTTCTGTCATTCAAGGGCAGGGAAAACATAAAATTACTTGCATTAAATTAGTATTTTATTATTCAAATCTCTCTGAACTTTTTGTTATAGATCCCTGGTACACCCTAAACATTTCTTCAAATGCCACCTTCCCCCATCAGCTAACTTGTTTCACTGTCCAGATTTATTTACCCTTAATCTTCATTATGGATGCCCTAACAAATTTCTTTGTAGGGTCTATATTGTCTAACCTGTCCAGAGAGTAACTGCACATGCTTTAGGGATTTTCATGCCATTCATCCTTGAATGTGGTCCATGCCACAACTCCCTCCAGTGCCTACTGTTCATCAGATCTGTCAAAAAGCACAGCAGGAAATCTCCTGCAGGCAGATCACACATTGCACAATCTAAGAAAGGAAGAACAGTTTCACAGCTAAGGTCTATGTCAACCTGGGTCCATCACACAGTTTTTCCACAAGCACTTTGCATTTCTTGTGCTTCACTTTCCCTGTGGGGAGAAGAAAATGAGGCACACAGGCAAATACGCCATCAAAGGGAAGGGTAAGCCTGTCCTCTCTTTCCCACACTGAAGATGTGATGGAAATGACCTGTGGCAGTAGCCTGTGAGTACAGACATGAGCTACACAGTCACCAGTTCTTTCTGGATCCATGCATCCAGAAAAGACAACACGCAATATGGTTTGGCAATTCATTTGTCTTTGGCCCACACTAGTCAAGTAAGGGTTGCTAATGTCACAAAGGAAACAAAACCTTCAAATACCTCTTGCCTATGATTCAACAGTCTCTTGGCAACATTCATTTCTCTACTGTTTATACAGAGCATGAGACCCTTGACCCCTAATTTAACATTGGTACTGGGAGTGAGACGTATTTGAAGTTGCATTCTGGGCTGCAATGGTTTCTGCAAAACCCCCTATCCACAACCCGATGATTTCCTCTCATGCCACAAGGAAGCAGGAACCTCACTCCTTGGGCCAAGGCCTCTAGCCATGCACTCTGCTAGACCTCTGAGAGGTGTGGACCCAGGCCATGCTACTCAGGGCAAGGAGACCATTGTTGCATATCTGTCACAGGATGCTTTCATCAAATAATGTTACCACATTTTGCCCTGCCTAGGCTTCACAGATCCTGATCTCTCAGGATACAATATTTCTATCTGAGAGTCACTTTAAAAGAGATTATTTTCTTTTGATTTAGTTCAGAGCTATAATGAAATTAATCTTTAAATACATGGATCTGGCAATTGCAGAGCTAGCTACACTACTTGTTTGGAGCCAATATATCAAGATTAGAGATATTCTGATCACTGAATACTGGATTGAAAACAGGATTTGGAGTACTCAACCACATTCTAGCCAAACAATTTCAAATTGAATGAATAGTAATATTTTGTTTGTTTGTTGTAATTTCTTTCTGCCATGAAACGAACCATCATTTATTTTGGATACTGAGATTTATTACAGAGCTAAAATTTGCTACAATAATGCTTTGTTGCTAGACATTTGCAGTATTCCAGGGTAGAGCCATTTATGTACTTTGGACAGCAAACCAGCTTGATACAAGGACTCTTTAGATTAATTTTTCTGGGGCTTACAATAATAATTTTACACCAGTTTTGATTAAAGGAAGGTGAAATGCTGAATAAACTGTGACCAGCAGACCACAGGGGACTGTTAGAGACACAGGCAGTTCATTTAATCATTCCCTAGTGTTCTTCCTGGACTGATCAGACAGTACCTTCACACACCAGGAACTATAATGCTGCCTTTAAAGTTAATTAATGTATGACTCCTTAAACTTATATGGTTTTTTCCCTTCCTTCTCTTCCCTTGGCTGGCCACAACTGTTCAAGTGTTGCTATCGGTTATTCTGCTTAAGAATTAAAAAATGCTTAACTAAATAGGCTAGCTTATTTGCTTTTGCTGATAGTAGCAGTCCGCCCACAGAGCCCTTTCAAATCTCTTCAGTGTTTTGGAAACTGGATAAGGGACTTATTCAGTGACGTGCAAGTTTGTCTGAGCCAGGAATGAAGCGTGCATTTCATGAAATGAGAAATAACCTCAGACCACACACACAGTGTAATTTCTGAACTCCAGCTTGGGCTCTCTTCCCCTCGTCCCTGTGCACACATACACACATCCCTGCTAAAAAACCAATGATGACTGACATCCCTAAATCCTTTAAGCATTCTTTTACAGCTAAGAGCAGAGGGAGGTTTTCAGAGCTTAGGTGGCTCATTATTAGTAACACACTGATGAAAAAAATGGATTACTACAGTATGTGCACACCATGCCAAAGAGAAATAGCAAAAAGCCTGTGCCATCTAAATACTTTCAAGAGGAGAAACTGCTGATGCAAACATATTAAAGCTATTTTTATGGCATAGGAAGATGAGAAGTCCTTCCCACAATTTTCCTAGAGACTAATGTTGGTTCTGTCACTACTTGTTTAGTTAAGCTAAAATCACTGAGTGTTTCAAATATTATTTCACATTATAATTATAAAAAGAAGTAAACCAGGAAGATATGTTTATTGCATATTAAAAACTCACACTCTTTCCTCTCCTAGGCAGAGGAACTACACTGTATGCCTGTTGGGAACAAAATACACACAGAAGAGGCAAAGGGCAAACTTTTCCACAGCTGTTACTCCACAGCTTCAATATCCTCTCCTAAACTTAATTCTTCACAGCCTTACACCAAATGAACACACTTAAACAATGAGACAGCAGGCTGCTCCTGCCCAGTTCTCCTTAAATATTTCCTTTATGCTGGACTAAAAGAAGTACCTTTATTGTCTTCAGCAGGTAAGGAGCTCTTCTGCATAACAACTGTAGCACAACCACTGTTGAAATGCCCCTGCAAAGTTTAAATAGGACAAGCAAAGGTGTTTACAGACTGACTCCTGTGCCTTTTCTATTGCCTTGTACCTGATCAGTAATACCATCAGACAACGGGAGCCACTGATACTATCTGCTTATGCATATAAATGTGCATCTATACTCATACCATACACACTGGTGATACTTCCACCAATGAAGTTTGTATAACACTTTCTGTTACAGGACCCTAATTCTGTTGTTCATGACTTTGTCAAACTAAGTGCTCAAGCTGAAATTCTTTCTGCTGCATGTCTCCATCAGGCTAAATTTTTTCTCATAAGTTTCAACTAAAACAGCTGTTCTGAAGAGGGGACTAAAGGGGGTCAATCTCACTTTCCCTCATGTTTTTTCTATAGCCATTTCACTGAGAATCTGTTTTGTTTGTCTATTTGGGGAGAGATAGTGTGGGTGGCAAGAGGGGTTACCTTACTGCAAGCAATCATGCCCAGTAATAGTCTTCTAAAAACATGCCAAATTTTGGCCAGGTCCTAAACAATGTGGTTTACCCATGCTTCATACAAATCTTCTAGAGAGAAGCAACATTTTTTGTGAACACTCTACTAAAACAGATTACTACCTTGCCTCATACTCTTCCTCCATCACCAGACTAAATGCATGTCCTTCCCACAGATGAACTGAGTAACTCTACAATTACAAAAGGATTTATGGAGCATTTCACGTCTTTTCATACAATTTATGGTACTGGCCCCCAGAAGCTGCTGTGGCACCAGAACTGAGAGCTGAGAAATCCTACCTGTTGTTCCATCAATACTCATTGATGGTGCCCATGCAGGACACTGAGGAAGCTCATTAGCTTGGAAACAAGACAAAGAGCTTGGGCTAACAAAAAAACAAACAGAAAGCAGAGCAGACTTCAAGAGACAGATGCAACACAGGCAGGGCATAGTGATCCATTGTGTTAAATACACAAACACTCTCTCCAGACTGTAGAATAGAACAAGATTTCACAGATGCCTGCACTCTTTTGTTTTCAACCAGTTTCTGTGACATCCACATCCTTTCTTCCCGTAACTGGCTAGTGCCGGGGTTGGCTGTTACTTGTCTCTGCCCCAGCACGGGAAAAGGTGGTTCTGGGCAGGCCGCGCTTTCAAAGAAGGAGTCTGGACTCTTGCTTTTTGGTCTTCAGTTGTGTTTATTGTTTCTTATCTACAGAGTTTTTCTGTCTGTCCAGCTGAGGTCTGATCAGCAAGACAGCCAAGGGCACTCTCTCCTGCCCACGGGGCGGTTGTCTCTTTTATAGTGAAAACTACGTATTAGATATTTACCTTCAATTTCCAATACTTTTTGCCCTTGTTGGCAAGTGCACCTTCACTATGAACCAATCCACACATGCCAACATCATCCTGAACATGGATGCCAAGGAGAAGAAAGAAGAAGGACAGGGCACGCCCAAATCCCTCCATCTTGGGACTCCCGACCCCCATGTACAGAATTCCAAACCTCCCTGTACAACATATAAAACCTCCCTGTACAGTGCATTATAATTTAAGTTTTACCTAGTGAATATCATCCCCTCACCATTCAAACCTGAAATTCTCTCATTTCCTCACATTCAGGTGTCATTTCTTTAGAAGGATCAAAGTCAAGCCACCAGGCACTTTTGGCAACATTCCAGGACCTCTGAGCCCCCCAAGGGTTGTCTCGGTAGCTCTGGACATCCGGAGTGATGTACTGAGTTCCCACAGCTACTCTACAAAAGAGACTGTAATCTAGTGTTATCAGCAACTCCAATTGGTCAAGTAATTGGAACTGTGATTCCAAATTTTCATAATGATCCATGCTGGAATAAATCATTTTTGAGTGAAGGATTACCCTTCTATTCACAGTTTTGTTTGAAAGTTTTCAAAAATCACCTTTTCAGAACGGTGCAAGAAATAATAAAGTTACAAAAACACTCAGAAGCTAGAAAACAACAGCATTACAACTCCTCATGCATCCTGTTGGAGTCTTCTACTGTACACTTAGCAATACTAACTTTTCACAGAGACATCACCCCCCCCTCTCTGCAGATCACATTTGCAAAGAGATCCCTTTAGGACTTACAGTTTTTCCCCTCTTTCTCAGCACAAAGCCAAGGATGAAGAAATCCCAGGATGCATGACAGATCAGCTGCAGCCTCTGCAGCTGTGAAGCACAGCTGCACTGTGGGTACCATCTCAGTGCATCCAAACCAAGCTACTGGGTAGTTATAATCTCTTCTAGTTAGTTCCCAGTTCACTCCTTAAAAACCAAAAGATAAAGCCAGGCACAGATCAGAGACTTCCAATCTGTTATGCTATAATCTCACAAGGTTAAAAATGAAAGTCCTCTGCTGCCAGGAAGAACAGATTCACTGAGGCTTCCCAGAGGTTTTGAATACCTGCTTCTCATTCCTGAAGGAATAAAACAACAAAACATAAGTTTTGCTTCAGAAGTAAAAAGTGACATGGCTTAAAGCACAGCAACTCAATTACAGAGGGTTTTATTGCTCACTCTGGGCCTTAAACACAATAACTTCTAAAATGTTGAGATTTTGATGGTGAGGCAAGTTTTCAGAGACATCATCCTACTACCAGACGACAAGGTTACAAATGTCTCCTCTCAAGACAGAAGCAAAGACTTGAGATGAAAAACTGTAACCACGCTCAACCTACCATCACAGACTAAACACCTAACCATGCAGAGTAAGCTCTGAAAAAAGGGCCTAAACCTTTCTTTTTCTAGGGTAGGGGTCGCAGTTTTGACACTGGACATCAGGGTCTCCAGATGCAAACAAGTTCCGTGTCTTTGGCTTTTTTCAGTCACTGGCATTCATGAACATCAATGCATAGAATGCTTAAGCCAAAAGATAAATGAAAACCTTTAAAAAACTCCTACCACTTTAAACAGCTTTTCTCATTACTAAAGAGGATGATTAAATTATTAAATATTAAATTCTTATTTTAACTTTTTCATTACGTAAGCAATAGTAAGTCAAACTTTACACTTTTAAGTGACATCCTACCACTTCTATTTCTTTTAGTGAAGTGAAATTTACAAAGATAATTCCTTAATATATTCAGAAATGTTTCAAGATAAATACTACAGTTTAGACCAAGCTAAAAATAGACTGCACAGTCTAAGAATGAAGTAAGAGACTGCACATTCTCTTCTGTGCAGTTTACAAAGAATCAGAGAGATGAATGGCACTGAATTCAGGTATTTCTGATGTTATAAATTTTCACTGGTTTCTCATCTGCCTAAGGTTTGACATAGAAGACTATCAAATAGCAAATTACCCAGTTACAATTTGAAAGAACCATGCAATTCTAAACCACTAAATTATTCTATGTTCCCAAGGTTCAAACAGCAG
The DNA here is from genome assembly GCF_036417665.1 of Passer domesticus. Classification (NCBI taxonomy): domain Eukaryota; kingdom Metazoa; phylum Chordata; class Aves; order Passeriformes; family Passeridae; genus Passer; species Passer domesticus. The sequence goes on along the minus strand of NC_087512.1, from coordinate 40,019,336 downwards.
TATGCCAAATATTAAGATAAAATACCTAATATTTCTTTAGCCTCAGGCATAAAATACTTATTTCATAATCTTAGTTTCTTGAACTCTATGCTAGAATTTTATTATATTGTATAATTCTAATTTATATATACATAGGTATGTATACTAAATAATATACAGTACATAAGTAAGTACATATATATTAAATATATATCATCTACCTCTAATGATTAGGGCACATAGTAATGTACAGAAAATATCCATTACAAAGAACACAGGTTCTTTTTTTTTCTAAATAGTGCAGAGTGACTGCATCAGAAGCAGAACAGGACGTCAGTATTTTACTAATGAGGAGATATTCCTCAATACTCCCTCCAAGTGTGAGACTCTTAAATTAGAATTAGCATATTGTAATTACAGCAATATATATAACCACAACTACAAAACAGTGAGGGCAGAGAGGTAAGATAAGCATAAATGCCTCTAGTTATGATATTACAGTATACATATATTGAGGGACCAAGCCAAGCTAATCTTTGAGTCTGCTGTGGAGGGGAAGAGACAAAAGCACAAAAGAGATGTTTTAAGAGAACAGCCTCCTCAGGGGTAATTAAATTTCATTTCCAATCAGACCACAGTATGAATGTTTTTTTTGCTGCAGAATTATGTATCCGAACAAGCAGAAACTGTCACAGAAGTTCCATCATAGTCTGAATCATGGAGAGGCAAGTGCTGATGACAGTTGTGAGCAATTACCTCAAGCAATATAAACAAACATATGGTATTTGCTTTTAAAGTACGTAGCATAGAATGATTTTCAGGATGATACAGTAGATCATGCTTACTTGAGCATTCACATGATGGAAACAATTCAATACAAAGGGGAATAAAACCTCTCTAGTATAAACAGCTCTGTTGAACAAAAAACAGATTCACTCTGAGGTTAGCTGATATTTGTTTAGCATCCCAGATATCCCCACTGATAAGTCACTGTCTTCACCGGGTACAGTGTTAAGGACTGAGAATGCTGCTATTAAATATACAAATAATATTCAGCCATAGTGACATGCTCCAATGTAGCGAATTGTAACATAATTAAACTGTCTCTGCATATTTTCAGAAAACAATGCTTTACTGCAACTGGGCCTGCTTATGCTCCAGCTTGTGCAAGTTGTGTGTGCAGTCTCAATTCAGTCATACTGTGTGTTGACACAGACAGTAGATCAGGTTCTGACCACTCAATTCCATGCTCTCAGCTCTCGAAAACCTCAGAGAACTAGAACAATCTGTCCTCAAGTATCATGCATATACGTCATGCTTACATTCAATTACATCTTTTGTTTCAAAGCACAGTCTTCACTTGGTCATTGAAAAGGAAATTCAGCTTTTGATGCCAACAAGACAAAGGCTGGTATGCCACGCAAACAAATCTGAAGTCCTCCTAAATCATCTGTTTAGATACATTTTCTTCCTCTTTCAGAATTAGCTGCCAGAATTACACACTTGTCCTTGTGAGATACAGACTCACAAGGACACTGCTATGATCCACATATGATCTACAGGACAAGAGGTATGTCTCTTAAATGCTCTGAATCACTGCCTACCTCTCTCATCTGCAATCCAGACATCCAGTTTCAACAGCAGAATTTGCATCTCCTTAGCCACCCCTGGCCAATTATCTACTTTTCAGGTACCCTCATAAGGAGGGTAGATTCTGACATGTTATCTACCTAAGTGGTCATTACCCTTTTTTTATAGAACGGACCAAGTCAAGATGTACTGAATCGGGGAATGCACAAACACAAGGAGAGAATATTTGTAACAGTATTACATCATTTGCTGCATAAGCTGGAAGGTATGCAGTGAGATACGCAGGACACTGCAGGAATAGAAAAATACATAACAGCAAAGGCAGTTAAATGCTTCCTTGGAAGAACAAAATCTGCAGTTAAGATATCTAAGGAAGTAACTTAAGTAATTTTTTCTTACATAGTAACTGTATTATCACCCTTGAATTACCCTGTGATACTCTGATTATGTTATTACTATTCACCCTTTCCTCTTTGTAATGCTGTTTTTTACCCCCTGTACTGAAGCCATGGCACTGGCATCAGTCTGCCTTCTGGTGCTCAGTCATGACCTGCTAAAGCTAAGCAAATGTATCCTTTCAAACTGTCTGAATATGTTGACAAATGTTTGCATCCACAGCCTGACCTTCTCAAACATATTACCTGAAATTTTCCAGTCTCCCTCCCCAGATCAAATACGGAACCACAGTACCACACAGCTACTGTCAAATACAGCTCTAAGTATAGCCTCAGTTGCAAAACAACTTACGATCCAAACTACACTGCAAATCAGACTCAGAACACACAGCGTCTTTAACTGGGTCTAGTAAGGTTGTTGTTGGGACAGCTGCATTTGTTAGTATAGTCAGGGCCAATTTTTTTACTATTTCACTGGCAACCTAGTTTTCTTTCCAGTCAAAGAATTCCTAATTGAAGGCAATACTGGAAGTACTGGTACCAAATGCAAGGTCAGGGACCCACAGCCAAACCAAAATATTTTACTGACAGATCCCTAGGGCACTAAGTTGGAATATTTTTGGCTTAGGTGATATTTCCTTGTAAAATACATCAGATTTGCAGAGTGACATAAATCTTACCTCAAGACATGTTCCCATAGCTCAATTCAATTGCATATAACAAATAGATTTCCACAAATATACTGTCAGTATTTGGCATACACGTGAATGAAACATGCACATTTATGGAAGTTTTGATTTATGCATATCATCACCTTGTAAGAGAAACATAATCTCCTGATTACTTCAGGAAAATCACAACAGCTTTGTACTTGGTCATCAATAGAAATTTTACCTACCCCAATCAGATTTTGCTCTATCTAGCATCTACTGATTCACACCATGACCAACAAACATGGTGCTATGGTGAAGCCTTCCTTCAGTACACCAGTATCAGCTGAAATGAAACAAGGTTATCTAGCCCCTTCTGGCCCTTAGGTGGAGATTATCAATCCCTCCTTCTGGCCTAAAACAAGGACAGTTTTATCCATGCAATTTTAGCATATACTTTTCTCTCCTACTTCTGATTATGTCAAATACTGGCTCTACACAACCTATTAACTCCCTACAGGGGCTCTTTCTCTATTATCTGTTGGTGCAATTTAAGCCACTTACCTCCTCTTTTTGCTGTAGACACAATGGGGTTATTCCCTTCCTGTTCTTTAACGTATTTGATGACGACAGTTTTTATTCCACCAAACTTTCTAACCTAAGAAGCAGTTTGCCTCTCTAAGCATAAGAACACTACCTGTAAAGAAAATCAATACTGATGCCATGAACAAAAGGCCTTAATTTATCTCATATTTATTAACATCAATGAGGGTGTAGATATTACCTAGCTGAGGCTGACTTTCTTTAGCTGTACATTATTCCAATGTACCAATGTGTAAGAGCGTACAGCTTCTCCTTTTACTTTCTTAGTTCATACTTCTTGAAAAGCTATTCCAACTGACCATTATACCGTTTGGTATAATAAAGTGGTAACAGCATAGACTCAGAGTAAGAAAAGTTAGGGAACACATTAATCTTACTTATGTTAGCTACCTGTAAAACCCAAAGCTTTTATTACTTAACATTTATATTAAATACACAGCTCCCGGTTTCAGGTAGTTAAGTCAGATTTCACAATCAGGATTTCAGATGGTTTCCACTTATAATATGTGCACAATGGTTACCACAAAGACAGAGTATAGTCTACAACACCTTCCCATGATCTAAAGTAGAAGCTGCCCCAGATCAAATTTAAGCTTATTTTCCAGTGGACAGTCTTCCAGACCACAAAAACTACCACAATTGACAGACTGCTGCTGTGCAGGTTCAGTGTCCAGGGTTTCAAAATTTTGTAACATTTACCCTTCACATAAAACAATTTATACAGTATATTGAATGTAAACCTGTACACTAATGCTTACAAAAATCAAAAATTAGGGTTAAGGTTTCCAGAGCAACATGAAACTCTGGTATCTTCTAGTTATGTGTTACAAGGTACTCTTCACATGGTCCCGTAGCACTGAAAAATATGACATACTACTTGGCAAATGAGATATGACACTGAGTATCTTACATCCTTCCAATCTGTGCAGTATAGTTTTCATCTGAAGTTCTATTACTTCCAGTATTCTACATGTAAGATGATAACCTGTCAAAATGTTGAAATTCCTTACCACGTATACACTGTACTGCGCATTTCCAACACATATACTGTGCTGCATATTCCCTGACAAAGACATGACAGAAGTCTACAGGAAAAGGGAAATGAAAGTGTAATGAGATGAAATTTGACACCTAACATGACTTAATGAGAAAGATCAAATAAAAAAACTTGGTGGTTCTTTACATCAACCAAGCTGAGAAACTCACTTATATAGGATACTGTGAAGATTTCAAAGGTCCACAGCTTCAGAGACTGAGCAAAATCACAGAGGATGGGAATCCATCAAAAGCTACTAGACATTAAGACATCATCCCTTTCTCAGGAAGTCCTCCAGTCTCCAGCACTTCAGAAAATATATGCAGTATCATTGTCAAATCCTGTTATCTCTAAATTGTGTTGAGATGACTGCTGATGTCCAAATTTTACTAAAGGGAAAAAATTACTTAGTACTTCTGTTGAGCCTAGGAATATAATCAGAATTAAAGAAAGTATAGTGCACTCAAAAATTCTAAAAAATTTTAATATAAAATCATTATATACCACAGGTTACAACATACAGTACATATGCATGACTATGCACATATGTACTATACACTGCATATGAAATTGCATACATATTCACTTGTAAATAACTACAAGTAAATAATTACTTGTATAATGTAATACTGTATCACTATAAATATAAAATCATCATTTTACCTTTAATTTCATGGAATTACCATATTTTGTGGCAAAACGCTGTCAAAGTTCAAATAAAACAGTTATAGTGCAAGTTGCATAGAAAACTTTCATCTTACTACACTACAATATTTAGCAGTGATGGTTCATCTCAATCATCTGCACTGTATTTTTTCCACAAAAAAGTTTCATTTCTTTTCCAAAGAGAACTTTCACACACTTCTCTCTCTTCTGTCACCGTGGAATGAGGGGCTCTTTCACAAAGCTTCTCTATGACTGCTATATCTGTGAGCTTTCTGAGGCTGTCCTCATTCTGTTCATTCAGCATATCCCAGAAATCTTTTGGTCTCCCCTTTGATTTTTCTGCTTGTCCTAAAGAGAATCTCCTTGGTGATCCTGCAGACCCAGTTCCATCATTTCTGAAGATTTCATTGAGAATAGAGGTATCTCCAAGTAAGTCCACAAAAGAATTTTTTTTGCAAATCTGAGCTTTTCTGTCTCCATTTTCTGACTGAGACATGGATCTTTGCTTTGGCATCTGCGTTTCTTCTGAATCTTGCTGTCCTTCACAAGCTTTGACAGGCAGCACCTCAATTATTTCTGATTTACTGCTTAATGAACCAGATGCCATAAAATCCTTGAATGCCAGACTGTTTCTTTTTTGGATATGTTGAGCAGCAATAGCGGGTGCTTGTTTATATTTTGCATCAACAAACATATCTTGCAAGTAGGAGTCCTTGTGAAGCTGTTCTGCTTCTCCTTTATGGCCCTCCTGAGTCTGTGTTTCTGTAGCTCCACTCAGAAGTAGTCCTTTAGCTGATGATGGTCTAGACTCAGATCTTCCAAAATTAACAATGGATTTTCTTTTTCTGGAGCGTGTTGTACCTAGCTGACTTTCCTCACAGTTATGTGAAGCTTCTGCTGGTATTTCAAGTGAGAAGAAAGACTCCATCTCTGGATGCTTGGAAACATAGAATTCCTTCAACATTTTCTGCCTGGTTTCTGATGTAGCTTTTACAATGTGTTCTGCAAGGTCCTTCACTGATCCCATATTAAAGTGAGATACCATTTGCTCAAATTGTCTCCTGTAATTATCAAGAAGGAAATATGTGTTATGCTGACACCCTTAACACGGGGGTGGGGAAAATGGGGAGAAATAGTTGTTCCAAGTCCTTTAAAAGAAGACTTGCTAAACAAAAACTGGATAAATGCATGCGCAGGAGACACTGTCCACATCATCCTACCCAGTGAATTATGGAATATTTGTTTCTGCTAAAAAGCCAAGTTCTAATTGAAATCGATCACTCTACTTGAGTGATCAACAATCCCAAGTTGGAGAAAAGATACGAAACATGTCGCCTTTCCTGTTATGAGGGCTCTGAAAGGCAGTAAGATTTAACCCTGTTTGCCTCAAATACCACTTGACTGGATAGCTCCAATCACTTGAGTGTGGTGACTGCAGGCACCTTCCCACTCTGCCCTACAACTACAACAAACTGAGGCATGTAATCATCCTCATTCACTTTGTGGCACATCCACATGTACTACAAAGTCTAACTGCATGCCAGGTGCTAACAAACAACCTGCTCAATGCTCAGGAGTGAATTGTTTCAGCTTTTTGCTGGATATGGCTTTAGGATCTTGGAATAACAGCCTTAGTCACTTCACTGCCTTTGAAAATTTTACCTCAATAGGTTTTTCATAACTAATTACAATTTTGAACATTTTTAGAATGAAAGATTCTCCTTTACCTGCATAATAAATATTTATAATTTTCAGTGTCTATAATAGTAAAAAAACCTGACAATTATTGGCACTTTGACAGTAACAGTACGGATAACTGAAGCCAGCTAGCAGATATGACAGCTTCTGAATGCTTACAGGTATTACCTAGATACCAACTTTCATATAGTAATTTACTTGTCTCAAGGCAAATTGAAAATATATACCAAACACCTGTTCTCTGTAGGTTTGCTTAGCTAGCTACAGCTTTCCACTTTCTATTTCCACAAACCACCGGGCTATTTTTATGGAATTTCTATCTACATAACAATGGAAATTAATATTCATATTAATAACAGCAATCATTTGGGAAAACAGAAAACAAGGAAACAAAAAATTATTATCCCTCCAAAAACAACGGGGGGGTGGGGGGGGGAAGCATTAAAAGAGATACTGAAAAATACTGAGCCCCATGCTAAAAAAGAAATATGAAGCCCATTTTTTTAAACAGCCATTCAATGCAAGTGATGAGATCTGGGCAAAATCAGTAGGCAGTCAGAAGCTAACGTTATAAAATGCCTCCCTTCTATACAGTTCAAACAGTGTTTTGCAGTAGCCCATGATGCACGTAATATGAACACTCATAGTGATGACATCTACAGAGTTATGTAATATATGACCACTGAATCAACACATTCAAGTAATTTGTGGATTCAATTAATTTTATTAATCAATTACAGTACTCATGGAGTAGTGTGAGTCAAAGTTTCCCATTAATTCCACTCTTGCCATAGAAAATAACAATACTGCCTGAGCAGGGTTGAAACAAAGACAAATGCAACTATTCAAAAAGTTTGTTTCAACCTTAGAATTTTACTTCCAACTCACCAAAACAGTCTCACCTGCGTATTCCTTTGGGTGTCCTTCCAATCAAGAATGTGGCTGAACCTACTCTGTGTACTTTTTTGCTTCTCTGGGTCACAGGATGTGTAACATACAGATGATGCTTACTGTTCTTCAACATTTCTTGCCTTTCCTTAACAAATTTCTTCTCTGAAGTATTGTCTTCTGGAACTTCATAATTTTTCTAATAAAAGGAGACATTGAAGTCATTAGAACAGCCATGCCTCTGATGTAACAATGCACCCAACAGAACCCAATTCTGCCCCTTGTAACTAGCATTACTAGACTGAACACTAGGATTGGGATTTAGAGCTGAAATGCAGATTCCCTGCTCAGTCACAAAATTCCAGGGACATTGAAGGGAAGTCTTGGTTCTCTGATATCTTGCAAAAATATGATCCTATTTAAACCTGAGTTATGTTTCTGAAATTCTCAAAAATTCTCACCAAAATTTCCCCTTTGCCAAAACACAGCTGCTTAGTGATATCCTCAGTCTCCCTACAAGCACTGCTTTAGAGATTAAATCACAAATTGCATTCACACCTTGTTATCTGCTGTTCAAAGTCTGGTTTCAGATCTACACTGTTTCTTCTCAATGTTTTTCTATGCGATCCATGTCCATTTCTTTTATTTTCATGGGCTGTTCACAATGTTCTTGAGCTTTAGGATCTTACATGTGTTCTCACTCCACTACTTTGGTAACTAAACTCAAACTAGCATATAGAGAGAGATGTTAATATTACAGAACCTACAGGCATACATTTTCACTGTAAGACAAATGTACAGCTCCAAAGACCAAAATTTTACTTCACATTATGTTACTCCACACAACACTGAAATCCCACCTCAATTAAGATAAAAACCCTATTCTCCCAACAATAGTATAACTAGTAACAAAACTAAAAATTAGTAGATGTTATCTACAGCATAACTATTCTACAGTTCTCTTGCTGGTTCTGTATACATTTGTTAACTTTTTTACTTGGAAAATGTACTGTCAGAGAAGAAAGCAACCATAGTTTAAAAAAAATTATTTTGATGGATTTTTTGCATGAAAAATACTTACAGTATTCTGACCTCACTATGATAAGACAGCCCATTTTTCACTCTGTTAGGAAACCAGGGCTGTATAATTTAATTCAAGAAAGTATAACTTGAATTGAATACAAGACAAACCATGTAAATGCCTGTCTTTAAGTTATGTTAAATCCCCATAAATGTGCATCAATCTACCTCTCACTAAACAAGACTGAAGTATATAAGGCAGTAATACTTTGGTTAACACATCTGTTCAAACACAGAAGATTTTTAATATCTTTGGGAAAAAAGCCAAATGTTGTAAACACACTGAAAGTCGTAAAATTGCTTGTCTTTGCAAAGAACCACATTTAGTGTTAGAAGTATTACTAATTGCATATAAATGCACAAAAGGCAATATTTAGTTCTGGAAGCATAAAATTTTAGGAACATTGCACCACCCAAAATAACATAATCAAAATACCACCAAATACATACAACGAGCATGTCTTCTTCTACTTAAATAAGTTGTTTAAAGGTGGGGTTTTTTTTAACTCATGGCAGAAAAAGTTACTCTAAAAAAAAAGTTATTGCAAGAACTGCAGGAGCGAATTCCAGTGAAAGTCTGCAGCCATTGTGAGTTACTCCCGAAAAACTTGCCAGCTCCCTAGAGCAAAGGCAATTGGTTACATGATACCCAGTAAGGCTGAAACACAACAACTTACTGCTGAACAGGCAAACGTTTCAGAAAGCCTAACACCGAGCTCCTAAATCCAGGAACTTCTTTAAAAAAAAAATAAACATTTTTAAAATAAACCTAAAACACATAGGTTTTTTTACTTGTCTCCATGTTTGTTAATGGTGAAATCTGATGTTTATTACTCTGAATGACACAATGTGTGACAGGGTCTATGTATAAGCAAGATTTGAAAAATGAGATGAAAATATTCTATCCTTCTATTAGCATTACTATCAAAAAGTGAAAGCTTCAGTCAATATTGCAGTACTGTCAATATTCTACACTATTTTGCTTTCTTTTGAATTTGACTTCCTGTATTGCCCTCCTAAATTCGTTCATCTCATGGCCAGTATCTTTTCAATTATCTTTCAATATTTGCCCTCTGAATCACTGACCTCATAATGAACATTTCAACAGCTTTCTGTATTTTTCTGTTCCTCAAGCCCTTTCATTGACAAATTACTGTGTCTACACTCCTCGCTTTTACATGAAAGGTCATGTATAGTGCTGGTCATGTTCACACAAATTATCAAGCTTATCACATGTGTAAGACAATCTCACAAAGCAAGACCGAAATCAAGACAACTTGATTCAACTAGAAGCCTCTGACTCTTGCTCTTCTACAGACACTAGCACATTTAATCTGTTTCTACTATTGAATGTAGAAACTCTGTATGACATTCAATATGTCATATTTGGATACTGTATGATGGAATAATAAAGGAAACAAAAATCCTTCTCCACGCTGAATGTTAAAAGAATACTGACAGAGAAAATGACAGCAATCAGGGAAGTACTTACTAAATATTTAAATACATTAAACACAATATGCCTTTGCAGTGTATGTTATAAAATTTCTATGGATCAAAGTGGAAAATTTCACCTAAACTTGACCAATACTTGTTTGTCATCTGACAAATTATGTTTGCCTATATTGAATTATCTGTAACACCATTATATATTTCTGTTTTCACAAACGTGAGGGGGAGGGACACGAGATGCAGCAAAATAATTACACGGACATCAATGATAAAATATTTTGATTGAATTACTGAATGCACTATTTTTACTACTTTATTAAACTTTGTGCACTTCCATTATGTCAGGAAAACCTTCACAGAAAGTTCAAAAGAAATGCACACTTTATTTACTTTCAAAGGCATATATATGAGACAAAGACCACGCAAGTGGTTTAGTAGAAGGCAGTGGTTTTTAATTGAAAAAACAAAATGAGAAAAAGATAAACTCCAGAAATATCCAACTAAACGCAATGACGTTAATGAAAGTACAATAAAATGAAATTATGAAGTGCTACTGTGAACTACAGAAAAACCTACAAATCTGTAGTCAGTCCTTCCTGTCTTATCCTTGTTTTCTTCTCCTATTCCCCCTTGATCTACTGCACTTAAGACACTTTTTATATATTGCAATGGGAAAGAAGATTAAGTAGTTGTTCAGAAAATGGTTTCTAAAGTATTCAAAAAACCCAGGGATTCTTACTACAACGGTAAAATACTTTGAAGAAAGCATATATTGACCCTTTTCATGTTCCATTAGTCTATCATTGTTTTGATCCCTTCTTCTTCTTAGTTATGTAATTCTCTTATTCTTGAAATTATATATCAAGTTTTGGATACCAATAATAAGTTTTTGATTCCCTTAAATTATATACTACCTAATGCAGCAAACAAGAGTGTAGCAAAAATGCTAGACTATCTGCACATTAAGTGTCACACAACCCAGTTAAGGGTAACACTCTTCAAGAAGCATGAACACAGGCATCAAACAAAAAATTTAAGTGCTACAATGCAGCAGTAATACCTATTTCAAGTTTCCATCTTGAATCTACAGCTCTTGGACCTGTTAGCTCTGTATGGCAATCTGTCTCCCGCTGCCTAATTACAGCAGTTATTTAAAAACAGTATGCACCTACCAAATCAAGTTCTGGTAAAAAATTTCAGTATCTGTCCTTCTGTCCTTCTTGTAACATGAATAAAGAGGCAGCTCTATACTCTGGAGCAATGAATGCTAGTCCATGTATAAGCATCATCTGACAGGACTGAGATAATTGGCACCTTAAGTAAATTCCTTTTCTTTAGTCCCTTCAAGCAAGGCAAAGGACAACAATGTTTCACTTTTTAAAATACAGCAAGATGAAAAGGCATGGTAGAGTAAGTGGGCAGAAGCCGGGAGTAAAATCAAGTACAGAAAAAAAGAGAAACAGAGATACTTGTTTTTTAAACTGTCTCATGTCTGTGGAAATTTGTTAAGAAATCTGACTTGGAGGACAATGAACATCCTTCAGAAGCCTGAAGCTGAAAATGTTTGCATCATTATTCTTTAGCCACAGTTGTACCATGTTCAAGTACCTTCCCCTCTTTTAGTGCCTTACTACCCAAAGTATCCCTGCAGTAACTATTTTGCCAGATACTGACTTCCAGTAATCAATAAACCCTCTGACTTGCCCCCAGTGTTATAAGACTTTTCTCCTTAGGTGTGCATGAAACCACTGCTGCCAGATATCTGGGATACTTATCACTGCAGCTTCATTATTTACATTTCTATAATAAACAAGAATAGCCTTCTAAAATGTCTAGTTGCAGTCACCAAAAAACAGAAAAGAAACAGTACATTCAGTATGACCAACCTCTTCAAATACATCTTATGACAAATAACAAACCATTATGCCATATCTTAATTTACATTTTCCCACTTCCCTTAAAACTTGGGAAAACACATGACTTTCCCAATACATTGTGAGTTTAAGTTGGTTTTGGATAATTGCTATTAATTTGATGATTTGATACTGCATTCCAGTGACTCTATCTACACAAACTACAATTCTAAATTATTTCAACTAATCTGCTTTCCCTCTGCAGTTCTTCTTTCTGGTTTTTTGGTCTGGTTTGGAGGTTTTTGTTGGTTTGGGGTTTTTTCCCCCTGGCAGTTTTTCTGATTATATGTATATATATATGTATGTGTGTGTGTGTATATATACACACACACACACACACACATATATAATATATTAATAATTAATACAGATCATTTTATATGCTTTTATTGAACATATGCTATTGCTACATATTATTTTTATTTCACCAAGGTCTCTCTGCTGTCAGGACATACACAAAGTACCAAGAAATGTTTGATACCTGACTGTCCATTCTTGGTCTTTTTTCTTTCTCTCTTCTACACAGGCTGATAGATTAGTCTGATTTGGAAGGGACCTTTTAAAGCCAATCTAGTACATGTACATGTCATACAAGAATTTCTTCCTAAATTATTCTGTATGTCAAGGAAGATAAATTATAATAGTGTCTACACAAAATTTCATGCAGTTTCTTTAAAAACTGATGTCCACATGGTGAAGACAAAAAATACAATTACCAAAAAAAATAGGATCTACTTTCACATGATTGTTAAATAAACTAGAATTACTTTTCTAATTGCCAAGGACACACTACTAAACCAACTGTACTTCAGAGATTTACAGTGAGTTATAAATTCCAATTTGAAATGAGCCTGAATCTTACAATATTTCAGAATTATTTTTGATGTGGGCATAAGTTTTTCCTTTGAATTTAGCTTTATTAATAGAAAAGCAGTCTCTGAATGAATGCATCTGCTGTTCTAACAAAATAAGGTTGTAGAATGAGAATTACAAGTAATGTATAGTCAACAGTCAATACCTTAATTGTCTTAGAAAATGAAGCTAACCTACCTTGAAATTTCAGAACACTTTAGGATAACTATATTTATATCAAGCTTTCTGAGTTAAACAAAGTATGCTGGCTATGATTACAAGTGTATCTAATATTTGAATGTATCCCAGCAGACCAACAGCAGAAATATTTTTCAAGTTCTAAAAATTGTTAAGATTTATTAAAGATCCAAATTACTCCTCCAAAATATTTTGCCAGCACCAACACATCAGAAGAATTAAAGCGGATAAAATTACACAAATTTTAGAGTAATACTCGGTGATTTCCCCACGTATGTCACATGTAGATTTAGTGCATAAACAAACGGAGACAAGGACATTCCATAAACTCTAATCTTTTACTTGGTACCAGAGAATTGACTACTCTATCAATTGAGAACAGATTGCGTCCTCTCTATTGCACATTTACTTGAGTCTGTTTCTTCTACAAACAGGTAACAGAGCAAGAATTTCTCATTAGGACCAATCTTAGTTAAGTTTTTGAAACTTTACCTAAAGTAACTCATATAAGACATATTACTGTCTTTCTTCAAAAAGGTGACCTTGAATCAATATAGTTATTACTGTTGAGAACGGGAGTACATGCTCAGCCAGTCTCAGAATTCAAAGCCTAAGGTAATTGCTTATTCCAGCAGAAGCTGTGGACTTGTACCCATCTTCCTTCACCCTCTTATCCTTCCATCAAAGAGGAGCAAAACCAAAGGCCATGCACATACATCATAATGAAAACTCCACTACAAGCTTCAAAGAATGCCACCTATTAACTCACTACATTATAAAAACACAACCAAAAGAAGAATAGTGGAATGGTTAATTCCACTGCAAACTGAACCAGTAAACTCAATAAAGCAGCATTACAGGCCAATCATTTGGGAACCATTACTTTAAAGCTGAATATTTCCCATCCTAGAAGAGCAAGGACAAAGCTATGTTATCTCTCAAAAGCCTACTTTTTGTAAACAACTATCTAAACTTGTTGAATCTGAAAGCTGTGCAAACACACTGCAATCAGAGTTCCTACAACTGATAGAAAGTCTTTGTTTAAATAATCTACAAAATGTCAGTGTAATACAAATAAGATAAAGTAGAGTTCTTAATGACACAACTTTTGTATTTACAGTATTCTCAAGAGTACTTAAATCTGCATTGGAGATACAAAGGGCATGTTTTTTCCTAGGCTGACAGCATGCTTAGTTTTCTCATTTACACCACATTGCAATAACATAAAGAGGGGTTTACCATTAATCCAGGTTTTACTACAAAGCATCTCGTTATTTCTCTGTCAAACACCAGCAATAGTGCCAAATGTCTGTCATCCAATTCAGGGGATTAAGTCTTCCTTTATAGTGCAATTCTTGTACAAATTTATAAAAATACAGATAAAGTTTCTTAGAGCTGGTCACAGTCTATATTTTGGCCTGAATTCATGCTGCAGAGGTTGAATATGACAGCTGGCAGGAAGCTGAGGGGAGAATACATCCTCCCCCTTTTCAGTCACCACATTTCTGTTGCCATAGTGATTAATCCTCAATTGAATGGCTGTCTTTGTACACTTCTTTTCAGTAAAACTTTAAGTAAACTTAAGTTGAAAACATGCAGTTGACAGAAAAAAAGACTTTACATATTTAACAGGTATAGTACAAGTTCTTGTGACTAATACTTTTCCATATATTAATAAGTGCAAACTCACTCTAACATGGGGTATCATCAGTTTTTCAAATTAGTTAGTATGTCCTGTTCCCATCTTCTGTCTTTATTGTCCAAAGACTTCCCCATGCTCACACAGCCCCCCTCTCCACACCCTGGGTTGCTACTGAAGAAATACTACACAAATTCAGCTGTATAACAACTAGAGAAAGCTATACCAGACTTCCATACTGTGCAAAACATTTAACATAAGCTGGTTTTGCCCAATTAACACAAAAATTAATTAGGAAATTCATTATGAAATGCAGTCATTTAATTAAAAAAAGACTAGAAACATTAGAAGAAGATATTTAAATCTTGCCCCTGGGAGGTTTCTCTTTCTTATGGTAGTTTCACAAACAAGAAGTTTCAGTGCAAGTTACCACAAACACAAGGACATAAAAAGCTCCTGCACTGAAATTAGGTTGCTTTGGAACCCGGAGACCACTAAGAAAATAAAACCTCTAAAAATACTTAGTAGATGACTAGGGCCTTACAGAGTTTGTTAATACTTCCTTTCTTTCCTCAAAATTAATGTCAGCATAATTTTGAGCAAAGTATCACATTAATTACTCAAGACTTTTCTTTCTCTCTGAAAGGCTGAAATAAATGTAGATCTGTTCTGAAAATTACAGTCTGCCTTTGCAAGTACACCATGTACAATCTACAAGTTCGTTTCACACGTTTGCTTTAAGAAGCTTTTGTTTTCCATTATTCTTTCTGTGGTTACACAAGATAGTTATTTTTGGTTTTCATCTATGTTCTTAACATATAGTGATGTGATAATAGAAAGCAATCTTCAATTTGTTTAATGAAAACACAATGTTTAAGAAGCCTATTTGCAAGACCTGAATTTCAAGACTTGAAGTTCAACTCAAGTGCAGAACAGAGTGCTCAATGCCATCAAATCAGGCTAAACCGAACAAAATAATCCCAGAAAAAAAAAGTTATTTATTCCAGTAGATTAACTTGCAATATAATCTTCCTCCTTCACACTTGTATATAATAGACTGGAAAAGCCCTCCTATGAATAATCTTCAGTGAAGCAGCACATCAAGTGTGTTTTGTTGTCATACTGAGAGCTGTTCTTCTTCTCTTCAGTAATCTTTTCTGGAGTGGCCATGTGTAACAATGAACAATATGAATTTCCTCCCTCAAGGTGTTTACTATAGCCACCCTGCATCATGGCATCACAAACAGAAATGAAACTCATGTTTTAACACTCATGACTTCTTAGCAAAGATTATGAGTAGCATGAGATCCTGAACTGCACAGAGACACACCTATCTATTTTCTGTGACACTTAGGTTCTGGGACATGCAAGCAAATGTAACCATAAAGGAAGATGAAATGTACTATTAACCCATTATACAGTGAAATCCATATCTCCAATTTTTTTTCAGAAACAGCTGTCTGCCACACTTCTGCATTGAACAGAAATTCCTGGCTTTGTTTTGATTACTGAGGCTCTAAACACCTC
Organism: Passer domesticus; assembly: GCF_036417665.1. Classification (NCBI taxonomy): domain Eukaryota; kingdom Metazoa; phylum Chordata; class Aves; order Passeriformes; family Passeridae; genus Passer; species Passer domesticus. The sequence continues at coordinate 40,003,170 of NC_087512.1, read as the reverse complement.
CTGGTATTGACACATCAGTTCCTTCTGCATAAGAAGCACTATCAGAAACATCAACTCTTTGAGGGAAAATTGTCATACTCTTCTATGCTTCATCAAAAGAAGTGTGGCCACAGGTCAAGGCAGGCAATCCTGTCCCTCTGCTCTTAGTGCAGAGAAAAGCCAAAAAAATGAGTGGAGGGATGGAACACCTCTCCTATCAGGAAAGGCTGAGAGATTGCAGTTATTTAGCCAGGAGAAGACTCTGGAGAGAACTTACCTTGACACTTCAGTACTTAACAGGGGTCTGTAATAAAGATGGAAGAAGACTTTTAACAGTTCCTGGCTTTGATCTAGATGACACATAAGGAAGAAGGCTTTTTGACAGTGAAGATGGTAAGATACCGGAGGTTGTCCAGAGTGGATGCCCCCATCCCATTCAAGGTCAGGTTGGATATAGCTCTAAGCAATCTGTTCTAATTGAAGATGTCCCTGCTAACTGCAGGGAGTTTGAACTAGATGAACTTTAAGGGTCATACTCTACAGGTCTTACGTATTTTCTTCTCAAAATCTACAGCAATTGTATACTGACAGTGGCGGGCCAGGGTCAGAATACAGATAATCTTCAAACAATAGATAATTAATTCAAATAATGGATATTAGTACTACAATATTTTTTATTATAATTCTAATTCTAAGCACTCTACATTTAAAATATATCATGCCACATCTGTAAAAAAACACCAGTTAATCTTAGTCTTTAAAGTACTTTGCACATCATACTCGCAAAACAAACTATAAATGAATCTCCACTGCTATGACTATGAAAACTCATTCTGTAACAACTTCTTCACTGAGAACACTGCTTCAACTCATCTAACACCTAGAGCATCTTCTTCTATTTTTATGCAATCCCATGGACTTCTGTGATACAAGGAACAAGTTCCAAAATGGATCACGTGATAAAATACCTTTCCACATATGTTCATTACTACTATTGTCATACACAGACTTTCTTTTATTCACGTGCTGGACAGGATTTATTTTGACTGATGATATTCAATCAAATTATGGTTTATTCTATTGCTTGTACAATTAATGCATAGTTTACATTGTTACATTTATTACTTCTTAATTTTATCTCACCTTTCACAGTTGCTAAGTTATGAGAGAGGTATCATGATGTCTTGTTTTTGTTTCTTGATGGTATACTTTTATATTCTGGTTGCCACTACCAAACTGTGTTTTTCAGAACTTACAGAAATACAGACCAAACAAGCATTCAGTACTACAAATGTGAACATTCTAGCTAAACTAGTCAGTTGGCAAAATGCCTTTAAAAACCATATATAGACAATATGACAACACTCCCCCATCAGCTCTGGGGAAAGAAGTGTAAAAGGTTCTGCAGTCTTGAATCCAGGACTGTTATGGAACCTGGAGAACAAAGACAGCAAGAAAAAAAAATAGTAGTGAGATCTATTTCTCATAAAAAGAACTGAAGTTTTGTACCAGTTTGCTGGTAAATGGCAATAGCAGATTAAAATAATATGTTCTACGTGCAGAAAAGGTAGCTAGGATGCACAAATACCAAGTCAGGTAAAATTAAGGACAGACTGGTAATAGGCATCTTAGTGGATTAAAAAATAAAGTTAATTGAAGCACACTAGTGCCAACTGTGCAGATTTAACACTGGCCTTCTAAACTCAAGGAAAGAAAATATCACCAAGGTGAAATCTGAGGTAAGAAAAAGTGTTCAAGTCTTACACTTTTTTTATAACCTATTTAAATACAAGCTTGTTAGTTCAAGTCTTACACGTTTTTTATAACCAATTTAAATACAAGCTTGTTAGTTACTTATGTTCTTAGGATGTTCTACATACCTTCAGATATTTTCTGAGGGAACAAGACTTGCTGCCTCCTATCCCTTCTAACTTGGCTCTCAAGGATCTTCTTCCCATGCCACCTCTCTCACTTTCAAAGAGACCTCACAGGTTTTGCAGCCTGCTCCAGCTTTAAGCAGTTACTACAACTTAAGAAAGCACATTAGTCTCCATGACTCAACAATAAATGAAGCACTAATAAACCAAATTTATACTTTTAGCTACTACAGGTAGACAACCAGGAAGAAGACATTGTTTTATAGTGCTTTCTAGCAACTTATTTTTTTCTGTTACTTGTACTCACATAATTTCCATAAATTGGCTACTGAAACTAAAGATCTTAACCTAGGTTCTAAAAGTTCCAGAGAAGTACTGAATCCAAAATGGCTAGCAATAGCAGGAAGTCAACATGTCAATGTTCTTGCAAGGGGTTTTCTTTATTAATTGCTTTAGCTTATTATAACATTGCTTATTATCCCTGTCATTCCAGATTTCTATGTAAGCATGAAACAGAAGTGTCACTCTTCCATCAAGATTTGTAGGATTATCTATTTCTCAATCTACAACTCATCCATTTCAACAGAATACTGACAGTTTTTCAAAATTCTTGAACCCCTTTCACAGAGATATAAGTCGTTGCTTGGAAAATGTATTTAAAATTTGTTACGCCAGAGAAGTATTATTACAGACTGATTACTGAGTGAAATTGTAAAGCAGGAAGACAGAGCTGGCACAGGTAAAATGAACACAAGGGGCACAAATGAGCACAAAGGACTTTTTGCTCTTGAGCAGAAGACCTGTCTGTGAAACGAAAATAACCTTTCTTGATTGCTTCTACTTCAAAATAAAACAATTTGATTAGCTATGCTAAGAAGGGACATAAATATTATCAGAGCATAAATATTATTCTTGAGGATGTCTTCATGGTGCTATCACATAAAGCTTCAGCCTAAATACACTGTAATAAAGCTTCTAATTAAGAATCTAATATCACTGATACCCACAGCCAACAGAAAGGGCTACACAACAGTTTCTGAGAAACTACGACACTTGAAATCTATATTACTAAGGAATTTCAAAATTTCTGACAAAACTCTGTTTTTTCTTCAATAACTATCAGTTTCCAATTAACATTCCAATATTCAAAACTGTAATTTTATTTACTTAAAACAATTATGGAAATTTAAATGACTCAGCTGTATTTTTAATATTACACATGATGCTACTTTAATCTACTGAAAAACATTTTTATTAAGTATCATTATTTATGATAAAACAGGTAGATGCTCAGACAGTGAATGTCCTAACTTCAACTGATGGCAAATAAGTGAAAAATTACCAGCAAAGCCCAATGGCCAGAAACACAACCGTGACCATGTTTTTCCACAAAAGTCCTTCTAAGGAAATACAAAGTAACGAAGAAAGAAAAACAGTAGCAGTAAAATTCTAAGTAGAGAACCTTTCAAAGTTGTCTAGGAAGCTCACTTGTAATCAGACCACAAAAAGGTCAAAATGCCACCTCTAAGAATAGGCAGTCATCTATATTTTATTTCTACATTAGTGCCTTTACATAAATGAATAACAGGAAGTGAAAAAAGAGGCAGCCTTCTCCATAATTTTGATGTTCTCCTTCCTACTTAGATCTCCAAGAGAAGTGATAGTACTGTTGCTTCCCAGTGAAAAGTGCATACCTTAAAAAAACTGACTAGTTAATCGAGGTAAGTTAATTTGCAATACTTGTACTCACATAACTCTACATAATAAGTTCTAAGTTACATGAACACCACAAACTAGTTTTGAACAGAGGTGGATCAACAGACATTTAGTCAAAATACTGTCTTCAAAGTTTTCTTTCATTTTTATTTGGTTTTAATAATGTTGTCAGCCTTTGCCAATTAATAAGTACCTTCCTACCATACTCTTGAGTATTTTTGACCAACTTTTCTGCTAATGAGGAGCATTCTAATGCAAATGTGTTACAATTGAAAAGGCCTTACTTTTACTGATTCTCCTGGTTTGATCTTCCCAGTATAAAAATTCTTGGCAACTCTACTAATGGCTTAATTAAATACAGTACAACAACAGCACTGGAAGAAACTCTTCTAGCCACTACGGATGTTCAACACCCCAGAACAACACAGCTGTATATCTGCAATTTCTGTAAGGATAGCTGTGAAAACTAAGCTGCACATTCATAAAAGACTTATTCTGTGCTTATTTTATCTTAAAAATCACTCTAGGAAATTGCAAATGTTTATTACAAAGCAAGCAACCAAATACCTAAATAATCAGAGCAGATGAAAAACACTGTGCAGTAAGAATAAAAAATATGAAAGATGTACATGAATTTATTCCAAATTTGTGTGTATTTTAATTAAACAAGCTACAGAGCCAACAAAAACCATTAAACATATCCATTGCTGCAAATAAGAACTCCCAGTAAACTCTACTTCTATGTTTAAGACATTAAACATGGACAGTTTGACTTAACTATAGCAACTGCATATGCTCACCTCCCCACGAGAGTCTGCAAACTGATATATGTTCAAACTCCTATGCTACAGGGTGTCCAGAATGTACCGTGGCAACTGGATTTTTGTTAACTGGATCCAGAACAAACTGAAGATTTTTCAAGGCTCAAATGAGAAAAACATGGCACAGAATTTGATTTCAAAAACCCTATCTTTAATCTTAACATTTCTCCCACAGAAAAAATCCCACAGAGGGTGCTGTGCTGTTTAATTCCCAGCTCTTTCAAAGCTGGCTAATGTAAAAGCCACCCCAAGAAAACAAAGTAATTTATTAGACTTCCAACTGAGCATTCTCTTACTCCCATCCTCAGTGTCTTTGATCATTCATGGTGGCCAGTAACAGAAAAACAAGTTTTTTAGAGCTTTTTAAGATGAAAAATGAGGATAAAGAAAAGTTAAAATGACATTTCCAAAAATATCTCTTTACCTTGGCACTACAGACAGCTACATTAGCAGGGAGCTGGGAAAACTGCTTCAACTCAAATACATCGTGCACCGCCCATCGGCTCAAGTGATTTTCAGCCTTGCTGGATCCAACCACATTCTGATTTGAATGAATATATGCCACTTCTTGAACGCCATCTGATACATTATGAGAAAAATACAAGGATGTTGGTTATTCCAAAACTCTAAAGGTACAGATTTGCATTGAAGGATACTGTAATTTAAAAAAAAAAATACATTGAAGCTGTAAAATTTGTTACTATTTCACTCAGCACCAAGTTTCTCAGTTCTATGAAATTAACAATAATCATTAAACTTATTTGGATTTATCCAGATAGTTTAACACTACTGCAATTTCAGTGTGGTTATTTTCCGATGGACAAAGAAGTTTCAAAGCATCTATGGCTTAATAGCTGCAACCATCAGTGCTTAAAATAAAATCTTTAGGAATCAAGTCTTCCACATGGTGTTTAAAACCCCCACACCACTTTTTTTTCTGTACATTTTATTTAATAGCCCTGTCAAGACTCATAAGATTTTACAGTGCAAATATTTAGTTTCTGAATTTTTAATAACTCTTCGATCTCAGCATATTTCAAAAGATAGAAATAGTTTAACCAACAATTACAAAGCAGCCTGTCACCCCATTAGACAAAAAATAAGACTAATAAAGAGAAAGATACAGAAAGATGTTTCTGAATAATAACTTTGCAGAACATTTACTACATCTTAAAACAAAAAAGGCAAAAAAATGTACTACATCTTAAAATGTACTACATCTTAAAACAAAAAAAGAACTTAAAATCTGCTGACAATGGTAAATTATACATATGTTATTACTTTCATTGAAATAAAATGGAACAAATTAACTTAATAGTTACCTAAATATTTGTCCATGGATTCTGTTATTTTCACTTGATGCTCAAATACAGTTTTACTTGCACAAGTTCTATGCATAGCATAATTGCTAGACTTCATTTCTGCAACAGAGGTATCTTGAATAGGACACACCATTTTAGACCCACACTGAACTCTGCTGCTCTGCTGTTTTCTCCTATAGCTTTTCTTCCTGCCAGGAATCTTCTCAACTGGAAAGTTATCTTCAGAGGAAGAGAATTCATCTATATTTTGAGAACCACTTTCCTTTCCTTTTCTATAGAGCATCTTTGCTTGTGGTAGAGATTTCTTCCGCTTTGGAAAACTCAGAAATCCTAGCTTTCTTGATTCAGAATTATAGGGAACTTCAATATCATCAGACTCATCACTTATGTCACTCGTTCCTTTCAAATCTATGTCATTCTTGACATCTTCAAAAGACATGGTGAAATTAGTCTCAGTACTGTGGAATCCAAATTGTCTACTGTTTTCCTTAAATACACACCCATCTTTTTCTTTTGCTAACTCTTCACAATTCTCAGATGTTGACCTATGTATTTCAACTTCTTTAGTAAGCACTGGTTGGTGGCATACTTGACCTTGGGTGGGAAAGATGACATCATCATCTGCTTCAGAACTACTTTCAGTTTCCATGACTGTGTCACATTGCTTTAAAATGCTTTGATCCTCATTTTTACTTTCTTCTTCCTCCTCAGAGCCTGATAAACCAAGCCACTCTGTACTATGCATACCTTGTTTATCACTTCCATTTGGAGACTGAACAACTTTCCCATGCTCCCAAACACGCACACTGGTTTGACATTTCTGAAAACCACCATGCTTGCTATCTACATTTTTTCTTATAGTGTGATCATCAGAACTTGAATGATGAGAATCATAATTGTGATCCCCTTCTTTGGTAGTCTCAATTTCTCTCTGCAACAACTTAGAGAATCCACATTGCATTAAGGAAAGCTGTTCTTTTGTTACCATGAAACTATTTTTATTGCATGGCTTTCTTCTGACAGATTTTTTCACAGAACACTCCAGAATATCATCATCACTCAAATCATCCCAAAAATCAGTTTCTTCTCTTTTTAATTGTGCCTGAATGCTTTGGGGCTCTCCATCTTCTTGACAGTCTGGTTGTTCATACTAAAAAAAAGAAAATACTGTGAAGTTATGTAACATTTATAGTATACACAACATGCTTAATTCCAAAGCAGTGTAAAAAAAGTGGATTTTCACTGTTACTCAAGCAAAAAATACACAAAATAATATTATAAAATGCAAAATAATTCATAATGAGAAATTACTGAAGTCTCTGGCAGAATATTTTTAGCAGAAAAACACTGAAAATAACCAATAGTATTATGTACTTGAGACAATATATGCTGTACACCGCTAAAACTCCTTATGCCTTCCCAACCCACATCCATATTTTTTAAGTTTATACTAATCTCATTGCTACTTTTCATCTTTCAAGAGTGCTTTGGAAGGTCACTTCATTATTCAAACCTTAATATTATGTGTAATGACATTCACAACAAAAATAAATCTCAGTTCTGTGGTTTACTTCCTGTTATATGAGTGCTAAAATTCATCGAGGCCTGCTGTAATCAAACAAAATTATGCCCGGCAATCTTTAAACGTTTTTTAGATGAAAGTCCAGAACACCGCTCCGAAACTGCATACTACTGAGGCAAGAATTATGACCGTCTGTAAATGGAAATCAGATCAATACATACCAAAATGCTGTACTCAGAGACATTTTAAAATTAATATATTAATCCTGATATAATTCTGCTCATCAAAAAGCATTTAACATAAGCTTAAAAAGTTGCTGTTTGTCAGCAAGTCATACGTGAGATCATGACCATCCAGTTATGAGACTGAGATCAATGTAAAGGCACATTAAATACTGACACATACTCATAGAAATCTCCAGCAGGCGTAAGAGACAGTGGCTAATTTATAATATAATTCAGTGCAATCTAACCTAATGATTAACTTTACTCAAAGTACCTAAACATTGCATTCAGTCAAAACATTCCTACAAACACAATGCTCCTATTAAAACTGGCCTTTGCTGGAAAAAATGGAAAAAAAAAATCTTATCCCAGAAGGAAACCATTAGATAATTACATACATTAAAAATAAAAAAGACAGTATTGAACAGACCACTGGTTTGGTGGGAATCAGGTCTTCTATAGTTCCACAAAACCTGAAGCTTTCAGTCATCTAAACCCCCTGAACTCCTTTCCACAATTCCCTAAACAAAATCTTCTTAACAACATGGTAAAAGTATTATCACCCTAATCATATATTGCCCACATTTGCCACTGCAATATGGGGAACTAGAGGCCTGTCATGCTCTGGTGTACAGTCCACAAAGACATCTCACCTTTTCTGAGCTGCATGAATGATTCTCTTCCTTCAGCCATGTAGTTGCTGTCATGACTCCTGCTTCTACCCGTCCTTCCCTCTAAGACAGTCAAACATGTTAACATAAACAGATACAGTTTTTATTACACACAAAGACAAGCACAGGAAAAAGAAGTTTCCTTCTTTTTTTCAGAAGTGTAAGCACCAGAAGTAGAATCAGCAAGGTCCAGAGTAAATTCTTAGCAGAGGAAAAATAACAAAATAAAGGGAATGATGGAAAGAAAAAGAAACATGGAATAAAGCTGCAGTAAATATGAAGATGTAACCTAGCTGCAGCAAACTTTTTTTAACATCCCAAAAAGTACTCTGAAGAGGTTAATGTGATCATAAAAAATATTTTTATTATAAGAATTCTGACTTAAAAGGTCAGTATGAGTTACTGATGAATAAAAGGTATCTGTGCACAAAGCTGCATGAAAGTATGAAAAAAAGTTATGTAGTTTTTATTTTAAAAAAAGTAAATACGAGGAAATTTATGAAAATTATAAACCAAGCTTTTACCATTCTTAGATTCAAAGAAATTTATCTGGTCTATATCAGAATGAGAAATTAGCATGCCTATTTCATTTAAGTCATTGCACAGACAAGTATTGATTAAGTTTCATCATTCTGTTTTATAGTGTTTCCATTCAAAACAATGACCAAAAGTCTCATGAAGAAAGGAAAAATGTAAAACTAATATCCAAAAGTGAAAGGGTAGTACTTCATACCTCCAGTATGTCTTTGGTAAGACAGGACCCATGAGTCCTAAGTTTGAAAAGGTTATGAATACCAAAAAGCTCTCCTTGATGTTCCTTTGATCCTTGCACTGCCTCGAAATACCGCCTGGCATTTTCAGTTCCAATCACTGCACAGTGAAGTTGCTAAAACAGAACAACACAAGAGATTTCAGAAGTGTTTGCAACAACAACACGTCAGAATTTCCTGGCACCCAGATTATATACACAGCTTTAGCTGGAACAAGCAGAAATTCCTAAGCAAGGATATTTTGTTTTAGTTTCCCTGGCAGATGTTGGTATAATAGATTGTGGTATAATATGAACCTGCTTGGCTTAACTGAATTTAAAAAAACTAGAACATTTGAAGACTTCTACTGCATTGTTGCCTATTATCAGACAGCTATCATACATGTTACTGGCATTCCTCTGTATCTTGACAGCCCAGCTTCCAATATACTAAATTATTAGCATTTTTTTCACCTTCCTTTGCACTGTATATTTACTTGCTAAGGGAAAGCAATCCAAGGATAGCTGAAAAAACCCCAACACTCAGACTTACAATTACTCTTGTTTATTACTACTTATTCGACTTGAAAAATACAAGTTTATTGGAAAAAAAAGAAAAAAAGAAAAAAATTTATACATCCTTTCAAGACTTATACAAGCTTTTTGGAAAACCAAACAGACAATATCCAGGTCTTTTTCTAGGAGATCATCAACTTCTCTTCTATAGCATCAGCAAGATTTCTCCTTTACTTTCTCCAGACTTTCATGAGAAAAAGCTGCGTGAATTAGATTGCTGCAAAGACTTCCTATAACTATCACACTTGTACTTCATAAGCCTTCAAATAAAAACAGTTCTCTGTATAACCTGAATAATGTACACTGCATAATTAAACTGTCAATAGTTACAGAAAAACACTTGAGTAGAAATATAATTCTGTTCCATTCTTTAACAGCTGCTAAATGATACACCTTGGCTTAGTACATTAAGATAACATCATATACCATAAACACAAGGTAAACTACAATTTTACTACAGGCTAGATTAGCTTTCAGTCCCTGAAACTGCTGGGAAGAGCTCCCCATTTAAACAGTTTGTGAGCTTTACCTGTTTATAAACTTGTCTCAAGTACATCATCTCTTCCACAGTTCCCAAGGATATCAATCTAAACACTTTAACAGCTCTGTGTTGGCCAATTCTATAAGCTCTGCAAGGACATGGCACATTAAAAACATTTGAAGAAATGAGAGCTCTTAGGGGTAGTAATAAACAGTGAACAAACTAAATATATAAGAGCATTCTAATAAAACATAACTATTCAAAATCATGCATATTTTGACTGCCTTGTTTTCCTTACTTTTCTAAATTTTCCTCAGTAATTGATTTCCTTTTCCTTTACCTTTAATATTTTATATTTCTCTCCAGGCCTATCCAGTTTAAAAAGCTTTCTCCTCATTTTATATCACAAGAACTGTCACCTACCTCTCCACAAAACAAAGCCACTCTGTCTATCTCAGGTTTGTTGGTTTTGTTTTCCTTTTGTGTCTCCATCTACTTTTGCTCAAAGTATACTCCTATTTCCATTACACAGGAATTAACTCATGGATTACTTGGAGCAGTTGGTTCTTTCTTAACTTCATAAATTACTTTACAAGATACAGCATCATAAAAACAGCTAATGAACTGGAAGTGTTCTATTCAGAAGTCTCAGAATTTATCGTTTAATAGATTATATTACACAAAATTCACAGGAGGCTAAAACAATTCACAGTAACGTGATATTAGAAAAATTCTTTAAAGATAGTCCCCAACACATCTTTCTGATATATTTCTCTAGAAGAGGTGCAAATAAACACATCCTAGAAATCAGAAAGACCCTTAAAACAGGATTACGTAATTGCATGAGATAACAGAAACAAGTGTATTTCTGATCATGAAAATATATAACTATATATATATGTAATATATATAAATCTACCGAATTTTAAATATTCTTTTATAGTTTTCTAGTATTCTTTTTAAGTTTTTAATATTCTTTACTTCAGTTACTACAAGGTCTGCCTTGGATTCCTAGGGAAATATCCTACATTCAAAAAAGTCATTGAAGAAAAATCTGCATTACTGGAAATACTCCAACACCATAATATCAGAGACAGATACTAAGTATCACAGATAGTGCTAAAAAGACACTAATCTCCACAATGGTGAAGCAGAAGAGAACATAAAGAGCCCCTGTCTTTTGGGTTTGGGAATTCAAAACACCATTTGAACTAAGGTCAACTACAACGTATTCTTCATGAAGAACAAATGAAAAATGCCAACTACACACATATATTCTAGATATCACAAAAAATTATAGTGACCACAAGGAGTTTTTTGTTGAGTTTTTGTTTGGCCCACTGCTGAAAAAAAAAAAGGAAAATATATTGTAAAATTTAGGTTAAAATAATCACATCAAAGCTAAAAACAAATTTAGCTGGACTTTTCCTGTTGTCTTGTGGATTAATCAGACGATGTAAAAAACTTCTTACCTGAGGGAAAAAAATTAGCTGGACAATCAGATTACAGAATCAATGTAAGAGTGCAACATGGATCAAGTTATGTATTTTGAGAGTGTACCTGTCAATTGCTTGAAGATCATTTGCTGGATTCCATGTAGGATCAAACAGTATAACAACATTGGCACCAACAAAATTAAGACCCAGTCCACCAGCCCTGAAAACATGAAAAAGAAAAACCAAAACTATATGATAGTAAGAAAAGAACTGCAACTAGATTGCTCTGTATTAGGTCCATACTTGCCTACCCTTCCCCAACTTAAAAAAAAAAAAGAACACATGCAGGATACTGAAACAGTGCAGGACAGCTTTGTATTACTGTTGTACTAACAACGACCAAGTACTCAAATAACCATAACCACTGTCATTAATTTCCCATTAAATCCTGCACAGGGCAACACCACCAAATACTATAATGAAATTCATAACCAGTTTTATGCCAGTTAACATTATGTATTTGTACAGTAATTTATTTAGCTGTTAAAAACACAGTTGGCCACACAGCTGCATATGAGCAACATTTGTACCAGCCATTAAAAGGAAAAATGTCACAGTCAGAAATTTGTCTGCTCTGTGGGTTAGGAGTCACAGGGGTACCACCTGCATCATCTTACAACACTCAGCAGCTGTAGAGTGTTTTCAGGTAAAACCTGCAAGCCAGAGAAGAAATTGAGCACACATCTAAGCTGATACAGCTAACTACTGAACCCTGCAAAACTGCTCAGTTACTCAGAGTTTAGCATGTGCATAGATGAATGATTTGATAGGAGCAAAAGTGAGGAAAGCAAATATTGAAAGTTTTTTTTGACTGGCTCAACCAACTATCATACAAAAGATACAAGTTCTCAGACAAGCACAAGCTAAATACTATTATTAAATAAACCATTAAAACAATTATTCACATTAGCATAGGCATCACTAATTCCAAGTGCGCTATTTTTCTGAAAGAGGTACGCAAAATTAAAAAAGCCAATTCCATTTAATTTATCAAGCACCTGGTGTAACAGATTACTTTAAATTTTGCTTGCTGAAGCAGATAAGAAATACGAGAAAGGTAAAGTTTTCAAGTGTAAGAGTGAATGGAGTCAGAAACCAAAAACTTATGGAGCCCCACCACTTTTTGGTTTTCATGGAATCCATATCAATGTAAATGCAGCTGTGGCCTTTCACTTTAAATATGGTGTAGCTTTGGGTTAGTTATATGTGGAAAGGGAGGGGATATAGAAACTTGCCAATATTAATGGATGTTTCCAGAGAACTTGCATTCTCAAACTGTGAGCTACTGAATAACAATATTTGGGTTGGGTTTTTCTTTCAGAATACATTAGGGTATTTTTCAAATTTAGTGTGTTTCTTTTTAATGAAAAAAACTTTTTAGTAAGAGTTCAGCCTCTCCTGTTTCCAAACCAGCCCTGCAGTTGGACTGAAACATAAGTCAAGATGTAAAACCAACTGTCTATAAAAATTAACAGAACAGGATATCTAGCTTTATACTGATTTTACCTTTCAGTGTTTTTAGGTATGCCCGAAAAATTCAGTTAGTCCAAAACAGAAAAGAATGGTTCCTATATCCTTCATATATAGAACAAATGCGAAGTTTGTGTGTTGTGAGTTATGTACTCCATTTTACCTTTCATTTTAACTAGCAGTTAGTCACTATCGCAATTTAGTGATATTGCATACTAATGCAAATTAGTATGATATGGCTTAAATAAAGAGTTTTGTTAAAAAGGACAGTTTACAGATCATCTTACTTAAAACTGCACAACTTAGTAGCTCAAAAGGTGCAGAACAATACTACATTATGAAAGGTTCTATGAAAGTTTTGATTATGTAATTCTGTTTATCAAGATAGGTTTTCCATAGTTTCTGTGCTCTTTGTTTCAGAGGGATATTTGTGGCTGAAAGTTCTTTGGATGTTATCATACGCACTGTAAAAGTTGCTCAAAACATTGCTGTGAAAGAATTAAAGCTAAATGAAGCCCTGTAAAAGTAAAAAGTAACTAACAGCAGTCTGGTAATGGACAGTAGTAGAGAATGCTGCAGGTAGAATGGAAGTGGACATGTAACCTTACATGATAAAAACTACCTACAAATTTCTCTAGACACTTCTCTTTAAATAAAAAGAAAGCTGAGAAGCAGAAATGGATTTTCATTAACAATTCTGACAGAACTAACCTAGAGAAAGACTAGCACAAAAAATCCAGAAACAGTGATTTAAAGGCAGGCATACTTGCTGCTTTTATTTATTCCAGCAAACTAGGACAGAACAGAACTGTACTGACTTCGGTATTGTACATATACAGTTTCTCTTCTTTTGGCACCACCTCTTTCCAGCACCACTGGAACTGAAAGCTTTTACATTTACTATCAAGTTACAGCAACTCTAGCACTTATTTTATTGTTACTAAGCATGCCTAAAAATCCTCTTCTCTTTTTCTAAATAATAACATATTTTCCCAGCAACACCAGTGCAAGACTGAAGTATTCTCAAACAGGTATTACTTCACGAGACTTAGAAGTTCCAACAGGTATATAGCTATTTTTCCCTAGTGCTCAACCTGAAATTCATGATCTAATGGTTTGATGAAATGTACAAGCTCTGAAGAAATCAATTACACTTTCTCTCAACACCTATAAAATATATTTACCCATAAAGCTGTATTAGTCACAGCTGTCAATAAAAGCATTAGGGATAGCCATGTGACTGTGCTTGGTACCAATATTAACCTCAAGGCTTGAGGTCAAATCTACAGTTAGACAAACTTTTTTTTTTAAATTATTTTCTTTTTTAAGGTCCAATTTCTCAAAAAATTTCACTGATCAGTTAAAACCAGGATTTTCAAATCTAAATGTGATCTTTGGCAGAAACAGCATTTTGAAAAAAATAGGAATATTAAATACAAACACTGCAAATTTAATAGTGAAAGTTATCATCAGTACTGCACTGTAATTCTCCAATTAGTGTTTTATGTTTTGTAAGTTGCATATTAATTGTTGCAATGAACATAATGGCAGTCTCAAGATTACTATGCAGAGAATTCATCCTTTGCAGAATGCACTTACGCATCCAAAAGATCATGCAAGTACTTTCAGTGAAAATCAACATTTGGTTCTCTGAGCAATGAGACCTTCACAACACCAGAAACTTTGCAAGAAAGTACAGACAGAAGAGTATGAACCAATTCTGTCAATGTACTCTGCAATGAAAAATACAGAATATACTCTAAAGCCCATTATTATTTTATATCTGCCTGAAATCTGAGTGAGAGAAAAGATCAATCTCTTGTACGGCAGAAATAGGATAAATCGCTTTTTAATTTCCGAAGGATTACAAATGTAAAGATGCTTCCATTACTGTGCATCAAGCAAGAAAAAAGATCACTTCCTGTTATCTGTAATAAACTAGGCAAACCACTGCACCCTCTGTTTTGCTTACAACACAATCTTATACTGACTGTAATTCCATTATGGTTTGTTCCTTTCAGTTGTTTCATAAGATAAGTAAAACTACAAACAACAGAATCAAGCCTATTCTGCAGCACCATCAGCAGGAGAAGGCTCACTAGTCTCTACACGCAAGCTCTCAAAACAGAGACAAGAAAGTCCACCTCTGTTTAGTTAACCTTCATTTTTATTTTGATTTAAATTAATGAAAGAGAACTTACATGTCCATGATTACAGTACTAACTGAAGCAAAAATTAGTCCTTCATAATGCTACAGATTCTGAAATTTCCCTCTGTCTTCAGTGACAAGGGGAAGAAGACGATGGCATATTTCAGTTGACAGAGATTACAAGCCAATGTACATGACCAGCGTCACAAATCTCTTCAATGACTAGTATCACGAATCTCTTCACAACCCTATACAAAAGCACCAGAGTATTTGAAGACTGCTCTGACATTCACTTGCAACAGCCTTTAAGATGACGTCTGCTCTAGTTATACAGAGATAGCTTGGATCCTCCTAACTCCAACATATCTACTTCCAGTAAAAACCACAGTGAGCATATACTCATATTTCATTAAGTTTCACTGAGTTGTCCCCTCTGGGTAGGAGGCAAAAGGAGAAAAGCTTCTCTTTGCTCCTTTGCTGCCCTTCCCCAGTAAAAAATTTCATCCAAGATGAAGAAAGGAAGAAACCTGAATAAAGCAAATAAACAGTCATTGTAGTAACAATAATTTTAGTTGAACGTAATAATCTATTTCAAAACAATCTGCTATCCATCATAAATTGATAAGCAAATCTGATAGGTAAGTGCATTTTAAAAAGACAATAAAAGATCTTGTTGAAATATTTTAAATAGACATGCTAGCTAATTAATGTGAATAATAAATTGCAGTAATAGTGAGAGAATTTTTCAGTTCAATATGGCACTTCATGTTCACACTCATTTGCTAGTTAGTTCTACTAGTGTAAAAGAAAAAAATTAGTCTGTCTACAATAAAATGAAAAGCCTTTTGTAGATAATGACATAATCATAATTTTTTTTAACAGTAGTGTTTAAAACTGCTTCTTCAATCCTACAACTTTAAACTTGGATCCAGAACACCCACTTCTTTCTGATCTTAGAAATCCTCATGAAGCAGGAAGGGGGGAGGGAAAAGGTGTCTATATATTTTAAGAAGCATCAGACCAAAGCAGTAAGTCTATACTTACTCTCACCTTCTCAAAAAGTAATCCCTCACAAGATCAGCAAGAAAAATGCAGAGTAACTGATTTACTAACACTAGAGAGACATATTGAAGCAAACTACAAGTAAAATTTTCTTACATTGTAGATACAAGACATAAGTTAATTTCCTGAAGGCTGTTGAACTCTCTTACAATTCTGATCCTATCTTCTGATTTTGTATTTCCATCAAGTCTTCGGTAATCTAGCCCAGATGCCATGCAGTACTGTTCTAGCACATCTAGCAACTAAGTGGAAAAATGAAGAAAAAAAGGAAAATAAAAGTTAAGTACTTAATAGTATCTTTTAAATTAAACATTATCACAGGGACCATGTTTATCAAATATTTTTAGTACATCACTTTGGTGTACTAAAAATATTTTATATTTGATGCCACTTTGGTATCAACATTTGTGACTCTCTTTAGCCGTGATTCTACAGCACCCATGGTGATTAATATTGGTGTACTGTGTTCTGATTCCATGACTCCACCCTGGCTGCCTGTTTCATCGCTACTATCACTCAATCCAACCCAATCAGCAGGCAATCCATTTAAGCAGCTACCTCCCATCTTAGCAAGCTGCTATTACTTGAAATACAGTAAATGAGCATTACAGCCAGCACAGAGTGCACAGAGTTCAGGAGTGAAAGACACTGCAGTAACCAGCAGTCAGTCTGGTACTAGACACCATAAAACACAACCTAAGACACATGAGTACTCTGCTACTGCATCTAAATGTTAAACTTGGATTCTTCCTTAAAGTAAAAAAAAAAAAGAAAAAAAAAGGAAAAAAAGAGGTATTTAAGACTCCTGAACTACCATTCAAATTACTATTTTAAAAAATACTTTTTAGTGTTATCATTACAAATATTTAAATAAAAGCCCCAATACAATAGAGAGCGTTATTTCAGGAAACACATTGCTCCCTAATAAGGAAACCAAGGAGCAAGTACCTTAAAAGTAAAATGTACATGTAAGTCTTGCTCCAATTAGAGAGTTTTAACTTCAAATCAACTAGTGTAGCAAGAATTGAAGTTTCATTGCTGCTGCTGATGAAAAGTCAGCAGAATGAGGAAACTTAACTTTCAGTGATAACACAAAGGTTTTATGGTAGGGCAGTCATACTGAGCTATGACAGTGCTCTAACCCAAGACATACCAGCTGAACTTAGCTATCGGCACCTGAAGTAATACAACTATTTCAAAAAGCTCTAGGGACAGCAGAAGAGTGCTACACTTGTTTTGCTGTGACCATTTTTATCATGAGGTAACATAAGGTTTCAATATGCTTGTGGAGTACGGCACACTGTTCTCATAATTACTCCTAACAGCAGAAGCAATAGCGAAATGTGATTGACAAGGTGTCAACTTGCAGATTCACGCTTCAGAACTTACTGCTGCAGTTAACTGATAAAAATCACATGGAGCTCACCTTTGTGGAAAAGGAGAAAAGAAGAACTTTATCCTTATTTTTTTGGAAGTGATTTAAAAGCTGTTGAAGGACCTGTAAAAAAGCACAGCAGAAAAATCAATACATTTTTATCTAAAATGTAAATTTTTAATCTAAATTTTTATCAGCTCATCTTACACACACTTAACTCACATTTTCAATCTTCAAACAGGCTACACTGAAATTTACTTATTTGCAAAGCCAAGCAGAGCCAGAACAAAATAATTACTAACATAATAAATGGGTCAAGGGCAATGGAGATGCTGGAACTTTGCATTTTTCAATGATCTACATAGAAATCCTACTGTGAAAAGGTCATCAGACCACTAAGAGGTAGATTCAGAAGTCACTGCACCAAAAAGTTACTTATGTCACACACTAGCTCAGATTCTGAGTTTTTTCATTTAAAAAATGCACACATTCATCTTGAAAATTCCAAGGTCTGTTTAAACTTTCTGTCTTGCATCTGAGTTCACAGCTTCTTGGAACTTGTCTTCTTAAAATAATCAGTGAGATGTATGCCCCTCCCCGTTCCCACTCTCATCTGTTGCTCTGTTTACAGTAGAATCCAGCTTCCCAGACTCTGCACAGACCTTGAAATGCCAATAATCCGCCCACACACAACGTTCTTCTGGTGGGGAAGCAAATAACCCAGAGCCTTGTGTATAATAGTGATACTGTTATTTTCAAAAGAACCATGTCCACATCTGGCAATGGCAGCTCCAGAGCACTGTGCTGAAGCCATACACAATGGGAAATGAGGAATTTTCTGTACCATGGCTGTAGCTTTTTTCTACTGGGCAATAAATATTTTTGAAATTGTATTTGTTCGCTGATAAGTAGATAAACTATTAAGAATTTTTTTCACCACAAGCCTAACAGATCTTTGACAATCAAATAATGATGAATGTTTGTATTAATGTTACAATTCTGGACAATATCTAGAACATAAAAAAGGTCAATTATGAGTTCCTTAGTAAATGTTAGCCAGCTTGTTACAAGTGAAAATAAGGTATAAATGACAGAGTTTTTGGTCTCATTTCATTGTACATGAACATATAAACTAGGATTTATTTTACTGGGGGAAAAAATACACAACAGGCCCTTTAGCAGGAGCTATACTACTCACATTTGCATTTTATTTAGCCACATTAAGAAAAGAAACAGAAGTTACATTCTTTTAAACGAGAAGGAATTGGCTTCTGTGTTATTGTTGCTATTATTAAAGTAGAGGTCAAATAGTGAATTTCCTATAGGAGAATACAAAAATAAATCCACGCAATTCGCTTAAATGAAATGGATCAATTTCATCCCCATTGGGAATTTAAGTATTCTGGAGTACAAAACAACTCTAACAGGGAAAAGTAATGGAAGTTTTTGCATCAAAGAGAAGTGAATTCTACACGTGATCACCAGAATATTATCCTGTATGTTTTTAGCCCAAAACATACTTTACCATACTCAAGCAGAAGTCACCTGTTCTTTGCATGAGTCCACATGGATTTAAACATACATCTCCCCATTGCTACACATCGTGAGTTAGCTGTATGTGATGATTTTACCTCTTGCTCTTGAGAACTTTTTTCTATAGTGATGTTCAAGCTAGCCTACAGTATTTTTTAAGCCTTCAAAGCCAGCCCTGCTTGGGTCAGTGTTATTTTAATAGTAGAGGTTACCATTTCTTGCCAAGTGCTCCAGTAGACTTGCATTTTCCTACTGAATGATGATATCCCAAGCAAAAATAATCAATACAACAATTATTCCTAAGAGATTTGTATTAAGAACAGTATTCCAAATGCCACAAATGGCATTTCTCTCTGTGGAAATGTATGCAGTTAAAAAAAATTTCCAAAAAGTATTTCAACTGCCCAGGCATTTAATAACCCTTTGGACCTAGAAAGAGTGTACCTTATAGAGTCTCTCTGAGACACAATTTTAATAAAACTGTAGCAATAATCAAACAAGGTAGTCTGCAGGATTGCAAAGCTATCCTCCCTCATCTTCTTTTCCAAACAGTCCCTTATACTTCTGTGTGGACAGTCTGAAATCATTGCATTCCAAAAGCAATGAACTATTTGTCCTTAAACTTTGCAGGTCCCCAATATTTTACAACATCATGACAGAAAAACAGTGGTTTCCAAACAAAGCAGGATACTCCTTTCACTCAGTTCTCTTATACTGAACTACTTCTACTTAAAAATCTAAGCATGAAATTTACCTTGTAACAAAACATGTCAGCAAAGCTTGCAAACCATACCTTCTGCAGTACAAGAGAAAAGGAGGGGATAATTTCACAAAAAAAAGCTGAAGCTTTTAATCACTGCATATTACCCACCTCCCACTGTAACACAGATATATTAGTGTTCTTGTT
Source organism: Passer domesticus (assembly GCF_036417665.1). Lineage (NCBI taxonomy): Eukaryota > Metazoa > Chordata > Aves > Passeriformes > Passeridae > Passer > Passer domesticus. The sequence continues at coordinate 39,983,241 of NC_087512.1, read as the reverse complement.
ATACCGTATGAGGTACACCATCAATGATTATACATGTTGTACATTTGGACTGTAGGGCTTATTTTTTCCAGGCTCTTGTAATCCAAAATTTAGAACAGAAAACTTGGGGTGACGTGTTAATGCTACAGCTTGCAAAATACAGAGAGATGACTCACAACAACAGGTACCACACAAACACTACATATAGGCCACTCTCTAACCTTTGCGTACAAGCAAATCTAGTTTTACTGGTGGAAGTAATTCATATCCCGTAACAGGGAAACATAATGTTTCCCTGTGTGTTTTATCTCTGTTTGGTTGGAGAACAGATAGGCTGAGCAGACAGAACCTTTTCAATTCTGCAAAACACTTACAGCTGCTTAGCTAATAAACTTTATTTAAAAAAAAATCACAGCCTTTCCCCCTTCCCTGAATAACTTTTTAAAAAATGCCACAAACTATTCCTTTGCAACTATGCTTATCTATAAAAGAATAATCACCTGTACCAAAATTTCTGTGTTGTCTCTAGTGGATTTTAAGTTAAAAGATAAAGTAATGCTTATTCAGTCTACACTACCAGATTAAAGTTACAAAAGAATGCCACTTAGTTTCTAGAATTTATTTATTAAATGAATTATGAATTTATTTATTTAGGAAATACAAACTACTACAGTGCAACAATGTTATTAAAAACATTTTACTATCATTTGTCTCAGTTATTTCCAAATAAACATGTTAAAAATTTATAAAGCCATTTCCAAGCTCTAGTACCAGTAGACTCCTCTGTGATTACTTTCTTATGGTACAACAACTTTCTAAATTATATAATTCCTAAATGACTTTGCTTTCACAGTGTAAAATATAAAATCATCACAGATAGCTTTCATTCTATAATTTATTAAAAAAAAGGCAACTCACTACACCAAAAAGGTATGAACCAGTTTTTGGCACCATGAAGTTAAAATTAACAGACCCAAAACCCAGCTTGTTTTCAATGATAGCTACACAACCCATTATCTTCCTTCCAGGCACAAAGATCATCAAATCATACAACAGTTTGGGTAAAAGATAATTTCATTTCAAACCATGCCACCATGGGCAGGCATGCCACCTACTAGATTCCAAGTCCCTTCCTAGCTGACCTTGAATACTTCCAGGGGCAGGGCATACATAGCTTCTACAGGCAACCTGCTCCAGTGCCTCGCTACCCTCACAGTGAAGAATTTCTTTCTTTCTAGTATCCAAACTAAACTTACTCTCCTTCATTTCGAAGCTGTTATCCCTTGTCCTATCACTGTAAAAAGTCCCCCTCCAGATTTCCTTCATCAGTGAAAGGTGGCAATAAGATTCCTCAAGAGCCTCCTCTTCTCCAGACTCAGCAACTTCAATTCCCTCAGCCTTTGCTCAGAGAAGAGGTGTTCCACCCATCTAATAATCTTCATGGCCCCTCTGGACTTGTTCCAACATATCCATATACTTTTGTACTGAGAAAGTTGAATACAGTACACTGCATGAGTGGAGCAGAAGACGAAAATCACCTCTCTTGCCCTGCCGGCCACACCTCCTTTGATGCATTCCAGGACACCTCTGGCTTTCTGGGCTGTACAGAATAACCCTTTGGCCACACCTGCACCACTTCAGGCACCATCCCCTCACAGCTACTGCACAAAATTAACTCTGGCCAGGGTCAGGACCGCATTTTACCATAACCTCATTTCAGATAGTTGTACAGAGTAATAAGGAGGCTCAGGGGAGACCTTTTTTCCAGGCTAAACACATCTCAGCTCTCTCAGCTGTTTCTCATAAGCCTGACACTTCAGACCCTTCACCAGCTCCTTCATCCTTCTCTGAACATGCTCCAGCAGCATCTCAGTGTCCTTCTTGCCCAGAGGGGCCCAGAACTGAATACAGTGCTCAAGGTGTGGCCTCACTAATGCCAAACACAGAAGAAGAATCACCTCCCTGATCCTGCTGGACACAAAATCTGATACAAGCCACTGGCCTTCCTGGCAACTGGGGCAAACTGCTGGCTCATGTCCAGCCGCTGCTGACCAGCACCTCCAGGTCCTTTCTCACCTGGCAGCTTTCCAGCCACTCTGCCTGTGGTATTGGAGGGGGCTGTTGTGGCCAAATGCAGGACCTGGCATCGCCTCTTGATGAAACTCATACCATTGGTCTCAGCCTACTGATTCTTCTGCAGAGCCTTCTTAACCTCCAGCAGACCAACAATCACACCCATCTTGAGTTTACAAACCTAGTGAGGGTACACTTGATCCCCTCATCCAGATCATCAGTAAAGATGTTGAACAGGACTGGCCTCAAAACTGAACCCTAGGAGACACCACTGGTGACTGGATGTCAACTGGATGTGACACCACCCATCACCATTCTCTGGGTTCAGCTACCCAGTCAGTTTTTAATCTGGCAAAGGGTGTACAAGTCCAAGCCATGGGCTGCAAGCTTTTCCAGGAGAATGCAATGGGAAAAAAATAAATATAATAAAATAATAACAAAAATGTAAAATAGTAACGTGAATAACGTCATGGTAAAATAATCAGTAACAGAACTGCTTCTTAAGAAATTCTTCAACTCCTGAAGATGATGGATTTAGTTGTTAAAGCTATGTATTAGTTTAAGAGCTAAATTCACCTTCTCAAAATAATCAATTGTATACAACAAAGTTAGTATGTAGGCATTTCATACATATGTATTAACAATAAAGGAAGATATTGCTTGCATAACAGCCATTCCTGCTACAGCAACACAGTCCTCCCACTGCCACCAGTCCCAAGAAGAAAATGTTCATATCCAGGTTTACGGAGAGCCAAAATTCTGCACAGCTTCTAACCCTCCCAGCTTCTCTCAGCTCCAGAGTACTACTAGAAATAGTATGGTTTTCTTTTTAATTAGTTATGTTAGACATACTTTCCATTTACATTAAACAACATCATAATAATCTACACTATAGGTCATCTCATCATCTTTAGTTCCTCTCTGAAACCAGAGAAAGACCGTTTCCGACACGAGGGGTTTCGCAGATTCATTCTAGACACATTTATTTTGGTCATCTTCAGCACGACTACTATTATTTTCATCTAATGTCCTAAGGGTTTGAGAAATCAGTAAGCACTCAGTACATTTTCACCAGTTCCATGCTATTCATGATTGTGTAGGTCCCACTCACATTTATGCTAAGACATTCTTTATAGTCTGGAAGGTCCCAGCCTAGCTGGCTGCTTCTGATACAGTTACTAATCATGCTTGTGGCCCTTCTCTGAACTGTCCTCTGAACATTTTCAAAGTCTAACATCTGCTTTTTGAGAGGAGAGATTGGAACTACACACAAAATTGAAGCTGTGCACAAACCATTAAGCCCATAATGATTGTATTTTGCTTCCTTTTCTTCGCCAAATATTTCTGACTGTCACCAGAATCCATGGTTTCATGAAACAATAGTTCTGTTGACTATAAGGGTCATTTCCATGCCCACTATCAAACAGGTGAAGCTAAAATATCAGAAAATTTTAGCATCATTCTTATCCAGTCTTTGCCCAGATAAATACTGATCCATGACAGGAGATTCCTGCTGCTGTATGATGAACAATAAACAGAATAATTAAAACCCCCAAACTATTATGTGTATATTTTCTTATATCCATATAATATAAGAAATTGGCCAATTCTAGGCCAATTCTATTACTATAAATAAAATTTATTTTTCTTCTAAGGAAGGGATTTACCTTCATTTTTCCACTGTATTTTGGATCTGAAATAGTTTCAAAGGCTGCATCTTTGCTTAACTGCACAAAATCTGGAAAACTGGAAAATACCTGGCTGCAAACTCGTTTGATATGTGCTTCCTGGAAGAAAAGCAGAAAGATTGAACAGGTGTTAAAAATCAGATCTATATTAAGCCATGCAAGGAGTTAAACAGATTGAAACATGATCTGCCGAAGTATCTCAAGCAGAGTTATGTGGTTTTTAATTTAGTTCACTACAAAACTGCTGGATTAAACATATCCTGTGTGTTTTGCTTTGCTTCATTTGAAAACAAAAGAGATTCTTAATCTGAAATCATGGATCGTAATCAGAATTTCTCCTCCTGACCAGAATCACCAGTTTCAAAAAATTCTCTTGCCTTGACGTTTGCATTACGCACGGGTTGTGCACCAACATTTCTCTTGACTCTCTTGGGTAACAGGCCAGTATGGGAATTACATATTGTTCCACAACAAAAACTGTACAGGAAATGGACTTAAGGTGTTCAAAAGCCACATAAAGCTCCATTGGTAAATTTAGCTCCAAACTTAAAACACGACCTTACACTTTAAGTCCACTTTGCTCCAGAGAGAAAGAAAAGATCACACCTCTCACCTACAAATAGCACACATAAGGACCTTCAATACTCAAGGTAAGAAACACTACAAAGTATTCGTTTCTTTAGCAGATGTTGGTAAAATTAATAATTATGCAGGACGCAGAAGACTGTAAGTCACAAAATAATTGTATTCTGTTATTTCAGAGGTTATTTAAATATCAGATGTTATTACAACAAAAACTACACATGCAATACATAAAAAAGCCCACTATCTGGGTATATGCTGTGTGTAATGTGCTGGACACTAAAAGTAACATTTATGAAAAAGCAAAACTGCTTTAATGGAACAAGCTCGCAAAATTAAGTAGGACATTGTGATTTCTCTTCCTTGATAGATTCTAAGAAAAAGTTGCAATGTCCCTAAATCCCTTTCCTCATTCCTGGATCTTAAGGCTCACAAACAAGCATTACTGAAACTGCCATTTGTGGGTCTGCTGCTTGCCATAGTAACAAGATAAGCTGATACTGATCTCTCATTGAGCAATTTCTTCTAAAACATGTTTCTCATTATTTAAAGAAACTCAGCTCTTAACATAAAGTACTAGAGAAAAGAAACCATTCCAATTATCTATTATTTATTTGCACAAAGACATTACTCTTCATAAATGTAACAAAAATAGCACTTAGAAATTATTAAAAATTACTCTCCTAACCTCTTTGATGTTTTATAACCCTTACTTTCAGATATGAATCAACTAAATGAACATGTTGTTTTGTATAACATATTTATAAGGTATGCATTCTATATGACTGAATGGAAAAAGAATTTTACAAAATATCTTAATTGCAGTTAGTTAAGACTCATAAGGAGACCAGCAGCAATTTTCATTCAAGAGTTTTCATCCTATACATTTTCCAAAAGTCCATTTTCTAGATACTTCTGAAACTAACCTGCAGCTTGCTAGTGTTGTCTGTCTGCAGCAGTGCAGCATGATTTGCAACCTTTTGTAGGATCATTAGGTAACTGAAGCGCAATGACTTAATCGTTTCACCATGTGCATTTACCTACAAAAAAAAACCCAGTTTATGCAAATAAATACTACTGAAAGTAAGTAATAATCTCAAATAAATACTATTCTTATGAGGTTTAATGCATTAACAATTCTTAATACTATAACTGATTTTGAAGAGATGAATACTGTATTTCTGATAAAAATGAATCAAGTTTTGTTTTTCCTTCATCTTTGTCACCCTATTAATAGAAACACCTTGTCAACAAGAAAAAAACCCTACAGCTCTGCTCATTACTTGCTAAACATTTCAGGCAGTAACTTCTAAAGACAACCCATGGAGATAATCAAGAATTCTTCAGTAAACAAGAAGATGGTAACTTTATAAACAATTAAATCAAGCAAGAGCAGTTTGAATGACTTCTTACCTTTCAAATGTTAACTTTACTTTTCTCTCCAGCAAAAGCCTATAAAGTTTTACAAACATCTCAAATAGCATAATTCAAGCTTCAGACACTCTACAGTGCAACACCAACTGTGCAACAGCATCAGCTATCTTCCTAGTTATGGCTGGCTGGCTTGATCAATATTTGTTTTCCTTTGCCTTCTCAAGTTACTATATTTCACAGTTAACTTTGGAATAAAAGAGCTCATAAGAGCACTCAACTATCTGCAGGCCTGCCTACTGCCCTTCTGTGAATCAAGTCCACCAGCATTTCTTTTTTTTCTACAAAACATCACTAGAAACAAAAGCCTGCAAAGAGGGCTAGTATCCATGGAATATTAAACAAAATTAATAAGGGGATTGGTCGTAAAGAAAGATGGAGAGGACTGAAGAAGCTACATCATTTGAAAAAAAAACCTCTACACAAGCATCAGAGCAGGCCAGAGAGATAAAAGGGAGAAAGAAGCATGTAACATACACTTCTAAATGTTTAAAAGGTGTGCTTAATCTGAGCCTCCTGACTGAGGTAAGGAAAACAAATTCAAAACTAGACTGATCAAGGTTTAAAGAAGTCCAGAGAAGATTAAAGAAATCTGCGAAAGTGTTACTTATGGATAAAGTTCGGCTTGTGCTCTGCAGCTGCTGTTACAGTTCTCCCCTCATGAAGCAAGTCAAAGTGAACAGCACAGAAAGGTATGACTGCAGTTAGAACACAACCAACTACCCGGGCAACCTGCTAGGTTCAGCATGCTTCCCGTTCGCAGCTCCTGCACAGACCGCCTGAGGCACCCGGGAGCAGCATGGCTGACACATACTGAACATCTCAGTGCAGTACCCTTGCCAGTATCAACTAAATCAGAGGTGAATTTATTAGTAAAAGATCCAGAATTTACTGCATAGGGAACAATCACCTGCTCAGGGCATGCAAAGCAGCTTTGCAGTAACCCCAAAGTGCTTAACTTTATCATGCTGGTGATGCAGCTCCCCATGTTTCCAGCTGGGATATCCCAAACAGATGAGCTAAACTAGGCAAACATTTCAATCAGCTCTTCATCAGCAGAGAGTCTTTTGAGAAATTCAGAAGACTATGCAGTAAAATTCAAACAGTGCCAAGCTCTTACTTTGTAACAACAGTTCTTCCTCTTCCTTCCACTGCTGCAGGTACAGGGCTCTCCTGCTCTCAACACTAAGGTAACATCATCTGTCTCTAGCACAGCCTGGTACACAGCTTTCTGGAATTCAGTGAGGGAACAAAACACCATCTGCCAAAGAGAAAACACAACAAACACTATCATGTGCATCATACAATGAAAGGCAAAAGACCACTGCATCAAAAAACACAAATGACAGATTACTCAAAACAGAAATTAATTCTACACTTGCTCAAATAGTTACAGGAAATTATTCTACCACCAAATAAAAAAAAAAAGTGGATCTTGACACCAAAAGAGCATGAAACTTTAGCAAAAATGTATGCATACTTATTTTATTCCACCCCAAAAATCTACAAATATTAATATCATTCTACAAGAACCTGCCATTACTTTGCTCAAAACCTTCAAACACTGCTTTTGTGAAGGAATAGGAGGAGGGAGGAAAAGTGAGAGAAGTAAACGCATAATGTTAATTACAAATTCCTCTCTGTTTTGCAAGGTGCTTAATTTGCCCATTCTTTCCCCTTTTTAGGCATTAGCTGTTGTAGGGCACTATCGTAAGCAGGACAAACAGAATAAACAATGAGAAGGCAAGGATCTACAAAGTGCTATGGCAAAAACTCTGATCCGTCTTCTGAAAGACCATGGGTGGCATCTCCATGACATCTTTAGTCTTAAGCAGCAGGAGACAGAAATCCCAAGATCATTCCTTAACCTACACTATCCACATAGCAGCAGCACCATGCTGAGCTATAATAATACAGCAGTAACTTGAACATATACTCACATTAACAAGATAATGAAAAGAGTAAAACCTGCTAGATTCAGAAAGGAAACTGACTCATGTTTGTGTTAATCTGTCCTTCAGAAGACTGCCTAGATGACATTATTATAAACTAAGGATGAAGAAAAAACACCAAATTTTGAAAATAAAATCAGATGCAAACTTACATATTTGTCAACTCAGAATAAAAGATTTAACAGAACTCTTAGCTATACCTTTATTTAGATAATATAAAGTATTATTACTTCATGTAATATTTACAATTGCATCAGATGAACAGGATCACAGGCCTATCACAGAATCAGTTTGCCTGAGATTTTTCTTTTCTTTTGGGATGGGAGGGAGTTAAAAGCATACTGTTCTATACACAAAGTGTCAAGATGCAAATTCAGAAGTTCGGCATAGAATTTCAAGACATTTAAATACATTGCTTTGGGCTTGCAGAGATAAGGACAAAAACATACATAAAACAGATGTGTAAATCACTAGTCAGAAGACTAGCTGAGCATTTTCATGCTTGATTACTCCATTTCAATGTGCAATCATAGTAATTATGTGAACAAAGCACACTACTTCAAGTGCACTTTTTCCAAGACTATGGATTCTTCTTAAGTTAAAAAGATGAAGAGAGAACCAAACTACAGACATGATGCAAGAGAGAAAATACAACAAGAAAACAAAAAGAAGAGATACATTCATTAGCATTCTATTTGAAATGTGAAGGCATTCTTACTCTGTCTTCCTTTTTTGGCAACTGATCACTGATAAGCGCTTTGGTACGTCTCAGAAACCAGCCAGACATTATTCTTGCTAGCTTCACCATGGCCTTACGACCTGTTGCTAGCTCTCTTTTAGTTGCAGTGTGCCTCTGGCCATGCTCCACTGGATCAGAAAATTTCTTCTTGAAATGTCCTCTGCTACCTAGAAGTCCTGGTACAGCCCTATTAAAAAACAAAAGGGGATGGGGGATTGATTCACTGATTTAAAGCATACCATAAATTTTTTTTCTGACCAACAGCAAGATCTCTTAAAGCAGCAGTCACTAGAGAAACTACTGAAAATTTTAAATACAAATAGAAACATATATTATTTTAAGACATGCCATTTTTCCTTTGTTTTCTGTGATTCTCAAATGCTAAGACATACCCCTCAGGAAAAGGGTTCCAATCTCTTTTCAAAAGAAAAAGTTTAGCAGAACAACAGAAATCACAATTATATAGAAGCTCTAAACTACAAGGCTGCTAGTGTTAAGGAGCCTAAACTGGAAGCTAAGCAGTCATGTTTTCAATTTTTACTGGTTTTATGAAATCAGAATATACAATTAACAGATATTACAATTAACTAAATAAAATCTCGAGAAACCAAATAGTAGAAAGAATTCAGTAACTGTTGGCAGCATTACACATTGGAACAATTTACTAAGAACACCAGCATAGTTTTAATGCACCAGATGCAACACTAAGCTTAGAATATTCTTCCTGCTATTTCTGTTCTATATATCCTTATATTTAAAGTATATTTGCTTTGTTCTTCCTCTGCAAAGCATTCCCAGGAGATTTAGATCTGTAACTATGGTCAGTTGCACCTCTACTTGACCATTAAAAGTTTTTCAGAACAAGACTAACTTTTCAAATACGTGCACTTGTGTATTTTGGAAAAAAAAAAAGCAAAATATTATTATTTTCATCCTCCAAGTAGGTCAGAATGACCTGCGCATACTGGACAGAGCAAAGGCACTATCTTGGTCAAGGTTGTGTAATGATTTCCTATCTACTGGGTGAAGGACAGAAGAAAAAAAGAGTGTCCCTACAGGAAAAGGAAAAAAAAACCAAAAAAGCAAAAGAAAGAAATAAAAAAAGGGTAATATGGTAAAATTTTGACTACTTCCCAAATTCCCCAAAGAAGCCAGCTGGGATGAACGCCAAATGTATTAAGCAACTGTAAAATACCTCCCCAGTAAGTTACATTCTCAAAAAAAAGCAGGTGTTTTGAAGTTGAGGGTTGTATTTTGTTGTTGTTTTTTTATAACACAGATGGATCCATACCATCCAGTCCTGCCCCAACCCCACTGCACAGTCAACACACAGAAGTGCTTAAAAACATAAAAAATAATATTTTATTTACCAGTCCATAACACACCAAAGTTCCTTCATATTGTTTTGAAGAATGGTTCCAGTAAGACCTATGCGAACACTGCATTTTAATGACTTCATGGTTTGAGTTATTTGAGCCTTTGGATTCTTGATTCTATGTGCTTCATCCACTATCACAGCAGACCACTCTATACTGCAGATCAAAAAAAGATTTCATTAATTGACTTCTCCCATCACCCCACATACATACAAAAAGTGAAGTGAGCCACACAAATAGCTGTGACTGTATTATAACACATTATTACTTTTTGATTTCCCTGTTTTTTTATATTATATCACTTCACTTCCCTATACGGTTTCTTTAGTAAATTCCGTTAACATAGTTGAACATAATGGCTAAACTACATCATCAAATAAATGAGCTACTGTTACCTGTATCAAATGCTTTCTGTGAACAAAGAAGCTTTCAATCCGTGGACCAATGAATCCAGCATATCTCACTAAAATTGACTCCACTCATAATTAAGATTTATAAAAAATAAGTAAGTCTCTGAAGGTAAACTATGCTTAACATAGGTATGCTTCATTTTACCAACAAAAATTATCCAAGGCAAGCACCAGTGAACTGAAAACATTTTAATCTGCACAGTTTTCTACAATGAGGTATCACTCAAGAATACACATACAATACCAATATAGCAGAGGAATTTTAATTTTTTGGGATTGTGATGACAAGGAATGTAGCTATAAGCAATGACCAAAAGATATTTTGCAGTCAGTTCAAGAAAAAAACTTAGGAGTAGAATGACCTGTATACTGAGATAATAATAAAGTCTTAAAGTTCCTAGGAAGAGATTTACTACCTCTATGATTCACTTTATATACATTAATATTTCAGAACACAACCATATCCAAATTGATATGCTGCAAAAAGCTGAAACAGACATATTTAGAGATGTTTAGTAGAAAGCATGTCTCCTGAGCAAGCTGCATTTAGTTCATTAATGAAGGCTGATCTTGTGGCATTTTTGCTAATCACTAAATACATTCATTCATATTCAAGTTCCTATATTCCCAAAATATGCTAAAAATTGGAGTTTCTTGTAAGTCTAACAGATGCTCATATCCTAGCTCCTGTCAATTAAATCTCTTATACTGATTTACATGCACAAATGAGCATATTTATTCTTATTCCTGACAGCTAATTACTTAAGAGCAGCTTTTGAGGCCAATCCATTACTGTAGTGAAGCAAGAGTCAAAGCTTCTTCTGGTGTTGAGATCACAGGCCCATCCAGTCACATCCTCTGCAGAAACAGTTTGATAATCTGCGCACTGAAGAAATGTATTTGCAGGCAGTCACACATTAGATCTGCTCCACACAGGCACCTATTCCCTGACCACAGTCTATTCCATGATCAAGCATGAGAAGTTCCTCAGAAAGAACACATATAGTGATAACAACTTTTCTATCTGTACTTCTCTACTCTCTGTACTTCAGACCTGAGCACAGAAATTAAGATGTGATTCTCTTGATGATGGATCTCCAGGCAGCTAAGGTACTCTCTGGGGCCTGGACCTTTCCCGACACCTGAAATGCCAAGATCTGCAGATCCACTTATATCAGCTGCTGAGGGCAGGCTGCTACCGCCAGCCATTGACACAATTCGTACCCTACTTCCAAAATAACATAGGGGAAAAGGACCTTTAGGATTGGATGACAAATGTGTGGTTTTAAATCTCAAAGCTTTTAAGGTTCAATAATCTCATCAAGCTGGTGAAAAGAGCAAATAACAAGGAAAATACTTTTTTGAGCATTTGCTAAAAATTCCAGGTGATTGTTCTCCTTACACTGACAGACAGAAATACCCTCTATATATCTTCTAGAAGCCATCAGGTTTCAGGCAGGAAATTCCTCTATCTTTCAGAGAACATTTCATAACTCTGTTACCAACAAAGACTGGCTTTACGAGAACTATTCAAGCACTTACTGCTACCAAGTGTCCCCATTACAAAGACAGTTGTATTGAGTTCGGCTGAGATGGATAATTTTCCCACAGCAGCTCTCACTGGTCTGTGGGTAGTAGGAAAGGTGTTTTTAACACACCAGTGCTTTGGCTACTGCTGAGCAGTGCTGGCAGAGCATCAGCACTGTCTCTCAACATTCCCCCCACATCAGTAGACTGGGAATAGGTAAGATCCTGGGAGGAACAAAATTTGGCCAGTTGACACAAACCCACCAAAGGGATAACTGATCTTACAGCTCAGATATAAAGCTAAGGAAAGGAGGAAGAATGGGGCATTTGCTATTTATGATGTTTGCCTTCCAGAGCAACTGCTACGTGTGTGAAAGCACCATCTCCTGGGAAGTGGCTCAACACTTCTGGGAAGCAGAAAATAAATCTTTTCTTCTCTTTGTTTGTGCATACATAAACTTTTGCTTTTGCTTTAGTAAACTGCCTTATCTCAACTAAAGACGTGCTAATTTCTCTTCCCTGTCCAGCTGGGAAGGGACTGATAGAGTGGCTTGGTGAGAACCTGGTGTCCAGCCAAGGTCAACCCACCAGAACTGGACAGGTTAAATTGAGTAGTACACGATAAATTCAATAGTACAGGGATTCTTCTCTGCCGCACGTGAGTCAATGGATTTAACAGCACATATGTTGTATAGAAAAAAGTCCTTGAAGAGAACAATGCACAATTAGACAGTTAAAATTCAGTGTGTACAAAAACATATTAAAACTATTACCTGTTAAATTCATCCAAATACAGGCGAAGTATCTCATAAGTTGTAAGAGCAACTTCAAATTTCCCTTGCTTGATGCGACTCATGTCATCATCTTTTTTGCTGCCATGTAAGACAGAGACTTTAAAGTATCCCCATGTGTCCAACTCATCCTTCCAGTTATAAAGCACTGAAAGAGGGGCCACTATGAGGAAAATCTGAAAGCAGATATATATTATAGTATCACTAGAAAAACCACAACACAGCAATTTCTCAATAACAGAAGTCAAGATCTTGACTATTTTACTGGTCTGAGCAGTCTCACTGTTTAATTCTGCCATTTCAAAGGATATATGGAAAATATCTAAAGTTAATATAAATTCAAAAGTAATCAGTTTACCCTGAGTATGTATATAATACAGCAGAAAAATACTGTCATACAAAAATTAAATACTAAAAGCACTACTTACTTAAATTATACTTTTAACAAATGCAGTAAGATGTGAAACACTATCATTTTGCATTGTCATAGCATCTGTATACCATAAAATGTTTTACAAATGGAAAAAAATAAAAGGATTAAGAGGGTAAGCAGCTTCCTCAAATCTATTTAGTCAAGTCATCATGTGACTTGAAAACAGATAGTCCTGAAAAGAGTTAAAAAAATTAGGACAGCTCATACAATTCACTTGGTATGACAGGATAATAAAATCAAAGAGGTACAAAGTGACCTTGGGACATTTTCAGTCCAACTTTATAGTCAAAGCAGTGGCAACACTGACTTCAAACCCAGGCTTAGCCAACTGAAGTCTTCAAAACAGTATAAGGATGGATGGGGTCTACAACCTCTCTGTGACCTCTTTCAACATTAAATGTCCTCAAAGCGACATTCTTCCCTCACGCATAGTCAGAGTCAGAACCTTTCCTGTTTCTTTGCACAAAAAGTGCCATCCCTTTACCAGTTCCTCTGTATTTCCTGAGGAACATATATCCATTATTTACACAGCTACAGTCATAGCTGGCTGTATGACTGTCATATGCCAGTCAAATTCTCTTAGTATTGCAGCAAAATAAAAATAACAATGGAAAATAGAAATCACATGATTTCTGTAATGGATAAAATTAAAACAATCTTCAGATTTATCTTATTCACACAAAACTTTTACATGTATCTTTTATTTGCTGTCACTATATTCCATTACCTATATTATCAGACTTACTTCTAACACAACAGTCAATCAAGAAAACACAGGACATCACAAGGATATTAGCAATACTTTCCAAACATATGGATTCGTCTTAATTAAATAAATACCCTGTTATTACAGGCACACATGCTTTTTTTACTTTAAAAATATCATCACACAACACTAATTTTCTACTCACTGACATGGGCTTTTCAATGTACTCTAGTCACAAATCTAACCCAGACACCTCCAAATATTTTCCATTAGTGCAGATGAACAGTAGAAAGAGATTAGACAGTAAAAACTAGAGAGACCACTATGGCAGTCTGGAAAACTGAAGGCTTCTCAAACACTACTACTACGAAAGGCATGAAATCCTACTTCAGCAGCTGAATTTTAAAAATTAATGTACGTAAACTCCTAGAACAAACAAACAAATCCAAGTACTGCCTTTCATCAAAATCTTTAAGCCAGTATCACTAAAAGTTGTACCTTCCTGGGGTTACAATCTGAGCCCTTTTTCATTGTCCGCAGTAAAAACTCCGGCATATTATTTTCAATATCCTCACGTGTTCCCTTTTTGTGCAACACTGCAGCCAAAAATGAAATGACCTTGAAAAAGAAAACAATTATCAGTGACTATGTACAATAAGAAATTGAATGAATTCCACAAAAAATAAACATTTAGGACAAAATCCTGGATAGGACTCTGGAAGGTGGTTTGATTTGGTGGGGGGGGGGAGATATTTTTTCTAGGGGGTGCAGGGAGGGGGTGTTTATTGGCTTTAAATAAATCTGGTTTTAAAATGGGACCCTCCCTCCCTTGGATTTCCAAGAACTCCTTGAACTAATAAGAGCAATTAATTGCTCTATCTCACTTTTATTCTTTAAGTGGAAATGTCACAAAAATACACAGGAGAGTATGAACGAGTCAGAAAAAAAAATGGATGAGGCTTGTCTTGCAACACTGCTCCTTTTCAGGGTACTTGAATTTCAGATGAGAAAACAGAAGGAACAGATATCCTCTAACTATCCTCTCAATGTTATTTCAGCAAAAGGAAGAAGAGGCTTATCCTACAGGTTTGTTTTTTACTAATACATCTTTTTCTGTATGTTTCATTCCTTCAAATTCCTGTTGTTGACATCAAAACAATTTTTCTTCTTTTGTGCTATATTCTCTCATCTGCCTCAAACCAGTCAAGGTAATTAAAAGAACACATTTATTACAATACACCACAGCAAGGACAAACATCCCAGCACAAGCTATTCCAAACTGCTCCTATCATAATCCAAAACAGGAAGAAGGCAGAGAAAGATCGGTCGAGAACATGCAAATTCAAAATGTGCTTTGGATAAATGGTATCCAAGGACTAAGTAGCAGCAAGGATCAGTTGCATCATTAGAGAGGTGCCCTTCTTTTGAAATCCCAACAGACCGCTTCTACTCAGAGCAGCTAGCTCCAGCCACTTCCTTTTTGCAGCTGCTACACAGTTGCTCATAGCAGGACAGAGGTAAAGCTACCAACTGCTGATGTCCAAAAAAAGAACTTACTCCCTCTAATTATGGAGAGAAAGAGCTAGCCAAGAGAGCAGAGTGCAGAAAAAATACCTCCCTGAAAAGAGTAGTTGGATGGACAGAGGAGAGAAGAAATCTATCATAGGTAGGGCCACAGAGCGAAAGAAAGATATGTAGAATAAAAGTAACCCAAACATTTTTATACATAATATCTCATAAACTGAGGTTGAGATGAACTGCCAGTTTGTGCATGTTGTTTAACTAATCACTTTTACTTTTAAATCCTTTGAAAATTAGAATCAAATTCAACTGAACAATAAACCTCTATGTCTTTTCCACATTCTCTATTCTTGGTAGAATTTGCATCACAAATTTCTAAGAGTAGATAAGGCAGTGAAACAGCAACTCATAATCAAAAAACTTTGGCTCTTATAGATAAAGCAAGAAGCAACCTAAATGCCTTGATAGTAAACTAGTTTACTGTAACCACACTAAGGAACAACATTATTTTATTTGCCTTCACCTAAACTTCAACTTGATATGAAGGAACCATATGGTTGAGATATTTAAAGCAAAAATCAGTTCAGAAATACAAAGAACATTAAAATTCAAAGGATTTCTAGAAAAGTTTTTATCTCATGAACCATCCTATAATTCAAAAACAGTAAGCTTCAGCCAACTGACAATCATGAGATAACTTTTTTCTATGACTATATAAGTTATTCAATGAAGTTTTTAGATTTATTTTCTCATATGTACTAACCTTTTCTAAACAAGTGAATTCTACCACTTTACTTCATACCCACTGAACTACCCTTCCCAAGCTGAACTTGAACACAAACACTGGGTTTAATAAAAAATACACAAGATCACAGAATCATAAAACAGTAAGGGTTGGAAGGAACCTTAAAGATCACCTAGTTCCAATCTCTGCCAAAGGCAATGATGCCATTCATTAGACCATATTGCTCAGGCCCCCATCCAACCTGGTTTGAACACAAAGGTTACTGGAAGGTTGTAATGAGTCCTCCAAGAGCCTTCTCTTCTCTGGGCAGAAATGCCCCAAATCTCTCCACCTGTCTTCATAGGAGAGGTGCTCAATCCCTTGGAACATGTAGTGGCTTCCTCTGGACCTACTCTAACTAGTCCATATCCTTCCTGTGCTAGGAACCCTAGAGTTGCACTGCTCCAGGTGGGGTCTCAGAAGAGTGGAGCAGAGGGGAAGAACCACCTCCCTTGACCTGTTGGACATGCTGCTTTGGATGCACCCCCAGGCTGCAAGCACACACTGCTGGCTCATATCCAGCTCTTTACCCACAAGAATCTCCGAGTCCCCCTTCTCAAGGCTGCTCTCTACAACTTCTCCCCATTTCTTCTCATGTCTGGGAGTGCCCTAGCCCAGGTTCAGTGCCTTGCAGTTGGACTTGTTGAGCTTCATAAGGTTCTCATGTGCCCCATTCTCAAGCTTGTCCAGGTCCCTTTGGATGGAATCCCAGTCTTCTGTTGTGTCAACTGCACTGCTCAGATTTGTGTCATTTGAAAACTTGAGATTGCACTCGATCCCACTGTCCGTGTCACTGAAGTAAACATTGCAGAGCAGTGGTCTCAAAACAGAGCCTGAGGGACATGACTCATCACCAGCCTCCACCTCAGCACAGAGGCATTGACCACAACTCTCTGGCTGCCAGCCAACTCTTTATCCATTGAACTGTCCATCCATCACATCCACCCCTCTCCAGTTTGGAGTTAACGATGTCATGTAGAACCATATCAAAGGCCCTACAAGAAGCAGAGACATCTGTCCATCTTCCCATATTGACCATTACCATAATTACATCATATAAGTTCACCAGACTGGTCAGGCACAAGTAGATCAGTCTCCTCATCCTTTCTTTTCTGACCTACGTACCTACGGAATCCCTTCTTGTTATTCTTCACATATGATACTCTTCACATAAGACATTCTTTGAAATCTCTTTCTTCTAAAAACTGGACACAGATTAAAAGAAATGGCCATCAGATGTGAATTCCACATAGGAACACACTGTCATTGTGATAAATGTGCCTAGAGAATCAGCTCTGAGATTCAAAAATGCAAGATGCAATCAAGACAACTAAATTTAGTTTTTGCACCCAAAGTTTACTATTATCTTTCATAGATGGATAGATACACAGACAGATAGATAGATACTTCTTACTACATGAAATCAGATTATTAGCAGTTCTGAGTAGAAACAGTCTTCTGTAACTACTGAGTTCTTCAACTACCACGGACAAGAAACATGGCCACACTTAAAATGAAGCATCTGTTAACAGAGCATCATCAGCTATTTATACAAATCCATGATACACCTCTAAATGCTCTATGCAGGTTTTTGACAGTTTAGTTTACCCACTCCTCTTGTTAAGTTTGCTACAGGACAACACTTTTTTGTGCTGAAAGGCATCTGTCAACATTCTCCTAAATGGAAAGACAATAGATACCACAGGTAATACCTGTCATTGTATAAACTTGCATTGGACACATGGAGCAAGACAAAAGAGAGTGAGAAAAAGACTAGCTCGCACAGAACTCAAACCACCCACTTTAAATTAGACACACTATAGAGAATTTCCACACATAAAATCACCCTAATTATAGAAAAGTGAGGAGACAGTGAGGAAGTAAAAAATCAGTAATTTAGGTCACACAGATTCAAAGCATAATGACAAAAATCCAGCTACACGTTATCCTCTCATCAATCAAGCTTCATTACGAAAAGAGGGATGGAAGTAGCATGGAATACGAAAGCACTATTTCCAGAGATGGGAGTGAAAGTGTCAGCTCTTTTGCATTCCCAGAACAGTGAAACTATTTGTTTACAGGAAAAAAAGAAAAAGGTATTTTAAAAGCAAGAGTCAGATAAGGGTGTCAAGTTATTTTAGTGTACTCCAGTGCAAACTGCTTTCATGATAGGCAGGTAGCAATCCTCAAAGTAAATTTAACCCACCAACATTTTAACTATCATAATTACTCATGCTTATACTAAAAGGAGTCACATCCCAATTTTATGGCCTGTAAGGAATGAGTCTTAAATCAGCAACGCACTTCTGGCTCTGAGTGCTGTCCTGGACATCATGTCCTGCTCAACCATCTCTGCAAGAGCAGAGGGAGGTCTAAACTTCATATATACAATGCTTTTCAAAAAAGATTTACAGATCCCAGAAAATACTATATTCTCCCACTGTAACAAACAAAAAGAATACCTGTATTGTCTTTCCAAGGCCCATATCATCTCCAAGAATACACCCTCTTTTATTAGCATAGTGTCTATACAGAAACTGGGCTCCTTCCCTTTGATAATCACGCAGGTATCTGTTAATTGTATACGGGATAAAATCACCATTGTCCGATAATTTAAAAGCAACTCCAGGAGATGGAAGATTTTTGTCAGGAAAATATGGCTTTTCCAGATCACCCTCATCAAATATTATGCTTTTCCAGGGTCCTCTACTGTCTTTGACTTTACAAAGTTTTGTTATTAGTATTTTCCTTTCTTCAGACTCCAAGAATGATACAACAGCAAATGATTTTCCATTCTTGTCCGTTTCAAGAGAAGTTATTGTTCCTTCATGAAGTTTTCCATTTTCAAAACAAGGGGCAAGGCATTTCTCCCCAATACGCCAATGATCTACTGAAAAGAAAACCAAAACCACACGTAGTGATAAACTGGCCTGATAGACAAAGTATTTAACTTCTTCACTATTCAAGCAATGGATAAAAATTTAGTTTACAGAATGCATACAACTACATACAAACACTTTATTGAAGGTAGAATCAAAATAGCAGTTACTGTTTACAGCAAGACATAAAATTATAGTTGCTCTAACACCACTATTTGAGAAATAACAGAAGGTGTATAGAAAAAAAAAGCAAAATACAGATTCCAATGCATTAAGTTAACACAGTGGCTTCACAGATGCAAACACAGCAGTATATATCAAAGTGGAAAGACCCCACATCACACTGGCAATGAAAAATAATACAAAATACCTCTACTAAAAAAAAAACCAACAAAGTCTTCACTCTTCACAGTAAAAAAACCTCACAAATAATGGCTGCACACAAAGTTTTCCAAATCTGAACTCGGAGAAAAAGGGATGTTCTTTTCAAGTTTGCAGAAACAATTTCTAATCTTCCCCTGCTCAGTCATCCCAAAACAAAGGGATACATGATTCATTTCAGAACCTTTATTGTTTCTTATCTATTATCAATTACTGTGAGATGCACCTTTTTTATAGGAAGGAGTGATCCAGGGAGAATCTTCCACCAGAGCAAGTATTCATTATTCTGTGAGCAGTGGTGGTATATATTCCTGGACACATGAACCCAGACACTTTTCAGAGGTAAGGAAAAAAGCTCTGAAGGCAAGAAACTCCACCTTCACCTATTTTAATGTCTCTGTGTAAAAACTGCAAGAAGACTGGTTCTCCTCACCAAGTTCTGAGCACCTGGAAGCATATGCTTAAGGACTGATGTTCATAATATATTAGTTAAATCAATGATAACCATAATTCATTTACTAAATTGATTTAATTTACATGCATAATGTATTTAATTCACATACATAATAACATACACTTAGAGAAAACAAAAGCAGCCATTTAGCCAAGCCCACTATTCTGCAGCCAGCATTGGCCCTAAGCTGATGTGCAGGTAACAATAAAAACAGTACAAGCCTTATTCCAAAATTATTTGGCCTCTACTCTTTTAGTTACAGAGATTTCATAAGCCACAGGTGGTTTGTTTGTTTAGTAAATATCAGCAGACTGCTCTCTTTCAAGTAACTCCACTCACCCTTCAATGCATGCAGATTTCCAGATTTTGGTTACTTCTGACTAAAAATATTGTGGGTCTGCTCTAGATAGATGTCATACTTTTTGCCTGACATGGACTTCGATCCAAAGACCTAAACTGATGGCCCACTAGGTCTCATACTAACAAGGTCATAAACCCAAGCCTCCCCATTCGGTTCACCATTTTGCAGATCTCTTTAATAAAGGCCCCATCATCCTTACTTGGTGTTCAGCCCCACACCCCGTGACCTGCTACATAAGCTGCTCCAAGACCCTCAGCCACTCCCTCAGATCTTCTCAAAGACTTGAAGCTCAAATGTACCTTCCTGAGGCAAAGGGTGAAGTACAGGCTGTCTATTCAACAAATCATACATAAATAATCCATAAAGTTCATGGCATTTGTACACATCTCTCATCTCAACGCAAAAAGATGAGTAAATTAACTTCTTTCTGCAACTTCATAAGAACAGGAACCAAAATTGAAAAACTGAAACCAGCTATATACAGCACACTGTCATATACACAAATCAAAGTTAAAATAGCAGAACACTTCTGTAATTCCTTTTTTTCTACAGTAGTGAAGGGACATGCAACATTTTCAGAAACTCACAAGTTAAAACCATTATTTAAAATGACAGTTTTTGTTTTTAACTAAGTTTTATTTGAGGCTAAGGAGTTGCATATGGGTCCTCACAACTAGAGTTCAGGTGCAAGTTGGAATAAATTACACTGGGCAATTGTACTAGTGTTACTAAACTCCAAACTTAGTGAGAAGCACGGAACAGAATGAGAAAAAGGCTGAGGCATAAAATGCTATTAAGAACACCATTGCTGCAAAAGGCTAGAAAATAATGCTATTAAAGCCAAAGCATGAACTGCTTAGTTTAACTAGCCTGATTCACCAAGTTCTGACTTTTGAATTAGAACCATAATTCATTTGGAACAGTCTTTAAAAACAAAGAAAATTATCTCACATAGCTTCCTAGAATGGATATAGTACACTTGCCACTAATGATGAAAACTGGCATTTAAGATGCTTACCTGTACTTACGCCTTTTACTACAGGTGGAAAAAAATGTGCTACTGCCAACATCAACTGCACTAAAGCATGGTGATAATGGCCTCCTGTCACACACTAGTTCCTTTCGACCGCTACTCCTCTATGAAATTATGTCGAATGCTTTCTAACTAGTGAGGGTTGACCACTTAATTTAGAGTGAAAGGTTTCGTTTCCCTCTCGGTTTTTTTGGGTTTTATTTTTTTACTTTTATTTTACGCTCTAACAAATTACTGTAAAAACAGAATTCGAGGATATTGTAGAGGAGGAAGACGCTTACCTGGGACACCATCACCACCCATTTTAACTTTTGGCCGTGCAAAGCCCGACGGTGCCCGCGGGCGGAGGCACCGGGGGCGGACGGGCGCCGGCAGGCTGGGGACTCACCGCCGCCCCTCCGCCGGGCGGGTCACGGCGGTGCGGGCGCCGAGGGAGCCCCCGGGGCGCCTCGGGCCCCGCGCCAGTGCCCGCTCCGGCAGCGCCCCGGGCCCCGCGGCCGTGCCCGCTCCGGCCGTGCCCGCTCCGGCAGCGCCCCGGGCCCCTCGGCCTGGCCCCGCCCCGCCTGGCGCCGGCAGCGGCCGCGCCGGTATCGCGAGATGTGCGTTGCCGCGGCGCTCTGTGCTCAGCGGCGCCGGCGGGAAGTATCGCGAGATGTCGCTGCGGCCGGGCTGCGCGGTGGTGCTGCGGGCAGTGCCGGCCTCCTCAGGAGGAGGGAGGGTTCTTGGAGCTCTTGGAGCTCTTGGAGATCCAGCACAGGGCTGGGGGACAGGTGAGGGGCCTTGAGGGCGTTTCTTTTGTGAGGGCAGGCTGAGGGAGCTGGGCCTGTTCAATGCCGAGAAGAGATGACTGACAGGGGACTGTATCAATGTGTATAAATACCTGAAGGGAAGGCGTCAGAGGATGGAACCAGGTGGTGCCGAGCAATAGGACAGGAGGCAATGGGCACAAACTGATGCACAGGACTTCCACCTTAACATGAGGAAGAACTCCTTTGCTGTGGGCAGGTGAGCAGGTTGTCCAGAGAGGTTGTGGGGTCTCCTTCACTGGAGATATTCAAGAACTGACTGGACACATCCATGTGGAATGTGCACAAGGATAACCCTGCTTGAACAGGGAAGTTCCCTGTGTTCCCTGTGGTCTCATCTAACTTTATCTGTTCTGTGATTCTGGACAGCAGGGGGAAAGAGATCTAAAGTTATTCTCTGTAAAAAAAAAACAAACGGAGAGGTGAGGAAGCAGGGCCAAGAGCTGATGCAATGGAAGGGACAGCTGGCACAGTACAGAGCAGCCGGCTGCACAGAGATGATGGATGCTGGGAGCCAAGGAGCTGACATTTGGGAAGAAGAAAAATCAAGAGAGTCCCACTTGTTTCCACCTCCATCCGTGAAAACCACACTTACTTTTAGGAGAGCTGAACTGGACACAGTTACGTTTTGCAGATTGTGAAGGTAGTCAGTACTCATTACTCTGTTCTTTCCGAAAAAAAAAAATTGGGCCCCACCAAGAAATCTATTCAGATTGACTCATATCTCAGTAGCAATGCAGTGCAGTATTACTAAAAGGTATGGCTTCCCAGATCCTTGCTGTTACTTTGACAAAATGCTTTCACATGCATTTAATTGTGCTATACTAATTTCACTTCTGAAAGTTAAACACATATATGTAAGGAGCGTGTAAGATCTGTTTTTAAATCAGCTTTGATTTTTACTGCAGAAGACAACAAATTTGGGGTTATTTCTCCATTCCTTTTAATTATCTTTCAGCTTATATAATTTTGGTGAATTTTTAGAAGGGATTGAACATTCACAGTAAAAAACCTGTATTCTTTTGGCATATGCCACAAAATTCTGTACAATGAAGATGGATAATTAGACTACCTAATCAAAATTCTGCATCCTACAGTGTTTTCAGAATCAAGGCAAGGCAGTAGATATGGGTCTTCATGCTGTTTCTGCTTGCAAAAAATGTGCAAAAGGCTGCCTGTTTGCTGTAAGAGTAATATAGACTTGTGCAGCTGAGAGCAGCATTAAGTTGCTTCTTTAAGTTGTCTGCTATCGGGCAGAATTTTGTTCTAAAAGAGGTTAATGAAAGATGGGTTGTGGTTGCTCAGCCAGTTAAACTAGACTGACAGGAAAACAGCAAGCATGAAAGCACTATGTTTGTGCTATGTAAGAAAGTTCAGCTATGAGCTACATGATTATTGAGCACCACATACACTGCAGGACATTGCTCAGCAATAGAAAATAATATACTACCAATGTTGCATTATTCTTAAAAAGTGTGTAGTCATGCACTCATTCGAAAGGCAGATGAAAGGAACTCTGCCAACCACGAAAATATCCTAAAATTGAAAGGAGTGGCATGCCAGATTTTAAAATTCTCACTGAAGAAACACATGTAAACTGTACAAGACCTCAGGTACCTAACAGACCTTGATCCTGCGAGCGTCTTTGAAAAAGGAGCAAGAATATGGCTTCTGATTCTCAGGAAGCTTTTAAAATGTATCATGTTGCAAGATAAATGTGTGTTTATTCTACAAAGTTGCATTTGATTCTTATAAAACTGTGCTTAATAAAGACTCTGATGTAGGCTTGAGCTGCTGTTTTACAGTGACAAATTTGATATTCTGACTTCACAATATAAAAAATGAGAAACGTTAAATTCTTTCTTAAGCACTTAAATTTCTCTGAATAAAAAAGACAGAAAAATTCTGCATTAAAAAAAAGTGGCAAAAAATTGCAAAATTCTGCGCTTCAAGGATCCATTGTGCTTCTATGTCAGTGATAAGACCGCAGTGGCTTAGCTGGAAACAGAATTTCACCTGGAAATCCTGATGAAGTCATTAGGATGAGTCTCCCTTACATTTAGGGACAGTTGAAGTTTTTCCATTTAGGAGGGAGAACAAAGAGAGGAAAAGTACCCTTAACAGGAACAGTTGGTTGGCTGTGTGCCAACAGGTAGTTTTCTTTTTACCTTTAAAGTTTCTCTTGCCAGCTACGAGTGGTTTCTGTATCTTTACTTCACTTTGAAGAAGAAGCTGGAAATCAAGCTGTCCCACTGAGATTAGGACTTCTTTCATGCAGTACCTTGTTTGGACTGGGCCCATAATGAAAATGTTTTCCAAGGCCAGAGAATAGCTTTTAAAGTTTTTGGAATATGTAAGTCCTTTCTGGAATCTTTCTAGCACAAGTTAGAAGTTATTTTCTGGGATGTCAAAAATATCTCACATCATGTTTCTTCAGGAAAAGATTTGTAAAAGATTTCATTTTGAAAAGCTGTTGCAGTTACTGAAAAGTTGAATATATCCAAACTCCATATTAAAATTTGAACTCTCTTCACATCTGCCTTAGTTTAGATTTCATAAGAGAAGTGTTAGATTCAGATAACAACCAGAGTGAATACCATAATGGGGATAAGCACTTTTTAAATATGTGCTATATCCCTGAAAGCATTTCACATGTAACATTGTGGCCTTCCTGTTCACTCTTCTTTGACAGAGAGAGGAGACAAATTAACTGATGTGCATCTGAAAAGGGCAGCTTAGTTACATTTACAGCATCCTCCACATCAGTAGGTCTGAAAACAAAGCAAGACTGATTCTCAGATACACTCAACATTTGAGTGGCTAGCTAAAATCCACAGAAAGTACAGGCACCTAGAATTCTTTTAAATGTCGGTTTTTTAATTCTATATTAGGAGAAAGACGAGGTGGTTCAATTAATTGGCATTAGTGAGTCATGACAGCATTAAAAGTGCCACAAAGAGGAACTTCACGATATGATATTCACCAAATTAATATATTGGAAATCCTTTTGTATCTTCAACAGTTTATTTGCTACAGTTTTTTTAGACATTACCCATCAACAGTATTCAAGAAGCTCTCAAAATTCTTTATGTAAATGAGCCTGACTGGGTGCTCTGAATCACATCCATACAGAGCAAAGAGAAGGCATTAGAGCCCTGGTGTGCAGCTGCAGGGCCACAGTTCCTCCTTGGGATCACAGAGATGTGGAAGGATAGCTCACACAGCTGAATGCAGATGTGTGCAGAGAAAGGACAGGTCAGGACTGTAGGGAGCAGGTTCGGCCTTTTATCTCAGACAGCAGCAGGGATATGTGGAGCTCTGCCTGGTCTGTAGAGACCATGAGATGTTGGAGTCCAGGATCTTGAGAGAAGGGAACAAGGCAAATCTAGCAGTAGGATCAAGCAGTACATGTTATTTATCTTGATTTCAGCAATGCCTTCACTGTTTTCTCCTGCGGCATCCTCAATATGCAGGCTGATGAAAAATGGACTATGTAGATGAGCAGTGAGGTGATTGAAAGCAGGCTGATCTTGTGCACTTAAACAAGTGTCATCAGCAGCACAAAGTCCAGCTGCAGTCTCATTACTAGTGGATTATTTTGGAGTATGATACTGAGGCTAGTACTGGCCATTAATGACTTGGTGGTGGGACAGAGTGCATCCTCAGCAAGCTAACAGATGATACTCTGTCGGGGAGAGTGGTTAACAACCCAAATATTTGTGGTCCCATGCAAGGGGGGCAGTGACGTGCTAGAAAATGGGTAGATAGTAATCTCATTAAATTCAACAAAGCCACGCACCAGCAGTCAAATAACACTGTGCAGCACTATAGACTGGAGGTTGACTGGTTGGAAAGCAGCTTTGCAAAAAAGGGCTTAAGGGTCCTGGTGGACATCAAATTGTCCATGAACCAGCAGTGCATCCAACCGCATGGAAAGCCAACAGTGTCTTGGGCTATGTCAGGGAGAGCACTGCTCAGCAGCCCAAGGGCGGTGAGCTTTCTGCTCTGTTCAGCCCAGGTTAGACCACATCTGAAGTGCTGTCTACAGTTCATAGCTCCCCACAACAAGAAAGACATGAAGATAGTGGAGAAAATTCAAGGCTTAATGAAGTTTAATTGATTGTAGTTGGAATTGTTTAGCCTTGAGAAAAGTCTTGGGAGATCTTGTCTGTGCACAAACACTTGATGAGAGGGTATTAAGAGGGATGCATTGCTCAATGGTCCCCACAGCAAGAGGCAACAGGTGCAAACTGAAACAGGAAATTCCATTTAAAGATAAGGAAAAGCTTTTCAGCTGTGGGAGTGGCCAAACACTGCCACAGTTTGCTGAGATAGGTAGAATCCACATCCTTGAAGAGGATCAAACTCATCTGGACACAAGCCTGAGCAACCTGCTTGAGGTGACCCTACCTGGCGTCCATAGTTGGGCTAGATGTTCTTTAGGGCCTTCCATCCATGGTCATTCTGTGAGTGAGGAATTGTGTAGGTTAAACTGAGTTTGGGCTAACTGCTTGTGCTATTATTTAGAAATTAAGAGCTGTAGATACCAGGCTGATTGTTCAGACAGAATCCAGCTTGTCCTGTTGCCCAGTGCTGTAAGATACAGCACCATTTCTCATCTACTTCTTTGTATATTTTTCATCCTATCTTCTGGTTATTCTTAATAACTTCAAGATGTTCAAGTCATTTCTGTCTTTTGTACCCTCAATTGTAAAATAAAAGCCTGAAAATGCTAACTAAGGTTGTTTGGAAATGCTGCACACTTAAACATGGGCACAACCCATAAAAAGATAACACCTTGAAAGTTTGACTTAGTGAGTCAGATATTCCTTGTATTGTTAACTCATTTTCCCTCAAATTATACTCTGGCTAGTGCTAAATCTTACTAACTCTTAGAAGCCAGGGTAGTATAATTCTTATAACTGCTACAAAGTTGTCTTTTAAAGTTTTCTGCCAGATTATGTGCTGCTCAACTGGAATAAACCTGAGAGACTGCTTCCACAAGTGTTACGAAGTATTGATTCATTTCCTTTGAGTGTCTGGCTAAAGGGTGACTTGAGGAAAATGTCAAGTTTTGTTCTTAAATAAATATTGTATATAAATGGATCATGTCAGCAACACTCCGATTTCATGATTGCCTGGAGTGGGAACTGGATAATGAGACTTGTCAACTCCACTGGATTTGTAGCAGGTATTTGTATAGAGCAGTTTTGAATGTTTCAGAAAAATCTGTGAAACATTTGAAAGGCTAGTGGACCAGTCTTAGTTATTCTCTGGGTATGGTTAAATGAAATCAGCATAATTGTTCTGCAGAGAATCTTTTATTACATGTTACACATTTCACTTTACAAATAAAAATTATTTTAGAAAGGGAATCTTTCCATCAGGACTAGTAGTTATAGAAATACTTTATGTTTAATTACAATTGAGTTTAGTTCCTGTAATCTCTTTTTTCCTTGAGGAAAAAATAAAAAGTGCTTGCTTCCTCAGGTTAAATTTCACTATTTTTTGAGGTCTGATTGACAGTAAAGCATGAAGGGGTGATTTAAAAGCAGTGCACACAGAAAGAAAACAAAAAAAGTAAATGGTAGGGGTCAGGTAGGGCGACATGGCAAATTATTCTCAAGAGATAACAAAATCTTCATTTAAATCTCCTAAGAAGAGGCATCTTTCATAACTAAAATCATAAACCTGTAATACACAGCCCTTGTAAGCAGCTATCTGACTCAATCATAAGGTCAAACCTACCAAAATATCTCTAACAAAATAAAAGTATAGGAAATGTGAATGCCCGCTGTAAATTGCTAGGCTGCTGTGAGGATCCAGAAATAAAGAAAAACTGTATAGTGATTTTCTTAAAGATAAAACTTGTTTTCCTCTCTGACCTGTTTTAAGCAGTTTATATCATTAATTTTGCGAACCGTAACCTGATGTGTTACACTTTTGAGGAAACGAGCAGAGACATACATGCAGTACTCACAAAAAAGCATATTAGGAAACAGCTCTGGAGCTCCATTAAGTATAGGATTCCTGTTTAAACACAAAAAAAAAATTATATGTCAATACTGTGAGTAGAATCTGGTGCTTTTTACAAGTTATTTCCTGTGTTTCTTCTTTGCACTGTCTATATGTCTAGCAAAGTAGGGTAGCTTGATGAATTGGCAGTTTTTAGGGGAATATTCTAGCTGTGTACAAATATGCTAGCGATGTAAACTAGAGACAGGCTAAACTGGGGTCTTGTCAAACAATTCAACAGTCAGCTCCCCTAAAACATGTAAGAATGCTGGGGTTTTGTGTGGAAGGCAGGGATATTTTTACTGCATCCCTGAGGGTATTTTTCTCTAACTCTGAAGTCATTTAACCTCTTTTAGTAGGGGAATCAGACTGCTGGTGGTGCCAGAAACCACAAATGTCTGAGACCAGTATGTCAGAGATTATTTCTGCTGAATCAGCTCTCAATATAACAAATGTATTGTCAGTAACCTAAGCACATTTTATAATAAAATGGTAACTACACTGCAAAGTATATCTTTGATTTCGACAAATGTTGAGCCTCTGTTCAACGATTTGCAAAAGTAAATGTGTTACAAAAGTATGAAACCTTTTGTGACACAGGCAAAAGATTATAATACAAGTAAGCTGTGGTAGATTTTTTTCAAGTATTTGTTCATAAATAAAATGGAAGATAAAGCAGGAGAAATACCATGATATGATTTCTAAAGCATCAAAGGACTTACCAAGCCAGCTACCTTAAAAGTTACTTTAACTGGAATTAATCAAGAGCAATACATTCTATATTAAAAATTAAGTTGCCATACACACTTTTTAATTCATAGATGTTTTTCTTTTTCCCTGGTCCATGAGGGACTTCTCACAACATTCAAGATTATTGCCAGTCCAGACCTTACCAGCCTTTCTTCAAATTTGGCTGTCTGTTGTGATTGAACCTGGGGGCTGGTTCTCTCCATGTGGGTCTTTGGGTAGAATGAACTAGTAACTGACTACCTAGGCTAAATATAAAAAGTGGTCCATTGACTTTGACCAAAAAGGGATGTGGTAAAACTCCAGACCTGCAGTCATAGGTTTAATGAACTGGGAAAAAAAGTAGCAGAAAAAATGTTCCCAAGAACCACTTACTCATTGCATGTCTTTTTTCTTCTCTTTCTTAAAGAAAATATCAACCTAGCTTTGTATTTGCAGCTGTGAGGGAATAATTCTGGTTTTTGTTATCATGAATTCTTTGATATTTATCATCTAAATACTATGACTACGGAGGCATAAAAATAAATGGAGTAGCAGTTGTCACCGTAGATACTGTGTCAAAGAAGTCACCTTCTAAACCAGATAGTTGAGGTTACATTTCATCTACATGATATAAAAAATATTTGAATTCAGTTACATTCATGTAAATGTTTTCTTAGAATATTTTAGGCAAACTGTAGGAAGATTAAAATATCTCAATTAGTATGTGGCTGTGTTCATTTCGCTTGTGTGCATATAATGTTTATGTAACTACTACAAACTATTACAGGCAAGTAAGTTTTCTACAGAGTATGGGGTGTTAATTTACAACACAAAATTTGTATAAATATACCAAAGAAAGAAGTGTTCAAACTTTTGCTTAATGTAAATTTTTGGATCATTACCATCCTTTCACAACAAAGACGGAACATCAGATTCTTTTAGCTGAGTGATGCTCCAATTGTTTTCTAAACAGAATGAGATTAGTCAGTACTTATTTGTAGAACAAATTAGACCCTCAGTTATTATGCCATCTCAGAAAGAAAACAGAATCCAGAAAGAATTTCACCTTGTTTCTAAGAAGCCATGTCATCTTGATTGCTTAAAAAAAAAAAAAAAAAGAAGGCAAGCTACTATTAACTCTTGTAGGGTAATAGGTTGTTTTGACAATGATGTCATTATGCAGATTTATGGATGTATCTTTCAGCTTCACTCAAGTTCTAATTTACCTCAATAACTCCCAAGGCTTGAGAATTCAAAGGCTGCTGGAACCATTTATGTATTGCCCCTTATCCTCAAGGACATTACAGCAATTACAAAGTAACTTCCAAACACATTTATTTAAACTGCATATCCCACCTTGGAAAGAATAATCTACAACATTTACACATTTACATATACACAGAACCTTTAAATATGCAACAGATGTTTCATTTTTTGAAAAGCTCTTGCATTCATTGACAGGCCTTTGGCTAAACTGATGAATTAATTTGTTCAGGACAGATTTCATAAGTCCTCTAATAATTCATACCCTTACACATCTTGACTTGATTTCTGAGGTCTACAGCATGTGTTTTAAATGTTTTAACCTTTACTACTTTAATCAGGTAACATTTATTTCAGGGCTGGATGATGATCGGTCATTGAAAGATACAGTTGACTAGGAAATAAAATTCAATTTGTCAGTTAAACGAACCTCTGCATCTGAAATAAGAAATAATCACTCTGTATTACTGGATCTCTGAAGTGCTTAGTGGTTTTGATGTCACTCTCGCTTTCAAGAATATATGGTACTGGATTGCTAAGTATAGTTGGATGAAGTGCTCATATGCACAAACTACAGTTGCCATGGTTATTTATAACCAGTGTCTCAGGGTGATTTTAATGTAAGCCTTTAGCTCTAAAATGAGCTTTATTTCTATAATTTTAAGCCATTTTTCTTTAATACTTTGAGGCTAGATACCAATTTAAACAACAAAATCAGTCTGGAAAACAAATTTTGCCTAAGCTGTTTGCTTTGCAGACATTTTCAGCTTTGTTGCTGCCTCTAATGTAATGTACAAAATTATGTAAAATTGGGGGGGGGTTTATTGGTGTGTCTGATCAAATGCAATAAAATGTTCAAGTAAAAGTGCATAAAAAAAGCTTTTGTCTTCCATTGCTAGACATAACAGCCACCCACACAATAAAACATATCTTTTCTTAGTACACTGGGTCATTAAAAGGTCCAGAAATCTAAAATCACTCGGTTATTATAAGAATATATTCTATTCAGAATATTTTTATTTCAGTTGAAAACCATAAACAGTACAAATGGCCACATTTTGCCATTCATCTTCAATGATGTTGACTCATAAATTGAGGTTTTGGGTATTGAAGTCTGAGTACATCAGTGTTGACTGAATATTTCTAGTCCCCATCTGTAGGAATGTGCAGAATTATGACTGTTACAACTGTATTTCAGATACTGATATTAATTCTGTAATATTTGATACCTTTTTACTCTTATGAATTTCTAAAAAACTTGTGTTATATCAAGTACATTCTTGGACTTGTGAAAGAAGTTCAGGATTAGACAATACATAACAGATCTGCCAGTCTTTCAGCCAATTCTTTCAATTCTTTCAGCCTTCCAAAACAAACTGAATACTGCTTAAAATGCATCTAACTGATTTACATTTATTTGAAACAGGTTTGCAAATAAAATTTCTTAATCTGGGCTAGTTATGTATATTTGCTTTTTAAAGCTCTAATGTAAAATGCTGTTAAGGCAGTGGGACTACATTACATAGGTGACAAAAATAGTTGAAAAATGAAAATTCTGCTTTCCATCATGTGTTTATTAATTTTCCAATATATTCTGGAAACAGCAGAGTTTAAAAAGTTTATTTTTTATTCTTGATGTGTACACCAGTTTCCTTCTTGACAATTTCTTTGTGTGCCATAAAAACCTCAGCCATGAGCTAAGAAGCTAACTAGAGAAAGTCAAGCAAAATGTGTATTGCCTTCTGTGTGCCTTTTCTTTGACAATGACACTTTTATTGACCTCTTTACCCAGAAGACAGGTTTTATTAAATTTTAGAAATATAGTATAACAAGAGATTTTTTTAAAGAAATAGATAATCAGACATTTTATTTTTGGATATTTTTAAAGCTTGATTGAACAAAATGCTAAGCTTCTAAACTGAAATTAAGTTTCTAGCTTGAAATTAGGTTTCAGGCTTGAAATTAGGTTTTGATCTTGAAATCCCTCAAGCTCTTCTGTTGAAATTCTAATGTGAAATTTGTCCTGTTTTTAGCAAGAAGGTGAATGTGCAATCACACAAAACTTCTTCTGACAAGACTTGTCAAAGATTCTCCTCCTTTTTTTTGAAATTGGTTTAAAATTTAAGAATTACAAGAGGAGACTAGTAGATAATATAATCACATCTGGTTTGCTGAGTTACTTGAAAGATTGCAATATGTATGATACAATATCCAGTAAAAGATCCAAAGTACAGAGTGTACATAGTTAAATAACAATTCATCCTGTGAACCACCATGCAGTGCTCATTGGATATTTCAGAATTCATTGTTATCAGAATTCTTTAAATTATACATTCTGTAGAAGACTGTCAAAATCTCCTGGTTTACAATTTGTTAAATACGTCACATTTAACAATCTGATCTGTAAGAAATTATTATATCTGAGGAATGAATTGCTTTAATCTTGTTCACTAGATGGAGTTTTCTTCAGGATAAATGCAGATGACCATATTCTCAGGGATCAGGATTGATATTAATGTGCTATTCAGATTGCAGTCAGAAAGCAAACAGATCTCATTCCTTTGAGTTGCTCACTAGAAACAAACCAAGCCACTGCAGAAAAGGCTAGATGCATTTTCAAATTGTTGTCACTGTAGCTTGCAAATGCAAAACAAACTACAGTATGTTATAGAAACAGCAGTGTGATAACATACTAGTGCAAAACATTTGACAAGGATAAACCTGTATCTGAAGAACAAATATACCATAAACTGTGTGAAGTTGTTGCTAATTAATTTTCTTCAAATATTTTACTTAACAGTAAGAATACTTTCTGTCACAGCATCTCTGCTACCTAATCAGTAACATATTGTGGCATATACAGAGGACAGCAAAGTATTCCACAGCTAAGCAATCAAACATGAGGAGGCTGAGTGACTTGCCACAGAGCAAAAAAGAATTCTTACAGTATTCAGAGAAAAAGCGTCCTTTGATTTTTAGTTTCGCATTTCTACGCTATAGATCTGCACTGCTAAACTCAAATTCTGAGGTTTTACCGGCAGTATGTTATTTTTTACTTTAAAAAAAAAGTAGTAAAGTCGCCTCCAGATTTAGCTGCAAAAATACAAAATATACAAATCTGCAGTGAAACAGCATTGTTCATGCAAGAAAACAATCTTATATAAACACAGAAGTAATTCTTGTACATCAACTAAAATGGATGAGGCCATTTTTTTCAGGGTAGCCAGAAAATACTATATTGTTCCATGCTTGACTTCACTCTCTACTGAAGTCCAAGCAGACAGTGCCCAAAGTCCTTCTCATCCACCAAATGAGCCACTTTGTCTTAGAAGGGAGATCATGTTGGTCAAGCAGGATCTGCCTCTCATAAACCCTTGCTGGCTAAGCCTGGTACCCTTGCTGTCCTGCATGTGCCATGTGATGGTACTCCAGAAAATCTGCTCCATGACCTTCCCCAGCAGCAAGATGAAGCTGACGGGCGTGCAGTGCCCTCTGTGCTTCTCCCAGCATTTATTGTAGTTGGGCTAACTTCAAACAAAATTCAAATGCTTAAGGTGCAGGAACTAAATTTGAAAAGTGTTTTCCAATCACATTGCAAACCTGTATCTTACAAAAGTTTTTTCTAACCTTTGAGTAATATAAACAATTTCAGTGCATTTGGATGAAGACAGAGATCTTACTTTGGGGTTTGTTTGGGTTTTTTACTTTATCTTCCCTCTCACTTGTTTTCCTTCTGAAACAAGAAACACAAGAAATCACTTTCTAGTACTGGAAACCACAAGGCTGATGGATATATACCTATGTATATTTAATGACTCACAAAATTATTTATGTCCAAACATCCTACAGATGGAGCTATAATGCAGTTTGTAAGGGCCTGATTATTTTTACAGAAAGGAAAGGGGTGGCATCTTCACAGATGGGCTTCTTGTTTAGATGCCTTGTATTGTGTTTCCAATTAACTTGTCTTTTCTAGAGTATTTTTCAGAAAAGGTTAATTTAAAAGGTACTGATCTGCTAGGTTGAGTTTTATACAAAACCCCCCCAAAGTTCTGAGATTAAAGAGCTTCATTTTCTAACTGTTTAATGCTAATGGATTTAGTTTATTCCTTCTTTAAATCCTTTCTTCAACATGGCGGTTAATATAGAAAGGAAAAATAATGAAGATGATATTTGAAGAAAACAATGTTTTCTTGCTGTATCGTTCTACTCTCATTGCATGCTTTTTGCCATTTTGCCTTTGCTGTTATCTACTGTAATGTAGACTTTTGAATCAAAGCTGCTTCCTCCATGTGTGGGGTTACATGGATAACAGTCTTCAGCCTTAGTTTTAGAAAAAGGATGAATTGCTGCAATTTGATTTTTCACGGGGTTGTCCAGGGAGTTAGAGAGATATCTTAAACTGTGTCTTTCAGACTCTTCAGACACTTTCTTCCAAAGCATTCTTGTTTTCGGATCTTCCATTCTGCCACGTAAGTAGCAGATAGAGAGTAAGAGCCTTGTCTGGCACCATGGACAGAGGCTCCTTATGAAATGGCTGGAGTAGTGGACAATATTTTCCTGACAAATAGTTGTCATAGGTGGAACTAAAATATTTAAAATATTTAAAATATTTAATTAAGTTAACAGAATTAACTGCATTAGCAGATTTTGAGTGTGGATAATTCTTCACTCAAAATTGGACAAAACTAACAATACCTTTTCTCTGAAATATCTGCAGTTTGAGAGATTTTGGAACTGAGTGGAGGCAGAAAGATTTGACAGTTGTATTCCATTCCATATAGTCCGAGGGTAATAGCAGAGGCCATGATGAATCGATGGTCTAATCTTATAGCATACACTTCCAGGCTGCTCTTTACTAGTGGTCTTTTTCCCTCCAAAATACATCTTTGCTCCCTGCAGTATTTTCCTTTGCTTGTATCTAAGAAATACATAAAGCTCTAGCCCTATGAGAATACAATTCAGCAACAAGAACTGTGGCATGTGGGGGCTTCTGTTTCTATTTTCATCATGAGAAATAGACTGAAGATGGAAGACATTTTCTGTCTGTGAAGGGTATTATGCTTCAAACATAGCTTTTGGAATTTCAGCACTGCATTCTGATTAGCCATTCTGACTGATCAGAAAAATGAGAATGAGGGGGCTCTGTGGTGTGTGCATACTAAAATTATTCTTGTCATTTATTTAATGTTCAAGAGGTTGTCACATATTTATAGCTCCAGGCTCCTTGCTGATACACTGGCACTTCTTGGTCTTGTACAGACCTACATCAGCCACACTGGAAGTCTTAGCAAGTGGATTCTCAAGACTAGGTTGAGATGAGGTGTTCCTCAGGCTTCAAACAAAGCACTTATCCTGACACAGTGCTGTATGCCAAACGTTTTTGCCTAAGAAGGTAGGCTCCTTTTGCTTAGTGTTGGCTTTTATTAGCAAGTAGCCTTTTTTTGGTTTATTCATCATATGCAAAATACAAGCAGAAAAATCCTCTGCCAGAGGCCCTGGGAGTCTATTTTAGGAGACTGGTAATTTTGCCTAAAACGTAAGGGCCGAGGACAGATTTAGGCTTGGAGAGGATATTCTTGCTGGTTAAGATTATAGGCAAGGGGCTCCCAGAATACCAGGGAGAATAATTTCTGATGGAGTTTATGGTCCATAGTCGCAGTAATGTTAGGCTGCATTTCCTATATTTTGTTTTATATTTTGTTAATGCTTGTCTTGCTGCAAAAGATTATCTATTTGTGACCCATATCTATTCATCTGGAACCCTTCAAAGAATGAAAATGCTCCTTGTCTGGTAAGGTATATCTCCAAAGTGTCCAGTGTGACTAACAGTAACAAAAATTATTTTCAGTGGGTCATATATGAACCAGTTGGGTGTATTGACCTATTAGTTTTGTGCTGATGGAACGAAACTCAGAAATATTATGGAATGTGGAAATTATTTTCTTTGCAAAATAAGCTCTTCAATAAGTGAATCATAAAAATCTAAGTCCCAAGTGGTCATTGATTGAGAGATTCAACTCATAGTTAGTACTTTGTATAATGATGACTTTGGAAAACCTCTATTACTAAGAAGAAAAACCTTGTTTCATATATTCCATTCTATTCATCATGAGTAAAGCCAGCTTTTCTTTTTAGAATACACTTGTGGCCAGCACCAGTGAGATTTCTCTGACAGATGTTATCAAAAGTATGAATCAAAGACAATTTACTGATAAGAAGAAAATGAAATTTTGCTTCTTGAAAGGCAGATTGTGTCAAAAATGCAGCCTTTCCTATTTAAATGATGCTAAATTTTTTTCCTCCAGTGGAATCCTCCTAATGCAAAACTTTCAAAAATTGGTCTCTCAGCTAGACTGAAAGCTACCCTGAAAAGAAGGTTTGTGATGCAACTGAGATGCTGTCTTTAGAGTTCCATGTATTTAAGGAATTAAGGAATACTCTTTTTTTTTTTTTTTCTTTTATAGAAATTATTGAATATGACAAAAGAAACACACTCTCTGCCATTCCTTCCCCTGGCTGCCTGAGGCATTGTCATTTATCATTTCAGAGTTGTACCTTTCAAGCTCATAGGAAGGCCCCACAATTCATACCTGAATACCTTCAGGAAATGCATTAATGACTGTAAGCAGTCATTAGCAGCAGATTGCATGTGGCTTCTGTGTATTTTGTACCCTTCCTCTTGCTTTGTCTGGGGACAAGGGCTACAGCCTTCATCAGGATCCAGACGGTGCTATGTGAGTAGTCTCTTATGGGCACTCCTTGTAAAGTCTGCACTATGTATAAAATAAATTGAAAGGTTAGTGCTCTGTAAAAGCACACTGCCACAAAAGCAAAGTCAGAATACAGTGCAGGATGTGCTATGCCATATTCAGCTCCAAAGATTAATTAGTTCCTTGCTTGCTGACGCCTCTAAAACCTAGCACATCCTTTATCCCGGCAGTCTACTGAAGAATTTGTTCACTCATCATCTAGACAGAATTCAAATTACTTCCATAGTAATTTATCTATTTTACCACAGTCTAACTATTACTTTAGTCAACTCTAATACTGTAGTTTTTTGTGTCTCAGTTTGTGTCTTGTTCCCTAAAGTATTATGATCTAACAACCTTGTCTCTATGTATATGAGTCCTGGAGTAGAAGACTTGAAGTTGATCTGTGGTATTAAAATACAAAATTAAAAGCAGCCTGAGGAGGTCTGGTAATTGATAACATTTTTTATCAGCATTGTTCCTCTTCCTTACAGTTTTGTTAGTAACTGAGAAGGATTTTATCTGAAGTTTATTGGAAGTCCTAAGGCTGTGTTCTACTAATCTCACTTAGGCATGTTTTCTTGTTGAACCCTAGATCTGAAACGTATACACAGTGCTGCCTTGGCTGTAGAAGTTTAAAAAGGTATTCATTCAGGAATTTCAAATCAAGATTTGTATTCTGATTTAAAATTCAGTCATATAGTTTATTTCTGAATCAGATAACCCATCTTTTATATCGAGTCCCACATAGCCTCCAGAATAATCCAACTCGGCAGCCAAAAGAAATCACTCTACACTTGCTTGATATTCAACACCAACACCTGGGAGGGCAGCCTAGGTGTCGAGTGAGGAAATGGCAACACCCCATTTAGCTAGACTTCACCATCTGATCTTATGTCTCTTTTCTGCTTCTTGTCAAGCAAGTTCCTGGTTTTGGTTTGAAATATGTGCTCCTTTTCCTTAATAAACAACTCTGACTTGTGAGGTGGAATGCTGAAGCACAAGCCTAGGTTCAACAAGAAAGCCTTCCTACCTTCAGTGCGTTAACATAGAGAGCATCCAAGCACAAGAAGATAAGGAGAAAAGGCTTGAAAGCAGTCTCTCAATGGATCCATACCACATTAGTCTTGTAAAAAATACTAAACAAAGCTTGAAAATGGGCAGAAAGGAAAAGTGGGAGCTAAAAAAACTTTATCTGGAACAAGAGGTATGTGCAGGGAAAGTTTGCTCAGATATGAGTGTTCCCTCTATCTTATTCTGCTTTTAAGTCTGATAAAGAAATAAAAGAAAGATATTTTTGTATTAACCATATTTTAAACAGCAACCTGCAATGGAAGGGGGGAAAAAATTGATACTTGTATAATTCAAGTCTGGTATCCTTTTTCAATTTTTTTAGGTAAATCTCCTGCTATTGGCAGGGCTATAATTTTAATTACAGCATGATCTTCTGATATTTTCTTCAGGAGTATCTTGCACATTTAAAATATTTACTGTTTTCAGACTGTCATCAAAAACTTTGACAGTTTTTTTAATAGTAACTGAACATGCTGAAATATAGTCTCCTTGAAAAGATGTGGGGTTTCTTTCTCTGAAAAACTGACACAGAATTTTAATAATCATAGGATAAAATCACTGGATTATTTTTCCATAAATATTTTGTGAATGCATTTATTATCTGTGGAAAC
This sequence comes from Passer domesticus, assembly GCF_036417665.1. Taxonomy (NCBI): domain Eukaryota; kingdom Metazoa; phylum Chordata; class Aves; order Passeriformes; family Passeridae; genus Passer; species Passer domesticus. Next base: position 39,944,891 of record NC_087512.1, on the reverse strand, counting down.
AAAATTTACATTGATTTTATATAACGTATGTTAAACATACATACAAACTTACGTACACCTTAATATGTACACCTTAATATGAATGATGCTCTTAAATATAGGATAACATTGTCAAAAGCACTGCTGTGGACTCCAAAGACTATGGCTTAAAAGCCATTTATATTTAACTCCAGTACCAATAGATTTAAAATATCATTTTTTATCCCTACTTACTCATTAATTCTGGAGAAGAGTTTGATTCAGTTACATTATATTAATTTGTGGAATAATCCTATCACGTATATGCTGCAAAGATGGCACTGTTAGTCACAGAAAGCTTAGGAGGTTGAAGACAAAATCTGCTTCCAGAAAGGATGCACAAGTGATAAAAAAAAGCATAAACTTGGGTTGTTTTGACATACCAGTTTTCAGGACCTCTCCTTGAAACACAGAAGATAGAAACTACTTCTGAGAAATCCATTCAATACAATGTATGAACATCAGATCCAGAAAGCAGATTTTATATGTCTGTTCTAACCTTTTTCTTGGTTGTGCTTAGAACTTTGTTGCATAACTGTATAGGTCAGGAAGCCCATATTGCATCCAGCTAATTAAATTGAGTAAAATATTCAGAAATTATAAGATAACTAGATCGTCTTGACTGGATTTTGGTCAGAAAACCATGGTAGCCATGACAACTTTTGCAAAAGTAAATGTGATAGGGCCTTTATTATAGCTGGTCTTAGTGTCCTGTGTCAGTCTCATTTGAAAAGTGGTGTCTGCAATGGCACAATACTAGCAGTATAGACACAGGATGTTGTCAATCTTAATTGTAATAGGGAATGGTTCAAGTACTGGTGAGGAGCTGCTTTAATCTGTACAAAACCGTTCTTTGGCTAAGAATACCCCAAGCACATAATTAATTTTAAAAGTCTGTTTGGAATTTTTAAAATTATTTTTAATATGGATTCACAGACTATTTTAAGAAAAAAGCTGTTCTGTAATCAGAACTGATTTGTGATACACAATTACATCACATATAGGAAGCAGTCAACCAGAACTAGAGGGTCATTATTTAAACCTCTGTCCATGTTCTGTATTATTTGAAAGATGTGTGTGTTGTATGGAAGTAGGGTAACTTGGCAAAACTGTCAAATAGTTATGTTTCTGACTTCTCAGATCTTGCTCTGACAATTTCAGTATTTCTTGCTAATGTACCTGTCATCACTGAGTTGTCCACCAATCAGACAAGCATGTGAGGCATTTAGCTGCGTTTAAGAATCAACAGTGACATAATCATATGATCTGCAATGGAGGCAGCACAGCCAATATATAGTAAGTCTTTCATCAAGCAGCAAAATAAACAAATAAAAGATCTATACAATGAAGGGGCTTTTATTTTCTTTTTTTCCCCCAATATACATATTAAATTGGATATGGAGTACTAACAACCTAAAGCACTGCTTTACGCAATAAACATTGATAGTAAAACGAACTTTGAGGGCAAATCAGTGCAGCAGTGTTGACAAATGCCAACAAGTGGACCTCACTGGGTATGAAATTTTATTCTGCCAGAGTCTGGCATATAGATACAGTTTCCTTCACCACTTTTTTGTATCAGTTCTAATTTATGGTAGGATTGGAACAACAACCACAGTATCAGGAAAATCTTTCTAAACTGTTGCCTTGGAACCCATTTTCTTATCTATTAGAGCTTTCTTGTCTATATCCCAGCTAACACCAATTTGGTCTAATTACTGCCACAAATTTATCTTTGTCCTTTCCTTGGTAAAATGGAATATTTGGAATGCCTGTACCTCCATCCTTTCTTGCACATTCCTCCAATATATTTGTATATATGGTAGATATAGACACTTAAAGGTGCTTTTAGAAATTATTTGCTTCAAAATGTGTGGGAGCAGACCATATATGATTACACAGTCTTCATTTTAATCTCTGGTAGAAACATCTTTCTCTTGTAGAAAAAACTATATCTGATCTTTATTTCTCTTGAGCTGGGCATTCCAAGTTTCAGACAATTCTAGCAGGATTTGTCAGAATTACATGAGACACATGGCCACAATTGACATTGGACCAGCTTAAACCAATACTGAGCTTCTTTGGAAATTCAAAGTGAGAAGCCTAGCCCTGGGGTTTGGTTTTGCTTGGTTTCAGGTTTTTTTGCTTTGAGAATGGGAGGAAAAAGTGGGGTTTTTAATCTGGTACTGTGATTGCAAAAGCACTGGCTGAGTGCCAGAAACTGAGCAAGATTGCTTCCAGTGGAAAGGTTGATAGGAGATGATTACTTGTTTAGGTGCCAAAAACCAGCTTAGGCTTGCCTAAACCTGGGCAGGATAGAGGCATTGGTAGAGTCTATATGCAATGAAGAGTCTAATGCAAGTCTGCCTCTAAAAGTGGTGGAAGAATGTTTAGGGCTATTTTGGACTCAGAGTATCTAAGAAGGGACAGGCCCTTATGATCCTGTAAGAGATACAGGATCATAAGTGCCTGTATCTCTTACAGGGTAAGAGGGCTGACAGGTCAAGAAGAAAAAGGCTTTCACAGTGACCTGCCAAGAGCTGAGAGTACAAAAAAAACCATTTGCAATCTGTCAGAACCCAGGACGTCCCCCTCATGGTCCTGGATGATCCAAGCCCCAGCCAAGGGGCTTTGAAGCCCTGGCAGGGGCGTTGGAGACCCTGGCATGCAGCCAAAGACTCCTGTGGCTTTGAGTTCGACCCATGGAACAAATTACCACCTGTGTATGAAGAATTAAAGGTCACAAAAGTTTAGATAACATAGCAGTAGTTGTCACAGGGTGAAAGGTGGAATTTTGAAGAATTTGACTATGGGGGTCTAGGAGACAAGATGGAGGGATTTGGTCATTGTCCTGTCCTTCTTCCTAGCCTCCATCTCCTTGGTGATGGTGGCACTTTGGGATTGGTGTAGAGTAGAAAGCCACTGCCTAACACAGGTGATAGGTGTTGGAACATAACTGTAAATATTGAATAGTATTTTATATATTTCATCGTATAAAAGACAACACCAGCCCTGTGGGCGGGGAGTGTGCATCAGACTGACCTGCAGGACAGATCTCAGCAGGCCAGACAGAAAATATTTTAGATAAAAAATAATAAACAGCCTTGATAATGTGAGCCAAAGACTCCTGATCTCTTCGACAGCTGGGTTGGGGAAAAAGAGACTTTTTAACACTCCTCGGGATCATCTCAACCAGAGGGAATCCCGAGAGCAATCTTCATAGACACTTTAGAGTGCTGTGCATACATATCCCAGCTGTGGGTGGTGACATTTAATGAGAAGAATCATCAAGACACTGATTTCATTTTTCTTTTCACTATGTAGTTGTAATAAATACAGAAGGCATCTAAAAACTTGGATAAAGAAATTTGCCATGTATGTCCTGTATATGCTATGTATGCAACCATATACTCAAATACACATTCCCAAATTCATTATTCTTTAAAAACTATAGATTTTTAAATTTTTTGATTGTCCAACAAGAAGGGCAAAATACTCATCTCTGACTGTTAGCACTAAAATCTTTCCCATCTATTAAAAACAATAGTAAATACACAGATAGTTTTTCAAAAACTTTACAGAAGTAAAATTATCTGCTGTTAACTGAATGTACAGTGGAAATATTTACCCTTTATATTGATCAAGATTGATGACTTGTCCTGAGCTTTCAGTTTAATTTTTAAGTGTTTAATAATTATTAAATGTAGTGTTGCAGTGATGTTCCTAGTGGATAATGTTATAATAGAGTACCACACAGTCCTTATCCTCGTGGCAGATCTCCTGCCACTATGTGAATTCTATATTTCACCTGCATTGGTGAGTAATGTTACTGGCTTGAATTTGCTACCATTACCCTTGTTCTGCCTTTCTCCCAGGCAGTGGTGCCTGATCCCTGGTGCGGGGAAGTGGACAACTGTCTCTAAGTGCTCAACACTTCAAGAGGGTTATATTGCCTAAAAAACCCTTATGTCTCCACAGTAGGAGAAGGAAGATTTTGAGAGTAAAGGCCATTTGAAACTGAGCTGCAGTTTCAAAAATGTCAAGGTGAAGCACTGGAAAATGTTGTGGGTACCCCATAAGTGGAAGTGTTTAAGGCCAGGTTGAATGGAGCTCTGAGCAACCTGGTCTAGTGGAAGATGTCCCTGTCTCTGATGGGGGTGGGTAGGGACTGTATGATCTTCTCTTTAAGGTTCCTTCCAACTTAAACCATTGTATGATTCTATGCTCTGACACAGCCAGACACTGCAATTTGATCCACTTTGCATACAAAAGTGGCAGGGAAGTCAATCTTAGTCACATAGTTAATATTTGAAGTAAAGCCAAAAGCATATCTAAAAAATGTAAATGCATGGGTAATGATTTCTAAAAATAAGATACATGTTGGATGGTAATTTAGACTCCCAGCATGATGTCTTATGATTATTTTTAGTATTTATACAAAAATTAGTTGGCCATCTTGAACAAGTTTTAATAATGTCAGAAACATAAACCATGCCTAATGAAAAATGAAGAAGATATGTGCTATAAAAATATTAAGATCTGGTAAAAAGCAAGGCATCTTATGTACTGTATATAAAATATAGTGTGTGTTTTAAGCAGCAATAAAAATGCAAGTCATATTTTTAAACTAAATTTACTTATCCTTTTTCTGTGATTGGTACTTACTTTGTTTACAGAGTGGATATGAAAGATAGAAGAAAGGAATATTAAATGACCATGCATACATGAAATATGTGCATTTTAAAAGTTGAATCTTTAATTACAAGAAGTATGATCTAGATTTTTAACATGGAGAGGATAAGATATTTTTAATTTTGACTTTGCTGCTAAGTAGTGATAAGACCATAGTGAAACAAATGTTTATATAAGTCCATTGGAGACAACATGAACTATTTAGTGGTGCCAGGACTTTTTAAAATAAGTCTTCTCAATCCTTGCTACAAATTCCTGAGGAGGTAACAGGAATTATGTGAATTATTACTAAATTATTGTTTGAGATTACCATCATTCTATTAGATACTGATCTAAATATCTGTTAATACTAAATAAGGCACTCAAGCCTTCCTTTTCATATCAACAAAGGGTTCTTAGTTCCAAATTATATGCCTAAAATGAAATTATCTGGGAATGTCTCTAAGAGAAGGTCACCTTTACTTCATTCAGTTTATCTGTCTCCAAAGGGAGGCAATTATACTGATCTGCATTATCACTGTGAAACTAAATATTACAAGTTGATTTTTTTGTACTTCTAAAGTGGGCTGAAGTCTTTTGACGTAAGATATTATTATTCTATTAAAATCATGCTTAGTCACCTTCAGTTTATACAAATAAAAATTTTAACCTGGAAATCAATATTCAACTTTATTTCATTAACATGAAAGGTTTTTACACAGTTCCAAACTACTGGACATCTGTTCCTTTATTGCTGATGAAGGAGAGCTTATAACTGATGACAGTTCAAATTGCAAGGATTTAAAATAAGTCTGACATTGGTTTCTGCTATGGTGATAGGTTTTTCTGTCACAGACAATGTAAAGGTCACGCTAGGCTTTCTTTATTAGCTCCTTTTGTATTAAACATTGTTCAAAAAAACAAAGGTCAAGTTAACTTTAACTTCATACAAAAGAAACTTAGCCTTGTTAGAAAATCTCTTAACTGAACATCCAATTCTATTTTGAAGATATTTTCCACATTACAAGTTAAATGGGGCTAGATGTATTCTACTAAATATTCAACACATCATTAAAATATTGGAATGTTACTTGAGAAATACAAAATTTTGGTTAATTGAGGCCTGAATAAATTTTACAACATGTGGTCATGTCTACAGTAGATAGATTTTTTAAAAATAATTTCATTTTTGCATGATAAAAGATGAAAGGAGAAAGAAGGAATCTGTGATAAACACCATGAAAACATAAAAGAATGTGATTCAAGTAATACATTTGAGATCATTCAAATTAAAAGTTTAATTTCAGTCTTGAAAGACTTCTTTCTTGTTCTCTTTTATTCAGACATGATTGAAAGGATTAATGCATGCGATTTTATATTTGTGACATGAAGTCATGTTTCTAATGCTGAGGAATTTTATCCTCCCCCCTTTTTGATGTATGGAAAAGCTGCAAACTGCTGGTTCAATACAAATAATATCAGTATAGAGTCTTAGATACCTCAGGCTACTGAAGGAGCAGGCTAAGGACTGGGTTGGGCTGTCCAGAAATGGAGTGTGACTAGGATGTCTAACAGTGGTGTTAGACAGTGCGATGCCAGCAGAGTTGTCACGAAACACAGTCACAACCCCTCCGCAGTGATTAATTGCCCCCTCTGGCACAGGAAGAGTTGCTAATATCTGGAAGTGTAAATTACATCTCCCTGTGGTAGCTTGTCTAAATCTGAACCTTTAATTGTAATTAAATGATGAATATATTCCCTTAATTTTTGTTTTGTTTTGCTGAATTCAGGTCTGATAAAAGCGACAGGTTAATTGCACTGAGGAATTAAGTCATTGCAGGTCATAGAATCATAGGACAACTTGGCTTGGAAGGGACCATAATGATCATCTGGTTCCAATCCTCCCTGCTGCAGGACTCCTTTCACTGAACCAGGTTGCTCAGAGTGCCATTGAACCTGGGCTTGAGCACTTCCGGATATCCAAAAGGCATTTATTTAACCTTTTTTAATCCATGTCTTATCTAAAAAATGTTTCAGCTAGCTCTAAAGGGCACAGTTTAATAACAGCGGAAGAGTCTTTCCCTTCTACCTGCATTCAGCTATCTGTACCACACCTTGAAGGGCTGGTTATTTGTGTAATACAGCTGGATGGAAGCCACTTGGTCGTGTCTGTTCTCCCTAGGACAAGCACTTCAGAACAGTCAGTCGGATGTTCACATGAATATCTCCCTCGAAGATTCACAGGATTTTCCTGTTCTTAAAAAGAGAGAGAAAAATCTCAGATTGTTTACAAAAATGAATTGAAATTACGAGTAAGTATTGTTGAGGGCACAAGGAGCTAGGCTTGCAAGCCACAGAAGGTGCAGATGTAAATGCAGATTGACCTCTTAGTAGTAGCCCAAACAAGGGGCCAGGTGAATTGCCAATATTTGGGATAACAAAGGGCACGAAGATGAGTGACACCAGCCAGGTGAATGGACACTGAAAGACACAGCAGGAGCCTGGCACTGCCGAACTTTACCATAACAAAGGAGATGAAGCCCTTTGTTGAAGGGCTGGTGAAGTGACACCAGCCAGTGAGGTGGATAAAGGTGGGGACAGGAGCCGATGCGGCAGAACAGTGAGACTTGAGCTTGGTTGGACTGTGAGAGTACAAAGGCCCAGAGGGTCCTTTTCTGTGGGTTGTCCTCGGAGGTACCAGCTGTTTCTGTGTTACTGCGCTGTGAATAAATGGCTTTGTGGAATGAGACGTCTGAGACTGCCATAGAAAACCTGGTCTGATTTTGTGAGAATGGGGTGTGCAGGGAGTCATGCGGGCTCCTGTCAGGTCACTGGAGCTGCCTGCTCTGAAGGGGCTGCAATCTCAGCAGTGACAGTCTGTGGTGGTGGGACTGCAACTGAGTGGCTCCTGGATGGTCAGGAAATCTCTTTGATGTATAGCCCTGTTGGTAGGGCTTTACTTGTACCAATAGTTGTGAGTGGTATGGCAGAAAAATAATTTCTACAGCAACTGGTAGTTTAAGTTGCATTCCCCCAAAATCTTGAGAAAAGTCTGGCAAAAACCTGGTGGCCTCCTCCAGGGCCCTCTCTGGAACAAGAATACTGCATGCAGGCCAGACTTACTCATTGAGGATCATGAAAGGAAACTACCATAGTTTAATTGCTAGACTTTAACTTCTTATTGTACCTTCTGAGGGTTTCTCTGCTACATAACCTAAGTACAGCAGGAGACTAAGGACATGCAAGTGGATAAATCATTATTTAGAAATTGTTGCAGAGCATCCTCTGGTCTACTAACATTACTCTACAGAGGTTATCTTTAACAAGGAGAACACTTTTACATGCTAGGATAAACAAGAGAACATCTAACATACTGTACCAGGGCTGATTAATAAAGTGATAGTTGTTTATCTGCGTCTGTTTTATTCCACGTGTGTAATGTGAAGAAGGAGCTTTCTGCAGTGAGGTGGGGATCTTGGTCACAAAAAGTAACATTGCTACCAAGCAAATGCTTTGTATAATACAGAGTTCTAGCTCACCACCCAAAGTTTAGAGAAGTGACAAAGGATCAAATCTTTTACGACCAGACATTTCTGCTGATGTGTATTTTCCATCTTATCTACTCCATTTTTTTAAGCAAGTTGTTTTTTTTGGACTAGGAGTAGCAAATTCCTACAATTTTATAGCCATGTGACATTGTTGTCATTGCTTTTAGCACAGGAAATGGTACATCTGTTAGTATGGAGACCAAAAGTACTCTCCCATGAGTCACTAAAAATCATCTGCCAAAACTAATTAAACTGACGCCAAATACGACAAGTCAGTTTAAGACCAGTAACAATTTATAGTACACTGACTTAGCGGGAAAAGGTAGAATGTGGAGACGAATTTAATGGGAGGTGAGGCTAAAGATCTGAAGAGGTAAAGATCGCTTATTTGATTTTTTTTTTCAATAATTCACCTATCTATGTTGGACTAGTCAAAAACATTTTTTCAGCTCATTTGTTTTGCAGTTTTATTCATTTATCATTAAATTACAGTTAACAAGAGAACTGTTCAGACTATTTGAACTCACATTTTAAATTTCTCAATGAAATTTTAAATAGTATTCTAAGATGAGAACTGGTTTAAAAGAAAAGTTAATATATCCTTTTATGGAAAGTTTGCTAGAATTTCATAGGACTATCATGAGAATCTCCTAGGGAGATGTTTTGATCTTGGATTTCTAAAGGAAATTCAGAATGAAATACAAGACCTTTTAAGTGTTAACCAAAAGAATAAATTGAGAAGAGCAATGTAAGTTTTGATAATAAAGACTGTAGAAATGGTCTCTTTATGCATTAGGTGTTTTTACCCACAGCATTACATGTCTAGCTAAGGCCTGTGGTTTGATTTTAGCTTTAGAAGTGCATACATACAATGCATCAAAAAAGCTGAAATATCAATAATTATCAATCTGTTTTCCATAAGGAGTCATACATAGTACTTAGAGGAATTAGTTCTTTTGAACTAATTGTATTAGTTCGCTATTAGTATTAGTTCACTACTAATTGTATTAGTATCACTATTGTATACATAGACTTTCTGAATTATTTTTCATTTCTATAGGAAATATAATTATTAAAGTGCAAGCATAAGAAAACAGTAAAATTATTTGATATAGGTGAGCCATTAAATTTGTTTTTCTTTTAAAAGATATTATTGTATGGTTGCAGGGTTTGGACCATAATGCAGACAACAAGGGACACAAGGAGGAGAGATGGCTTATCTAGAGAAAAGACCAAGGCTCTATCACCCTTGGTGATTTAGTTGACTAAAGACCCGCCAGAGAAACTATCTTGCTTCATTTGCTACCCTGCCTTGTATCAATAGAATGTGGAGAATTGAGCCCCTGCTTTTGTCTTATAATGCATTTGTCTCCAATGTTTGTCTTACCTTCCAAAATTTCTGTTGACAGTGATATGAACATGCTATGGCATGCTTTCTTTTCTCAGTCTCCTGTGACAAACATTAATTTTAGTAATATTTTTATCTCAATTCAGCCCAATTGTCTACTACAAACAATCAGAAATCTCTTTACTAATAAGTACATTGCTTCATTCTTTTGACACTTCAGTGATTCCTGATCTTTATTCCAGAATAACTGTGTGTCCTCAGCCTTTGTGTTCACACTGCTTTGTCTGCTAAATTAATTTGAATGGGTCCAAAAGTTCCTATGAACCAGTTTCTTCCACCTTTCCAGATTAAAACCAGTGTAGTACATCTTCCTGGTTTCATATCTGTGAGCTTGTACTTTCCACTCAAATGAGGATTTTGTGATATCCAAAAAAGCTATTTTCAGAAAAAGTATTTCCTCTCATCACCATTGCTATGTGCTGTTGAAGCATCTTCAACATTAATCATGATAAATTTCTGGCAGAAGTAGTTGTCATTTGCATGTGTGTCTCTAGCAACTTGTTTAATACTGAGTTTTCTGTAACTTTTCACCCTGTTGCAGAACTGTCCTCCACACAGATTTCCTGTTTATGAAGTGAACATCTTCTGATAATTTAGCATATTTAGTGTTCCCAAATTAATATCTAATCCCATTATGTGGGAGGAAGTATGTCATACTACTTCCATTAACTAAATTGAAACATCTGTGGCCCAAAGTTCCCTGGCATGGACTTAATGATCAAAATCTCTATAATCCTTTTGGTGGTTCATGATTTTTCTCTGATAGAAGCCCCTGGTTCTAACATCTCCTGTATGGATTACTACAGTTGTTTTAACCTGGAATAAATTATGACATTCATTTAAGAGATACGGTGAGCTCAAAATATAGAAATTTTTCCATTACATACAAGCTACTTAGAAGTCCACAGGAATAATGCTGTAGACATAATTGTTCATATTCACATTAAGTTTACCATATGAAGATTAGAAATTTTAACATTAGCTTCTAGCATTAGTTTCTGAAGTTATTCTTGTTCCTTTTATTAATGTCATAACTTGATGATGCATTATACCTTGTTTGTAAAGGCATTCTAAGCACACTGATTTTTAGGACCATGATATACAGATCATTCATTCCCTGAATTTCTCCCAAAAGTGTGATAAATAAGTTTGGCTTTTATAGCAATGGGAGTCTCTCTCATAAGGAAAGGGTAATCATGCCTACTGCATTTTACCTTTAAATAAAATAACCTATAGGGAAAGAGGATAGGGAAAATAACTACAGATGCTGAAGCTCTGATACCCACTGTTGCAAAAATAGTATTTTTTGTTCAAGGATAAAATATACTGTAGTAAGAGACAAAGTTATTTAAATAAGGAAATGCAATATTTTAAGAAAAAATAAAAGTGTTTGTACTCTAAGAGGAAATGGAGAAGTATTATTCTAGTCTGACATTGAGAGCTCTAGATTTATGTTTTTCTTATAAATAGAAGAGAACCACAAGATTTCCTTACAATTCTGTGTAAAATGTCTATAGCAGACTAACTGTAGAAGACTGTCTTATCAACCACACCATATTTATAGCCTTTACAAAGTCAAAAGTCATGGCAGTCAAACAAATTCCCAATGACTGGAATTTTTTTTTAAACATTGGAAATATCTTATTTATTTTTAAAAAGGGAAGAAAGGAGGACCCTGTGAGCTATTGGCCAGTCATCCTTGCCTCAGTGCCCAGTGGTGCATAAAATGAAGCAGATTTTCCTGGAAGTTTTGTCAAGGCATATGGATGAAAGGTGAAGGGGTGGAAGAGGCTTGCAACATGGGTTCATAGGGAAAATCATGCCTGACTGATCCAGTGCCCTTTTAGGATGGAATAACTACATTGGTGGATAAGGGAAAAACCATGGTTTTATTTTGACTTCTCTGTAAAAACTACACAACACTGTCACTAAGTTGGAGAGATCTGAATTTGATGAAGGGACTATTTAATGGCTAGGAGACTGGCCGGCCATATGTGAAGAGTTACAATCAGTAGCTCAATGCCCAAATAGTGATTAGTAACAAGTGATATCCCTCAGAGGTCATTATTTGGCTCCTCAATACCTTTATTTATTACATAGGCGGTGGAATTAAGAGCACTCTCAGCAAGTTTACAAATGACAGCAAGTTGTGTCATGTAGGCCTGCCATGAGTGAAGGGATGCTGTCCAGAGGGACCTTGACAGGCTTAAAGGTTGTGTAAAAGTAAACCTTACGAAGTTCAACAAGGCAAAGTGCAAGGTTCTGAAACTGGGCCAATGCAACCCCTGCTATTGATAAAGACTGAGAGTTGAATGGATTGAGAGCAGACCTGTGGAGAAGAATTTAGGGTATTGGTAGATGAAAAATTGCATATGACCCGGCAATGTGAGCTTGTAGCCCAGAAAGCCAAACGTGTCCTGGGCTGCGTCCAAAGCAGCGTGGGCGGCAGGGCCAGGGAGGGGATTCTGCCCCTCTGCTCTGCTCTGGTCAGACCCCACCTGGAGCACTGCAGTCAGTACTCAGGTCTCCAGCTGTGGATCTTCAGGTGGAGGAAGACATGGACGGGTTGGAGGGGATCCAGAGGAAGATTGTGAGAGGGGTGGAGCATGCCTGCTATGCAGACAGGCTGAGAGAGTTGGAGGTTGTTCAGCCTTGAGAAAAGAAGTTTCCAGGGAGAGCTTACTATGGCTTTTCAATACATCAAGGGGGTTTATAAGCAAGACAAGGGACTTGTACCAATAGAACAAGGGGCAATGGATTTACACCAAAAGATGATAGATTTAGATTGGACATAAAAAAGTAATTTTTTACTTTAAGGGTGGGGAGACAGATTGCTCAGGGAATCAGTGGTTGCCCCACCTTTGGCAATGTTCAACATCAGTTTGGATCAGACTCTGAGCAGGCTGTCCTGGTTGAGGTGTTGGAACTACATGAGCTGTGAAGGCCCCTCCCAACTCAAACTATTCTGTAACTCTGTTTCTAAACAGATGTATAGCATAATACAGCAAGTAATTTTATGTGTTAAGGCCTCAGTTAAGTAATTAATGCTTTGCTACTGATTTTACACAACATACAGCAGAAATCAATTAGTATCAAAAAACAGGAGTACATGATGGTTTTTAGAAGTGAGAACTTTTATTAAGGAGAAAAACAGTACCTTATGGAATGATGGGCAGCCCAAATGATTTTGTAAATATATGAAAGGCTTTTTAAATGTTTTGTCAAAATCATAACCCTTTCAACACAAGAATTATAAACTAAAGACTCCAACCATGACTAGAGTCAGAGGAAAAATTAACAGTCTCTTTGAAAAGCAAGATGCTTCTATTTGTAATTCTTCACTAGCCATAAATCAATATTTACTCATTATACCTAGATAAAGCTTTATAGGGTTTATATACATTGATACTTCAAATGTATACTCCTTGCTATGAAACATAAACACACATTGATATAGCTTAGCCTGTTATACCTGCAAAACCAGAGAAATTTCACTGACTTCATCGAAGTTTTATAGTACTATATCTTACATATATAAATACAGGTTTTGGCTAATTTGAATGTATTTTTCAAATTAAAAACTAATTCTATCTGTGTTAGAAGCCGTGGAGGCCTGTGTATAATGCTTTTCTCTTTCTTTCAAATCAAAACCTACTAAATAAAATACTATAAAAATACTTTTTAAAAATTGTTTTCAAAAGGAGAAGATGTTTTCTTGCTATCAGCTTTGCAAAAAAAAATCCTCAAAGAATACGCTGAAGTGAATTAAATCTCCAGTGAATTCTGCTTTGTTATAAGAAGAAAACAAAAAAATTACAAAACACTTACCAATTTTTAAAATAAGGTTATAATTTAGCAGAACAAAACCAAAGCTTTTGGTATTGTATTTCTTTATTTGCTTTGGCACTGGCATAATTTTTCAATTGTGTGTTGAATACTCAGTTTTGCCCAATCTATATTTCTTGCTTGTTCAGTTGTGGTTGTAGAACAAGACATATCTTGAAAACAGGCTTTGGATGAAGTTTACTAATAAATACAACTGTCTGTGAAAACCAGCTATCAGGCAGACATTAATCTGATCTATTTGCTCTTCCATGTCATGCTTGAAATAAATACAAAAACAGAAGTTCAGGGCTTTTTTGCTCCAGTTGCTTTGTTTCCTCTAGTCCAGAAGTTTAAAGATTCTGAAGTCCTTTATTATGAAAAAAAAACCAACACTCAAAAGAATCGAAAAAGTGTAGGGACTTCTACAACTGTGGTGTTACTGTGTCCTGAAGAGAGAGGTCTAATTCTACATCTTGTTCCATAAAGTTGTATTTAATTCACCAAATGAAAAGACTGAAGTTCCTCAGACCCTTCTAAACAGACCTTCTGACTGACATTTTTCTTGAACTTTTTTCAGTTATGCTTAAATGTTAAAACTCTTGTGCTTTCCTTGGCAGGGATAACGAAGGGGGTGTAGATTCATAAAATGGAAAAGAGAGGTTTAATGGAGTTTTCTTTGCAGAACAGTGAGATCAGAGAAATCAGCCATATGTTTAATATGCTTGTTAAATTCTGCAGTGCATCATGAGGAACTGCCCTTGCAAATGTCTGAAATCCTTAAATGTTACCTTGTTTTTGTTGCTGTGATTATGGGAAGTATCTTTTATACTGTGGGAGACATTCAGACTCCCCATTTTCCCTCCAGGAAAAGCATTTTTAAGGTACAATCATGTAGGCTAGACAGGAGCAAATTTTTAAGGTACAATCATGTAGGCTAGACAGGAGCAAAAGCCACACACAAGTCCTTTTAAAAGCTGTTTTCTCCTCACAGAATCTTTTTGTTTTTAAGAATAAAACAAATAAAACAAAATCTCAATTGAAAACAGAAGTTAGAAGCCTCCCTGCTTTGACCAGCCAGAGGAGAGAAGGGAGAAAAATACATCCATTTTCCAAAGCTCCCTACCTCCATTTTCTAATAAAAGCTCAGCTACAGAAGAGCCAGATTGCAGACTTTTCCATGCCACGTTTTGTTCTCTGATGTGATGCTAATTGATAAGTCATTACATAATTAGAAAAAGCTCTGGTGGGTTAGAAACTACCAGAAAAAAAGATAAGGAACACCTCAATCTGAGTGTTTTTTTGAGGAGTGAGCAGGGCTAAAGATTAGCCAGTTGATTACTCAAGGAATATTTGGTGACACATTTCTGAAGTGTCAAGCCTCTCAAAGAGGCTTTAAATCCTACCATTGTGCCTAGGTCTAAGCTGCAGTACAAATGCAGGTCTGTGAAGGAAAAATCTAATTCTAAAGAGACTGCAGTCATCAGAGAGCAGGGACTTTCCACAACACAGAGAAAGAGGTTTGGATAATCAAAGCCATGAGAAGATGCAGACTTGTTCTGGAGGTCAAGGAAGAGAATAAATGAAAGCACGCAAAACACTAAGAACTGAGGAAGCTTGAGGGTTACACTGAAAGTTACTGGTGTTTCTATAATGAGATATTTTGCACAGTAACCTGACTGTCCATATATTGCTATAAAGTACCTTGTTAATGTGCTGGTATGTTAGTGTTAGAATTTGCCAAGAAAATCTGTCTCTATGTTTCATTACTTAGGAACCCAATAGGGTATATTTTCCAAGTACATTATTTCAGCAATATAGTTGCAAAGATCTATCCGATACTAGGATTGTGACACCCAAAAATATGCCTTGCTTCTACTGCAAGCTTAAGCCAACATGATATAAAACATTCCGTAAGCATTTTCAGGAGAAAACAACTCTGATACTAGTAGAGTGTGTAGAATACTTACTGCAACATTTAGTCACTTGTGCATCTACCTGTAAACTTGCTGAGCAAGGTATATACAGAGTCAAGAACACAAACGAGCAAAAGCAGAACTGAGATGTACTAGGGAGCTGGGATTATTCAAGGAAGAGAGATTTGCTAAAGATTCTGAGTTCAGATTTTCTAATGCAACAGACTTCGTTAAGCCCAATTGTGATGAAGAATTATTGAAATAAAGCTGAATACTTTTTAAATAGCCCTCCATTTTGCTCTGCCTGTAAATTGAAGTGAGATAGATGTAAACATATCCAGCTGAAAACAAAATTGTTTTCTTCTAGTTCACAACTTTAGTTAGATGATTCATAGGAAATCTCCTGTAATTTTTAGTTCAGAAAAAAAATTTCTCTATTCTGTAGTATTTATTAAAGCAAATCTAATTTTGGAATCCTAATGTTTAATTGTATTGGCTGAAAATAGTACATTAGCACATGTAAGATGTAGTGTGCAGCAGTTCAAATCCTAAATTCCAACCCAGAAACTAGAAAAAATCCAGTGTTTTGAAAAAGTTTCAAAATTAAGATATAAAGTTTATATAGACATTACAAGTGAAAACACTCTATGTTATGACCCTGTAGACCTGAAAGTTGAGGCAGCATTCTGGAAAAGGGCTCTAATGATGTAGTGCAACTTGAAATTTGCCTTATTATATAAGCACAAACCAACCAGCATGTTTTTGTTGGGTTTTTGTTTAGCACCTTGGGTTTTACATACTTGCAAGCAAAGTAAGCAAATATTTGATAACTAAAACAGTAGAGTTTTGAAGGACAATCAAAACAGGATTCATTTATATATTACTGAGTGTGCAGAAATGTGACAAAGCTCAAAGAGGAGATTACCAATTAAGATTAACAAGGCCAGTGACAGACATTTGACATCACAGCCAGTGTCAAATGTATCAGGAAGCCTGCTTCCCATGAAACAGTGATGCTGAGACAACTGATGACAAAAGTATTTTTTTACACAAATGATGTTGTTGGAAAGTGTTGGCCTGAATTGGGGCATTCCTTTTTGTTCTGCACTGGGATGGAAACATTGAAGATGAATTTAAAACTGAGCTACGGCTCATTATATAGTGACTTCATACAGAGACCTTTTGTTTAGCATCAGAGACAAAGTGAGCATGCCAGCCAGGGAGTATAACTGCCTGCGTCTGTCTGTGTATGAAAGACTATTGAGTCTCCTCTGAGGCTACAGCTGAGAGAGAGTCACGTGTGAAATCGTGTGGAACACCACCAGTGCGAATGAATATACCACACAAGATTCTGCCAAGCTAAGGCATGCTATGCTCAGTTTATTCTCAAAGTCATACTGAAATTAAAATGCTCATGAAACATTTATTTCAAAACACTCCTTCTGCCTTGTTGTTTTCCATGCTTTCCCTTCTCTTTTCCTAGTTTTTTCGTTCATGGGAAGCACAGGAGAGAGGAGGTGTAATGATTATTGTTCCTGAGTTGTATTAATAAACACAGGAACTTCTCATTAAAACATCAGTGCTTTTCAAATCTTACTGCAGAACAGATACTAGAACTTCTGTTCTTCCAAAAAGTGACCTCTGTGGACAGAGAAAATTATTATTAACAGATATTAAATGCAAGAGTTTACATTTTTCACTGTTGAGCTCATGCCATGGCTCCCAACCTCAAACTTGCCTAATTCCTGTGTCATGTTTGGGTTCTCCTCTGGATGGCACTGGATGAGTGCCATCTTCCTCCACTCCCCAGGTCAACAGCAAATGCTTTTACCTGTACATGTATTGATGATTTTTTAATCAACTAAAATAAATAATGAATTTTATCCTCAGAATGGATTTCCTGAATGGCTTTATTTTAGTCAAGAATTTTCCCTTTAAGCTTAACTCACTGTGTTTTCCTATTTAGTTAATGTTTTCCACACCTTCCAGTTCTTCTGCTAATCATATATAACTTAATTTCTGATACACCAGCATAAAAGTATCTTCTTCTGTGAATCCATGAATCTGATTTATTAAATCTACCATGTTTTGTACATTGGATATAATGTTTTTCTCATTAAGAAATAAATACTGAGTTAATGTGTCATGGACTAAGTCTAAATTAATGCTAGTTAAGCTGGATAGTTCAAAATGCAAACAACTGTGTCTGCTTATTGGTTTGCAAAGCCCTTCTCTTCTGAAGTGCTTACATGTAGACTGAACAGCGAAAGTGGTCTCACAGATGACAGGGCTGCTAAATACTTGTGGTGAAAATAAAGTTTGCATACAGGTTCTCACCAGTATCACAACCAAAATCATGTGGATTAAACTTCAATATGTGGACATTGACCCTAACCAAAAAAAAAAGACACAACAAACCTGCTAAATGAGCAGAGATGAATCTGTTTAAATGGCAAGTGAGAACATGAGAGGACTATAGAACAACTTTAAATTTTAAAAGTGAAATAGATCTAAGTTTGGCTTAGGCCAAAAATACTTATTTATTAAAATACTTATTTTTGCTGTGTAGTATGGTGAACAGAATGCTCAGTATGGCCCCTCTCCCACTGGCTCCTCTAAAAGCTGAACCAGAATGCTCACTTCAATTAAATTTCCTACTGGTTTAATGAATTTGACTCACCTGTGCTAATTTTTATGTCCATTTTAGGTTCTGCTTCTGTTAATTTTCTTAACTGAATTTGTAGTCTCTAAAATTGCAACCTCTAAAAAAATAATGTGCTTTCCTACTGAAAATCAGGCATATCTGGCATAGATCTATTACCAGCTTTTTCCTAAGAAACATGTTCCATGTTAGTAATTATTAATTTCAAGAATTAATCAAATTTTAGAACATTTTAATAGATTTCTTTGCAACAGAAGTATAACTTGTATATAGACCTACTGCTAATTGTTAATTTTTTTCTCAGGGATACTGTTGTCCTGACTGTTAAGAGGTACTAGTCCAGTCATTAGAACCTTGACACTTACCTCCACTATGCAGAAATGACACAAATCACCTTAAGGTGTAAGAAATCCTCCAGAAAGGTCTTCAGAAAAGCTGGAAGGCAAAATGTTTTCCAGTTCCCTACCTATGATTAACCAGCAGTTACAACTAGCCTTCTGAGTACCCTGCTGTATTAGGAAACTGCTTCCCATGGCTGTTTCCTTGTCTTTTAGCAACATCTGACATCCATTTAAATAAAACAAGCCAATTTCCTATGTAACTTAAGTAGAAATTGCAGCAAGAAATACAACCTCTTGCTGAATTTCCTCTTGATTTCTTTGAAATTAACTGCTGTACAAGTTGAATCTTAATAAAGAAGACAATTACTACACCTTTGATGCTGATGCTGTTCCAAGCATAGCCCAAGAGAACTCCTCTTGGGCTCTAACAAACATCTTATAAGGGCATAAGATTTATGAAGAAAGGAGAGCATATTCCTGTGCCACGAGTGTCTGTCTATTGTCAGAGAAAGCAAACAAGGGTACAAAGAAACACAAGCTTTTCTTTCTGATGATATTGTTCTTGGTAGTGGCGGTGCCTTTTTACTCTGGGAAATTAAAATATTAATGTTTTGATAAACAAACAGAGGAATTAAGTTCTCTTTTCAGATCTGTCTCTTTCTGCATATGTTTCTTTATATACTCTTGGTAAGAAGACCAGAGACAACAGAATTCTAAACTTGTTTTTTTCCCAGGTTTTGAAACTTTCATTAACAATTCAGCTACAAGTATTAGTTGGCCTCTTCTAAATTACAACAAGACCAAATAAGTACTTGTCTTAGACTTTCTGCTAAAAAAGTCTTGATATTTTTAAAATTACAGTATATCTTTGAAATGTTTTGCTAGTTTTGTAGTATTAAAAACTATCACAATTTTTTTTTTCAAATAATGTGTTGTATTGGTTAAGCCAGGCAAAAATTTATAAATCATTAACATTATGGAAGAAAAGTCAAAATACTTGTTAAGAATTATTTTAAAGTTTTGGTCAGTACTTTAGTTATCTAGAAAAACAACAGATCTGTCATTTTCTGATATCTAATTGAAAAACACACATCAGATGAGTTTTGTTTGTACTCATGCCTTTTGGGAAAGTGCATGTGGAGAAGAAAAAAGCACTTCTGAAGATGTTTCTGACCTCTTCAGTTGAAAATAGAGATGAAACTAGAGAAGTCTGGAGTATTAGTAGAAATAGTAATTAAGTGAACTGTCAGAGTCCGAGCATGACGGTTCTTTCCTTAACAGATCAGATCTGCAGTAATACTTGGAGTAAAGATCCCTTGGAATAGTAATCATTCTCCGAAAAGTTTAGCGGAGAACACAAGATCCGTGTATAATGTGCTGATTCAAGACAAATTAGCATGACACGAGCTCTGGCAATTCAGTGCTCTCTAAAGCATGTTGCTGCTATCTGATAGATTAAATAATACTTATATTTTTTTCTATGAAGCAGGTGCAGCCGTGTTTTTCTCAATGACCAATTCCAGATTCACCAAAACCAGGACCTCCTATTACGTGTCTCTTCTAGATGGAAGAGTTAAATTTTTCATTTAAATAAATGCATTCTGTGGCCATTTGAACCCAGTCAGCGGCTAAGGTAAACTAAACTAAGATAAAGCTAAGGGTAACTAAGCTAAACTAAATTAAGCTAAGCTAAGTGAATCTAAGGTTTGGTTAGTTTTGGTCAGCTCTCCTGATTCCACCCCATTCCCACTTCTTGACCACCCTTGGGCTACTGCTGGGAGGAAGGACAGAGGGACTTCCATCTCAGTTTTAATGGTGATAATACCAGTAGAGAGTGTTCTGTGGGGAGAAATCTGCTGCCCAAGCTATGCTGTGAATTGTATCATATTGCTTGGCTTAAACAGCAAAGGTAAGCCTCTATTATGATTATAAACCTGTAGTATAAATACAGGTGAGTTTTATCTGCTCAATAATCAGCACCACTTTTACACATTGCAAAAACTACAGGTTAATCTGAGAGATTATTCCATACTTTCATTTCCTTTGCACAATATTACATTTTTCTACTCAAATACACAAATGGGGCTCTGAGACATGTATTCACCTTGTCTTTTTTAAATGCTGATTTTTTTTTTGTGTACTTTCAGATATAAAAGAATATAGAACTGAAGCTAAGTGTAATAAAATTTCAGATGGCAACACCACTATGTCAGCTAGATTTTCATGATTACATTGTTTACATCAGTGACTGGGAAGTAATTACTTGGGTGCATTTCCATCATAATTTCCCAAACAGTAAGCAATATTTGACCTGCCAAAGACAAGACTAAAAAAACAGTCAGTCCAGCCTGCTTCTTCATATGCCTGTGAGAAGCATTCCTCTCACAGGCATGCTTCACTGATTCTCTGTGATAAAATTTTCTTGTTCTTTGTAAGTGGAAAACGATTGTCTGAAATAAAGACGCTAAGTGTCATGAGTCTGAAGGTACACAGGCAAAGACCAATATAAATGTAGATTATTAAGTTAAAAAATAAAGAGAAAAGGGGAAGTCTGGGATCCATTGAGGCATACAGTGAAAGGACCTAGGCTTCCGCCCAAAACACTGATGAGATTTCATCATCGGTTATTGTGGTCTCCTACATATCTATATTGTATCTGCAGGTGAAATACTGGTATCAGTTCCCTGGACAGTTGTGCATCGTCACTCTTTCAAACCCATTTTTCCTCACTCACAAAAGTTAAGTGCTATGTGCAGAGCTTGACATAGTCATAAAATATGATGAGCACCCAGCTGTGGAAAGAGGAAGAACTTGTGGTTCCTGGCCATGTGCTTAATCATTTCAAAGCAGCTTTGAGGTGGGGAACATAAATACATGAAAAGAATCTGAGCAATCTGCCTTCCTAAAATGGAAGCAATATAGGCTAGTGGAAAGCCATTAGACCAGCAAGATTCTCAAATCCTTGTGAAAGTCATTTATCTTCCCTCTACCACAGTTTCTTTAACAGAAAAATGGGGATAAAACACTCCTATTTTTTTTAAATAAAGAAATTAAAAGAAAGGCAGTGTTTGAATATTAAGTATTGTGCTCTGCAGCAAACAGTACTTAGTTTTTTGGACTACTCACAATAAAGTGAATAGCAACTATCTCAGATTTCAAGACCGAAAAATCTAATTTTCATTATGTTAGCAGTGAAGTGGAATCATTACTTTGCCAATGAACTTCATATGCAAGTAACATTTTTATTAAATTTTTAAAAATTAGAGTATTTACCCAAGGCTTTACAGTGAGGTATAAAACTGCTTGCACTGATAGTTAAATGAACTCAGTAGATTCCTAGCAGCAAGCATGCATGAGAAGGAAAGTAACTAAACAAATCACTTCCAAGTTTTATAGCAATCATATCATGAGGGTGGCTATTAGTTTGTTATGGTTTTATTCCATGTCTTTCTTAGTTGTTTAGAAGAAACAGTTTAAAAAATTTATAGAAAAATACAGTGTTTTCCTGGCCCTTGGAGTAGAGCTCCTATGTCACTCTCCAAGAAGTTCAAGCTTGAAGCCTATGAGGAATGAGGCTTAAATCAATTACAGTGCTGGGAAAGCGTAGCACAAGAGAGGGAGATGAAGTAGATGGAGTAGGAGCAAGAGTGCAGGAAGGAGGGATATGCTGGAAAAGCAGCTTTCTGAGCCTTGGTACAGCAGGGAGGGAGCTTGAAGCAGTTGCTCTACAAGACATAGAGCAGTAATGAATGTGCTTCCAATGCCTTGTTGTCCCTTCTCAGCTCTGCCTTATCTGCTTGATAACATGAGGAGACGTCTAGCTGCTGCTCAGACTGCGTGTACATAAAAGAAATTATGGGAAAATAACTATTTTAATTCTGCTTCGTTGCAGCAGGGAGATGTTTTCTAGCCAGACAGAGGGTGGTTTTGAGAGCCTTAAGGGTAAATGGCACTTGGTATTCACACAGGCCACACACATGGATCGTGCACGCATATGCACACAAACACTTGCAAAAACAAATCCTTTGCACAGGCTGTCTTGGCAAACATCCTAAAAATCTGCACTTCACCCACAGAGCCAGAGAAAGCTTTAGGATTAGGGCCTTTATGATTACTGTTCAGGCAGCTTCACAGACATCAAAAAGCTTGTCATGGAAAACTGAGAAAAAGATGCAACAAAATGGAGAGCACAAGCTTTACATTAGAAATAAACACACAAATTGCTTGCTGAATATGCAAGAAAATGTTCCTAGGACATGTGGATTTCCAGGCTGAAGACAAGAGGGATAGATATCTGCCTATTTCAGTTTTTCCATGCAGATGTAATAATGGTGTGTGTCATCATGTGTCATTAGCACTCTCTTGCAGGCCTTAGGCTCAGCATGCCTTTGTCTGTGCATGTGTGTGTGTGTGTGTGTGTGTGTGTGTGTGTGTGTGTGTGTGTGTGTGTGCTGTAACTAGATAAATGAAGTAAAGAGAACAGCCTACAGTTATGTCAGTAGTGTATGAGGAAAGTAAAATCAACTCCAAGAGGGAAAGGCACTCAGTATTTCAAGGGCTTGTGTGAGAGCTCAGTCACTTTTACCCATAAAATTATATTTTGCTTTTGTCTCTTGTGATCAAATGCTTTACCAGAGTTTCCTGAAATAAGAGTCACAAGAAAGCAGTATCCTGCAATCCTCTTCTCATGAAAACAGAAGAGGATTATCTTCTGTGTGTACCTCTGTGTGTACCATTTCTTTGCTCTCTTGTAGTTTTGAGCCTTTTACTGCATGCTCCAAAGTCAGCACTAAGAGAAAAACAGTAAGGAAGTTGTCAAAAAATGCTTTTTATTTTCCAGAGTGTTCTTCTGGAGAGACCACACGCAACTCCAGCATGGAGGAATTCCATGCCTGAAGCAGAGAGCCCTTTCTGAGCTCAGCAGCCCACAGCATCACTGGAGACCACGTGTCAGAACACTTGGCACAGTGACATCAGCCTGATTTTCCCATCTTCCAAAGGTGGAAAAGCACTATTTGTTATTCAAGATGGGTTTGTTGCAACCAATAAGCAGAGGATATTAGTAACAGTAGGATGCTAATCTTGTTTCCATATCTCAGTTCAATGCCACAACTTTTTGAGGATGAGGTCACTATTTTACCCTTGATTGTTATTTAATTTATAAAAATCCATATCACACTTTAAACAAAAGTTTTACTGTAGAAATTTTTCTAAGGTAAGAAATTTCAGGATGCTATCATCTTATTTCAGTGATTTTCTGCTGATGATGCTACAGAATGAATTGAAAACTATATGGCAAGTTGGTCGCCAAGTTAGGGTTCACTGCCCAACTCCCATGCTCTTGATAAGCTGGGCATTAATGATGTTTCCTGCCTCCAGAGGCTAGGGAGCCTTCTGATGAAGGGAAAGTGATCAGAAGTTTAAAACAGATCCTAGGAGAGCAAAGAGTAAGTAATGCTGTACCTATTTGGGGAAATGGTTGAATTCGGAGTAAATCTCCAAGTCTGAGTGTCTCCTGATGAAAGAAAAAAATATCACAAACAGGGGGGAAGACTATAGTTTAGGTGGATGGTTGCACTAAGTGGATAGGATACTACTTCTCTTCAAGATGAAGAAGCAACAACAATGAACAATGTGGAACTCAAAAACTATTCACAATCAGTTCACAGCTGTATTCTGGCTATCAAGGGCAAAATACATTTCCACTATCTTTGCCCTCTGCTGCAGGTAAAGGAAGAATCAGTCTTACAAAAATCCATTAATAATATGTTTTATGTGTAAATAGATGTGCCATTACTCAAATAATACACATCTAGAAAAGTAAAAGAAAAATCAATCAAATTAAAATTCCTGAAAGTAGTAATAGAAAGGTATGTACTCAGTGTACGTATGATATATGTACAGAACATTTTTGCCTTATGACAGAGACAAGCCTTTTAAAATTATTACCAACACAGAATTAACATTAGAGACCAGACAAGAGAACATTAGAGAATACACAAGAAGATGGCACTGTGCATCAAATGTCATTATTTCTCATGAGGAGCCAGTCACATGTTTTTAAAGCAGCGGTTTGTAATGCCCATTCTGAAAGGCCACAGAGAGCTGTCTGCTCAGCCATGCTGAGTAATGTATTAGCAGTAATAACCAGCATTCTGCCTGATTGGATGACCAGAGAACTTTGATCTTGCAAATGATGTACTGTAGGTGGTTCCCAACCACCTAAAGAAAAACAGAAAAACATATAAATAGTTCATTTTCTTTAAAGCTCATGATGTCTGTAGTCTTTCCAAACAAAATTAATACCCTGAGAATCCATAAGGTGCTGCTCCATTATTTGGTATCCCTTCTGACTGAATCCAGTGGAGTCACCTCTTGAATGGAACTCACATGAGAGTTAAGTAGTGAGATATGAGTAAGGATTGGATACAATGCCAATATAGTGTCCAAATATTAAATATTGTTATTATATTATATATAATATAATAATATAATATTATATTATAATATAATATTATATTATTATATTATATATAATATAAACATTATATTCCAAAAGAAATATAAAATATTATATTTCTTTTGGAATATAATATTTATATTATATATAATATAATATAAATATTATATTCCAAAAGAAAGTTTCCTTTCTTTAAATTGGTAGGTCTTGATGTTCCCTTTGTTTTATAAGTGATACACTGCAGTTAATGGCAGTGCAAGTCTTTCCACCTAGATTTCACTTTGCTGAGATGCATCCTAGGAAAGACTGAGAGAGGAATTGTGTGATAGTATCCATCCTCTGCAACAATGTCTACATAGTTTTGCGTAATGGAAAACTTCCTGTAATCATTAATCCCTCTTTAACCAAATGCACAATTGTTCCCATCACATAATGAGTTTCAATGACGGCTATCCTGGCCTGAATTTGATATGTCTCTGTCTATTTTCAATTGTAGAGATAGAGGTTCAGTGTTGGAACCCAGGGCACAGGGAATGTTTCTCTGCCTGTCCTGAGAAGTCCTGGTCCCCATGAGAGCACTGCTTTTAACCTTTGTCCATGGAGAAATCTTCCAAGACTTTGGGATGAATTGGAATCTACAAGTGTGTGAAATAGATAGTATAGTTTATGATAGGGTGAAAAACGTAGAGTTTTGGGTTTTCAGTATGGAGGTCTGGCCATCCAAGATATATTTGTCCTGTTTTGGACTTGGGTTTGGGTTTTCCTCCTTTCTTTAGCTGTTACTGCACACTCTAATGAGAAATTAAGTTGTTTGAGAAGTAGGACTCTGCCTGACTGCTTAACAAAAAAGTGCAAAATTTTGCTTTCACTTCAGAAACTTCTTTTGGTTTCCAAGCTCACTTCCATGTGATTCTTGTCAGGTTATATTGAAATCCATGTGGGTTTACCTCCTGCTGCTTGAGTGCTCTTGAAGCAGAATTCCCAAGATTCATGAAAGCCTCAGAGGGTATATTCACTTTAAATGTTTGATAGTGAATATCCAAAATTATTGCAATTAAACAGGGGAGGTTAGAAGCAGGAGAAACTCCTTTCCTAGCATTTGACAGGGAAGCAGATGAATAGGGTAGTATGATGGAAAAAGCTTCTTGTTTAGTAAAAGATATAGTAAATGCCAAATTTGTTGATTATTTAGAAATTACACAATGATGCATTGCATTCTGGTGATTACAGAATTCATGACAAAATTAGATAAAAAGTTCAGAACAGAGTCATCCTTTAGAGAAAGTATAAAATTTCCTCCTTAATAAGTACCTAGTTTCAGCCAGGACAGAGTTCATTTTTTACAATAGCTGGGAGGATGCATGGCCAACACTACTGTTAGAACACTAGCTCATGTAGGAGTAAGGGAATCTTAGTGGGAGTAAGGGACTTAGTTGGTGGGTATTGTCTCGTTTTACATTAAATAATTCCTTTGCCTTATACCTTTTGTTATTGTTACTAACATTGTTGCTGTTACAGTCGCTGTTTCTTATCTGATTGTTGCTCCCAGTAAATTGTTCTTATGTCAACCTGTAATTTTCAGCTTTGTGCCTCCAAAGGAAGGGGAAAGGAAGAGATGGGGATTGAGCAAGGGTGTCTGTAGAAGGAGACTAGGGACATTGTATTGGAAAGTACTATCCCCAAACCATGACAGTAAGGGTCATGGGTCATGAAATGAGGTCATGGGAAGAAGTGGAAAGAGGGGAGAGACAACGGATAGAAGAAAACAGAACAACACTCCAAGTTCAGGTAGAACATGAACTTGAGGAAAAATAAAAACTTGACCAACCATTATTTTTACTTGACTACTATTATTTTAAAGTTCTGCCTTGAAGGTTCTGATACTTTCAGGTTTCTTCAAAATGCATTGTCTGGTGCAACTAAATGTGTTCTGTTAGAAACATAGGAAATATTTGCAATAAAAGTAACAGTCTTCAGCAATTTTCACACTTCATTTCAAACTTGCAAATGAGCCTATCTTGCCAAAAACATTGTTTTATTTTGTCAGTGTTTTAAAAAGGGGTTTCGCTAATGGAAAAATGCATCCTTTCCAGGAAAACTATAGTTCATTTGAACAGAAAGTACTGCTGAAATGAAAAAAGTTAGCATA
The DNA here is from genome assembly GCF_036417665.1 of Passer domesticus. Taxonomy (NCBI): domain Eukaryota; kingdom Metazoa; phylum Chordata; class Aves; order Passeriformes; family Passeridae; genus Passer; species Passer domesticus. The sequence continues at coordinate 39,917,896 of NC_087512.1, read as the reverse complement.
GCACAACAGCTTTAGCTGGGAGAATTAGTTAGAGCCTCCTGTAATCTCTGCAGGCACAAAGTCTCAAACTTTCCTTCCTTAGCTAATTAGCACAAAAAAGAAGCTTTCCATACTGAAAAGCAGTATTACTACACTTGCAAAACAATCTAACTTACAGAATTGCTGCAATGGATTAAATCCAAGTCTACCTAGCCCCACAGAGAGTCTAGAAAAGCATCTGGTATGTTTATGGTGAGGATAGCATGACTTCCTATCATGCATTAGCCAGCCTCCAGTACCCAGTGTTCGAGATGTTTATATCTCAAGCATCTAAGTTCCAGAACTTGGAGAAGTGGAGAAAGTCAGTACTTCTTACTAGGTCTGTGTATGATAGTTTTGTGTATGTCCCCATTACTCATGTCATTATATCCTTCTTCACATCTCTTCACTACGGTAATAATGTCATCAACATCTGTGTTTCTTTTCCCCTATCTTCACCCTACCCCATTCCTCATGTTGCAAACTGAAGAATAATTTTTACTCATCTTTTCCTGTATGAGCTTTATTTCCTGATTCTTTTATAGTGTTCTTCATCACCATTCTCTGCTTTTTTTCCTTTTTCTGCAATAGTTTTAAAAAGAGAGTAGTACCAAAACTGCCCAAAATTGTCAAATATGGATACAGAATATTCCACAGCACAACGTTTCTTATATCATATGGATAATGATCTGAGAGCAAAACTTGAGAATTTAATTTTTAATTAAATTTCCAAGCAATCATCCCAAATAAGTGCACTGTTCAAAGACTGCAGTGCTCTACCAGTGAGTGACTTATTGGTAAAAATTAATACCAATATTCATGTTCTGCCAAGTGAATGAAAAATAAGTTATCATAAGTGATAAGCCAGAACAGTAAGGAATACTTTCAGTGCTAATTTAAGCTGAGTCTGGATGTCCACAGAGCTGTACAGCTACAAATTAATGATTTTAAAAGATTTCAATGTAAGAATAGTTTTATCACATGTAAGAATATGACTTTGGAGGGGCTAAAATTCCAAAAACAATGCAGCAACTAATTTATGGAAAATTTTTCAACAATCTTTTTACCAGTTGTAATTGTAAGGCTCTATATATATAATATTAGACTTTCTCTATTTTTAAAAATATACACTTAATGATAGTAATGAAAGTCCATTACAGGCAAGGATTCACAACCCTGATAATTTACACCCAAAGTAATAAGTAGCCAGCACATATGAATACAATTTCAAAAATAAGGCGTCTGAGACCAAACTAAAATTCTGTCAGATTTGTCTTGAATGGTAAATATAAACTGAGTCAACTTAAAACTGGGTATGAAAATATTTCATTTCTCCTCTCTCTTGGAAATCAGTCAGTTCTGAACTTTGGGCTTAAGTATGGATTGAAGTCAGAGGAAATAGGAATGGATTGAGGTCAGAGGAAATAAAGCTGAAATTCACAACATATTCAACATGTTCCTAATGAATGCTTCATTTACATCATACCAAATATCAAGTTATAGAAGACAATTTTTGTACAAGTCAGCAGTGATAGAGGACCTACTACTAAAATAATTTCTAAAGCAAGTGCTCTTAAAGAATCATGTAAGAAATGTATAGCTGTACTTAGATCTGGACATAGTTTCCTCCTTACAATCACCTGGGTCATATATAAAATATGTTTTCCACTCAGATTTAGTCTATTTAAATTAAGAGTGAGGCAAAGGTTACCTTTTTTTTAAGATTAATTTTATTGACTCCCATAGGGATAGAGATATCAGCGTTTCCATACTAACTCAACGTCTCTGAAGGCTGTGAAACGACTGAATGTGGTAGGCACTCTTCTTTTTTTTTTTTTCTAAATGAAACCAAGCTTTCACACTTAAGCAGCAGACAGGGGTAAAGATGAAGCAGAAAGGCAGGGGAAAGATAACCTTATCTTTGACAGGATCAGTTAAACAAGAAATATCACCTCTTTGATCGTCCTAACACACATATCTCCTATCCCAAAACAGCAACTGTGGCATCCTGTAACCTGAAACCGATACTTTAAAGAAGTTTAGTGCCATTTAAATTGTAGTCTGCTACACAAATAACTTGCAGTGAAATGTTTATCAGCTCTCTGACGTAGCTGCTTCCATTTATAGCTTATAAACTGTTTTTTACTGGTTCCTTCACGTCTGATAACGTGGCTTGAGAACAGGTGGTGAAAATGTTAGGCAATTCTGAGAGCCTCTGTTTGTGTGTGTGTGGTCTCTTGCAAAGCCACTGACCACATACGAAGGCATTGTAAAAATCCCAAAGTTACATTATCAGCCTCTGTAGCTGAGTACTGCCCTAGATGGACTCTGTTTGCAGGTGGGGTCTTTCTGGACTGTAAATAGTTTTGCTGAAGGGTTGAAAGTTCAGAATTATCAAAACCTAAGTTTAAGAAGAAATTTCTCTCAATGCAACTCACAAAACAGTTTTAAATCTCCCATGTGTAACCAGTGTGGCTGAGCAACTGTTCAGTGATACAGTGTAAAGCTGTTTTCTTATCGAGGATCAGAATGTGATTCCTGCCAAGGCAGGAATTGCATGTTACCATTGTACCTTTAGAGGTTTCGCAGCAAATCCTGCTGGGTTAAGTTGGCTTTTCAGAGATGTATCAGCATGAGTCGCTTAGTTTTCTTAGCAAGGAGGGATAAAACCCTTCTGTAGTTTCATCATATAAATATTCTAGAGAAGATTCTTTGCAAGTTCCTATTACTCAGTTAAAAATATCCACCTTTAGAGACATAGTACTGTCTGATTCTGGATTCAGATTTTTATTTTAGCAAAACAAGAATAAAATGTTGTGATTAGCGATCCAACCAAGAAAGAATTAAACTGATGGTAAAACCTTGCAAATTATTTCTGACATTTATAAAACTTTTTAGTCTAAATAAAGGGGTTTTCTAATTTGAAATAATTTCGAAGTCCAATGCTGTTGTTGATAGGGACTTCATTGTCTTGGACAGTGTAGGGGTGTCAGACTGTTTCTCTCTAGTGGGGATAGTCTAGTTCAGAGGGTTTTCCAGTTTTTCCCTGCATTTGGATGTAATGGGTGACATTCACCATTATACAAACAAAAAAAATGGCTTCAAATATTTGCCATAGAGCTACAACAGGAATGCATATCTTGGATTTCAGCAGCCATTAAAATAACCCTTGTAGAATTGAAAGGAGCAAAGTAATATAGAGGATATTCTACAGATGGTGCGGTCTTGTATTACCCCTTCCATCATTATGCTCCCTCTCAACACAGCTGTATTTATCCAGGTCCCCTTCCCAATTACTGTTCAAGAAAAAGAGTGTGCACTATAGTAAAATATTTTAAGTACCGTGTGCTGTCTTCTGTCTACAATGCATATACTTCCAAGAGGAGTTCAACAACAGATCTATGCATTTCATTTTAACAAAATGTTTTCAGTATTACTGACTGAGCTGGGCAAAGAAGAGTAAATCTGTACAGAAAAAGTGCATGAACCATAATAATTTTGAAAGAAGCATGCATCAGAAAGGCTGGCTATACAGCCTTCATGGAATTCCTTTGTGCTTCAGTTAAATACAGTATACCTTAAAGTCATTGTACTCAAATTCCTAAAGACCTAAAGTTTTCTTTTTGGTATTTTTCTTTCTTGCAATTTTTGTTTCAAATAGTCCTGAAAGTTAGTCAGTGTAGGACAATAAATATGGTTTTGTGTTCCTGTTGATAACTTCTAAAATTCCAGGCAAGAAGTGATGCCTGCTGCTCACACTTAAATATTATAGAATTACTGCCAATATCAGTTTCTTGCTGTTTGGCCATGAAATCATTTTTGACAAGCTAACTCTTTCTGCAAAAATCTTTTTTTTCTTCATCTGTATGTCAGTATATTCTTCTACTTGTCTGAATTTACAAAAACATATGTACAAATAAAGAGACAGGTTTTAAATGGACTATGGTTGTGTAGTGCACAAAAGATTTTACAATTTACACTGTTCTGACACTTCCAGTATGAGCTTATATTAGAATTCTAGCTTGCCTTTTCAAAATAAATTGAAAATAAAGCATTTTTTCATTTTCATATTGTTACTGACATAAATATGCTATTCTTTTTCATTTCCATGTCAAAAGAACCTATCAAAAATACTTTGAAATTGTAAAATCACATGTTCAGAAATTAGTAAGTAGCAGAATTAAAGTGGTCTGACAAGTTTGTTCACTCTGGGACTCTTTTGAAAAGATTTTATGAAAACATTCATTTATTTTTCCACTAGATCATCAACTTTAGCAGTGAACACAACAGCTATTATTCAGGGAATGCAACACCTAGTGATTTCAGATGTGTACTTTTCATTTCTATTTTCCCTTATATGCATGCTGGAAAAGTTTTTTGTTTTTTAAGCTTTTAAGTTTTTAAGTTTTTTTGGTTTTTTAGTTTTAAGCTTTTGTTAGGAAATTGCTGTCTGCATTGAATACCAAAATGGGGAAATTCAGTTCATGTGATTATTTTATCAGTGTCAGGAAATTACTGAATACAGAGAATTATAACAGAAGCATTAGGCTGCTTCCACGGATTGCGCTGTTAATACAGAGGAATGGTGTGTTCTTAAAGGATCAAATTCATTAATACAAAATAAGACAACTGACACAATGAACTATGGTGACTTTGCAGTGCAGGTTGTACTTGTGGAGTATCCCCATGGCAACTGACACTGAGAACTTGTACTAGTTTGGGAAAGTAGAGGAAAAAAGTAGAGACAAAGGTGGTCTAACTCAGGTGTCTTTTCCTCTCTGCTGCTGGGCTGTAGTCTCCAGGTACTTGCAGAAAACAAGGGAAAACAGATTTTCAAAGGTTTGAATGTTAAATGAGGGGGCCTACCTAAGGGTTCCTGGCAACAGGACTGAAGGTGATACATGGAAACACTACCACTTGTCTTCCCAGTAACTTTCCTCATAGCTTTCTTGTTTACTTTGATACCCAGTTCAGGAGAAGTTGAAATATATACCAGTGTTTATATTGACATATGCACTTATCTACTCTGATTTCCAATTTTTGAAATTTTCACTGCTATTCTGCAGAACTTGTGAAGTCAATGGTTATTAACCACTTATTAAACATAAATTTTCCACAGACATCTTAGCTAATACTGAAACCTAGCCAAGTAAGATGGATCCTCAATACAAACTAAAACAGACAAGAGACAGTACTTTCAGCAAAGTTACAGCATTAACATAGGAAGTAAATTCTCATTGAAATATTTTGCTTGCTTTTTACCTTTCAGGCACTGGGCTATATTTAGGCTAAGTTTTCAAACGTTCTTTGAAATTATGGGCAGTGTAATTTATAAATTAAACAGAGGATCATCACACATTTGTAAAGGATTTGTGATAAAAAAAGCACCATCCTTTACAGTGAATCTTGCAGTGCAGTGCAAATGTTCTTTAAGCTCAGCTGTCACTCCTCACATTGTAGCTATGTGGTTGTAAAAATTGCTTCCAAGTCTCCATGAGTGTGCATGTGTTTAGGAACTAAGAACTGCTGAAGTACATATGGAAAACAAACAAATTGAGATGTGTTTGATATAAAACAGGTTTTTCAGTGCCAGTGAGAGCATTAGAGTTTTAACTTTCCTAAAAAAGGAGCCTCTTTGGTGAGAGAAACAGGACTAAACCAACAAACTGGAAAAACATAACCCTTTCCTGCAGTAAAGAAACTGAACTTCATTTTCCTTTTCCATCTAAAGGGCCTGAGTCAAGGGATGAGCAGCAGGGTGTTTGATGCATCATACTGCATAATTAGTCAGGTTTGTCCTAAAATCTGTGTTGGTATTAGCTGTCCCCTGTAGAAAATGGTGGTGTGGAACTGGTTCCTGTGGATCAGAAGATTAGTATAAAAATTATGTATGGAGTTCAGAAAACGACAGTGATATGTAAGAGGAAGGAAGAGGTTGTTAGGTATTTGAGAGGGTTTTTCCCCTTTTTTTTCTTTTTGAGTTAATTCTGATATCTGCTTCAGAACATGCTTGGGAAACAAAGTCTAGCCATAGTTTACATAGCTCTATAAATAATGCCAGCTGTAGAACCATTCACACAACATTGACAGCAATGGATAAAAATACATAAAAACTCAATTTCTCAAACATTGCCTTTTAAGTAAATCAATGAGCATAAGTCCTCTGAAACATCAACTGAGTTGAAATATAAATGTTTATAAAATATGAGGCTCCCAAGCAGATGGGCTAAGGGCGGCTTGGTAGTTTGCATGTAAAAGTAAAATTTCTCAAGTGGCCACTGTTTGAAATCCTTTTACATTTAACCTGTAATCTGGCAATAGAACAAGTAGGGTTTGTAGATCTGCCAACCTATCAATACTTCACATGAGCTTAATGGGAATTGCAAGGCTTCACCAGCTATGAAAACCAAAATCAAATGCCATTCATTAACTTGCCCAGAAATATTTAAGAATTGTATTTCTTTTGCCATAACGTAGTAGAGTTGTCACTGATAATAAATTTTGTTAAACTTTGTTTTCTATTCTATCAAGGGAAAAAAAGAGAACAGTCCTTCTGAAATTTGAACTGCTTGTACTGACAGTAAGCAATGCCTGGAGAATGTTTGTATTCTTTATTATTCATGTGTAGTTTAAAGTCGTATGCTATTATGAAAAATTATACACACAAACATTTTTTCATTGTTTGGTGGGTTTTCCCCACACACAATCCACTGTTTTCTAAGGACTGTAAGGTGTAATTTATGCTACTTTAGAGGAAAATCCGTGTGTTCAGCTAGTTGGCAGTCTTGTTTGCTCTGCTACTTCGTTACAGTGGAACAGAGTTTGCCGGTATGGCAGTGGTGATTCTATTGCTCTCCACTAAAATACTTTGGAGTTAATCAGCAATGTAAGAATATAAATTAGTCAACAAGATACATTTACAGGATTTACACATAATCAGGCTCAAAAAACAGATTTGCTTTTGTACAGCAGCTTGGGATTCTGTCAGACTTTACAAGAGGACAGACATATGCTAAAGGATCAAGGCTGCAATGCCTCCTTGTCTCCCACATCATTAAAGACAAAAAAATCAGCAACAGAATTCAGTTTGAGAGTATATTTACATAAAAATAAATATTTTATGCCCAGTTTTGCAACGCATTCCTTCAGCCTTACTAGGGTCTTCTATTCATAACATACTCCTCTAACAGATGGATAAAATTAAACGTAAATCTTATAGTTTTTAAAATCTTTATAAAGATTTTTTTTCAAAAATCAGAGAAAATTGTAAGTTATTGATGAAACACATAGTTCTAGTCTTCAATAAAGTATCTCTCATTGCATGGGTTGTGATATAACACAGCAGTTAAACATTTGCCTTCTAATTTGGTATCTTATTTACATAAGGCTGCTTTTCTCAAATATTTATCCTATGCTGATACAAATGATTATTACAAAAGGGATGCCACCATGAAAGGCATGTATCATGTGCAAGGAGAGTTTAAGATGCAGTTTCTGCAGTTTTAGAAAATAAAACCTGTATGGTCATCCCCATTCTCTGCATTATTTCAGTCCTGCCTTCCTGGCCACCTAAACACTCACCAGAAATGCAAGTGAAGCAGCTTTTGTTTCCAATGAATGACAATTTCATTTGCATGAATTTGCAGAAGTTTTATGTTTAGCCTGCTAATGGATAGGATTATGGAGTTCTTTTTTTAATTCTTGGGCCTGTCAAAAGATTACATATATGGAGAGTTTTTTCTAGTTTCTTACCAATCCAATGTGCTTCATGCCTGTGTAAGGTTCATTTTTTTTCATGTAGAGATAGTTACAAAAGAAACAACAACTAAAGTCTTGCTTAAATTAAAGTTTGCGACTCTAGAGTTTATTGGAAACTGAATGCTAAGTCATTCCTACACGCTAAGCAAGTCTCATGACCAGTAGCTCAGCAGAGGATAATAATATAATAGCAGAGGATGAGAAGTTTGTTCTCCCTTTTTCAAAATAAAAAACCCCAAAAATTTTCACATTGGACAAAAAGATAAAGTAGATTTTCACAAGATTTTTAGGTGTTTTCCAAAAAAATTAAGTGAATCAAAGCAGATATGTGTAAAATAGCCAGGAAGATATAGATAGAGACAAGATTTAAGTCCTCCATCTGAATCAGGCAGGTTTTCTGCACTGTAGATGAATATCCTTGAACATTTTTCTCCAGTAATATAACATGTTACTCTGTGTGACTTGAAACACTTTATTTCCCCCCCCCCATTACTGGCATACATTTGAAACTTTCATGTTCTGTAGGTTTTTTAAGTCTAAACAGCCCACCTGAAAACATCTGACTAGTTCTAATGAATGCATTTTTTCTCTGAAGTTTTCAATCTCTTGATTTATGTCCAGTAATCTCAGTATTTTTGGTGTCCTTTCACTAGGTATCCTGTTCATGTTAAAGGATCCTGTGGATAAGTTACAAGACTTTTACCCCTATGCGCCAATCATTTCAACTGGTTTTTAGTCAAATTGAAAACATAGTTATAGTCAGCATTAAAATTGCTCTAATTTGTCTTAAGGCTGTATGTGAACAAGCCCTCTCATAGTTAGCACAAAGTTACTGTTTCACCAATCTTCTGTTTTATCCTAAAATTTGTTTTAACACACTTGCTTTTAAGAACTGTGGAAGTACTAAAGGGTCATTAGGCAATTGAATTAAGGGGTCTTATCATTCAATTCATTAACTTCTGGAGAGGGAGGCTGTATCTTCTGTTTATATTCAAGGAAATGAATGTCAAAGATTGCAATGTGTGTGGTGTAAATAAGAAAGGCCACCAGTGTAGAACTTCCATTTTTGTGATGAGAACATATAAGTCAGTTGCTTCTGTTCCAGAGGTGATATTTTACTTAGACATCTGCTCTGTTTGCAGAAAGAAGGCAAAACATCTTTTGTTACTGATTTGCAGACTGAGAGGGTTTGGACATCAATTAAATGTAAGCCTTATGAAAGTCCTTCTATAAACCTTCATGTTTTACTGATAGACTGAGCAGTTCTTTGTTAAAATAAAATTTACATGAGACACAGAAGAAGTAAAGCAAATAGAGGATGTAAGTTTTCATGCAAATAATTGCATTACATCCCTGGAGCACTTTGCTGCTTATCATTAATTTTCTTAGGCCGTAATTTTATGATTAAAACTTTGCCATGGGGAATTATAACATGCTCTCTAAAGTATAAGCCATAGAAGAAAGCAATTTTTGTGTATGTTCACTGAGGGAAAAAATATTGCGAGTCTGGCTGCTCAGAGTAGCCAAGGGTGATGGAATTTTATAGGAAATAATTTAAGGGATTTTGCATGATCCATTCTTCTTGAAGTCTTCAAAACAAGGTCCTTATTCTTTGCAACAACTTTTGAATTAATAAAAGCAAGGCAAGAGTTGAATATTGGGATTTTTATTACAATTATGTGGCTCAAATAACTGGCAATAAAGACAAAAACGTTATGTTTAGTTATTATGTATTTACCTTACACCATCATCATGAAAATAATCTATAAAGATTCTTTATGTAAAATTTATTTTAATCTCTGGACTTACATTTAGTAGCTAAATTGTCATGATTTACAAGGATGTGGTAGATGCTTGTGTTCATTTGAACACAGACTTTGTAAAAGTCCAAAAATGAGCAGTCATCCAATACATGCAAGAAACAGTTCATTAAAATACTTGAGTTTCAGCTCTTTGCTGCACCAGTCATCATGAGAATAAAAGCAACAGTTCTGATTTTTTTTTTCTGTGCTGCAAGTATACTCTCTGAACCTGTGCTTAACTCCACTATCAGTATCAGGACCACAAGTACTTTATTAGCAATTGCTTAACCAGTATGTTCTCCATGTCCCTGTTACTAATTCTGTTTTTAAAACTGAGATCAGCTTGTCTCTTTCATTCCTTGGATCTTTGAACAATGACTCTAATGTACTATGAAAATACAATTTTTATTCTAGTATCACCATTACAATTGAAAGGCTGCAACATAATCCAGACTCAAGCTCTTTAAAATTTCCTTCTTTGCAGTTGATGTAATTCTTTATGTTGTTATGATACACAAAAAAAATCTCTGACACTACAGAAAATACAGGTAGATGAAACTATTTGTAAAAGACTTTTTAAGTCCCGGATATTTTATTCTACTCATCTATTCATATTTCCTAATTTAAACAGTTCAGTTGAGGGAGGAAATACTAAACACAGAGAGAAGGTCTCAAAAAAAAACAAAAAACAAAAAACAAAACAAAACAAAACAAAAAAAAAACAACCAAAAAAAAAAAAAAAAACAACCCCAAATTTGACTTTACAAAAGGACAATGTGCTAGGAAAAAAAAAGTAATGACGGGAACAATGACTTCTGATGCCTTAATGCATGCCCCACTTGGTATTTTTAATGCAACTTAATAAGAAATTGAAACATGTATAGTTTTATGCTATGATGAACCTATAGAAATACAGTTGTGAGAGGTAATTAGTAATACTTACTGGTAAGCAATCTGACCTAAACAAAGACAGCTATAAATGGCCTGCTGCAGTAAACTCACAACTATATGTTTAAAATAGATGATGTGTTTGTCATCTTTAAAAGTGATGCATATTACTTCATAAAACCAAAAAATCTCAGCAGGTCATGCACAACAAGCATATGGAAAACACTTGCAATGTCCTTTTGAGGCATTTTGTAAACATTCTTCAAAAAGGAGAGGAGCAGAAAAATATTTTTGTTTTCTTTAAAGAGTAAAACTATTGGTACTAGATAGAAAAAATAAGTAATTATTACATGGATAAAATTAATATTCTTCTGTTCATAGAGCTATCATACACACTTCCCCTTGAGAAATTCTTGCTTATGGGAAAACAAAGTTACCTGAATTTCTTCTGCAAAACAGCAAGCAAACTGAAGTGTTTGCATTGCCCATAAAATATGTGGTGAATTTAAGTGGATTTTCAGAAATTCTCAAGAATTTTACAGGTCTGTTCTACAATCCTATACAATATATGTAAGTGGATAAATCACCCTTTTTTCCCTATGCAACAATAACATGTTAATTAAGGAGTAAGTACATACAGAGAGCATTAATATTAATGGCATTGCAAGTGGCAGAATATTCCACTGTGAAGTTGTTTTTCAATGTTGCAAGGATAAATAGTTTAAGTTGTGATCTAAGTTTAATATGGAAATAACTGAGAAAGAATTGGCAGATAATGTTTTAAGACATTTTGCATATTTTCCTATTTCCACTCAAAAGTGCTCAACTGAGTCTGAATTTGAGCTTTAAATGTCAAAGTAGTTTCGTAGTTGATGGTGCAATGAATGGACAGTTCATGAGCTAGTTTTGTAAAGCTTTAACACTGGCTTTTAATTTCTTGAACCAAACCAAAAGAGATTAAATGTTGTGTTTCTATTTCCAGCTTTTTTAAGTGGGTTAGGGGCCTTCTCCTTTGGAGCCGTTTCTATTTACTCTCTGTTATTACTGCAGCACGAATACTGCTGAGGATTGGGTTCCACTGGCATTCAAGTTCACAGTCCACATTGTGGTTGCTTGAAACTCTTTCTTTCCTTCAAGGATTATTTTTATTTAATTGCTAAAAGCCCACAAACTAACCATTTCAAAGGAAGAGATCTTTCTAATATAGAACAGTAAATTTCCCCATAAAAATGGAGTAAAAACAGCCTTATGTGTCCATAAGAACCTGAGAACCGTTTAGGACCAAAGTAACTCACAGGCTTCACACTGCAGTGTTTTGCTTTCTTCATGCAGAGGAAAGGAAAAAAGGTGCCATGGAAAAGAATTACAGAGTTACTGGGTCTCTGTACATTTACAAAGTGGAGGGAAAGGCAATTTACCTAGAAAGACCCAGAAATGTCTAGAATTAAAGCACAACAGATCCTGGACACACCTAATACAGTACAACTTTATGTTTTACTCAAGAGTGAACTGTGTCTTACACAGTCAGCTAGAGAAAATTAAATTAGTTAGTACCTGATGGAAAAAAAGCATTAGAGACTGTCTTTCAGGCTCAGCAGTGTCTACAGAGAGGGCAAAGTTCCCCTGTCTGAATTATTTCAAATCCAGACAGTGAAGTGCTGTTTTACCAGCAGGACTGGTTTGCTGTGAACACAAGGACCAACATGCCATGAGCCGCAAAGTCACCAGCTGTTTGCTTCTGCATTTAAAAGGTTGGGGAAGCTTTCAAAACACTATGAGTCCTGCCTTTCTACTCTGGCCTCAGGGATTCTAGTGGCAATTCTGCCTACTTCACAGAATGTCATCCGTGGGATAAGATGACTGAGTCCAGTGTTGACATACATGGGCTAAAATAAACATAACTGTGGCACTTAATATTTCCATTTAAATTTAAGTGAATATTTTTGTTATGATGCTCATTTCCAAAACAATAAAGAAACTGTTGGAATATTTGGAGGGTTGATTCTGAAGTTAGTGTTTGCACATTTAAAAAATTTGTGTGTTCATTCTGTAAAGAAAGTTGTTATAGCTCATCATTACCTCTCATTGGGCAGCACGTCTCACTCTTTTGAATCTTTTGAGTGAGACCAGCATTTTTGTAGGTCTCACTACAGCTAATTTGTACTTAGCCAGGCAGAGCATTTTATACACTCCAGTTCCCAAACTACCCAAGAAATATCATGAAGAGGGGAAAATTAAAAGCATGAGCCACAAGGTAGGAGTTTCCATATATTGTCTTTGTGAATGTACATTGATCTCAAATATTGATGTCTGAGATGTTCCTTTCAGGTCTGATGCAAAAACTAAGTGTCCTGTGAACTGAAAAATGAGGGTCCAAAGAAAAAATGTTAAACAGCTCTCAATGGATATGGATGGCGGTTTTTAATTCTATGGAGGCAGGAGAGAATATTAATGTTGTCTGTATTGAAATAATTACGAATAAAAGGTGTTATTATAGTTGGTCTTAAATGCAGCAATTCTAGCTTGAGTCTGCATTATTTCTGCAAGGCACTGTAGTTGGAGTCCTGCCACTGGGAAATCTCCCAGCAGTTTGTATGGCTACTGTTTTACTTTGCTTGGCTCAAAAGAAAGGAAAAAAAGCTGTGTGGAAAAATCATGGATCGTAGGAGGAATTGCAGTGCCTCTGCAAACTCATGAAGTGCGGGGCCAGGTAATTATCTAGAAAGGCTGAGAAACATCAGCCAGTAAAGCAGAGCAGCTGCTGACATGCCTATGCAGGAGCTGTGCTGTACACACCACCAAGATACATGGTGGTTGACTGTCACCTGGGGGAATAGGACACTTAGTTCCATGTCTATAGAGTGTACAAGAGCCTCTGGTTGCTGGTGGTTGCCACATGCAATATCACAAAGAAGTCACTTGCTATGTGCAAGGTTTTCCAGGCACTCCAGATCTATAGGGTAACACACATCTGAGAATGTGAGTGACTTTGTATGGGCTTGTACGTGTTTGGTTTAGCAGGTCCCCGGTCAGAAGACCTGTGGTAGTTAAATGTCACAAAGTGGATGGATTCTTATCATGAAACTAAAAAAGGGGGAGGTAGACATTTGAAACCAAAACTTCAAAGCAGTTTCTCAGACTTTAAGACCATTTTAATTACAGGTCCTATTCAGATAAACATCCTGACTATCCTCATAGTCAGGATAAATTGCTTTCATGCTTACTATACTTTTTATAGTAAAATTATTAAAATTACTTAATAGACAGCTAAATTTTAATAGGTTCAGTTTGAACTGGTTATCAAAGACCACAGCTAGATTTATGTCTCTGTGGTGTCTAAGGTTTTAGAACATTTCTTTGTTGTAATCTCTAGCTACTATTATGTATTTCAGGTTTCTTAATTCCACTGTGCATTTGTAAGGTGTAGGGCCAGATGTTACAGACATAATCATGGACCTCATATGCAGACACAAGGAGCCTGCAATGCCAATGTACATGATTTAGTTTTTGAAACAAGATCAAGCTTTTATATAAATATAGGAGTAGATGGAGGAATATAAAAGAGAGACTTTTCCCATATCCCTTTTAGTAAACCTTTATAGAGAACACCACATGTTCATGGTATAATTCAAGTGTTTGGTATCTGCTTTTAGCAGAATATGTTGAAAATGTGTCTCACCCTTATTAGACAAAGAGTTTATTCCAAGAAAAGTGCACTTATAAACTGTCACTCTCTAGCAGAGATGACAGTGATGTCAGACATCACCCACAAGCTCAAATCAACCTACTTCCCAAAAACATGTCTGCAGAAGATGGGAGATTTTTTTTTCCATTTAGCACCACATAACACCTGCTGACCTGATCAGCTTTCCAAAATGGGAAATGCTTATTGGTTAGCAGCAGCTAAAAGTAATTAAGAGCTGATGAACATGGGTTTTCCATAGGAAGTAGTGTCAACAAAAGCCTGCACTGCTGGTATGATGTTCCTCCAGTTTGAAGAAGACTACTGCAGAAGGATTTTGTATTTAAGAAACATACCCTCCTGTATAAGAAAAAAAGGAAGGGAATTTCTCACAACTCTTTTCTTTTTGTTTGCCCAAATAGCCTTTGGTTTCTACAGAGATAAGATTAAGTAATATATTTGTTTCCATTTTTCTTTTTTATTGCTTTTACTATATTTTCAAAGACTATGAAGACTACTTGTACATATTCGAATCTTAAAAAAAAAAAAATTACTTTGAAGACACCAATGTTTTTCTCCCCCTTTCAAAATGTTTGCATGAAAAAACAAAGCAAAACCAGCCCACAAATGACTCAGCACTCTTACAAATCTTCTTAGTACAGCAAATCTCCCACCAGATTTAGTGGGATGTCATTGTGTGGTTTGCTTTGGATTAATTTAAAAGGGATAGTGCAGGCAAATCATAAGCAAAGTAGATTTCCGAAGAACATCTTGCCTGATGTAGTCAAGGTTCATCATAGTTGTGCATGCAACAGAATACACAACAGTTTTGCCAGCCTGTGGGAAGAGTAAACACCTTCTCACACTGAGGTTTGTAACAGTGTCAGATACTTAATATGTCAACACATTAACCACTGCAATGCCCAATTTTTAAGTACCTTAAGTACCTGCTCTGGAACACACTGTCCTAGCTTTGGGTGTCTGGGTTTCCTAAAGCCATGCCTAAAATAAGAGAGAAAGATGTCTAATCATTGGACCAGCAATAGCCAACATGCTGCACAGAAAAGGGGACCTTGCATCGTATTCTGCTAAAGATGCTCCAGTGTCAGGTAGGACAATTAAACAAGACTTGAAGCCAAGGATGCAGCAAACAGAATTTCTCTGTCTTTTTGTAGCATAGGAGATGTATTTTTATGCTGTTCCAAACTGCAAAGTTTCTCTAACCCAGGAACTGAGGGTGATGAAGATAAATGCAGGAAACCATCAAGAGATATAACACCAGCACACCTGTCCTCTGTAAAAGAGGGTGTGTCATGTAAACTGTTTGCTTCAGCTTAGTCTTGAAAGAAATGAAACTGTCACATAAACTGAAGGAAAAGTCATAAAGGAAAAATCTCTGCAGAGTAATAAAATGTATCAGTGACTTCATAAAACATAAAATCTTGGTTTTTTTCCCTAAATGTTTAGAATCTTACATGAAGGAAGAGGTAGTGAAATTGATACAGATGCTGAAGGAGACCTGAAGGTACTAGGATGCCCTTTTTCTGAAAAGTCCATGAGAAATTGATTGTAAAACAACCTGTTGACTTGTACAAAGCCAACTCAAAAAATATTAAATTCTTGATTTACTAATCCTAATTCCTGTAATGATATCTAATTGCATATGAACAGCAAGAATTTGACACACTATCTTTTGATTTGAGAGGAAAGAGAGGTCTTTTTAGGACTCAATAACACCATAAATATTGTCTCACATGTACGCCGAATCTACAACAGAACTTTGTCCATGTTAATGACCAAAACCCTGAGCATCTCAGGTGGTTTTTAGTGTAAGAGAACTCAATTCTCAGAAAGCTTAAGCATAACCAGTGAGAAGTTAAAAATCCCATGCAATAGGAGAGAATTTGTGTAGGAATGAAAGTAATGGGTAAGATCTGTGTACAGGTAGTAAAAAGAAATTAGTTTGTGCTTGACAGTAGGTGCTGGATTCTGTTTTCCATGCTTTCAGCTCTAGGTAAAATGTGTTGTAATAATTCATTTAGCTCTCCTTCTATTAGGAGGCATTTATGAGCCTCAGTCATCACAACTTTGAAAACAGAAGTTTTTTCCCTCTTTGGGTTTTCTTTCTTCCTGTCAGCTGTAGAAAGTCTTGACCCATTTGCTGGTTCCTTTCTTTAGTGTTGGCTAGTGTTGTTTCTGTGTTTTCCATGCCCACAGGGAACAGCTGCTGTGGTCTGCACTGTGAGATATTGAGAAAACCTACTATATCCTTTCAAAGAGAAAAAATTTGCATGATTTTTTTCTAAAATTTGGTGATTTTGTAACTGTGAATTTGTTTTTTTAGGATTATCAAAATAAGATTTTCTTCTCTCAGATCCTTAGAAGAGGATCTTTCATTTGAAAACTTTACTTTGTCAGCCTCAGCCATGTTGTAGAACAAAGTTTGCTAGATAGTCAAGGCATGCCATTTTTTCATGTAAATTAAGACCAAGGGACCTGAAAAAACCTTGAATTAAGAGGACTGTTGCACTTGAGCTGAAGGATTAACAAAATTGAGTCGACTTCAATAAAATCTTGGTTTCAGTGGTCTTATTTTGAATATTGTTAATGAGATTATACAAAAGCTTATCAATAAAAGAATAATGTTTGTCACGTATATTTAGATCATACTGTCATACCTCTGAACACATGCAGGTCATGCATATTCAGATAAAAAATTCTGAGGAAATTGTTAGGTTTTTCTTGTATATAATGCACTATGTAACTCACAGCTATTTGTGCATTCTTGAAGATTGCCATACTTTTTGAATTAATTTTTGCTTCATTGCATCAAACTGTTTGTTCATGCAAAATAAACTACATTTCTAAGCTGTTTCTTTCTAAGCTGATGCTTCCTAAGTAATCACTTACCCCCACAAAAGCCAGAGCCTAGGAAAAATGTAAAGAACGGATCTGGAAGTGGTGGCCTAAAGTTTGGTAATCAACTAATAAAGAGCATAATTTTACTGGCAGCAACTTTACTGTCTTGTGGCTGATGGTAGCTACCTCAATAGTCATTTAGTCAGCCTGTAAAGGAATATGTTGTCTTTTCCTATAATACTGCCTGCTACCCAGCACCTCCTATGCCTCCTCCTGATGAAGTTGCTTGAATATGTTTTCTGAATACAATTTCTCTACTGAAAACATCACGTTTTGGTATCACCTATTCATAGCTCCCAAAGACTGTGACAAGTTTGTTCACAATGGTGTATTTCCATGGAGGTTGAACATTTGTTAATTTACTATACTTATGCAGACTTTTAATTGTTGTCAGAGGTTTTTCCTGTACTAACAATACTAAAAGCTCTGTTTTGTGTTCACAAGTTTAAAGAAGGAGACAACAGTGGTTTAACATTGCCTAATTATTTCAGTCTTCATGTCTTAGTCTGTATTGTCCAGTCCATTATCAATCTCTTCTGTCCATATATCTTGCCCAAATTTTTCAACTGATTTTTAAGAAGGCTGTGGCAAGATGTACAAAATCTACTACCACATAATAGAAATCCTTCCTTCCTTCCTTCCTTCCTTCCTTCCTTCCTTCCTTCCTTCCTTCCTTCCTTCCTTCCTTCCTTCCTTCCTTCCTTCCTTCCTTCCTTCCTTCCTTCCTTCCTTCCTTCCTTCCTTCCTTCCTTCCTTCCTTCCTTCCTTCCTTCCTTCCTTCCTCCCTTCCTCCCTTCCTCCCTCCCTCCCTCCCTCCCTCCCTCCCTCCCTCCCTCCCTCCCTCCCTCCCTCCCTCCCTCCCTCCCTCCCTCCCTCCCTCCCTCCCTCCCTCCCTCCCTCCCTCCCTCCCTCCCTCCCTCCCTCCCTCCCTCCCTCCCTCCCTCCCTCCCTCCCTTCCTTCCTTCCTCCCTTCCTTCCTTCCTTCCTTCCTTCCTTCCTTCCTTCCTTCCTTCCTTCCTTCCTTCCTTCCTTCCTTCCTTCCTTCCTTCCTTCCTTCCTTCCTTCCTTCCTTCCTTCCTTCCTTCCTTCCTTCCTTCCTTCCTTCCTTCCTTCCTTCCTTCCTTCCTTCCTTCCTTCCTTCCTTCCTTCCTTCCTTCCTTCCTTCCTTCCTTCCTTCCTTCCTTCCTTCCTTCCTTCCTTCCTTCCTTCCTTCCTTCCTTCCTTCCTTCCTTCCTTCCTTCCTTCCTTCCTTCCTCCCTCCCTCCCTCCCTCCCTCCCTCCCTCCCTCATTATTTTTTTAAAGTCTACTCCCTTTTTGTCCAGTTTCTTTGGTCTCTCATTATGCACATTATATTAGAAAAAATTCTCCATAAAAGTAATATACCAACATTCTCAGTCAGCTCTTGAAGTGTCCACTTTCATGGTGATAAGAACCAGGACAGCCAGAGAAGCCCTGATATTTTATAGTCGGCTGTTTAAAGTACAGAATGTCTTCATGTCTCTATTGTGTGACAAACATAAAACAGTAATAGGCCTCACTTCTGAAAGCAATGTTAATTAAAAAAATATTTGTACTATTATTTTATTTGCTAATAAAAAGGAATATGGAAAACTTGAGCCATTTGAAACACTTCTGTATAAAAATAAACCTTGAGAGTGGACCTAAACCTTCTCACTAATATAAGCACTTAATTGTTTGCCTTCACACATTTTTAATAAGGATCTTCATGATAATCTGAGAAAAAAAAAAAAGAAAAAAAAACCAAACTAAGAAACCTATGACATCAGAATTTCTCTGAAATAACTAAGGGGTCAAAAAGGAATTTTTAACTGGAAATGTTCTTCTAAGGTGTGAAGTTTTTTCTCATAAATAATATAAATCTCATTCTTTGAAAATACCTACTCATGAACCACAAGTAAAACATAGTCAGAGATGGGTTTGAATAGCAAACAATGAAGTTCTAAATCTGAAGGAAGGTAAAGAAAAAAAAACGAAAAACAGACAAGATGCATCTACTCAAAAATTATACTCAAGAAATTTCATTTTTCAGAAAAGCCGCGTTTTCATGAGGACAAAAAAAAAATGTTCATGCAAGTAGTATTCTAATACCACTGCTGTTTACAGTGGTAAAGCAACTTTATGGTATGGATAAAGTTTCTCTGACTTTATGACTTAAACTGTCTTCCACGTTTAGCATCTTCATTACTAGTAATAACATAAACCAAATTCAAACAAAAAAATTAGCATCTTAGAACAGGAGGTTTTGGGGTTTTTTAGAAAGGACCTTTAAGATGTTCTAGCTCTAACACCTCTACCATGGGCAGAGACTCTTTATACCAGATTACTCAGAGCCACTTTTGGCCCAGTCTTGAACATCTCCAGGAATGGAGACTCCACAACCTCTCTGGACAAACTGTTCCAGTGACTCACCACAGTGACAGTAAAGAATTTCTTTATAATATCCAATCTAAATTCACCATCTTTCAGTTTGAGGCCATTACCCCTTGTTCTATCACTACATGCCTTTGTGAAATGTCCCTCCCCAGCCTTCTTGCAGACCACTTTTTGGTACTGAAAGGCCAAAACAAGGTTATTCTCTGTGTTGAATAACCCAGTCTTATGACTTCATAAGTCCTCTGATCATCCCTGTGTCCTCCTATGGAATAGGTCCTGCAGGTCAAAAGCCTTCCTGTTCTGGAGACCCTGGAGCTGGATACAGTACTCCAAATAGAATAGAGAATAGTGGGGGAGAGCAGAGGGAAAGAATCACTTCCCTTTGCCTGCTGGCCACTCCTTTTGATGCAGCTCAGGATGTAGTGGTCCTTCTGGGCTTCTGGGCTGCAACTTGCTGGGTCATGTCAACATTCTTGTAAACCAACACCTCTAAGTCTTTCTCTGCATATCTGCTCTCAATTCATTCACGGCCCAGCCGGTATTTGTGCTTGGGATTGCCCTGATACAAGGCCTGCACTTGGCTTTGTTGAACTTCATGAGATTTACACAGGCCCACCTCTCAAGCCTACCAAGGTCCCTCTGGATGGCACTGCTCCCTGCAGCGTGACTGGATCGCACAGCTCGGTGCTGTCAGCGACCTTGCCGAGGCTGCACCCAACCCATCACCTGTGTCACTGACAAAGACACCAAACAGCGATAGTCCCGGTACCCACCCTTGAGGAGACCACTCATCACTGCCCTCCACTCTCATGAGGATGTCATGTGGGACAATCCCCAGTGCTTTGCTCAAGGCCAGACAAATTTTATTTGTTTCTCTTCCCTACTCACTTACTCTGTAACAGCATCATAGGCAGCCATCAAATTTGTCATGCATGATTTGCCCTTAGTGCAGACATGTTGGCTGTAACCATGTGTCTTCACACGGTTTCCAGGGTTTGAATTCTGCTTTGTCACTGCAAACTTGCTCAGGGATCATTGCTCCATAATCTTGACATTGACCATAATCTGCTTGTAATCTGGACCTTGAGGTGAAACTGCCCACCCTGTAGCTCCACATGTCTTCAGCTCTTCCCTTTTAAAAATGGATCTCAGATTTCCTCATTTTCAGTCAGTGAGAACTTCACTACAGTGTCATGACTTTTCAATTATGATGGATAGTGGCTTAGCCAATTATTTGGTCAGCTCCCTGTCTTGGTTTGAAAAGACAGGAGTCTGTGAAGGAAGGCAAAAGCCTCCTGTGAAATGGAAAAGGTAAACTCCCCCTTCCGAATTATCACAATTTCAGAATTAAAAGGGCTCTCAGGCAAAGATATGGGAATGGGAATAACAGTTTTTTACTAGGAAGAAAAAAACTAAATAACAATGTAATTTAGCACAAGCAAAAAACCACTGGCAGAGTGAGAAAAACCTGGCACCCTGAGAAGTCAGGGTGCTGATAGCAGTCCAGCCAGATGGTGGCTGCTCCTCCTGGAGCGGCGATCTGCAGAAGGGTGTAGATCCCTTCCGAAAATGCGGCGAAGGAGCAGCTGGGCCTTGGTTCCTGATTCCTCTGGGAAATCCAGCGAAGAAGGCTGTCTGTGGTCTCAGAAATGCTTGTTTTATGGTGGCAGGGATGCTTGGCTCCTCCCTCTGGGCGGAACATCTCCCAGTGGGATGATGTAACTAATCTTACCAGCCACAGTGAGTAATTCAATAGCCCATTAGCAGGAGATCATCTTCCTGGCAGTGTCATTGTTCTTGAAAGAGATAAGAAAAACTGCCTAACCCCCAACAGATGGCAAAAAAAGAATACATGCCTACTTTACAAGCCAGGACACTCCCTCAGGGCCCTCAGAAATGTCTCATCAGATTCTGTCAACTTGTGAAACTTCAGGTTCCTTAGATGTTTTCGAACCCAATCTTCTCCTAGAGCAGGCAGTTCTTATTCTCCTAGTCCCGGGCTTTTCTTTCTGTGACTTGAGTGATGTAACTGGTTTACTTGCCTGTGAGTATTGAGGTAAAGCAGCCATTAAGTACATCAGCCTTCTCAATGTCATGAGTAAACAGGTCTCCTGTTTCCTTCTGGAGAGGGCACACATTTCCCCTAGTCTACATTTTATCACCGACATGCCTATAGGAGCTTTACTTGTTCCCCTTGACATCCCTGGCTACATTTACTTCTATCAGGATTTAAGCTTTCCTAACCTGATTCTTGTCTGGAATTGTTCTGGACAGTTTCTATGCATTCCTCACACAATGATTCCACTGTCTATGGGCTTCCTTTTTGTATTTGACTTTGTCCAGGAGCTCTTTATTCATGCACACAGGCCTTATAGCATTTTTACTTGACTTCCTCTTTGGAAGTTGCCTATTGGAATGCATTGCTCTTGAGCTTGGAGGAAATAATCATTAAATATCATCTAACTCTTTTGGGCTCCTCTTCCCTCCAAGGCTCAATCCCAAAGGCACCCTCTCAAGGAGGTCTTTCAAGAGACTAAATCCATCTCTACTGAAATCCAGCGCAGTGATCTCCCTGTCTGCTCTCCTCTTTTCCCTAAGGATCTTGAACTCCATGGTTTCACAGTCGCTGCAGCCCAGCCTGCCCTTGGGATTCGCATTCCCCACCAGGCCCTTCTTGTTGGTGACAATGAGGTCCAACTTAGTGACTCTCCTTGGCTCCTCTGTCACTTGGAGAAGGAAATTACCATCAGTGTGTTCCAAGAACCTCCTGGATTGCTTATGCTCTGCTGTGTTCTCTCTCCAACAGGGGTTTGAAGTCTCCTGAAGTCTCCCATGAGGATCAGGGCTTGTGAGCATGAGGCTGCTCATATACATCTGCAGTGGACCACATCAGCTTTGTCTCCCTGGTCAGGCAGCCTGCAGTACAACCCCGTGATAAAATCACCTGTCCTTGCCCCCACTTTAGTACTAATCCTGAAGCTCTCAGTCTCCTCATTCCCAAGACGGAGCTACAAGCACATCTTCATGCATCCATGACACTCCCTCCTCATCTCCCTGGACAAGACTACCAAGAGCAATCTGTCAGAGACCAACAGGACTGCATCAATCCACACGGGAAGGTAAACCCAGAACTCAGAGCTACAGCAAGGCAGGTAGGATGGAGCTTTTTAGGTAGGGGGTAGAGTAGAGCACGTCTGATTCTGGAAACCACATCAGCAGTGAGCCCAATGACCCCTGAGCAAGTTTGCAGTGACAAAGCAGAAGTCAAACCCTGAAGTAAAGACTGGGCAGGGTCTGAAACAGCAAAATACATGGCTGAGCACTGGCACAGCTGCCATGGAGTTCAATTATCAACTGCCTGAACTTATCTGCAGCTCCCAAGCAAAGTAAGGAGCTCCTGTGCTGCTTTTCACCACTCATTCACACAACTTTTTACATCAGCCTCATCCCAGGCTACACAGAGAGGGTGTCAGAACCAGCCTTGAGCAGAGGCAGCCAAATATATAACAGGGATGACAAAATTAGGATACAAGGCCTCAGTAAAGTTTTGAAGGTGCACTGGAAGCCCATAGGGAAAGTATTTCCGTTTCACTTTATGAACTTTGTAACTTGTTCAGAAGAGTTTATTCAACCATATCTCCCACTTTGTCACTTTACAACAATGTGGTATAAACATACCTAAGGACCAGCAACTACATAAAAGAGTGATTTGAAGTTCAGAACTGCAAAAGAGCAGCACCAACCAAAGAGCCGGTCTGGTTCGGTAAGTTTTCAGTGGCTCACTTGGTTGTTTGAAGTGCTGTATGTTCAGGTTTTATTTGTCAGAACCAAGAGAAACAAACACAATATCATTGGTTAGAAGGAATCAGCTGCTGCAGTGGGAAGTGAATTTATTTCTGGAATCATCACATGGACACAAGAAAGGAAAGGCTTCTTTTCTTGTGCTTACAATGTTTTCTTCTACCTGCTTTTTGGCAGAGCCCCATTAGGTAGGAAGAAGGAAAATTGTCACAGAAAAAACTTGTGTCAAGTTGCCCCAATGCAGGACAGCAATCCCCATGTCTGAAGAAAAAGAATGTACTATATTTTCATAAGAGAGAAACCCTCAGGCTTATCTCCTCTCAGCAGGCCCAACTGAGATTTCCTCCTGCCATTTTCTGGAGCTGCAGCGAAGGTAAATAAAGGTGGGATAAGCCACACACAGTTCTGTCTCTCACAGCAGTATTTAAGATACCTAATTTTCAACCTTGCAACTATACCAATAGAAAACGTGTAAGCTGGACACTCTTTTCAAAGTGATAGGGAGCAAGTTCAGAGAATGTGAAACATTTCTCAGGATTGTTGTTTTGAAAGCACGTAGAGAAATTCAGCAATGAAGAAGTCAGAAGTCTGTCAAAATTCAAGCTCAAATATTTTAAATGTCTTTATTGAATAATAGCATTATTGAATTCCTGAAAATGTTAAAAATACTGTTACTCATGCTGAAAATTGCTGAAAATATTAAAAATACTGTTCAATATACTGTTACTCAGTATATTATATGTCATCAGAAACAAAGAAAACAAGATAGATACAAGTCTCAGGGTAATGGTACTTCAGTAGGTCTACTGCCATGATGTGGGCTACCTTTATGCAAATATAAACAAGTCTGCAATGTGTAATTCCCTCCTTTGAAATGTCATTTAAGTCTTTGTTTCTCTATGGTGTATGAACATATATTCCTGTTCAGAAAACATGAGGCAGCTAGATGATCTGCAGTTGATAGAAAGCACAAATCAGAAGTTTCGCTTGGCTATAATGCTGAGATCATCTGTCCCAATACTTTGATGACCAAAATATTTTGAATATCCTATAAGTATGGACAAGTAGCTAGCAGAGCGTCCTCCTGTCCCTCTCAATTTCTATAATATAATGACCCTACACTAACACTTTGCTGAGAAAAATTCAAATAGTCAGTTCAGCAAACCAGGTGCAGTCACGGGATGTGAGTATTCTTTGTTAGACACATTTCAAGAATAGTTTTTAAACCAGCCAATGAGACTGGAAACAGACCTGGATGCATAAAATGAAAAATTCAAAGCTAAGCCTATAAACAGCTCTGTGTTTTTTATTTAGCTAATTTAATTACATGAACTTAAAACAGACTGAACAGCAACATTCTTCTATAACTTGATGTATTTTAGATGCTGTGAGTGTTTTCTTGTGGGAGAGAGAAGAGAGGCACACAAAGCTCTCTCTGAAAGCAATTAAATACTAATAACAGAGAGTGACATCATGCTGCATGACTTCTTCAATTAGAACACCAAGCCATTTCTGACTTAATCATTCCCACTTGTTAATTTGTTCTCTAGAAGTCTCAGCAGACCTGCTTCTTGTCCCAATTTATTACAGGATTTCTGAATCTGGCACCTTTAAAACAGAATTTCAGTTGGATGCAGCCTTCTGTCAAAACAGAATCCTGTATTTTTTCCTACAGCATAACAAGACATCAGTAAGTCACAAGAAAAATTAACAAAAAGTAAATAAATTTCTATAAGTGCTTTCATTTGCTATTTAGCAAGAGTGGGGACTGAATCCTCCTTCTATTGAGACTAATAAGAAGTTTTGCCATTGACTGCAGCAGAAAGAAAATTTAGCCCAGGTTATGTAAATTACTGTACACCTTCCCAAGAGCTCACCATATAGTTTGTAAAGAAAATTGTCTAATCATATAAATTGGGGGAAAAAAAGAGAATTTGTAACACTAATCATTTAAAGGATACTACCAGAGTAGGAATACCCAGGGGTATTCCTATCAATTATAAGAAAGTAAGTATATGATTTTGGTCTTGCTATGCATAATTATTTTTGGTTCTCTAACCTGAAGATATTTCTCATTCTGTATTCATATTTATGAACATCAACATGTTGTTGAAGGCTTCTGTTTTTCAATCTTTTGTGCTCTAAATCTAGATGGTTGACATTTCAATTACCTGTTTCAAAATAGTACAGCAACAAGTTACTACCTCTTTCCTTAAAAGTCATTAATAACTTTAGAAAGATAACTTTAAGAAAAAAATTCTTGTTTTCCATCCTCAGAGCAAGTTTGACTTGTAGGAGGTAATTTTCCATTGAAGTCGTTGTATACTATTTATTTCCAAAATCCTTTCTAATAATCAACCAGCCTCTCTAGTAGTTATTACAGCTCTTAATCTTGCATATGATTTTGACTGAATTAACAGTATTTGTCAGGGTACTTGTTTACAAGGCTGTCAGAGCTACAACTGGGCCTGTGAGGAGTATTGAGGCTTGTCTGGGTTGAATATGTCCTGGACAGTGTAACTGAAGAAAAAAATTATAAATACTATGACTTTTTTGCAAAAAATGTGCAAGGAGACAAAAGAAAGAAGAAAGGAGGAAAAATATAGGTGATGAAAAAACAACAAACATCAACAAGAGACAAAAAAACCCAAGATCTGCAGCAGTTCCAGAGGGAATAAAACGTATCATTACATTGAAAAGGGATAATATTATTTTTAAATATATTTTTCCGTGAAATTTTACAAGCTCAATATCTTTGAAATTAAATTCAGATAAATGCAAGTAAAATACTAGAATTCCAAGATGTCATCTGAACTGAAGCTTCTATCTAGTTTTTAAGGACATATTAACTTCTTTTCTCTGTGACACACTTCAGAAACTTAACCAATAAGACCTCCATATAACCCTGCAAAATGTATAGTATCCCTGTTTTACACATGAAGAAAGACTAAATAGCTTAGATTAGACCACAAGAAAATGATGCTTCAGAGCCAAATTAGAGATTTATAGTTTCTAGTTCTGTGCTCTGGCCATTAAATCACATCTCTCTTCCACCTATCACTATTAACAAACTGACTTCCAAATTAACAGTGAAACATGATCTTGCAATCCTTCTGCAGTATTCCTCTTCCCGTTTCTTCCTTTTTCATCAGAGTACTCACAGACTTTATTTCCTAGTGAAAGCTGAAATACTGGGACCTACTCGGGGCAAGACATTAATGTGGAAAAGTCCCTGTGTGACAAAAGTGATCCAGAGCTTTCTGCAGTGCAGAAGGTCGTGCATCTGGCATCTGCACCTGGTGAAAAGCTATTCAAAAGAAAACAGTGGAGCCATTTTCCAACAACTCCACGTGTGCCCCCTACAGAGAGCTGCAGCTTCTGGCTCAGGATATGGACAGGAACTCTGTTACCACTCTGTACTTTTTCAACAAGAGAAACTTATAAACATATAACAATTTAGGTGCCTCTTCGTTACTAAGTATGTGGGTCTGTTAACCTGCTGTACATCACCTTTTTCCCAGTAAAAAATCTCTAGTAATCATCTTCATTTATTATCTTTCATTTCACAACAGTGTAGGCATAGAAATGAAAACATTCCAGTTAGATCAACTAATGCTGCATTTTTCAGATTACTAAAACCTAATAACTCAATAAGCAGCTTCTAAAGATTTCACTGGTTATTTTTTTCTTTCTTCTATTTTTCTCTGAGTCTTATCTCATATTTTTGCGTAGCCATTTTATTTTGTTTCACCAATGTGGAAGAAATCCTCATCACTTTTCTGCCAAAGGCAACAGTGAATATCCCCCTCTGCATCAATGTTTTACTACACACATGTGATTCATGTGCAATGATCAGTCTTAAAAGCTTCTTGCTATTTTAGAATATTCCAAATACACTGTCTTTCTGTCTGAGAGACACATATCTGCTATATACTTCACAGCAGTAAACTTTCTAGGACAGATGGAGAAATCGGTGTTTGCATAATTCCAGTGGAGTAATTAGGATACCAGAACACAGCATCTTTTTCAGGAGCAAGAGCCACCTTGCCAGGATGTGAAGATGTAAAGATTTTACCATAGGAAGAAAACTAACATATTTTACTCCTTTCCTAGGCTTGCCATATCCTACAAGGAGTATGGTTGGTGGATCACAATGTTATAATTTAGAAGAAAATACAATCCCACTAAGCAGAGATATACAAGGTATTGTAATGTAAAGAAAATACAAATCCTGACTTAGAAAAGCTCAGAATATAGGGGAGAGGAGAAGGAGGGAGATGTATAGACAGAATGATAGACAGATAGATTGGTTATAATAACAAATTACATTAGGACCACAGTTTTGAAAGACTTTCTGTGAAACAAAAGATCTTCTGACAAGTAGATGTCCTTGAAGAACATGGAGAAATTTTTTCTGAACAAATACCACAGTCTGTTGGGTAGAGTGAGGTGAAGCCTACCTGCAAGCCTTGAAGTCTGGATTCTCTCCCACTCACCACAGCTGCTGCTAGACTGAGGAGAAAGCCTGGCCCAGATATTTAATTCCCGTTAATATGGCACACTAGAAAAATTGCATCCAGCTTTGCTGCCAAGGCAGAGACGCAAGAAGTTTGCCAGTTGTGCCAACTGGTATCATCTTCTCCTCGTTCATTAAGTTACAAGACAGTAAGATCAGAGGACTGGGTTTGAAAAAGATATTAAAAAAGCCTGAGTTACCCAGAGCATTGCCTGAGTTTGAAGGGCAGGCGTTGCAGTCATATTTGAGTGCTGCTGGGTGACACAGTTCAGCTGACTTACCAGTTGATGCTGTAGAACAGTTTCTCAGCCTAGCAGTGCACACTGACAGAGTGTGTATGCATATTTGCCTTGATATTACCCTTGTCTTACCTTTGACATGACAAAATTTGGGAATCTAGAGTAGAGAGGAGGAGCTGTCTTCAGAATGACCCAGGTGCTGGTGTCATCAAAATACTTTTTGCCAAGTGGTGCGGGCTGTGTGCTTATGTAATTTAAAAGAAAATTATGATCTCTGAATGTCATCATATGCTTATGTGTGTTTTTCCCTCTGCTTTTGCGCCCGAGATGCTGCACCAAAGTAGAGGCTGCAAAACATGACATCTCTGAGAGCTTTGTGGGTTCTTCTGAGCCCACTAACTTAGGGAAATTTTGTAATCAAGCCTTTTGAGCTGGAAGGCATAAATACATCAGCCTAACCAAAAAGATTTTCAAGTGCATCCAACAGCAGCCAGACTGCTGAGGCTTTTGTGGTTCCCCGAGTGACACATGGGATGAGCAAACCCTGATAGGGAAGGAAGGATAAGCTCTACCATTCTTACTTGATTAAGTAACTATTTTATTCACAGGCATGTAAATTGCCAGTTGCAAGTTAAGAATCAGAGAACTTATGAGTTGCAAACCTCATTAATGAAGCAATAAATTAGTGACTTAATACATTAGACTAAGTCTACAAAGGGGATAGAGCCCTTATTTAACATATTTGTATGTTTCTTTCCTAGAAAAAAAATATCTAATTTATGGAATACCTTGTCCTCTAAATTTGAGATGCAAATGGACTGTGATGATGTTGTTACAATTTTCTGTAACTGCTTCTATAACTGTTCTATATGTCTATGAAAATATTAGCTGAAGTATTTAGAATCATACTACATCTCAAGTTGTAAGGAATCCATAAGTACCACCAAGTACCACCAACACCCTGCTCCTCACACCACTACCTAACAGTAAATTGTATCAACAAGAGCGTTGTCCAGACTCTCCTTGAACTCTGATAGGCTTGGTGCCATGACCCCTTTCCTGGAGAACATGTTTCTGCCTCTTCTTCAGGCAAAGTATCTCTCCCTAATATCTAGTCCAAACTTCCCCTGAGTCATTTTTGTTGCATTTTCTTTTGACTTATTGCTGGTGGCTAGAGAGAGGAAATCATCACCTCTCGTCCACTGCCCCTCTGAGGAAGCTGTAGACTGTAATGGGATCACCCTTCAGCCATCTCTTCAAGCTGAACAATCCAAGTGACCTCAGCTGCTCGTCATAAGCCTTGCCTCTAGACCTTTGCAGCATGTCAGTCACCCTCCTCTGGGCATAGTTTTATTTCCATATGTTATGACACTCACAACTGCCCCCAGCACTCGGGGTGAGGCTGCCCCAGCTCAGAGCAGAGCAGGACAATCCCCTCCCTTGCCTGGCTGGTGATGCTGTGCCTGGTGCCCCCCAGGACAGGGCTGGCCCTCCTGGCTGCCAGGGAACTGCTGACTCCTGTTCAGCTTGTCACCAATCCAGGACTCAAGATCTCTTTCCCTAGGGCTGCCCTCTAGCCTCTGATCCCCCAGTTTGTAAATATAATGAAAATTGCCCCACCCCAGGTGGAGAATCCAACACTTGTTAGATTGCATTCAATTAAAGATTACACAGATCTTTTTTCTATCCAGTTCTCTCTCCACCCTCAACTGAGTCTACAGCTCCTCCTAATTTAGTATCACTGGCAACCTTACTTAATGTACATTCAACTCCTCTGCCCAGATAATTTATAAAAACACTGGAGGGCACTGCCCCTAAACTTGAACTCAGTGGAACTCCACTGGTGACTTCACCACAAACTTGTTGAAATCCCCTTCACTACAAGATTTTGGACCAGACCTGTTCACCAGTTGTTCAGCCATCCTGGCTTAGACTTGTCTAGTTTATGTGCTTTGTGAGACAGTGTCAAAAGCTTTGCTATAATCCCAAACCACCAATCTACTGGCTTCCCTTGGCCAGCTAGAGGGGTGGCCTAGTCACAAGGAAATTAAATTAGTTAAGAGTTTCCCTTTGTGAGCCTGTGCTGTCTATGATCATTGAAGACTCCATCGTCTCTCAAATGTGTATCTATAAATCTCAGGAAAATCTTCTCCCCAGTTTTGCTTTGCAATAAAGTGAAACTGACAGGACTGTATTTACCAGGGTCTTTCTTCTCACACTTATACTTTCTTGAAAATTGGGACACTTTATAGAATCATAGAGTTATAGAATGGTATGGATTGAAAGGACCCTAAAATCAACTCGTCCTAAATCCCTGCCATGGACAGGAGCGTCTTCCACTCAATCAGGCTGCTCAAAGCCCCATCCAGCCTGACCTTAAACACTTCCAGAGATGGGGCATCCACCACTTCTGTGGGCAACAGTTTCAAGTGCTTCACCACCCCCACGTTACCTCACATTTGCCAGTTGAGTCTTCAGACTGCTGAAAAGTAGTGGAGAGAGGTCTTGTGATGACATCAGCTAGATCTTTCAGTACCCTGGGATGAATTCCATCAGGCTCCATAGACTTATGTGCTTCCAGCTGGATCAGCAAGTCACAAACAAGTTCAGAGTTAACTGGGAGTTTATATTTCCTCCAGTTACTATCTTCCAGCTCTCCTGGCTCTGGGACCCAGGGATGATTATTGCTGTTGAAGACAGGGGCAAAGAAGGCGGTAACATTCTCTGCTTTGTCCACACCCCAATTTGTGAGGTGACCAGCCTCATCAAGTCAGTGTTATCTTTGCTTCTCTCGCTTTTAACATATATAAAAAAGCTATTTTTGTTGTCCTTCACAGTGCCAGCCAGCTGTAACTGTAATTGAGCTTTGGCCACCTGCATTTTCTCCCTACGGTGGCAGTCCTCCCATGTTGCCTGTCCTGGTATCCAGTGTCCATACACCTTCATTCTCCTCCTAAGTACTAGAAGATTCCTCCTGGCCCAAGCCAGCCTCATCACCCTCTGTCTTGACTTCCAATATTTCTGTTTCTGCACTCTTAAGACAGGACTCCATGGACTCCAACATTTTCAATCTTCATTTATTGTCCTGTGCCTTTTGTGTATCCTTTGGCAGGGCAGGAAGAGCATTTTGAACAAATGTGGCTCTTTATACCCAGTATGTCTATACAGTAGTGGGATCTGTACCATGGAGGTGGAGTTTCCATTACCACGGCCTGCAATCTGTGTGGACCACTCACACCATGCTCTGACAATTACAGTGGTGTTCATGTTGACAGTAAAATTCCTATTGATGCCATTTGTGTCCAAGCGTGTCCAGTAAAATCTATCTAGGTGCTAGATGGCATTTCACATAGGCTATTGCCAGGAGCAGCCCAGTGGTGGTAGCCAGGACAAGACCCAGCAGCAGACCTCCCAGTTGAATTTTCTGAGCTGGAACCAGGTCATGTCACAAGGTGAAATCAGCTGCAAAAGGTCTTGCTTCTCAGAGAATAGTGTGAGATGTTTGTCCTTCACCAAGGTCTTGTCTTCTCCAGACCTGGTTAATCTGATTCTCCTCTGGAGTCACCTGTCACAGACCTCAGGTAGAGCTCCTGACATCGAGCATTTTTATCTCCTCACATAAAATTCTCCTGAGTATACAGAAGTACAGTTTTGCTGTGCTTCCAAACATACAATTAACTAGTAATTAATGAAAGACTGGTTTTCTCATGTTGGCCTTCAAATTGACTGAGTAATTAACTCTCCTTTTGCAAAAAGGAGTATTTTCTCAGCTTCAAGTCAGACTCCAAACTGTGATTCATTTAGGGTTTTCACAAGAAGCCAGTGAGAAAAGAAGGATCCTAGAGTCACTGTAAATACATTTCCCAGATGTCTTACACTTCAGTTGGGATTTGTACAAATGGCCTTTGAGACTAAACGAACCCCATTTATCTGCAGTGCAAAGCTGCCTCTATTGCATTTTCTGTTTGTTACCACAAGCAGTAGGATGACAGTTTGATTACATTTATGATGTTTAAGGAGCCAGGACTTCCCTTCTGTTACCAGAAGAAGAGAAATCTCTTGCTTTGAAACAAAAGACCCTGTAAGCTCATTTTTTGAGCCTTAATCAATAGCTCTTCATGAATGTTTTATTTTAGAGATTAGAGGAAATTATCTCAGGCTAAAGGTATGTGGTTATGCATTACCATGAAAAAAAGTGGTATTCCACACTAGCACACCATTCAAGGACTGCAGTTAAAACCAAAAAGAGTAAAATGTCACCAAGCCATAATTTCTGTTCACAACTGCAAACTGATTGAAATGCATGACCTTCTTGTACTACAAATAAGAGTCAGTCTTTCTCCAGAGGACACAGCAAATCCTAGTAGTGAGACTCATATAGCATGTAACTCGAGAAAGAAGTAATGAACTTAAAAGGAAATGTAATTCAAATAATGGCTGCAGTGTATTTTAAAATTAGAGTCTGCCTTCACTGCAGTTTCAGAGCTCCCACTGAAGTCTCTAAAGTGGGCAGTAAATAACAGAAACATGGGGCTTGATCTTCAAGTGACTGCTACAGAAGGGACGAAACCTCCAACTAAATTCACAATGAAATGGATATGTTCAGCAGGACCTTTCCTGGAGAATTAATAAAGCATGTCATTTTGTACTGATTTAAATGGTTAATCATATCAATCATTCTTTTGAATAGTCCTTCTGCTTATCAAAAATTTAAAAACAAAAATTCTCATCAGGAGAGGTAAGGCTGTGTCCATTATTAGCTTAATCCAGACAATCTTATCAATTTTATTTAGTGTTTGTTGCTTCATGTCAAAATTTCTTCATGTCTACGAGAAGAGAGGCAGCGGCTGCAGGGGACTGTGGAGGTGATAATCTTTATGAAGATTCTTGAATCTTTTCCTCACTTAATAAATCCAGCAGTCATCTCGTAATGTCCTTTACTTTAACATGTCTTTCAGGGTTTATCAAGCTGTTCATGATGGATACACTCTGAGCATACCAAAACTATATACATATATTAAAATGCAGTTTAGTTATTATGCAATTCCCAGAGCAGGTAGAATTTATTTGGTAATACCAGTGACCTCTGTCTACTGATTTCCTCTTTTAATTTAACCCACAAAATACTCCTTACTTCAGAACTCGTGAATGAGTGTTCAGCAGTCCGGTACTTATTTTATTAAGAAAAATAATTTCTTAATAAAGAAGAAAAGTTAGTACTTCTAATTAGTTCGATTAGTTTCTAACTGGAATTAGTTTTGATTGTGATAAATGTTCAGATCTAGGAAAAAAGGCTTCCTTGCAATTAAATCCTTAAACTAACATAATTTTTTTAAAGACAATGGCAATTAACCCTGTTTTGCATTGGCAAGAGTAGATAGGAGAAAAGAACATGCAAAGTCATATCAGTTATACATTAACATAATTTTGGTTTCTGCAGTCCCTAGGTAACTGTTGGCTACTGGCTTAGGTAGGGATAGGTATCAGTCATTAATGTGTATCTTAGCAAATATGGACTTACATATCTTGAATGAAATATAATTATATAATAATTATATTAAAATATATTAAATATATAATTATATATGTAAATATTGCTTCTTTAATGAAAAATATATAATATATATTGTAAGATAAAAAAATAATACCTATTTTAAAAAATATATATAATATATATTGTAAGAGAAAAAAACACTGAAGTTTTCCTGGAAATTGTGAGACAACGCTGCTGCTTCTTCAGACAAAAACAAAAAACAAAGAAGGCCAATACGTTATTGTATATTTTTGCATATATTTTCATTTGAATCCCAAATAACTTACTATTGCAAATCTATTTCTAACACCATGATTTTAATTTCCAGATGTACTAATTTTTTGGTCTCTTTGACATATTTCCAAGCAAAAAGAAGCAAGGTTAAAACCATCATTACTTCCATATGCAAATACTTGCCTCTGTTTCATATTTCAACTCCCTCTGAAGGTTAATTTATTATTTCCAAGACTGTCTATTTTAGAGATAATGAAGTATATTATAAGAAACTACTTTACATTTAGCCAACAGATAGTGTCTACCAGATCTAGTTGTGCAAGTTAAAGATGACTTCCCCTTTTTTCCTTCTGTTTTATTCTAATGTGTTTTGCCAGAATTTACCAAACCTGGCAAATGTCAGCAGCCAAGTTATCAGCACCACCCACTCATTTCGCCACCAACAGGGTCAGGGAGAGAACTGGATGGGTAAAAGCCTTTCATGTGCTGAGATAAATACAGTTTAATAGGGAAAGCAAAAGCCACACACACAAGCAAAGCAAAACAAGGAATTCATTCCCTGCTTCCCACGGGCAGGCGGGTGTTCAGCCATCTCCAGGAGAGCAGGGCCCCATCACACATAACAGTGACTTGGGAAAACAAATGCCATCACTCCAAATGTTCCCCCTTTCTTCTTCTTTATTCCCTCAGCTTTATAAACTGAACATGATGTCATACAGTCTGGAATATCCCTCTGGTCATTTCAGGTCACCTGTCCTGGCTGTGTCTCCTCCCAGCTTCCTGTGCCCCCCCCAGCTTCTTCACCATCGTAGTAACACAAAAAGCAGGAAAGGCCTTGGCTCTGTGCAAGCCCTGCCCTGCTCAGCAACAACAAAAACATCTCTCCATTATCAACACCCCGTTCAGCACAAATCCAAAACTCACCCCACACCATCCCTTACCCCAGCCCAAGTCAACACATGTCCTTAGCCTATTCTGGGCAAAACCAGGCAGATAAACACAGATAAATTGGTATTTATGAAAACCTGGGAATAGTGGTAGTGAAGAATTTGTGATTATTATCTTCAGTTGGTTGAAATGAGTATTCAACCAGGAAAAGAGAAAAAGAGAAGGTTTATATGTTTAAAGGAAAATGTTGTGAACATGAAATCCTGCAGAGATGCATTTTCTGTCCTGCAAAAGACATCTATGGCTTAGTGAAATGAAGTAGTTCCTGTTTTGCTGTGAAAAAGACAGTCACTACAGTACCTAAGCAAAAGCAGAGCCTCATATTTTGTGTGTATAACTTGGGTTATCATAACAAATTTTTTGACATGACATCAACATAAATAATGTTCAATAGAACAATCTTCCTGAGATATACTAAACTGTTGTCCTTATTGCACAGTGTATGAGTAGTCTCAATTATTTTTTTCTCAGTTTAAGTGTCTTTTTGCTTAACAGTAATGTCAAAACCAATGACAATTGCCTTTTATATCCTAATGTTTTTCAATTTTATTTCAAGTTATTAAAATATTTTACAAAATAGGTACTAACTCTGATCAGCTGAGTTTTTTATTTATTCAGTAATAGATCACACATTAAGATCACACATTTTTGCTACTCTTTTTTCAGCTAGTTCATATCACATTGTTGCATGTCCCAGATTATTTGAGCATGCAGCTATATTACCGACAATAGCACTTTAAATTCCAGATGTAAATGTTCATCTCCGTAAGTAGTTATTAATGGGAATTAAAAAGTTACTCTTTAGGACTAATGTAAGTTAGTTGTGTGAGTGATAATAGTAGGTAATAGAGATGAAAAGGAGATAATATGGACCTAAAGTAGGAGTTGCATGGTTGTATATTCAACCATTTATTTCAGCGCAGTAGAACTATATGTCTGTTTTAGAAACTATTTGCTCCTTGTTCTTAGGACTGAAAACTCTATATAAGGACAATCTCCAAAAAAGGAACAGTCAGTCTGCAGTTTAGGATCATTGCCTCGAGCATGCAGGGTTGGTGCTATTCCTGATTATGAGCTGCAGCTCAGAGCTGGCTTGTACAGTTGCTGCTGGCAAAAGGTGACAAGGAGAGATTCTACAACAACTTTATCCGGCAAAAGTAAACCAGGAAAAAAAACCTGGATAAAGTCCTGTGAGACTTGCTTTGGGCAGGCTAGACTGAATGATCTCCGAAGTTCCCTTATAACCTGAATGACTCTGTGGTGCTGTGAATGTGCAAACCAAGCAGCTGTACCCTTCCTCAAAACTATTCTAGACAATTTTACAGCAAAACATTCTTCATTCCAAACTGCTTTTGTCAGCAGGGAGGTTTTGTTCTTTGAAAACTTTTTGTGTTTGAAGTTGCCTTTTTAACCAAATTCAACTTTCTGTTTTGCAAGCTCCATTCCTTGAGGATATCACAGAAACCCTTTTGAAGGGTGAAACATTCTTAAAATCATCCCCAAAAGTGTTTCTAATTAAAACATGCAGCAAATAATTTGAACGCATCTATTACAATCTCCCTGAACTTTAAACATGAATAATCAACAGAACAGTTCAGAAAGTGAAAGTTAAAACCATATTTAGGTGTTAGGTTTGGATTACAAGACAAATGGAAACAGCATCATTGGTCCACTTTTGAGTCTGAGGAATTGCAGTCTTTATTGTAAGGTAAACAGTTTGGCAGTCTTAACACCTGAATGTTTGTTAGTCACAGACTAGGAGGAACTTCTGCAAGGTTCTCTGAATAAGATACAGCTCCTTGCCATCAAAATTTATGAGCTTTCCAAGCCACCAGGAAAATTAGGCATGAAAGTGCATCAGAAACCTTGTTGGCTATACTAATAAAAAAAAAAAAATCAGATGTAAAATTTAACATTGCTAATACAATTATCTAAAATACAAGTTTACAGTGTCTTAAGACAAAAATGGAACTTCTACCCAGGAAACTAAATGAAAAATGCTGAAAGAAGATATAACTCCTCAGTGAATCTTTACAATTTGAACAAATAAGATTGAGCCTGTGAACAACATCATCTGGAACCATACAGCTCACATTCTTACAGTGGTACAGAAACTAATTCAAGAGCTGAAGTAGGATGTAATGTTACGGAGAATATGGCATATAAAAAGCCCCAACTCAGCCTTCCTCAAGAGAAAAGGTATCTAGGAGAAACTGCTATTCTTACAAAGTATTATTGTTTATTAGACTGTCAAATTGTCTAAAAAGGACAGGGCTATAGAGAAATCAACAGTGTTGTAAGCAGTTAATTGCAGCAGATCCCAAACTGTTCTTATGTCAAAAAGACTAGAACTATGATAGAGTTTTTAGCAGTCTTCTGATGAATCTCCTGAACATTTCTGAGTGAGCAATTGCTTTGTTTCCACCTGATGAGGGCACAAGGCTGTAGGTTTTCACACTCTAAATAGGTTATCAGTAAGACAGATTTCCTGGAAAGGCTGAGGAGCAAGTCTGGGAGTCCAACTTTGGTGTCACTGGATGCAAGATCAAAGTAAAACTTTGGAAGGCCTGTGAGCACTCAAAGCTTCAATAAGTATGGATTTGGTCACTCAGCATCCCATAACAACATGTCTGTCTGTCCGTCTTCAGTCTTGGACTACTGTGAAGGCTAGATACCATACTGTAGGAGGAAATCTAGGGCAGACTCCTGAATTTTTACAGAGTTTTCACTTATAGACATATCAAAAGTTGTTTTTCTTTAATTTAATCTCCCACTTTTACATGAATAAATGAAAATAGAAAGGAAAAGAAAAAGAAAAATTTCAGCTCACATAACATCCACATGGCAAAAACCCATCTGGCATTTATCTTTGTTATTAATTGACTTCACAGCTAAAGACTTCAAAGAGGAGCTGTGTGGGAACTGGTAATAATGTTATTTCAAAATTTGTTTTCATTTAAACTCAAATCAATGTGCTATATTTAGAAATTTCATATAAAAATGGATTTAAATAAATAATTTCAGTCTTGCAGTATTACTTTAAAAGGCTATCAAAACAGTCCTTAATTGCGATAGGTTTCTTCTGTTTTCTTGCTTAGTTGCTGAAGTGTTTTTCCAATGGACTTTCAAGTTTCTATTAAAAGGAAAAAATCAGAATATTCTCTTTAGACTTTTGAAATGTTTTGAAATGTTTCGTACCAGTTTATTCCATTCTGCCTTCCTAGTCAATACATTCCCATGTTTCAGTGCAGACTGAGAGCCATTCTCTTTCAGTGAAAAATTTTGTGAGATCTGTCTACAAGGAATCCGCTTTCTAGAAGACTCTGTCAAACAATCTTTAAAAAAATAAATATAAATTCTAGAAATATTAGTGCTGACAAATATCTCTAGACATTTGTGCTGATTTGTGTCTCATCTTTATTGGTTGCTATCACTACAATTTCTTGTCCACATCCTATGGATGCTCCATCTGATCTGTGCTCCTGCCTGCTCAGTTATATCTTCCTTAGGCACAAGTGATTCTATCCTGCTGGCTTGTGGTGAATTTCTTTGAAACTGGTTGTACATTATCTACAAAATATACCTTATTTTGTAATGTGCTCAAAAAGTGATGGCATACATATAGCTTGCCTTTGTAAGTTTGCCTTTACTCAAGTAGGCTAGTACTGCTTGTTTTCAATTGTTTTTGTCTCATTTTGTTTCAGAAAGTCAAAACATGCTGTTGTAATAGTAACAATTTTCATTTTCAAAACTCAGATTTTAAAAGATACGTATTTCCTAGGGAATTTTAGTTTTTACAATGAAAGAAAAAAAAAACATCTTCAGGGAAAGCATAAAAAGTTTCCAAGTCATAGCTTTACTAGAAGATAGAACATGCAAAATTGTATTAGAAGTAACTGTGCATTTTCAACCTTAGTGGAAGCATTGCATTGCAAAATTCAAATGTTTTATGTGATACAGTGTTATAATATAGTAAATTTAATGCTTTCCACTTTACAGATTTGAAATTTTAAAAATTAGATTCCAGTTTGTTCCTGTGACAAGAATTACTCACAGAGCTTCTAGAAGTGTATTCCACATGTGTCTGTGATGCATGCCAGAAACAGTAAATGAATGTCATTTATGGTGGCTGTGTTGTTATCTACAGTTACAGAGACCAGAGGATAAAGCTGTGCTTTTGGAAGTTTGTGAAAGGTATTGTTATTGTTAACTTCTGTTTTAGCTAGAAGGGGTAGGGTAAAAAACAGGTAACCCATGAGAGATTGTAAAGGAGTTACTGGGATGTAAACTTAAGATAGCATTCAGAAAGAAAAAGCTTCAAAGGATTTTAGCATGTACAGTAGCAGTTGCCAATACTGTGGTGCATGTTTACAAACCCACACTGATACACAAAATTAGATTTTCAAGAGAATATCCATGTTTGGGGCTAATTTTTTTTTACATCATCTGACCCCAACTCTCGGCACCACACAGGCAAAAATCTGGTCCCATGGCAAGCAGACGGCACGCACACCACTCTGTTTATATTTAATTGCAGCTTCCAGATTAATTGACAGTAGGCCATTCAGTTGTGATTATGCAGATCACACTCATTTTCAGCAAAGGTTTAGAAAAAGGTGCTAGGAAAGTCCAGCTGAGTCCCAGTGAATGTCTGAGGCTGGTGGTCGCAGCAAATGTGGGTGGGCAGTGCCAAGCTGTTTGTGTATGCTGGCCCAGAGACACTGCCAGGAGTGCCAGCTGCTGGAAACCAGATGAGAAGGCACAGCCAGCTCAGTGGAACAGGGAATGTTTTCTCCGAAGAAAGCATTACAAGAAAATTTTACTGGTTGGAGTCCTATCATCTGTAACATTTTGAGACCTTCCCTGAACTTTTGACAGACTGCTTTCAAAAAATATGATTTGTTCAAAATTGTGGCAATTAACAAAATCACTACAGTGCAGCTCAGTACAAAAGTAGAATAAATGGGGACTGAGAGGAAGTTTCTTATTATTTTAAAATGTGCTTATAAAATTTTAAGGTAGAAAGGCTAAAGCAGTTGTTTCTGGGGCTAACACATTTCACAATGTTTTTGAGTTGTGAACTTTTTCTCATATACTTCAAAGAAAAAGGGGAGGGGCAAAAGATCTCATTGAAACTGTGTGTTTCTTCACAAAAAAAAAGCAAATAACAAAACTTTCCTCAGAATTCACATGAAATCAACTCCAGTTGGGTATCTTTGAAAATTTCTTCTCTGGCTAATTAAGCATGAAGAAAGGAAGTGAGCCAGCATTCTTTTGTTGATAGCATACCCATGCCGATGAGACTTAGCCACAGCCCCCAGTCAAAGGCAGCTCTCTGGAAAGAGGACTCACAGGAGGGGACAAAGAATAAGGGATGGGTAGGAATTTATCACAGTACTCACACACTGGTATTTAGATTCTGACATTGAGAAAAAGTTAAACTTTCTAGAGAGCAGGAGAGATAAAAGAAAATCCATTTCCAGGATATTAAGATTGCAGTCATAATTGCATTTATTATTTGACAGGGGAGTGAGATTTGGTTTTCTTTTTTCTTTTCTTTTCTTTTCTTTTCTTTTCTTTTCTTTTCTTTTCTTTTCTTTTCTTTTCTTTTCTTTTCTTTTCTTTTCTTTTCTTTTCTTTTCTTTTCTTTTCTTTTCTTTTCTTTTCTTTTCTTTTCTTTTCTTTTCTTTTCTGGGGTGATGTGGAATGGTTACGGAGCGAGAATCAGAAAGGGAGAGATACTGCTAGAGACAGGAGCAGCCACCATAAACAGAGAGACTTGCTCAGAGGACAAGGGAAGGATTACAGATATCATTTATCTGGACTTCTGTAAAGCCTTTGACATGGTTACCCACAACATCCTTCTTTGTAAATCAAAGAGAGATGGATTTGGTGGGTAGACTTTTATATGGAGAAGGAATTGGGTGAACCGTCACATGCAGAGGGTAGTGGTCAACAGCTCCAGCTCCTCATGGACACCAGAGACAAGTGGTGTCCTCCAGGGGTCTGTAGTGGGACCAGTGGCATTTAATATCTTCATTAATGGCAGACAAAGGGATCAATTGGCCCCTCAGCAAATCTGCAGGTGACGCAAACCTGAGTGGTGCTATCAAGACACCTAAAG
Organism: Passer domesticus; assembly: GCF_036417665.1. Classification (NCBI taxonomy): domain Eukaryota; kingdom Metazoa; phylum Chordata; class Aves; order Passeriformes; family Passeridae; genus Passer; species Passer domesticus. Next base: position 39,877,039 of record NC_087512.1, on the reverse strand, counting down.
GACAGGATGTCATCCAGAGGGACGTGAAAAAGCTTGGCAAGTGGGCCCATGGGAATCTCCTGAGGTTTAACAAGACCAAGTGCAAGGTGCTGCACCTGGGTCAGGTCAATCCCCAGTACCAGCACAGGCTGGGGATGAGCAGATGGAGAGCAGCCCTGGGGAGAAGGACTTGGGGTGCTGGTGGTTGAGAGGCTGGACATGACCCAGCCATGGGCACTCCCAGCCCAGAGAGCCAAACGTGTCCTGGGCTGCATCCAAAGCAGCGTGGGCAGCAGGGGAGGGAGGGGATTCTGCCCCTCTGCTCTGCTCTGCTGAGAGCCCACCTGGAACCCTGCACCGAGCTCTGGGGTCCCAGCACAGGGAGGACATGGAACTGTTGGAAAGAGCCCAGAAGAGAATCATCAAGATGATTAGAGGGATCTAGCACCTCTCCTGTGAAGTGCTGGGTGAGCTGGGATTGTCAAGCCTGGAAAAGAGAAGGCTTTGGGGTGAACTAATTGTAGCCTTACAGTTCCTAAAGGGAGCCTACAAGAAAGATGAGGGGGGACTACCTACAGGGCATGCAGTGACAGGACAAGGAACAATGGCTTCAAACTGAGAGTAGATTTAGATTAGATACTAGGAAGAAGTTCTCTTCTGTAAGAATGCTCAGGCACTGGAATAGGTTGCCTAGAGAAGTTGTGCCCCATCCCCGGGAGTGTTTAAAGCCAGGTAGTATGGAGCTCTGAGAAACCTGGTCTAGTGGGTGGTGTCTCTGTCCACAACAGTGGGGTTGGAACTATATTATCTTTAAGGTCCTTCCATCCCAAGCCATTCTATCATCCTAAGCTCAGCAAACTTTTAGAATGGCTGCAAATTGTCCAGTTTGATGTCTGATAGTGACATTTACCTCATGACTGAAAAAGAAAAAAGGCAATAAAGTTAACTTTTTCAGCTGCCCTCAGAAGAACAGAACAACTGGAAGTTACAAAGGAGATCTGACAATTAAACTGAGAAAAGTGCCTGTGGGTATTGGAAAATGGGTTTTAGTCAAAGCCCTGGACGGACAAGGACCCCAGCAGTTTGTCCTCGCTGGCATATTGACCTATAAATATCTGATTTATGATACAGCAAACCCTCCCTTGGGTCAGTCTGTTTCTGAAGCATGGTAAGCAGAAAAGGGAAGGGAAGGGGAAAGGAATTTCTCTGTTACTCTGAGATCTCTCTTACAATATTTAATTTCAAAGAGGGACATCCTCTATACGTATTTTTCTGTGTATACATACATAAAAAAAGAAAATATTTAAAGGAAGCAAAAAATGTGTTATGCAAATAATGATGAAAAAGGCCAGGCATTTAATTCTTTGAGAAGTTATCTTTTTCATAGGTGATATAATGTTTATATTGGATTTATATCAATATACATTTTAAGCGAGGATCATACTAGTACATTGTGCCTTCAGACTAGTTTAAAACCATTCCTCAGATCTTCTCTCTTTGCCTTTAAAAGTAATCATTGGTGACAAAAAATTCTACTTGCAGGCAGAACCTGGGTTCCTGTGCTGGCTGAAATTCAGTGCAAGATAGCTGGCTTGGGTAATGCATGAACAAAAAAAAAATTGAGTTATGTTGATGCTGCAGTGGTGATTGCAGTAAAATGAAGAGTGAAAGTTTCCCTCAAAAAAGCAAATACTTATTTCCTGAAGCACTTATTAGATGAGCAGATGTGTGAAATTAAGAAGTTTTTTACTTTCTTAATTTCAGAAAGCTCCCTAATTTCCATATTTCCACAGCAACAACTTGTTCATTTTAAAGAAACATTGTAATCACAAAAGATAAATTATATTTAAGAAGTTATAGGGAAATAGAACCCTGAAATTCTGAACACAAAAAAGCTGACATGGACTTCTACACCCAGGCAAGAGTAGAATCATCCTGTATCACCAAAATGTGCATCAATGGGTACATTTTAGAGAACTACTTTCTCAAAATAGACCTGCCTTATAAGTATTTTGGTCAGTCCTCACAGACTAATGAGCTGCTTTGCAATAAAATAAGTAGTTTAAAATTATGAGGCATACTAGGATTGTGTGTGGTGAAAAATGATGATGAAAGAGTCAAGATGCTGTGAAGATGACCATAACAGGGTGTTAATCACCTATCAAAATAGCAGCTGCACCCTTAGTGAAAGATTGATGGAGACCACCAATTGAAGAGGAAAAAAAAAAAGGGTTCTTGATGAAAACTTAATGGAGATAATAGAGAATATATTTAATTTATAGTGATTGGAGATAGGATGAATTTAAATGCAAATATTTACTACATTAACTATTGTAAACAGCAATAAAACATCATAACAGGGGTTTGACTAAGCCTGCATATTTTATTTTTGCCTTTAAAAAGTGTAGAGTAATTTCAATATTTGTTTGTATTTTCATTCGTTGAAAAAGGCTTTAACAAATGACAGACTTTAATTTCCATAATTCTGGAAGCAAGACACTCTTTGATAAGAAGCAGGTTTTCCCCTCTTAAGATCCTTATTCTTTAAAAATGTAACAAAAAAAAATTTAATTGTGAGAGCATCAGCAATGACCCTGATAAAAATAAGAGGCTACAGGGAAAAAAAAAAATGCTCAATCATTCTTTCTCTTCGATCTTAAAAACAAATACTTGGCTTGTGAACACCAGGAAGGAAGACTAGCCCAGATCCAGCACACTGAAGGCATATTTCTAGAAACTTCAAGGAACACTGAATTCCGAAGACATGTCACAAGCCTCCAGCAAAAGTCTAGCTCTTGTTCCATCACAAAACCCCAACAAGAACAGTCTAATTAGTGGCAAATAGCAAGCTCCCTCATAGTCTCTTACCCATAGGAATAATTCATGCTCTGGAGTGTGGAATCCCTCCACAGCCATTAATTATGCATCTAACCAAAGATGCTGCAAGTGCATCTTGGCTTGAGATGCAGTTGTGCAGGCACAATGTGCTGTTAAAACCAAGAGTGAAACATAAGATGGATGTCCTTATGCCAAAGGCTGATGAGCGAATAAGCCAAGCTGAGGGAAGACCATGGAAACCTGAGTGATGACTGTTAGGATGAGAAAGGTGGGAAGGGTGAAATTCATTGAGTGGGCATTAAGGAATTGCCTCTGTCCTGTGGAGTGTTATCCCCTGATTCAGACCTCTCTTGCAGCTGTAGAAGTTCTTAATTAACCTTTAAATACTCAGAATTAATCTAAATTTCACTACTCTTTGCAATCTGCTACAGTGGACTGTTGCCTGGTTTTCTTAAAACCAGGTGTTATTTTCTTAAAGCCTGCCATTTTCTTAAATTCACAACACTCTGATTCATTACAAGATGACATCGCAGAATGATGTCAATCTGCTCCTTCATTTTTGAAATAAAGGTTTAAAAAAGCACAGTCTGTCCTCTAAAGTCTTCTCATGGAGACCCAGGGGTTTACAGCCCTCATGGAATGGTTGTCTACCTGCATCATACAACAGAATCTACTGATGTTGGATCTGATAAATGTGCCTGGATTGGATCTGATAAATGTACCTGGTGTTTGCAACAGTCTTTCTGTTCCAGAAAAATAATGAAACCTAAGCACACTCCTGTCATAGTGCCAGGGCTTTGCTTATTTTCAATAATGATGTCCAGGACAAAGTAGATTTTTAATTGCATAAGACTTCCATGCTGGGTAAAATATATTGAGGTATTTAACATAAGGTTTACATAAGACTAGAGTATTACCAGCATTTTGGTAAAAGTTTTAAGCAACAATTTTTTTTATGTCCTTGATATTAACAATCATACACATTTATGTGTGAGTCTATATTGATTTAAAGCAAGACTACACATATCATTCTTTCCCTTCCTCTTTAGATCTTCTTTATAGACTTCCATGAATTAAAAGTTTAAAGTATTGTCAAATCACTTAAAATGCACAGCCATATATGTAATTTCCTCTCTTTTGAGTAATTGTCAATAACAGCACCTCTTTCATAATTTTACATGAGACAGTATATTGTAATTATTTAGCCAAAAGTTAAAATTATTGCCAAGATGATGTTGCTGTCATACATCACTTCAATATCTCCCTGCTGACATTGCTCCCACAAGGACAGTGCTTGGATCAAACCAGTCCAACCTAAAATATTCAGATGTTTAACAATGTGAGCAGGAGCCAGGCTTCTACCATTTATCAAGCAATTAGATGAATCTCTGTTGCACGCAGTGACACAAAGATAGTGTAGATTTATCCATAGTCATTCAGTGGAATTCAAACATCAGAAACACTAAGGTAGTCTACAATCAAAGTGCTGATCCATTTCTGAAAGAGTAATATTAAAGAGAAAATATTACAATGAGCTGAAGGTGATTCCAAGACAGAAGTTTGTTTAAACATAGATGCAAATTATATGCAGATAATTATTTTGAAGGACCCCAAAACCTGAGTTTCAGATTAAGCGCAAGCTTAAGCTTTTATCTAACAACTACCCCATGCAAAGCTGATTTAATAATTTGAAATATATAGTGTACATATCTCATACAAAGGGGTACCATATCTCATATATCGTAATAGCACATATATTCAAGCATATATGAATCATTTTAAACCACACACCAATGTTGTTAAACTCTATTCTATCATACTTTTCTTTCAGTTTGTCTGTATGTTTGAACAATAAGATCCCAGAGTCTCAATTTTAAGTTACACTAGCAACTAAAATGTTGGTTTAAAAGATGTTATAATGAAACGAGATGTAAATCTACAGTTACAAAAATCCAAACATTAATTCAGTAAAGAAAAAGTACAGCATTTTCTGGGATCAGAAAGGGCTTTGAATGTACAGTAGTTCATTTGTTAATGAATGCAGAATGGCCAGGAAATAAGAGACCTGTTTCATTATGGCTGCTCCACAGTTACTCAAACCCTTATATTGCAAGAGCATGAAGAGAATAAAAACTTCTTAAGCTGGTTGTCCTTTCCTCTGAGACAGGATAATCTTTGAGAAACATTTTACGGTGCATCTTTTGAAGAAAAGTGCATTAGTCTTTACTGAAAAAACATTTGGTTGACCTTGAAAATAAAGCATTCATGAGAAGTATGAGCAGAAGTTTTCATTATTCTTTAAGCCCTCCCTTCAGAGAGACAAAAAATTCCTCCGTCCATTGCAGCTCCACAATACCCAGTTGCCAAGCAACTGATCTTTTATGGTGGATCTCCATGGCAACTGATATAAACAAAATCATAAATCCCATTACCTAACTAATACTAAGGCTGTGCTATAAAAGGAGAAAGAATCATGCTGAAGTTTAAAGACATAATATATGAGTGACAATGAGATTAAAAAAAAAACAACTCTTGTTAAAATTACAGTTAATATGGTTCTTCTTACCAAACTTTGTAATGTTGCAATTTTCTGAAAGCCGTTACAAATAAATTTTCTCCTAATTTAGTAAGTGCATTTTCAGCGTAATTATACTGCATGAGGAAACCACTACACTTGACTGGTAAACCTGCAGTTACCATTTAAACCAGCCTGGGCATGGAAGAATTGTGCTAGCATTGTTATAGTGAGTTTAAGAGCCTTTAGGTAGATAAAACAAAGATGATGTTGACTGGTAAACTTGGGTGGCTAAGCAGGTTCCAGCATTCTTGCCTGTGAGAAAGTCAAAATAGAAGTTACAACACAAAGGTTGTCTTTGGTCCCAGTGAGAAATTCAGACTGGTCAGAACCAGGTCAGAATTGAGCACAAGCTCATGGACTCTTCAGAAGGGTCTTGCAGCTACGGCAAAAAGTCCGGGATAAGGCAAAGACCTGAACTATTCATGCAGCATTTTCTTTATCTCAGTGGTTGTAGCACCCACTTGAACACCCTCATCAACAAGTCATTTTGGCAGAGTCCTTTAAAGACAGAAACAATGAAATTTTGCATCTTTGAGTGGAAATAAGCTTCATTTGCATTTCTTTGTTCTACTTAGTCTCTATTTATATGCTTCCCTGTATATCTCAGACAGCAAATGTCTGGGGATTTTCTCTTCTTAAAGGCCTCCTTCTGGATAGACTCTGTCTTTTAAACATCAGTTAGGCATGCACAGTCACAATCTCCCCTAGGTTGGAATCTAGTTAAATCACTAACTTTGGTTACAAGTCCTGCATCTAAAAAGTGATCCATGGCTGGCACTTTTGTGACTGATTCTACTTTTAAATATGATCAGCTTGCAATACATACATATACATCTGCATATTCTTTTTCAAGCCTGATCATAACTTCTTTCTTGAGCAGTGTGTGTTAAAGTTATGCTTCCAAGAAGGAAAGACATTTTTCTACCCAAAATATTTATCACACTTTTCTTACCTGAATTTATAGTGCAGATGAACTGATCAATTTTAAAAACAAGTATATGATTTGTGTTACATATTTAACAATTTTTTTAAGTTTGTAAAACTAATGCATACTTTGAAAAAAGTATGCATTTTTTATGACTGCAAACTAATAATAGTGGCAAGGGTGTTACAGTTTCAAGTATGTACAAAGTATTCTAAAGTACTATTCCTTGTGTGAACACTTGTAGTCTTTTAAAAACTATATACATTAACAGATTTTGCGTGGAGCAAGCAATAAAAAACGGAAAATTGTAATTTATAGACACCTTCACTAGAAGAGTTTGTGGATTTCTTCTTCCTTTGTCATCTCAAAGCAGTATATTTTAAAATTGATTACTGAATACTGAAGCAAGGACTGAAGAATCCATGTGTTGAACCTTAGGTATGTGCAGTCTAGATCAAACAGTATACTTTTCAGATACATGTTTCTGTATTATGGCATTCCATAGTTCAAATTGGACTAACCGGTACATTCCTTTTAGAAAAAAAAGGGTTATGTACCTGCCATTGAACGTTTCTTTTAGAGACAAAAGCCCTTTTAGAAATGTTATGTGAAATTCACAATAGTCCTTGTCAATGATAATTAAGTCCTTTAACAACTCTCTAGCCTCTTAAAAACTTGTTTTGATAGTAAGACAGACATACCAGAAATTCCCCAAAGTACCTCTCTAGGTCTGCCTGAGTACCTGGAGAAGAGAGAAGAATCTGGGTCTTTTTGTAAGAATGCTGTGGAGTTTGTGTGGTCTCCCTGTCTAAGTTAATGGTTTGTGTTGAAAGGGACATGAAAGATCATGTAGTTCCAGCCCTCCTGCCATGGGCAGGGACACCTCCCACTACACCAGGCTGCTCAGAGTCCTCTGCAGCCCAGACTTGAACACTTCCAATGATGGGCAGCCCACAATCTCCCTGGATAACTTGTTGCAATGTCTCACTACACCCACTGTAATGAATTTCTTCTTAATATTAATCTAAAACTGCCCTCTTTCAGCCTTAGGCCATGCCATTTTTCCCTATCACTGCATGCTCTTGTGAGAAACCCCTGTCCAGCCACCTTCTAGGAGGCTTTCAGGTTTTGGAAGGCCACCACAAGGTCTTCCTAGAGCCCTCTCTTCTCCAGATTGAATGACTCCAGCTGTCTCAACCTGTCCCCACTGTCCAAGTGGAGAGCAGTGAAGAGTGGTGTCCTCAGGGGTCAGTATTGGAACTGGGGCTGTTCCACGTCTCTCTTGGTGACACGGACAGTGGGGTTGAGCCCTCTCAGCAAGTTTGCTGATGACACCAAGCTGAGTGCTGCAGTCAACACACTCAAGGGAAAGGATGTCATCCAGAGGGACCTTGGCAGACTTGAGGGTGGCCCATGCAAACCTCATGAGGAGCAGTAAGGCCAAGTGCAGGGTTCTGCACCTGTACTAGGGCAATCCTAAGCCCAGGCTGGGCTGAGAATGGATCGAGAGCAATCCCCGTGCTGTTTGTGGAGGAAAAGCTCAATATAATTTGGACATATGCGCTTACAGTCCAGAAAGCCAATTGTATTGCGGGATGCATCCAAAGCAGTGTGATTAGCAGTATGAGGGAGAGGACTTCCCCCCTCTGCTGGGCTCTGATGAGACCCCCCCTGGAGTGCTGTGCCCAATTCAGGGGCCCCCAACACAAGAATTGCAAGAACCTGTTGGAAGGAGTCCAGAGGAGGCCACCAAGTTGATAGAGGGGTGGAGCACCTCTCCTATGAAGTTGTTTAGCCTGGAGAACAGCAGGTTCTGTGGAGACTTTACAGCAGCCTTGCAGTTGACTGCAACTCTTCGAATGTGACTATCTAGCAAATTCCTAATCAACTAAGTGGTCCACCCAACAAGTCCACATTTCTTCAGTTTAGAGTACAGGATGAAACGTGGGACAATGCCCAGTGCTTAGCTCAAGGCCAGGTAGATGACACCCGTTGTCCTTCTTTCTTCCATCATTGATGTAACCCTGTCATAGAAGGCCACCACATTTGTCAGGAGGTGGTGGCTGTCACCTTCTTATTTTCCTTGTGTTCTTATTGCTTTTTTAATATTGGGCTTATATTTCCCCCTTTTAAAGTCAGTGGGAACTTCAAATCACTGTGACTCTTCAACTATGATGGGCAGTAGTTTAGCCATTTCCTTGGCCAGTTCACTCAAGACCCTCAGATGCATCTTATCAGGTCCCATGGATTTGTGCACCTTCAGGTTAATTAGATGTTCTTGAGCCTGATCTTCTCCTGCATATGGCAGCTCTCATTTTCTCAAGCTCTGCTGTCCCTTTCTGTGACTTGGGCAGTGTGCATGAAGCACTTGCTGGTGAAGAGTGAGGCAAAAAAGTAATTGAGCACCTCAGCCTTCTCAATATCTTGGATAACCAGGTTTCCTGTATCCTTCCTGAGAAGACTCACATTTTCCCCAGCCTTTCTTTTATTGCTAATATAGATAAAGAACCTTTTTTAATAGTGTTTGATTTCCTTGGCGAGATTTACATCTGCCAGTGGTTTAGCTTTCCTAAACATTTCCATGGCTGTTCAGAAAATTTATTTGTATTACTCCCAAGTTACCTTGCCTTGTTTTCATACTCAGCAATCTACCTGTTTGTGTTTAAATTTGTCCAAGGTCTCCTTGTTCATCCATGAAGACCTCCAGGCCTTCTGTCTGATTCTGTCTTTGTAGGGATGCATTGCTCTCAAGCTTGGAAGCTCCAATATCATACAGTTCTCTTGGGCTCCTCTTCCTTTCCAGGCTGTGTCCCATAGCACTTCACCAAGGAGGTCCTTCAAGAGGCCAGAGTCAACTCTCCTGAAATCCAGCATATTCATCTTGCTTCTTTCCCTCCTTGTTGCCCCAGGAATCTCAAACTCCATGGTTTCATGGTCAGTGCAGCCCAGCCTGCCCTTGGGATCCACACTCCCCACCAGGCCCTTCTTGTTGGTGAAAATGAGGTCCAGCTTAGTGCCTCTCCTCCTTGGCTCCTCCATCACTTGGAGAAGGAAATTGCCATCAGTGCATTCCAAGAACCTCCTGGATTGCTTATGCTCTGCTCTGTTCTCCCTGTAAGAGGTGTTGGGGTGGTTGAAGTCCCTCATGAGGACCAGGGCTTGTGAATGTGCATCTGCTTCTATCCATTCATGGAGGGTCCCAAAATCTCTGTCTCCCTGGTCAGCCTGTAGCAGATCCCCACAACAAAATCAGCAGTCCCTGCCTTCCCTTCACTTGTAAGCCATAAAGTCTCAGTCAGCTCATCATCCTTCCCAAGGTGGAGGTCCATGCACTCCAGATGGTGTTCTATGCACTCCAGACAATATCTTCTCACTCTGCTTGGCTTTCTAACCACCGCTGTGACGGATGAAGGTTTCTCTGACATTAGATAAAGAACCTTCCACCTTCATAAATCAGTAAGAAATTATAATAAATGATGTTGGGTTCTGTAGACAAAGTAGCCAAAAACTTATGATTCTGCTTGCCTGCACATTGTTTGGATGAGAATAACAATAAAGGCACATAACACCAATTGGCAGTTCCTTACATCACAAAACCACCACAGAACTTGGCAAAATTCAACAGTTTATGTTCCTCTGTGAGCCAGGGCTGGAAATACATTGATGCTGTAGATCACATATTTATTAGCAGACTGGGTGCAACAAATGGCTATCCTTTTGCAGACTGGTCAGAACAAAAGGATTACATCTTTAAGTGTGGCAATCTCCCAGTGTTTTGGAAGGCAATGAATAGTTATGGGTCTCGGTGCTAAATTTGTGTTGGTATTACACTCTTCACCAGCTTCCAGTTTAACTAGAATACCTAGGAATGAAGTATCTGCATCAGAACCTCTGTACATCTCACCTGTGCTGATGCACATAAACCAATAGAAGAGTACAACAGAACCTGGAAGACATAATCTAAACAATGGCAAGTGAGACATTCAGAAATATATGCACTAGGTGGAGAGCCTCAACATCCAAACTTAGAGGCCCTTACAGTTTTCAAAATTATGAATTACAGTTCTTCATAAAAAGGAGAAGTATGCTTGTTATTTTGGTTGACTCAGACTCAGACTGCAGTCAGGAATAGCTTGATTTCTTCATAATTAGGACATTATTGCATATTCCTGCTCATTTAACTGGGAAAAATGTCTTGATTTCATGTAAAGGATGCTTGAAGGAGGTTGTTACCTTTCCTGCTGCTATTATCCCCTCTACCAAGAGAGATCATTGGATCCTACAAGCAGGTGAGAAAACAATGTAGTGTCAGATCTGCCTTACTGCAAGGTCAAACCATGCCCTGGTAGTCATTCCCCAAGACCTCTTTTCTTGCCATTGGTAAAATGGCAGTGAAATTGCAACATAACAATGAAGCACTCATGCTTACTGGGGATAATAATTGAAAATGGCATGTGGCTAATTCTTCTGGTGGCTAAAACTTTTCAAAACCCAAACTAAAATAGGAAATATTTCAGCCTTTGAGGCCCACTGCAGAAGGCTGAGAAGGACGGGTTAGGCTGTCTTTCTGCAGAACTGAATGGCTCAAGCCTTGTATGACTCCTGTGTGCTCAAGTGCAGACCTCACAAGCAGGCATGTGTAAGTGTATTGAAGATTCAGAGGATTATACAATTTGACATCTGCACCTCAAACCTGGCTGTACCAATTCAAATTTTTATGAAAACCCTAAATAAAAATTTAGTCTTTCAGGAAAGCCACAGAATGTCCAAGTATTTCCTTACAAATACCCTGCTCATCAGAAAATCCCACATGACCAAATAGCAAATGAGAAAAAAAAAATTGTAGAAATCTGTAATAAAGATTAGCTACTAAATGTATTCCTACCCTTTTGACATGCTGATTGTTCTCACTCAAATTTTGTGTTTAAAATTGTTGTCAAGGAGATTTTAAAAACATAAATTATTTTTGTTCTTTTTTGTCAATTCAGTCATATCAGAAAAAAAATTGTGTTGTTTATAGATAGATTTAAATAAAGTAAGATTTAAATTATTTCAGTATTTTCAAAATCTTAAATTAAGACAGTGTTAAATAACAGTAAGACCCCTGTAAACTCAATTTCTAAATGCAACCAGATTGACACCTTTATGTGTTCATCTGACTTCCTGGATTTCAAGGAGTTAGACTGTATTCTTACTCTCATGGTTAAATCAGCTTTGTGGTAAATCTTCTGCCTGTGACTATGTAACTATGTGAATGTAACTATGGTCAGTAGCAGAAATACCTTATTAGTAACAGTTAACTTTACACACAGTCTTCACAAAGTTTGAAAAACCCTCAACTTGTAATTGAGTATAGAGACTGTATATCTGTAGGGCATCACAAAATACTGTCTAGACTCTCTTTAGGATTAATTGTTCCTCTCCAATGCTATAGAATAGACTGCTTATTTTAATTTTTTGTTGCATGACATCAAGTTTGCCTCTAGAAAGTTGCACCCTAGTGTCTTCTAAGTTTAAGTTCCCCCTTTAACATGGACATTAGATGAAAATGGAAGGAAATCCCTGATCACACAGAACATATGCTATTTTGTATTCAAATTGCAGTAACTATTCTGACCAGCCCAGAGAACAAACACTTCCTTAATAAATATTAGAACCCATCTTTTATGTCTCAGAGATGGACAGAAGAGGGAGTGGTCTGCCACCATCTTTTTAGGAGTTTTTTGCCTAATCTCAAGAGTGTTTTTAGCAACAAGGTAAAGGTGCTTTTGACCACTCTTTCCTATAGAGCTCAAGAAAAACAGAAAGTAAGGTAAAAGAAACACAAAAAATTCACAGGCCAGTCTTTAATTCCAGAAATTAACTAATTAATTAATTAAATGTCTCTGAAATTCATAGCATACAGCTAAACTCTCAAATGCCACTGCAGAAGAATGTGGAGGGTACCGCACAGCCTAAAGGTGATTGTCACAGAGCAAGCATTAATCTCCAGAGAAATATATCACACCTACCACCAAATAAAACATGCAGACACACTATAAATCCAGCAGGTTCCCAGATCAAGTAAGGTGAAAATATGATCTGTTTCTTCCAGCACGCCAAGCAATTTGTTGGAAAGGAGGTGGACTATTCAACTAAGATGAATGACAGTGAACACTGGTAACAACCACATACAATTAAGAAAATATTTTTCATAAACATAATTCCACTCCAGTCACTCAGAGGAGGTGCTCCCAGTTTTTCTGGAAAATGGCACCTGTTCAGTAGAGGTACTGATTTTATGGCACTTTAAAACCTTCCTGTTTCTCTTTCCCCATTGTACAAGAATTAGTGTATTTTTTCCCTCCGTTCCAATGTACCACTCTACTGTCTTATTTTATGTCCGTGTTTGACTCAAGCATCTCTTGCTCAGTAGCAAGAGACGACAGCCTTTCTTGCTCAGGTATTGTAATAAAGCAGCATTACCACAGTGAAGTTAAAGTAATTACACTCATTTTTAGTTAGGAAGTCTATTGACTTCCCTGCTGCTTCTCAGACTTGCTGGAGCAATACTGGTACACAAGCTTTTGTCTACATTTTCCATCTGCAGCATGTTATATAGCAAAATAAGACTTTTTTTCTATAGTCTTCCCAGAAGAAAGTCTTGCTCTATGCTAAGAATAAACAAAGTATGTTAACTAGACTCATCTTAAGCACATACAGCTTATATCAACATTTTAATATGTTTTTAAGTTTAAAACAGAAGTCCTAAATAACTGACTAATTCAGTAAATTACACCTCGGTATTTGCTTTCAAATGCTTTTAAGGGAAAGAATCTTTGCTTCTCTACCACTTTAGCACAACTGCATAATTCCTCAGTAGTGGGAGCAATGTTGGGATATGGGCAAAATAACAGTTGAGCATGAGGCTAAGAGCTTAGCAGGATTTAGGATAGGATTATATATTTATATTGATAATCAGACCATCCAAAATTATTTTAAACAATGTAAAAATTAAAGGAATATATCTTAATTCTTGATTTCTGACAGCAACTACTACCTACTTAGGACCTGTGTAAAGAAAGTTACAGCAGAGTTATGTGACTAGCCTGCTGTTGCAGTAATGCCTATATCCCTTTATGGCTGTGCAATCAGGCCTGCTTTAGTTGCATCAGTGACGGACTGAAGTTTACCACCTACAAAAATGGATACAATTCTACCTTGAAGAGCTGCTTTACTTTGGAACTACTAAACCACTACTAAGGCTTTCTGCAGAAAAAGTGGCAAAAATGAATGTGATAGGTATACTGCAAATATAACAATACTTGCATTTTTTGCAAAGGAAAATGAGTCCTTCTGACATTTTTTTGGTGCTAAATTTTAAAAGCCTCCTGTTCTCTTCTATAAACTGGCAGATTAGAAATAAGATAAAAAGTAAAACAAGCAACAGAGTTAAGAGAAATTCAGCGTGGAAAAGAATTACACTCTTTCTCGGAGTCATAAACAACAAGAAATATTTGGGGTGTTTTTACAAAAATAGTTCAACTTCAAAGATGTTCTGTGGTTTCTGACTGTTGAAACAAAATTAGATTACAAAATCTTTTTTATTTTTCTGTACTCCTTCTCTAAAGAAGAGGGAAGCTGGAACAAATGAAAACACAAGTCACAAACACCTCCAAAAAATGCTTGCATAAGGCTTACTTATCTTTTAACTAACATTTGTTAACCATGGATTAGTGGCAGAGCCTCTTGTAATTATGGTTGCTGTTCCATTTGTGGCTATCTTCATGAGGCCAGTGAATCTTTAAACTACAGGCTGACCACCCGGGAGCACAAGTATTGAATCAGCCACATCTCCATAGACACTACATTTGGATGATTATCCCGAAAGATGACATGCTAACACACAAATACACAACAAAGAAGGTTTATGCTCACAGCTTCAGAGTCACTTTCAGTCCCTGTAGTGGCTTTGAGTTCAATAAAACCAGGGTGGCCCCTGACATAATGCTTTCCAATTTAGTATGGGGGAAATCGCTGTTGAAGATAGTCTTTGTTAAACACCGGGCATTCTGACAGCTATCACGGCATCCTTCAGCTATAACTCAGACACTGAGCTGCAGTGGGAGTTAGGAAGCTGGACCAAAGAAAAGAGGTTTGGTTTGCTTAAAGGTCTGTTGTACACATTTGGTTTACTGTATACATTTGAAAGAGACATATGTTTATGTTTCGTGTATACACATGTAGATATACACATACACATATACACGAACATATACACAAATGTATCAATTAGAAAGAGAAAAATAAATATTTTTTGTTCCTAGGAGTCTGTATAGTCAAAGAAATTTTAATGTATGTTTGTTGTTTTTTTTATTAATGCCTCAGGTCTTGCCATTCAAATCACGACTTCCAAGACAAAAGACTTCATGGTCTTTATTGCATGGAAATTCATCTTTCAGCCTTAATCTGTAGTCCCTTAGGATCAGATCACAGATCTACTTCTCAAGAATCTGAGTCCAAAGCAGTTCAGTCAGCCAGCAAAGAACATCAAGAGACTATGTTTTCTCTCATATCTGCACATAGTTGTGCTGGCATCAGAGATGCACACAGACGATGACTGAAGGACTTATAAAAAAGTTGTTCCACCTTAAACTGAAATTATGATGTCCAGTTTATAAATACACACAAATTCTTGACTAAAGGCCTTTCTGCAAGCCATACAGCAGATCTGGATACTTTGCCTTTGCCCAGGGTCATTTAAAACCAGCTCTCTTCTTCCAGAAAATTTGCCCTCATATATTCATTGTCCAATAAATAATTCCTTCTGAATAAAATGTTGGAAAGAGACCCAGCATCCTTCCAAAATCCCACCTTATGTAAACAGAGGTAAGGAATCTGGCTTTTATTTAATTTTTCATTCCTTGTTTACTGCATAAATTATATACTCGCAAAATATATACACACTTATAGACATTTTGATGGCATCTAAGAATTCAAAGAGGATTTGGCTCCCCCTTGCAGAGGTCACCATAGAAACACTCTTTTATAAGGTGGTCCTTTCCCCAGAGGCCTTACAAAGTAATGCTAGGCCAATGGATGTTTCACTGTCTGTGCAAAGTCAGTTACCAAACAACAGTCAAATTACATATGAGCAATGCACATCCAAACCAAAAGTATTTCAGTGTACAGAGTTCCAGGTAGAAAGTGTAGACCTGTTGTTATTTTGCAGCTGCAATGAGTATTCCAAGTTGCTTCTGGAATGAATAAAATTTGTCTGCTGAACTTTAAACAGAATCCTCTGTACTGTGAATGAGGATTTGGCTCTTGGTGTTTCTCCTCTTGAAGGGGAGAGGAAGGGAAGTCTGTTTGTTTTACTGTGCAAAAATTGTCACAGGAACTTAAAACATAGGGTGACTCTACATAGTGTAGATGAGGTCACCCACAGCCTGTAGAGTAAACCTTGCTCAGAGCACACCTCCTGTTTGCCTCCTAACTCCACATCAGCTTGGGATCTGAGTGTGTTGATACCACATAGTGCGCCCTGGCTCTCTTTGGAATGAACCTAGATGGGAAACAGCCCTAGTTCAGCTCAGTGGTTCCTCTGGTTTGATAGAGCAGGGGCTGAGGGGCACTAAGGGATCACCCCTGCCCTGCTGCAAGGATGTGGCTCCAGGCAGCAGTAGGTACCCCAGAGACCTGGTTTTCAGCAGTAGCCCTGAGGGCATGAAGACATGTCTGGAGCCATGTGGGCATGTCTGGGTTGTTATTCTATACCCCTTCACATCACTGCTGGGGGGCAGAAGAGCAGGATTTTCGTTTCCTGGAAGAAGCTGACCTTGACTTGAGGCAGGGAAAAAGGCATGGTGGCTGGAGGCCCTGTGCACCACTTTTTTCATTGTCCTGGGCTTTAGTGAGCATTTTGCATGTAAATCACCATCTCTATGAACACTTTTATTAGTAGTATTGTTGCTGTTAGTGTTCATTGTCTTGTTTCATTGCTGATTACAGCAAATTGTTCTTATTTCAGCCAGAAATCTCTGCCTTTTTTCTCCCTCACTAAAGGCCAGGAGGGGGGTGCCCTCATGGTTTTCTTTTAGTGGTAGTACCAAATCTGGGAATACCATCCATAAAACAGGACAGCTTTAACTGGTGCCCAGTATGGCTCACAAAGGTTTGAGGTAATAACAGATCTGCCCAGAGCAGGTTGGAAAAAATTTTGATCTAAGGTTTTGTTGTATTACATGCAGAGTCACTGGTCACAATGTTGCTTGTCTGTTCATGCGGGTGTGAAGCATAACATGTTCCCATGTGTGCTCCCCACAGTGCTGTTTTTCACATTTTCTTTTTCTGTGATTGCTTTGCTGCTATGCTGTGTGACATTAGTTTATGACATGATAACATCGAGGGTAATGATGGTATGTGGGATTTGTATTCGTTTGTAATCTGGGATGTGTATTTCATGTTGCCCTTCTGCCCTGGCTTTGGGTATAGCCTCTGGAAATTTACCAATAATTGTGCCCAAACTGTGGGGAGAAAGGAAAGGATCATTCTTCCCAGCCTGTCACCCCCTTTTCCTCTTCAGGCCTATTACAACAGCTTTTGAGAATTTTAAATTCCTTTTGGATATTAAGGAAAGTATGTTGTTGCTAGGTCTGCATGGTCTCCTCAGCATAATTCACACCATGTTCAGAGTGACAAAAGTTGTTTCTACGAAGGTCATTCACAGATATGTCCTGAGGGAGGATAGTCACGAGTGGCATGAAATGTGGGAGAAAATGGGCCAGGTTTTGGGGAAATTTTCTGCTCTAGTGGTTTGGAAGTTCATTCCTGAGTAACTACAGGACCCTGTTGAAGTGACAGAATATTTTCATGGATAGTGCTGTGGCAATTCCAGACAGGAGCAACTTATTGCATTGTGTTGGGCCACAGCTACTACTTATTGGACACTGCTCATCCTCATGAGTAGGAGAGGAAAACAGACCAACAGGCACTGCATCCATTCAAACTGAAGCTCATTTAAAACCAGCTCTGTATCAGAGGAACAACTCATGCCAGTAGTGGTCACACCCATACAGAGAAATGCAAGAACAAATCAGTTAGCTTAGTGAGGGATGAAGAGAAAGCAGGGCCCTAAGAACAAGAGGAAGAGACAGGGCCAGAGATAAATCACCCAGTTTGGCTGAGCTGTGAGATATGTGAATAGACTTCAGATTCCAGTTGGGTGAGACCTGAATGACCTGTCTGTTTTGATGCTGGGATTTCTTACATTTTGGGATAGCTGCTATGGGGATAGAGGAAATTAGTCAGATGAATACCTTGCCTGGTCTCTCAGAGAACCCTTCTGCTGTGGGGCTGCTGAGGGTTGAAGAACAGCGGGTACTGATTGCTACCACATCACTGCACTGTCAGCAACACTGCACCAGCTGGGACTCTGTGGGCCCCACCCATGAGATGATTTGTGAACTGGAGACCCAGGGAGTGGTCAGCAAGCCTCCCTCACCCTGTAACAGCCCTCTATGGCCAGTGTGGAAGTCCAGTGGAGAATGGAAACTCACAGTGGACTGTCAGGGCCTGAATGAAGCCACGCAGCCATGCCACCTCTGAGCGCTGGATCTGCTGGAACTTCAGTGTGGACAGAAGTCCAAGGCAGCAAAGTGCTGCCACCATTGACACCTCTTAATGTGCTTTTCTCCATTCCTTTAGCAGCAGAGGTTTAGTCAGGCCACAGTTTGCTTTCAGCTGGAGGGCTGTGCACTTGCAATTGACTGCCCCAGAGGCAGAAACACAGCCCACTATTTGCCATGGAATGATCCAGACTGCACTGGAAAAAGGTGAGGCTCCAGAACACTTGCAGTACATTGATGGCATCACAGCATGGGGCAACACAGCAGAGGAAGTTTTTGAGAAAGGAGAGAAAATTATCCAAAAGGCTGGTTTTGCCATAAAACAGAGTAAGGTCAAGGGACCTGCCCAGGAAATTCAGTTTTCATGAGTAAATCAGCAAGCTGTATGTTGTTAGATGGTATGGTTAACAAAACATCAGCTATGTGCCCACCAACCAGCAAGAAGGAAATACAAGCTTTCCTAGGCACAAACCTTAGGTGGGTTTTTGGAGGATGTGTATTCCAGATTACAGTCAAATTGTAAACCCTCTCTGTCATATGAAACAGAAGAAGAATGGTAACCCCTCGGCCAGTCAGGACTGGACAAGATGAGAAAAATATCCTCTACACCGCAGACAGGGGAGCCACTTGAAAAATTACTCAGGGAGACTCGAGGATGACTACCAGGATTCTGCAGCTGGGGATACAGAGAATCCAAGGCTTGCTGCAGCCCGAGAGAAAGAGATATACAATTTCTGAAGAGGTTTAATCTCCTCCAGAAGTTTGATCTCCTCTACCCAAGCGCAGCTCCTCCTGGCATCCTGATTTCCAGTGTTGGGCTGGATGCTCAAAGAGAAAGTATCCTTCAAACATCGTGACACTGATGATATGGGAAGTAAGAGGATCACTCTGATCACACAGCGAGCTCGAATAGGAAACCCAAATCACCCAGGGATCTTGTAAGTCATCACCAACTGGCCTGAAGTTGAACATTTCAAGCCATCATCAGAGGAGAAGGAGGAGGAAAAGATGATATACCAAGGAGTTCCTACAATATAGCCAGCTAAATGAAAAGCTGCAGACTTTCTTCACTGACAGTTCCTGTCATATTGTAGGGATTCATTGAAAATGGAAAGCAGCTGCCCAATGCAGAGAGTCACAGAAGCAATTGAGTGACAAAGTGGATCAAGTCATGCTGCAGAGCTGAAAACTGCCCAGCTAGCAATATCTAGCTTTAGATATTGCTGAATGAGTGAAGTGGCCAGTGTTCTACCTCTGCACTGACTTGTGGATAGTGTCAAATGCTCTGTGGAGTTGGCTGGAAGGAAGGAAGGAAGGAAAAAGACCAGTTGGGAATGCAGAGACAAACCCACCTGAGCTGCTGAACTGTGGCAAGATGTCACTGCCTGGACAGAGAAGTTGGCTGTGAAAGTTCATCTTGAGATGCACATGTGCCCAAGAGTTGGGCTGCTGAAGAACATCACAACAATGGACAGGTGGATTGAGCATCCAAGATTAAAATGTCTCAGGAGGATCTGGCAACATAAGGGTGAATTATTTCTGACTTGGTGGGCCCATGATGCCTCAGGTCATCAGGGAAGAGATGCAACACCCGGATGGCCTTGTGATCAAGGGGTGGGCTCTTTATCCCAGGTTGTCCATAACTGTGAAACATGCTGGGATCAAGCAGGCCAAGAAAAGCCTCTGTGGTACGGTGGACCATGGTCAAAGCAGAAATAAGGGGAGGCCTGGCAGAGCGGTTACCTCACGCTCCTGTGACTGCCAAGGCAAGTGCTACGTGCTCTTGCAAACAACCTCTGGGTGGCAGGAGCAGCATCCTGTGCCTTGCACCCCTGCCTGGAACACCATCCTGGGCCTTGGAAAGCAAGTCCTGTGGTGACCTGGCAGCCCTGAGAGAACTGAACCGGACAAAGGGACTCATTTCCAAAACAACCTCCTGGACAACCAGGCCGAGGAACACAGTATCAAGTGGCTGTATCATGTTGCCTATCACCAGCCTCTGGAAGATGGAACAGTGCAATGGACTGTTAAAAACCACACTGAAAGCAATGGGTGGTGGGATCTTCAACCATTGGGCTCTACATTTAGCTAAGGCCGCCTGGTTTAGTTAACACCCCAGGCTCTACCAGCAGAGCTATCCCTGCCCAATCAAAACTTCCATATACTGTAGAAGGGGATAAAGTCCCCACAATTCATACAAGAAAAGGTTTTGGGAATACAGTTTGGATTAGTTCTGCCTCAAGCAAAGGCAAACCCATCCTTGGGATTATTTTTCCTCAAGGACCTGAGTGCACTTGGTGGGTAATGCAGAGGGAGCAGGACACGTGATGTGTACTTCAAGGGGGTTTGGTTTTGGGCTGAGGAGAGTGTAGAATGTTGAATTGTATAATATTGGTTGCTGAATGACACTGCTAGTGTATGCCAGAACTACCACAAACAATGAGAATGGACTGCTCCAGCAGTCATGAGATCCTGATACAGACTGCAACCCCAAGAGTACACCAGCTCTCCTGCCCTGGAAGACATCTAGGATGGATAGAACCCACAATTATGGACTAAATGAACTCATTAGACAACTTGGAGGGATGGCCCTTGACTACAGAAATTAGACCTGTAAATTATGTGTGTGTACATGTATATTTGAAAGATGTGGGTCTGGGCAGGATATCTATGGTATAGAATAAAAAGTGAATAACATCCTGGTTTTCAGCCAGAACAAAGTTAATTTTTTGCAGTAGTAGTGAGAGAGGGGAGCCTGGAGCCACACAGGTGTGTTGATGCATCTGGGTTGTTATTTTATACCACCTCAGGTCATTTCTGGGGGCAGAAGTATGGGACTCTTGCTTCCAGGAAGAAAGTGGCTTGTGGTCAGGTAAAACTGACCAGTGGTGGCCAGAAGGCCTCTCTGCCATTGTTTTTCATTGTCCTAGGCTCTTGAAGATGCCTAGGACAATGAGCATTTGTGCATGTAAAAAAGTCACGTTCTCTTTGAACACTTCTGTTATTAGTATTATGTTATTATTACATTGCTCTTACTGTCAATTTTCTTATCTCATTGCTGTTTCCAGTAAATTGTTCTTATCTCAACACATAATTTCTGCCTTTTTTTCTCTCTTACCATAGCAAGGAGGAGAGCAACTCCCAGTTTTCTCTCTAGCTGGAGTGCTAAATTTGGGAAAACCATTCCTAAAACACAACAACCAGGACTTTCAAGAGAGTATCAGAACTTGCCATGTTATTCACCAGATTACAGCCATCATTCTACTCACTGGCTGTTTTCCTGAGGGCAGCTGGGGTGTAATGGGCAGCAATGAGGATTTGGTTCTCCAGAAGAATTGGCTTCTCTGGTTTCCTCTCCTTTCTTACAGTTTCCTCTCCTTTCTGAACAGTCTGTGAAAGTATTCCTGTGAAATGTTGCTGCCTGCTCCCTCATCTCATGTCAAGAATGCACATAGATACAAAATAGTAATTTCTCCTAATTTGTCCTCTGCTACCATTATAATTGCATTCTACATGCCTGCTTCTCTGAACTTCTGGGTCTGGGTTCAGGGTGCAGTCATTCACACCAAGTCATATTTTAGTTCCTACATGACCTTCCCGTAGAATAGCTTTTCCTTGGCAGTTAGTAAACAAAATATCGAGGCTCACAACTTCATCCTGTTTATTCCTTGGTCTGTGTAGCCACAATCGTATTTATCCAGCAAGAATGTTACTCCTTAGACTGTTTCAGTCTGGCAACAAAATGCTGTGTATGGAGAAGAGTTTGTTCTATTGTTTCCCTATCCAAAATAATTTGGGGGAAGGACAAAAGATGTGGAACAGTTACAAGATGAGACAACCACAGTTGTAATTATGCAGTAGTCTTTTAAGGCTGATGCAATACTTAAAAGTAGTTTGGTTTGGATACCAAAATGGTTAAAAAGCATTATCAAGGCATCATTTACACCAAAAATTACTTCTGTCTAACAGGAGAGATTAGCTAAGAAGGGCCAAAATTATGATTGCAGTTAGGGACAGAAGGCAATTCATTGTATCAGTGGATGAGAAATTAAATTAACAACTATCCCATTTATAAAAATGCATTTGAGCATGTTGGTGGTTTGACATGGTCAAAAATATCTATCAACATAATTCAAATGCAGTTTCCTTATCTTCTTTTGTCATGTGAGAGTGCCCAAGTGTATTCGTTTCACAGATTCACCCATACTACAGCTACAATTTCGACTATAGCCAAAGACCTAGCAAAAAAATCCCCACATTACAATATTCCTGAGTTGTTGTAGATATTTTGTCAGACGACTGAAAACCTGGACTAGCATCCATCTGCCATAAAATAGCAGAAGGAGCTGCATCCTATTAACTTTTCATGTTGAATTGGGAATGGACCATCACATATGATAAAATATGAAAAATCTGTATTTTCTGGAATATGTAGTGTCCAGCCTTGGTGCAGGAAGCCTCAAAAGCCTTTGCAGAGTATACCCCTGAGTCTCAGTGAGGTAGTGGTGCAGGAAAGCAGGAGACCAACTGTTTGTAGAAGGGTATTTTCTGCTCTGCTTGTTCCCCATTTTGTAACTGAGAGAAGGATGGTTTGAGTGTCAGCAACTGGCGACTGCTCTGAAGTTGAAGCTTGAACTAAAATTAATCTTAGAACCACAAACTGTTTCATAACATCTTTCATAATAACAAAAATTTATTGCCTTATGATGCTAAGTCCTTCCCTGTTTCTTCACTCTGCAAAACCTCTATTGTACTGGTTTCTTCCTGTTTCATTGAAGGGAACAGCTTGAATGAATCAGTGATGAACCACTTTCCAGAGTTATGAATACTCAGCTATCACTCTCTGTCTTGACTGTCCAGAAAGGCCAGAGCTGCATCTTCAAACATCTTTCCATTCTTCCACTCTTTTCCCTCTGTGTAAGGGAGATGTGGCTGAAACCAGGGTATTAGCCAAGCTTGTGTGCAATGGAGATTCAGGCCTCCTAATGGCATCAGGATCACATAGCTGTCAGTTTGTGCTCCATGTTCCGTTAAAAGCCATGTCTGCTTGTAATGTTGTTGAATTCCTTTTAAAGAAAACTGAATCCCCTGTTGAAGACAGGTTGTAGTTGAGACACCCTTACCCAACCATGGGATTTTTCACTGAAACTTTAAGGATCATCTGAAGATACTATTAAGTCTTGCAATACACAAACATCAGGATATGAACTTAAGATCTCAAGAAACAAATGGATAAGTCAGCTGATAACAAAAACTGTATCACTTGCAAGCTACCAGTCTTCTAAGAGATTACTCACTCTGTTTTCAGATTTCCTGGTTCATAAGTACTCTGGAAAATTTTGCCTGGCTCAGCAATGTTCCTAAATTCTTCAGTTCCTTCTTTGGTGGTGCAGAACCTCCTGTTAGGCCTCTTTGGCTCTTGTCATAACCAATGTTTTCACAACCAAACTGAAAGAGCTAATGAGTGAACCTTATAGCTTAGCATAAATATGCAATTTAGAGCACATCTTAAAAAAATGTAACTCATTACTAACACTGCTTTTCCACTCAAACCAAAGTAAACCAATAATGTTAAAGGGAGGATATGACAAGCTCATCTACAGAGCTTTCACGTTTGGTTACAGCCTCATACCAAGAGCAAAGCATTTGTTACGTGCAATGCTGGACACTGTAGGGTTTCATCGTGAATCTGCAAGAGAATGACTGTTCAGCACTTGGATGGAGTACACAGCCAACTAAGATTACCATCCCAGAAAACATGGGACATGAGAAGAATATTGTTTTCTGACCATGAAAAGACCACACACAGAGTTAATGTGGAATGCACACTGGACCATCTTCAAAAACATAGAAGTTGCATTCTTTGTTATGCTCACAGACTGGTTTAATTAAATATAGGCATTAGGCAGTAAATGTGTTGGCAGTTTCACACTGAAATGCTGCTGTTCTACAAGTGCTGTTCTACTTCCTCACTGTAGTTTATTATTTTAAAATGGTACCACATTTTTTTTCGTTCTGCTTAAGACTGTAGAGGCTTGCAAGGAAGCATATTTCTATAAATCAGAATCTTTAAAAACACAGCATGAAAAGAATTAAATTGTTAATTTAATTAATAAATGTTTAAAACTTGAGTAATTAAAAACATAGGTGTTTACAAGACTTGAGCTTCAAAAGAGTTATGGGTCATATTATAAATTCAAGTGTTTATTGTTTTATATTTCAACAATTAATTTTCTGAGGGCAGTATTTTTTCATTAATGCTATTACTTATATATATATATATTTATCTATATACTTACAAAAATATCATCTATATTTTATTTAGTTTACAATGTCAAAGCTAGACTGTGCCTGAATAACTTTGGTTAAAACATCTGTGACCAAAAATGTAGCTAATAAAAACTTAATACATGAGCTTTTCAGAATATAAACCTGAGCTACTTGACAGTGCATGAGTTTTTTGTCTTGAAAATTCAAGATGTTTAATGATAACACTGATTTTCTTCTCCCTAAGCATTCTTCCAAGGATAAAAGTAACATTGCTAATAGCTTTTCCTTCTAAGGTACTTTTTCTTATTGCAAATTAGATATTTGCCTAGTGGGCTGCTACAAAGTCATGATCTCTAGAGCTTGTTGACTTGTATAGCTGCAATCTTAAAATTATGATAATCCCGTCTTGCATAAGCATTTAGAAAGGGTTTATGAAGGTCATCTTTTCCATTTTCTTCCCATTAGAAGCAGGAGATAGAAAACCTGACTGATAGATATGTGTAGACTAAGGCCACAGTCACTGGCTGGGGTGCCCATTGAATTGATGCCTTGCCTTGAGAAACCTTAAACTCTATTTATTGAAGCTGCAGTTATGCATGCATAGCCTCATCAGCTAAGTCCACAGATTCCAATAAGATCAATAAAGTTATATCTGGCTCATGGACTCAGGAAGCAGCAAACTTCAGGCTGGAAAATATACTGATTCTTGCTGAAAAAAACTCTTTTTATTCCTGTTTTAATCTTCCTGCAAAGATCATGAGCTAGCCAACAGCACACTGCTGGTGAGATGTAGGCACCAGGAAAGTGATCATAGACAAGAAAAGATCTGACTTTGATGAGCAGGGATGGAAGGCTTTCAGGGACTGGAATCAGTATACAATCTCTGTAATGTAGGTAGTGCCCACTCAGCTGGGGAGTAGGAGAAATCATAATTTCTTCTATGCTTTCTTCATCCTTGCAATTTGTAGCCAAGGAGTTTATCTGTGGGATGAAGTAGTGATGGGAGAGCTTTTCCCTAGTTATGTGTTCTTCTGATAACAAATTTCATTATATCGTCTCTTTTGATATTTTCATTTGGAGACTCAACCTCTGAATTTGGGTGGGGTCTTGCTAGGAACCTGTACAACAGCTAGCAACCCTCAGCTTCCAGAAGCAACATTTCCAGGTGATTTAGCTTGTTTTCTCTGTACTTGAGGTTGTAAGTATCTTGTAAGGCATATGACTTGGGAGGTGGGAAGAGGACACTGTTGGTTATGTGTTATTTGTATTGTTCTGACTTTACTAGCTCTATTGTGGTTTTAAAACTCTGAATAAAATTCTCCCAAATCCACTCTTTTTAAGCTGCTTCTTTGAGACAATTTCTATTAATTCCATGTGGTTGCCAAAACACATCCAATATCAGTGTGTCCTCACTTGGGATACCTCTAAGACTTCCCACTAGCATTATTGGATATATGAGGTGGCATCCTGTGGACTGGTGTCCATTCCATGGACTCAACCCCTCCTAGTGTATCCCAGAGATCCCGAACCTGTCATGAAAGACACCAGTGTGCCTAATAACCTATTTCCAGGCTACACTGGTAGATAAACACGTTGAGCAGTGCAGCTGGTGTGTAAGTGACTAAGGTACAGCTAAGGTACCAGTGCTGGTCTGAATGAGACATTCACCCTCCCTGGTAACTGCGGATATACATCACTGTGTAAATAAGTGCTCCTCAGAAGGCACAGCACTGTTTGCTCCTGCTTTGAGGAAAAAGGTTATTTAAATAGATGGCATAGATGGAGCCAAAATATTTTGAGGAATGGAATGCCTATTTCAGTCTTTACAACTTCAGTTGCACCTCTGATGCAGATTGCTGATCACAGTTTGCATAGTCCTTGGGTCATGGTATCCACTGTTTTTTCTGATACACAGGGACAGGGCCGTTGAATAACCAGCCTTTTCCACAATTTGACAGCAATATATTTTTTCTGTTCTGAGCCTGCATCCACGCACATCTCAAGTCAGCATTTAGTATTGAAAACATATGTTGTTTTAATCTGCTTTATGTCTTGTATCAGTAATAACAGCAGCAATATAACCCATTTATTTCTCCTGAATGAAAGAAGCCAAAAGCCACTCTTTTAATGATTTTTCCATTCCTGCTGTTTATATTTTTATAGTGCCTATTAATTGGAAACTATTAGTAAAACAATACTGTGTACACTGTTTAGGAGGCATGGATAAAAAGAACTCATTAGCTGACAAGTTGTTACAGAGAAATACTATGGAGTTTAAAATAAATAAATAAATAAATAAGTGCATGCACTCCAGCCCAGTCTTCAGTGGCTGGCATTGAAAGGATTTCCCCCGTTTTCTGAAAGCCCTTCCATGGGGGAGAGTGAGCTTACTTCCTAAGGAAATTACTCTAGAGGTGTCTGTAAGAGAAAACCAGGCACCACTTTGCAGCTCTACAATTGCAATGAGAGTAATCATGAATGAACCCTGAGCCAAAAGAGTGATGCATGTTTACATTATGCTTACTATATTAAGCCTGCAAATGCATAAAAATGTAGCTGCCATGAACAACTGCCATGTATAGCACTTAGTATTCAGGAAAGCATTTGGTTCTGGATACGGGCCTCTGTGTTGACCTTCTGCTTTAAAAAATCCTCTTCCAGTCATTTGCAGGCTTGGAGAGGTGAATGCTCTGAAATGTAGTGCACACAGCAGCAGATGAGCAGTGCCTGTGGGTGTGTTTCATTTAAAGAAACCCCACTGGCTCTTGCACTGTTCTGGGACTTCAAAAGGAGCCAAGTTTGCTTCATGCCAAGCAGTTGCTCTGCCCTGCCCCAGTGGCACCCGTGGGCAGGGAGCAGGGGGAGCCAATGGACTGCACGTGTGCTTCCCTTGGCATCTGGAGAGGTTCCTCCTCCTCCCTCCAGCCTCATCTGGCACAGGTTATGGCTGGTGCTACTCTTTGTGGGACTGTATGAGTGAAATGAGTCAACTTGACTGTGTCAAGTTGAAAATTATCTTAAAAAAAAAAAAAAAAAAAACAAAAACAAACCAGTGTTTGTAACCTGGGCGTACTACCTGATTACTTTATCTCATGGCTCCATGAGCACTTGAACTGACACCACTAAAAGGACAGAAAAATGAGCAAGTGGAAGATGCTTATGTGACTTGGCCACTGAGAAACAGGCATGTGTAAACCATACCCATAGTGTGGAAAAGAAAATCAATCCACAAGTATTTGTTTTGTGATTTTTTTGGGATCAGTTAAGGTCTGGGGCTTCTTTTATATAGTGAATTATCTTATTCCTTCTAGCAAGAAGTTCCCAGAGTGATACATTTAGAGAGGCTAAAGAACCCTTAAAAACTGGTTTAGATGGTTGCCAAAGAATCAAACATATTTATAATCCCTTTCAAGGTTAACAAATCAGCCTCATAAGGTTGATCTTGTGTTACCAATCCTGTAATACATGGGAATATTAGAGACTATTAAAAGCAGATGGGTTTTGAAGGTGATTTTAAAAATTATCTTTGCATTTTACATAGCTCTAAAAAAAAATACTGTCTTCATTAAGCTGATCTTGAAAAAAAATATTTTTACAATCAATTTCTGCATTCTCTTTTGCACATTCACTTGATTAATGTATTAGTGTTCCAACATTCATAACACAGAAAATGCACTGGTGAGTGACTCCATAAAGAAGACCAAAAATACAAGTTGATTAAATTATTTTGAATTCCCTGACAAGAAAACGAGTATTATGAAAGAGTGCTGAAATGAAATTGTTCAAGTAGTACTGCATTCACAATCTAATTACTTAGGCCTGCCTATTTCCTTTGGACTTACTTTTAAAACCCTTCCAGTATCCCATGTAGGCTGATAGAAAAAAAAGTTATCCTGAGTGTGAAAATAGACAGCATTCAACCACATCTGTAAATCCTGGCACAGGTAGTTCACCTACTGTGAAGGTCTGTGGTCAGCAAAATAAGGGTCTGCAGGCAAACAGGAGCTTGGTAAGTGCTGTGCCTAACTTCTGTAACCATTATGCAACTCGACTAGCCAAGTGTTAACAGCATCCTGTGCTACTGCACAGGCACAAATCCCTCCATCCACTGATGGCAGAGTGGTGGAGGGCAAGGAAAAGCAAAAGAAATAACAGCTTCTGCCTGCACCAAAGCCTAACTTAATGCCTGGTACGTAAATCTTGGTTATGTTATACCATACTCCCAAAAAACTTCAACTTTTCAAATATTCTGTATTTGCATCTTGTAGCTAATTGTAGATTAATACACGTGTCAAGTGATTTTCAAATATTAGTATTTGCACCTAGCTTATGTGTGTGATTTTTAACAAGTCTCACTGACTAACCTCCTTTGTGTAAAAGGAAAAAAGAAAAAAATCATTGTAAGTTCTTTGCTGTCAGTTCTCCTCACCATTTTAACAATTAGTCCTAAGGACTTTCACTGACAGTACATTAAAAAAAAAATCTTTGCTTCAAAGTCAGTCTTGCATGTGGTACTCTATACTGCATGCTCCATGCTGACATATCAATGATCATGTTTGAACCTAGCAAGAACTACAGAAAGCCTGATCAAGCTCCCTGCTTCCTTGGTCACATTCGGTGTATTAATGTGACAGAGAAATGAGTGGATTGACGAAAAGCTGATGTTCTTCAACAGGGTGCTTACAGACATCTCACCAGAGTAATTTTAGGAGCAGATAACTTGTAACAGTCTCACTTTGAGACAGTAGGCAGAAAGAAAATAGCAGCTGTCTGATGTAGTTAGCAAGAGAAAAGGGTCAACAAAGGTTTAGACAGCCTCAGGTGGGGAAGCTGGCAGGCTGCATCAATTGCAAAAGGCAAGACAGGGAAGTAAGGATGAAATATATTGTTTACAGCCATATTCTGCAATTCCTTCCTTGAAAGACAGGCTGGTTAGAGATTTTTCCTGCCAAACATTCAGATCTGGATTCTTTTACATGCACATGGAATGATGTGAAGTGCCAGATCTAGATGTTGAGAATTTATCTCAGTGTTCATTTTCAGCCAGTACTCAAACAGTAATTTTAGACGTCCAGGATACCAGCTCTGAAAATTAAGTACATGGAGGCAAGGAACACTGAGGCAGTTTTCACATAAAAGTACATTAAATCACTTTAGAGCAATCCAGTCAAAGAACTAGACTTAAAAGATTTACTACTGAGGATTTTCCTAAAAATCAAACCAGTCCCAACAAAGATTTTCAGTGATGAATATGTGAGTTTTAACAGAGAGTTTGGAAGAAATCTAAATATCACCCTATCACAGCTTTCTGGTTTGTTTATTTTTAATTGTATCTTCCATATTTACTTCACAACAATTAATCATATTGCTTCTAAAGTCTGACCACAAAACCTTCCATCCACTAAGTAGATTTTTTCAGCTCACACTGTGTAGAGATGATCATGGAAAAAAATAATAAACTATGACTCAGGCAAGATGGGGCTACTTTTGCCCACTTCATTATTTGGATGGGAAGTGATCAACACAGCCTTAGCTGTCAGGAAGGCACACAGAGCCTTCTGCAATAAGGCAGCTAGTGAACAGAGATCTATCCAGAAACTGAATTAACCATCTTCTGTGGCAAGGACTGCACTTGGGTATTGTGCAAGTTGTGTAAAATCTAGTTCTGTCCACTAAACCACACTGGGACCTGTGGTTACCTTACCATAAGATGCACACACCAGTACCATTTGCCACCTGTGGCTTGCTACCTGAGTCCACAGTGGTATTTGGGATAGTAAACCCACAGAAACCAGGGGACTGAAAACAAATACCCAGAGGCCTTTGGTGCTGGCACACAGCAGTTCCAAACACCTGTGAAATCCCCATTGGCAGAAGCAGCCACACAGCAAAATGTTTCAGCTTTTCAGTACGTGTAACTCCAGTTTTTCATGAGGTTGTTATTGACTAAGGCACTGCACACACCTCAGTAGTCCACAGCTCAGTACTGGGGAAGGTGGTCTCAGTGAGCAGCAGTACTTTTGACTGTACAGATTGACCACAAAGGACATACAACTGTTCTCAGGCATCTTGTTGAATAACACAGAGCTTTTGCAGCTAAGGGACAATTAATGCAAGAAGGCTAAAAATTTTGTGCAAACAATAGATCTACTAATTAGTCTTGTCAGAGACCAAACTGCACAAAAATTATGCCATATCTACAAAGCACTCTTCAATCCCTTCTCTTAAGGAAGATTACTATATGACTTTAATTTGTTTTTCTGAGAAAATGGGAAGAACAAAATTATATAGTCTAGCTGTTCACTGATTTTAACCAGATTTAAGTTTCACTGAGTTTTTCAAAAGAGTGAAATATGTCTGGAAAACCAAGATTCATTAGTACGTAATTGAATAGAGCAGCTTGTTTATTTCCATTTTCAAAGGTACTCCATTTGTCATCTAACTGATACAGTCAGAGTGCAGAAGTTTTGCTTCTCAGCTGTGGAGTGAGGCTCTGAAAAAGTATAGTGAAGGCAAGATAGCCTTTGCACAGGCTACACTACCCCTTCCATAGACGGCAAATAAATAGATTTTATCTCATTTAATTTTTTTAAAGGATAATAAAAATAGGTATGTAACTGGTTTTTCTGATCAATTACTCAGAAGCACCTGAAAAGTTTCTTGTTGATTTACTACATTATGCTGCTTGCATCATTTTTCTCTTCTATCAGCTATGATAACAATTGTGATTTTCTGTGCTTTTTCTACAGGACAATTCTCCTCACCATGCTCTGTCTACATGGTCTGCTACCTTCTTGTGCTAGAGTGAAACTGCTGATTTTCACAGGCGTTCCCTATTTCTCTTAGCACATGATAAAAATACAATGAAATGAGCAAGTAGAATATAATAGCAGAATAATGCACTAAATTATGTGTGATGTTTGAAGTGCAGAAGCTAATATTAATGAAGCATTCATAAATCCTGGAAAAGAAATTATTCAATTCTGAACTACACTGCAGGTAAAGTAACATTAGAGAGTAGTGATGTCCTTAATAATTATTGACCTGAGAATGAGTCCTTAGTGGAAAACTATATTTGGTTTATGAAGGCTTGGTATTTAAAACAACAGAATTTTATGCAGTTCTTTTGCCATTTCTGGACACAATCCACATGATCAGCTGGTCTACACTGAAAGCCAGCAAGACCATTTTAAGGGCAACAAGATTGGCTCGTTTCGTTACAATAGATGATGAAGGCTACATTTCTTTCTCCTCTGACTTCATATCAGCCTTCCAGATATTTAGATTCTCAGCTGTAGCCACTCATCACCATGCAGGCTTCCAGTCTGGGCTGTTGCCAATGGGTCACCCTAGTGCTTCTTCCTTGCTCTGGGCCACTTGTACCAGCTCTGTGCCCATACACCTACACAGTGAAACAGATTAAGAAACTGATCTGGCTGAGAGCTAATCATAACAATAAGAAAAACTGAGTCCTCAGGAATTTTGCTTTGTCTGGCTTGCTGTCATCTCTGAGGACTACCTGGTTCAAAAGCTAAGGTATGCACTGCAATCAGATAGTGGCCTTGGACTGACCTTTGTACCATAGCACTGCAGGAGCTGCAGTGGTTAGTCACATAAACTTTTTTTTTTTTTTATTTTCCTAACATTTCTTGTTCAACATTTCCTTTTGAACATAACTTCTTGCAGTCATAACTTTCCTTCAGACTGTGTTTTCAGAGGAAGAAACCAATTACAGAGATGTGGATATATATTTTATTACCTCTGCTTAGCTCTATTCTATGAGGAATAAAATTTTTTTTATTTCTAAAATCCCATTCTAGTAGGACTCAATCCTCTTATTGTAGGCATGTTACAGCAAACTCTCTATGTGTTCGGTTTTAGAAATCAAAATTAAGATATCCTCCAGAAAAATAAGATGTTCAGGCTGCTGTATGAATAAAAATACAAATACAACTTTGAAACTGTATTTTAAAACTCTACTGTAACATCAATAAATGCCAAATTAAATGTAATTTTTTTAACTTCAGTCCTCATTTTAGGGATGCATAAACTATGATTTATGCGTAGAACATTGTTGCAAACTTAAGTAAAATGCCTAATTGATTATTTAAGAGGAAATCTCAAGCAAGGATTAAGAAAGATAAAACTGAACGAGCTAAAAATTTCAACATTCAGAACTTTCTCTTTGTTTTAGATTCAGAAGAAATTTGTCCAGTTAAACACAGCCTGCATGCTGTCAGTTTAACTGGATAAATTCTAACTCAACTGATTTTTTTACATAAGGTGTAGAAAGTGAACAGTCTTTTTTTACTTAAAAATAAATTAAATACTGGATTATTCAATGATTACATGTTTTTAAAATGTTTCCCTTTGTGTTTAACAATCCTAGTGGAAGTGGCTTCCCATAGTTTTAAAAGTGCTAACACAGAGCTGCACTGGGTACCCGCAGCATTAAATTCAATGATCAGGCAGAAGGAACTGCAGAAATGCCAGATCTTTGAAAATACAGAATTTGGTCTAGCTGTGTAGGTATAGACTTAAGCACTAAGTTAAAGACACACCAACCTGATCTCTACATAATAGTATGCAAGCCATGAGCAATCTTGAGAGGACATTTAATAGAACATTTAATGCTTGACCATGCAATGAAAGGCCTTTGCAAAATGGGCTATAGTATAGAATTTTTACTAAGATAACAGGTATTTGTTGCTAAAGAGTAAAAAACCCATTACTTGCTATGCTGTACATCACACACATTTTTTCCTTATGACTGACTACAGATGAAGAGCTAGTATTCCTATAAAGGAGCTTGTTAACACATAGAAAAATACTTCCTTTTCAATGATAAGCTCCTTCAAGAAAAGTCTTGAAGAACAATTTAGAACAATTTAAAAAGTGTTCCATGAGTCCGCAACTCATGCTGAACAACACTTTCTTCTGCAGTACTGTATGTTTCCTGAATGTTATCTAAAATTACGAAGCTGCATCTTAGTTTCATGAAGGACAAAACAGAAGCAACCATTGAAAACCGCTCCATCTGTGCTAGCCAAATATAACCATTGATCAGCCCTATTTGACTCTTAAATTTAGGACCTAATGTGATGCCTAAGAAACCTCTACTTTATTTTAGTGGGTTTTGCCCTTGAAATCTAATGCCTTCTTCACCAGAGAAAACAATTGATGTCTCTCCCCCTCCCCTTCAGTTGTGTTACACCCAAAACTGTAAGCAGAGCTGGAGCTCAGGACAAATACAAGCTCAAAGCAAGCACTGCTGGCAGTTTGAAAGACTGCAATTGCTTTCTTCCATTGTTTTCCTCGTCTTTTTTCTATTATTTTTCCCTAGTGCTGTATGATTCCTGCAGAGACTGTAATTGGAAATGGGGAAACAACATAAGAAAACCTGTTTACAGAGAACTGCTCACTTACTCAGAAGGACCCTGGCACACATCAGTTTTTCAGTCAGTTTTACAAACTGAAGAGCATTGTCAACATTTCAGAATAACATCCACATATCAATGTATTGTTATTTTTATTTGTTTATGCTGTGGAAAGATGAAGAGATCCCACAATATTAGGTAAACCTCAAAAGAGTCTCTTTCAACCTCCAGATTAGCAATTGGCTTTGATATAGTTGTCATGTACTGAGTTATATTGCAATAGCTCAAAAGTGTAGGGAGAACTGTAACCCTCCTAAAGAAGACGAAAGAAAAAAACTTGATTAGAGGTAAAGTAGGAAAGCTGTCCCCAAACAGATTCCAACTCTGTCAAGCTGTGTTCTACAACATCTTAATTCATCCTAAAAAGGTGTAAACTGAAAGAGAGGAAGGTCCATCTTCTCTCCAGTGAGATTGTGCATAGCTAAAATAAGCCAGAAAAAGCTGAAATGCTATAAACTCTATACATCCTTTCATCTGAATTCACCTCCTGATGTTATCAAACACTTAAACAATTTAGTACCTAAACACAAAGATCTTTGTTCAAACTGCTGTCTTAAAACTAAAGATTCTTCACTTAACCACTTGCCCATCAGGTTACCACAAGAACTCTCAGTGTCTTAAAATTCTTCCCCATGGTATAGATCTACAGAATGTCCTCTGAAGACTTACATGCCATACTGAATTCAGCATCAGTATTGTATTATTTATGTTTCTAAGTATTGTGGAAGAAAAATAAGGAATATTTTATCTTTGCATTTTTGTTTTCTTCATAACCAATTAACATTAGAAAACACAAGTTCAGAACAGCTTCCTTTTGGTCTCATACAAATGTCAAGGTGATTCTACCAGCCAAGGGGGCTGCTGCCTACTGTAGCAGCTAAGGATGAAATACCAGGAATTCTAGATTTGAATGCATTTTAGTTGGTGTATTTCCTACTTTTCTTTTTCATATAAGAAAAGCCTGTCCCAAAAAGACATTTATTACTTAGCAAGAGTTAACAATTACTCCCTAGTGATACATATATATAACTTCCATGACAGCTTTGCTCAGTTTGTGGGTCAACAGTGTATTCCTTAACGAAAGAAGGAAAAAACAGAGTTGCTGTTATGACGCAGGTGCTGAAATCTTGGTAACAGTTCCAGAGCAACATGAAACCCCTGTAAATCATTACTGCCTCACAAGGCAACCAAGGCAAATATTTTCCCAAACTACTCTTATTTTGCTAAGAGTGTCATCTTGTGGAATTCTTGGAACATTCTTCAGCCCTGATTGGCAGCTGAAGAGGAGGATTAGTTTTCCTCCTGGTGGAGTAATCCCTTATAGCTGAAGGTGATTACTTTTAAGAAAGCAATGTGTCAACAAAGCCAATGTTCCCTGACATCTACCACTAATGAGACACCATTCTTTTGTTTGCTTTCCAGTGGCATTTCCTAATGACAAAGTCTGGGGTAGTAGGAGTGGGGAGAATAGAGAGGCATTTGGTTTCTTTAAGACACAGCAACTGCACAGACTTTGATATCAAGCTATTGTAATCTCAACTCAAAAAACACTCAGCACATATAGAACTGTACAGACTTCATTACACCTGGTGGGTCAGATTCCCCCATTCCCACTACC
The DNA here is from genome assembly GCF_036417665.1 of Passer domesticus. Lineage (NCBI taxonomy): Eukaryota > Metazoa > Chordata > Aves > Passeriformes > Passeridae > Passer > Passer domesticus. The sequence continues at coordinate 39,841,788 of NC_087512.1, read as the reverse complement.
AGTTATTCTCACAAAGCTCTGTAGTGTTGATAACAATTACCTTAATCAAAGCATAAGCTTTCCTCTTGATGTCACACTACAAGAGGTGTTCCTTCAGATTGTCTAATTTTATCAACCTTTCTCTAATGACTGACAGTATTTTAGGTCATGGTACTTTCCAATTAACAGCACAATTAAGAAAAAAAAAAGTAAATTCTGAGAATGAAATTTATTTCCTGTAACCAAAGCTATAATCTGTGGCAGTATGCCAAAAGACATTTACATTTCTCTTTAATTATCTAAAGCAATTCAAGTTCTAAAGCATTCTTTTGAAGCAATATGCCAAGAAAATATGGTTTAGAAGCTTTAATGATTTTATGCATGCCAGTATACAAAGGCAGTTTTGAAAGTACAGTCCAGCACAATGCACTGTATAGTTGCTTAAAATTTCAACTGGCGTCATTCAGCCCACACAGCTACCTATATAGGATATATAGGTAGCACATAGGCACCTGGTTTTCAAAACACCTGCAAATCCCCACAAAAAAAAAAAAAAAAAAAAAAAAAAAAAAAAAAAAAAAAACACAACCCCAAACCCCAAATAAAATATATGAAAAGGAAGGAAAAAAAAAAAGACAATATTTGGAATTGTCGCTCTTGCAGGACCCATGAGCAGATCAGAATACTTTATTCATTCTGAAAACAAGCAATGAACTCTTTAATTAGCTTGTAATACCAAGACACACAGATGGAAGAATTCTGTTTAATAACTCAACACCACCATGGTATTCAAGAACAATTAATTCTCAGAGAAGTCAACACTGTTGGAAATAAGCCCACGATTCTAACAGTCTGCATTTTTCTAAGCTCTTTCGTCCAAATATCATGTAGTCTCTGTTTGCAACGGAATTGTTGCACAAAATATTACCACCACATAGGTATTTTAGAAGCATTAATATCTGCCTAGATATGAACACTCACCTATCCTATGTAAGGTCCCAGGATTTTGAAGTGGATTATTGTTTGGTTTTTGTTGTTTGCAGAGGGGCTCTTGGAAGTGTGGGAAGTGGACAAAATCAAGCATTTCCCACAATCAAGAATATTGTGCATGAAAAGAGACTCTGAGTCATAGGTCTTTAGTGAACCAGAAGATCTGCTCTCACTACTACCAGTACAATCTGGAAATAGCCATTTGCAAAGCTCCAGCCACCTGTCCAGAGAACAAAACTGTGCTTTTTTCAAAGAAAGCACAGTGGCACTAGTAGCAATAAATGCAATATACGGAAACATGAGTAAACGTTAAACATAGATTCATAAACACTCACAAGTGTGTCTTTGAATTGTGAATGCTAGTCTGCTTGTTCAAACAATTTGTTACAGATGAGTACAGAATTCTCAATAACACATCACTGAACATCATTAACACAGATGCTTCTATTGAGTTTCACACATTGAGAAAATATTTACTTAGTGTAATATCATAGGGAGTGCTAAGACTTCATTTATGCATTTACTTTATAGTAAATAACATCATTAATAAAGAAAACAAAACTGATAAATGTAAAAAAAAAGGATTGTGATGCATGATTCTTGGAAGAAGAGGGAAAGAATTGCTCTGTGCATTCCTTCCCTGCTTTGTAAAATAATAGGCAATTTTTTTCCATTATTATTTAAGAGAAAATATATTCTACCATAAGAGTGTCTTGGGTTGCAATTTGCAATGGAATATATTTACTCAGCCTCATTAAATATAGTAGAGAAGGCTAAGAGGCTGCTCTTCCCCCAGTGGAACATGAAAGTACTTAACAAAATGAAAAGCCAAAGAAACCATACAAAACACAGCTTCATCATGATACTGAGGTGCATGTATCTGGGCAGAAAACCCCTAGTTAAGATAAAATGTCAAGAGCAATCTAACAATTCTTACACCTCAGGGCTTAAACATATCAACAAAGGACAAGACAGACTTCTGTCCTGACATCTACAGACAAGCAATTAAAACCCAAAAAGAAGAATGTTAGGCTTCCTGATGAGCAGTTTGGCATTCAGAAACACTGGACTTCCCTGTAGCTGAGCTGCTAGTTTGTTAAAAAGGGGAGATGTAAAGGCAAAGATTGTATTTTTTTAGTTGTCCAGCTTGTACAGCTGGGGAAAAAAAAAGGATAACTTTTGGGTGCACAAGTCCTTTAGTTGTGAAAAACTACCTTTAAATTATGCACGTGGGAGCTAAAACTCATAAAACCGGAAGACATTAGAAGTCCTGGATTCATTAGGGTTTAGGGCATGCTTAAGTGTGTATATAAGATGCATAAAAAAACCCTCTTCCATTTTCTCCTACAGCTCCTTCCAAAAACCTCTGTGTGCTCCCTAGGCAATAAATTCCTGTTTCTCAACTATATTAGAAGATAGCACTTCTTAACTCCTCTCTATTCCAGAGGCTCAAATACCTTTCCTCTCATTTCTAATTAAACTCAGCATAATTAGATTCACGGGCACTGTTCCTAACATGCACATAACTTTGAAGTTCATTATTTCGGTTCAGAGCTGAAGAAAGACTTGTGTACAAACGAATTTTCTGAGATTCCCAACTATTCCACTTGTTCAATTTTTTTTTTTTAATTGCCACAACCTACCAAACCACCCTTGGGCTTATTTTTACCACCTATGACCCCAACATCCCAACACAACTCTCACTCTGTTTTAAGGGCGGAGTCAAATATGGTTAGTAGGAAGTGATGGGATAGGAAATCACCTCAGTCCTGGTGATCACTAGTGTTCTAGGAAGCACTACAGGGAGAAGAGCAGACAGTTTAGCCCTTGTATAACACTTCCTCATGTGGCAGACAAGTAGGAATGACTGGTCAGCAAAACCGTAGCAGACTTCCATGACTTACTAATGCTCATGTTCCCAGAGCATTTTTCACCAGATTCCAAGATTCTCTCAGATGAGGTGTCATTCTCCCACAGAGAGGTACAGAACTAGGAAACACTATGGTAGAAACAGGATGTTTATAGACTGATACACACTTCAACACCTCCTCCTAATCATAAATCCTCTCAATAATCACCTTGGTTTCAGTAGGTACAAGTTATGATTCTGTCTCTTAGATCCAGACAAATTCCTGTGAACTGCTCAGGCACATGGTGCTGCTTCTGTAACTTTTCTGCACCACATGAAATTTTTGGTCTCATGGAGACATTTTGCACCATATTTAGGATGATGTGTGGGATCTACAAAGGGTCAGAATGGAACACGTATCTGAAATTTCAGAGCTCCAGCTTTGAGACTGATGGAGAAGAGACGATAGAGAAGATGTGTTTCACCTTGTGGCACTTGCATTCTCTCTGTATTTCCTGTATGAACACACCAGAAACCATATGTGCTATGTTAATTACACCAGTAAACACGGGAAACTTCTTAGGCCAGGGATGGCCATTAGCCCAAGGGTGACCTAAGAGGTTTCTCAGGTTTATCAAGTTCATATCAAGCCAGGGATGACCCGAGAATGCAGCTTAAAGACCCAGTTATTTATATTCTGCAGTGTTTTCTTCAGCTGTTGGTATGGTAGGAATCCTTGGTGTGCCATTGCATCTTGTGTCCTTGGTGTGACTTTCTGAAGTAAACTGTCAGTCTCAGTCAATGAATTAGCCCTGTAAATCACATACTGTTGAAGTCTTACAGAAGATGGGATAATTTCTAACAGCTGAGCTCTAATATTTACTAATCTTTAAAAACTTTCTATCAAAAACTTTTAAACAATATTTAGCTTTTCAATTTTTAGATTTTTAACTTTTTAATTAAGTCAGTGAATTTTGAGTTCACTTGCAAGATTAACAAGCTTTTTTTTTTTTTTCCCCTGAAAAGGCCCAGCAGAGTTATGGTGTTAATATGCTCATTAATGATGATGAAATTTTGACTGGAATGCTTATTTAATTGCACTATGATACCAAGAAAAGGCAGATATGAAAATAATGATATTTCATAACAGCTGAATATCATATATAAAAGTATAATAGAAGTGTTTTCCAGTGACATACAGACATGCTTAAACAGAAGACTTCAGGGAAGGATAATGCTGAAAGGGATCTGGGGATTACACTAACTTCCATCCTGAACACAAGCAAAAAAAAAAAAAATGCCACAACTACAAATAAGGTGAATTCTCCGTTGGGAGAGGTACTGTGTGTGTGTGAGCCTTCATACCACAACATTGGAACCAGCTGTGGAGCATCATGGAGAGACTGGTAAAACTCATTAGGGTTTTAGAAAATACACCAGTGGAGAAAGGTAGAATGAATTGCCTGAAGGGTAAAGATTGAAGGAAGGCATGGATAATGTATCTCTTTTTTATGTAATGAGAAAGGAAATAAATTTTATTATCAATGCTGAAATGGAAAAGGAGCAATGTGTTTAAACTATAGAAATGGAAATTTTGGGTTAGATATTGAGAAAATACTAATACCTTTCCAATAGCCAGAACCATGCTCCTTACTGTTTCAGCAGAAAAACTGTGGAAGATTTTGAAGGCCAGGCTGGGCAACCATCCTCCAGGAATATCATAGGAACCAATCCTCTTTTCAGAAAAAGGACAGAGCAAACTCCTTCTCTCTCCTCTCTGTGCCCATCCAACTATGTATTTCTTTTGACACGGAAACCGCGTTCCACCAGCCTGGTGCCTTTCACACTCTTCCTCCCCTCGACGCCCAAGGTGGGAGCAGGGGGAGGAGGCAGAGGCTGCAGGAGACCCCGAGCGAGCTCGGGTGCGCTGTGCTGCCGGGGGAGCAGCAGGGCGGGGTCAGCCCTGCGGGGCTCTCCCGTCCTTCCTTCCTCCGCTTTTTTCCTAAAGTTTATTGTAAAGGGGCAACGCTCGCGGGCCGCTCACGTGACCCTGACAGGTCCTGCCTATTGAGAGCCAGACCACCCACATAGAGGACGATGGAGCTGCTTAATAGAAACAGGCATGTAATTGTGAGGCTTTCCAGCACTCGGCAGAATGTCTGCAACCTAGGAGGGTTGTTTTTTTACATTTTGAGTTCCTTCGGCGTAAAGGGGGGGAAGGAAGGAAGGAAGGAAGGAAGGAAGGAAGGAAGGAAGGAAGGAAGGAAGGAAGGAAGGAAGGAAGGAAGGAAGGAAGGAAGGAAGGAAGGAAGGAAGGAAGGAAGGAAGGAAGGAAGGAAGGAAGGAAGGAAGGAAGGAAGGAAGGAAGGAAGGAAGGAAGGAAGGAAGGAAGGAAGGAAGGAAGGAAGGAAGGAAGGAAGGAAGGAAGGAAGGAAGGAAGGAAGGAAGGAAGGAAGGAAGGAAGGAAGGAAGGAAGGAAGGAAGGAAGGAAGGAAGGAAGGAAGGAAGGAAGGAAGGAAGGAAGGAAGGAAGGAAGGAAGGAAGGAAGGAAGGAAGGAAGGAACTAAAAAGGGAAAGAAAGAAAGAAAGAAAGAAAGAAAGAAAGAAAGAAAGAAAGAAAGAAAGAAAGAAAGAAAGAAAGAAAGAAAGAAAGAACGCACTGATGTTCCATTTAAGCCGTCAGTACCAGTGAATGAGGGCGCCCCCAGACCTCCAGCACGGCTCACCCCGAGTGGCTCCGGCAAGGGCAGTGATGGTAGGTGCCTTCCCTTCGGCGGGCCGGCAGCGGGCCCGGGCCCGGGGCGGTGTTGGAGGGGCTACACGGGCCTTGGCGGGGCTCGGAGGGGCGGGGGTAACTTCCCTCTGGCAGTCGGGGGCCGGGGCTATCGGCCGGGCACCGGGTGCGGCCCGAGCGGGGCACGGCGTGGAGCCGGGGCGGCGGGGCTCCCCCGGGGCCAGGCGCTGCTGCCTCTCGCCCGGCGCGGCGGTGAGGTGGCTCCGGTAGGGATGCGCGGGGGACACGCCGCTGATGGGAGGTGGCTCCTGAGGTGACTGCAGTGCCGCAGAGGATGGCCGTCTCCGCGTTTCGCACCTGTGTGAGCTCTGGTCCGAACAAACTGCTTTGCGGGGAGCAGAAACTTCTCTGGGGCTAGGCTCTACAGGACAAGGACCGCCTTAGGTTGAAGTCAACATTGGCTTCAGCCTCCGGCTTCAGGACTCGTGTGGCTGGCACCGGGCACCATCAGGATCGGTACAGCGCTGCTGGAATCGGTCTCGTGCCTGCTGTCTCACTGCTTCCAGGGACTGGAGAGTGGGAGGATATTCAGTGGCAGGTCTCACCCTCTCCGATCCCTTAGCCTCACTACGGGAGCTAGACCTGGGTGGGGGCAAAAGCACGGAGGGGTTGGGGAGACACCTGGTATCGTCGGATGGTTTTAAAAGGAGTTTTGGAGCCAAAGTGGGTTTGGGAGCCAAAGTTTCACAGCTCCTAACCAGACAGCCTTTAGCAGCTAGAGAGTCTTACTTTGTTTCAGCACCAGTCTCATAAGTGTATCCAGTTTCTGGTTAGGGCTACTGGGGGCATTGTGCGTCTGAATTGTAACATGACATTGCATCTGATCAGCAGGTAGTGCTGTTTAGAAATATTGGGGCTGAGGAGGGAGGAGAGAAGAAATCTTTTAAAATCTGTTAGATTTTAAGAGCCTGTAGATATAAAACTGGCAGCCTAGTCTGAATTAAAATGTCTTAGGCTTCTGGGTTTTTATCCTTATTTCACACACACATGCACATGCACGCACACACTCACACACACACCTTTTATTTTGTTCTGCCTTTGCCACAGTGTATAAAGCCCTATTGAGACATGTAGGCGTGATGTGTAAACCGGATTAGCAGTATGAAAGAAAGACATACAATGAGCCTGAATTGTTTTACTTCCTTTTCATTTCTCACGCCTATATCTCTAATAAATTTGTTGCTCCAGCAGTGGGTCAAAGAGATTGTGTCGTTCAGCTTTTTTTTTCTTCAGAGCCCGATGGCAGAGATCATGGAAGGGAATGCCCTGCCTTCTGGCACATGCAAAACTTGAGCTCTATCTTTACACAGACCCGGTGTTGTCCAGGCTGGCTAAAAAAGGTTCAGTGTAACTTTCCCCTCTCAATGCACATTAATGTCCTGCAAGTGGCGGGGCATTTTGCCAAGAAAAGAATCTACTTGGGTTTATAGAGGTAAAGCTCCTCGTGGAATATGATAAAGTTTGCTAGGGCTGGGATGTCCTTGTGATTTTGGACGGAGCGGGCTGTTCCTCCATCCAATGTCTTCCGCAGCTTCCCGCGTGCTCTTCTCCTCTGGGAGTCCGCTGCTGTGCGGGAGGAGCCCAGAAGCCTCGGAGACTCCTCTGGAGGCACATTTCCCCGCAGCCCTCCGCAGAAGAAAATGCCAGCGCTCCTGGGTTGGTGCTGTAGATCCCTCATTTGCTCCTTTGTGGCGTGCAGAGCAGCTTTCCATTAAAGGAGATCAGGGGTAATTAGCCGCATTATTTTGACAAGTTGGCTCGAGCAGTTCCCTTTCTTCCAGGGCTGAGGAGGGGGAGAGGCCGCCCGCCTCCTTCCCCAGGCGCGGGCGCTGAGCGGCGGCGCTGCCCTGCGGAGCAGCTCCCGCTGCGCGCCGCCGCCCCCCGACGGCAACCCCCGCCGGCCCGGTGGCCAGCACGGCACTCCGAGTGGAAAAGGACAGCGAGGCTCAGGCTGCCCGGCAAGAACCCAGTGACTGTGATCTCATGTCAGAGCCGGAATCAGGTGTGCGGGCGGAGCACAGGGCTGGGGCAGCCCTGTGCACTTGTGGGATGCACACCTGTGTGAGAGACAAAAATTTGAGGGAGTACAAAAGTTAACTATTTTCCCATAAGTCGGTCTTCTCCCAGGGTCAGCACTCTTGTAAACCGTACAAAAGGAACCCAAAATGGCTGCGCTTCATTTCTGTCTTTTCTTTATTAGGGTAATCAGATGCTCCAGCAGTGCAAATGTTTTTTGATGGGTGTCTGCAGGTGAAGAGCAACCTGGAAAAAACGTGTTAAACTAACATCACTGTAAATATCTGTTACCCACTGTTAATCTCTATTGGATTGATCCTTTACCTGGCTGGAGAAGTGCTCTGCAGTATCAGGGATTATGACCACAAAGAGAATGTATGCAAGAGGCAGAGCATTACAAAATGAAGCCGACTAAAGTCAATGTTGAAATTGTTGTACACCAGCCTGGGCTGTCTAGGCATTGAAAGAACAGGTATGAATGGTTGTAGATTGCAGTCCCTCTACATAAGGAGACAACTTCCTAGGCCTTCACCATATAGCATGTCCTAGATAAGAAATGTGGGAGATCCCCTTGAGTTGCTGACGGTGGAGATAGCCCTTCGCGTGGAGAAGCAGTTGCATGCTCAGGGCATGCATATCACAGTCAGCAGTGCTTACAAATGTAAATAAGGGCAGATTGATTAGGAACAACAGTATTGCCAGGAATGTAGCAAGCAGGCATCAGCTATGAGGCAGACTGGGGGCAGCCACTGCTCTGACCACCCAAGTGGAGACTTTTACACTGACATTTCTTCCTTGAGGGGAAAAAAACCCCAACATACATACACACACCCATCCCAGAAACAAGACCAATTAGATCTCTGCAGTAATTAATCTCTTGTGTATGCTTTTAAAAAAAAATCTTCCAGACCACAGGGAGAGAGGGGAGATTAAGACAATGCTTGTTAAATTTGAGCCTTCAGATAGAGTTTTGGAACCAGCAGTGAGAATGGGTTTTAGGCTACTGTGTGAAGACTAGCAGGCAGGAGGCATGTAGGACAGTGCTGGCGATTCCAGGTGCTTGAAAGGACAGTCTTCCCTGGCTTTGGAGCCTACCAGGAGGCTGAACCAAAATGCTTCTGTACCCATCCCTTTTTTCTCCATTCCCCTGCCCTACTACCGGATCAGACACGGTGCGGTTGAGCACTTCCAGAAATAGTTGTCACATCACTTCCTAGATAGATGCCCGGTCACTGTCGCAAGTGGAAACTTGAATTGGAGGTGGCCGACTGCACCCCGGGAGCAGGTTTCAGCCTCAAACAGAAAACAGCCTCCAGCTGCAACCGCTTCAGGTTTCCTTCTCCCATACGTACGCACCTACGTGTGCGTGCATGACAGCTTGCTGCTCCTAGCAGCTTTCCTGGAGACAGTCCTGTGCGGGGCACAGGGCAGGGCCCTCACGGAGACAAGTTTCCCAGGGTGGGAAAAAACGGAGTTGGGTGAAATCAAAGGAAAAAGGGACTCCCTAGCCGGCGGGTCTGGCCCTTGAAAGGTCCTGACCATTGGTGCCTTTAGGCAGTCTCACGGAGAAATCGGTGCTGCGCGGTGCGCAGCTCGCTCCCGCCGGCGGCCCCGGCTCCCGGAACGCTGCCAGCCGGCGTGGCCGGCGCCGGGACGGCCCCGCTAAGGGCGGTCGCCAGCCCGCCGAGGGGAGGAGGACGCTTGCAGTGACCAGGGGCTCAGGGATTTAGCTCAGGACCACTGCCCCAGGTACACGCACGGCGGGGCTGAAGGGAAAGCTGCGCAGTGCCGGCGGGTTTGTCGAGCCGGGCACCGCACCGGGCAGGGGCTGCACGGGGTTCTCTTCTCACCTCGGGTCCCCATGCCCCTCTCTTCTTCGCTGCATTTCTCCCACCCCCCCTCCAGCTCCCGATCTCTTTACAGCCGCTCTCCTCCGCCGGCGTGTAGCAGCCGTGCTGCAGGAGGGCAGCCACCCAAAGCACCTCCCCGGCCCGGGCTGGGCGCGGAAGGCAGCGCTGTCTGCTGCCCCCGCCCCGGTACCCATGGGTGTCCGCCACGGCCCGCAGCTGCCTCCCGGAGCCGCGCTGCGCACCGGGGCCGAGCTCGGGGCTGCGGGGGGACGCGCGCAGCTCCAGAGGCAGCAATTAATGTCTGATTCTCAATGAAGAGAGACGCGGAGAAGCGGTGCCAAAAAAGTAAACAATCGCGTGCAGTTCGAGAAATGTTTAGCGCGGCCAGGCAGGCTGCGTTTCACGGACTTTTACACTAAAAACATCAGAACTGGCTTTCCTCGGGTTTCAGTTAAAGAATGAGTCCTAAGTTGAAACAGCTAGCTACCGCGCGGCTTTAAATCCCTTAAGTGTTAAATTTTCATTGTGTTTTTCTAAGTGCACGGAGTGGTTTTCTCGCAAGGAACTAAGTCTCCTCTTTAGTTAAAAAGAGAGAGGGAGAAAAATCTGGCACTTTCTACCGCAATATCCACCACCCTGTCATTATTCCTGCAAGCCTGGGAATTCAGCTCGGACCTCCCAGTATTTGTTGCAGCTCGAGGCCAAAGTGCCTCTAAAAGGATTTTCTTTTAAGGCCTTTAGAAATCGTTTAATGCTGCTTTTTCTTCGTTTCCCTCTCTTTTTCTTAAAAGGGAAAAATGTATTTCTGTATGTCCCTGGCGAGCAAGTTCCGCGCGTGTATTTGCAAGCATCCCGGACGGGGGTCGGGGGAGGGGAGTAAGGGGAGGGGGGAGTAACACTCTTGAAAAGAAAACGAAGAAGAAAGAGGGAGAAGGCATTCCTTAATGGAAGTATTGCATGCAAAGAAGACTGGATCTCTTTAAGACTCCCCCTGAAGCTGGAGATGCACACACAAGGGTTGCCGGCCTGGGTGGTCTCTCTACTTTGGTGAGCTGTTGCTAAGCAGCTAATAATAGTCATGTTTGCTGAGTAATTTCTGCCCTCCCCGAGCCAATCACCTCGCAGAAACCCAAGCCATCTGACAGCCCCAGGGGCGGGCTCTCAGCCCCTTTTTTTTTCCCTCCCTCTCTCGCTCTCTCTCCACTCATACTCCCCCCCACCCCCCCCCCCCCCCCTCCTCCTCCTCTTTATCCAAATGGAGAGAGTCCTTTTTTTCTTCTTCATCTCATCTCTGGAGCCGAGGGGCTGCAGCTCGGTGCTGCCGCGCACACACCGGGGGAGAGCGCCAGGCAGCCGCCCGCCCGCCGCCGCGGCGGGGCCAACCGCGGAACGCCGCCGGCCCCGCGGCCCGCGGGAAGCACCCCGGCCCTGAAGCAGGATGGTGCAGCGCGGCGAGGCAGCCCAGCAGCAGCAGGAGCAGCCGCGGCCCGCCGCGCCGCCGCCCCGCCGCCGCCGCTGAGCGCCGCCGCGGACAGCGGCTTCCCCGAGGCAGCGGAGGCCGGCCGGACTCGGCGATTTCACCGGGAGCGGAGGATAGCGCGGCGGCGGCGGCCGGGGGATCCCGGGGGTCGCGCCCGCCCGTCCGCCCGCCCTCGCCGGGCGCGGGGAGCGACCGCCTGCAGCTCGGGGTCCGCGCGCGATGTGGCAATGGGAGGCGCGGGGAGCGACTCGGCCGGAGCGGCCGCGGCGGCAGCCGCCGCCCCGCGCCCCGCGTGAGGCGGCCGCGCCGCAGCAGCCCCGGCAGCAGCAGCATCAGCCCGCGGCCCGCAACGCCGCCAGCCCCCCGTGGCCCCGCCGCACCCCCGGGGCCCCGGGCCCCGCCGCGGCAGCGCCAGCGGCAGCTCTCCCGTCCCGCCGGCGGCGGCAACATGGCCTCGGCCGGTAACGCCTCGGAGCCGGAGACCAGCAGCAGCGCGGGCGGCGGAGGCCACCCCGGCCGGGCGCCGAGAAACGGCGGCGGGAGGCGGCGAAGGACTGGAGGGAATCGGCGCGCCGCGGTGCCCGACCGGGAGTATCTGCAGCGACCAAGCTACTGCGATGCGGCTTTCGCCTTGGAGCAGATTTCAAAGGTGCATTCAATCTCTCACTCTTTTTTCCAGAGATACACGCTAGTGGTAGTGCTGCTTTTTCCGCGGGGGAGGAGGAGGGAGGTGGTGTGTTTTCTCGCGGGGGTGGAAGGAGGAGATGGAAACGAAACGGCCACCAATAAAATGCTGGGAAAAAGAGAGGGACGTCTGTGACTCTTCAGTGCGGGAGAGAGTGCCCTCCTTCCCTTCCTGCTCGCCTGTGCCTGCCCTGGTGCGTGCCTGTGCTGCGGAGCACTTCTCCTCCTAAACTTCCCGAAGTAGCCTCGGCTCGGTCCCGGCCTCCCTATGGCTAACCCCAGGCCCGTTCTCCCGCTCCCCCTCTCTCTCTCTCCGCTTCCTTTCTGCTTCTCCATCCCTTCGTAGCGCCCTGCGATCTAGGCAACACCCGCTCCCGGCCGGAACAGGGGAGAAACCGGCCGGCTTCTTGGCAGAAGTTGGGCTTTTGTGAAGTTTTCCGCCGAGCGCCGAGACGGCGACTGCCCTGGGAGAACGGGGTCCCCCAGCAAAGAAGGCAGCGGTTTTCTCCCTTGCCCGGCGGCCGGAGGGGGAGCGAGGGCCATAAACAAATTGCCACCTTAACCCTGCCGTACCGGTCCCCGCGGAGGACTGGAGGTGCGGGGCGGGGCGGGGGGACAGCCCCGGCTGCCAATCTCCGCTGGCCAAAAAATGTTCAAAGTAAACAATCTCCAAAAGCTGCCTTGCTGCAGGGATGGTTTCACTTCAGGGAGCGGATTTCTGGGCTTTGTAAGAAGAGGGAAAGAAGGAGGAAAAAAAAAAAAAAATCCATGTGGCTGCCCTCTTCCGTTCACAAATATTGTCGTAGCTTACAGATGGCTGCTCTACTTCCTAATTCAGATCACACAGCGTCTCCAAACTCTATGGAAATGAATTACTGCAGATGTTACAGCGCTGCTCACCACGTGGGTCTTGCTCAGCACCAAGCCCTGCTAGGAGCTGGGAATGGGGGAAACGGCCACCGCTGCCCGCTATGTATCACACAAAAAATACCCCCGCGTCTCCTCCCAGCCATTCTGGAGTTCCGAGGAGAACAGGGAAAGGGACTTTTCTTTCTTACGGCTGTTGAGATTTGTCAGAAGTGGTTCCTTCTTCCCTGGAGCCACGGGTCTCGCCAGCGCGAATGCTTTGCAGCCTGAGCTGGTGGCGATGCCTCGGGCAAGAGAAGAGTATGGTGGTGGCCAGCACGGGCGAGGGCCCGGGGGCCGACGCAGTGTTGTCACCCCCAAACCCGCCTGTTGGTCTGGGGCAAGGATGGCTGACAGCAGGTACATCTTGTCCCTCTGTGCGTGCTTGAGGGTGGCTGCTCGGCAAGGCCGCGGGGCAAGGGGCCCTGCTGGAAGGATGCCTGTTTGAGCTGTTCACGGCGCTCCATCCTTCCTCCGGGCTCTGCGCCCCCAGGGACACGAGCTGTCTGGAGGGCTGGGGGACTCCCCCACATTGTGGCGGCTGCCGCAGCCCGCAACTACTGACCTCTTCTTGCTTTGCAGGGGAAGGCGACGGGACGGAAAGCGCCGCTGTGGCTGCGAGCAAAGTTTCAGAGACTGTTGTTTAAACTGGGCTGTTACATTCAGAAAAACTGCGGGAAGTTTTTGGTTGTCGGCCTCCTGATATTTGGGGCTTTCGCTGTAGGATTAAGGGCAGCTAACCTCGAGACCAACGTGGAGGAGCTGTGGGTGGAAGGTAAGTCCGGGGGTGGTGCCCGTGTTTTCTGTTGCCGTCCCTGCCCGCCTGGCCGGCCGGCAGCGCAGCCCGGGGCCGCTCGGCATGCCCGGGAGGAGCGGCCGCCGGCGGGGAGGGCGGGCGGGGGGCGGGCCCTGAGCTGGGGCGCGCAGCCCCGGGCGGCGCGTACCACTGCTCCGCTCGCGGGGGGCCGCGGCGGCAAGGCTGTGCACTCGGCGGTGGGCCGCCGGGACGGCCCGTCAGCAGCGCCCCGTGCCCTCACTTCTGCCCCGCCTCGCAGTGCGGGGGAGCTGCTGGCGGCGGCTTTCCGCGTCCCCGCCGGCGGCGGGAAGTGGCGGCGCTGCCGGGAGGCCTCCCCTCCGCCATTTTGGGAGTGCGCGCGGCCGCGGCGGGGGAGGGGCGGGCGGCGCGGCGGGGCGGGAGCCTGTGTGTGGTCCGGGCCTTGGACAGCTTTCAGCTGTGGGGAGCGCGGGCGCAGCGCTGGAAAAAAAAGAAAGGAAAATAGGAGAGGGAGAGAACGAGGGGGGAAAAAAAAACAACCAAAAACCACGAAAGAAAGGCAGCCGAGGCGAAGCGGAGCCTGGAGTGGGGCAGCCAGCCGGGCGGCGCACTCCGCGCTGAGAGCCATGGCTCCAGGCTGCCGCGGGTTTGGGGTTTAGGTGTAGTTATTGGTGGTGGTTTCTTCATTTTTTTTTTTTCCCCTTCTTTTTTTCATTTCGGTTTTTTTGTTTTGTTTGGTTCCCCCGCCCTTTTTTTCTGGGGGAAAATACTGTTCATTAAGGATCACGTTCCCCCGTTAGCTGCTGGGTGGACGTGGAAACAGAGTTCCTTGTCTGCAGCAATTACTACTCTAGGTGTATGCCGAAGTAGCTTGCAGCAGTATTTGGCTTATAAAAGTTAATGTGAGGGGCTGCATAAATAATCAGTTCTAAATAGCTCTCTGTACGTGTATGTGTGGAAAAGCTAGGGCTGAGTGCAAACAAAGTCGGTGCCTGTTCCGAAGGTGGTCTGTCCTGCCCGAGGTGAATTAGAGCATATGGGGTCTGCAAGGAGTCCATCCTTGCAGATGACAGCCGTGTTGGGGTCAGGATTGGATTCGTCAGTCATTTAGTAGGTGGTGTTTTTCTCTGTCGTGGAAAATAGTGATCTTTTTTTGGTCCGTGTGGTGTAGTCCAGTAGCTCAAAATACGGTGAGATCTGCTGCCAGCAGTTCTGCCTGAGAAACAGAACAAGGCACTGCTGGGTCCCATCTGTAGGCAGAGACATGCAGTCAGAATTTGCACTGGTCACTAACTACAGTACCTTAAATACTAATGAAAACAACTGTGAATCTTGGGGTTTTTTTGCTGTTAATTTTTCTTCCAAACACACTGTGAGGTTGTTGTGGAGAGATTTCTTTTGTCAGTTTTTGTTTTTAGGTATTTTGTTTTTGCTTTTCTGTATTAGATAGATTAACATGTGATTGCAGCTCCATCCCACGTGCTCCGCTGACATTTATTATCCTGATGTAACTGGTGTTCGCTTGCTTGGAATGGTGATCCTATTCAATTAATGCCACCTGCTTTTTGTAGCCTTGTAATACCAAGAAACTACTTGCTGATGATGCCTCAGTGACTGGCCTGTCAGTATAAATACAATTCTCAAGGAAAAAAAATAGGATTTGCAAAAAAGTTGCTACACTGGTCTCTTCTCATGTCATTGTTTTATGGGGAAGGAGTGGGGAGAAGTCCCTAGTATAGAATCTAGTGGAAATTGATCTCTGAGGTTTTTATGGCCAAGATGAATTGATAATGTGGCTAGTTTGACAGAGTTGACCTATGTAATTTGACATCTATTTAGTTTTTTCATTGGAAAGAAATTAAAATTCTGCATTTAGAAATCCTTGCATTTCAAAAGTAACCAGCAAAAACTAGCAGATTAAGGTGAAATAAAATATTCTGGATTAAATTTTATTTATTTTCTAGTTTTCCTGTTTTAGCACTACATGACCATTCATAGACAAGGGCTTGCTATAATGTGCTTTCTTGGTAGTAGCTCTGTAGATGTTCTGCTCATGAACTAGGGTGTTCCTAACAGATAGCAATTGCATATTTTTTGTACTACAAGCAGGAGTACAGATTGAGAGTGTGAGATGGAACAGATAGCATGAAAAATTCTGTTCTTCCTATGCAGAAGTGTAAAACAGCACCAAACTTTTTGTTATGCACATACATGGAACCAGTCCTAACAGCTTTAAAGTACTTTCCATGGAGGTTGGTACAGTAAGGGACTCTTTAGATGAAGGTTTCTTAGTGAAGAAGCAATGGCTGAATTGTCCTGTTTATTAAAACAGCTATCTCACTTTGCCTTTTACTTTTTGTTTACTGAGAGTTTGGATTAGGCAGTGCTGGCCAAATACAGAATCCTAGAATTGTTTAAGTTGGAAAAGATTCGTAATATCATCAAATCCAACTGCTAAGCCAGCACCATTGTGTTCACCACTGAACTGTGTCTTTAAATGTCACATCTAAACACTTTAAATACCTCTAGGGATGGTAATTCAGGGGTGGCGTGTTCCAGGGCTTAACAGTCCTTTCTGTGAAGAAATTCTTTTTGCTCTCAAATCTGCTTTTCTGGAGCAACTTGAGACCATTACCTCTCATCCTGTCACTTGTTGCCTACATCCTGCATTCAGGTAGCTGTAGAGAGGGATGAGGTCATCCCAAGGCTGCATTTCTCCAGGCTAAATTATCCCAGCTCCGTCAGCCACTCCTCTCAGGACTTGTGCTCCGTTGCCTTTCTCTGGACTTGCTCCAGCCCCTCAATGTCTTTCTTGTAGAGAGGGATTCAAAACTAATCACAGAATTTGAAGTGTGGGCTTATCAGTGCTGAGTACAGGAGAGAATCCCTACCCTGGTCCTGCTGGCCACACTGTTGCTGATACAGGCCAGGATGCCATTGGCCTTCCTGTCCACCTGGGCTGGCTCATGTTCAGCACCCCCAGGTCTGTTTCCTGGGGTAGCTTTCCAGCCACTCTTCCCCAGGCCTGTAGTCCTGCATGGAGCTGTTATGACTCAAGGGAAGGACCTGGCACTTCATGTTGTAGAACATGGTCCTCATACCATTGGCCTTGCCCATCCATCCTGTCTAGGTCCCTCTGCAGAGCTTTCCTGCCCTCCTGCAGATTAACACTCCCACACAGCTTGGTGGTATCGGGGAGCTGACTGGGGCAGCATTTGAACTGCTTATTCAAATCATTGGTAAAGATATTAGACAGGACTTGTCCCATCACTGAGCCCAGGGGAGCCCCTCCAGTGACTGGCTATCATTTAGATGTAACTCTCTCTGGGCCCTGCCATGCAGCCAGTTTTTAATCCAGCAAACAGTGCACCTGTCCAAACCACGAGCAGCCAGTATCACCAGGACAATGCAGTAGGAAACAGTGTTAAAGGCATTATTAAAATTCAGGTAGACAGTATCCATGGCATTTCCCTCATCCACTAAGTTGTAGAAGAAGATAAGATTGGTCAAGCAGCACCTGCCTTTCCCAACCCTATTCCAGCTAGACCTGATCACTGGACTGTCTTGTATGTGCTGTGTAGATTCATGGGTTACTTGAAATATACTTCAAGTAACAGTTTTGATTTGTTAGTGAGACTTTTTACAGTTATTACTGCTGAATAAATTGGCAGCATTTAAAGAGACAAATTTGATAAGGTCTGATTCTGAATACTATGGAACATAATATAGCACTGAAGTTTGCTGAAAGTAAATGGTTGCTTTAAAACCGTAGCAGAATTAATTAACAAACAGTGAACTTGGAATGAGTTTTAAGACCATGCACATTCCAAGTTAAATGATTAGTAGTCTGAGCCTGCAGCTGTTATGGTTGAAATATTTACATGAGTTTAGAAGCTCACCTGCTAGGCAAACTTTCCAAGGGAGAGGTTCGAAACATCATTCTTTCAGATTTCCTGTAGTAGTCTTCCTCCTTCAGAATTTATGCTAGCATTCTTGGCCTTCTCTGAGCCTCCTGATACCAAAGTGGCTTTCCTCTCAGCTTGTTTCTTGGCACTAAGTGTTGTAGAGTAGCTTTTTGTTTTTCAGGGTTTCTTTTAAACATAGTGCTGTTCTGGCTGCTGTTCAGAATACTTCATTTATTACTCTGTGTCCCACAGTGGCTTCATCGATGTTGTGGTCTTGTAGACTTGCTCTCAGCCATCTTTGCCTGGGACGTATACTTGTATCTTCTCAGCGCATGAACAGATCTGTCATCCCCATGTGCATACCTTGCTGCTGGTGGCAGGGGGAAGGGGTTGTCTGCCAGGATAGACAAATTCTGGACTGGCATTTTAATGGCAGTTCTTTTATGCAGGTTGATGCATGGACACCCACATTCTGCTGTATGTGGGTGTCCATGCATCCTGGAGTTGTGGAGACTGTTTAGCATCTTTATACATTGTAGACACAGAGAGGGAAATAAAGGCTTTGCATTGATTTCCTCAGTGACTGAATTTTGTTGGACACAGATGTGCTTTTAGAATCCTCCATTCATAGCTAGAAAGTGCTCTGGATGGAAAAGAAATCATGCTCATAAATGGATATGTTTATTTGCTACCACTCTAAATAGGCAGTCTGAGATCCAGTGTGTCAACAGCAGTCACACATGTAAATTCACAGCCTCTGCTTCTGAAAGAAGGTAGTTTTGTGGCTCCAGAGAAGGTTCTGTTAAAAGAAGCTTGGAATTTAGCTACTGCAGTGCCTTAAATGATATTAATTGAAGCAGCTTATAATGGGGGAGATGGTCTAGTCTTGTGCTGTGGTATTTAATTTCATGTCAACATTGTCTTGGGATTCTTTTCTCCTCACTTTTTAAAATTAGCTTTGTTCCTAAAATGGTCAAAGATCACAGTCTTCTTCTCTTTCTTTTTGCTTTCTTCACTATTTAGACTAGCTGAAGTTCAGTCAAACTATTCCCTTCTTAAGTAGCCCTCTTCACAAAACTTTGTGAGCTTGAACTGAGCGCTAACGTGCAGAGCTTCTTCTTGAAGCCAGTTTGAAGGAAGAGGGTGGATGATACATATAAGTAGGACATCTTGTAGAGAGTGCTTCAGAACTGCATCCTTCAGTTCAGGTATTTGGAATAAAGTGAGTGTGTTCAAATTGTAAGCTAATTAGGATTGAGTGTGTACATCAGAAATACTTTGTAAGTCATGATTTGGGCCATGTGTAGTATTATTTCTCTTATTATATAGTGTCTCTCTTAAGGGACAAAAATCAGGTTGCTCTATTGTACTTATGGCTGACCCTTCTTAAAATATGTTAATCTACCCATGCAACTTCAGAATGAGGTGAAAATGAGGAAAGTGTGTGAATGATGCAGGAGCCAGTATTACTTCCGTAGATTCTCGGTTTTCTTAACCCAACAAGATTAAGTGCAGGTGGAGAGAAATGTTGTTCTTAACTTCTGCCTGAAGGCACCAGTTAACTTTACACTAGTATTCTTTGGAGAAACAAAAAAGACTAGTAATGGAACAGATCTGCATGAATTTGTTTTTTCAAGGAGACAAATTTGTGTAAGTGGGCTGAAGTAATATGCTTGGTTTGAGTACAGTTAGCAGGACTTGACACAGTCAAGTATAATTCCTTTCTCCCACAAACATACGCATTTGTGGACAGCAGCAGGGGAGTACTGTTTTAGGTGTGCTTGCTCCTGTATCACTACATTGGTATGATATTGGAGAAGTTACAGAAGTTACCCTGCTCTTCAGTCTGTCACGATCGTTGTTGGCAGGCTCTGTCGCAGTCATGACATTGTCTCTGACCACATCACTAAATTCATTAGTTTCCTGTGAATCAGGTGACTTTAAGCTTACTTATCCTTGAATGCTGTCTTACACTGTGTTGCATTCCTCAGCACATATTGAAAGTTCATTGGAAGGTGTTCATCTGGAGAATTTCCAAGCCACTATTTTGTCTGACTTCAGTGCAATTATTTATTACATCTCTTTTTTTCCACATCTTAGCTGAAGGATGGTCATCTGAGCAACGTGTTTATTTAAATGTTTACTGATGGAGCACAAAAGTATTTCAGTCCATGCTACTATTTTGAAGAGGAATATAAAATTCTAATATTTACATGATATTTGTGGATAAAAACATCAGGGCAGTGGGTGTTATGTTCCTTTGAATTTGAACTCCCTCTGCTTCTGTGTATTGAAAGTTGTTAAGAAAAGACATTTAAAGGTTTTACTTATATGTATATTTAATTGATTGTCATCTTTCAAGAGCCTGCTATTAAATTCAAAATCACTGGAGACCTCTGTTAAATTCTATCTTGACAGGCATCCACATCATTGCTTGGAGTTGGTGCTCCTTGATAAAAAGCTTGTACACGAAAACATCCCTGCAGGTTCAGCATGTAAAGTTCCTCTTTTATGTGTAAGAGTTTTAATAAACGTGTTGCCTGTGGCCATTAAAAAGGTAGAGGGTGAAATCCCAAATTCACTGAATGTGGTGGCAGAACTTGGGATGACTTTAGTATGACCAGGCCTTATCTGTGTACAAAGCCAGAGCAGACTAACCGTGTGCTCATGTGTTAGCCCCTTCAGGGAAGGGAAAGAGAAGCTCCTCCTGTAGAATTGGCACCTCTCTAAGCTGTAAGTGCATTGTTGCATGGTTCCTTCTGCCTTTCAGACTTCAGAGGCATTTAATTTACTCAAGGCTGGAGAAAATTAGTCTTCATTGTTATTTCCAAACTTAACAGTGTCCTGCCAGAATGTGCTCTACAGATCATTGTTTGGAAGGATCTGTTTCTTTCTCTGTTGGAATGTGTATTTAAACAGGGCGGCGCCTGGGCTATGCCATTGTCCTCCTCTTCTGAGCTTTGAGTATCATCTTGTGCTCTGGAGATTTTGCTGCTTATGAACAGGGTTTGAAGGCATTTCTGTAGCGCTGGAGAGCTTGTAGATTTTGGTACTGAAGTCCTGGAGTGAAATAGGATAGTTGATAGCAACACTGCTTTATTGTTGTTCCCCATGCTGCTGTTGCTGAACAGGAACAGGGAAGCGTAGGTAAGCAAAAGAACTAACTCAGCTGTAGGGCTGGCTGCTACTGAAGCTGTGGTGCTATGTGGATGTGGTGGTGAGTGGTCCTGCTTACTACCAGCTCTTGCCACCTGCTAAGTGGCCTGGTTTTATGTTTATTTGCTTGTTTTTGTAGAGAACTGGCCTTTCTTCCTCATTGTTCGTCAGCAGCCAGTGGGTTCAGAAAAGAATGAACTCTAAAAGCCATGAGTGCTCAAGCTTGCTTTCAGCATAGAATGCATTAAGGTAAAACCTGACCTGCTCATCCTGAACCTGTCAATTTCCTTGATTTTTTTTTTTCTTTTTTTTTGTGGCAAGAGGTGGTCCAAGCCATGCCATTACATATTTTCAGTGGTTCCCCCGAAAGTCACAATATAATGTAGTGTATGCATGTAACTGTTCTTGACCACTCAACAAATCTAAAGGCTGTTACATCCAAGTGAATGTTGTATTTACACATAACTGTTAGGAGGCTCCAAAATATGACAGCTTCCAGATGTATGAACCAACTGATCCCTTTATTTAGATTATGCACCACAGCTGATGCCTAGATTAGTGCTGGCTGGACAAAGCTATGGGAGATTTGTCTGGTTTCCATAATGCCATGTTTATATTTCAGTTGGATTTTTCCTTAAAAACTGACCTCCGTATGACCTATTGGAGCTGTGTCCACTAGGATGCTGGTTTTGATGTTTGCAACTACTTTCCTTTTGGTGTCTAATGGAACACGTTCTCATTTTCACACTCTTGGACTATTATGTATAATCTTTTAAACTTAACTGTGAATTACCTGCTTCAACCTATAACCACTTGGGTAAAACCATGGTTGTAAAGTTCTTTGCCCCACGGCTAGGTTTTTTCTGATTGGTTAAAACAGCATTTTGGTTACAGATCTTGTCAGGCTGTTACTTGTCAGGTGTTCTGTATACAGAGTAAAGTCCAATCCTTTTCACAGTGCTTTTTCTGTCTTCACATGATGGTGTGTGTATATGTGGATCTAGTTGCTCTATTTCAGAGTTCAGCAGGATCTCGAGTGCAGAATTTTATCAAGAAGTTCACTCTTCTTTGTATATACTATACAGTTATGTGCATTTTCTCAGCCATCCTTATTTTCTTCAGTATTTGTCTTTTCTTCAGTATTTCATGCTTTGGTTCTTTTAATTTCTCTGATCTCTGCTGCCTAGTAGTATGCAAGGAGTCTTGCCCCAGTTACGTTTGTGAGTTACTCTCCCAGGGAAAACCTGAAGAAATCAGTAAAACTTCTTAAGGTCTTCATGACAGTTCTGTTATAAGAATGTAGTCACCTCTCAGAGTTCAGAAAAGTAAAGATGCACAGCATTCATTAATACTTAAGAAACCCTACCATTTTCTGCCTTCTTCTGTTGATGCTTTGCTGGAGTAGCAGATTCCGAAGACAGTGCCTCACGACAGAAAACTCTGTGCTTTAAAGTGTGATATCTGTGCTGAGAATATGTGCCATATTATAATGGCCCCTTCATTTCTGTGTCCATGAATTAAGAAGAACAGGAAAATATTTTACTCCAGTTTTGCACAATCTGTGCTATTTTATTATCCACTCAGATTGTGCCAAATATGACTGATGAATACCATATACAATAAATTATGTTCACCCTTGCTCTTAATTGAGTGACTTTCGACATGGAGTAGTTTTTCATTGTAGTGTACAGTAAAATAGATAGAATGGAATTGAAAGGAGTAGTTTTTAATTCAGAATTAAAAAATAAAATATTTTTCTTTATTCCTTTTTTAATTGTGTAAACTTAGTTTAATATCTGTAAATACAATTTACTTGTTCTTGGTTTTGCTCTGTTATTTTCATTTACTATCACCTCACTTACAGACTGATTTTGGCAGCAGTAGTAGTTTCATGAGGTAAAAAGTTCTTTATGGAAACTGCTGACCATATACATGTTTTGATGTATGGAGAATTTTAATTTTGATTTTTAGAATTAATGTCTTGGCTCTAACTTCTGCTTAGTTTTGGGAAACTTAGTTATTTCAGTGCTTGAGCAAAATATACAAGAGGTAAGGGAATGAAGAGAACCATAACTTGATTCTTTCTGCAAAGGTGTTGCTTCTTTAGAGAAATGTACAGAACTTAATTCCAGCTTCAATATACAAGTAATCATTGTGTGTTTGAAACATCGGTATTTTGCTCATGTGTGAGCACATGTGCAGTGTTGTACACCCATATTACCTGAAGCTGAAGCTCAGTCCTTAGACTGTAATACAGTCTTCTTTTAATAATAGTGAGATAAATTATGAGAAACAGTTTTCTCTTGTTTACCAGTATGATGCATTTCTGCCTTTCAGTCAGTAATCAAAAGTTAAGTGCAGCAAACTAGAAATGAGCACTGTTGAGTCAAGTTGTATGATTTTTTTCCCCTGTTAAATCATTGCTTAAGGGCTTCTGGCCCCTAGCTCAGGAATCCTGCCCAAAAATGCCAGATGTATTACACAGTCAAGTATTGCAATGTAAATAGTGTTCTGTGCCATGAGAGCAGGGTGGTCCATCTCCTAGTCAAAAAAAAAAAAAAGGCAGAAAAGGGAAAAATCCACATGTTCTGAAATAAACAGTAGTTGTAGTGTTATTTCTGGTTTTGGCTGCACAACCAGTGTTTTGGAGCTGAAAGAACACAGATAAATTAGTGCTTTGGACTAGCAGAGAACTGAAACGGAGATGCTAGAAAGCAAGATGTGTCTTGGCTGAAAGTCTATAATGCAGTCAAGCAGGCAATGTAATAAGTAAAATATTAAAGTAAAGGCCACTGCTGACAGGCAAAATGTGTTGCTTTACCTTATTGTGAGCAGCAGTCTCTTGGAAGTAGAGTGGACAAAGGATGGGAAGTTGGGAAGGCCCAGACATAGGGATCTTCTTGACCTCATGCTGTGATTTGGTATGTTACTGGACCTTCTGAGCATAGACATTGCTGGGCTGTTCTTGTTTTTAATTAACTCTCTTGGATGCATATTAACAGTTACTTACCTTCCAGTGTGCTTACCTTATTCAGATGCAGTAGTGGATGTAGAAGGTTTATTTGCACATTTTTCTATTTTGTGTATGAACATGCCATTTCATAACATTTAAAACTAGTTGGAAAAAGATTCCACAAATCTAACCTGAAAGGACATGGCCAAGAGTGATGCCATAATCAGATTTATGTTTTGATTATCTGACAAATCTGTGAACTGCCATAGTTTCCTTGGGTGTGTGTAGAGGAGAAGGGGGTTATAGCAACTTCGTGTGATAAACTGTATTTAAATAGCTCCAGGAATGTAATCCCAATGCAGATCTTGTTGTAGTCTCCTCAGTGTGATACTCAGTAGAATGATGAGCTTTAGGGACTCAATTCAACATCTCCCTTACTGCTGACACTAAGCATTAAAAAATGCCCAACTTTAATTTTTTTTTTCTTTCTGAGTTACCTTTTCTGTAATGGTAAAAAAAGTACTTAAAGAAGATACTTTATTGCACCGGTTCTTCTGGTGAGTATCTCCTGGGCATTTTTCTCATTTGCCTCTCAACATGGGCCTTATTCTGATTTCATTTACACCCATCTTCCCTAACTTCTCAAAGGGTTCCCATAGTCAGAAGAAAAGAGAAGCCCTAGCTGTTTAGAAGCTGATGCTGTTTAAGCAGTAGAGAATAGAAAATTTAATATTGTAGTGGAAATGATTAAGAAACAAAACCTGAAACATGTTTAGTATGACTTCCAACTGTAGATAAAAGGTAGCTACTTGAGAGAATTGTGAGCAGGTATAAATATCTATTAAACTGTTCTTTCTAGAGATTTGGCAAAATAGGATGACCTTTTTCTTCTTTTTTCTGTCTTTTTTTTTTTTTTTTTAAATAGGCTACAGTTTCACATGGCTTGCAAAAGAAATCTTTCTCCCTTTTTGTTTCCCACACCAATTGATTTATCATTTTGCTTGCAAGCAGACTTAGAATGTTAGGGCAGGAACACACTCACTTTTTTCTCGTAACTTTTTTGTTGCGGACCGAAACCAGTTGACTTGAATAAATTTTTCTGTGGTCTGAATGAAGCCAGCAACGTGGAAAAATCTTGCCATTCAGAGCCGTCTGAATGTACATTTCAGCCACACAGTAAGCTGTATTGGTAGGCAGTGGACTGCTAAATACAACCATTTTTCGCAGCGGAGAGTTAGACAGGTGATTAGCATAATTAGCACAGAGTAGGCTATACATATGGTAATGTTAAGTGTGTAAATGCCAGCTGCGGTGTAAAATTTATGTCAGGGGTCGACAGGGCTGTGCGAAAGTATTGTGTTACAGCTGCAGGTCAAAGCCTCCATTGCTTTAGCCCCTTTTCTCTTGTCGGTGAATGCGCTAAACAGAAGAGAAAGACAGAAATATAACAGATAAGGCTTTGATTGAACAGCCTGGTTCTGTGCAAGAGGGACTTCTCTTAAACCACCCCCCCCCCAAACTCCCCCAAAACTACACATGCAAAACAAAAGTCCCTCTCTTTCATTATAAATTTTATTTTGCATCATGCTAGATATAAAAGTGTTGCAGTCTTTGAGTGATGTCATTACGATGGATGAGGAGAATCTTGCTGGGGGGGAGATGGGGGAAGTACAAGGTGGGTAATTATGCTTTAAAGGGCAAAAACAAACAGAAAACCCCTTTAATTCACCTTCTCCTTTCTTCATTCCAACCCTCTTTTTTTAAATGTCTCTGTTACTTACTGCACTTAGGAGGGTAGGAATTAAATAGTCTTGAAGGTGACAGCATTAAATGTAATAAAATCTCGACAGTGCAACAATCTTGGAGCTGCATGACTGGTTTTAAACTAAGTGCCAGAAGTTCCTCTGTGGTTTTTGTGTGTGGGTTGCTACACTTATTCCCCAGGTTCCTCCCACCTCCTAAACCACTAAATTCTTTATAAATTAAAAATTACTAATACAGGTTTCTTGTTTTAAAAGAACGCAGCGTTGAAGGGTACACATCTTTTTAAGCATTTGAGGGGGAAATCGGTAAATCTTTTTGTTGCTGTAAACTGTTCATTCATATATTTCACTTGCAATTTCCTCCTCCTCCCCCCCCCGCCCCCCCGCCCTTTTGTATTTTTTGTAGCCGGCTATAAGGAGTGGTGGTGTTGACAGAATATAGTTCACACCACACTGACCTTGTGATGAAACTTCCTCACAGCCGCAGGGGGTCCTTATGAATCGGCCCCTAATCCAGCTAATCCCGCTCGCAACAAAATCGTGAAAGTGGCTCCCAGCGATGTGTGTTTCCCTGCGCAGATGCCGCGGGAAGGAGCGGCCTTGGGAGCGCACCGGCGCCTCGGGGCCGGGCCGGCCTTTTGTGCGCGGCCCCCCGGGCCGGCGGGGCCGGAGGGTCCCCTTGGGGCCGGGCTGGGGCTGGCGGCGGGGCCGGAGGGTCCCCTTGGGGCAGGGCTGGGGCTGGCGGCGGGGCCGGCTCCTGGCAGGGCTCGGGTGGGACCCGCCGTGTGCCCCCGCGGGACTGCCCCGTCCGCTCGGCCTCCTGCCGCCCCAGGCCTGGAGCCGCCCTCAGGGTCCAGAAGGAGCGCGGACCTCCGCACTGGGCTCCGTGGTGAAAAACCTGCAGCACGGCCACAGTGGCCCAAAGCAGAAAATAAAAGCGATGCTGAGGGGTGTGCTTGGCCATTTGTTCGGCTTTTTTTGCCGACCTTTCGTGCTTCAGCACAAACCTGGCCATATGGTCGCAGGCTCAGAGTGTCTGACGGGAATCTCGGAGTGCATCCCGCACAAAGTGGACGCGCTCTGTCCTGCTCGGTGTGAATGGCGAACGAGCGATGAAAAATGGGCCTCCTGACAGATGCAGCGCGGCCTCGGGAGCTGGTGGCCAGTAAGAAATATCGAGGTGGGGGAAGCTGTGACAGGCAGCAGGTTCGGTGCTGGGGGGAGCGCTGACCTGACCTGATTGTGTCCAACAGTGAGAGCAGTTCTGCTTCAGTGCAAAGCCATTCAGAAGGAAGCTGCTTAGGCAACAACAGATGGTACAGCAAGCAGCTGGTAGGGAAAACTTGAAAGGAGCTGTACCCTGTGTCGTAACATGTTCATTCGTTTAATTTTTCTTTGTAAATTTTGCCATCTCCTAAAAGTGCTGTTTAGGAAGTTATATCCTCTAAAAGGTTCTGGATGCTGTTTGCATCTGTTTGCATTACTGTTTGCTGTTCCTTTAAAAAAGATTACGTTCAAATTTTGTGCTACTCCGTGTACAGATGAAATTTGTGCTATCCCAGGAGTGCAGATGAAAAGACCTAAAAATGCTGTTTTTAACCACACAGGAAAACAATTACATATTTGAGGAAAGGGCACTGAGAGGTTAAATGAAAAGTTTGGCCTAGAGGAAAGCTGACTGCTGTGGAGCAACACAGCAAATTGTTTGTAACATATTACCCAGCAGAAGCTCTTATTCAGCCTAAAGTAACTTAAAGAAATTGTATTCAGCTGTTTTGAAATCCTTAGCTTTAGACCTTGAAGCCCTTTACATACCCTTCTCAGCAGAACTCCTCTAAACTTTGCCATTTCCGTGTACAATTGAGGATTTTTGCTTGTTATGAAGCGTGCTTGGCTGTTATCTTAAATTACTGAAGAAGAAAAATTCAGCTTGCTCCTCATGGGGTATATACCATTTTGTGATCGTAAAGTGTTGGGAGAATTGCAGTAATCTGTGTTAGCTGCTGAAGGCAGTCTCCTTGATATCTAGGAAAAAGCAAAAGTCTAAGCCACTTTTGCTACTATTCCTTTGCTATTTGAGCCATAATATTCAGTGGTTGGGCTTCTCTACTGAAAGCTATGGTTTAGTTGTGACGTGGAGGGACCATGTCTTTGGAAGGAAGTATAGTTTGCTCTCCATGCCCATTCATTCCTCAGTTTCTTTGCTGGGGTGGTCAGCAAGGATGCCCGTTGTGACAGTGCTGTTTTATAATGTGGACACCTGCCCCCTAGGAAATGGACTGAGACCACCAACTCATTTCACATAAGTTAGCAAACAGCTGTCAGATGGTAAACAACTTGTGGTCACTATTGTTCCTGGCTGGATTAGGAACGGTGACCCAGAGGTGAACAGCTCATATCCTGTTACCAAGGACATGTGTCGCAGCTCAGTAAGCAGCCACTGCATTTTATGTTTAATAGAAAAGTTTGAATTGTGATGTACCTTTTTTTTATATTATTGTGTGTTTCAAAGCTCATTGCATGTTGGTTTTGCCTGTTTTTTCTTAAATTCTTGTACTGTTTAATTTGTTCATTTTGGTGTGCTGTTTTTTTCCCTGCCCTTTTCCACTCTGTCAACCTAGATGGACACCAAGTGAGAAATCAAAATATCTGTTTTTCTTTAGCAATCTGTTTTACCCAATCAAAAAGAATATTTTTCTGCCTATAGGCAATACGGATGTATACATGTAAAACTGGATTTTAGCTAATTTTTAGAAAGAAAATGTTTTAGTTCCTAAAATTGCAGGGAAGGTTTCCCAGTTCAAGCAGCAGCAGCAGCTGTTGTTGAGCTGTCTTCCTGAATATGCAGACAGCTTTGCGTCCTTGTCGCAGCCCTAAACTTTATCATACTGTGACAGAATGAAAAGGCAACTTTGATGTGTGTTTTTATTTTTGCTCTTCATAATTGTGTCAGCATTAACAAATTTGTAACAGCAATGCTGGAGCCATCCCCAGCATGCATAAGGAGTATCTTAACTCATGTCATATGATGGCTTGAGAGATAAAAAGCAGCCTTTTGAAGTGCTTTGTTGTTGGGTGTTTTTTAGTTAGCGCTTTTTTTTTTTTTTGCATTTATAGGTTTTTATCTCTGCCTCTTCTCACCCCCCCCTTTCCGCCCCATTTTTTAAAAATAAAAATGAAGAGCCTGATGTTATCTTATTCTCAGTGTGATAGAAATATGATATGGTCATATTGCTTTTTCGCTACTCTAAAGTCTATGGCACTAAAGAGATATTTATACCAATTATATCTTCTCGCTGGGATGTGATGATGTTCTGGTGGTGGTGTCGTTTTGTTGGACAGCATAACTGGGGGAGAGGGATAAGAGTAGAGTGTCTACCTGTGTGTTGGGAAGGGAGATGGTAGGGTGCAGGCTGTTTTAACCTGGGCAGACACAGCAGCTGCTCCATGTGTGCTATACAGATGAAGAAATGTGTATTCAACGAGTGCTGTGCAAGAAAACCTAGACAGACACAGCATGCAATCTCTGACTGCCTGTACTGCAGTGCTCACAGAGATCATGTCTAGTTACATTATTAATATGATACGTTTTTTACTGAGCTGCTGCACAGTCCACTGAATGACCATGTAATCTCTTTAAGATGCTGATTGTTAACCACTGTGTTCTAGCTCTTGTAAGCTTACCATTTCTCAACAGGTTTTTTTTTGGTAGCTCAATTTCATTCACTTTCTGTGAAGTCTTTATTTTTGCATTACATTTCTATAATGTAATCATGATGGATTTATGACAGCCATCCTTAGCATCATTAGATATATCATTAGATGTATCAGTATCTCACAGTAGTTAATACATTTGGAAATCAACCATGTAAAACAATAGCAATTGTGGCTCTACAAGTAGATGTTTTAAAAGTTTAAAGAAGTGGATATTCCAGCCAGTCCCATTTCTGCTACTGCCTAAACTTGGACTTCCAGAAGGTGTTTTGCACTTTCTCCCAGTAAATGGTTTTGCCTGTCAGGCCTAAAGAATGGTAATTCTGAGGAAGGTGCTGTCTTCCCTGCTCTTCTGTCAGGATGCTGACTAAAACTGTCCGTGTGCAGAAAAACTATATTCTGTTGCTGACAAAGAGCAGCACCAGACAAGCTCAAACATCTGAGAGAACATGAAGACCGAACTCCCTAGAGAGCAACAGGAAGCTTTAAATCAAAAGGCCATTATTTTTCCGTGCCCAGTAAGAGACAGGATAGTTTTCATCTATCTGCTGTAGAACTTCAACTCTTTATATCAGTTTCTTTATAGGAGGTTTCAATCCTTTGTGAATAGTATTTGGCTGCTGTGGTTTTTTCTCATGCGATCTGTGTTCTTCATCAGTAAAAACGGAGATTATCACTGGTGCCATTAGGTACTGCTTTCTGCCCTGTGGCATGCATGACTGCTTGTGATTGTGGTACCCAGTTAGGATGGGGAAGCAGAGCTGTTTCTCACTGGTCTTATCCCTGTACCATTATGATGGACTGAAACTAGCTTCATTGCTTAGTGTTTGAGTAACACCTGTACACATGTGTTACAAAGATGCACATGGGAACAGCATTCCATGAGGAAGTGGAGTAGAAGAAAGCCCATAATGGCAGTCAAAGCTGAGGGAGATGGCCTGTGCAGGGTGTCAGGGAGAGAGGTATGAAGTCCCTTTCTGGTTCCCATCCTGGCAGAGGGAGGGTGCTGGAGGGTGAGAAGGCAGGGTGGAGCCAGGATGTCTGTTCTCCATGTAAGTCTAGCATTTTTCTCTGTATGCTGCTGCTTTTTGGATTTGTTGATGAAGGCTGAGACCCAGGTGAACACGTTGGAATATTATTCAATCTTTGTATGTGATCACTGGGTTGTAAGGGGGTTTTATCTCCTATACCTCCTGTTGTACTGATTACAGATATTGCAAATTGTAGAGGTTCCCTGCCTTGGCTATTGCCATAAAATAAGCACTGCAATACTTATTTATATGCCTGATTTATCAAAAAGTTCAGCATCTTTGAAAGACACAAAACAAAAACATTGTTTGTGTGAGATGTCCGCGACTATTAGAGGTATGATTCTGCTGGTTTGAGTTTTCACTGGCACAAGGTTGCTGAATTGCTCTAATGCTACACATTCATAGTCCTGGAAAAAAGTTAAAAAGGTGGTGTTGCTCAAACAAAGCAGAACTCTGTCTGCCCCTCAGGTGCTCAAATGGAAACACTTTGAGGCTCATAGTCTTCAGAAGGGAGGTTCTCCAGAAAATTGTTTGTGTACCTAAAGTTTGTCTGAGAATTTAGGCTCCAAAACCAGTATGTATTTGTGAGAAACTTGGCTTTGGTTTCTCAAAGTCTGTCCTCTGCATTGGTAGGCAAACATCCCAAATGTTTGTCTCTCAGGAATGTTCTTTTTTAGAGAGAGCTTGCTGTCTACTAAGCTACTGGTTGCGTGGTAGTGCACAAGGTTACTATTGAGTGGTTAATAGAGGTAGTGTTCATGTCCAAGAAAAATAAAGAAACCTCAGGCTATGTGATGCAATTGCAGTAACCTGAAATGAAACATTGTAAGACACTCTGAAAAATAAGTATTTAATGCCTTCAGAGCCACTGGACAGTAAATTAATAAGCAGTGACTTCTGGCTGTGTTGGCTTGATCTAGC
This sequence comes from Passer domesticus, assembly GCF_036417665.1. Classification (NCBI taxonomy): domain Eukaryota; kingdom Metazoa; phylum Chordata; class Aves; order Passeriformes; family Passeridae; genus Passer; species Passer domesticus. The sequence goes on along the minus strand of NC_087512.1, from coordinate 39,811,022 downwards.
ATTGATCTCTAAGTGTGACAGAGGTCAAATTTATTCCTCAGGCTACTTGGTGTGGAAGGGACTGCAGTGATGGATTCCAGACTTCTTTATAAGCATATTAATATAATGCCATGTAAATTTTGACTTTGGTTGTGAGAAAGGCGTAGATAGGACTGACATCCTCATTGGAATGAGCACATAAGCTGAATGACACAGGAACTTCAAAATGGGTACTAAGTCAGTGGAAGGAATGTGTCAAAAATTGTGCCAATGAAAACAATCACAGTCTTACTCTTACATCATTGAAGGGTGTATCAGTGTTATGCACCAGTCTTAGTGCAAATTACCTTGACTAGTTTCTGTTCCAGTTGGTGGGGAGGCTCAGGAGGAGCAGCAGTGTCATGGTGTAGGCTGCTGACTTGCTCAAGGCAGATCTGGAGTGTTCTGGCAAAGAGGTAAGAGGGAAGACAGTGGATATCAGAGAGGGTGGGGAGGAGGAAGACACTCTCCTCTTCTTTGGAAAAAAAACAGCTTTTTAATAATAACTAACCCTCAGCAGTAGAGATTGTGTCAGTTACACTGTTTCATGTTGAGCAATGGCCTTCAAATACATCCTTGAGAATTAGAAACAGATACATTAAATGCAAAATAATACCAGGACACTGGTGTTACTGCTTTGCTGTGTTTTTTTTTCCCTTAAAAAAATTGTAGCTAAATCACACCAATGGCATGGTATCTCATTTTTTGTAGGCAGACACCCATGACACTGCTGGAAGGGTAGTGTGTAAGCCACTGCACTGTCTAATCACCAGTCATAAGAGTCTGCGTTGACCTGTTACTTAAATCATCTTTTGATTATGGGAATTTTTGCCACTAACTCAGCCATCTATGTACTTAATCATAAGGAATCGTGTAATAAAAGACTAGAATGCCATCAAGTGGCTCTTGGTATATCAAAGAAGGACAGTGATAGGTGGATTTTTTTCATCAGAATATTAAAGTGAGATGGCTTTGTCTGTCTTTGATATGAAATAGAATTGGAAGTATGTATGCCGTACATAAAATTTCTGTTAGTAGCATTTTGAGTGTAAAATATTGCTGTCACCAAGCAGAAGGAAACAGAGCCCATAAAGGAAAACCATGAAATACCAGCATTTTGTTCATCAATTGTATTTTCCATTATCTTGTTGGTCCTATGGTGTGGAAATATTATCATGACGATAATGCTTTTTTTTTTTTTAACAAGTGTAAGGAATGAATTCCTGCAGAATGTGTGAGTTTTGCAGGTAATACATATATATCCAGCACAGTGGCTTTAGTACATTTCCATGACATTTTGTCATGTCTCTCCTAAGTTTTTGTACTACTTGTGAATAATCTGGGAAAAAAAAAAGAGCAACGAGTCTTGATTTTAAAATAATGCCTCTTCAGCTAATTGTTCTGATTGTGTAGGTTGAAGATATGTGAGTATGGCAGGCTCCAATGATCTTTGCAAACTTTTAATTTAAATAAATTGCAGCATAATTGGCCAAAGCTTCCCTTTTTTTTTGTTTTTTTCTTTTCCTTTGTTTTACTCCTAATATGTTGAAAGACCACTGATTTGTTCACTTGCTTCTGGTCTGTCCATATGTTTTAATATAACCTCGTTTTGCAGATGAAAATTCTGTCAATGTACATTTATGTTTTGGGTTTTTTTTTTGTACCTGACTGCTACATTGTATAAAATATTTGCAATATTTGGAGTTACTTTTACTATGTTTGGCTGAAGAAATGTAGATAAAGGACCCATCAAAGGAATAGTTAAATGGTGTAATGCCTTAAGAAGAATGTGAAGCAGATCTGCTGATGGGTTCTGGAATTCGTGCCCAGCTTCTTGGGTGGTTTTGCTACTCCTGGTTGAAATGTTAGAAAGGGAAAAAAACAGCTTCTGTTCTGATGACTGGCTTGCATGATGCAGTTTTGATTAGCTAGATCTGCCTTGTTCAGTGAAGTTAACATGGTTTGACAGGACCTTGATTAGGAAGGGATCATCTCTGTTGATAGTAAACAGTTGGTCACTTTCAGCAGATATGGGAATGACTCTCTTTGTCTTGCATTAAGTATGATTTGTTGGTTCGAGTTCTGGTTAAATTCAAAAGGAAAGTGTGGGTGGAATGGGAGAGAACATAGCACCAGGAGCAGAAGTTTATGGTAGACTCCCCAGTCCTCATAACATTGGGGTTTTATTGTCTTGACTGGCATTGAGAGACAAAAGAGGGAGAGAGTCAGTTTATCTTTGAAGCACTTGTAGTGTAAAGGGTTGTGAAAGGAAGGTCTGGTTAAAAGACATCCAGATTAGGATAACTCTGCTCCCTTATTTCCCATATTCCTGTAAGATGAAGTAAAATTCAAGTATCAAGGACTACTGATTGGTGGAATACTGTGGAAAGACAGCAATGATCATAAACCTGGGGCTGATGAATGAAAGTATTTTTATAGTTTAAATCTTGGTAAGAATTATCAATAGCATTTTATTACCATGCAAATGCGGTCTCAATGATGGTATGTCCTGTCCTGTCACTGTAATAAGAGTGATGTTAAAAAGTTCTAAGGGATTCTAGGTGAAAGGCTGTACTTCGATTTGTTTTGTTTTGTATACTGTGAGCTAGTCTCTGTTCCACGGTATAAAGGGGTAATCCCACATGTGACAGGCTGAAAAAAAATTGGGTGTGTTGTGGAAACACTTATTTCTTCAAAGAATTCTTGAACAAGAAATTAAGCAATGCTTCGTGCCAGAATGTCTGTATGGTTTAATTGTTGAGGGTCTCATTCTGACAGCTTTATGCATGCAGGGGCCCAGCTTCTTGCCTGGTGGTCGTTTTAGCCCCAGGGGTGTTGCGGGTGGGTTGAGGGCCCAAGTGATTGAAAAAGTATGTCCCTGCTCAGGCTCAGGAATCTCATCTCCCACTCTGCCAACTGGTTATGGATCCATCTTCTGTTATATGACCTAGGAAGAAATAAATATATGTGCTTAATTTCTGTTCACACTGTTGAAAACTAAACTTTGGCAGTAATTCAGATCACCAGTGTCAAGCTTACTAGGACTGAGAAAAATGTAACAAATTAGACCAGATCTGTAGCTTGGATTTACATTCTTGTCCTCCTCATCTGGATGTGGTCTTGATTCAGCTAATAGGCTGAATTAATTGACGTTGCCTCCCACATGCATTGGCTAGAGAAACTACAGGGAGGTTATATGAAGTATATGAACTGTAGCTGGCTGGGGTTCTTGTAGAAGGGAAGACAGTTTTCCATTCTTATGCAATGTTTTCTGGCAAGGCAAATTGTGTATAGCTCCCTCTAGAGCCTGTCGACTCTGCAATGTCCCTCTGCCTCCTTTTTTTTTTTTTTCCTTTTTCTTTTTTTCCCCACCATATTTTAATATGGAGCACACCGTTAGGCTCATGTGGGTTTAGAAACAGATGTTGCACATGAGCAATCTCCTGCATCACAGCACGTTCAGCCAGGTACTGGGCCACTGGGGTAAATTAGCTGTAGACAGACCTTTCTGCTACACTCAAACTGCATCTCTTTATATGAACCTCGCATTTTTTCTTTTTTTAAGGCTGAAAGAAATACTTCTGCTCACTTTTTTTTTTTTAAACCGAAGAGAAACATTTGCCTTCTATCTTTGCCAGACTATTTAGTAGAAGAGTGTAAAATAAAGCCATTATCTTGAAATGTGCGTTTGGAGCAGACTGTACATACAAGTGTAAGAAATTGTAACATAATATTTATTCTGGTCTGCCAGGTAAAGTTTTTTCCTTTTTTCTTCCTCTTCTTTAATTTTTACACTTGGGATATTGGCTATAATATAGAAAAAAACAGAGGCTCCAGTTTATGCATCAGTGTTTCAGTACAGTAGCAGTAAAGGTATTGTAATGAGGAATGTGGGTGTTTTTTCAGAGATGGTAAAAGTTGTTCTTAGCTTTAGAGTGGCACAGTGATCAGTTTGAGAAAGAATAGGCCCTGCACACAGTCAGGGTTTTCTGACTGGAGAGTGTTCATCAAGAGAATGCAGAATAAGCAGGCACTGGCTAATATAAAGTCCTTAATATTTATCCATCAGTTGGTGGACGAGTGAGTCAGGAGTTAAATTACACACGGCAGAAGATTGGAGAAGAGGCCATGTTCAACCCCCAGCTCATGATCCAGACTCCACAGGAAGATGGTGCTAATGTACTAACAACAGAAGCACTCCGACAGCACCTTGAGTCTGCACTTCAGGCCAGCAGAGTACATGTCTATATGTACAACAGGTGAGGGGAAAATCAAAAGTTTTCTTGATCATATGTAGTAGCTGAAAAATGGACATGTGCTTTCCTCAATGTATTTAAGTGGTTAGTGCTACTGAGCCTTTCTCTTGTGGCTGTGTTTTGATTTCAATGTCACTGGTTTCTGATAGCTTGACACTGTGGCGTGATAGCTATGATAAATTGTCATTTAACAAGTAAGATGGGGCAAGTGGTGTTACGTGAGGCATGCTACAGCATGCAGCATTTCTTTAGGTAAAGGTATAATGTCTGTGGTCTTAAACATAGAACCTTACGGATAGGATTTGTAACATTGAAAATACTTAAGTTAAATACTTAAAAGTTGAATTCAATTGCTAATGTAATAATGAGGTTCATAATGGCTCTGAACAGTGGCAGAGGCTAGTGTTCTTCCAATAGTTTGGCTGTAAAGGGAAATGCAGATGTGTTGGAATTGTTAGCAGGAGGAATAAGAACTGTTAAATAACATAGACAACAGACTGTGCCTTAAAGAATGTCTGTGGCCCCATACTGATGGTTGGCAGTTGCGTGATTTCCAACAGAAAAATAATAATGGTGCACCTCAGGACCTCAGGAGGGTAGCAGCTTGGTTTCATCTGCAAACTGACTGAGGGGGCACTGTAGAGGATCAGACCTAAGCATGTTTTGTCTCAAACATTCTGAGTATTGCTACAGTGATTGAAGGAGATCTCCCTGAAAAATGGTTCTGCCAGGGTTACTACTTACACAATAATGTACCTAGGAGTCCTGCCTGTGAGGCACAAAGTTCCCTGTCTTTCAGCAGATCTTTTCAGGGCATCCAGATGGTTCCTCCATGAGCTACTGCTAAGTGTCTAATTATCTTTTACGAAGCTCCTGCCCTAAGTCATTAGAAGCCATTGTAGTGGAAATTGTAATACAGCCAAAATAGGAAGGCAGGAATCCTAATGGTTTATTTTCTTCTACAAGTCTTGGTCAAATGACTATATTTGAGTCCTCTGAGCTGGAGGTGGCTTTTCTCTTACTGGTGTCACCAAGTGATACCTTAAGTCACAAGCAGCCTCATATAAATGTGTGTTGACTAGCCTGTATGTACAAAGGCATCTCCCTTATTTTGAATGAGTTTTACAGAGAATATGGAAACATCTGAAATAAAGGCTTTTTTTTTTTTTCCTGTGTGTGTGTGGTCTAGTATATCTATTTTTAATAACTTTTGCCTTACTCAATGATTTGCTGCTTGAGGCCAGTGTGTGTATATGAGTCACAGTTTTAAATATCTGTTACATTTTCAAAATTACTTCTCAGTAATTGTGCAAGAAGAAAATATTTGTCCTTCATATTTCTTACAGACAGTGGAAATTGGAACATTTGTGTTACAAATCAGGAGAACTCATCACAGAAGCAGGTTACATGGACCAGGTATGTGTAGCAGGCGTTTAATTACAAGGTTTATATATTTTCATGATTCAGCTTGTGCTGCATAGATTATATTCTTGCGTGACTGTGTTTTTCCTCTTTCTGATTTTGACAGATCATAGAATATCTTTATCCTTGCTTAATTATCACTCCTTTGGACTGCTTCTGGGAGGGAGCAAAGCTACAGTCAGGAACTGCCTATCTATTGTAAGGATGTTTTTTCATAACTTTCTTGTCTGAATGTTTTAAATTATATAACTGTGTACAGTGTTTCAGTTTCATTTCCATTGTTTATTCAAATTCTGATTTAACAGAAAAAATAAAATATGAAGTGTAGTGTCTCTGCATAAAAAATACGCATGGATTTTGTTTTTTCATTTAACATAAGGTTTACCTGTTTCTATGAGATTATTTGTAAACCTCAATTTAAATCCTCATTTATTTTTCCTGTGCTGCTAGCATGCAAATTAAAATCTAAATTCTGAGTTGGAGTTTAAAGAATTTTATGCTGTGCCTTTTTTTTTATCCCTGGAACAAAGCTGTTTCTGATGGATTTTTTTTCCCCCATAAAATATAAATACGTTGTTTGGCTGGGAAGTTTAGACCTAAGAAAATGTCTTGAGTTAATTCCCAAGTATTCCTGAGGAATAAAGAACAAATCCTCTGCTTCAGAGACCATTAAAGAGACCATATAGTATCTTTTATGGGTGGTTTCTCACAGTTTACGAGTGTGATATTAGATGTCCTGAGTTCTTTAAAGAGTTAATTGTTAATCTGTGCAGGCATTTTCTGTTAATTATGCAAGAGTTAGCATTTGAGTTATTGTTTCTGTCCTGGTTTGCATGTCTCTGGAAAAGCAATTTGCAATGGCCATCTTCTAACCTTTAGTGTACAGTTTTAGATGGGGAAATAAGGGGGTTTGTGTTTTCTGGTTGGGAGATTCAGAATAATGACTTAAGCCTGGTTAAGCAGATACAGTGTGGTTTGAACCACAGAATAAGGCAGTCAAAAGCCTTTCTGGTCTGTCAACATCACAAATTCAGAAGTGGGGGGTGGGAGTCGTGACAGTGATAGTGGTGACAGCCATGGTAGCAGGAAGGCTTGATGGTTGATAGTCAAGCTGCCAGGGCATTTGAAGGAGCACAGTATTGTTACAGATAAACAAAGATCAGTTATACTGATTGATTACATTTGCAAGATGATTATTAGACTAGCAAGAAGTAATCTGATACTATGAGAAAGGCTTTCTTTCCTCAGCCCCCTCTCTTCTGTCCCTTTCCCCTCCCCCCTAATTCTTTGAACCAGCAGTTGGCTGCTTTTTTGTTATTTAGGTTCTTGATAATTTGTTTGCTTTGTTTGTAAGTGAAAGTATTTTTAACCAGTTTTACAAGATAACTTTGTAAGAACCAAGTGTTTTCGTTCAAATTACAACTGGGCTTCAAGAAAAGTACATAAGAAAATCTAATTAAAGCTTGCCTTACATTTTATGAAACAGCCTTACCAGAAAAGGTTTTAACTTGTAGCAGAAAATAACTCAGTTATTTGTTCAAACATGAATTTTAAAGTATGTTTATTTCGGAACTTCTTTTGTCTTTTTTCTATGTGTCTTTTTCTCCTGGTTGTTCTTGCAGAGGGAAGCCTCCTTTGCAGTGGATCAACTTTGACCCCTTAGAATTCTTGGAAGAGTTAAAGAAAATAAACTACCAAGTGGAGAGCTGGGAAGAAATGCTGAATAAAGCGGAGGTTGGTCATGGTTATATGGATCGACCCTGCCTGAATCCTGCTGATCCCGATTGCCCAATCACAGCTCCCAATAAAAATTCCACCAAAGTAAGTTTGCTTGTCCTTGTGCATGTCTTTTCAAGGGAGGCTGGGGGGTGGGGAAGGTTGGGGGGGGAAGGTCAAACAGAATAGAAGAAAGTACCATTTTCTTCCAAGCAGTATATAGCTTGTATTCTTGCGTGATGTCATTTTTCTGTTCCTATTACCTGCTGTTAGCTCACTGTCATGGATTTTGCCTCGTTGTGTGGTGCAATGCTTAATCCTGTGCATTTAGGGTGAAAGTACAGTTGTCAGCTGTTGCTGTGGCACTGCAGTGATGTGGCATTTCAGCAAACTGGTACCTCAGACAGACAATAGCCACTGCTAGAACACAGCTGCTGCGACACCCCCATGCCATGCAGAAAAGCCTTTCCTCAAGTAGCACCAGTTTTGTTGATTTTTGTGATGAATTCAAAGTCGTGAGCCTTGAATTTATATATCCCTTTATTAGTCACATTAGACTTTGGAGAAATAGCCATCTGGTCAACAAGCGCCTAGGTGATTTCTTGGCTTCATTTGTTGAGTGCCTTTCTTCTAGTAGACTACCCAGATGGTCTTTAACATCTATGATTCTAGTTCACTGTGTGTTGAATTAAGGTATGAGTTTATAAAGTTGTGAAACCTATTAACTGCTTCTTTATAACTTTTTCTAGCCTCTTGATGTAGCCCTTGTTTTGAGTGGTGGATGCTATGGACTATCAAGAAAATACATGCATTGGCAGGAGGAGCTGATTATAGGTGGTACAGTCAAGAACAGTTCGGGTAAACTTGTCAGGTAAAAAATATTTAAACAAAATGTCAGTTTTAATTTGTTAGGGTTCATTTTCGGGACACAGTAGTAGCATGATGCAAACCCTGTTACCCTTCATATGTATTGTAAATTTCGCTACAGGGTGACATATCTCAAGAGAGCAGAATTTAAAAGAATGCTTTGGCTGTTGTTTAAGGTGGTATTATCATTTCCTGATTCTCATCTCAGAATGATGGTGTATGTCAGAAAGAAAGCTTTTTACTGGCAGCTTTGTTGTTTAGAATGTATGTGTAAAGCATTGAACAGTGCGTAAAGCACTGAACACTTTTGATC